>NC_060252.1:67758880-69005751 GCF_921293095.1 Ischnura elegans
AATTCTTCAAGACTCATTTTCCAAGGCAGTGGATTAACGCAATACATTTTATCTGATGACTTGTTCAATACATTTCATTTTTCTCTTTTCTCCACCTTCGTCAGTAATCCATTATCTCCTTGCACTCCTATGAAAACTTCCTGGCATCTTTTTTAAATTTATCTGTAAACTAGTGACTACTCAAAATAGAGTTTGAGCTGGGGAAAGATATTTGATAAAAAAAGGAGTGATGAAAGATCAGCAATAAATATTCTGTTTATGTCATAAACTAAAGATATGATAAATGCGTAAATAATCACTTAAGAATTATTTTATTTCCATCATCATGATAGAAAAATTCCTCTAGATTAAAGCATAGTCAGTTTTCGAAAATATGCTTTCACCATAAAATTGCAGCATGAACTCTTTAAGCTGCTAACTGCTGCAAAAGCTCTTCGCAAGTTGTCCGCCCCCATGTCAAGCCAAGTTAAGCTGCCGTGCAACATATTTTTAAGTTCTCCTCCGATCAATACCGCCAATTACCCAATCGGACATTCTTTGTGCATACGCTAAGTGCTCGGGCGTTTTTGAGATTTATGGAATTCGAGAGGAATGAAAAGGAGAAATATTCGAGTTTTCGCAAGGCCGCTGACTCGAGGAGGTATTCGAAATAGCCGAAGTACGGCCTTGTATTTTTCTGCGTTCGGCACGCCTCTGCATCGGCGACTTCGTTAAATGTTATGCAGACTCGGGAGCTGGGAAAGCAAGGGCGATACATTTGGTCAATTCAGTGCGTCAAGGATTTGAATATGGACTGTAATCGAACGGTAACATTTGAAGCACGGAGTGATTTATTTCTTCATCATTCTTCTTCCTCACCCGTAGTGATTTTATTCTTAATTGGTGGTGTAGTGTTATTAATGCATATTTTCCCATCTTACTTTTTAATGGGAGAGCACATGTTTTCATCCCAAGTTCACCTTCAAAGCTGCTGTCGAGGTCCACTAATGGTCGGCTCACGTTCGTTTAAAAGTTACTTCTGACGTATGAAAATGGTCAAGAGTGTAATGAAACTAATTGAATCTAAATACACATCAATATAATTGAATAATGCATATAAACTCATAAATTCCTGGTTATACGATGCATTAACACGTACTGGTGCAGTAGCGTAACTAGGAATATGCTTTGGTGGGGATGTGGGGCCCTGGGGGAGAGACCCCCCAAACAACTCTGGGGGGTCTGGGAAATATTTTGAATAATGACATGCCTGGACATTCATTTTACATCATTTTGGCGATTAAAAATTATCTTTAATGAGAAACAGTTAAGTATACGTCAAAAATAGACAATAGCTTAAAGAATTTTATTTCTCTGAGACAATGGCGGGGATCTATCCCCCTCATCGCCATCATGAATGATTTTGGAGGACCGAGGATTTTTGGTGGTCACATGGTCCATTTTGGCGTTCATTCTCGCGTTCATACATTTAGACATTAACTCGAACGTGTTAATGTATCGTGTAGCGAGGTCTTAAGGCGGTATTTAGATGTGTGATGAGTAGTGATACGACATCAGCTTTATACCTCCTTCAGCTGTGTAAATGGTGCAGATATTGTACGATAAAAAGTTTTGAAAAATTTTGAAAGCTTAAATAATTTGAGACTTTTTTAGTCTGCTCGGTTTTGAATAAAAGCAGTAAATACTCCAAATAAATATAATCATGTTTAGTAGATACAATCTCTTTGTGTACAGAATTAAACAAGGTATCATTTTCTCTGCGTTTACCTATTTCTTTTTAGAGTCCATTTTCTCAACAGACGTACTTATATACGTGGAGAAATCATCGACTATTGGCATTAAATCATTGATTAGTTCCATTTATAAATATTTTTTGGCCAAATTTTTCACATCAGATCTCACTGAGTCATAATTTTCTCTCGAATACCTTATGCACCACATCGAATACCTTAATAGGTAGAAGACATGAATAAAAGTAACAGTCAAAATAATCACGAGAACCATCTGCGCTCAAACAACATTATCGGATCACCTTTCCAAATCTTTGGTTTTTGACCATCTGGTTTCAGATACTTGTTTGGACCCGCGAATATTTTTCTGATTGAAAATTAAACTAATAAATTTGTTACCATGTTAAACTGCTTAAAGTACGTGGCCTTAGAATAGCATAGCGGCACAACTATGGAGAAAGTCGAATTCCATCTAAGAGCGTATATGGCGCCGCTCCATTTGACGGCAAACATTTTTTAACCCACAGTGCCATCGCTACCATGGTACAATCGTAATTTGCAGTGACAAAGAATGTACCAATTCCCTTAGTGTACTTTAACATTCACTTTGGGAATCTTAACGCATTGAATATGTGTATTCACCCAGTCGGTGCGAGCATCTACCAGACATGCATAGCTCCAATCTCTGTGTCGTATTCCAATCTCCATTAATCGTTGGAACCCAACAGCTTTTTTCTGAATATCTGGTAAACTAACTCTAACGGAAAAGATAAAAACCTAAATACCCATCGAAAGATAGAGGAAGACGGAATTCCTGCACAAAGTTAGAAATTCAGACGATTGATTTTAACCATGTAAGATTAGTGTCCACTAGGGTGCCTCGTTTTGCCACCTTTTTTTAGGAGCGAATTCTAATACCCGGCAAAAGTTGCGTATCCGGATGGATATTACAGATGTGATTTTTTTCCAAATCGGTTGATATCTTCTATTCGCCATTTTGTTTTGAAATTTTCAACGAAAAATATTGAAAATGTAAATAATTTGAATTTGGTTTAAGCGAGAACTAATTTTTTACATTAGGGTATAACGCTGGACTTGGTATTTTAGACCAAAGATATAAGCTATATTTCTTTGTGTCAGTATTAGTGTCCACCTGAAGCCAAACTAAAAAAAATAAATAAAAAACGAGCAAAAGTAATACAAAATATCATATTTATGGATGTCATATTTTATTCATAGATAGTTATTGAATTGAAGTTTCTGTGAAAATATGGAAAATAGATTAATTTACTAGTCTTCTTCATATCGGCACTATTTCGCATTCACTTAGATCTAACCACGCTTCATAACCGTGGTGTCTTATCCCTTTTTTATATCATAACATGGTGTAAGATCAATGGAGGAGGTTGTCAATTTTACGGATTACCTATATTTCTGCCATTAAAAGCTGGATGTAGGTGATGATATCAATTTTTCACTAATTTAGGAAATAATCAATTCTCAGAAGGTCTGTTATTAGCGGTGGCAGTATTTACTAAAATCAAGTATCTTAGATAAAAACATGTCGTAAGGCGATAATTGAAAATTTTACAGCACAAAATAACATGGGGTATGAAGTGAAACACTTCGCACTTTCCACATAAAAATTTATTAAACTAATTAAATTAAATTAAAGTGTTTCACTTCATATCTCATAATTGATCTCCACAAAGTATCTGCCTCATCCATCCAATTCACAAGAAAACATAATAATTATTAAAGGATGTGCTTATAGATAATCTTCACAGGTTTTACACTGGATGAAAATTTCCATAGTTGCCACTCTCAGGAGGAGGCTATTGAGATCCACCGCCTCCTTAGCAACATCAGTAGAACAGCACATGACAAAATAACTTCTTCCCAAGTAAGAATACAAGCAACGAGTTAAATCACGAATCAGGACTAGAACTATTCGCTTTGAGAAGTTAATGCCGGTTAATTTTTTTGTCCATCGAATCCTTTGCGTTAACCGATAGCATCGTTCATGTTAGCAAATAGTTGCACTGTTAGAGAAAAGTATTAGTTCCAGCATGAAGGCTCTTTCATGAGGAGTCGTGAGTAGTTTTCCCGGGGTCACTAACGTCACAAGCTTCATCAGCAGTGCTGCTCATGCAAGGGCACACCCAGGATCAAAACTAGAGGGGGAAAGCCGTGGTCGTTCAAGTTATAGCACAGAAAAGGTTAAAGAAACTAAAATTTCAAGAAAGTTATAACAGCGCTTTATTAGTTTTAAAAATTTTTTTGCTCAAAAATAGACTATTTTTATTTTAATTAAATGCTTCACACTAATATCACTAGCCTTGGATTTAAATAAAATTTGTTCAATTCTTTCGCTTTGACTCACATTTACTGTTACTTCTGGGGGGGCAGCTGCCCCCTCCTGCCCCCCGCTGGGTACGCCCATGTGTAACTCGAAATAATGAACACAATATCACGTCATGAATGGGCTCCTCAGGTGAATATAATACGGGTTTAGAATAATTGTGTTATGAAATTTCAACCCTGGATAGCTGATGCCGGTAAGAATCGTAATTACCCACGAAGTTTAGTTCGAAAACGCACAAATTTTAAACCACAGAAACTTTAAGCCAAGCGCTCCGATGCTGTTGCCCCGTTGCGGGATTTTCTGGACAACTGATGACTGCGAATACTTTGCATGCCGGAGATTGCGATGAATCCAAGGCAGCTCGCAAGCTAAGCGATGCCGCGCCAGCCTTCTAATCTGGGTGCCTGGGTTCGAATCAGGGATGGCCAGTGAAACGAAACGAAAATGATTCGTTTCAACCCCGAGGGAAACGAAAATACGAGGCCTAGGTTTAGTTTCATTCCCGCACGAAATTAAAATCACTAAGGAGTTAAGTTTCGATCCGGGACACGAAAATTTACTTCCAGGAGCGAAACTAAATAAATAGACACTACGCTGCTCATGGTTCCTTGAAGTTGAGTGGAGGGGAATAAGAGAGAATAGTTTCGGCCTATTACGTTTGACATACGTGGAGAGAGGTTAAAACATCGATCTTAAAAATCGAATGGCCAGTTTGTGTTCACCATTCTCCTGTTAGTGGTAAAGATATGAGTGCCCCATGCATCTAATGGCGGTAGGCGGTAGACCTCTACTTTCATTTCGTTTCTGCATTTCGCTCTTGGGAGCGAAACAACAGAAAGGGCATAGCCGAATAAGAGGGTGAAAAGTCCTCCCTCCGGGATTTTTCCCGTACTTGTGGTATGCGAATTGGGATGAAATAGGACAAACCTCCCCACATTTCCAGCCCGCTAGAGGCCCACCAGGTCCAGCTAGATCGAAAATCGTTTTCAAGGGCAGAGAAGCCATTTTCGGCACCAGTATCCATACAATTCTGTTCCTGTGGTGGGCGCCTTAATCGGTAGAATTCTATTATAAATAAAAAGGGCTGTTATGGAGGGCAAGAGCATAGAGCCAAATGGCCAAAATCGCACATTTTTAATTGCATTTTTTCGCGATGTTCCACTACTTAAAAATTATTTTTTCAATACGCCAGCCGAAAGGTATTAAAAAACACCCCCAGAAAACGTTATTTTCTTTTTGGCCCTCTCAAACATATTTTATAAAAACATGCGTGAGAAATTTTCAAATCAACGCCATATCTTCTTGTCCCACTCAAAGTTCTTGAAAACGATTGGTAATCTGCTCCATTAAATAAGGTTTTAAATGCCGCAAACCGCATTAAAAAATATGCTTCTTGACCGAGTTATTAAAAGAAAGAGTGAAAATCGTATTTTAGATCTAGCCGGCCCTGGTGGGCCTCTAGCGGGCTGGAAAAGTGGGGAGGTTTGTCCTATTTGATCCCAAATCGCATACCCCAAGTACGGGAAAATCCCGGAGGGAGGACTTTTCACCCTCTTATCCGGCTATGCCCTTTTACTGTTTTTTTTTCTTTCGGTTAGTTTCTATTTCCGTCCCTGGTTCGAATCCGCCGGGATCTCGGCATTTCAATTTTACTTTCAGAAAATATCTTACTTATAACACCTGGCCTTGCGAACCCATTTAACCGCACGTCGTTTGACCGGCAGCCTATGGATTTAAGTTCACCCAATCAATTCACAAGCGATCTCCGGCAGGCAAAGCATTCGAGGTCATTAGTTGTCCAGAGCATCCGGCAACAGGGCAAACTCGCGGCCAATCGCAGCGCTTGCCGCAAAGTATCTGTGGTTTAAAAATGGTGCGTTTAGACCTAAATATCATTGGTAATTTTGGTTCCTACCAGCATTAGCTATTCAGCTAATCCACCTGGTATAAGGTTTGTCGTCCTACAGTCCGGCCGCAGAGAGTTGTTGGGTGACATTTCGATGGGTCTAGTTCGGGGTAGGGTGCAAGGTTGCCAGGTAAGAAAGGGAAACGCCCACCTCACATGTAAACAAAAGGGTTCCGTGAAGAAAGGAGCCAAAAGAGATGACGAGCGTGAGGGATCCAAAGGAAGAACCCCTTGTTTTGGTGAATCGAAGAAAGACCGTTTTTGGTGTTTCAGGCTTGTTTCAGTGCTTCATATGCATGTGACAACGTTGCATGAATAGGTGAGGGTGTGAGGTGCTTGGAGGACAGCGATTGGCTGCAAACTGTGCTGGCGCAGGGTTCTCCGTCCTTTCACCTGAACTGTCATCGGACCACTCTCGCTGGCTGGACAGTATGTCAGGGGTTTATTTTAGGTGAAAAACTGCCCCTCTACGGCAAAGTATATAAATCTGTTTTCGAGCATGATCGAAGGTCTTCCGGGTTGCGGGAGAGGAGAATATTCGGCAGAGAGGAGAATATTAAGCTATAAAGAGATACATTTCTGAGTGGTCCATAATTTAGCGTCAGTAGCCCTGATAACGGATCAAATCAATCGATAACATTTCAATCAACTCAATTTGGAAACATATTTGAGGGAGTCGAGGCGTGGTGTAACAAGTTCTTTCTTGCTTCGAGGGATTTTCGATCAAATTAAATTACCGGAGCGGTGCCAGCCGTGTGATCCGCGCGCCTACCGACCAACGCCCAAATTGAACACCTCACACAACTAGCCTTAGGGTGGCGTTAAATTTTTTGCGAGTGAGGTGGTGGCTCGTGGGATATCTTGGTGGTCCGCGAGGATGCTTTCCGCCGTGGTTGTGAGCCGTCTTAAGAAAAAAAATCGGTGATAACCGCAGGCAATGAGTATACCGTATTTGACGGCATATAGAGGATTGTGATTGTTGTTGTAGTTGTATTGCAATTGCTATTATAATTGTAAAACCTTAATAAGAAGACGGAAGAACCTGATCGGCCACATCTTCGTCTATATCTACATACTACCCCGCAAGCCGTCTAAAAGACGTGTGGGAGGGGGTGTTAGGACACCAGCCATTTGCGCAAACAAAATCACGACTGGTATTTATTAAAGTCCTTTCTGGTTCGAGGGAAAAAGGAATTCCCATATCTATCCGTTCGGAAAAATATCTTTCTTAATTTATCGCTTCTGTCGGATATCTTGAGACATGGCGTGACGTGGCGGATCCAGGATAGGGACAAGGGGGCTAACATAAGTGGAGGGTTAACATCTATCAGCAGCAGTGGGGGTCCGAACAAAATACTATTCTATCTAGTGGTAAATTGGATACCCAAGGGGGGCATTAGCCCCCTATAGTCCCTCTCAGGATCTGCCACTGGATGTTTATGTACCAAAAGCGTGTAAATAAGTTTAGAGCTAATTTGTATTTAGATTCCTTAAAGTAGGTAAATATATATTGGAAAATATAACTAAATAATTTTGTACAGTGGCAACCTCCAAAAATTTTGATTTTAACCAGAGTGAGTTTCGACCCGATGGCCTGATAAGGATAATTGTTAAGGGACAAGTGGATGGCAAGAACGGAAAAGGAAGACCTCGGATGAAATTTATGGAACTGGTAAAGAACGATGCGAAAGAGAAGAAATATGTAGCTGTGAAAAGATGAGCTGATGGGAGAATTGAATGGAGAGCTGCGTCAAGCCAATCTTAGGATTGTTGACCAGTGATGATGATAATAGAAGATTGTTACGTGAGAGTTCTGATCTGGAGTGGTGCGGAAACGTGGACACTTAGGAAGGAGGACGAGGGAAGTGTGGATGCGTTCGAGATATGGGTGGGGCGAAGAATGTAGAGGGTGAAGTGGGCGAAGAGGAGGAGGAGGAATGATGAAGTGCTGGACATGGTGGGTGAGTAAAGGCAGCTTCTAAATGAGATACGGGGGAGACGGAAGGTATGGATGGACGGATTACTTACCGGGGATGGAATGTTGAAAACAGTGTTAGAGGGTAGAATATTAGGTGAGCGAGGCAGGGGAAGGAAGAGAATAGGATATTTTAGATAGAATGAAACGGGGTAGGTCTTATTGTGAATCGAAGAGGGAAGTACATGAAGGAAGGGGAGGCTGTCAGGGTGCTTCTTAAGTACTCCATGGAAACCTACCTTAATCGGCAGAATACTTTAATTAATTAATTAATAAGACGCACCCTAATTTCAGTATGGTATGCGCAAGAAAAGCCCACCTTATTCGGCGGAATACTTTAATTAAGTAATTAATTAATAAGATGCATCCTCATTTCAGTACGGCATGCGCAAGAAAAAATTCCGAGAGAAGGCACAGCACCCATCAGTTCCTTTTAATTCTTATGCTTAAGAAAAGCCAAAAATACACTTCAAGTGCAGCACTGAGTCCGTCGGATAGAAGGGCACCCATAGCGCCTCTCATTAGTATTACGCTAATGTCGACGCCGGGCTTCTTACTTGTCGATCTACTAAGGGTGAGGAGCTGCGTCAAGTTAATCTTGGGATGGTTGATTAATGATGATGATAGAGAATTGTTATGTAAGAGTTTTTTTTTTTTTAAAGGTTAGTCAAGAGTCTGATCTGGTGTGTAGCGCTTTGTGGTGCGGCGACGTGGATACTTATGAAGGACGAGGGAAGAGTGAACTTTATTAGTTAAATAAAAAACTGTTTCGGACGACGAATTCGAAAAATGAATATATAAACAGAATCACGCCATTATTTTATGATTACTCTGTATTCTAATGTATTATCAACTTTTTAAACAATGCTGAGCTCTCTCTGCAGTGTTGCCGCGGGAATCCGTCAGAATATTGCCAATGTTCGTAACGTTGGCTTTTTTCTGAATTAAAGGATTTCTTCCTGACCAATACTCCAGAGATGATACAGCATATTTATATTTTAATCTATAGTACGTTTATATTTTCGTGAAATTTCGTAATATTTTGGGGTGACAGACGTGTTTAAAATTCGAAATCTCACAATGTGGAGCATTAGCCATCTCCAGAAGTAGCAGTTCGCATTTCTAGCGAACAATATTTCGCTCGCACTGATAAGAGAATCGAACTTATAAAATATTTTTCGTCATCTCGACACCTCTCTGGAATTGCCTACGTCGTTTTACGAAGTGAACGACCTTGACTCGAGTCTTGAAGGCGCTCCGTTCAAGTCGATCCGTTCCAGGCTGGGCGCCCCCGCTTATTTGCATGCGGTGGGGGGAATGAGGAGACGTCGGCACTCACCTCACGGGAGCAGGTGTTGATACTCGAGGATTGCGAGAACCTGTTCTCCTGAGTTATGTCGGGGTTATTGAAATTGATGGTATTTACCTCAGGTTCGCGAAATGCATACCCCCTCTACCGTTCTTTTGGGAAGGAAAATTTGTATAAAATCAAAGAAGACACTTATCCACGCTTATAGTCAATTCCGATTCCATCGTTTCCAGGAAGATAAATATTTTGACCATAAGGCCTGTTTACTTGGTAAATTTATCCATACGAGTTAATGTCTACATGTATGAACGCTTGAATGAACATGAAAATTACCGTATAACCACCTAACTTGAGCGAATGCATGTACAGAAAATAGAACCTGGTATAATTTGCTACATACATTCGTAAATGTTGAGTTCCGGTCCACCAAAATCGTTCAAGCATTCACACATTAACTGGTACGAGTTAATGTGACGTGTAGATAACTAGATCTATAGAATATAAGGTTGGTGCATAAAGGCGGCCGCACACCTGATTCATTGTGCGCTTTACATTGTTAAGTTAAAAAATTATGTCCGAAACAATTTAAGTGTATATTATTATATTGAAGCCGAGGAGGTATTACTGTGATACTTATTCGCTCTTTTTTTATAAATATACTTTTTAGGCCACATATTTGTCTTTGCTATTTTACCACCCTTGAGCCTTAAAAGAGGCGCCAGAAACGAGAATGATGGCCTCAATAAACCCCAGGAACACCCGGAAGGGCCCCAAAATATCCGGTAAACCCCCCATTTCAAAATAACGGCTAAGCCACTGGGGAATGATACAGACAAATCAATATCCCTCCTGTTAGTGTGAATAAGAATTGATGGAATCGGAATCGTGAATGTGGAATCGATTTGAAATAATCGAAATGGAATCGAAATAAGGTGGAATCGACTCATCTAGCCTACTCACCTAGTAAATATATTTTATTCAGATCTCGATGGGCATCTGTTCCTCAGGAGTGCATAAATGAAATTGCAATGGCTGTCTTGATTGGTTTGAATTTTTGCGAATTTTTTTTCCCTACGAGGAGGTGATGAGGAATTTTGCGGTATAATTTGGCTTCGTGTGCAAAAAAGTAATCACCGACTATAACTGAATTGCAGCTATAACATGTTGATATTAAAATTGCTGAAGGCTTGCATCATTTTGAATGATTACCGTGATTTGAATCCTTTTGTTTGCTTCTTCTGTATAAAGCGTTCGTGATCCTCTGTTTACCAAAGCAAAATGTTATTAACTATTACCACTAATTAATTATTTTATGTCGAAATTTTCCCATCTTTCATGAAAAACAAAGGCTTCTAGAGATAACTGTCGCCTCAATTTCTTTGAAATTGTGATGTTATATGCCACCAGTGCATATCATGTCATCGTTTGCTGTTAACGTTTCATTAATCTGAGAGAATATCGACTTAATATTTGGGGAAATTTGAAAAGCACAATTTAATCCCCTGGTTTAAACCAACAATGAAAGGAAAAAACTCTACAAAAATTTAAAACTGGTACTAAAATATTATATGAGATGCATCACTGTCAAAGTAATTTCATCTATTTTTGCTTGATTAGAGTGTTGTTACTATTTCAACGATCACAGTGTGGTCTTTGTCGCAGTAAAAGTTGGCCAAGGAGAGGAGAAGCAAGGCATATCCCTTCAAGGTGCTCAATTAAGCTGTTCTCCTATAGCAGAAAGTGATGACTAACAATCAATTACCGCTCGCTCTACTCAAACAAAACTGTGTGTCTACACGTAATCGTTTCGGATAAAGTGCTGAGGTAAGATTAAAAATTGAATCGTCTATTCGAGTGCGTAAAATTAGTGAAAAATTGCTGGCTGACCTATTTAACACATTCAATGCGGATGATATTTTCACCGAAACCTCCAGTGACGGATGGGTGATTTTCCTTCATAACGGTGGTCTTGGAAGTAATACAACAGAATTTTCAATTTTTTTTGTTTCTATTTCAAGCAATTTGTAAAAAACCCTAATGACATACATGTATGCCACCCGTCACCAGTAATTGACAATTCACGCAACCCGCATTACACACATGCAATTTTCCTTGTATGAGGGAGTGAACTTTTCATATTTCCGTTTATAATACTTCTTCTACCACTGATTCCTTAGGTTAATGACGGAAATATCTTGGAATTAGTCTTTACGTGTATTTTTTTTGTTTCAACGGCCGTAGATTTAATTTTTTCAAGTCACAGAATTAGAACACACAATGAACGGCAAGAAAAATATAAATTTATGGGATAAACATTTTTTTAAATCTATGTTACCTCACAGTTATTGCAAAATTGAAACATTTCAATAAAAATTCTCACAAATGTTTATGATATATTTGAAAGCAAGGCCTTAGATAGAGCCCTGGTTGACCTTCACATTCTGGGCAAATTGCAGTCACTGTCCTACGGATGCCTTCACGGTCAGCGGAGAAATGAAGAGCCTGCATCATTCCTATAAACCTATCACGGCACATTTTCTCCCGAATATCGGTACTCACACTAATTCTGACCTCCAATCGTTAGAAATCGTATTAACCCTAATTGCGCCCATTTGGAGAAGAAGGCCCAGCCAAGTTTCCAGTTCTCCCTGTCCAACAGCTTCCAGTCCATTACGCCCTTAGTGAAGGCCCTTGGTGAAGGATTTCGGAGGAAAATGCTTTCTGCATTTTTCTCCGTCTATGAGAGGATTATTTCAAAGAAAATATCATTTGCAAGTTGAAATAATCTCTGGGAGTGCCGCTGGTAGGGAGGGACTCCACCCACGAGCCTTAAAAATTATCCAGCAAAATAGTACAATTTGTGTAATGGAGTGTATTGATTAGTACCTTAGTTTTTATGAAAATTAAGACTGTATATGTACCTAACACTAGAAAACCTACTAGAAATGACCTACAAAATGAAAACACCATAATGATCAGAGGACAAGTAATTGATGCGGAGCAATGACTGAGAAAATATGCCGTAAAATTAGGAAAAAACTCAAATTATGTAAAAAACGTAATTTGCAATAATTATTTTAAAATTATTAATAAAGAATAAAATACGACCTTATGGACCGCATGGAAACATTTTGGAATAAAATAGTAAGTTTTGAGACGGGAATACACGTTATTAACAAAAAGTAAGTCTGATAATAATTTTTGTGGTTGCACATAAGATATGAATAAATTAAAAAATAAGATAAAAATACTATTTCAAGGGAATAAACAATGGTTAAATGCCGTTATGCTTAAAATACCTCTGAGTCTATTTTTTTCCGCAATTTCGTTTACAAAGCTAAGGAAACAAATAAACGAGTAAAAAAATACAGACCAATACTGTAGATAATGTAATGCAGTGTTGCATACGCCATTAATATGTTATTTTTTATGAAAAGGAAGAAAATCTGCAACTAACCCAACACGTATGAATAACTCAGAAAATGAAATAAAATCGAAATGAATAGAGGATTGGTAATTGACCTAGGGAAACGAATGAGAAAATATGCCGTAAAAGTAGAAAAAAGACCCAAAAAAATCACCCAGGATAAACGTAATTTGCATTTATAAAAAATGTTCCTAGCAAAAGAAATTCAAATATAACATCATTAACTGAAGCACCGTACAAAGATCATTTTTTTATAATGCAGTGAGTATGAAACGGGGATAAATATCTTTAATAAAAAAGTTAGTCTAATCATAATTTTTGTGATAGCACATAAAATATGAATAAATTAAAAATGAAGGTAAAAAAACAAATTAAAAAAAATAATCCATATGTAAGACATGATTATGATATTTACGATAAGAATGATGAAAAAGAGACGAAGGAAATGAAAAGAAAAATCTCAACCTGCCAAATTGTTCCAAAAATAGCAGTAAAGTAAACAAAAAAACACTAAAAATGAAGGAACACGTAGAACTAGAAACGGACACTTCTGCAATGGTGTAAGGTCAATCCCGAACTGCGGGAGGGTGAAAAAGTAACGCTAGGCGCGCTCGGAGCACCCTAGTGACCAGCGGAAAAGCGTACTCCCGAAGACATACATTTATGTCATCCGCCTGAGTGGAAAAGCCCTCATGACATATATGTATGTCATCCGCACTGAATGTGTTAACTCAATGCGATTGCATTCAGGGGTGCGTAGGTAATTGAAGTCGATCTTGCTGGATTACTGTTAACATTCATAATGATGCCATGTTGCGGTTTTATTTTTGTGCCTGTTTTCTAGTTTATTTTACATTTAATAGGTTTCTATATTGAGTACATAGTGAATGTAGCTAGTACCACTTCGAATGTCTTATCAGAAAACAAAACCACTATCGCAAAGCGGTGATGGTGAATTACTAAGTTCGCAATAAATTATCCTTTGCTTGGGATAGATGGAAGTAAAGGACTTCTGGACTTCTTATGACGAAATGAGGTTAAAATTATACTTAAAATATATCTATTTGCATAAAGTAGCTTATTCCATTAAGCGCTTGAAGTTTCTTGGCGTTTTGGTGATCTCAATTAACTCTCTTATATACCTGTGATAATATCTTGTTTCCTTGGTGGTGATTTTGGCTTCTTCGAATTGTATGTCGTGTCCGGGTTCGCTCCAGGCATGCTCGGCGACTTCTGATTGGATTCCTTATCATAGGCGCCGACTCCATGGAGCTTGAGGGGGCCTGAGCCCCCTCAAAAATCCGTTATGGGTGTGAGGAAAAAATGTGCCAGGCTTGTCGATTTTCCCCGGAGTGTCCAGATATCGAGATTCGAGTTATAAGGGTTCTAATGTTGATCATATGACTCTTCTAAAATGTTTAAAAAACTTAAAACTCACTACTTAGAAAATTTCCCGGGGCAAGTCCCCGGTTTGGGCCCCCCCAATATTTTTTGCAAGTCGGCGTCCCTGTTCCTTATTATGTTTTGTCCTCTTGTGTTCCTGCAGGCGGATCGTCATGGACCTGAATGTATCACTGATCATAATCATCATCATTAGTCAACAATCCTAAGATTGATTTGACGCAGCTCTCCATTCGTCTCTCCTATCCACTAGCCTTTTCATAGCTACGTATTTCTTCTCTTTTACATCCTTCATAACCTGTCTTATGTAACTCATTTGGGGACGTCCCTTGCCCTTCTTCCCACCTGCCCTTCTACGATTGCTTTCATCAGGCCATCATGTCTCATAATGTGGGCAAATAAGTAGTCTTCTGCATAAGGTTTTTAGAAGACCTCTTTTTTCTCCCACTCTCCTTAGCACTTCCTCATTACTTACACGGTAGGTCCATTTTATCTTCATCATTCCTCGGTGGCACCACATTTCGAATGCTTCCACTCTTGACTTTTCTATATGATTCATACCCATTACACTTCCCTGATACAAAAAGTTTTGAAGATTATCTTGATCGAGCCATACCTTTATGGTTATGCCCTCGAATTTGTATATGTTTGGATTCCTTATCACAGCGATAACAGATCTGACATTTATGTGCCGAGATGATTTTGAGCTTATTGTTGTGACAGGTTTTATAAGGTTTCGGGAACATTTTTTTGATAGCTCCTTGTTCTTGATTGTCTTATTGATGTAAAGATGTGTATCATTTTATTTTTTCGTCGTTTCAGCAATTCATAGATTAGACTAAGAGGTGTTCTAGTGGGAAGCTATGGTTTTTCCCGTAATTGAAAATTAATTGTTCGAAAAATGAAAATTTTACTGTTATACTTATTACTTCTATATATTCATTCCACTTGTAGCAAAATATATGGATTATGCACTAAATTTAAAAGCGGCAAGTGGTGAATGAAAGAATTTCGCCGAACAACTAATTTATAGAACATATTTTTTTGTATTATAATCTACAAATTTTCTTCGATTGCATCTTTGAAGGTCCAATTGTTACATTGTCATAAAATGTGCGCTTTTACTAATATTTGCGCTATTTATTATTTTAACTTAAAAAGCAGATAATTTTTAAAGCCAGTTCAAAGCTTATTCATCAGGGGGCACCCTCAAAATCAGATTCTTCATTATAGCCATTCCATAATGCTCTTATATGAAGATAATCTCGACAGCCCTGTACTATTCATGAACGGCTCCTTTGATAACGCAATTCTCTCCCTGATCACTATTGTGTCCGGTTTCCTCTAACGTGCTGCCGAAATAGCATAATTTATGCGTTATTTTGATTAATTTTCATGACATGTTCCTCCCACCGTTTACCCAACGCATCTATTGTTGAGTACACTACGGAATACCGGGTAACTAAGGCCCATTATTCCATTTTGTGCGCCAATTTTACTAAATTTTAAGCATTGAATATCCTTTATCATTAGATACACAATCGTTACCACTTCCTTTTACTTTTCATTATTTAATTAGTTGATAAAATTTTGTGAGAACGCTCTTATACACACCAGTTTTGATAACGAGAGCCGATTGGACCTAATAGTTAACAAAATTGGAAAGTCTTTTTTGTTTGAACTATGAGGTGGTTGTACACGCAAACATTTGCAAAAGGAAGTAATTTTTTTTGCCGAAAGGAGCAATCTATATTACAAGCGAGCGAATGATTTCAGCCGCGTGTATAGTTTTATGAAGTTAACCTTACATCTGGCCTGAATGACTGAAACTTTGGCTGATGCCGATATAGCGTTTGATAATAATTACGCCTTTTATTATTAATACTAAATATCAGGAGAAAATAGAAATAATTGGTAAAAATGCTTTTTTTAAGATAGCATGTTCTTTTTGCAACGGAAGTTCCGATCAATCGCCTATTACAATTAAGTTCTAGCTAAATGTTATTTGGAATCATATCAAACCTGTTAATAAGATAAAGGAAATGGAGCCCGGCCAGTGGCGTAACCAGCAATTTCGTTTGGGGGGAGGGAGGGGGCGTCCAAAACCAGGGGGAAAAAGTTTTGAAAAACAGGGTACTAAAAATAGGGTTTAAAGTAAATTAACACTTTTCATACTCGAAAAAACTTCATTTGTTGAAGCAATATTCTGTAAATACATGATTTTCAATGATTTTTTTCATTTATGAAGAAAATTAATTGTGTTTTTATATTTCGGGGGGTAGGAGGGGGGGGGGGGTTCGGACCCCCCGAATCCCCCCCTGGCTCTGCCACTGAGCCTGGCAGATTCTGCAGAAAGATGTCTTGCGTGACGTTTTAATGGGCCCATAAGTACGTCACTTGACTCTAAAGTCCTCTTTCAGCTTCCACTAGCGTTCCATCAAATGCTTTGTGCAAGCGATGCTTCCCTGGACTGAATGCTACGCCATTAGGAAGCAGTAAAGTGCTGTTATAGATGCTCGTGAATCTTGTGGCGCATTCAAAGTGGAAGTGTGGCAAAAAATTTCTCTCGACGAGCATTCATTTTCATCTCTGTGATGCCTTGTTTCACCATTAGCAATAATGAAGCCGTAGATTTGCTTGCTTAAGCTCTCTCCGTCTTCTCGTTTTAAGTCCTTGGACAGCCCATTCATTTCAATTGCCCATCTTCACATCTCCCATAGTGTGTTTGACGTTTCAATTTTTCATCTCTCCCGGCTGCCGTTGCGATTCTGATTGACGTCACTACAAAACGATGACATTTTTGCCGTAGTAGACTAATCTATCTAATTTGCAGCGACAGAAACAAATTATTTCGCCTTCTTCAGTTTTATTAATTATCTTCACCTGTTTTTGCTGTAATTATTGTAAGCAAAATCATCGTGTTATTTTGAGCAGTATGGCTTTATATGGTGTCTTAAATACCCTCGCGTTAGAAAAGTATTTCACAGTTGATCGGTCACCTGTGAATGTAGGTATTTGAGCGATTCATGGTGATGGGGTTTCATGATATTGTCGTGTCCTCTCGTGAACAGCTGGACAGGGGGCGACTCAGACTTACGACCTTAACAGACGCTGAGGGTTTCCAGACTGCGAAGGTGATCCTCTCGGGGGGCAGTATAAATGAGAGATGAATAATACGTAGTCTGCCGCTAGGAGTATATTTGAATCTGTTGGTTCTTGGGGAAGAGCGTCTCCTCCCTCGATTTCTTCTTTCGATCATTTCGTCAAGAGTAGTCTTACGCGTAGCGGGTGCCTGAAGGTCCGTGGAAGGGAAACTCTACGATTGACTAAAGGCCGGGACACAATGAACGCTAACGTGAGACGCGAGCCGTTAACGGGAATCGGTAAAAATACGGCGGAAGGGAAAGCTTATGGAAGGGATACAACCACCGTTTACGGAGAGTACGTAAACACGAGCGATGGGCAACTTTCATCTCTTCCCGTGTCCCGTACACGGAAAGCCAATCTCAGCGATACAGCATTGTTGGCGCCCATTGCTGAATACAGCAGTTGCTGTTGTCGTGCAACGTGAGCTGAAGAGAAGTTAGTTAAGGTAAGCCATTACTTAATTTAATTTACGTGCATACTTCCTCGTCGATTTCCAGTCCTCTTCCAAAACCCTTCCCACACACAAACGAAAAGACTAAAGACCACAAACAAAACCACTGCGCGGGCGTTAGTCAATTTTCTTTCCGGCCACGGGAACGTCTATTGTGACCGCACGGTAGCGTTCCCCGTCTCACGTTCTCCCGGATTCCGTTTACCGTCTCACTTTAGCGTTGATTGTGTCCCAGCCTAAGTCTGAGTCGTCCCTTGTCCAGCTGTCCACGAGAGGACACGGCAATATGAAATTGCGAGTTTACTGCCGATCCAACGATTAATAACATGAGCTACTCTTGGGTAGCTGAAACCACTATTGTTATAAATTTAAAGCATGAGATGATCCCTCTTTTATTTTAATAACATATTCTGCAGAAATTTCACGAATTATATCAAGCAGTGCTCTATTCCATCTTTCAGTTCCATTACTTAGCATTTTTCTTTTAGATGCGTTGGGGATAAATTTTCTGAGTCAGTTCTTCTCCTCAATTTTAGGGATTTCACCTTGCATTCGTGCTCATGTTGGTTCCAGCTGCTGTTCACTGGAGTCTACCCAGTAAAAAGGTCATGCCGTGAGGTGGTGCGAATCAACCGTGTTACCTGCATTGTGAAGCAGGGAACGAACATTTCTTCCATAGTAAGCAGACAAATTATTTTCAAATTCTTCCCTTCTCTGATTCATTTTCACTGAAATGCACTATTGTTATTTGCATGAATTTATCAAAATATTGCTACGGCTATCAGCCATATGAAGCAGAAAATATCTAACTTCATTTATTTATCCATTCATCAAAACCTGGTAATAAGGCCCGCCAGCACCGCGAGACGAAATTTAATGAGTCTAGTCATAGGCGAAATAATTAGCCCTGAAAGGGTCTCCAGAAGAGAAGGGAAACGTAGGTCGTTCTTACAATGAACGCAGGGAACCCGAAATTAATTCTTATTTTCCCGTGGTAATAAGTATTAAAAGCTTGAGAAATATATCTTAATAATATTTATGTCTTTTACATAAGGGTAAACCGAAAGGGATAAAAGTAATAAGCAATATCAAATGTTGTATCGTTGCTTTTTTTAGTGTTTTTAGACCGGATCTTTATTCTAATATGACCATAATAATAATCAAAATCGTGCTTTATATTCCAGAGTAGATCAGTGGTATCTCATTGCTGTGAAAGCAATCCATAAATAATCGTACCAAAAGTACCATTGTTTCCTCTAAGAAACGTTTGAACGAAGAAGAAAATGCAGTTTACTTGCTTGCTATTTTCCAGAATTTTTTGCCATAAAATTTATCTCGTACATAGATTTCCAAAATAAAACGTCACGGTTGAGCTTGAACATTTTTCTGTCGGTGAAGAAGATGCAACGACCGCTGTAGGTTGGTGCCAAGCTACTAGCTGCAGTTAACGCGAGCTTAACCAGAAAATGCTTAATGATTTATTTACTATTTCACTGTTTTGAAAATAATTGAGAGGGGAATTCAGAATTAGCCGTTTATGCTAGGATTCAGTTGCAAACATATTGCAGTCAACGTGCACTAGCCGCAGAAGGTAAATTCACTTTCAATGGGTATGATTCACGTCAGCATTACGTGGACCTCAGTTTCGGTGAAATAGAGGGTGTTTAAGGAGGAGCCTGCAACACTTCAGGTGGTGGTAGGGGAAAAAATAGAAGCATTTTTTCCATAAACTTGGGGTCGCAATGTCTTAGTTGCTGAGCTATGGCAACGCAAACATTTTTTTGGATGCACTTTGCCGTTACCATGGAAACGGTTTTTCTTAGCTGTCCAGCCTTTTGGGCACTTTATTTTATTACTCTGGATTTTAAGGAAATAAAAAATGAAGTAAGATCTGATGCTTTCCCGGCGAAATAGTCCAAGAAGGCTATTCGGGCTTCAGCCGGATGGAGAGGGACCACCCGGATGCAAGCCCAAATAGCCCTCTTCGACTAAAAAATGAAGGTTATAAAAAATGTGCGATTATCATTGTCTGAAACCATTCATCTTTGAGCTTCCCATCCCCACCCGAATCATATTCCTAGTTACGTCAATGATTGAGAGTTCTTGAGAGTGTTATAAGCAGGTTGAAAATTCTCACTCGACACTCACAGTCCTGAGGACGATAGCCGACATCGAAACGTCGGCAGAAATGCAGTTCCAGACCCGGTGGCGATATCGAGAACTCTTCACGCAGTCTATTTGCCGGGGAAGCACCAATTCTTCCTTTAAGAGTACTGCTATTTCTGCTGCTGGTAAGATTTCCTGCTGATGACTGTCCTTCAACATGGCAGTCACATTGCGAAACATCTGTCCACTGTGTACCCAGTTTTTTTTGCTTCTTGAAGGAAGAGAGAACCAGTCTGCATTACCAGATGGAGTTCATTCTTTGAGATTTGTAAACAGTCACTAACTTCAACCTCTTCATACACTCTTTAGGAGTTGTGTCTCTTAAGATTCGTTGCGTTAGGCTAAACCTTCTTCATATGACTGAAAGGCCAAGTATTTTGAAAAAGCGAACGTAAAATAATGACGAATCGCTTAATAAGTATTATAAATTACTAAATTATTATTGTAATTTAAAAAACAATGGAGAAAATAAATTTTCCAAGGAAAATCATTCTCAAAACCAGTTCTGAATAATTTGGAACTCGAACAGCATTGTAGTAACTGTGTAAGTGAATTACTATAATCGTTAAATATAACTAATTGTAAGTAATAGGAAATGATATCTAAATGATATTGTGATGGTGGCCTCTAATGGTGGGGGAATTCAAGATAATATTTTAAGCCATACTGCTCAAAAACACGATTGTGGTTGTTATAATGAAGCATAAACAGTTGCGTAATCATTAATGAAACTGAAGACGGCGAAGTTATTAAATAATTTTGTTTTCTATCACAGCGAATTAGGGAGAATAGTCTACTACAGCAAAAATACCATCTTTTCGTAACTTAGTATAGAAAGTCATAATTTAATGTTTTTTTATAAGATTAAGGTACTAAAAATAAACTTGCTAAGTTCTAAGATTTCCATCCGCGTTTGGTGAGACATGCGAGTCTCTTTATAGGTTGAATTGTGAAAATATTTTACCCTGCCCCTAAATGAGATCCCGATATGGCTCATTCTGCAGATTACAGACCGGTAGAATGGTCGATTGTCCGTATTTAGACTTGTTTCAAGCTGTGATTTAATCTTTTTTGAAAAAAGATAATCCGACTTATGAAATTGAAATGAAACAGAAAACATGTAAACATTATATCATGGTATGAAGAAAGTATTTACTCCTTTTCAGACCATATCAACTGGTAATATTATGAGCAAGGGTATTTTTTCGTAGTATCATCATTAAAATTTTCATTAATTTACTTCCATCATCTCGCAAGTATTTATTATGTCTTATATTAATGAATATTATTATTAATCCAGCATTGTCTGGACCTTGTTGTCATATATTGCTTTTCTATAGAAATAATGCTATGATATTCAGACTTCAAGGCCAAATTAGGGCCATTAATTAGAAGCCACCAGCACTTAGAACCGTTATTTAGATATTATTTCCTATTATTTTGTTATATTTAACGGTTATTGTCATTAAATTAAACAGCTACTGGTATGCTATGGTCGGAGTTCAAAATATTCAGCACTGGTTTTTTGAAGGATTTATCTAGGAACATTTCTTTTTTCGAATTATTCCGAATTAAAATATATAAATCCTTGCCTTACTATGACAGTAGTTTATAGAGAGTGTCGATTTAATCCTTTTCTTTGTATTCAAAAGTGACATTGCCTGGAACGGACAGCCATCGAACTGAGCTGCTCTACACCTGAATTTCTGAGGTCGGTTCCGGAACAAACTTTTCCTTTTCTCATCAGATTGCGAGGGTGAGAAGCGTCCTAGGGAAAGCAATCAAACTTGACCTTGCGCGCATGCCCAAATCACCGAATCGTGATTGTCGTGAAAATGCGAATTTTATATTACGGTGGGCATGATGACCTATCCATCGTTCTGAGGCTACACTTTGAGGTGATGTTGCTCCTCAAGGTCATATAAATTTCAAGGTCTATCAAGCGTATTGCTAGATTCAAATATCCTTCATAGTGAAGGTAGCATGTATTGTCTAGCATTTTTCATTCGTAACTATGTTCGATCATGTACATACGTAACAAATAAGTTCCTTAATGCACTTTACTTGTGAGGCAATGGGTCTCAAAGTCGACCCGGGGCTTGGGTGTCACACAGTCTGCAATATAACCTGAGAAGCCAGCTCATGGCGTAGTATTTGGCCTGTTATTTTGCAATGCGCTTGTAAAAAAATTATGACTCTAGGACTATTACTTCGCCCAAACTCAAACAGACGCTACTGATAACTTCAAGTTTGTGGTTTCGTGTAAACAAAGTATGCTCCCTCTGTAATCAAAACTCATTAGTTGAACGATATTGGCTGGGCTGTAGTGGATTAAAACTGCTCGTATGAATGTTAATTGAGAGGTATATCCGGCGAGTTATCTGATATTTTTGAGGTCTATAATTGTTAATGTATTGTCGAATGTCACATTTGGACTCCGTATTTAAAAAAGAATTATTTAAGAAAAAATTAATGAAATATTAAATAAAATAAGTGCTCAGTCGTTGCGTTATCTCCTGAAAAAAACTTCGTGTACGGTAGAATATAATCATGAAGGTGTTCCGGGAGATAATGTCATCAGTCGCGCTCCTATCAAAATAATGTCTCAAATACGACAGAAGGCACATTCCCAGTCTATTGCATCGTCGCTCTTCGCAAAGATTTACGGTAAATGTAGACAAGATCGATTTTCAGCCACTACTCATGCAATAAAGATTGAAATGGCAAATCCCAGATCAAATTATCTGCAACTCATGCCGCTCCGAGCTATCCGTGCGTAGGAAGATTGGCTGACTCGTACGATAGAATTTGTTCATGCTGTTTATTTAGTTACATAATTTAATTTCCATGTACACACTTGCTAAGAAGGAGAGGTAAAAGGATTTATTAGTCTTTAATTCAAGAACTTTCCATTTTAATTTAAGAATTCCGGGACTAGCCTCGGTGGTATCTTTACGGGGTTACTCGTAACGATTTAATGATTTTTTCTCTGTGGATTTTTCGCACTATTTCCATTATAAATTTGAAGTTTGATTTTGGTCTTATCAAAAACGTATAAAATCGTTCGTGGCTTGATTTGGTGGAAGTTCGATATATCCATGATGAAAGAATACAAATGGTAATTTCAACACTTTTTGATTCCAAAACTCAACAATCGACCATGGTTTCAACACATTGTGTAATTTTCAAGGAAATGACACAATGAAAATGACACTATGTGTTGAAACCTGGGTAAGTTGTTGAGTTTTGTAATTAAAAAGTGTTGAATTACCGTTTGTGTTCTTTCATCATGGATCTTATTAACAGGTTTTCAACGAAAAACTGAATAAAATTTTCCATCTTGTAATTTTTTTTTGTAAAGCTGGTGGATTAGAACAGTGGCGCAGCGAGGGGGGGTTTGGAGGATAAACCCTCCCCTCAGAACGCAAAGAAATTTTTAAGTTTAATCCATTTAATTTAATTGGATCGATATTACTAATAAAATAGTGTAAGGATTAATAAAATATCCCCCAGAAAGCCGTAAAACTCACCATTTTGAACCATTTATCTTTAAATTCCGCAATTTATTAATCTCGCACCTACCGCTTATCCTGGTGGGTATTCCACATCCCCACACACCCCGGTATTTGTTGCACCTAACCCCCCACCCCCCCAGCCTTAATTCCTAGCTACGCCTCTGGGTTAGAATACGATTTTTAGTTCGAATGAAAGGAGTTTAATTGTGAATTGACGAGAGGATCCAATGTGAGAGGGGAGACAGGTGAGGGTGAATCGTGAAATACTCCATGTAAACATGATTTTATCGTCAGATTAACTTAAACAATACGCACTTCTAACTGAAAGTGAAAAGGTAAACCTGCCCTGGCCGAAAGGAAATTTCCAGTAGGCGACAGGAACTTTGAACCGTGTTAGAACTACGGTGCAACTATATTCTCCTGGGATTACTCCAACTAACGATTCTCAAGCTACGCAAGCCGTCCTTAATAACGCATTCCAGCGACGTTCGGCCCCGCAGTGGCTCAAGGTTGAGAGTAGCTGCTTTTTCCCCCCCTATAGCTCGTACGCCAATGCACTCACCTTACCGTAGCAGAGGCCCGCTAGTGCGGACTGAAGGATGACAAGCGAAAGAATACGCCTCCGGTATTCCATCCTGAAAGGATATCCTCCGTTGTTCGTTTAGCCAGGCAGTTGATGTATCCGGGCCGGAAGGGATGTTAACGTTTAGCCCCGCGTTTCGTCTTGATGGTTGAGGATGGGATCGACTTCCTCCGGCTTCTTCTCCGTTCCTGGGTGAGGCACCTCCTTCCAGTCCCCGGATATCTTCGCATCTGCACGCGTCGGGTTCACCGTGCGGCCTTATATCAGACCGGCGGACATCGTCTCCAAGCGTTCGACTATCCGAGGACATTCGCATCCATCCCCCCTCCACCTCTCGCACGCTTGAGTCTTCCTCCTACCTGTCTTACCCCTCCACTATGCGTCTCATCCACCCATACCCCAATCTTCCTCTTCCCATCTTCATTTCCATCTCATTATTTTTTTCGGATGTCCATTTTCCATTTTTTGCGGAACAAGTTCTACCAGAGGACGTCACGATATTAATGTGCCCTGGGTACGAACAAAAAAAACAGCAATGATCTTGTTTTTCGAAGTCACCTGCATTGCTTTTATATTTGACATATTTAGACAGAACCTGCGTAATCGCGCCCATTTATCTAAAAGTATTGATTACATTCAAATGCATCGTCAATGGCGGATTTAGAGAAGGGGCAGGGGGGTCATGACCACCCCCTAAATTTCGTGAAATTGAAAAAAATTAGTTTATTAGTTTTTGCATCCTATTT
This sequence comes from Ischnura elegans, assembly GCF_921293095.1. Taxonomy (NCBI): domain Eukaryota; kingdom Metazoa; phylum Arthropoda; class Insecta; order Odonata; family Coenagrionidae; genus Ischnura; species Ischnura elegans. Next base: position 67,783,602 of record NC_060252.1, read on the forward strand.
TTGAACGAAATATTAATATTTTATAATGATTTTAAACTTCAAGCTGGCTATTTATTTCTTCTCCATTGTTAAATTTTAAGCGGGAGAACGCCCTTCTCTCCTGAGGAGTATGGGGGTATTCCATACTCCCCCGACTGCGGTCATGAACCCCCCCCCAAATTTGATGCTAAATCAACCCCCTAATTGACACCTTTGGGCTGTCCGTTCAAAAAATATTTCCAAAATAGTTGTTGATTCTTCTTTAACAGTTCAATACTACTTAAACTAATATAGTTAATTCAAATCAGTGCTAGTAGAAGTTAACTCTATTTTTAAATGATAGATACCATCAACGAGTCATTGGTTAAAAATTACATGTGGCCAAAAAATTTATTTTACTTCCTCTCTCTTAAGTTCTTCCTTTACTATAATATTAGCATGAAATCAATGGAAATATTTACGCTTCCCTGCAGTGGCGTAGCGAGGGGGGAGGTCCGGGGGATTCGGACCCCCCCCCCCGAAATGTAAAAGCACTCTTACTTTGCATCACAAAAGAAAACCAAATATTGAAAAATCATGAATTTACAAAAGATTTATTTGAAAAATGAAGTTTTTTCGATTATGAAAAGTGTCAGAATTATTTGAAAACCCTACTTATTACCATGTTTTTAAAAAAATTTCACCCCTGGTTTTGGACAACCCTCAAAACAAATTTCATGGCTACCACGCGACGCTGCTTCCTTGTAAATTTTTGATATATTTCTCAGGAAAGACTTAAAAACAAATTTTCAACGAAAAACTGAGAATATCAACCAACACTATAATGCTGTGCTTATGAATGTATCTATATTTTGCATGGGTGAGAGGAATGATTTCTCTGCTTTAAGTCATTATCGTTCACTGGATACAAAACTATTATTCTAGTGGATTGTTTTTATTTAGATGATTCCATCAGTTTAACACTAGATTAGATATTTCACGTCTTTCGGTTGGCCTAGGTAAGTTTATCTATCTGTTTCACTGACATATTTATCTTTCCAAGTGATCGTTTTTATTCGCTCTAGCCAGTGTCAATCGGTGTTTGCACGAGAGTCCTACATATTTTGACATATTTTCGGAGTCTTTTTTTATGTATGTAAACAAACTGAGAGCGTAACTCCAAATACCTTAGGCTGGATAGACCGTTGATAGCTGAGTTTCTTTTGGCATGAGACTGTGGTCCATTGCCACATATGTGTTTTTGCTTTGACGTGTTTGTGCGAGACTTTTCAAAAAAAGAATCATTTCGGTGCACCTCTAGGCGCCGCATTACATTTTTAGTGGTGAGAACCTGTTCTTGAATGTATTCAGTTCACCGTTATGGACATGAAATTAAGGCAGTGAAAATATTTGCCGTCTATACACTCGTAGCATCCGGGAATGTTCCCTCAGGTATTCGGGCTTTGAGTGTAATTACCTTTCCGAGGTCGGTATGAAGCAAATAAAGTACCTCCTGCTGTGTGGCGGAAAATTTTAATGCTAAGTATCTTACTAATGAGCGGAATTTCACCGCGAAAAAATATTTGGCTCAGCCTGAATCCCACCGCTAATTTCATCGCTTTGATATTTCATTCATTCATGCCTGCTCGTCATAAAGTTATACATTTTTTACTTGGTACATTATCCACCTTGCCATATGGTGATTGTAAGCTTTTTTAACAGCATTTTCTGCGTTTAGACCTACATTTTCCGCAAACGAACTTCATAATTGTATTGCAATGAAACTTTCGGATACTTCATAACCTCAATTATTTCAATATTTTACTGTACTAATGATTTCGACTATTCTCAGATATGATGCCTACAAATATATATATGCCGAAGACCATAAATAAAAGAAGAATTTTGCCTGGGGTTGGGTTTCGACAAAAATATTTCCGTTACTTGCAGTAGTACCTAATGTGATCATGAGGAGATAATTTATAACATTTTTTTAATTACTAATGTTCCTTTAAACCTACATATGTATAGGTGCTGCTTATGCAATTTTGATGGAATAGAGAAGTAGTCGTGAAATATATCTAGGGTAATGCTGCTAATTCACCATTTTGATATTTTCAGATGATATAGCTATTAGGAGTCAATTAAAAAAAAAATCATTTATGAGATGTTCATGATAGAAATTTAAAGTCAATGACCGTAAGTTTGAAAACTCATCCAAGGAGGCCGCGTTGCATAAGAGTGTGAGGCTCTATAATTAAATTTTCATAAATCTATCTTTACTTGTTCTTTACATATATAGACAAGATTCAATTTCGCATAATTTTCCAAATTTGGTGTCGCGTAACTTTCTTAATAATGGTTGTAAAATCTAAAAATTAGTATTTTTTCATAATATATGCCTAAGGGCGATTAAATATGACAAGGTATACTGAAATCCCAGGGTGCGACTCCTACCCAAATTTAAAAATAGATGGTAGAATCCATTGAATGGTGCAGATATTTCCAGTGCCCAGTCACCCTCCAGTCAGATCATCAAACAGTTCTTCTAAAATTTCTTATGACGGTATCCATTCCCTTTCAGTGTATATGTTGAATTTCGACTAAAAAAAACGGGCCTTTCTACCTGAACATCAAATATCATGCTCCTTCAGGTTCAATTTTCGGCTGTTTTCATCATACAGTTGGAATAACCATCGCAAATTTCTGCATTTGTGAAAAAAGAGTCCATTAGCATTTTCATTTCCGTCGGTGCAAGTTTGTTTTTGTGATCATGTTCCCTGCAAAGGTTTATTTTAGGGCCCAATCGTTTATTTGAAAAGCGTACAGCTATAAAGATCAAATTGAATACGACCTTCTGTTCCAGCATTCGCGGTGAATGGACCCATTAAGCAAATGCCTGCGTTATGTAAATCTGGGGTCGCCGCTCTCCGCTCTGTTTCAGGTAGACTTGGAATTCGATTCGATGTCCGCTCTGGCTATTTCAGGATATTACAAACTGATTTAAATTGATTAATTATTGTCTGCCATTATATCTTTCGCTTACTTCTGCATCAATCTTACTTTCTCGGACATGTTGAGTCGGATGTAAATCTCCTCTTCAGTAACCATTTTTCTACTCTAAAAAAATCTAGGTGATGGACAAGCAGACTACTCGAGGCAAAAGAAGCACTGCAAGTTTGTAACAGCAAATTAGTGATGGAGAAAGCAATTACTCTTGGAATTTCAGCTTAAATCACCAGAGCTCACAACTGTTCAGTAGGGTAGGTACCCGCAAATGTGCAGGAATCATGGGTAATTTAAGTATACCGAAACTAGCCACGGTGATGACTTTACGGAGTCTCCACCTATGTACAAACTATGCGAAAAATCCACAGATTAAAAAATCATTCGTCTTGACCGGGATTCAAACCCGTATCCCCCCGATTTCCGGTCAGGTGTTTTAGCCAGTTAAACTACCAAGGCGTCATTCTCCCATGTCCTCCGGGGCATTCGGGTTCGAATCCCGGTAAAGGCGAATGATTTTTTTCTCTGTGGATTTTTTGCACAGAATCATTGGTAAATAAAAGTGTAAAAGACTTTTGAATTTTTTAAAAAGAGCGGGGAAAGACGAGGCGTCTACTTTCCCTCTATTGAGTTGCCAAATTCCATTTTCATTTCTCTCGCATTATTTGCTGCCACAGGGATTTAAGAATTGAGCTTCGTCTGCGAAATCGTCTCCTTTTTTGAAATCTTAATGAATGCAGCTGGTAAATATATACTCTATATCGTGTAAACATAAATACAGTTCGCACGTAAGGTTTGAGTCCTAGCCTATGCGAATTTTCACCTTTGGTGTGTTAATGTAGAGGCTATTTAACGCATAGACGATGTTTTTGGGAAGAATTTTGATTTTAAAACATGTACGTATGCTATATCCCCTTCAAAACTCTTCACCAGTTTATCTTTGATTTTCGTTTTGTGTCCATCGCATGGGATGTAAAATTTCGATTCTTTTGCTTACTTTATTGTTTAAGGATACAAGTGGCGTAACTAGGAATATGCCTTGGGGGTGGGGGATGGGTTGGCCTTGGGTGGTGACCCCTCCTCCCAGGCAAAATCTGGTAAAATTAAAAAAAAATGACCTGCCAGGAAATACATTTTACACTATTTTGGTACTAAAAATTGAACTTTAAGCAGAGGCAGTTATTATATGTCAAAGCTAGTCAATCATTTTAAATATTTTTTTTTATTTCTCTGAGGCTTTGGGGAGGGATTTATCCCCTCATCCACCCCATAGTTACGCCATTGAAGGATGGACTTACACGATATATTTTCCTGATCACTCTGGCCTATCCTTCTTTCTGCTTTGGACTTACACCTTTTTTTCACAGTGAATATATTTCTTTTTCATTTGATCCTGGGACTCTATTCTCTTCCTTATCACCTTCCCTGCCATCCCAATCGTTTTCCCACCAACGCAGTGTTCAGAATCCACTCTCCTATAGTGCTCCGACCTTACTTTTCCCATAGAGTTTCCTTGCCTTACCCACCATATCTAGAACTTCCTCATTTCTCTTCACCCTGCTCCATACACCCATTAGGGGCGGATTAAGATCATTGTTTGTGGTAGGGGAGGGTGGTTCATTGCTTTTCGCGCCGCCTGGTGGTATGCAATATCCTCCCCTCGCTGATAATGCGTCTGAGGTCTGATATGCGTAGATAAGTGGTTTTCAGATATTTATCAATTATTTTAAAACATTTTCTGTTAAGCTGGTTACATTAAAAACATAAGGAATTAAAATATTTAGAGAGTGAAATTAAAATAAAATTGGAGCCACTTTTTCGAGAAATATAGCGCTACGCTCCACAATAGACTACAGTCTACCCTAACCTTTTCTTCGCAAATTCACTCAGTAATTCTCTCATCAGTCCTTTCCAATTTATAATGTCTCCTATGGTCACGTGAAGCACTTCATGAGTTTCTTAATGCTGCATCAACCTTCCCTCTATGTGCTGCCGTAATGCTTTAACTTTTAATCAATTGTAAATTATTTTTGCGATGTATTTAAAACCTATCGCTATAATGGCGGTGATATTAAAATTAATTTTCATGGGAAAATTTTAAACAGCTTGCACCTAGTACTTTTATCATCGGTAAAATTGTATCTTCAGGTCCCAGTAGAGGTTGGTCGCTGCTTTGCCACACATTACTTATTGTTCTTTCATATCCCACATTTACGAGCAAACCGCTTAAACCACATCACTTAATCATATCGCGCGTCTTAGTTCCAATTTACGTCCTTCAACGAGTACTTCTGTCAGTGGTATAATAGCGTGGCTTTTTATTTATTCGAAAAATTGAAGTTTTCACTTCCAAAAATGCAGACTCTTTCTCCCCTTTTCTCGGGACGAGAATCAGGAAGAAAAGAAATGCTGGAGAAAAATTCGCATTCAAATTATTCGAGGAGGATGGAGATTCCAGAAAGATGCCTTATTACTTTGTCAAGATATAATGACGTCTGGACAGGAAGGAAGATTTTTCAATTTCCTGGGGATAGGCGGGACGTTTGCCGACCTAATGATTGGTTCAGCTTTCATTATCATTGGGCAAAGCGTTGGATTCGGGATGAGGGCGAATTCAGCGATTTTTTTTGTGTGTACACATTAGAATACAATTTAAATACGGCTTTTCTTGGTTTATGAGTTATGATAAAGTGGAATATTATCACCTTGTTAGTACCTATATAGCTTTAATTCTTATTTAGGTACTTAAACTCTCGACATTATTGCAATGAGTTTTATTTTAATCTATTTTCTACGAATTCACTACGAATCGATTTTCTTCAAAAAACAAAAATACAATTTACTAGTTGACCAGTATTTAATTTTAAAGAATCATGTTACGTGGCCGAAGGATAATAAAAAAACAAAGGCACGACACACCTCCACAAAATAGGCGCCAAACAGTGTGTATATAAAGATGACCAAATTTCTGCATCGACACTTCAGTGGACCCGAGGAAGCCAACTGGAACGTTGGCGAAATATTGTCCTGTAAAATTGGTAAACGCGGAAGGAAACCCGGAAGAATCCCTTCCTACCGTCATAATCTCCGTGGGAGCCTACTTGGAAACCTAATTAAAAAAATCAAGGCGATTTCTGATACCTTACTTAATTTGAGTAGCTTCCTTATTCCTTTCCTAACGCATACGGCCGAAGAATTTAGCTATAATTTGCGAAGATTCTATAATAGTTTCAGAGAAATAAATATTGGCAATGAAGGAGATTACACAAAGGTTATTCGAAGAAGATGGGAAGTGCCTCATCTGTAGGGTAGCACTTCATTAACTTTAGTTAGTTTTTCTTTTATACGTGCAAAGAAAGATAGAAGAACGCTACAATCAGTAAGGTAACTGAAAATTCCATTGCTAAAAAAAAAATTCACTCGACCAAGTTTCTTGAAGTATAATAAACGTTATATCAGTTTTTTAAAAACTACATACACATTAATCTAGGCGATAATGAACATCATTACCCTCCCCATCCACATTGCTCCCAAAATGCTGAATTACGCTCACTACCACAGGGTGAACTCTTCCCTTACTTAGGTCTGAGAAAAATATATATAAATATTATTAATTGACCGGCATAATCCGTGATATATCGCCCGATTACAAAAACGTGATAGCACCCGATAAAATCTTTACAATAAATATCGTGATAATACGTATAATACGTATGTAATCTTTTAAAAATCGCCGACCGATAAAATATCACATCATCTAATAAATCTCAATATATTGAGATATCTTACCGGATGATATATCACTATATGTTTCGTAATATTTGTTGCGGTCGTTTTAAGACGGTTCTATTCGTACCTATATTAGCAGTTGTGATCGATAATAATCGATATTCTATTCTACTCGTACTCAGATATTGATTTTCATTATCGCCTTGACCTATCTTCACTAAAATCATGCGATTATTTCAGTGAGTGAGAGATGCTTCATATACTGTAGGATGAACATTTTGGAAAGAAAGAGTAAAAATAGTCACTGTGAGCAGATAGATATTCCTAAGGATGAGGTATTCTTTTCAAAACATGCGCATTCCACACACATCGTGGATCTCTGGTCGTAGGGACGTGTTCCGCATTCGCGAAAATACTCGCATGCCCGAGGAAAAAAATAATCAGTCGCTTCCAAAGGCCAAGGTGAATTTAATTTGCATTTTTCACCTTGATCAACTCGCGAGGAACGCCTGAGAAAATTCACCGGGCGTTGAATTCCATTTCGACGGGAAAATTTGCATCTGCGGAACGAAAGGGCGTGAAGGAGAGGTTGCCAATGGGTCTGACACTCGTGGTATTTCTCCAATAGTTGGATTGGCTTATCACACGGAGAAGTTGAACATTCCCAAATATTTACTCCTTTATCTTCGTATTCATTCCTCAGACCTTACGGGAAACTCGAATTATTCAAGCATGAAGGACAATGGCTCCTTGAAACAAAGTGGTTGATATGGCTTTGCCTGCTATGATAAAATGAAATGAATTCTTGATATAGAGGTCGGGGAATATTTTACTAGAAAGACGACTTAGCTTCAGCAAAAAATGACAAATTTAAACTTTTTTCCGACAGAAATGCTCATCGAAGAACGGGAATTGAGCTAAGACGTGTGGTGTGAATGAATTTGGTTTAAAAATTTTCTTCAAGGAATAATACTTTCTTCAAATATATTGAAAAGTAAAGAAAACTTTGCAATTCCGCATAAATATTTAATATACGATCTAGGTTTCGACGTGGCACCTCATCGTCTGGTGCAGATCCACAGAAGACTGAGACATGCGCAGAGAAGACAGAGTCGTACATTAAACATTTACGTGGATTTACAAAGTTTTCTTTACTTTTCATTATGTCAAGTGGATTCCATAAAGTCACGCCTGAAAAAAATTAATTACTTTCACTAAAATTACATTTAATGCACGAAATCTTGCGATAAATCAGTGGTGCCTACCTAATTGGGAAATTTGATTTGCGAGTAGCAAATCTTTCACAAATTCTTCGATTGATGAAGCTGGGTCATAAGAATTAACTGGATGGGACTTTGATTCGTTCAACTTTGACTTTGACTTGTTATATAATTTATGGTGCATACCTTCTCGTGATAATTCTATTAAAATCCCTATTTTAACCTTAATATGCTTTAATGTGGGAGTAACAGCAGAGAGACTTGACAGGAAAGTTATGACAGTAGTAATATCATCACCAAATCACTCGTATGAATAGATGTTGGATATGAACTAACGATTAGTTATGTGAGTTAAAGAAGTGACCCACTCCTACAGGAACATGAGTATTAGTACAGGAACATCTTTAGTATTTCTTTGTATCGTATCGGAGTTATCATTACTAGTGTTGGAATTAATGTTTCTCGTCATATTATATTGATTATGTGATTGCTTTGGATTTTATCGATAGAAAAATGATGCGTTGTTTTCCATCGCTTTCTCACTTGTAAATTTCTCATGATCTACCTTTCCTTTTGGTTGTCACTGTAAGAAGATAACAAGTCCCTTTCCTTTCTTGCTCGCGTGCATGTTTTTGTGGTATCTAAGCTAGTAGCCCTTCATGGCGATGCGAAGGTGTCTAATTAACCGCTTTTGCTTAACTTTTAATCACCTGAGAGTTCAAATAGAGTTTTTCTCCGAAACTTGAGATCGCCTACTACCTTCGCTTAATTATTTTTCCCAGTGTTAGATCTAGAGATAAAAAGCCCATGTTTCTTAAAAGAACACGTTGCATGCACGGTGTTTCACACTTAAGGCAGCCGCCTCTTATTGCTCGTGTCCCGTTCTGGTAGATAGTATCTATAGTGCCAGTGATTTTAAGAAATGATCTGTGTACACGGTAAGGTGACGGGGAATATGGAAGGAGACATCGGAACGGATAGCGGGGGCGAAGGCATTCCAAGGGTCTTTATCCTACGCGTTGATCCAATCATATACCATTCCATGAACTTTCATTGTTTCTTTCTGGGCTTTGGAGAGACTTGCACTTTGAAGCACCATTTTTATAGCTATATATGACTGCGATGATGATCATATTTATTCACTAAAAACTATAGCCGTGCCAAAGTTGGGAACGTAACAAAAAATACCGATTAAAGTTAACACTTAGAAAAAAATTAATAACCGATCCTCAGTGCTGAAAGTGAACTGATATATATTATGGTTTAAGGATAAGATTACGTATTATGAGAATCGATAATGTATACATGTCACGTATGTGAGTATTTCAACGTTGAAATTATTTTCATAGGAATGTATTTCGTTTTTTTTAGGCATGGCGTCAAAATAACTACTTTAATGCTACTCCAACTTTTTATCCCATCTTGAGGAATATTGAAGAAATTTGTAATTCATTGCATAGCTTCATTAATATTCGAAATCAATCGTGGAAAAGCAAGCTTAGATCACATAAAGCTCTTTTTTTTTATCATTTATAGCCTATAGTTCTTGCAACCACGTTCCCCCTTTCAACTCAATACGTGGCCCTCTAAGTACTAATGCAATTACTCTTGTGAATAGCAATGCATTACTGAGTCACTGTGCGTATGACCTTGGTTGTCACCTCGGTGATCGCCCCTAACCTTTTCCTGTTACTTGCTTGCGCGTGACTTGCAATATTCATTTAGAGTTAAATAGTATTTAGAACATTCTGCCAATATATTCTATGTGAATTCGGATTAAAAGTGAAATTTTTCATGCAAGTCATAGACGAAGTTATTGATTTTTTGAGTGTGCGACAACTATTGAATCTATTTTTCTCTTTAGCGTTTCGGTTTTTATTACTAACATATTCAGTGCTTCTGATTATTCTCCTTCCTATTTACCATTATGGCTCCAATTTTGGATTAAACAATTAAAATTCATAGTGATTTAAGTGAAATTCATGCGGTAATTTTATTGATTAAAGGAGAGATTCTCAACGGATAAAAAACTCCTTTACCGCTGACATTTTGAGCCCCGAGTCGGAGAAGTTTACCCTCATAATTAACTGGGAAAGCATCAAATCTTACTTCACTAATACCAGTGGTTGGGAGAAAACTTTTCACCTATTAAATGCGTAGGTTTTACCATGAATCGAGAGAAATTTGGATCATTTTGCGCTAATAGATAGCGGATCGTGTTGCCCCATCGGGTAGCGCGTTGGACTTCGTTGGGCGTCGCGCTCTTGGGTTCTATTCTCGGGTGAAGCCTTTTTTTCATTCCTATCAACAATCTTCTAAGAATGAGGTAGGCTAGGGAGAGGAATCGTCCCTACTACCATGAATGTGTTTTATTACGCGCCCGTGACCAGTGGCGTAGCAAGGGGATTCGGAACCCCCCCGAAATATTATAACACAATTTCTTTTCTTCATAAAAGAAAACAAAATATTGAAAAATCATGAGTTTAAAAAATATTTATTTGACAAATGAAGTTTTTTCAATTATAAAAAGTGTTCAAATCAATTAAATCCTCTGATTATTGTTAGAACAGTTTTTTTTTTAATTTTACATACTGGTTTTGGACCCCCCGAACGAAATTCCTGGCTTCACCACTGCCTGTGTCTTCAAGAGGGAAAAGCTCTACCCTCCCCTATCCAAACAAACCCTTTGTTTTTATCGCCGAGTGATCGGATGTTAAAGCAGGAGCGGATCCAGGTGTTAATTTTAGAGGGGAGGGAAACTTTGGGGAGCGGTTGCAGCGATTGAGGATCTAGGGGTTCAAACCCCCCCAAAATGACGTGGGTACGTTCTATACTGAACCTCCCAAAAATGATAATAAGTAATAATAAAAGATGTGCCTTTCACTGGCGTCATAGGTAGAATCTGGCCTTCCTTCAAGTGAATAGGTCCACCATTAGCCACTCCTCCCTTAAATGAGCCACCAAAATTATTTTCTGGTTAACACCTTGCTCACCGTCATCAGTGATCAAAAATCCTAAGATTGGTTTGACGCAGCTCTACTCTCACGCCTCCAGTCGTATAATCTTTTCAAATCTACCTATTCCCTCTCTTTCACATCCTTCTTTACTTGTTCCATATATTTTGTTCGAGGTATTCCTTTCCTGTTATTGCCATCCGCTTGTCCCTCGACGATTGTCTTCATCAGGTCATCATGTCTCAAGATATGATTTAGAAGGTTATTCCGTCTTCTTGTAAATATTTTCGTGAGACTTCTCTTCTCTCCTACTCTTTTTAGGACTTCCTCATTACTTACCCGGTCGATCCATTTTATCTTCATCATTCTTCTATGGCACCACACTTCGAAAATCTCCACTCTTGATTTATCCGCTGATGTTACTTTCCCTACCTCTCTCCGTAGATAAGCATACTCCAAATATAATTTATGATAAGTAAAAATTTCTATTAGTGGAGTGCTCTCTTCACTTGAGCTGTTCTACTTATAAATTCTTGCTTCTTTCATCACTAGCCACTATGGTTCCCAAAAAGAACAGAATTCATTTTCTCTTTCAGCTTCTGTTTCCCTATTTTAATGTTTTTCTTCAGGCCCATTTGAAACGATGATCATCTACTAGCGAAGCGATTCGGATGCATCACAGATTGTCCTCGTTTGAAGGGGCTCAAAGAGCTTGGCGGCTATATTAACCGCATCAAACTGCGACAACCATCACGCGTCATCTACAGATGACAATCAGTTTATAAGTATTAAACTCCATTTCCCTCCGGGGGACTCTCCCTTCCCTCCACACCCCCTCGAAATTGGCTTGCGGCCTTTTCTAGTCACTCTGCCGGTTCTTACTATTTTTGTTGAAACCTATGACCCAACACCGTATAAATATTCGGTGCTGATGTAATAGTTCACAAAATAGTGAAATTGGACGTATTGGCCAAAATCAAATAATTATTAAATTAAATACTTTTGGCCAAATTAATAATTTAAAATAAAAATCAAGATCCGATCGGTCTGAAAATTTGTTTCTCCATGCATCACGTGGTTCAAATTCAGAAAAGGATATTTTTGAATAATTGCATTTTTTACCTCTAAATGCCCCCGAAAAATTAGAGGCATTGAGCAATTGGCAGCACTAGAATAGAAGGAAATTTAGCGTTTCGACAATTTCTCCTAGGGTTTCAGACGAGAGAGAGGGTCGATTTAGAGAGGGTCGATTTAGAGAGGGTCGATTCTATGACTTTTTGTCGTATCTCGTCTCGTTCACCCCAAAAGGCCCCCAAATTTAGAGGGATAGAAGTAGCTGGCACACTGTAATAGATAGAAAATTTAATACTTCGACAATTTCTCCTCGGGTTTAAGACGATTTTAGAATGGGTCGAGTCTATGACTTTTTGTCTTACCTCGTCCCGTTCACCCCAAACATTTGTATGAGTAAGTAAGTCAGGCAGTGAGTGATCGGAAGTGGGTTTATAGTATAGGATTTGCTTAAGTCTTACAAGTTCTTTCTAACAAGACATTATTAGACTTATTTTTGTAGTTTTATTGCTTTTTTCTCATCATATTATAATTAGTCAAATTTTATTAAAATCAATAAGGCCGATCTGGATTTATAAATGGTTTAACTATAGATGAATGGCCTCAGAACAAAAATATACTCAGGATTTGAGGAGGAGGCTTCCCCCTCTCCCCTGGATCCTTTACTCTGGCGTATAATATTACTGTGGTAAATTTACGTAAATTGACTGTGGTAAATATGCAGTGTTACCACCTATCAATAGCCTTTACATAAAATTCGCGTCAAAAAACTTCTACGAGCGTGCGAAAAGCTTCACAGATGTTAATTGAATTAGACTGGTAGCCGCTAGAGACTCGGAGGCTGCAAGCTAGGCTTACATTGCTCGAGCAATTTATGTATTTATTAATTCCCATTCTCCTCAATAAAGCATGCATTGACCATTTTACATCGGGGTGTTCAAAGATTTTAACAACTACAAGTGTACAAACAACCATGCCTTGGTTAGGGGCAACCTTCCATCGCGGGACTCGAACCCACGACCTCTTATTTGGTAGGATTGGACTTAACCCCGCCGCCGCCGAGGCGAGAAATAGGTAAACATTGAGAATAGATAAATTTCAGAGCAGCAAGGAGAACATCATTTTTTATCTCTATTATATTTCTAGGTCCGACAGAAACGGTAAATTAGGGAAGATATTTTGCCGAACGGATTGGTAAGGGGGTTCTTTTTCTACCCCCTGACAATAAAGAACTTAAACTCCTCCGTGACTCTGCGGGGTTTCTCAGTTACCCCAAATTATGTTAATGTCACATAATATTTTTATTTTTTCATTTTGTTTCTTTGATATTTTTTTGTATTTGAGCTCAGGCATTTTTCGTTATTTAGGCGACGAATGATTTTAATTTATACTTACATTGTATTTGAAAACATCAATTTTTATTGGTGGGGTAACTGAGCCCGCACAGCTATTGGCGGGTATGAAAAACTCGTTTGTTATTTTAGTGCTGGGATAAAAGTTGAATGCAATAAATTTTATTATATTTCAACTTCAACAACGCCAATATTCTACACGATGGCTACTTTGGTACTTGTTTGTTCATAGTATGTTAGTCAATGTACAGTTACAATAGCAAAATATGAAAGATTACTGTTATTGCGTACAAAATCAACGTAAAAACCTAATTGTAGCCCACAATTTATTTATAAATTGTACAAAGCAAGATGTTACATAATTAAAAAAGAGCCTTTGTGTTTAATTACAGGAAAGCCTAAAAACAACGTATAATTTATGAATTATAGATGGGGTACCTGAGATAACCCAGTCGTTCGCGTAAGTTTTCTATGCACAGTCACGGAAGGGTTAATAAATGCTAGGCGCAATTTTGTAGGAGAGCTTTTATTTGGTAACGCCTGGTGCCATAACACCCCCTGCCATACTCCTATTGAGACTGCTTGGGGGTTAGTATGTAGATGTAATATTTAATACCCGGCATTAATTCCACTCGGCTTTATTTATTGATTTTCCCATGGTTCGTAGGCGTGGCGGGAGTCGGAAAGTCAATGCCGCTGAGAGGAATGCTGGGTGACAAGGAATGGCAAGATGTGGGAAACACGGCTCTTACGAAATGAGCGGAGCGAAGGACAATGGTCTCTCCCGGAGTGTCTGCCCTCCTTACGGCCCACTGAGAATGGCCTCGATAGTGCGAACCATGAAACTTCCTGTGCAGGGGTCCATACTGCACCGTGTCTGTAACTCGCGTCTCACGCGGTCTGTGTTTGGGTTTTCAAGGGCCTGAGTGACGGTTCATGGAGAAAATTGCGATAATTTTGCCTATGCGAGCTCTTACTGTCGTAATCTGCAGACAAATGTTTTTTGAAATATTTTTTCCCAAACCAAATACGAATATTTAAAAAATGATGATTTCTTTACTTTAAGCAAAAAGTTTTCAGTCGCCTGAATGCATATAAAAAACCAATTTTCGACGTAATTATTTGCCTGAATTGGATTTGATGTTGGAAATTGATTTTTTTCAGTTTTATTCATGACATAAAATGGTAAACAAGACGTGTCCCTTAGATTTGTTTTCACTATTTTTTTAGCCATATATGTTTTTTTTAAGGACTATTACATGATGTAGTAACGTCCAAATAGATATAGCTTACCGACATTTTTCTTGTTTTATAGGTAAAAGTGTAGTTATCTAATGCGTAGTTGATTTCGCTTTTTATAAATTCCTTGATTATCCGTGGTAACGAGCCTGTCAATAGTAGTCGTGCAAAGAAAATAGAATCGCTTGGACTCAAATTTCGATACTCCCTCCCTATTTCTAGACTTTCATCATCGCAAATGCATTTGGATTCATAATTTCCAAGAGATTGGTATGATTAGGAGGAGGGTATTCTATTTAAACTCCATTCCACTTGTAAACTCTTACAATTAGAATTGCACGAAAGCTCGCCCATATTGTAACCGACTTGCAGTGCCAACCTGCCTGATCCACAGTCAGGTTTATTCTGCCGCGCTACCAGTCGTTGCCTTGTCGCATATCGTTGAGGCACTGTTGCCTGTGATAGTCTTTCTCCTGTTGCTGGTAGCTAGAATTTTGAAAAGGAGAACCACTACAGTAGGAAGACGAATTAATTGTGGCTTGCCACTGTTTATCTCCCGTTTTGTGAGCAGGCTGTTTTTTCTCAGTTTTTGCCCGCAACTTTACGCATTCTCCAGCTACATCGCTGGGACATCTTCTATATTATTTCTACTGTATAGATACCTTTTTCTCAACTTATACGCAACCAAACTCTACGAATGAGGTAAGTTCCAAAATGCACAGAATTTTATCAGAGAACATGCGACGGCATATCTTACTTCCTAAATATTGCTATTGTTTCCTAAATTTGGTTTTTAAGTAATAAAAAAAACAAATTAAAAACGGTAAATATTCCTGACGTTAACGGCGCACAAACTGATACATTTGTTCATTTGCAACAATATTTCGCATTCTTTAAATAACTTTTATCAAAATGCGGCTGATTCCACATTCAAGTCTCCTGTTGATACGTAAGTATGAGTCATCATGTGCGTTTAACAGAGGATAGTGTAATTACTTCCAATGTTGTGTTTAAAGAGGTCCTCTGACCTCAATTTGTCGATGAGCATTCCAATTAAGTTTGTACATAAGACCCTGCCTTTTTTTCTACATTTTAAAAATAGAAACGCGCCTATCATTCTGTGGACCTCCATTGAAACGAGCGGGGGAAGCCCGCAGGGAGCGGGCGCATCACGCTCGTAGTATAAAATGCGCGTGCTGACATTTTGCGTCGAAAGCACCAAATCCCATCCCTGTAGCACTTGGTACGACTGAGATGAACCTTAAGACCTGTTTACACGGTACATTAACACGCACAGGTTAATGTCTACATGTATGAACGCGAGAATGAACGCCAAAATGTACCGTGTAACCACCCAACTTGTGCGAATGCATGTACAGAAAATAGAACCTGTTCTATTTTGGTTCATGCATTCGTAAATGTTCCGTTCCGGTCCACAAAAATTATTCATGCAAACAGACATTAACTCGTACGTGTAAATGTATCGTCTAAACAGGCCTTTAAAGTGTGACTGCGCATAATGCAAACATACTGACACGCAACTAACTTAACACATATAGAAGATACACTTTTCTGTGTATGTATTTTGTTACAATTTCGCATTAACCTACTCTGGTGCATGAGTAAATCGCAGGAAAAGATTTGAAAATTAGTAATAGATGTAAAGGAACGCACTGTGAAGAAACGTCCATAGTGTTAGACCCACTCGAAGCCACCGCGTGAATCATGACCTGACGATATTGCAAATCTCTCAGATCATTTGGGTTGGTATTTGCTGTAGAGTGTCAGCCGTGCTCTTTGTCGTATTATCCATGAAATTACATGGCAAATATTTGCAGTAAATAGCTGAGACATGGTCGTATCTAGGATCAAAACTAGGGGTGAGGGGGCGAGACATGGTTGTTCAAGCTGTAACATTTTAGCTTGGAAAGGGTGAATGAAACCAAAATTTTAAGGAAACTATGAGAGCGCTTAATTGGTTTTTAAAATTTATTTGCTTGAATCTAATATCTTAATGCTAATATCATTTTTCGTGGGTTTAAAGAAAATTTGTTGAAAACTTTCGTTACAATTCACTACTGATTTTCCTTAAAGACTTTTGCGATTTCGGCTTCTAGGGGTAGCTGCCCCCTTCTGTCCCTCGCTGGGTACGCCCAAAAGCTGAGAGCGATTTCTAGACACTTATTTCACCAATATAATCCAAAAGTCTATGGCCGGCTGTGTTCAAGGTCGTCGCTACATTCATGCCTTTTTTAATGAACTTCTTGGATCTTTAAGAATTGCATGTCTTTTTTAATGGAAAGTTTAATGGATGAGGTGTAGAGGAGCGAGGAAATTTTTGAATCCTTGATGGATAAATGAAAATGGGTCAGCGAGGAAGGGAAAGGGAGGAAGAAGGGTCAATGGAGAAGGTGCAGAGTGCAAGGACGCCTACTCGGACGAAGAATGAAATCATCTGCGTAAACACGTAACCCTGAAGATAGTTTGAAAATTCCGCTTCTGTTGCAACATGCCTTCAGTGGCGCAGCGAGGGGGGGTTTTAGGGGATAAACCCCCCCCCCCCCCCCAGAGCTCAGAGAAATTTTTAAGTTTAATCCATTTTACTTAATTGGATTGGTATTACTAATAGAATAGTGTAAGAATTAATAAAATATCCCTCACAAAGCCGTAAAACTCACCATTTTGAACCATTTATCTTAAAATTCCGTAAGTTATTAATCTCGCACCCACGCACGCTTAACCTGGTGGGTATTCCATACCCCCACACACACCGGTATTAGTTGCACCTAAACCCCCCCAGCCTTAATTCCTAGCTGCGCCCCTGCCTGCCTTTACCAGTTAACCACTGCTGTAGTGACGGATCCAGGGAGGGGCTAGAGGGCCTTAAGTCCCCATTGGGTATCGAGTTTACACTAGATAAAATAATAATTTTCTTCAGTTGTCGAATATAAATACGTAATGCATTAAAAACTTAATATGAAGTAAAATTACTAAAAATGTACATAAATTTTTGTTTTAAGAACTAATTTGTTGGAAAATTAGCAATAAGGCAACCTTAAATTGTCGTTACAATTCTCGACATTTTCGTATCCTCCCGGACCCTCGAAACTGCTGGGAGGTTACCCCATAGGCCACTCACCTAACTCTGTCCTATATTGGATCCGCCACTGCACTGCAGCAATGTGTCACATTAAAGTGCCTAATCAATAACTAGATGGATAATGCAGTGTTTCTATGGTTTTCCCGGCAGATGATGTAGATAAATTCAATGCAATATTGATATGGTTGACTAGTTGCGGAGCTTTTAACCCGGATCCAACAAAAGAGATTGTAACCGGTGTAAAACCCCTGAAGAATATGTGTGCTTTCAAAAGAGGTAATATGCTACTGCGAATGGGAACAAAAATGAAATAGAAAAATCAGAAATCATATCCGGCATCTGATCTGGGGTTTGATCGGCTGGCTACGACGATATCCTCTTTTTTAATGTTCTTTATTTCGATTGAATAATTAGATCCGTTAAATTAAATACTCTCCAAGAAGTAGAAGCATAAGAATGTTTAACAATGCTTTTATAAGTTTATTATTTGCCAACTTACTTCCGTTTCTCTTTGTAATGATTTAGTTGGGATTTAAATGTTGGCCTCGGCTCTTCTTACTGTTTAGCTTCCATGAACATTTTTCTACTTGTGGGTAAAATTTTCTCGGGATTCCCACCGGGTTAATTTCTCCATAATGGCCTACGTTTCAAGCTCATTCAACGTCTCAAGTTTCATTCAGTCCTGAGGATGAACCCAGAGTCGGAGCTTGAAACGTTTGCCTTTATGGAAAAATTAACCCAGTGGGAATCCCGAGAAGAGTTGACCCACATTATTCGCCGGGAAAGCATCAAATCATATTTCGCTTTTCTACTTATTTACTATTAGTGCGTAGCTATGGAACTTACTCCGGATCCCTGGGCTATCTTGTTCTAAGGGAATATTTAGCAGCCTAAACCAATCTCCTCCAACCATGATAGATATTTTACATTTCTCTGCTTTTCCCATATTTTCTTTATCTTCTTTCAAAATGGTCCAATCATACAAGACGTGGTATTCCTAAGGGCTTCCGTTATTAATTAAATAAATAATTAAATTAAAAAAATTGTAACTGGGAAAAGGAGAGAGGAGGCATCATGCATATTGAGTGAGTGTAATGGCACTTTGGGATTTAGCCGATAGCGTCCACTATTACACACCTGAGGCGTAGGTTACTTTCCCTAAACACCTACCTTCCTAGTTGTTAACACTAACCTGTTTTTTTGTATATTCACTGCCGTACACAACGCATAATCGCGCGGTAAACCGGAATCTCAGTCAATTGATGAAGTTTAATGATAAATATCTCCTTGAGTTATGATGTCAGTTTCTTATTATTCCATTTTCTCATACTTTTCTCGAGTTCTTGCCTGAAAAGTGGAACTCGCATACAGCTGTGGGCATCAAGGGCAAGGGAATATGGACTCCCGGACGATTGCGACCTCTTGATTGCGGTTTCCCAGCAAGGTTTTATGGAATAAGAGAGAAAGAGAGACAACTCATTTTCAACGCGTCACGTACAAAGAGTTGGGTGCTTTTGAAATAAATTTCTCCTGCTGCCCACCAGCTAATGAATGCACTGCTGTGACAGTATGAGCTTATTTTTAAGCCGTTGCGCAATCGAAGTCTTAAGTGGGGAATGTGTCATTATATTGGAAAGAAAAGTCGGCGGTGAAAGGACCAACACATAATGTCCACACGGCTGGCATCTCGTAAACTCCGCATTTGATGAGATGGAATCGAACCAGATTGTCACTTCGCGCTGGACTCTCGTGGAACTCGATGCGCAAATGTTGGAGACCGCTTGGTTTTGCAAGCTTTTGTCGCAATAGTTTGTTAAAAAAACGAATCTCGACGGAAAGACGCTGTTTGATTCCCGAAGGAATTTCTAACTTTTGGCTAAAATGTTTATGGCTGTGGTAAAAAACCCAAGAACTTGTATTATTTCAGTACTTCTACCCTACTTGATATTTGCAGGATATCAAAATGTTATTGATTATGGCTAAATAGATATAAGTATTACATATAGTTATATGCAAATAAATTCACAGTTAAGGAAAGAAAGGGATAGGAACATATAATAGAAAGAGGACGAGGACAATGGTGCTGTGGTAGATAGAAAAAGCCAGAAATCAGAGGGTAAAAATGCGGCCTGACTGGGTTCGAGTCCCAGTCAGACCGCGTTTTTACCCTCTGATTTCTGGCTTTTTCTATCTACCACAGCACCGTTGTCCTCGTGCTTTTTATATTATATGTTCCTATCCCTTTCTTTCCTAGACTTTGAATTTATTTGTATTTTTGCGCTTAAGGCGTCCTGTGAATGAACGAAGTAGTATTTATAGTTATATATATAGTTTGTAAATATATTAAGCCCAGTTTCCTGCTTAAAAATACATAATTGACCACCTTTTTCATTCGGATTTGTCGTAAAATTTATTTAAAAAGGTGTTTTTAGTATTTTTTTAATTATCTCTATTGCTATGGTTAGTGTCCGAGCATAGGAAAATCCGAATGTCCAATTGTCAAATGGAGATGGGAATTCCATCCTAATTGGGATCCACAGTTAACTGCCGTCTAAATTTTGTGCTCAAACCAACGAATAGTTTAAAGTAATTATTCCAGGTATAGATGCGGTATGAACTTGTTGAACTTTATATGATAATCTGGAAAACAAATCGAGAAAATATTGGAATTGGAAAATACTATTATTGTGCTTTTCCATCAGTAATTAGAGAACTTAGAGAGGAAAAACTAAAAAATACCTTTATAGGGCTGCGTGAGATGACTGTGGAATATCAAAATCTTGTTGACTATGGCTAAAAATATATTTAAGTGTCCCAGTTTTCTTTTCTAAAAAACATGGTTGACCTCCTTTTTCGTGTGGCTTTGTCGTAAAATTTATGGAAATGTTACCGGTTTGGCTCGATTGATATTATATATATATTAATCGTGCATCAAAGTTATGATGCATATTACCCCTCACAGTTTCTCTTATTTTTTTCTAGAATGTGGCTCACTTTGAAATCTAAACGATTATTTTTCTGGTTAAAGCAAATGCATGAACGGCGCAGAGTTTATCATCATAAACGCGGAGGCTAGAACTCGCACATATGGTACGGTAATTACCGATTACTATTTTTGTCCAATTTGGATAATTTAGAATTTCTAAGACCAAAATTCTTCATTTGTCTCTCAAATGCTGAACATTTTCCAGTCTCTGGACCATTTTTTCTATTTGATGTCTAAGGGTTTCAGCAGCGACCTAATCAGTCACTAATAATCCTTTTTGGAACCGGTCTTCTGGTAAGTACCAATTGTATTCATTTATATTTTATACCTCCTTAGCTCACGGCACTATTTTAAAATAGTTCCTCCCTCTCCCTCATAATCTAGACTCACTTCATGCAGTCTCATTTGATATTAATATATTAAATGCCGTAATATGTTGCTTCATTCAAATATTTTCATCCTTGAAATAATCTTATTTTTATTTACTGAGGTGAATTTTTATTTCGTTCACGGCTTGATATACATTAAGGTTGGATGCATAAAATTTATGTAAAGACAGCGTAGGTGTCAATAATTACTCTTTTCTGGGAGTGATAGATTTTGGGATTGTGAGCCATCTGTCCAACTATCTTATTCGAACTACTTCCGCCTCTCCAAGAATATTTCATTTGCTGGATAATGAAATTTTTTTAAGTGTTGTTCGCTGGTATTTTAACAATCATAATCATCACTGATCAACAATACTACGATTGGTTTGACGCAGTTCTCCACTCCATTCTCCCATCAAGTAATCTTTTCACACCTACGTATTTCTTCTCTTTCACATCCGTCTTTACCTGTTCCATATATTTCATTCGAGGTCTTTCTTTTACCTTCTTGCGATACACTTGTCCCTTGACGATTATCTTTATTAGATCGTCACATGTCAAGATATGGCCTAAAAGGTTTTTCCTGATTCTTGTATATGTCTTTATGAGGTTTCTCTTCTCTTCTACTTTTATTAAGGCATCCAAATTACTTACTTGGTAGATCCATTTTATCCTCATCATTACTTCACAATAATATAATTTTATCGCATTCTAGACTTTGGAAAGGGTACAGAGAAGTATCAATTTTGTATTTGCGATTGGCATGGAATTGCACTAGGAAATAATTAGGTTTTCTACTCCATATGTTGCCGAATGTATTACGTCATCCCAGCACATTGCATACAGAGTTTTATCATACACGTGTGGTTCAAGCAAGTGTGAAATGATGGCGTTAAAGAGGAGAAAACTAATAATTTTCGGGCGCCGCGTTCAACTTCTTCGCAGGACTTCCAAGCAATCGCGGGTGTGTCTGTCTCACGGTTATATTACCTATCGGCGACCTCAATCTGCCACGACGAATTCGTATCAGGGTCCCCCATGTCACTCTCCGTCATTTTTTGGCCGTCAAAAAAGTGACGGAGAAATAGTTTCTCCGAAAGCTATCACACCGCGCAAATGCCGAAAGAATAATGCGTTTAAAGTTACCATCCTCTCGTTCAAAACTCACTTTCTTTCAGTAGCTGCATTAAATCCAGTAGGAGTGAAATACCTTCTAGAAGGTTTGTTTTTTACAAAAAAGTAAGAATATCCTTTTTTCTTCAATTTATTCCTTGGGAATATTAATCGTAAATAAGAACACAATGGCGTGCGAAGATTGCGATATTGATTGTAATTTGTTGAAGTGAATTAACCAAATATAGCTTTGATAAATAATACTGAGATTGACAAACGGTTTTGATTCCTGGTGAATAATATTCAGATATTCTTCTCGGGATTTGCACCAGGTTATTGTAGCCATATCGGCCGACGTTTCGGAAAACGACTTGTTTTCCACTATTAAGGCGTATCACTGTCCCAATTTACACTGAACTGAATTAACCGTTTGACTAGTACAACAATTCAGCTCAGGTTCCGTCTGATTGAATGATGTTCAGAAAATATTTCAAAAGAACATGAGCCAATATGACGACACCTGAGCTATATTGTTGTACTCGTCAAACGGTCAATTCATTTCAGAGTGAAATCCTACATTGATACAGTAATACGCCTTGATAATGGAAAATAAGTCGTTAATTACTTCCCCTCGATTTAGTGGTTCTTCCTAAGGTAACCTCCTTAAAATAATTTTAGAATATTTTTCTCTCACTAGACTTAAATGACTTTCTCATTATTTATTCAATCTACCCAGTTTATCTTTATAATTATACTGTTGCGCCATATTCCGAATTACTTCCCTTTTAACTTTTCTACTGATTTCAATCTTACTAACGTGAGGAAACAGGCATTCCTATTCGTTTAAAAAGTTATGCGCAGGTATCAAATGCTTCATTGGTATGAGGACGCGAAACACTTATTGTACCTAAAAAAATTCACCCTTGCGATGTCAATAATGGCTACAAAAATTAATATTGATCTTCACACTTTGAATCCAAGTGCTGGGGAAAATGTAGTCAAATAATCGCTTTTGCTGATTCTTTGAAGTGTTTTTGTCTTCAAATCCGCGCTACCGGCAATACTTCGCAATCTATCCTGCACGAATTTTGGAATGTGTTTGTCTGGAAACTCGTGATTGAGAGAGATCTCGTTTTTTTAACCGTAAATTCTCCTCTTTCGTGACAACTCCTTCACGAAGGTTATTTTTGTCCACCAATCATTTCGTTGGCAAGTCCAGGAGTCTAGATCAAGAACGGCAGTTCGCTCGACGCTCGAGCAAATTTCGTGTGTCCCGCGTCAGAAGTCAAAACATAGTCTTTTTCCTGTCGCGACCTTCGGTGGCAATCAAGACTCCTTAGGAATGTGGATCAAGGAATGTTGAAATCGATCGCGGACCATGTATGCATCTGGAATTGTGATGGAAAAATCGATTTCGATTTAAATCGAACATCGAGTTTTAATAGCCAAAGATAGAGTCATATTATTTGAGTTTCGATCTAATCTCGATTTTTTCTTTTATCGATCGAAATTTTGTAATTTGAGGCTATGATTCCGCCGAAGATATTTATCGATCAGAAAAAAACCGACAGACTTGAAATACAATGAAGGACTCGCAACTTTTTTAATGTCATCAAAATTCGGTCTTAGAAAGAAGAAGATAGACGAGGCCCACCTACTGTACTCTTAAAATTATTTGCTACTTCGCAACACTTAAACGGGGATATTGATAGAAAAATCGAATTAGATTGAAATCCAAAATCGAGGATTTTAAGTCAAATATCTTGGAAATCGAGATCGAATCATGATATTCGAGTATCAATGCAATCGAGTTTTTGTACTAACTTCTTTTTTTAAAAGAACTATCGATTTTTTCGATTAATCCATCTTTTGGTTCAAATTCGATTTTTATCGGATTAGTTCGTTCGAGTTCGTCGTTCAGATTACGATTGTCCCAGCGATCGTCCGAACGATAGTTGGCAGAACTAGCAGTGTGAATGCATGTCCGGACAATAGTTCACGTAGTTCCGAACGTTCCCACTTTACGATGGTTAGGCGCTGTAAAACCGGAAGAGGACGTAATAAGAGGAGGACGAAATGTTTTTAAAGCTCCCATCGCTCTATTTTTTTCGTGGATTTCTCCAAGCAAGGAAGAATATGCGCTTAAGAAAATTTTTAAGTTAAATACACGTTGAGCACAGTAATATCTTGACCCTCCATGCCTCAACAGCTTTGCTAACCGTCAATTTCTCCTTCACTTTAGATTTCAGCACTGGAGGGCAGCACAGGTTTTAAGCATCATTGTGTGTGAATGCACGATAGTTCCAACGATCGCTGGAACAGTCGTAATCTGAACGTGGCAAAAGTCGAGCTTTTCATTTCGATTAAAAATCGATTACTCGTGAAATCGATATCGATCGACATTTTTCCATCACTTGGCTCGAAGTTCGAGCAAATTTCGTGTTCCCCACGTCAAAACAAGAGTCCTTTCCCTGCCGTGACCTTCGGTGGCAATCAAGACTCACCGCGGCACTCTTTTGGAATGCGGTCCATGGAATTGTTGAAAGCGATCGCGGACCATATAATATATCTGGGACCGTATACTATATTGGTCACGCCAGCCAGCATTTTCCTCTGGTATCTCGGACCAGCGCGCGTGCTATAAATCACGAAGCTCCGAGGATTAATTGATCGAGGGCATGCACGAATGTCATTTCTTTTCTTCTGATCTGTCGTCACGGCAGATATTTAGTAAGCTCCTTTCTCAGTTCCTTACAGGTGCTTTGACGATGCCGTTTTCTTTTTAAAAAGGAAATATAGAAAAAAACCACTCCATTAATCCAAAATGAGCATTAGTGTAATTTTTACATTAGAAGAATTTTGGAGTCACCATAAACAGCCTAAATTAAACAGAAGAAGAGATGCGAATGAGGTTAAATGCTGCTAATAAATGCTACTGGAGCCTATACAAATTATTGAAGTGTCATTTCCTATCAAGAGATAACAAAAATAGAATTTACTCCGTCATAATAAAGCCAGTTCTCTTGTATGAGTTGGAGGTAACGATAACCCAATCAAAACGACCCTGAATATATTAATAACATTTGAAAATAAAATGTTGAGGAGGATATTTGGGCCAATATTTGAAGAAGGGGTATGGAGAATAATGAAAAACAGAGGGTTCAGGAACCTGAACAAAAGACTAGGTATTTCAGTAATTAAGTCAAATCACGCTACCAAGGGGTGCAAAGAGAAGGCCCAATTCCACCCTATAGATGGCTGTTGCCACTTCGATAGCATTTTAATAGGCTTCAAATGTATCTGCAGAGCGGTGATGAGCACGGGTGGATCCAGGATTTTTTCTGAGGAGGGGGGGGGGGGGGTCTGACAGGCAAACGGTATTTTCGTATGTTGGATTAAACACTACTTCCAGAATTACTCTACGAATTATACTCTTAAATTTAATATAAAAGTTATTAATATTTATGTATTTATAACCTTATATTAAAATATAAATTTTATTAATATTTGTATTAAAAATCTCGTCGATCTTTTGAGAGTAAGGGGTGGAGAGGCAAGTGCCCCCCCCCCAAAATCCGCCTATGGTGATGAGTGCTATGCGATCCACTTTTTCTTCCAATATTTTGCAGTGCAATGTTTGTAATTGCCAGGAATAGTATTGATTCTGATAGATAACATCATCATGTACATAAAATTTGGTCCAAACCGCTGTTATACCTTAATTTCCCATGAAACTCGGATCATTTTGTCCGTTAGCGACGCGAGTGGCGACTTTTGTAAACCCATTTAAATGCGCGATGGTTGACAACACATTTAAAGGTCGACTTAAGGATCATCTTATGTAATATTCGTGCACGAAGCTTACATGAAAATGGCGGTATGGTCGGCACAATTTAATGGAAAATCTATCACCTTAAAATTTAGGGATTTTATTGTTCACATAATTTGTGCCCTGTGTTTTCCTTTAACCTTGATATATCTCTTCGATGGTGCCAAAACGTGCATTTTAATAACATACGCGAAAATGTATTATTTTGACCGCAGAAACTATTACCTCCTCAGCTAGAAAGCTAAAAAAATAGATTCCCTTGAAAAAAGCGACGAGCATCTGTCGAAAAATCTATCCTGAGGCTCACCCAAAAATTGATGTAGTGAAATAGCCAAAACGTTTTTCATTAGGTACCATTCGTGAACTTAAATTTTTTCTTGCGGTATCTAGTCTTTAAGTTAGATTTTTAAAGATTATAGAATCCCATTTGAGAACCCCAAGGATAAGAAGGTACGGCCGCAACGAGGTCTGGATTTATATAATATTGATACGAGATAAAGTAAAATTTAAGGAGAAATGTAAAGCTTCATTGACAGCTTAATTTCCCGATTTTCTCAGAGGGGGTTGTGCAAACATTAATTTTCTTTCTCTCTTTCTATCAATAATTGGGGTGATTTGATTGGGATTCCCACCGACCAATTAAGCACTTTCTTTTTTCACAGAAGGGGCTTCATTAAGTAAAGTCTTCAAATATCCGCCTTTAAGAGAAAACTCCATTACTCTGACGCTGGTTTGGAAGTTTTCTTGGTAATTTTATATAGTATAGCGCTAATATTAGTAAATTCGAAAGAAGATGAGTCGGCGTAAAGAGTACGTCCAAGCATTTTCATGTACTACCTCTATAGGAAGAGTAATGAAATGAGTGTAATAGTTTCTGATACTCAAGGTAAAATATTAATTCTGCTCTCTGAAACACATTTTTTAAATTTAATAGATGTATTCATCGGAAGAAATGAATTACACTTCAGTTTTGGATATCAAGCATTGCATTTTATTATTGATTTTCACAAGCAATAAGAGTCAAGCGGGAATACGTATAAGTTCTACTGACCTTCTCTACATGGAGCGGGTTCATATGATAATGGGGCGTGCTTCAACATTCGTTTTTTGGAATTAGTGTGAAAATTTAATTCATTTAACATTTGCCAACATTAAAATTCAAATCCTCATGGGAAACAACCCTATTCTCTAATATGGGGACTTTTTTACACTGTAGTTTTCTTCTCTTGTTGAACCCGAAGAAATTGGCTGGTACATTAAGAGTCGCTTCAAATGATAGAGTCAAAGCTGAGAGGCCTGCTTAATTTGCAGAGTTGGACGAATTATGTTGTACATTAGACAGAGAAAATATGGAAAGTTGATGGTCGAAATGTATTGAAGTCCTGTGTGGCCATGTTGAAAAAAAAACTGAAACTGCCCTTTGTTAGGATATTGTAAAATCAATGGATTTTTACTTAACGTGAATTTAGATATGTATAAAATATTATTCATATCACGTCTCATTAATGTCACCATATTGGCTATGTGTTGAAGGTTATTATACACATCAGGAAAGGAGGATACGGTAGTGATTGATGGGTCAAATAATTCCAGAAAGGTAATCGTTTAATTTATTTCAATCGTCCTTTTTTATCTATAATAATTATTAATTTTTTCTATAAACCGTTCTTAAAGTTTCTTGGATTTTAGGTGTAATCTGTGCAGCATTCCTTTAAAATCGGATCGCTTCCATTAATTTTCGAGCATTGGCCTTACCTCCGAGGCAGGCAGTGTAAGCTCCCTTTAAGTAACTAGAGCCAACTGGAGTGCAGGGGAGGACCTAGTGCCGAGCGGCCGTTTAATCGAATCCGAAACCCACGCGCGTGTTACGTCAATGCCGAAATTCACGGGACTCCATAGGATGCGAGGTGGGGCCGAAATACGATCACCCGTGAAATTGCTTCAACCATCAATCACCCGCTTGTTTGCAAATGAGGGCGACGACGGAGGAAAGGCAGTTAGGAAACTTGCGTCGTTCTAGCGAAACCGATTCTGGATCCATACCATTATATCGGTGAAATTTTATCGAATGAACAATAATGAAAAATGTTTAGAGAACCTCCTATGTGTTAGTTTAGATAGATATTTAGTGAACCCGGCTAAGTAATCGCTACATCCATACCTTCTGTCTCTGAAGTCGAATCCTAGCTCAGGCATAACAGTTGTACGCATGGAATACATCAAATTAATATTTCGTCATGGTTGTACCAAGTGACGGATTTGACTTCAATACGTCAACAAAAAATGTAGTTAGCTTCGATAAAAATAATTACTCAACCAGGGTACAAATGTATGTATTCCAACTCATGATATTCTCTACATATCACTACATATCATACAGGTGATCGGTAAAACTGTAATTCATCACATTTAATCTGACCCATAATTTTTAAAGTATTCAATAGATTGAGGCGTATTGATGAATCCATGGAATATTAATGAAGTATTCTGGCGGTCTCCTTTCCATTCATACACTTCCCTTTTCATTTCACAATAAGGCCTACTCCCTTTCAATCTATCTCAAAATCCTATTTATTTCCTTCCCCTCCCTCGTTTACCTAACATTCTACCCTCTAACACCGTTTTCAACATCCACTCCCCGCTAAGTACTCGCTCCGTCCATACCTTCAGTCTCCTCCGTACCTCATCTAAAGCTGCCTCTCCTCACCCACCATGTCCAGCACTTCGTCGTTCCCTCTCTTCTATGTCCACTTTATTTTCTCTATTCTTCTCTATTTCCGCACCTGGAACGCCTCATGTTTCCTTCCGTCCTCCTTCCGATGTGTACATTTTTCTGCTCCGGAAAGTGCTGCTCTCCAGCTAAAACTCTTCACTGAAGTATAGCTGATATTTAAGTAAATTTTTGCATAAAAACTGAAACGAAATGGAACTTCGGGATTATTTTGCCGATTTTAATAGAACAGTTTTTAAAAATACTCACCATATAAATGCGTGTTGCACAAAACAATATGTGATCAGAATATTTATATATGTTTAATCTGAACGGTGGTCAGAATCGTGTGTTGAGATTTAGTTGTCTCTGGTGTTTCGTCGTGGATTTACCTTAATATTTTGGTTAAAGAGTATTTTCACAAATATTTTGAAGGACTTGGGTTTGGGCTTTGCACGTCATTATCAGATACGAATCAGAAAATACTGAGTGCTATTTGCGATGTTGCCTTTTGTGTTTTATCGCATGCATTGGGGCTGGAGAAAACTGACGACGCCGGCTTGTCGTTTTTGGTTCTGGTACAGAAGCTGTGCTTCAATAGTTCCATTTCGCCTTTTATATGGAAACCGAATCCAAAAACAATTGTGTGAAAATGATTTTGGAATTGGAGCTCTTACTGGAATAATAGGTGGTACCGAAAGGTATGCTCAAAATGTGTAAATGAAGTTAGCATACTCTCAGTACTGAAATATATGAAATACATATGAAAACCAAAGAAATTTTTGTTCTAAGATTGTGATCGAATTTTGAATACTTTCTAGACTGAAAGAAATAAAAATTTCTTTATGGTTAAAATCAATATTTGAAAGTAATCGTTTAGAAACTGCAGCAGCAGATCGACTGAAATCGATAAAGCATTGAATACTGTTGACCAATAATAATGTCCATAAAAATACGTGTGAAAATGATTTTGATAGTTAATGATCTTTATTACATATCAATCCATACCTCAGTTCAGATTTTTCTACGTATTTTATTAATATTACTCCTCATTAATGTCACCATATTAACTAAGGGTTGAGGGTAGGGTAGTTAGATATATTAGGAAATGGGGGATAAGGTTGTAATTGGTGAGAGTAAAAAATGCCGCAAGGGTAATCGTTTCATTAAGGAAACCAAGTTTCCGTTGGGTAGCTCGCATAGGTGGCCCTAACTATTTACCGTTGCTTTCCAACTATGTAACTCAATAAATCAATGTGTAAAGGTGAGCTGTGGCTATTAGGTGTAATGCATGTAAAGGTGTGTCTCAAGAACATTATGTAGGGAATGCGAAGAAAATGAGATTGTAGAATAAAATCGATGGGGTAGCGACATTGCCAATAATTTTAAAATTTGAATTCGTCATAAAATTCAGTAATTTTTTAATTTTGTTGACAAAGCATCAATTACCCTTCTCAACTGAAGGCATTTTAGGTGATCCATTGCATTCATTTTTATCGTCCTTATTTATGGAGGTGTGACGTGTAACGCGAAGAGCCGGAGGCGGGAGGCCAGCGTTGCGCATTTACTCAAACATGCTTTTCTTTCTTAAATGATATGTTACCCCTACCATTTTTTTAAACATATAGAGGAGAGTTTTATATACAAAATATAAAAAATGAGGGACTTAAAGGGGTAGTTACATCGTCAGTAATTGATTTGAAAATTAAATTTGTTTTGAGCAATATTAAATTGTTTCAATTTCATACAAGCCATTTATAATCTTTCTCAATTCAATAATTTTAAAATAAGTATTTTTATGCTTTTCTATCTGCCTTTATATCCGTAGGAAGGTATCTGTCGCGGAGACGCCTTAGTATAATTTCAGTTTTACAGCATTGCAATATCTAGTGAACCGTTGCATGAATTACAAAAATACTTTCGTTTTCAAATGAGGTAGGAAGATTTTCCAAGGGCGAACACCTTGTCTAATAGGGGTGAAATGACCTATATTTTAAATTGAACCCGGGGATTGCACTATAAAAATGTCATTTGTTATTTTCTTACTATCCAACTTCACTTAATTATCATAATTATTGCATGCAAAATTATAACATGACGATTATTTGTTCAAAATCATACAAAGTAACGTTTTGATCAGTTCGTCATTGCAGTAGATTACGATACCTCATCCGAATTGTGCTTAATATACTTCAGGATAAAGTAATTACTAATTCTCTCATTAATGTTTACTCATTAATCTGCTCGGAGCCCATAATTAACCTAGGCGGATATATAAGGCAATAACTTCAGTGAATAACTTTATTGAAGCGATCATTTGAGCTCCCCACGGCAAAATTGTTCCTGCTTTTTCGTGCATATATATTTTTTCTACTCAAGGTTACTTTGGACATATTCACATTTGAGCTCTCTAACATTTTACTGAGTGAATGTTTTATAATGTTGTTTCTGGCCTTCCAATCCTACCACAGTCATCATCATCATTATCACTGGTCAACAATCCTAGGATTGGTTTGACGCTGCTCTCGACTCAGTTCTCCTATCAGCTAATCGTTTAACACCTACGTATTTCTTCTCTTTCACATCTCTCTTTACTTGTTCCATATATATTTTTTTCGAGGTCTTCCTTTTCCATTCTTGCCTTCCACTTGTCCTTCGACGATTGTCTTCATCAGGCCATCATGTCTCAAGATGTGGCCTATAAGGTTGTTCCGTCTTCTTATTAAGGTTTTCATGAGGCTTCTCTTCTCTCCTACCCTTCTTAGGACTTCCTCGTTACTAACTCGGTCGATCCATTTGAACAGCAATGGCGTAAAATGTTTACCGTCAAAATCCCTTTTAATTGGATTTTCTTATTTCTATTTTTTTCTGCAAGGGGCCTGTTATTCCGTTTCTTCTATTTTACACAGTATATCTTTTAAATCCTCAGTTTATTGCCTCCATATTCGCTGCACTTGATTCCTTGAAAGTAAATAATAGTATTTAAGTGTACTTTGTAGTAAAATAATCGATACTCGTTCACATTTAATAAAAAATAGAATAGTCTTCGGAGAATAAAATAACGAGAACCTTGATAATAAAAATGGCACGAGCTTTATATGGCTGGAAATTTCAAAAGGCCCGAATTTTTAGTTATGGATCGAGTCGGGCTTCGATTAAAAATTGGTTTAAAAAAATTAAAAGTTTTCGAATTTCTGTTGTCTTTTCGGTAGCATTTTGCAGTCCAAGAAAGGGCTTAATCACTCGCAGGGAAACCATTTAAATGCCGCTTGAGGAAATTTAGCATTGGAATTCTGTGGAGGTAGAAATCTATTTCTAGTCTATTTTTTCTTAAACGAGTATTTTATTCCCCTCGCCTCGATTTCAATTCATTCGGAATTCTTCATTCGGTGGATAATAGCTCATTTTATTAGTGTATTAGGATTTTTTATTGCCCTGAGACGACAGAGGTGTGTTACAAAAAAGCTCGTAGAATGTGGTAGGTAAACCTTATGGGTTCTCTAATGTCCGCGTCCCTGTTCTTGTTTTAAAGAGCTAGAATCTGAAAGAACGGAATGTAATAAATAAGTTAAATCATCAATTCCCTTGAGCGTCTTCCTTTCCCTTTGTACTTGTGACTTGACGTTAACGATCGTAACTTATTGTACAATTTTATGTATATTTATATTATGGTGCCAATTCTCTGGCCACATCTCGTTTCCCCTCCCCAAGTAATTGAACTGATATTAAGTGAGATCATTTTTGTGCAAATTTTGAGGCAATATGACAAATTCTACATGTTTTTCTTACATTAAGATGGTTGAACTGGTGAATTACATTTTATTGCCTTGCATCTTGATCGACCACCTCCTCTTGTTTGCCTCATGCGTCAGTTCTCCTGTAACTGTTCGTCCTCAGCATATATTCTTTGTAGTATCTTACTTAACAATTTCATAATAAGATCACTTTCTGTCGCATTTTCTGCTTTCAACGGAATGTTTTACTCATTAGACGCCCTGGAAAAAGGGATTTACTGATAGATCCATTTTGTGTATAAGAAATCAACGAAATTTGAATCGAGACTCCAAATCAATTGTTTATCAAGCAACCTATATAGGTGTCAGTTGAGTGGGTATTCATTTTGAAAGTGTAAAGTTAATAGATATACTGTAACAAAAAATCTTAAGATTAATGTATCAATATATAAATACATACCATATTAATATTAAATAATTACTAAACCAACATAAAGCCTTTTTGAAGCAATTTTCCATGATTCGTCCAGAAAAACGTAACAACACAAGGAGGGCGAGTGACGTATAGTTTTACAATTACATTGTAAGGCATACTGAATCTATGGGAGAATAACATATTCAAGGGACGAAGAAATTGGCGGATTAAATTTCGTGTTTGGTGTAATTATTCTGGCGGCAGTTAGGATCAGCATTCTTAGTATCTGATCTTAGGGATACTCCTACAGAGGCACCTCCCAGGGAAACTATAAATTTTTACCTGGCACAAAGCTATTCTTGAACTTTGTTTCAATTTATTCAATTAAGTCATGCGCAATGTTGTTTTTTACTTCTCCTTTTGATCAAGACTCGTTTATGCCCAACTACATTATCTTGCTTACCCAATTTGTAAATGCTCATTTAGACGGTTTGAAAAGAATTGAAGATTCTCATATTTTGTCAATGACTAAAGCAAGGAACGGAGAAAAGACGTACTTATTTTATTCTGCAGGAAAGTTTATAGAGATTCAGCGATGTAAAATATTTCAAATCAGGCACATGATAGGCAATGAAATTCACATTAATTTATATGGGAAAAAATTCCTTTGGACGGAATATCGAACCACGGACCTTTGGCTCTTGGAACCCCTTCGCATACCCCTGAAATTTGCATGGGAATCGACGATCATGGATAGTAATCCTAGCTCCCGGTCGAGGGAAATCTTTTCCCGTGGCAATCAAGTTGAAGTAAGTGATATTACTACCTTCTCCTCTTCAGTCATCATTAACAGTCTCTCTTGATCTTCTAGGATTTTGCAGATGCAATTTCATTCGCGAATTTGTTTCAGTTCACAAATTTATTTAATTTGAGAAGAATCTAGATATTTATTTAATCTAAGGTACAATCTTGAAAAATTATTGTTTGTAGTTGAGGCAGGTTGCCATCATCTTTATCAGCCAACAATCCTAAGATTGGTTTGACGCAGCTCTCCATTCCTCTCTCCTATCCGCTAATCTCTTCATAGCTACATATTTCTCTCTTCATCTTCCGATTTCTCTTTTCATCCTTTATGACCTGTATTTCTCTTCCCTTCCACTTGTCCTCTTACGACTGTTTTCATAAGGCCATCTTTACCGTCTTCTCCTCAAGGTTTTTTGAAGACTTCTCTTTTCTCTCACTCTTCTTACCATTAACTCATTACTTACTCGGCCGATATAATTTATCCTCATTATTCTTTGGTGGCATCACATTGCGAATGATTCCAATCTTGACTTTTTTGCTGCTGTCAACGTCCAAGCCTCGCTTCCATTGAGAATCATACTCCTTATAGTAGCATCTGATGAACTGTTTTTTTCCCTTCTAAGCTTTTATTATCAGCTCTAGGAGATGATTCTCTTTGTAGAAATCCCTCTTCTCATATAACAAATTTACGAAATGAATCACGCGTTGAGAGCACAAAACTTGACCCGGATTCTATACATATATGTTCTCATTGCGGTTCATATATATTCTGGAATGTCGGCAGCAACCAGCTTAAATTTTGAATTTGGCCTAATAAACGAGAATACTGTCACTTCTTGGAACGAAATGCGAGCCCGAAATGTTCAAAAGTGTTTTTTTTTACTCCGCCTCTTTGTCCTTCCACGCTTTAGGACTCGGAGACTATTATCGGAATCGAAATCGCAGAAATAATGAAGCTATATATCGAAAGACCTGAGTGCTTTATATTCTCCTGCATTTCCTTGACCAGTTTTAATTATCTCGTGAACTTTATGCTTTGTCAGAGCTGATCACCCACGGCGAATATGATTAACCTTATTACTTCATTGGGCTTCGGAGAAATGCGGCGATCCAACTTATTACAAAAGACGGTTTTTATGTGTTCTGATTGATGGATACTGAACAGCCATTCGACCGCGAAATCTCTTTGAACGGAGTCCGGTGGTAAATTGATTCATTAGATAAGTCGCAATGCCTCCTCAAGTTTTCCCTGAGTGACGCATTCAGTCCAGTCCTTCGTGAGCGTGCGAGATCGTTTTTTTTTGTCATTCACGAATGGAATACATTGGCTTTCTTGAGATTGCTAGATGAATGCCAAATACTTAATCGCGATTCGATGCCATCTTATGCCCATGTCGCCTTGACGGTGCTCACTACCTCTTTAAATGAAGTTTTCCATCTATTAAACATTCTCTTGCGTTCATAAAATCCGCTGCAGATCGTGCCGCTGAGGTTTTTACTTCGAATCTAATGGAAACATCTTCTATCTTTCACCGATATCGGCGGCTTTCGGGATTGACGAAGTGGAGAGGAAAATTTTAAAAAGGCACGCATTCCATTTCATTTTTATCGATGCCTTTGAAAAAATGTAATTAGGTGAGGTACTTATGTTAGCGAGTTACAATACAATTGTGAAATTGCAAGAAGTGTCTCTTTTAACGAAGGTGCTGGTAATGCGAGGAAGTTCTTGGTATATACAGGGTATTTCGGGGGTAATCTTTTATCGAATCGAGTTACTAAGCTCTTGCAATGCAATTGTTTAAAAAAATACATTTAGCAGTTAACACGAAAATGGTTTTTCTTAGGTTTCCAGCTATGTTCAGAAACTCAGCTCGTACAGCTGATGAGATAACTTCGAATCTAATGGCAATATCTTCTAACACACAGTGCCCCTAGCGGCTTTATAGCATAACGACATGCAGAGTTAAAAATGACAATTTTGCACAATATTTTTTATCAATATCTCTGAAAATATGTAATTAAATTAGGTGCTGTGTTAGAGAGATACAAATATAATTGCGAAATTGTAAGAAGGGTTTTTTTTAAACAAAGAAAATTATACGGTGAGGTAGTTCTTGTCATATACCAGTTATTTTGGGAGAAATGAATATTAATATATTAATATATACGAACGAGTTTATCGAAGCCATTGTCGGATAAACTTTAACCATCTAAATAATAGTTTGCTAAGATGTGACTGGAATGATGTTTATTCACAACAAAATGTCAATGAAGCCTATGAAATATTTATA
Organism: Ischnura elegans; assembly: GCF_921293095.1. Taxonomy (NCBI): domain Eukaryota; kingdom Metazoa; phylum Arthropoda; class Insecta; order Odonata; family Coenagrionidae; genus Ischnura; species Ischnura elegans. The sequence continues at coordinate 67,819,481 of NC_060252.1, forward strand.
AATAAATTGAAATGCTGCATTGAAAAAGCTGAATACGTGTCAGACAGTAACAGATCGGGAGGAATGAAGAGGCCATGGATGACTTACGCTTTGTGCGGGAGAATTTCTAGGCGAAATTTTCTGTATAAAAAAATGAGGAAACACCCTGAAAATGAAAAGCTAAATAGGTACTACGTATCGTACACGCAAAGATTAGAATATGATATTAAAAAGCGCAAAGAAAAGTATTACAGGGACCTATTTGATAGTAATGTCAATAATACCGCTGCTCAATGGCGCATTTTAGATTCACTCACGGGAGGAAAGCAAGGAAATGAGAAATGTGTAAAAATTAGAACTAGTAATGGTATCGTTGTCACTAAGTGCCAAGACATTGTAAACGAATTTAGTTCACATTATGGTAAAGTAATTCAAGAATTGACCCAGAACAATTATTTTGAAAGTAATACGAATAAATACAAAGAAATATTCCCAACCTCCAATTCAATTGACTCACTGTTTTTTGTTCCTACTGATGCGAAAGAAATTAGCAGCATTATTAAGGAATTAAAGTCTAAAAAATCTAAAGGTGTTGATAATATTTCCACACAAGTTATAAAAGAAGTAAATGCAAATATTTCAAAGGTCCTTGCCCATATTGCTAATCTAAGTATGTATACTGGAATATTTCCTAAACAATTAAAAACTGCAATAGTGATACCAATTTTTAAAAAAGGTGATAAAATGAACGTAAATAATTACAGACCAATATCCCTATTATCTGTATTTGCTAAAATAATAGAAAAAGTTGTTAAAGTCAGACTTCTTAAATTTCTAAATCAGCATAGTTTTTTCAATAAAAACCAATTTGGATTTATGAGTGGTAAGAGTACAGAGGATGCATTATTAAAATTCTGTTCAGAGCTGAACGACGGACTGAATAAGAACTGTAGAGTTGCTGGCTTATTTGTAGACATTACCAAAGCCTTCGACTCCATTAATCATAATATACTAATGAATCGATTATGGGAAGCGGGTATACGTGGAACCGCATATGATTGGTTTCAAAGTTATCTTTGTGATCGAGATCAATGTGTGCGTCTCAAAAATTGCTACAGTGAAAAGATTCGACTCACCTGTGGTGTCCCACAGGGGTCTGTGTTGGGACCCATACTGTTTTTAATATATGTAAACAATTTATGTGCTGGCAGGTTTAAAGGTCAATTAACGTCATTCGCAGATGACACTGCACTAAGTTACTCTGTTAATAGTGTTGATGATCTATATGAACACATACAAAGTGATCTATTAACACTCAATATGTGGTTTTCGGCTAATTATATGTTGTTAAGTGAAAAAACGAAATATATTATGTTTAGCATGAGTAAATCTACCTCAAACAAAAGTAAACTATACTATCAATGTGCAAATTGTATAAAAGATAATGTTACTTCCTGTGATAAATGTATTTTGATCGAACAGGTTAGTCACATAAAATATTTAGGTATATATTTTGACCAAAATTGTAAATGGAAGTCTCACATAAATAAATTAAAATCAGAAATGATTACTATTGTAAGAAAATTCTACTTCCTCAGATACATATGCCCTGAATCAGTGTTAAAAATGGTATATTATGCTCTCGTTAATTCAAGATTGCAATACGGAATAGCCTGCTGGGGTGGAGCATATTTTATCAACATTAAACCATTGATAGTGGCGCAAAAAAGGGTTATCAGGGTTATAACACGATCGTATAGGAAAAGCCACTCATTTCCTCTATTCAAAAAATTAGATGTCCTCCCACTAAGGCATTTATTCATTTATAAAGTCCTTAGAATATTCTATAACCGTAGTGGTGAAAAGGCCCGACCACAAAACTATGACATTAGAGCTTGGAGAAACTTCCATATACCTAGGCCGACGACCGAAATTTATCGACAGTCATACAATTACTTAGGGCCTAAATTGTTTAGTATGTTGCCGAGTAATGTAGCAAACTCGGAAAAAAGATGGGGATTTAAATCCGCAGTTAAAAAATGGCTTATGATGTGTGAGGAAGTAGAGTTTCTACTAAGAAAGGTGGGTTAAAAAGTTTACAATAAAAGGTATATTGTATATTCTATGTATGTAATTATGCGTTTATATAAGAAAAATAAGAAAAATAGTTATCCTTGTCCAAATATTTGAAATACGTTTTGTAATAATGAATGCAATCGGCAATAGAACAAATAACTGAATACAAAGAAATTTTACTTCTCATGTGTGCTAGCACCAGACCTATGTAAAAAGTTTATGATGGTAGCCCCAAAACTACTAAAAGGGGTACCTATATATTCCAAAATATTTAAGTATGTTCTAAAATGTAATATTTGATTGTAAATGGAATAAATTATATATTATTATTATTATATTATTATTATTATTAAATCTCCAATACTTCAGAAGGTGGTAAGGCAGAGAGAGGGGGTTGCAACTACTTAGTTACTGAGCTATGGCAACGCAAACATTTTTTGGATGTATTTTGCAGCTAGCATGAAAACAATTTTTCTTGCAAATACTCATCAAAAACTAACTAAATGATAAAAATTGCTGCATATAGCAAAAAATAAAATCGTAATATAAAAGGAAAAAATGTATACACATTGTAAAAAGTAAAAAATAACATTATATTTAAGGAATATAAAAATATTTACTTATTTTTCAATGCCTATATGCAGCTGTCTTAAAAATTGATCTGAATCTTGGGCTGCTATTCTGGATAAGCGTTGCAAAAAATAGCATATGCTATTCTGCGGGTCATTATTGCAACGACCCCGTATTCTGAATGACGTGTAGTAATAATTTTGTTCGGAATAGCATCATGCTATTTCTTGCGCGAGCTATTTGGAAGCTCCGCCCTTTCCCGTATGAAAAACTTTCTGAACAGTTTGCGCAACCAATGAGGGAGAAGATATTTTATATATTTTTCTGTATTTTATGGAATATTGACTTGCAATTACAACTAATTGCTTCATTTGCATTTAAAAATTATATTAAACCGTGGATTTATATAATACGCTTTAAAAATCTCGTTTGGGAAATCAGCTGATTGTTGTTGTTTTGATAATATCACAATAGCTTCAGACAGGTGGGTTAGGTCATAATTTTACTGTTATAATGATGATTTATCGGGCATAAATATTGAATCATTTACCTATATCCGATCGGTCCTTTATCGTGAGATATATGTTATGCGAAATAATCATTGAAAGCTAAATATGTTTGATTTTCTTCGTAATTGTCTTTTCGAAGTCTGTCTGTTCGTGGCATGTCAAAATAAATATGTACCAACTTTTATTGCTTTGATCGTGACGATATAGCTTTACTGTTTGGACTAGAAGCTTTCGTTTTTAATACTAACTTTATATTATATGACTCCCTAATTTCAGTATTCAATCTCTGTTTAGGAACTGAAGTAGGTGGCAATGTCACAGCTGTGCTTTCATGTATTACGATGGAATAGTATCGATATTTCAGCTGCAGATTTGGAAAAAGCAGAGGGAGGTGATGGTGAATTTAAGGATGATGGAACAGCTGTGAAAAAGTGAATCTAGCAATAGTGAATCGTGTGGAAAGTGCTGTTGTGTCAGTTATCATTGTTTTCGTATCAGCTGATTTTATTACGTGCTCACTGAAATTTTTAATAGACCCTGAACTGTGCCGATATACTGAAAATTAATTGTGTGAATAACTTGCTTGGCTATAGAGGAAACAATTTGTATTGAATTCCACATGATATATATTGCGTTTATGATGTACATAAATATTCCATTAAACGTTTGTGGTGAATCATATTTGTTCGGAAACTTTATTGGTGTTCGGAGGAATCCTTTGTTTTCAAGCAAGTAATGCAAGTCGACTGCCCCTGTTATAATTTAGTAAATTTTAAGTTTTAATTGTAGAAGGTAGCGGATAGTGGGGAAAATAATTTCGACTCGTTGCATGTTTTTGTATATACTGTCCAATTGAGGAAATGAACTTCTGATCAAAGTATATGGTATTATTATGGTAATATATGGTTTTCATTGAAAGCTATAACTATTATTATATTTGGCGAGTTAGTGTGTTAACACAAGCTTGAAAATTTTCAAGAATCGACCTGATAGCCTACATTGAGGATATTTTTAGTAGCAAGTCAAGTGATGAAATAAAATTATGAGTTGTAAATATGAATAAAACACGGAAAATTTGGGCTAATCGTAGTAATTCTTTGCATTAATTGTTATTGTTTTCGTACTGTCGATGAAGCAAGCTTGTGCTTCATATATTAAGCTCGAATGTTAATTTATAACCAATTCACTTAACTAGTGAAATATTCATCACTTATGCTACTATTATTTAATTAAAATAAAGCAGATAACATTTTATTTTTGGCTATTATTCCATTTTTCAATGCTTGATTATGTTACTTTAACCCATCCTCTATGCTTTAACCTCAGAAAAACAATTCGACATCGCAATGCGCACGTTTTCAGGGTTGCAATACCGAATAGGTCGGCCTCGAAGACCGCGTAATATTATAGCAAGCCTACCGGTTGCAATTCGCCGTTCAGAATAGTGAATTGCTACGGGCCTATGCTATTCTGAGAATTACGTCTTCCGGTGTAGTAAAAACACGAATTGCAACCGTTCTGAATACCAAATAGCATAGGCGTTGCAATACGCTATATTATAGCAACATCGGTTGCAATATCGGAGAATAGCATAATGCTATTCCATCCAGAATAGCAGCCTTGATCTCAATGTCAATGTTTCTGCTAACACAAACAACGCAGTACTCCCGCAACATAGATAAATGCGCTGTATTAATATTGTATTGTTAACTGGCTGGATGGAGTGAACATGATTTACCGGGGCAACTTTAAACGCTACTGCGGCGCATCAAATAATGATAATGATGTAACGTGGCTTGATCACACAACCACCGGACGGGAATCGAACCCAACACTCTTAGCCCAGCCCTCGGCAGTTAAACACCTGGTATCCATCCCGTATATGATTGCCTAAGATAGCGATACCCAACCTTTTTTTTCCTCCCGTACCCCTTTATGTGTACATAAATAATATTGTGCCCCCAAAAGTGTAACGAGCACATACGAGTAGGTAGGAGTCATATCACACTTTTAGTTATAAATAATTGCATAAATAAAAACTCTTTTAAATACCCATATGTTATGCATACTTGCTGGCCTCGGTGGCGGTGGGGTTAAGTCCTCGCCTATCAAACCGTAGGTCGTGGGTTCGAATCCTGCCTGGGTAGGCGATCCTCATCCAGGGCATGGATGTTTGTGCTGTACTTCGTTAATGTTGGAAACCCTCGCTGTAAAAGGCCGTTATGTGCTGTTTTCGGGGAAGTTGATAATAAATAAATAAATAAATAAATTGATATACATTTCCGGGTAAAGACTTTAGATCTCACTTTTACACATGAAGATGCATAATACTTTAACCGCTACTGTACCAAGGCTACTATTAGGGAATGTAGCGTCTGCCATTATCGATTCTTTTCGGCGTTCTCCCGACTGGTTCTTCGCGTACCTCCAAGTGGTATGTGTGTCACTGGTTGAGAACCGCTGGCCTAGGAGAATAGGCAGATCGGTTTCGATTGTATTTTTCCTTCCAGCTTCAATTTGCACTGGATTTTGCACTTAACTTGGAAAATTTCGTCTGGTGCAAAGGTGGGAGCTCTCTTACATGCTGGTGATTTATCACCCCCTGCCGAAAGCCTGAGAGATGACTTGCAGGGTATTATGTAGATGTAGATGAGTTGCGATACTTGAATCATATGCGTTAACGGTCACATTCCTTTTTACACATTGCCGCATTGTCAGCTGAGTCACGACCACCGAGAGACAAGGCCTGAGCGCTGATGCCTTCTAAAGGTACGTTTTCATAGACGCGTCAGAGGCGCACGCGCGCGACAATACGCGCCACGTATTCGCGTGAACCGTTCACATGCAAGCGAAAGCGAACCTGCGCGTAGGATGTGCTTGCGCGACATCTACGGCAAAGAAGAAATTATAAAAAAAGAAACGACACGACCGTGGTTGCAAACTAACTTTCAGATATATGAGTTGGAGTGTATTTCTGCGAAAATATTTGAAGGGAAGAAATGGATGCAGTACTGCCATTGAATCCTGTACAAATGGAATGGAGGTTTAATGCCTTATTGGGCCTTGTTTTACTAAGAAGACGGCGATATGCAAGAAAAAGGTGGTGGGTTCGCCCAATATTTGAGGAACGCAGAAGGCAGGGAGACTACCATCATCTCCTCCAAGAGATGAGGCTTAACGACCGCGAGTCATTTTTTAATTACTTAAGAATGTCCCCAGAAATGGTTGTTAGAACTATCGAATTCTGATGAAATTTATCAAAATTTTCGGTCGTCATATGGCTCATTGAAAAATTTAGTAACAATTACCAATCCAATTTGATAAATTATATCAAACAGGTTTGGTAATTGATACCGAAATGGCCACAGCAGTTCGATAAAAACTATCAAAATCAAAAGATAATAAAACATACGTAGCGTGCACATGTGAAATATTTTCAATCCAGAAAACACTCTTATGATTTAAAATCACAAAATTAATAGTTTAACGTAAGTTTATGCCAAAAATATACATAAAAAAGTAAAAAAAAAACACCTGCTAACAGCATCGAACGCGGGCCCTCCGCGTGGAAGCGTTGGGCGCTAACCACTGGACTAAATCAGTTGCCATAACAAACGCCTACACAAACACAGTAATATTTTATTAATGTTCATAATCAACCTTTGCGTTGAAATGTGAATAAGATGTGATTAAACTTTCCCTTTGTAAGCTTAAGAGTAATACTTGATGCACACAATTGCACTAAGTAGTTACTCCATATCCATATCTAGTGCATATGCGCAATAAAACTTTGTTTGTACGCTTTTTACATCGATCTAGAGGTGATTTTAACGTGCTGGGTGATATCCTTAGCATGGATTGCGTCTAGTATGACGACTTTAATCACGTCATTCAACATGATCGCGAATGATTATGCCTCAGGAATACCTCCAATTAAGGTTTTTATGTGTCGAAATACACAAACATCTCCTAATAGTTTTAATATCCATGATAATACGCTGTTCAATCATTGTCTTTGATGCACCGGCTTACGGATAACATTGCAATGTAAAGCAATAATAAACAGAAAAATGAACGTAAATAAAATTAAAACTTTATCGCCATCACAAATAATAAAAACAAAATCATTTCTACCAAATTACCCGGATTTCCGAAATGATAACTTCATCAACGAAACCTCGCTGGTCGGCCATGTTTGAGATTCTACGCGTCCCACGCGTCGAAAGTTGAACTTATTTCATCTCGGGAGACGCGAAGCTAGGCGAACGTACGCGATATCACGCGAAGAAATCCGGGCTTCTGATTGGCTGAAAATTTCGCTTTCGCGTCGGTTCGCCTGAAACGCGTTCATGAAAACGTACCTTAATTGTCTGACGTCACGAGCCGTAGGTTATCAACCACGCCTTCCGACAATGCTTGCAGTTGTTTATATTTATAAGCCATTGCGGTGAAAATGGTGATTGGGTTGTTTAACGCTAAGTTATTTGGAGTTTTAAAGCTTTTGCGATGGTTTTGTGGGCAACAGTATTGAATATAAGTGTTCAACAAATAGTGTACTAGTGTTGTCTGCCTCTGTGCAGAGGAAAATACACGGAGGTAACGAAAGTGTGCGTTTTCAAATTTCCTAAGGATGAAGAGGAAATGGATACTTACCATTCCAAGAAAAGACTTCCAGCCGACGAAATATTCCAAGGTGAGTTACTATCTTTTTCTTTCTATTTGGACGGCGTGATTATTCAGGGAAATATTAGTATAATGTAAATGTTGATCGTCATTAAAAGTGAATTAAAAAGATATTTGATATAAGCATTGACCGGTAGACGAATTGTTATGGTTTCTAGAAACAATTCTACTCTCGAGTGTATTTGCAGGTTGATTTCAATATTATTTGCGTTATCGCTTGAATAATTAATGGTTTTAATTATTTCATAGTACTTAGATGTCTTTGAAATTCTCGCATATCAACGCTAAATAGAATACGGCGCTTATCCTCGTGTTCTAAGGTGTTGTTATTAAGAAGAACTTGATTTTTTGAGGGTGTTATGAATAGTTTTGTTATTAGTAAATTGTGGAAACATGTGAAACACTCAGGATGAATAAATGAGATACCTACTTGTGTAATAAATGTGACCCATGCCTACGATGGCATTTTATATTATTTGTATGTTTACGCATGCATAGGCTAGTATTACTGTTTTAGAAAAGAATATTTTTTTGCATTAATTAGTTCTTACATAGATGATATGTACTAACTAATCGTGTTTATCTGAGAACGATTGTTTGGAGAGCGAAATCTAAAAGTCTTCGAGGGTATTAAATGAACGGTTCTTCAGTAGTTAATAAATTATGGAAACATGTGAAACGCTCGGGATGAATAAATGGGCTACCTACAAACGAGATAAATATGGCCCATGTCTAAGTTGGCATTTTAGATCAAATATTGTTAATCTAACTACCATTGTGTGCACAGCGAATTATTTAAGTCGACTTAAGATCTTGTTTACTACACCCTTATCAGACGAAGGTATTCTTCACTTGAAATACAGTTGATTTTCCGTCTACCAATAAAATTATCTCTATTTTTAAGGTGTGTATCCGGCATTTTCTGTTTGAAGATGTGCTTCATTAAAGCTCCTACTTCGATGAGAAGTCAGGAAAACTGCTGGCTGTACCATTGAACAGCCCAAAACTGAGGGATAGTGCCATGCCAAGGATCTTCCCTGATTGCCCTGGGTACCTTACCACTTCAGAGCAGACCAGAGATGCGCCATCAATGAGGGAACAGCGTCTTGAAAGTGCTACTGTGGAAGCTGCTTTAGCTGAGAGTTTGAAAACTCAGGAAGCATATAGGGCTTAGAAAAAGCTAGACTCTTTCGGAAACGTAAATTCTCTGGTGAAGATGAATAAGCATTCAGCATTTTGGGATGTGGTCGTGAAGCCGTGTGCTATAATATTAAATCATTTGGAAGAGTGTGCACCACCTCTTATTACTTACTCATTTATAGTATACATTCATAATAATATCAAAGTATACCACTGAAAAAGGGAATTAAAAGCAATAGGTAAATTCACTCCACTTTTTCAAGCCTATTTCATGTATGAAAAGTACCTATGATTAATTGTTGGATAGAATTTAAAAACTCCACAAATAATATAAATATTTATAGCGATATTGTAGCTCTACTGGAAGAATGAAAAATTAAAGACTATGCAAATCAATCTTTGAATAACTTTATCAAATCACAAATGTCTCTTGTTCCAGAAAAAAAGGTAAGTAGGTTCAAGAAAAGAAAGTAAGTAAGGTTCATCTGTGACATATTTGTATTTGCTGCAATGTTTTTTTAATATCTCCTGAAGTTCATGTATTTGCTCGCAATTCTTGTCATTTGGTTTTCCCACATCCAGTTACTATCAAACGGCTCTGCTCTTCTTTTAAAATTGGTCCAATTAATGAGCAAAATGAGCATGGGTTTCTATTTTACGTGAGGCACCGAGTATCTCATTACAGAGTCACGAGCGTTATATCACCCTTATGATGGATGAAGTTCATTTGAAACCCTTTCTTGACTACAAGGGCAGATGTACCTATAGAAGAACCTGCATATAACTCCAGCAGTTTAGCTTCTAGTGCTCATGTGTTCGCGGTAGAGAACTTACTAAATTCATTTAAAGATATTGTCCATATTTTGCCAGTGAGTACTCTGTCAGCCTGTGTTCTAAAAGATATTCTGAAGAAAGTCATCATTGGTCTCGAAAAAGTTGGTCTGGATGAAGTTTGTATTATAAGTGAAAACAAATCCATCAACAGGAAGGCAGTATCTCTCTTCACCAATCCACCAAGGCTGAGTATAGTTTATCCACATCCTTCTCATCATTCTTGACCATTATTCTAAAGGCTTGACTCTGTCCATATGTTTAAATGTATTCGCAACAACTGGATCAATAAGAAAAACTATAATTTTCCCAACTGAATGCATTATATGCTACATTTCTGTGTTATCAGGTAAGACATGGTATTTTTCCATTGAAAACAATTTCCCCAGGTACTTTAACGCAGCAAATCCTAGTTCACCGTTTCTTAAAAGGCTGCAATTCGCTCCATTAAGTGTAAATTGCCATGAAATTATAGTTTGCAGATATGTCAAATCAAAACAATCCCTATATAATTTAACAGAAGCACAATCTAGTTTTATCCTAATCTTGCGTATGTGTAAGAACATAACTTTTTTATTTCATCATCGTTAAATGCAGCGATGCTGAAAAAATAGAAGCCCCGTGAAGGATGTAAATATCCTATGACTTCTATGTTATAAGAACCACTGATGCGTAAAAAATGAATATAAGACTTTTAATGATATTCTCGAGGTTTCGAATGCATTTGGAAGCAAGCTGTTTCTCTTCAAAGAAGATTTTCAGAGCGAAGGCGTTGGTCCAGTCGAAACAATTATGTTTCCCGAGGTAGGGATTTACTGTTAACATCATTTAAATGTAATTACATATGATATTATCTAAGGAAAATTGTAGCCGGAGAAATGTCTGCTCACATATCGTTTGGTTTTCTTACGCATTCCCCACCAATCGGCGCTATCAATGGCAGTCTTTGCTACTCCCTCCGTCCGCCTACGACTCGTGACGTCACGATTCAGCGCTCAGGCCTTGTCTCTCGGTGGTCGTGGCTGAGTAGGTCATTCATGACAATTGTTTTGGGAGCGCAAATCATCAGCCGTGTGGCTCTAAAGCAAGGGTCCTTTAACCTTAGGCCCCCAGGCCGCATGCGGCTCGCCGGCTAATTTCTTGTGGCCGCTAGAGGCTTCAGAAAGTATTGTATCGCAAATGCAAACATGAAACCAAGTGCCGACACACTCGTAAAAAATAAACAATGCCAACAATCGCATTGATTGATTGAACTTTTTAACCAATAAAGATTATGCACTTTGAATTTTTTAAAATTTTATTGATGTGAAATCGATTTTTGGTCCTTGCATTAAAAAAGGTTGAAGACCACAGCATAAGAGGCTCGTTATCGAAAGCATTTTTGATGCTGGGGCTAATATTTTACCCTAGCAACGCATCTACCGTTTGCATTATCGAACTCGTGACCCGTAAACAATTGAACGACTAGACGCCACCTGGGAACCGGATCCGGCGTTCAGGGCATTCGCCTCGTGTGGCTGGCGAGACTACCACAATGGGTGTCCACCCCCTCTTGCCCTTGCCCCCCAGCAACCCCCTCGGAGGCCACCACCGAAGGGAAGGAAACTCGAGTTCGCGGTTTCGAGAGACGCCTCCGTCAGGGTCGACGACATGTCAGCATCTTTCCAATGCTGTCTCCTTTACCTCGCGGCTGGAGCCTTCGCTAGGGCCCAGTGTCAAGGACATGGGAGAATGTTGTTGATTCGTGTCTGGTCGAGAAAGAAGTTATCTCGTTTGGCGACATTTGATCTGTCATTGACAATATCAGTGCCAGAAAGTAATGCACTGGATTTTGTGCGTAATGAAAAATATTAGGCAGTATTGCGTTATATTTTTAATCAAGGTATTCTACCGGTTTATCTAATTTTCCTCGCTTGCGTTCCTCAGGTGACATTATAATAATCAATAATCATAAATACACCAAAGGATGAAGTTCGCCATGAAAAAATATTTGACTTAGCCGGGATTGGAACCCGGATCTCCCGATTGCCGGTCAGGCGTGTTACCAGTTACACCACCAAGCCATTTCCTCAGAGCGAACTTCGGGAACACTTGTTCCTGCAGTGCTTATCAATAATCATAATCATTTAGTTCCTTTGTGTTATAATTAATTAACTAAATTTCCATAATGAAAAAGCTAAAAATATTCTCAATAGATGGTGTTAGGGATACATTATTTGACAGAAATTTCTTTAACAGTCCTATTTTCCGATAAGTAATAAGGTCTTCTGTTTTCTTTACCTATTCATCATTAACACAAGGAAGTACATATTCACCAACCTTATCCTTCCACTAGGTGAATTGGTTTATCAACTATATCGGGAGGGAGTGATGTGGGTGCCCAATCCCATAGTGAGGTGAGTACCCAATCCCATTATCATAATCATTACTGGGTCAACAATCGTAAGATTGGTTTGAGGCAGCTCTCCACTAAATTCTCCTATGAGGTAATCTTTTCACGCCACCTACGTATTTATTCTTCCTCACATCCTTTACGTGTTCCAGAGATTTCATTCGAGATCTTCCTTTTACGTTCTTGCCATACACTTGTCCCCCGACGATTTTCTTCATCAGACCATCATAAGTCATTCAGTCATAAGTCAAGTTGTTCATTATATACATTAATGATCTCTGCTCCCGCATTAGTAGTAAAATACGTTTATTTGCTGACGACGCTGTCATCTACCGCGAAATTAGTGATCACTCTGACTATGAAATTCTATCATCTGACTTAAACAACGTACATTTGTGGAGCCAAGAGTGGGGACTCGAACTTAATCTGAGCAAATGCATGGCGGTACATTTCTTGCGGAATTCGTCCAACTATAACCATGTTTATGTTTTGGATGGTATTAAAATAAAGGCAACAGACGAAGTGAAGTACCTGGGAGTTACGATAACCTCGAACCTCACGTGGGGAACACATATAAAGAATATTTGCGGCATAGCCCTGAAGAAATTAGGATTCGTCAAGCGTATTGTGGGAAGATTTTCGGATGAGAAAGTAAAAGAAAGGTGCTATTTCGCTCTCGTCCGACCGCACCTTGAATATGCAGCGAGCGTATGGGATCCGGTGCAGAAAGACTTAATCCGCGAACTGAATAAAATACAAAGGAAGGCTGCGCGTTTCGTCAAAAACTGCTACGGGCGTACAGACAGTGTTACCCAGATGTTAAGCGAATTAGGCTGGGAGCCGTTGGAGACTCGGAGGCTGCGCGCTAGGCTTAGATTGCTTGAACAATTGAGAATGGATATCTTTAAGAGCGACACAGAGAACATAATATTAGAGCCACACTATATCTCCAGGTCCGATAGAAGCGATAAATTAAGAGAGATGTTTTGCCGAACGGATAGATATGGGAATTCGTTTTTCCCCCGAACCATAAAGGACTTTAACAAACGCTAGTCCCAAACTCGTTAGAGCACTTCTTTTTTTTATAGTTGTAAACGGCTGGTGTCCTAACACCCCCTGCCACACGCCTTTTAGGCGGCTCGCGGGGTATTATGTAGATGTAGATGAAGTCAAGATATGGCTTAAAAAGTTGTTCCTTATTCTTGTAAATGTTTTCATGGGGCTTCTCTTCTCTTCTACTCTTTTTAGGACTTCCTCATTGCATCCATTTGATCCTCATTATTCTTCTATAGCATCACATTTCGAAAGCCTCTACACTTGATTTCTCCACTGCTGTCATTGTCCATGCCTCACTTCCGTGGAGATGTATGCTTAAAATATAATTTCTGATAAACTGTTTCCTTACTTATATGTTTAAATTTTCCGCTGTAAGTAGAGGTGCTGTCAGGGCTATTCTACTCAGGGGCGCAGCTAGGAATTAAGGCTGGGGGGGGGGGGGGGGGGGGGGGCGGGTGTTAAGGTGCAACTAATACCGGGGTGTGTGGGGGTATGGAATACCCACCAGGATAAGCGGTAAGTGCGAGATTGAAGAATTTTAAGATAAATGGTTCAAAATGGTGAGTTTTACGGCTTTCTGAGGGATATTTTATTAATGCTTACTCTATGTTATTAGTAATGTCAATCCAATTAAGTAAAATGGATTAAACTTAAAAATTTCTCTGAGCTCTGAGGGGGGGTTAATCCCCCATAACCCCCCTCGCTGCGCCACTGACTCTACTGATGATATCTTTCTTGCCTCTCTCATCGCTAGTTATCCCAGAAAGTTGAATTTAGGAGCGGGAGCCTTTCTCTGCTTTGGGGCCCGAACGTCGAGGGCTCTGGTATTGTTATCTCGGAAGGGTCGGACTCCGAAGAAAACAAAGACCCCCCTCAACGCGACACCTCTGGTATGCGGCATCACCAAATTTCCCGAAGTATTTTGACCTTGTATAACGTCAACAAATATATCGATAGGGTAGCACATTTCACGAAGAAGGAATCAATGAATGAACGAATGAATCCTCTATCCGTAGAAATCGCCTTTTCTCTCAGTCTACTTACCGAATTGATAATTGAGGTAACGAGTACTGCAGGTAATAGAAGAAATAACTGTGGAAACATCTTCGTACACCGAATTCAATCTTGTTATTGGTAATCGCGAGCATAATTAATACCGTTATACGTGAAAACATTTATTTGGACATGTACTACATCTTTTACGTATTTCATTTAAGGTATATCTTCCGTTTAAATAAGAGTATCAATTGCATGTGGGCGAAATACTTGAGCGTTCTTGACGGAATGTCTTTTGAGCAGTGGTGTAGCTAGGAATATGTTTTGGGAAGTAGGGAGCTACGGGCCTGATGTGGGCGAACTCCTCCCAGGCAATGGAAATTTTTGAGGAATGACATACCTGGAAATACATTTTACAGCATTACTAAATGATCTTTAATGTTAAATCATTTTGGCACTAAAATTGAACTTTGAGCAGTTGCAGTTATTATGTGTCAAAACTAGACAATAGTTTTAATTGATTTTTTTTATTTCTCTGCTGCTTTAGGGGGATCTAGCCTCCTCATCCCCCCCATACTTGCGCCGCTGCTTTTGAGCATGTTAAATAATGAGGGACTTACAATCTCCCCTTTTTAAACGACGTTAAGATGACCCACGGTGCGATTTCCGTATATCTTTGATGAGCTTGAATTGAAGTTTAGCCGAATAAAAAAGTACGCTACGGCAGAGGGGCAAATGCGCGATTAGGTTGAGGAGTTTGCTTTTACCCAAAAAGCTAACATGGCGTGAAAGGAAGGGGGGGATGGATATCATAACTGGTCGCGAGGAGAAGAAGAGTATCACTCGCCCCCGAGCGCTTATATTCACTCCACATCGCGTGTGGCGTGATGTGAATCCCTTGCTATTAAATTAGTCGCGAGAGCAAACAGTAAGCAAGCAAGCAAGCAGCTCCACACCACTCCCCTCCACCCTTTCCTCTCTCTCTCTCTCTCTCTCTCTCTCACCCTCCCGTCTGCTTGTGTGCCCCGTGTATGTGTACAGTGTGTGGTGAAGTTGGGTTCACCCCCGTTGACCGAACACTAATAGGCCCCGATGTCTCCAGCCAGCATATAAAAGATACTGGGCTCCTCCTCCTGGGAAAGAGTTAAACCGCGGGGGCGAACTCGGAGAGTTTGCTTTATATCACTGCGGAGCCAAGCACGTGCGAAACCTCGTGTGGGGGGGCCTTTCATGTGCGCAAGTGACGCATCTCTCTTGTTTGCCCTGGCATCCATCTTCAAACTACCTCCTCCTGCTTCTTCACCCCTTTTTGCCCGAATGTGTGCTGGGGGTGTATGAGGGTGGGCCATAATGCAGCCCCCTACTGGCGTGCATCACTTCCCCGCTCTTACCCTTTCGTGCTGATTCCATCTTTCCCCACCTCGTCGACCTTCCCCTTCCCAAACTGAATCCCTAGTATTGCACGTCGACATCCGACTTCCACCCTGGCCCCTGCTTTTCATCACGAGATGCCAAGTTCACGCTATCAGCGAACGCACCTGCGTGAGCAGTTACGCTTACTTAATATGTGGTATTTGGAGCAGACTTAAATTGTTATCGGCATAAGAGTCTCGGCTTCCGGGCGTTCCTCCGCGTTCAGTTGTCGATGGGTGACGATAGTTTCTCCAGACATCCTGCTGGCGTCTTCAGGTCAGAAGTAGCGATGCATAAAATTTGGCCGCCTTATATAGGTACTTCGGGGATCGGCGGTCGGTTCTGATTAGTTAGTTCTCAGGCGGGCTCTGATTGGCCATTGTTTTTGAAAACCCTTTTCCATGTGTTGGCTAATGTGTAGCCGTCTTCTCTGTTGCAGTTCTTAGGCTGCTTAGTTATCTCTATATATTCTCGGATTAGCATAGGATAGTAACGGCTTTCGTTACACAGGACTTTAGGCTTATCGAAATCCACAGTGTGGCCAGGTCCGACCACACGTGCTCCGAGACGGCGGAAAGACGGAACTGTTTCTTCTCCGTGGCACGTTCATGTTCCTTTATCCTGGTTTTCATAGATCATTCGGTGTGTCCTATGTAACATTTACCAAGGGAGCATTGCAGTTGATACACAGTTGAGTTTTATCGGCAGTTTGAGGCTTCATGTAGTGCAATGTATTTGTAATTGCAATGAAGTTTTCTCGGGTCTAGCACCGAGTGAGGTTCTCCATATCTCCTTCCAACGATTCGACAAGCAACTCGCCCATCGTCTTCAGGGAACACACCACTCCTTTCAACTTACTAATTCATAATCAACTAGACTTGGTATATTCTTATCACAGTTTAACTCAATTTCATGATTAACTTAATCGTTGGAAGGAGAGAGAAGAAGGACCTTACCCAGTGCAAGACCCGAGAAATCTTCACTGCTTTAACTTAATCGTTACATCTTGTACTTTATTTCTAAATGGATATGAAAATGTGGACCTAACCTTGAAGAAGCAAGAATAGGGAAAAAGAGTAAGACAAGGGTGTCGTTTAGTTTATTGTTCCCCGTATTTTTTAATGCTTCTTTAATGTTTTTAACGAGAGAACTATTAATGAATTTGAAAAGGTTTCAAGAGCTAATATTCATGGTAAAGAATTAACGTTGCGTTGTGAATGCAGTAATAGCTGAGACGGAGAGGGATTTGAAGAATACCCTGATAAATTCGGAAAGGGAAAATAAATCGATATCAGCTGAAAATATATACGGAAAACTTAGATGTAAGCATCCAGAGGAAATGAGGAGAAAAAAAATTAAACCAGGAAAAAAACTTGAAGAATTGAATGAGTTTTGCTGCCCAGGAAGCGGAGTAACCAGCAGTGGAAGTAGCAAGAAAAAATAGTGAATAGAATTTGTTGTGTAGGCGATTCCATCGGCAGGAAGGCACCATCTAGATTCTATAAAAGTAGTGGATGCTGCTGTTAAATACATCTTATCGTCAGTGTCCAAAGCCATCGATTATGTTTCCCATTATACTATACCATGGAAGCCTCGCGCTGGCTGCTTTTACACACGATGGGGTGCAAGGTCTTTCTACCCCTGTCGTCATGCGGGCGTCATATTTCTCCCTTCCCTGCGGTCCGTCTATTTTAGGGGTTGCCAAAGCTTCGGAATCCATCTGTATTCAGTCCACCCCTTCTTTAGGGATGTGTTTCACGTGGTGATACGAGGTTTTTGAAAATTTTCCTACTGTTTAAGCTAGATGGTGTTCAGTCATTCGTGATATTCCGAGATCCTCCCCAAATCGATAGCCAAACGCGTGGGCCTGTCCGATACACGTTTCTTCTTCCAGCGTCCTGTTCCTCGGCGGTGACGCAATAGGCACCATGACGTCATGGACCGCGTCATGCGGATTTTCTACTGTCATACCCAGGCTGTCGGCTCATTCAGATGACGTCACCATCAACTCTATATCCTTTCAGCGACTCTTTATTCTCTTGCCTGATTCTGATTCCCTAACAATCGTCAATCAACTGCTGGATTCGTGCGTAAATGAGAAGCTAATTATTGTATTTTGGGTTGAAATACTAACCTGTGCTGTCATCGAGGTTAAGGTCATCTCAATTGCTTTCAGGAATTTCTCTTTTTAACAGCATGATAGAATTTTAATGCAGCTTCGGTCAATTTTCCCGTTTACTTCATGCGATTCTGCTCTTCGTTGATTTTCATTATTTTTATTCGATTCATATCATTCATATCACCTATAAATGGTATGAAACCAGGGCCTGATTTTCCTGTAGGCTAACTAGCCTTCGGCCTATGGCCTCAAGATTAAGAGGAAGCCAACATTTATATTGTTTGTAAATTTAAAATTTAGCGCTCATTCTACAACGAAAATCATGTTTCAACAGTGAAATTCTTTTGATAAAAGTCAGCTCATAATATTTTTCCAGATAAGGAGCTTGCAGAACCATTTTATGAACTGGTATAATTCTATATTGAGAACTTATTTTCAATATCTTCTATCTTATTAATGACATTAATTGATTTAAAATTATGGCCTGTGAAACGAATCATTTGTTTTAGTTTAGTACTTATATTTTCTGAGGCAACCAATTTCCTGTTAAGTTAAAAAAAATATTTTGGTATATGAATAGTGTAAGTGATAAAGTATGATATATTATACTCTCTCTCTTCGACTCCGCAGTCTCTATGTCAGATGTCATTCATGTATGCTTACCATGAGCGAAGTTTAGAGTTTCATCTTGAGGGGCTATGGAGCACCCCTCAGTGAAACGGGCGGTATTCGACAACCCATAAGTATTCTTGGAAAATTGGTTTAAATTATCCTCTGAAAACAACATTTTAAGCAGCTACTTTGTAACACTAAATTTCATGAAAAACTTTTGATGTTTTTGTTTCCATTATAATTGAATGTATAATTTTCTTACTCTTTTCGGCCAAATTACCATTCAATTTTATCCAATTAAGGTGTTATGTAGTGGAAGTTTGACTCACTGAAACGAAAGGTCGTTGCACTTCATAATATAATTCATTTTCCACATGATCATCGATATTATGTGGAAAAGTGCGTCTAGTTTTCATTCCAGTATGTCAAACTTCCACAATAACATTGATGATTATTGTGGACAAATGCAAATGCCTTTTATTTCAATTACCATTTAAGTTGAGGGAGTCAGGCTCCCCCAGCCCGCCCCAAAACTCTGCCCAAGATGCTTACGACTGTGTAGTAACCGGCAGACATTCGAAGTCAATATTTCGTACAGTACAAGTGGCCTAATAAGTATACTATTGATGAGATGAGTGGGTCGTTGGAGTGAATTGGGGGAGTAATTTTCCGATCTCTTTGACTTTCCAGTTCGACCTCCCGGAGTGGCAGGATTTTTCACTTGAATGGTTGTCCATGTTTATAGGGGGTGTCGTGAGGATTAACACTTGAACAGCTGCCGGCACAGTTTGTATGTAGTGGGGAGGTTTCCACTTCAACCATCCCTTTTCGGTTATCCCTCGCCCGGCTTTGCTAATGCCGGCGTCTGGTTTCTCTCAATCCAACTGGCCTCGCACTGATATTACTCCTCCCTTTCCGGAGCGGTACAAATGGATCCGGATGTTATGCGGCTTCCTCAATCACTTCCACTACAATGTACGTTTGGCGTCCATCTTCCCTGATCGTTCCTTCCTGTCCTGACTGCTTGTTTCTAGGCCACGTGCGGTTAACGCGATCATTAATATTATTTGTGAAGTTTAAGTTTATTGTATTGGAAATAATATTTCATTACTTGGAAAGCAAATGTT
The DNA here is from genome assembly GCF_921293095.1 of Ischnura elegans. Classification (NCBI taxonomy): domain Eukaryota; kingdom Metazoa; phylum Arthropoda; class Insecta; order Odonata; family Coenagrionidae; genus Ischnura; species Ischnura elegans. The sequence continues at coordinate 67,838,984 of NC_060252.1, forward strand.
TGTTACTAGATGGTGAAAAATCTCGGTAAAGTAAACTTGATTATAAATTAAACCTATCGATTAAAGGTGCGTTTAAACTGTGTAACATGTTATATAAAACAAGTTACATATAACATGTTTTACGAAAAAGTTACTTATCCGTGTAACATATTTCATGTAACATTTTGTTATAAAACAAAACTTCCTGTTATACAATAAGGGTTTGGTTTCCCACACGAAGAGGAAAACCGAAAACTTGTTGTGTAACACGATATTTTTTTAATAACACGTTGTATGTTTAACATGTTGTATGGAACTTCTTTTATATAACACGCTTCATAGTGTGAACGCACCTTAAGGATACATAGGTTTTCCGCAGGATATAATGGTATAAATTTCTATAATCTATGAAAATTGAATTCAGACAAATTGATAATAAATGTAAAACGAACATTTTTACTAAAATGAATGGATATGGTGAGGATTTTAATTGTAATTGTAATAATTTTATTAATGTCATTTGAATTGAATCCATTGTGAAAAAATGCAAAGAAATTATAAATTGTGCAAATTATATTGCAGTTGAAATCAATTAAGAAAAATTGGAGAGAGTAAGAGAGAGAACAGAGTGAACAGTAACACGAAAATTGATGATGCAATACGAAGTTAGGAACTTTTTCAATACGTAATGTTTTTTAGGTTTTCCTGGAGTTTTCTATTGAATATAAATGGTTAATGACTATAATCTTTGTTACGGATTTTGTATACGTAGTGGAATAGATTTTTGGTCCGTAGCGATGTCCTGGATCAAATCTAGTCACAATATCCACTGATTTAACTTAAATTGAATAAATCGAGTTAATTATGATTCTTCTTGTTTAAAAAAGGAGAATAAATTATTATTTTGACATTTTTGATTCATCCTTATTATATTATGACGTGATTATTTCCCTGTTGTATTGAGATTCATGGGAGATGTTTAAGTTTCATTTTTCATCAGGAGTGAAATTTGATGACGCACCTTACATCTGTGCGTGTCAAAGCGACAATCATATTATAGCATTGACTTCAAAGTAGTAAATACTATTATTGAATGCCAGAAGTGCACATTTGGGAGGACATATGTCGAATTGTTTTCCAAAATTATAGATAAAAGTAACGGAAGCAGGCGATATAGTGGAATGAGTGAGTAGATAGGCATTTTACATCGTCTGCGGTTACCAATGCATGCATGAGGCACAGAGCTCAGGGAAACATCTCTTAATAATCACCTATTAAAACTGGCTAAGGTCGGAAAGTTATCTTCGTTTGATAAGGTATTAATAATCCTTATTTAAGCCCAGTGCTACCAGCTAGTATGGTACTCTGCTACCTGCTAGCATCCTGCGTCGTATCAGCGCTCTAGCCTCGCCCCAAGGTCACCTCACTTGCGGCAGCGGGAACCAGAACGACGTCACACGGAGTTTTTCCCGGCATTCATACTTACCCGTCGCGTTTTCGCGCGCTTGAAAATTTTCACTTTTCATTTAATCGCGAAACATAGATATCGTCATTTAAAAATCTAAAAGCGTGAAATACGTACTCCAGGAGTAATAATATTTCGATGTAGGCAATAAAAAAATAATAGGAAACCACCCTATTATAGTAATTATTAATTTTACAACAATTGTACTTTATATTAACCTTACGGTTGAAACGCGTCGTACTTTCATCAATAAACCTGTGGAAAAATGCCATCACTCTGTTCTTTGAATATTAATTCCAAAATTATTTAAGAAGGAAGGAAACTATTCCTCAGATGTTACTTATGAAGCATGTTTTTATATGGAAGCGAGGCTTTTACACTGATAGCTGCAAAGAAGGCAAGAGAGTAAGGATTGGAAGTGGTGCTACCGAAGAAGGGTGAGGATAAAATGGATCGACCGAGTAAGTAATGAGTAAGTGGTAAGGAGAGTGGGAGAAAAGCGACGTCTTCTAAAAACATTAAGGAGAAGACGTTAGTTTGAAGTAGAACTTCGTTGGCCACATTATGAGGCATAATGGGCTGATGAAAGCAATCTTCGTAGGAAGAAAAGAAGGGCAAGGGTCGGCCCAGAATGAGTTGCACAGGGAAGTTTATAAAGGATGTGAAAGGGAAGAAATAAGTCGCTATGAAAAGACTGGCGGATAGGAGAGTGGAATTGAGATCTGCGTCAAACAAATCTTGACTTAAGATGATGAATTTAATTCGTTTCGCGACGTTATCTCGTAAATGGGCTGGTAAAGTTGCACGTCAGCACAGCCGGTTGGTATGGTGATCACCATCCTGTTTTGCCAAACTAAATCAGGGTTACAGCAGTTTCTTCCATGGAGAATTAAATAATAGCAAATATCTGTTTTCTACGCTATTCTAACAATTCCATTAGTATTGAAGTATGTCTAGGGTGCCCCTATGTCACCTAATTTTTATTTTGAGCTTGGCATTAACTTTCGACATATGAAACGTATTTTTTCGACCGGAGCAGAATACATTGGCCTGCGAAAATCACTTCCACGGGCTAATTATGACCGACCGGATTTGGGTTACATATGCAGGGTGTTTCACGAGGAATCTGTAATACTTGCGGAGGTGGTAGGGGAGACAAATTTAAGCATTATTTTCTCCGTAATCTTTGCGTCACAACCCCTTAGTTACTGAGCTATGGCAACGCAAACATTGTATTTAATAATGGATTTTTAAGGACATTCAATCATTAAGGCTGGACAAAAATGTGCATTATATTCATCTGAAACAATTTATCTCAAAATGGGTGTTTTTTGCGCAATCTTATTGCCGATACGGTGAAAAATAGAACTAAAAGTCAATTAATGTTGGAAAACATAGCCGCCCAGCGGAATTTTCATGACTGAAGAGCTAAATTTCTGGGTTAATACCGCCTGACAGTGCGATAATAGTGCATAAATAATTAATTTAATGGTCAAAAATGCTTTATGAGTAAAATAAAATTATGTGGATGATGCAGCCTCTTGGCTGCTTTAAGATAGGTCGAAAAGGTTTGTGCGGAAAATTAAATAAATGACTAGCGGTATGTGACGCCCAGAGGTAGATGGGTAACTACTTTCATATTAGCATTAGGTAAAAAATTAATGATAAACGGTGAAAATTTATAAGAATCATAAAGTTAATTAAAAATATAGACTATAATAATAGCATTTTCTTAATTAATTAAAATAGAAGTGGTATCAATAAATTTCGTTAAAAATTCCGAAGTATTAATAGTATTCCATTGCTTGAGAAAAAAACATTTGAACATTTTTCGTAAAAATCGCGCACTCAAGATTTCATTGATTTGGCGAGCTATAAACATTAAACAAATTATTTTGAAAAAAAATCAACTTCAGTTTTACATTCCCTGGACATTCTAAGAATGATGTCATAATATTTCCATGCGAAATGAAAAAGTCTATATTTTGTTTTTTGGGCACCTTTTTTTCCCCACTGTACGTCTGTACTTAACCATCAATTAAAGTGATATCAGGGAAGTGAAGACGGTGAAACTTACAACGCATTTATTAAAAACTAATCAAGTTCTTATTATTAGTTTACAATTACTACATTAATGCGATAGTTTTTGAAACTCATTTATTGAGTGCAAATCATAATAATTCATTCTTACCGTTAAAAATGGACGCCAAAATATTCATACCGATTAATATCGATAATATTCGAATCGAAAATTTTCGATGCGAAAATATTCGTTTTGATATCAATCGATTTTAATCGATACGAATATTTTAGCGTAATCGATTTAGGTATTATAGAATATATTCGATAATTCTAAAAGAATCGCTTAATCGATATCGTTATTATGTGGATGCAGATGTAATCGACCTTATAAAATTCAAAATAAGCTGGAAGAATGGTGCTAAAACTTTATCAATTCTGTCCTAAACTGCATTGACGAGACAGCGGCAATCCACCTTTTAGTTGTAAGTACCGTCAAGAGAGGGCGAGGCCCTTTGATAGACCGGGCTGTTAAATATTTTCACCGATTTTCCACCCGAGATGACAGATTATTCGACGGCTCAAACGCCAGCCGTTGTCTCCCACAGTCTTCCATTCAACCCTTCCCCATTTCACCACTCACGTTTAACCCTAACATATAGCATGTTCCCTCCCTCGTTCGCTTATCCTCTGGCGCGCGGAAACACTGCGCCGCCGTGGATTCGATTGTTGACTCACGCCGCGGCGTATTAAAATCTCCCACCCCACCACTTGAGTGCGTGACGTGGTCCCTTGTTGTGTCCCGCCCGGGCCCTTGGCAGGGGGTTTTTCCAGTTGCCTAAATGCCTTCGAGGCCTCTTTTACGTTCCCATCCCTCCGCGCCACGAGGGTGCATCACCAGAGAATCATCTTCACGCTGAGCTCCTCCCATTTTTGTCGGCTTGATTTTGCTCCAACGCCTCTACTATCCCATCGTGGACGGTGTAAAAATAATGGCGACAGATGAGGTGTCCAGGAATTATGATAACTTTGGACATATTATTATTATTATTATATAGTACAAGTTACAAGTTGGCTATTTGCCAGGTGGTAACAGGTTATACAAAATAAAAAGAAAAACAAAAATATAGCAAATGAGAAAATACATTACCAAAATGAAACTGGAAAGTATTAAAATTCAGTGATATTAATTTTCCAATATTAATCCTCTACACCTCTTTTTGAAAATCCTTACGTTGTTAGGGTAGGGCTTAAACAGTTCTGCAGGGAGTCTATTCCATTCCGTAATCGTCCTGTTAAGGTACGAGAATTTCTTTACATTAGTCCTTTGCGGCCGGCATTTCATCTTGAATTGGTGATCATGCCTACCAATATAGCTGGGGTATTCAATCTTCCTCCGAAGTTCCCCCCATGCCTTTTCCCCTTTCAGTGTGCGGAAGAGTGCGCAAAGCCTATTTATTTTTCTTCTCCGTTCTAGTGTGTCCCATCCCAGTTCTTTCAGCATTATACCGACACTTTCGGTCTTTTTGTGTTTCCCCATGACGTACCTTGCTGCCTTTCTTTGCACCTTCTCGATGGATTCTGTTTGTCCCTTTTCATACGGGTCCCACACTAGTGACGCGTACTCTAAAATCGGCCGGATTAATGTCTTATACGCCTTCTCCTTTGTAGTTCGATCACTTTCCTTAAGATTCGTGGTGCACACACATAAGAAATATTTGTAGCAGATTCCTGATGAAGTTAATATTCGTCAAGCATATTGTGGGTCCTTCTTCGTTCAGGAAAGCATTAGAGAGGTGTTATCTTATACTCGTCCCGCCGCACCTTGAATGTGCAGCATGCATATGGGACCCGGTGCAGAAAGACTTTAGCCGCGAACTTCATAAAATACTGAAGAAAGCTGCCCGATTCTAAAAAAACTGCTACAGGCGGACGGATAGCGTTACGCAGTTGTTTAACAAATTAGATTGGGAGCCGCTATAGACTCGGAGGCTACGCGCTAGGCTAAAACTGTGTGAGAAATGTATTTAAGAGCGATACGGAGATCATCATATTAGAACCGATATAGATTAAATAAACCAAGAGTTTCATATTGTGATTAACCTGTTATCCATTCACTCACACTTTCGTTTAGTCTGAAGTCGAAAAGTTATTATTTGCAATATTAGTCATATGTTATTTCATACTCCTCAATAGTATGCAGTCAATGGCGGTCAGCTTTATAGCTATAAAATGGATATTATTTGTACACAGTGGCAGATCCAGGACAGGGAGAAGGTACGGAGCAAGTGCGCTTTCCACTCCTGTATATACGAGACAACTGAACAACATTACCATTTTATGTAGTGTACATAGGATACCCCAGGGGAGATATCGCCCCCCTCGCGCCTCAAAAATATAAATATACTGTTTATATGTTTATATTTTTGCATAAAAAGACCAGTGATTAATTACAATCATTTATTCTCTCTCTCAATATCGTTCCTATTTTAAAATATTTCTAGCTTCATTCCAGATATCTGACGGGTCACCACCAATAGTAGACAATTGCGGAAAAGATGCTTAGTATTAGTTTTACGGGTTCAAAAAGGTTTCAGCCTTTGGGAAATGCTTTGAATGCTCAGCATTTAAAAATACAGCGTACAAAATGTTTGTTCCCCTGAACACTCGTGATTTGAAATACGTTATTGAAAATCGATTGTAAGTCATTTATTATTCCCCGACAAAACTTCAGGTGACTGAGAGAATAATTATGATTAATGAGATGATTGATTTGAGATTTAGGCCTGTCACTGGTTTTTAATGCTTATAGTTTTCTGATTTATTCTGAATATTTTTACAATATTTTTATTCTAGCTGTCATGTCAATTCTCGTGCCAAGCGTAGACACGCGGTGTACAATCGAATACGTCGATGAATCGAGAAAAAGCAAGCGGAAAATTATTTTGAAATCGATTAATATTATTTTTATAAAATCCCGCTGATTTGTATGCCCTAGTTTGGTATATGAACTGTTATGTAGTATGTTCCCGTGACGACAATCCATTGGCTAAAGACCATTTCCAGAATGCCTGAAAAAGAAGAAAATTTATATAAAAATATACCAAATCAAAGTATCGTTTAGTGTTCTGTTGCGAAAGAAAACAAAGGTCTCCGCCCCATTTCGGCGTCCAGTTCACCCAAACGTCGATAGCTTTATTTTTACCCTTAAAAAGAGAGGTAATAAATGTTCCGAACGATTCTGTTTCCTGCCTCAGATGAGGCCTTTTAGTAAAAGGTCACTTGCTTCTCAGGTCCTAACAAATAAACTCAGATGGTGGTTTTATTTAGGCTTGGATTCCTATACTTACCATTTACTTTGTTCACGTGTGGCACTCAACTCAGAAAAACGCATTAATATTTCAGCAATTCTGGATTTCTCAGTAGATCATTTGTTCGAAGTTTTATACAGTTAGAGCGGCGTAAATGGATCTTTGAAATTATGATCATGAGCGTAAGATTAGAGATCTTGTTTATACATGGCACGATAAGGTGGAAGTTACAAACATTGTATACATTTCGTTGTTACAACAAACTTCACTTGCACTTGAGAATGTTGTTATAACAACGAAAACCGTCCTGCTAAAAGAAATTCAGTGGAAATAATGCAATATTTAATATAACTAATGAGATTTGAGGTCTTATTTACCGAAATCCGAATTCCATTGCTTGCACTAATTAATGGTGAATGGAACTATTGATCGAAAATAAATTCGTTTCCTTCAACTTCAAATACCCAATATTCCGATTTCCAGCAGGTTTATTCCTTCATAACTCACTTAAGAATTGTTCATGTTACTTTGTCTACACACAGGGGCGGGTTTATGGGGGTCCACACGGGTCATGACCCCCACAAAATTGTATCATATTTTTAAAATTTGTATTAGGTCAAGAGTTTGTGTATCCTTGTAAATCTTGGGAAATATACACTCTTTTTACTCCTTTTCAAGTCCCAAACGTGGGAGAATTTTGTGTTGTATTTATCGTAGAGCGTAGCACTCCCTAAAAATATTACACGGGGATCGCCGCCCTCTCTCGGGGGACATTCCATACTCCCAGGGCCAAGGCCATGAATCCCCTTCCCCTCCTCCCCCCCGAAATTTGATGCTGAATCCGCTCCTGTGGCTGCACTTCGAAATCAGTTGGTGAAACTGAAGTGACCACTTGCGGGTCAAAATTCGATATCGTATTTAGGAGCGAAATATTTACACGAATCAATCGTTTGCGAGGTAACTTTGTGGAATCTTGGCATAGCAGGTTAAAAAGTAAACATTTTTTATTCCACGCAGTTTTAATAAAAAAACTGAACCGGTTTCGACCACTTTAGGTCATATCAAGAGGTGAACAAATAGATATTCAGACAGAGCGGTATGTATAAGTATATCTGCCCAAACTGAATATCTATTTTTCACCTCTTGATAATGACCTGAAGAGATCGAAACAGCTTGAGTACTTTTTTTTAAAATACGGTGTGGAACACAGCAAAGTTTACTTTTTAACCTATTATGAAGTTCATAATGGTTGAGCTCAGCTTATCACTGGGAAAGAGTTCGCTCGAGTTCTTCCACGAGGACATTTTCATAAAAAAATGTCCGAGTTTTTCCACTCCATCGACTCCGACGTGAAGCCTCTGATGACTTGGAAACGTTTCTGCGTGAGAAATGGGAGTTGAATTTATAGGCCTCTTCCAATCGTGCGTGGAATGTGAACTGGTTCATTCCCAAGATATATATGTGTACTTCTCGGGCGATACAGTTTCAAGCGTGGTGAGATTTATAGAAATAGGCAGTGAATTAAAGATTAAGGTTTTTCTTCAATTCTATTTTTCTTTTACTTTTGAAATGGCGTTGAAACAAATCGACGCTACATGTCGTAAATTTTGGAACAATAAAAAGTAGCGCAGTTCTCGACAGTGTCGGATAAAGACTCAAAATCAAAGACAACCGCGTGGATTCCTATCAAATTGATATATCCCCAAAGAGTTACACAACTCCCGCTTTATCTCCAGTAATTATTCTTTCTTTTTTAACTCCACCTGTAGTCGTCAAAAAGTCTCTAGTTCCATTACATTTTAGAAAGAAGTATTTCGGTATATCTTTGCAATGCCCCGCGATTACGTAATGAGTGTAATTAGTAGTAATATATGTTAAATTTCCTTTCTGGTGATCTTATCTTCTATCACTCCTATATCGATTATCCAGGTATAACAATGATTGTGGCCATATGGCATCCACACGCTCGCGGCATCGCCGTACTCTCCGCCGGCGCGCCAGAACAGGTGTCGACGACACGCTCGAAAAAACGATGTAAAATACGGGTTTGCAAGTTGGTGCAGGATTTTACCTTGCATTCACAATATAGAAGCTTCATATAATGACGTGGTCCAAGTCAATTGGCGGAACTCAGCGGAAGTATTTTCTTTTTCTCAACGTTAATGTAAAGAATTGGATGAAAACAGGCTCCGCCGCAGGTGAATAATTAGATAAAATTTTTGAAAATCCTCCAAATGGAAGAAAAATAAGTTTTTATTTACATGTTAAAACGTTTTTGGTTAATAAAGCAATCCGTAAAATAACTGGTAGAGGATAAAGTTGGCAATTTTCAGAAAAAATCGAGTTGGGTCGTTTTTCGCCAAAATTGTTCAACTTTGACCTCAGCTATATATTTTACCTGAGAATACTGGAAAGAATAAATAACGAAAATTATGCAAAATTTATTTGAAAATGTCTTAAATTATTGTAACCATAGTTACCAAATTGAAGAAGAGATGAATTTTGAAAATATCTCGAAAAGTAGACGAGGGATCGAGAAACGGGAAAATACGGATCCCTTCATTTTTTAGTCTCTTTTGCAATGGAAAATAATTTTTAAAATGGTAAACTAGTCCATACAAATTGATCGGAGGTCCACGGAGGAATAAGGTATACTTAGGGGTGTCAAACAAAAATATTTAAATTAATGATGATGTGATCTATCAAATTCATTAATTTTCAATGTTATTCCTTGCAATTACAAACATTATAATGCAAAATGTTGGAAAAAATTGAATCGAATTGTCCTCATCACCTAGCCGCGGAAAAGTTTGAAAACTGAGTGGCATCAGAAGTCAGTCTTATGTGGGATGGAACTGGGTCTCCCCTATGCAGCTCCCTTGTCCTTGGCTAACGACATTGTAAGAGAAAATAATTCCTTATTTTAATGTCATATATTGTACCTTTTATGGTGTGAATGATGCATCGTGGTCATGCCTCATTAATTGATTACAGAAGTTTCTCCTTTTTTTACGATGCGGGCGTGTATGGTTTATCGCCTTCGGACCATTTTGTGCCAGTCCTTCCACACCAATATCTCCCCTTCTGCCCAGTTAATCCCCAATCCTTTCATCTCCGTTGTCCCCAACCTCTTTAATCGCATTAGCAGATCTTTTTCCTGGCCCCACCTACATTTCATTACACCGCAGCCGAATTTTCGAATGATAGGATTCGGATGCTAAAAGGTTTCGGTGGAAAATACCCCCCTCCCTTGGTCCTGCGGTTGGCACAAACTGTGAAATCAAGAGCAGAGGATCGTTTATTCTTGCTGTCAAGTTGTGACTGATATCGTCCCTAGTTTGAATTGATAATAGATTTTTTACGTTTTGTTATATGAATTTTTTTACATCCCTCTTAAATTGATGGCTTCGTTCTTCTTGCCAGATATTTAATGGATGGGATTTCTGGCGTAACTGTTCCGAAACTATCAAACGTAAAAAAATAAATTAAAAAGATCAAAAACTTTTATAGAAACGGGAGAAAATGCGTTAGAGAGAAAAATATAGCTTTTCATCACTTGGGGAAACAAGAGTGGATACTGATTACGTTTATTAGAAATTAGTGTGGAAGAGCCTGATTGGCGAGTTAGGATTGGAACCCACTCTTTATAATCCGAGTGATGAATTAAGCTTATTTTATTCACTTTTTAGTGCATTCGTACCGTTTCCTAATTTCACCTTTACTGAAACCACTAGCTTTTTACATAACGCGACCTGGGTTTCGATGAGTAATCATCATCGTGTGCTTTCCATTCATGCGACTCACCCGTCGACTAGTGTCGACTCACAGAAACTGTTTATAACTCTCCAATTCCTGCGCGTAATCATTTGTTGACTTGTGCCACAACAGTCGGCGGAACACATAGAATGGAACACGAAAACTTGTGTCGACGTGTGTCAATGAATGAAAAGCACCCATGCTCAGGAGTAAATTATTATGTATTTATCTTAATATTGCTGCTTAGCTACCTAGCGGAGGAAGAGATGAATTTTAAAACGGACGCCAGAATAGGGGAAAAGGATGAGTAAAGATATTCGTCATTCAGAGTGCTGTCCTGACTTTCAATATTTTTTAAAACTTTCAACTGCTCTCTGGAGTCTAAAATATCCAAGAAATCTTATAATGGAATATCATACAGTGAAAAATGAGTTAGTGAATTTAATTTCATTTTGTGCCGATTTTGAAAAAAGCGCTATTAATCTTTCTTAAATTTTATTTACTTTAATTTTTATTCTTTTTACATATAAATTATATAATGTATGGAAACAGAGCTTGCTGTTAACGCCATATATTGAGAAAAATTTTAATTAGGAACTTAGTTAATTAATTAGAGCACAATAGAACAAAATTTCAAGTATCTAATTAATGAATATTGTATTGTCATCAGCAGTCGCGTAACTAGGAATGTGCTTTAAATACATTTGACATCATTTTGGCTCTAAAGGTTAAACTTTAAGCAGATGGAGTCATTGCATGTCAAAACTAGACACCAGCTTTAAATATTTTTTTTATTTCTGATGCTTTGGGGGGGGGGGGGGAATCTATACCCTCCTCCCCCTATAGTTACGTAACTGGTCATCATAAGCGAGCAAAAGTGCAAAATTAAAAGCCGATCCGGCAATGGGAATTGAGTAAAAAATCAATTACAAGATTCCATCGATGAAAGAGACAAACAGACGAAGCAAGTTTAGAAAAAGCGTATATAAAAATGATCACTTCATCGAACTTCCCAAAGCAGTTTGAAAAACATAACCTCATTTCATAATGTAATAACATCAGCCACCTATTCACCCTTTCCAATGACTATTTGTCATATGGGAATAAAAATTTTGCGAATTAATTTTCGTGAAAGAAAGCGTTGAGTGATGGAATACGATGAATGAATGGAAACATTTCGTTTGAGGAAGTTACTGGTGTGTGTGGTTTACGTTTATTACTGTTTAATTATCTCTTGTACTGGGCGTAACCATTTTAGGAAAATATGTTTTTACCATGTTTGTGTAAAAATATTGTTCACTCGATAAAACAGTTGGTGTGATGCGTTTTTCTTCTTTATTTGTCGATGTAATTGAAAAAATGGCGCATGTTAAGCTTTACGGAAATTAATACGATGGAATACATCCCTCTATAATTTTTGTTTTTTTCCCGGCGAACAATTGCAGTGAAGTTTTCTCGGGTTTCACACCGGGTCAGGGGCCGTATTCTGTAACTCCAAACCGATCGGTGCGGCACCGATTCGTCGGGTGCGACGTCACACCGACTCCCGGTAAGAAGTCGTGCGATTCTGTACGAACCCGGTCGGTGCGGCACCGACGAGAGGACGGGAGATCGTCGGTTGCCGTACCGACAGCAAAGAGGTGTCGGTACGGCCACCGACTAGTGGGTTTCATGAATTCCCCGGTGCGCATTGTACGTTTTATTTTGTTTTTACCTCATCACCGAGTAAATAATGCGGTTTTCTCCAATGTTATCTTTTTCTGCCCCTTCGAATACGCCTCTATAATTCACTGTGTCATCATCTATATTAATTACCTTGACAGAAATATAAGATAATGGTTAATAAAAATGAGGTTTGCTAACATATAATGACTTTCTCTCATTTATGTTACCGCACTTTCATTCGCTTGTAATAGGCTTTATTTCTCTCTATCATCATTTACTTGCTCCTTTGACATAAAAAAGATATTTTTGATTAAATATGAGTTTTGCCGCAATGTTATCACTTTATATCACTCTGTATAGGCGACTGTTATTTCACTCAATCATCAATTTGGCGTTTCTCTCGGCATAGAAATAAGATCTTTTTATTTAAGTATGAAGTTTGCCACAACGGTATCAGTTTCTTTCATTTGTAACGGGCAACTATATTTCATTTCATCGTCAGCCATTGATTCCCTTGACGATAAAAGAAGATATTTGTTAATAAGTATGAGGTTTACCGCAATATTATCATTTTCTCTCACTTGGAATGCGCAACTTATACATATGTATTTCACCCAATAACAATTTATTTACTTCCTCGTCATTACACTTCTTTTAATTGCACCCAGCTCCATATTTTTATAACAATTTCCTAACTTGTTCCTCTAATATTACATTTGCATTTGAATCCTACGTTCACGTTCCATGGTATGCTATTTTCGTCTGCTACGGTGCCAATGGCATAACCTTCCGTTGATAACATTTATACGGAACTTACTTAATGACAACTATATTACCAAATCATGAATAAATAGCATTATACGGAACCGATATTTAAAAAAAGAAACTACGATCTCAAGGATAGTTTCAATTATTCATTCCAGCAACAACAATCTCCATCACATACAAACTTTATTGTGATGTTGTAATATATTGTTTCCTTCGATTCTGTAGGTACAGCATTACTACCACACATTATATAAGCATTGTTAAGAACTTATCCAATATCGTTTATCTTAATCTAGCAATAAGTCGTAATTTCCGCAAATAAAAAGATTGAGAATGACGACAACAAACTGTGCCAATGAGTCTTCACTTGTTTTTACCCTTCTTTCATTGGTGGAGACACGTGAAACTTCGGATATATTCGGATTTTCCCTGTTTGGGAAGGAAGGGGAACCGTACCGACTGGTTTGAAACCGACGACCTTACAGAATCGCTGAAAGTGTCGTCGTCGGTGCGGAATCCGTTGTCGGTACGGTTTGATGTCCAGTCGGTGGGCTTGAAAGGGAAACCGACCGGTGCGGCACCGACGAAATACAGAATACGGCCCCAGGTCCTCCATTTCTCCTTCCAACGTTTCGATGAACAACTCGCCCAGGATTGGATTCCTGAATCCCTGAATCCCTGAAGACGATGGGCGAGTTGTTCATCGAAACCTTGGAAGGAGAAATGGAGGACCTGACCCGGTGTGAAACCCGAGAAAACTTCACTGCATACATCCCTCTGATTACCTCCAGTGATATGTGAGAGACTATCTGTCATCTATTAGGTATCTCTTAAGATGTAATATGGTGGCTGTGAAAATATCTTAAAAGTTTAATAATGGTCAGTCGAGGTAAAACTTACTTAAAAAGTTAATATAGGACATTGTCACGCACGAGACGTGATTTTTTTTAGCGTAACCGTTTGTCTCTTAATGCCCTGTATGGAGAATACCTTTGGGTGGTTGCCTTGAAGGACCCTGTGCGTACCCTTCTCCCAAAAATTCCAGCGGAGTTCAAAAGAGGGAGTCATCCCATTAGTGAATATGACTGAAACGGATGCCTACGCAGGCAAATTAGTATAATGGAACACGTCCCCCTCTTCACCTTAAACGGTATGTTAGGCTCTCTCTAGGTTAAAATATGGTGTGTGTTGTAAGAACTTACGAAAAATTATGTTTATGTAAAGTCAAAGTAAAAATGGTGGTAAAACTTTATTTCGGACATGGTCTTGCGCTTGCTGGAAATTTACTTCTCCGTTGGCCTCTTCGTAACCCTGCAAGGATATTCTGTAAGTTGGTCTCATATAGATGTCGCGAGCATCCTTCCCCCAAACGTTCCAGCAAAGTGGAAGTCATCCCAGTGGCTTCATTCCGAGCAGAAAAAGGATGAAGAGGATAGTTGAAACTCTTTCGGGGCCAAAGGACATATTCGTTTTCACCCTGCAGTATTTTTTATATATTTCCTTCGGAGTAAAGAGACCACGGCAGAGTGACAAATTAGGCCCTTGCCGCATTCCGGGTCGGAGGCTTCGGTGGTTTTTTTCATGTCCGGTTTTCATTTGGCTGAGGGGAAGAGGCAAACCATCGGGGTACGCCAAGGGTGGGTATGAATTGCGTTAATTGCAAGGGGTTGCGAGGATGGGGTTGGTCTCGCTTCTCATCGGTGGGGTGCGTCTGGTTCATGAAATGGCTCCCTCCGTTTTGGCTTGGCGATGCGGGCGCCACGATTGAATATTCTAGTCTGCGCCGTTCCAGTGCGCAGTGTTCGATGGGTTTACGTTGGCCATTGTATCAGTCGACTACCGTTCTGGGTCATGATTACCCTTCATAACTTTGAAGGTTTTTTTCGGTTTTTTCGTTCTGTTGCCTCCGCAGCAGTAAATCAGTTTTTTTTATTATTATTACAACGTTTTTTAAACTTACTTTCGTGTCTGCCTGTTTACTACGGTGGAATTTTGTAACTCAATTTCACACACTTAACGACTAGCTAGACCATTGAAACTTTATATCTAGCCCAGATCTTGATGACAATGCGTAGGTATTTATATGCTCTCTGTCTTGATTCTGGCTATATTTAAAAAAAATATTTGCAAAATTAATTTCGTATGGAAAATTAATTCCACATTTTGCCACCGGTGGCGCTGAATTCACATTTCAGCGAATTTGTTGTGTGACATGTTGAAAATTGTCAAATATATAAGAGCATTTTTCAGAAAAAATTTATAAAAAATTAAAATTAAAAAAAACTTAAATTTAAAAATACTAAATGTAACCTCTCTTCACCCGCCATGTCCAGTACTTCGCCGTTCCTCCTCCTCTCCGTCTTCCGTCCATCGTCCGTCAAACGAAGAAGTTGACTTAAAATTTTTATCCGTCTTGGAATTTATTGTGGCAAAAAGCAAGCATGGACTTCCTAAACGGTTGATTCCAGCCAAGAACTTCCAATGTTTCTGAGAACTTTTTGATTGCAAAAAGTAAGTAGAAAATTGAATTTGCACGATTTCCATGGATTTAAACGGAGAGAAATTTTCCAGACCTTTCTCAGAATGACCTGTATCGTAATTTATTGGCTTTAATTGGATCAAGGACGGTATTTAGAAGAGAGCCCACTCCATTCCGTAGAAGCTAGATTTATGTTGCCACTTTGGGCGAATTTTAATCGGTTTTCGAAGATGTACGCAGGGCGGTGATGGGCGCAGGGTGGTCCATTTATTCTTAGTATTTGTATTGTGGTACTTTCAACCGAGGTGAATAGTATTGAAGAATTGCGAATTTTGATATACGTATGTTGCATCACTACGAATATAAATTTCGGTTATAAGTCATAATTAGAGCCCATAATTTCTCCATGAAATTCGCATCGCTCTCCCCTTCATTGGGGTGATTGACGACTCCTGGAAAATCCATTTTAATTTCAAGCTAAATTGGAGTCCAAATTGGTCTCTTTTTTCTCTAAATGTGGAGCACTTCCTACGCAATATCACTTTCACTTCCCTCTTCGATTCAATGTTTCGCAAAGGAGGGTTGAATGTTTCCCTTCCGCTGGCAAATTTTATGTTAAAGAGTCCTCATGCTGATTTATTGGTGGGAAAATCGATTTGGAATAAAATCGAAAATGGAGTTTTCATTGTCCAAGACCAAGGAAATTGAGATCGAGCCATGAAATTCCAGTTTCGACCCAAAATCGAGTTTCCAACTTCGATCCTGACCATTTCGTTTGATCTCAGAAACGCCACTGCCAGCCTGTGATAAAGTCATATGTCCCATGTGAAAGACTCTCTAAGGCCGGTGAAATTGGTAAAGCAAGCCCTCGATTATCAAGGGAACATCTCAATCAGTTGATCTTTCTTAAAAAGTTTAGCGTAGGCGAATGGGTCCCAGCAGTGATTCCATCAGTTAAATGTGCGTACATTTGTAAATTTTTCCTGCACATAATTCAAGTAGTTATACGTTAGTAGTTAGTTATCTAAGTATACTTTTTTCTACCACTCAAATGGGTATTTTGAGTATTTCCAAAACGAATGATAAACATGTTTTTGTAATAACGGTTTTTTAAAAGGACCGTTGATTTTTTTCCATTAATCATTCCTTTTATTCAACTTTTGATTTTCGTTGAAAATTCGAACTTTTCGTTTCGAATAAAAATCGATTGCTCAAAAATTGTATTTACTCCGACATTTCTCCATCATATACTCGTTTCTTATGCATTTTTTCCCTTTTCCCAATGAGTATTATGCCAAGTGCAATTGAAAGTAATAAATTCTGGCGCTAGTACTTTTGGAATTTGTACAGGTAATATGCGATAACATGTTAACTATCCCAATTGAGAGTGTATACTTACCCATGTGTAATTCGTGTCTAGAGCTGGGAGTATCAGAATGCCATTGATTCCAGCGGTTCGGCCTAATGATGCAAATTTACTAGCACTAAAAATTCTTCGAGGGAAGACGATCACTAACACGGGGGTGTTGAGGGTTGATGATTCACGGCCCTCTCCAACGCTTCGCGTCCGTCGTAACCGATCCTTCTGATATTCCGTGTTGCGGACGCTAACGAATGTGAATCTGGTCATTTAATGACCTTCGGAGTGTTAAGAGGAACCCTTGAACATCGACTATCTTTGTGCGTGGTTCGGTGGGGGGAATTGGAATCATAAACAAAACCTCAGTAATGCTTTTCCATCCTATTATTGCCTTGCTTTCAGCTCTTCAAACCCTTAGATTGAGGTAAAACGGTGATATAATTTCGCTAAAAATTTGCTTCGAGTGGGAGGCAATATCAATCGTTTGTCTCCATGTAAAAGAGAATTAATTTGTTGTGATTTATCCCAATCGTATGAATAAGTATACTTATTCAAAATTTGTAGTATTTCGAAGCCTGCCGCGTCAATGGCGATGAAACCACGAATATTACAAAAAAAGGATCCTCAACTCGGCCTCTAAACGTGTTGTCACCCACCGCGCATTTAAATGGGTTTACAAAAGTCGCCACTCGCGTCGCTGACGGAGAAATTGATCCGAGTTTCACGGGGAAATTTGGTATAATTAGGGTTGTTAACCGAAATTTATACACATGATGATGTGGGATGTCAAATTCATTACATTTCAATAGTATGTCTCGCAATTATAAACATGAAGCCTCAAAATATCGGAAAAAGTGGATCACAATGCACTCATCACCGCGCCGCGGAAATTTTTGAAAACCATTAAAATGCGACCGAAGTGGCAACAGAAATCAGCCTCCCTCGGAATGGAATTGGGACTCCTCGTTGGAGTCGCCTTGGGTGAAACATAAAAAAAAAATGAAAAAAAATTCCCCTGGACCTGCAATCGAACCACGGACCTTTGGCTACGACGGACCATTCAGCACTATCATTGCTTAATTTACAACGTAAAACTTGACAAGCTATTATAAAGTGCATAATATGGCAACATTTCAAGTACTCGTGCCTTAATATATTCATGATGTCAAGTAATATGTGGATGGATATCACGGACCACCACGTTACTCAGGTTCCTGAATGAACATGGGAATTGGTACCATTGCCATGGAAATTCGGGAACCTGGATAGCGTAGTGGTCTGCACGGAAAGCCAAAGGTCCGTGGTTCGATTTCCGGTCCGGGGAATTTTTATCATGGAAATTCATGTATACATTAAAATTTTTTGAAAGCTTAAAACGCCGTTTTCACAAAAAATTTAGTGTCTGAATGAGGAAATACTAACTTATGCTATCTACGTATGACAAGTGACTAGCTAGATTATTATTAAGTGTTACCTTGTCATTAATAGAAAGATTAAATTCTCATTCATGGGATTACTTTGCATTTGGATAGTGACCTTATAATACCTTGTCTTATCGCCGTCATGTTTTGGCGATGAATAATATATAATAAATAAATTTAGATTATATCTAGCTATTTATTTCACATGGTAAGTTTTAAATGCTGGTTTTTGGTTTTAGTAAAGTGCTATCTGGTTAAAGCGGATGGAATTACTATGCTTTGGGAGAATTCTCGGTTTATTCTCAGCATTCCACTGCGCACAAAAATCCTCAAAATTGTACGCTCCAACAAAAAAAAGTTGGAAATCCCACGAAGTCATGGAAGGGGAATGAGTTGTGACCACATTAATATTCTTTTCCCGAGTGGCCGCCCCTTACATAACTTTGTTCAATGAGACGAAAGTTTCATCCCTTTTAAAAACTCCCACACAAAGTTGAGGCGAAGCTTTTTTTCACATTATTTTTCGTCGTCTCCACCCCCCAGAACTGATTGCGGGCTATTTTGATTCCATTCGGGTTCGCACTCAGCTCGTTTGGAATTTCTGCTCTGTAAAGTTTCCATTCTGCTTAACCGTTGCGAGGAAATCATTCGATTTTGGCTTTCCACCGTGCTTTTAAATCCAGCTTACGCGCTTGGGTTCACGCCAGCGCGCGGTTGGGTCCACTAATTTCGTGTTATCCCGGACGTCTTCGCATGATTATGGCTTCGGAGTGTCCCTTTCAGGATTTTGGCCTGTGGGGTCGAATAGCACATGGATGAACGTGACTTGGGATGGTACGGACGGAAAATTTTAACGGCTGTGAATTGCATCTCGGCGTGAAGCCTTCGCTCATATGCGCTGCACTAGACCCCATAGTAAACTGGAAATAAAGAAATAAAACTTTGTAAAGTTCACTATTATTTAATTAACGTGACGATGTAACCAAGTTACGAACCCCGGGTCGTGCGCATAATTAAATAATTGTGAACCTTACAAATTTTTATTTCTTTATTTCCAATATGGAGAGGTTTCACAAAGTAAAGCCTGAAGTTATCAGTTATACCATAGTAAACTATTTTATTTTTCTTGTATACGTGATTATACTCGTTCTTGCTCGATTGGGGCGATGAATTCGACCCTAAATACGCCCCCTAGTCACTCTACCTGGGGACTATGATACTAAACTTTGCTTAAGAACAAGGGCGTACCCTGGATCAAAGCTAGGGGGTGGGGGCAAACCATGGTTGTTCAAGTTGTAGGTAAGATTTAAGCATGGAGAATGTGAATGAAATCAACATTTTAAGGAAACTGTATGAGCTCTTTATTAGTTTTTAAATTATCTGCTTGAAAAAATATAATTTTCCTACAAGGCATTTGCGATTTTTGCTTCTGGGGGGGTGGGGGGGAAGCTGCCTCCTCCTGCCCCTCGCTGGGTACGCCCATGCTTAAGAACTTAACACTTAGCTGCACGCGTCCGCTGGGAAAACGCCAGTGCAGGATTGCGGATTTTTTTGCCGCACTACAATATTTTTGGTTTTACTACATATGCATTAAAATTTTAGGGTATTTAAACGCATTTGGATATCGTATAATGATTAAAAGTACTTTAAACATTTTTATCTTTCATTTATAGACAAAAATAAAGCATTTTAATTTGCAAATTTCTTGATAAATGCTTTGAATAATTTTCTTAAGTAATTGCAGGCGATAATGTTCTTCATCGAGGAAAAAGTACATAAATAGAATACCTCAGTATGCTGCCATTAATATAGTTAAACGCGGTAAACGCGCTATTTCGAATTTTCGAAAAATGAGAAAAAATCACCGCTTAGCGTGTAACTAAGGGCTAATCATCGAAAAATGTATCATATTTAATTTTACTTCAGTAAAGTCAATAGGAGAAGCATGGTAGTGAGTAGAGTGTTTGACTACTGATCGAAGTTCTTCGTTTAAACTTTCGCAGTTACTCGTCATGATAAATAAAAACTTTTGGGCTATATCGCCGCGTCAATTTTTGGCTGGCCCCAACATATCCATCGTCAAAGCCCAAATGTTTTTAATTAACTTACTGATCGAAGGTTTCAGAGATTCCTCATCTATGCGGCCTCTGCCATTTATTATATTTTTGTCGACTGTTTATTCTCAAAGGATTGTTTTTTACTAGAATCAAACCTACTTAAATTGAATCCGAAGAATACCCAACAGTTCTTGGCTTTCAGACTATCTGTCTGTTACATGTTGTGGGCTAATGGCTTCCACAATGGCTTTGGTGCTATTAACAAGCTTCTGCATGTTTTATGTTCAAATTCCATATTTCCATGGATTTTTTTGACGCACAAATGGCCCCAAAAAGTAAAGGCAAAGAAGCAGTTGGCAACACTGTCACATATAGAAAATTTAGTGTTTCGACAATTTTTCCTAGGGTTCCAGATGATTTTACAGGGGGTTGATTCTATGAATTTTTGTCGTATCTCGTCTCGTTCACCCCAAACATGTGTCTGAATCAGTGGCCGGAAGTGGGTTTTATAGTATATAAATGAAAAAATATACGTCTGTTTACACTAACATATTTATCAGGTGTAGAGGTTAGAATAAAAATAACGTGAATTTATATTTTAAAGGTAGCAAGAAGAAATCGTTTATCTAAATTTCAGGAGGAATACAACGATAATATACTACAACAACAAAGTTTTACAACGATGATATATTACAGGGCACACTACTTTTAATTAATGAGCTAATGTGGCTGTTAAATACTGCTTTATTAAAGTGTGCGTTAAAAATGGTTATTTGAATCGGATTGTCGAGCCAGACCACAAGGCAATTTTTACGTATACCTGGAGAGACCTATATTTCGATCCGTAACTATTGAGTTAAGAATTGCTCATCAACACTTGAAACTGACGATAGGGAGACGATAGGCTGGCGACTTGGTGTGGAGAAACTTCGAGAAAAAGATTTCGTGGAGAATACGAAGTTTGTCATTTAAACCCCTTGCGCTGAAATAACGAGTTTAGCTCGTCATAAACTTCCTTTGCCAATTCGCGCTATGACGAGAGTAGCTTGCAAATGACCCTGCTGTCGACGCACCCCTAAAAACGCACGAAAGTAGCTCGTCATTATATTTTCATAATTTTAGCACTATTTAGGGGAGCGATGTAAACATTTTGAAACATTAAAAATGTTGTAACATGTAAATTATACATAAATAATTCATATTTTATGAAATACGATGATTTGAAAGTAATAAAATGCTTTTATACGAGTAGCGATAGCTTTGTTCACGATGAATTTCATTGGATAATTATCAATATGAAACTATAATAACTTTTTATTTTACTGTTCTTCATTGATTACAAACAGCAAAATATCATTTCATTACCTACCATTCCCTACCAAAGAACCATAGGAAAACCAAATAGAGGATAGGAAAACGATATTAGAAAATAAATTGAATTATTGGCTTGGGGAGATTTATTGGACACACACTAGTAGTTATATCCAGTTTTGTGCACAAGTATTAAGCGTTGAGAGTCAACTTTATTCGCATAATTCTTTAAGTCACTCAGAAAACATTTACCGAGTGTAGAGAATAATTCAGCCAGATAGTGGTCGATTGCGGAAACATGGAAGTAAATTGAGCCGCTTTAAACTGCGAACAAATTATGCGCCGGGCGAAAAAAATAAATTCGGGCAAAGATTAGATTAAGATCGGAGCAGAAAAAATTGCCATCCTCTCCCCCGCAGTGCCGTTGTACACAAATCGCGACCGCGTATGTGTATATATGTACAAGAGAGACGACGACGCTCTCAAATTTCATCCCAGGTTACATACCGGGGTACAGGACCAGCTGCGTGAATATCTAGACCATCCCTTCAGCGAGTTTAACCGTGTTTTTAATTGCACTAAGGCACAACAAGTGTTAAGGGACTAGTGTGACATTTTTCCAGTGTAATTGAAGGAGAATATGAAGACAGGCTGCTAGTGAGCGCGTGCAATGCGCACTGAAATTAGATAAACTTAACCTAACCAACGACATAAGTCGTGAATGGTGCGATTGGACGACAACAGTTTGTAAATACAGTAACACAATATTTTCTATGAATATATACTATTTATTTGCTGCGTTTTAAGGTATTTTTCATTTTTTTGTTTGATTTTTCATCTAATCTAATATATAAAATTTTCGTGCCGCGGTTTTTGTAGACAAACTCCTCCAAACGACTGGACCGATTCCTATGAAATTTGGTGTGTATGTTCAGTAGGACTGAAAATATGTTGTAAACTATTTGTCATTCTTCTCTTGGGCCTATGAGGCCTTGGAATGGGCCCTGAGTCATTTCCATAAGAAATACATGTAAAGTTCGTTTTTAATGACTGCAGACCTTTTTTATTTTGGCATTTTTAAATTAGTGATAATGATCACAATAAGTTGAGACCTATACCATTGGAAAGAAAAAGAAATGTAAATTCTTATTCTTGCAACTGAAATTCGTTACCCTGGTCATTTACGGTGAAATTTGAAAAACAATACATAAAAATGCTGAAATTTTAGCGTTTTTGGCTTACTGTCCCCTTGACGACCGTCAGTATTGTTTATGTTATTCGACATCTCTTTCTACACACTTACAAAACGTTAAATTTTTTTTATTAGACTACCAAAATATTCACTTGGAATAATTTATATATTTTTAGCTTGTATTTTATATATTTTTATCTTTTTGCATCAGTTTTATAATTTTTTTCGTTTGCAAGTTTTCCATGTTTTCTTTTGATGTTAAAAGTTTTCAATAATTAGATTACCTGCTGCTGCTGAAGGCCCGCTTCTAGGACAAAAGCACAAAAAATTGTCAACAATGCAGAGAATGGAGTGTGGGATGGTTTTATAGCAACCGTTTCTGCAGCAAGCGTACACGGACCCGTGGTCCCCCTTTATCTCATCAATTAGGTGGTGTATCATTTCCCGGCGTACTCTGCGACCCCGCCGAAATTCCGCGGTCCCCCTATAACCCGCCTTCTTGAACTCGGCGGTGCAGCGTTTCCAAAAAGGATTACGAGGGCCCAGATATTTATTTATTGCCCCACTTGTTTCTATTCCATTCACATTTTCCACAACGGCAACACTCGTGGGGAGACATGCGAAATTTGTGGCACACTTAGGTGTACATACACCAAATGATTCCAACCCTACTTTGACCTCGGGATCTATCAAATAATATACTCTTTAACTTATGATCTCAGGCTTAACTTTGTGAAACCTTTTCATTATGGACTATAGAAGAATAAACTTTGTTAAGTTCTCTAACATATTGTATTTTTAAAAGTTTATTCTTTCATTCTCCATGACATAAAATTTCTTGAAATCTCAATTTGTTATTTCCCCTCTCCACTACACGTCCTCTTTCTTAAACTTTCTTTTTAACAATCCCCTTCTTTTCATTAACAACACATAAAAATTTTCTTTTAAAAACACAATAAAAATATTAAACATCAGCTTAGCAAGCATGCATGAACATACAGGGCGTTTCAAGGAGAATCTATAATACTTCCAAAGATGCTAGGGTAGACAATTTTAAGCATTTTTTGTCCTTTAAACATGGGGTCACAACTCCTTAGTTACTGGCATATGGCAACGCCAACATTTTTGTATGCTCTTTGCAGTTACCATGAAAACTGTTTTTCTTGGGTATCCAGCCTTTTCAAAATTTTATTTAATACTATGGATTTTTACGGTCATTAAAATAATTAAGGTTGGACGAAAGTTTTCGATTGTAATTGTCAGAAACAATTAATCTTTGAGCGCAATTAAGATAGAGTTTTGAGTGAGTATCAACAATACCATAACATTATACTGCGTAGTCCCACCCATTTTGGGATTTATTTTTTTGAGACGATTACAATCCCACATTTTCGTCCAAACTTAAATATTAAGTGTCCTCAAAACTCCATAGCATCAAATAAAATGGCGTAAAGGCTAGATACACAAGAAAAACCGTTTTCAAAGTAACTGTAAAGAGCATAAGAAAGATGTTTGCGATGCCATTGCTCATTAACAAAGGATTTGCGACCCCATGTTTATGGACAAAAAAATGCTTAAAATTGTCTCCTCTACCATCTCCTGAAGTATTTCAGGTTCCTCCTGATACACACTGTATGTTCATGTATGTTTGCTGAGTTGATGTTTCTTATTGTTTATTGTTTGTTTAAAAGCACGTTTTATGTGTTGTTGATTAAAAGAAGGGGATTGTTAAAAAAAAGTTTAAGATAAAGAACGTGTAGTAAAGAGGGGCAATGCCAAATTGAGATTTCAAGAAATTTTAAACAATGGAAAATGAGAGAATAAGCTTTATGAATATAATCAAGAACCCAAAGAACGAAAGAAATTAAATAAATAAAGTTAAAATGAAATAAAAAAAAATGGAGTTGGCCATGGCACGAAGTTTTACTCCCTACTCCAAATGTCCAGTCTGCTGTAGACCCTAAACTTCTCCCGGCCCGTGGTTTGGGCGTCCATCCGGCAGATGGCACTGCGTTTCTTCTGACGGTGTTGTGGAGGGAAGCGGGGAGGACCCAAGCCGGTGGGGAATACCTTGGCGGTAGCGAAAACAAACAGGCGACTCACCTGGAGCTTTCATTCTCCTGCGAGCACAACAGTCCCTTGTCAAACAAGATCCTACCTTCATCTCGGTTTTTTTCTGACGGGCAACCTTGGGTTTTTAAAACCAGAGGAGGACCTGGGGCGAACGGACTTGACCTGAAGGCTACCCATGTTTTTCTTCCATTCGTCCCGAAAAACATTTTGTAAAGGCCGTTTTACTCGGTACACGGAAAAATAGAACACCGATTTCCTGGACTCGGCTCTAGAGATACCCAGGGTAATCGAAAGAGTCCCAACGATCGAAAACAAAACGGTGCAAATGTGATTTAATGGACTACTATGCACTCTCGGGTGACGGGGGTTGGTGTAACCGTGTATTAGATTTTTCGACGTCTCGCTCTATTACCCGAAAAACCGTCTCTCAAACTAACCATTCAAGAAAACCTGTAATTGAACGATGAAACGGAAGTTACCTGAACAAAGCACAGCCTGCTTGTAAATTATCTGCAAGCATTGCGTTAGTTGTTTCGAAACTCAAGAACGGCGTTGCTAGTTCAACTTTCAGGCGGCGAGCATCTATGTAGAGGGGTTAAAGAAGCTGGTTCAGCGGTACGAACAATGCTTAAAAGTGAATGGCGATTATGTAGAAGTTAAGTGAAGTAGGGTTATTGCTAACTAAAAGTACCAATAAAATGTGTTTCATATGAGTATACTTTTTCCTGTGACGGCCCTTACTTCATGAATACGCCTCGCATTTCTCATTACAACGTAAGTAGGGTTTAAGTAGCTACATGCAAGAGATAGGTAATTCATATGCATATTGTAAAGCTAGAGACCTATGAAAGATGCATTTTCAATCGAAGTTTTTTTCCAAAATATGCTGGAAGGGAGAGTAACAACTTGAATCTTAATAAATAGGCGCTCACTCACTTGTGATAGTGATTTGATGGGTTCGAAATTTTCGTGAACATGACTTCTCAACTCCGAAATTTAACTTATGTCGTGGAATTAGTTGGCATTTTCGAAGCTCTGACCGCAAATTCACGTCATTTTTATGTGTCACAAAATTTTACGTCCAGTTAGGGGTAATACGAAAAAGTTCACAATTGCAAATTATTTGCAAAATAAATGTGAAACGTGATTTGTTTAAGTTCAACAGATTCAAGCTTCAATTGGTGGAAGTTAGATATATTTAA
This sequence comes from Ischnura elegans, assembly GCF_921293095.1. NCBI lineage: Eukaryota > Metazoa > Arthropoda > Insecta > Odonata > Coenagrionidae > Ischnura > Ischnura elegans. The sequence goes on from NC_060252.1 coordinate 67,865,042, forward strand.
GTAAATAAAAGATCGTAGCACTTTTCCACAAGAATTTTTAATGCGTACAACGCGTTTCGGCTCACTGAGCCATCATCTGGTGCAAGACCTTCGGGTACAAGTCTTGTACCCGAAGTACGATCTTTTATTTACTTAAATACGTGATTTGTTTGTTGATTAAATGTAATAAAAGCTAATTGACACACTGTACTCAATGTTACACAATTTCTCTTCAAATATGCAGTTTTTTCATATTACTCGCTCAATATTAGTTTATCAAACTAGGCCAAACGACTCGCTTCGCAGTACCGCGGTGTGATCAAGATTGAATTGACTGATTTAGGCATTGCTGCTTTACCTGTGTGTTACCGAAAGAGTCAATTATTTCATGTAACTCAAACCTGCCGCGTGAACGACGATAAAATTTCATTAATTGAGATCTGTTTGAAGTCTTTGTAATCCAGTTTGAATTCCCACCAATTCAATTCGTTCTTCTTTTATTTACAGAGTAAGTCAAATTTGTGTTGATTGAATAAGTCAAATTTTGTAACTACCCCCACGTGTTCCGGCGCGAGGGTAGTCAGTCAGCTTTTGGTCGCCATGTAGAATGGTTGAACGGGAGAGTTCTCCATTTTTTTGTAATATATCATCAAACCGAAGTATTGCAATTTCAATTATCCATAAACCGCCTGGTCCTTCGAATCATTTAAGATCGGAAAAAAGTGTCTTGTACCGGGGTTGTCATTTGTATTAAGGAACCAAGTCCGAATAGTGGCTTGAGCAGTGCCCCGGAAATCGGAAGGTCCGCGGTTCGACTCTCAGATTGGTGGAATTTTTCCCTCATCAATTAACCCTTGAAAGAAAAATGTAACTTACCAACTGATTTTTTTATATTTCTTGAATGTCCTATTTATTTGACTGCTAATTAGGAGATATTATGAAAGAAAATACGAACAAAAATTTTTAAACGCGTTTTCAAGTATGTTCCGTAATGGGAAAACTCCACAAACTTTAATATTACTTGAAAAATAAATATACACTTGACAAAAAAACTAAGTTTAACAACGTAGTATCTATATATATCTTTTGAATAAATGAGCATTTGTTACTGGAGAGCGAGTGTAGAGAAAAATATCGAATAAACCGCATACTCACTACAGAGGTCGTGAAAAGAACCAATTTTGAAAAGGTATAGTTAAAAACCAATGTATGCACAAGTCATGCGATTCACATCTTAAAAAATACTTTCATACTTTATTTACTCAATAAAAGCTAAAAAAAGTAATCACAGATACGAAAAATGATTGTTATTAATTTTCATTTATCTGTGACCAAATGGTAACATTGGACTGTTAGCGGCTCGTGGGAAAGAGATATTAGATAATCTGAAGTTATATTATAATTCATTGGTAAACTCTAAATTGACATATGGTTTGATTGCATGAGGCGGAGCTCATCGGATCTCCATTAAACCAGCTATAACCCTGCAAAAGAGGCTGATTCGGGTGATGCTAAAACAGAATTATTGGGTCGTCCAATCCGTTCTTCAAAAACTTAAAATTGTTCCCTCTGAGACACTCGTATGGGTTTAAAGCACTCATATTCTTTTATGTAAGGAGTAGAACAAAAGTACCGGTGTCGAATTGGCCGGGCAAGTGGTGTAGATATTGGTAAAATGTTGGCACTCTCACCGCGTCCCAAGTTGTCACTGTTCAGAAAAATTTTCATAAAAATTGGGTCAAAAGTCTACAACTTTTTACCATCTGACAACGAGTACGAAATTGTGGTAAGTCTTCGTATTTTTCTAAAAATATTAAAAGATTGGCTGTTAACTTATTTTTATTGAATAAATACTTTTTAAAATCAAATTTGATAATTATAATGATATATTTAGCAAAAGAAATTATTTTTTTAAGGTTGGGATATGGTCTTTGTACCACTATTTATAAACCAATTTATGGAAGATTATTAACTAACGATGGTATCCTAAACACAGCTCCACCTTCGAAGGTTACTTAAAGCTCCTTACATCTTATTTATGTTTTTGTTTGTGATTAATATGAAGTGGTGTTATGTGACAGTGGTACAGCAATATCAGCTATGTAACAAGTTTTATATTTCTTGTCAGGCGACATTATGTCTGGTTTATTATTGGCTATAGTTTTATCTGTTTGGATCGACAAATCGTATTAAATTTTAAGTGAACTGTTTTCAAGCGCTGTTTCGGGGTGATATTCATAGTATGGGGTCTTGGTATCTATTGACTTGTGTTGGTAGGCCAGTTTTTGGTGGATATTTTTGCAACTTGATTATGCCTATTTAAATATTCAGTATTAGCTAACATCTTACAACCAGATATAGTGTGTTGAATTGTTTCTGGCACTTGAAAATATTATTATTATTCGTATTCCTCTTGTTTTTCCCATGCAGGTTTCGTGTCATAGGGTGCGAGTACCTAACGGAGTTGAACCTCACGGAGCTGGTGCGGTTTATTACGAGAAGGGACGGACGAGAATGGAGACCCAGTCTCGGAAGAGAAAGATACAACAGGGGACTAAGCGCGTGGTATTGTTGTGGAAGGAGAAAGGGGGGTTGCGTTGCAGCAAGGAAGGGGATTGAGGGGAAGGAGGTGGGGAGAGGAGGTAGAGAAATTACTCGTGATTTCCATTGATGAAAGATCTCTCTAAATTACGTATACTATACTATAATTTTCATAATTGAGCAAGAAATATTTGAACAGTCATTCAAACCCTCTTCCCGAGGTAATTGTGCATTATAAAAATTTCACTGGTAAACGCTTACATTCCTTATTGAACATTGACACGGAATTAATAACACGTGATTTTTATTGATGAAAGATCCCTCTAAACTATGTATAATCTAGAATGTTCATGAATGAGCGCGAAATATTTTAACAGTTATTCAAACCCACTTCCCGCGGAAATCATGCATTATAAAAATTTCTCCGATAAACATTTACGTTTCGCATTGAAAATTGACACGGAATTAATAACACGTGATTTTCAATGATGAAATTATGTAAAAACTACATATTTCATATTTGAGAACGTAATTTATAATAGTTATATAAACCCTCTTTTGGTGGAAATCTTGCATCCCTTAGAGTGCGGGAACGTTTTTATACGTTTTGCATGCTTACTTCGGCATTTACCCAACTCGGGCAGGGGATGCTTCCGGCCATTGGGGTTTCTTCTGCACTGGCCGGCAGCAAAAAATCGAGTTCTCCAGCAAACTAAGGGTTAAAAAAATTTCTTCAGGGAAAATTAGCGAACCTCGCGGAGCATGTGCGATATAGCTACTACGAGAAGAACGGACGGAGACCCAGTCTCGGGATGGAGAAAGATATTACAGAAGAGGGAGCGCGTGGTGTTGTTGTGGAAGGAGAAGAGAAGGGGGCGTTGCAGCAGGGGAGGGGAAAGAGGGGAAGGAGGTGGAGGGGGAGGAGGAAGAGAGGGGAAGGAGGTACCTTGCAAGCGAGTTGGTACTTTGAGGGGAAGGGGGTGGGGTCGGAGAGGGGAAATGGAGGGGAGGTAGGGGTTGTACGGTAAGGAGGGAGAGAGAAGAACGACGATCGGAAAGCTGGGGCTAGTTGGGGCGCGAGGCCGCAAGCGCGCGGCACATTCACGCAGGAAACTCTCCGAACGCCGAGCGCCCGTGTGAGTGAGTGAGTGAGTGAGAGACTGTGGGGAGCTGGGAACGGAGCGTGTGTAGTACGCGCGGGAGAGTGCTGAACTCGCGGGGTCGGACGAAGGAACGCGGGTGGGAGAGAATTGTGGCGCATCCCCCGAATAAAAAAAAGACCCGATTTTTTTCTTCTGTTCGGGGGTGCGTGTGCGAAGGGAGGGACAATACAGAGACCTCTGCCATTTCCTCCCCACCCCACACCACCCAAGAGAGAGTGAGAGAGAAAACCGAAATGGACGCTACAAACGCCCTCCCTCCAAACCCCTCGTACGCAAGCGCCAAGAGTTAACAACCGCCCCGCCGCCACCTGCCTGTACATTTTTTTCCCGCCCTGAACTGATCGCGGGATTTGTTTGTATTTATTGAATAATTATAATAATAAAATAAGTGGCCCAAGTGTGACGTGTGAGTTTCTCCTTGTCGTCTTTGAGTGGCGGGTTTGCTCAAGGTCCCGAGCATGCAGAGTGAGTAAAGTGCTTTCAATTTATACAAAAAAGTGGGAGTGTCCCCTGTCTTTTGCTGCATCTTCGATTCTGTTTACGTCTCCTCCCTCCTTTCTCCCCGAGAACGACGGACCCGGTGGCTTAAATGCGTCGGCAGGACAGGGGCGGAGGAGCGGAGGCTGTGGGCTGAAGCTGGCCGCGGCTGCCGCCTCTCCTCTAGCAGCGAGGGGGAGGGAGGGAGGACGGGGTGGAGCAGGAGGGACACAGGGCGCGAGAGAGGGAGAGAAAGAAAGGGGGCGTAGCCGCCGCCCTGCATAGATGGCTGATTCGGACGACGATTCGGGCTCCGCTGACCTGAGCCTCAAGCTGCGGAGGGGTTCGAGCGATTCCAGGGATTCCTTCTACATGGAGTTCGACCAGGGGATCGACTCGGACATCGAAGCGGTGGAGGCTGCGGCCAGGACGGCCGCCGCTGCTGCAGCGGCGGCGGCTGCAGCTGCAAGTGCGGCAGGGCAACGCCAGACCGGGGGCGAGGATGACCTTCCGCCCCCGCCGCCTCCCCCGCCCGTGCTGGGGGCGGAGGATGAGGAGATGCCACCGCCCCCGCCTGAGGCCACCATGGCGGAGAGACCTTTCCCGTCCGGCGTGCACGTTGTCCACGAGGAAGACGAGGAGGAGGACGAGGAGATTGGAGATGTTGGTGCAGGCGTGGGTGGAGTGAACGTCGAGCTACCGGACGTCATGGAGGAGGAAGAGGAGGAGGAAGCCGAAGGGTCCAGGACCACGGTGATAATGGGAGAGGACCAGGAAGGGAACGTAGTGCTGTCCCTGGCGTTGGGTGAACCCAGGGAGGTGCTGGAAGAGCCTAGGGTCGAGCGCCAATCTTTCGTAGAGGAGGTGGTCGTGTTCAAAGACGACGACGAGACGGACGACGACCGGGCCGAATTCGAGGTGGAAGGGGTGCTGGACGTGGAGGAATCGACCGAAGACGGAGTCGAAGACGTGTCGATCGTCGTGGAAGTGTCGGAGATGCTCAAGGAGGATAGCGAGCGGGAGATAGACGAGGAGATCGTGCTGCCTCCCGTGATCGTGGACGTCGGCAACATCCCGGACGATATCGTGTTGGACTTGAGGGAGGACCTGCCTTTCTCGCCCGATTTGGTCCTCGATAGGAAGATCGAGGACGAAGCATCGTTTGTAGTGCCCGGGGTTGAGGAAGTTGAAGGTGGTATGGTGAGTGTATCTGCCGACGAGCAGGCCATTAAGAGTCCGACGGAAGAGATGGAGAAGGTGCGTAGCCCTTTGGAAGAGGAATTCCAGAGAGGAGAGAGTCCCTTGAGAGAAGTATACAGTCCCCCGAGAATCGTTCAGAGCATTCTCAAGGAAGGTGTAATCTCGGATAGGGACATCAAGAGCCCGGAAGCTAGATTTATGATTCCTGATAGGGAAGTGAAAAGTCCACCGAGGGAAGTTTATAGTCCTCCTAAGGAAGTGCAAAGTCCTCCTAGAGAAATGCAGAGTCCGCCTAGGGAAGTGCAAAGCCCTCCTAGGGAAGTTCAGAGCCCACCTAGGGAAGTGCAGAGTCCTCCTAGAGAAGTGCAGAGCCCCCCTAGGGAAGAGCAGAGCCCACCTAGAGAAGTTCAAAGTCCTCCTAGGGAAGTTCATAGTCCTCCTAGGGAAGTTCAGAGCCCACCTAGGGAAGTGCAGAGCCCGCAAAAAGAAATCTGTGGCCCGGAAGCCAGAGTTCAGAGTCCTGAGAAGGAAATTGTGAGTCCTGAGGGAGTTCATAGCCCACCTAGGGAAGTGCAGAGTCCGCGGAAGGATATTCAGAGTCCAGGGGAGAGAGTAAAAAGTCCGGAAAAGGTTGTTCAGAGTCCACCAAGAGAAATTAAGAGTCCTTTGAGGGAAGTTCAGAGCCCCAGGGAAGATGTCCACGGCCCACAGGAGGAAATAACTGACCCACGTAAAGCTCATAGTCCACGCGAAATCCGGAGCCCACAAAAAGATGTTCAAAGCCCACAGAAAGATGTTCATAGCCCACTGAAAGATGTTCATAGCCCACTTAAAGATGTTCATAGCCCGCAGAGAGATGTTCACAGCCCACCAAGAGGTGTTCAGAGCCCACAAAAGGAAGCGCACAGTCCCGCGAAAGACACGAAGAGACCAGGAAAGGACGTTCACAGGGTTCGCAGTCCGTTGAGGGAAATGCAAGGGGTGCAGGGAGCCTTGGACGAGATGCAAAGCATGCTGAAAGACATGCAAAGGGTTCAGAGTCCGACGGAAGAGCCTCGAGATAGAGTTACCAGAGTTCAAAGTCCGCCGAGGGAGGTGGAAAGGTTTAAGGGACCTATGATAGGGGCGCAGAGACCATTCGAGGATGTTCAGAAGGTGCGAAGCACACCAAAAGATGTTCAAAAAGTTAAAAGTCCGGTCGAGGAGAGGCGGAAGGAGGAAGAGATGGTTCCCGGGCCAAGCGGGTCCTCGCAGGCCCTGCCGCAGGGTGCAAGGATGCCTTCGCCTGCTTCGTCATCCACGACCACCACGGCCTCGAGCGACAGCGCCTCGACCCCGAGGCGACAGAGACCGGGGTGAGTACCTACCGCTCTCATCCAATTGATTAGCTCTCCCCGTTTTGTTTGTGTGTGTCTGTGCGGTCGCTTTGCTTTGGAGAACCCCTGAATGCATGCTCCCCCCCCTTTTACGCCCGCATCCGCGTCGGCTTTTGTTTTAATCATTGTAAATATCCCTTTCGCTTGGGCTACACCCCCCGAGCAGTGCTTCCATGCAGTAGGTGGGGTCCGTTTGTTTCATCTTTGTAAAACCTCTGATCTAAAGGTAATTTGACGTTTTAATGGTATTGGCGGAAATCGATTAGTCTTCTTTTTCATAGCAGCGGGAAATAGATTGAAGTAATAATAAGTTAAAGTCAGCAATATGAATACTCTGAAAGTAAATACGCCATGTGAATTCTGTCAAGATAATCTGTAAAGAAAAATGAATTATTTCCATCGCTTTTAACTAAAACTAAAAACTCTTAAAATAAAGATCGATGAGAGGGTAATGTAATCGGCGTAAATCGTTTGCATAAAGTACCTACTATATGTTGCTATACCTTTGCATAACGTGGATTGTAATGGAATCTACTGCTATTTTTAAATATGAAAAATAATTGCTATTAATTTCTAATTCTTGTTTCGTCCCCGGCTCACTATGAATTCAGTTTTCCGTAAATTTAAGGGAATGTTAGAGGTCATTGGGGAAATAATACGCATATAGTAGCCAGTGATAATTTTTTTCTTCAAAATATATCCTATTGAAAAACGATAAATTTTCAATATTTTTCAACATATCCAATACAATGTACCTGTCGATTTCTGGCAAATGATTTGATTTCAAAAAATTTGATTTAAAAAAATCTGATGAAAGGGGTATCGTTTTTCCTGCAATGATACCAATGTTAATATGACGGAATTGTTTACCTAAAATTTGGACTCATTAGTGAGAAGTTCTGGAAGCCCATGAATATTAATTGATATTTGTTTTATTTTTAAAATTTCGAGTGGAAGCACTGCTCTTGAATGTCGTGTGTGCGACTAAAGTAACCCGTCCAAAGTGTTTGAATTGTTCAAAACCCCATGGCTTCTACTTAGGTGATATATCCTCCGCTATTTCGGTCTTACATGACGTAGTATCCATACATTTACCTGGCTTATCATTAGATATCTTATTCGTTTGTAAAATTGATGAAATATACACGTTTTACGTATTTTTTAGGGCACGCATGTTTCCATTTTGAATAAAAATTTTGTTTTTTGAGAGTCGAACTCCTCTTTAATATCCTCGAAAAACAAGTATGGGGATATTAAAAGGCATAACGGCTCGATCGCGTGCCTTTTCAGCCTATAATCATGACCGCGGAAAATACATAGTAAAATGTCGTAGAATAATTGGAGGTCAAGAGCAAGTTGGCTCATAAAGTGACTTAACATGCTTATAATTACGATTCATTGATAATTAATGAAAACTCGGAGAATCATAATACTAAACAATTTTGAAAAGGCCATTAGCGTTCTTGAAATGTAACATAACTGTAGTCACGAGACGGTGAATTTTTAAAATAATATCTCTCCGGCTATTCCACAGATAAGGTAATACTATCGCTCGGTATTTTAGTTGAAGAAGAAATGTCATTCACCTCTGTATTGATGGAAACATTTTTTGGCTTAGATTTTACACTTTGGAGAGCTCCTTCTCTTATGGTTTTCCTGCTATTTGGGTTGATAATCATCCGTGGGAAATGCTGCGAAGTGTTTTTGTCGGAAATAATAAATTATTTTAATGGAATGCCTGGAGTGGATTACTTCAGTGGGCACATTTTAATTCCCGTGAGTTTCGCGTTGTTAATTACTTTTTTTAAATTAATTATCTTTATGCGCGGGCGTTGGCTGTTGCCCAGATTTTAACGAAGAATGAAACATCATATTCCTCCCATCAAAATCATAAAAATTTCAGAACATATAATTTTTTCCCGCTAATTAATCTGTAATGTGCAATATTTTTAATTCAAAAAATGTTTTAAATGCATGGCATTGTTTTGGTTAATTTCTAAATGGTATAAGGCTCGTTGCAAATAACAGAAAAGCGAGAAAAATTGGCAAAGTTTAATGCAATGACGGATTAGGAGTAGAAATGAATAGAATGAAATCAACTGATTGTGGCATTATTTGGAGGGAAAAGGAGATATTCATGGTAGAACGAAAGTACACAGTACAGGTTCACAAAACTTATATTGCTGCCGACTGGTTTCGACGGCCATAGCGTCATTTTCAAGATAAACAGTTATGAGAATGTTCTGTTCGTCTTTAGAATGACGCTATAGCCGTCGAAAATAGTCGACAGCAACATAAAGTTTGTGGAACTGTGCTGTGTTATTTGTTCTACCAAGAAATGAATTGGTTTCGTATTTTACCACCGCAATTATCAATTTTAACCTCTTATCGATGGCTATTTAAAATTTAAAGGATTGAAAAAACGCAAAAATAATGCAAGAGCAAGGAGACAATAATAGCTCACCTTTCGTCCTTAAAAGGTTACATTGCGGCTGTTTGAGCGGTAACTGCTCACAATGTACAGGAAGGGTAAATCGCCTGTGAAATGAGCGCGAAAAGGTGGTACTTAATTTTCCACCTATTGTTAAAAGTCGGAAGCAGCGTCTGCGGGCGAGTAGTCCTTTATCCTCGCTGTCATTGAGGACTTCTTGCCCCGTTGCACTTCCCAGCCGTTTGAAATGACGAAAGTTTGTGGATTTTTTTTTACCTTCAACGTCTGGGAGCTCTTTTTGTGAACGAGGACCACCCCAAGGATTTTCAATCACACTTTTTCTCCGAATTACTCGTAAACGGTTACTAATTGCTCGTAAACGGTTTTAATTTTAGAACTGCATTGAAGAGAATGGAAGAATGGAGGAAGCAGTTGAGAGACGCACGTTACTCACTCTTTATTTTTTGGCCATTTAAATCAATACTGTCGCATAGACATTTTCAGAACATATACAGTAGATCGTTCTCAAAATCTGCCTGTAAATTGTTCCTTCATTTCATGTAAACAATTTTTGCTATGAATGGATTGAAATTCATTCCAATTTTAGAAATTTTGACATGTTAAGTTAACTATGAGAATGGCAGTACTCGTTAAAACATATTTTTCCTTTCAGAATGCGCATTGAGATATTTTTTGTAAAAATAATTTTAATAGTTAATTTAAAAGTTTGATATAAAAATAACTTATACCGTGAAAAAATACTGTTTCAGACATTAAGGCCAGACATTTTAATTTACTAGGACGCGTGAATACGCTATCATACGTGGTGAAAATAATCACGAAATGGAAATATTTTTCGGAATGAAAAGAAACAATTGCTGTCGTAAAGGAACGTGAGTTAGACACAAGCATAGCGAAAGATCTATTCTCTTTGAGGTGAAGAAATGGGTGGAGTTTATTGGAGAGCATGTTTTATGATGGTAACTGAACAATATTTGGATATTGATAATAATCTATTATGCCTTAATAAATAAGTTGTAGTTAATTTAAAAAAAATCTTGCAAGAGATTTCACTTAGAAATAAGCTATAATCGGAGCTGTCAACCAAAATTTAATTCTCAATAATGCTATCCTTCGTGAATCAAATACCTTTCCGCAAAACATTGGTAAGAGGTGGATCGCTCTGCTCTCAGCGCCGCGCTGCGGGCATTTTTAAAAACTAATACAAAGCGACCGAAGTGGCAACAGAAATCAACCTCCTTCGGAGTTGAAATGGGATCTCCTTTATGTAGGTAGTCCTCTTTTGCTCGCCTTATTCATTCGCAAGGCGACCATCTCGAGAAATCGTTCCTTCTTCTTTTCAATCATATTCTCTCCTTCGTGTTCTTCACTTTTCTCTCGTAAGCGAAGCCTCACCCTCGACTCCTTTTCAGACCTTTTTATCTCTTCATCTCGTTTCGAGAGTCTCAAAAGAGCTTCCTTCCTTTCCGCCTCTCACTTTTCTCCTCTCACTCCCTTATCCCATTCCCATCTCATTCTCACGTTACCGACTCTTTTAACCGGTGAAAAACCCTCTTTTTTTTTGAAGACCCCTCATGCCATTGGGCCAGAATAAAGCGTCGCACTCGAGTTAAATCGTGGCATCTTTGTAGCTGCTAACTGGATGCTAGAAATTTTATGGGAAAAGAGTTAAGAGGGAACGGTTGGAAAGATATCCGTGCCGATATTAGGAACGTCGAAGTGGCTTTAGATGTCACGTGGTGGAGAAATTGATCCCCAAATTGTGATCATGGCTATAGTTTTTGTCTTTAAAATGCTACACAAGTCCATATCGTAGGTTTTGAATATGAGAAGATGTTTTAATATTTCCTCTGAGACGCTTATTTAATTGCTGATTCATGGTTGCGATTTCTGGCTAAAATACTTATACCATGGTTTTGGTATTTTTTAAACCGGGACATACATTTTCTCGCTCATCTTTCGGGTTTTATTTCAATATACCTAATCAAAATTTCATTTTCTCCCCAATCTATATAATTACTGAAAGTATTTTAGCAAGCTTTGTTCTTAAGACAATGTTAATGAAGATAAAAATGAAATAGAAGTCCATTTCTAGATTTTGTTTACATCAAGCATGGTAATTTTTGTGTACGGTACCTATGTTTGGGACCATGTAATCTCTTTTTTTGGAGGCCCTCGTGCCGTTGGGCCAGAATGTAGTGTCGAACTCGAGTTAAATCGAGGCATCTTTTTAGCTCCTAACTGGATGCTAGAAATTTGATGGCAGAAGAGTTCAGAGAGAACGGCTGGAAAGATCCGCGCCGGTATTACTAAGGTCAAATTGGCCATAGATGTCACCTGGTGGTAAATTTGATCCCCCAATTTTAGTGATGGCTAAAATTTTTATCTTTAACATTCTACACATACACTACCCACTTCACTCCAAATCCATTATTTGAAAAACGTTTCATACCAAATATCAGGAAAAAATTCCTCTCATCATCTGGAATTATTGAATTCCTCATGTCTGGACGATAGAAAACTAGTATATACACCGAAATGTATAAACGAGAATTTTTACCGGTATCACCAATGAGGCTGGGGTCCTCCAGAGACTCTCAAGTTGCGCACTGGGCTTATATTGCTTGAGAAATTGAGAATAGATATCTTTTAGAGCGACACGGAGAATATGATATTAGAATCCCACTATATTTCCAGGTCCAACAGAAACAATAAACTAAGACAGGATTTCGCCGAACTGATAGGTATTGGAATTCGTTTTTCCCCTAAACGATGTAGGACTTAAATAAATGCCAGTCGTAATCTTGTTTGAGCATTTGCTTTTTATTTGTAAACGGCTGTTGCCCGAATACCACCCGCCTCGGCCCTATTGAGGCTGCTAGCAGGGTAGTAAAAATACTATTATTTTATTTGGCATTTAACAGAAATACATTGCAGCGGTCATCGTCGTAAAGCATAAAAAAATCACAGGAATCTGGTAATTGAAATTTGATTTCAGAGGCATTACTCTAAAAATATTCCTGTGATGAATAAAGTGCTTTAGACAAGAGCCAGTGATATGAATTCGTTTTAAATCTTGGCAAGTCTTGTATATTTGGGTACCATATTAAAAACTTTCATTTTATTACATGAAATGATATAGTACTTACAGATAATCTACTCTGGGTAAAGTAAATTTTCCTTCATCCTTATTCAATTACGATGGACGTTGAATCCTGTTATTAATGAGCTCAGGTTTTCCTTTACTTCACATAAAAACCTATAAATATAGTGACCATGAAGGGTCATAATACCCAATCGTAAAAAAAGTATTTTACAATGCTCCATTGAGTTTTCACCAGAAATAATCCTAATAGCTCTTTTTTGCATCAAGGAAACATCTATTGAGTTTGAAGCGTAACCCTATAAACCAAAGGTCAGGTGAGAATGAAAGAAGGGAAAATTAATTGGCCACTGTCGTTCAATGAGAAGCATGAGTCTTAGTTTCCGTAGCAAGTATGTCGCTTTGGGGGGCTTAACAATGGCGGAGAGTATACGCGAATCCCACTGGAGTTTGGAGTTTAAAGATATTTGACATAGTGAAAAGTACTTGTCTATTTCCACACTTATTTATTCGTTCCAGACGACTCATGTTTCGGCACATGATGCCATTTTCAGGGCAAATGAAAACGACTTTCTATCGAATTACGCCGGTAACTGTATCTTTTATCAACTTTAAAGCCAAGTAACTTGTAGTGTGTACGTATAAAATCGTTTCAGGCTTGATATATCCATGCAATATATCATTATAAAAACTAAAAATAGTAATTTCCACACTTTGATTCAAAACTCAACTACAGACCATGGTTTTGACATGTAATGTCATTTTCAAGGTGATATAAGAAGCTCTCTCTCAGTATTTCTATTTATGTATTTTTGTTTGTGCAAATAATGAGAGAGAGCTACTTATATCACCTCGAAAATGGTATAACATATCGAAACTCCGGTCGGTGGTTGGGTTTTGTATCAAAGAGTGGAAATTGCCATGTGAAGGTTTTATCATGGATACGTAGTAAGTATGTAGATTACGTCGTTTGGGGCTTCAAGCAAATAGCATCAGGAAATATCAGGTATGAACGAGGATCTAGGCAATAGCGAACTCGCACTCGCACCATCACCAATATATTGGTGCATACGAAAACGGTGGAGAACCCGTGTGACCTCCCCCACCAAGTGAGTTGGAGCAGGTAGGTACGATGCCATTCACCCTATTCAGCCAGCCACTCCCTTGCTGGCGGTCTCTTTTTTCCAAGCCACGTGAACCCCTCCCTCGCTCCTCTTCCGGAAAGATTAAATTCAGTCCACCCGGCAGGATCAATTCGGGCGGGGTAGTCCTAACAATCGCCGGGGCGCAGACTCCGGCTGCAACCTGCAGTTCCGGTTGCAGCCGGTTGGCTGTATCGACGGCAATGCCACAGGCGACAAATTATTATAAATGTGATCTGGATAATTAACCAAACGGCTAATGGATTTCGTTGGTTGAAAATATTACTGGTCGCTGTCGTTGCGAATTAACTTAATGCTCTTTTTGATATTTTTTCCTGGTCGAAATCCTTTGATGAAACATTATTCATCTCATGAATTCTGGGTTTAAAAATGCGGTGTCACATGGGTGTGATATTATTATTATTATTATTATTGAATCGTGTATCTTCAAAGCCTTTTTAAAACCTAAAAGCTAATTGTAACTGGAAAAAAATTGATTCCGTGGAAACCTTTCGACGATTGATTTTTCTTCCCAATTTTGATCACTAATTTCATCAATAGCCAGAATTTTTGCTCTACTTGCATGGATTGTTTAATTTTGATCTAATTTCTGGTAAATTACATTCTTGTTCGCTCAAAAGACATCTACAGCATTTTGGAATTGCATTCCCTCCCTATGCCTTTTGTTCATTTCCTGCAATATTTAACATTTACAAGTACTGTTTTTAAAGTCCTTAGGATGTCGCTTTTTTAAAAAGAACTTCTTACGTAAAAGCTACCATCTTGCGAAAACATTTCTTTCGGATTCATAAAACATTTCTTGCGGTGTCTGTGGCATAAAATGGGTTTGGAGACAAAGGATGTTATGGCAATTTTATTAGTTTGATTAAAAAGTATTGATTATTACCCTCCAGAAAGGATTAAAGCAGAGACGTACGTATATCGGTTGACTTCAAACAACTTTATCTCTCTTGAATATTTGGTCACCTCCCTTTCACTATTCACCACGGAACCACCTCGTTATCTCCGGTATCAGCAGCATTGAATATTTTTGTCTCTGAAAATTAAGGCGCCAAAAGATTTATTATTGTAATACGATGAAAGGGGTTGATAGAAGTTGCCTTTGTCTATGCTCAGCATTGCTTATATTCAAAGTTTTTTTTTACTTCGTGAAATGGACGGAGACGAAAAGGAACGACAAAGTGCTGGATATGGTTGGGGAGGGGAGGCGGCTTTTAGATGAGATACGGAGGAGACAGAAGGTATGAATGGGAGGAGTACTTAGCGGGGAGAGCATATTGAAAATGCTGTTAAGGCCGTTTTACACGGGGCAAGGGATTGCGCAGGTTAGAGCTGCATTTATTTCTAAAATGGCGTAGAATTGCGCGAATGCATGAACGAAATTAGAACCGGGGCTATTTTGCCGTCTCGCATCCTTTATTGGGTGCAATGTTAGGTAAACGAGGGAGGGGAAGGAAAAGAATAGGATTTTTAGATAGATTGAAAGGGAGTAGGCCTTACAGTGAATTGAAGAAGGTAGTGATGGAAACAAAGGGAGGCTCCCAGATCACCTCTTTAGTACTCCATGGAAACCTACCTTAATAGGTAGAATACTATGATAATAATAATTGCATTTTGGCTATGCCTGAGCTCACATGCTGACTTCTCTCAGATAAATCATCTGAGGTAAATAAAAACAACTATAACTGTAGTAGCATTCATCGGGCGTTCCGGAAGTGATGTCTATACTTGCTGAATATATAGCTGGAAATGAAGAAACATGATGTTTTTTTTAGGTTGAACGGATGGCACTGGTAAAAAAGTCTTGTTATTATTCATCAAGAAATATATCTGCATTATTTATTCTTCTTTGCTAGTTGTCACCAGGATATCGCCCATGGTTTAGAAAAAAAGTATCGGCGGCGAATATTTGATTTTTCCCTTTCTTCTTTCCTATTCAGGGATACGTGATATCGTCCCATGCAAATTGCATGTTTATCGATTCATGTGGTAAAATGCGTATAAATACTCATAAATAATGTAAATTATTGGATCATCCCTGTCTACTAGAAAAAATTCGCTTGAATGACGAATGTGTAGGTTTTATTTATATCAATCTGCAAGCACTTCATGTTGACTTATAAAATAAATGACAGAGCTATTTCTTAGTCCTCAATCTTACTAGGAGCGTTCTAGACAGAATTTCTTCTCTACATGAATGAATTGCTTACGTTCCATCTGGTAAATGATCTATTTTTTCGCTCGAAAGATATTTACGGCATTTTGGATTTGCACTAATAGGTTGCATAGATTGTTTAATTTTCATCTAATTTCTGGTAAATTATCTAAATTATGTTCTTATTCGTTCAAAATATATTTATACATAGTATCACGGTATGGTGCATATAATTTGTCGGGTTCGATCATGTTGCAGCTGAAACAAACATGTTAGTCCAAATAGGTGGTTTTATTTATTAATTGATTTGTAGATTAATACTTAAATAGAATTAATTAATGTAATTAATAAATAAAATAAAGAAATAATAAATTGATTAATTATTATTCAAGCCAAAATCGAGGTGTCGTACGTTATCCAGTACTATTATCAGTTTACTTGTACAAATGTGGCCGTGTACGAATCGGAGCTCGGCTTGTCGATGTTCGACTCTGATTTCACGGATCTTTCTCATCAGTTGTGTTTGCCCTGAGCCCAGGGTACGAATCCGTGGATGGACGTCGGGACCCTTTCAAATAGCACGTGCCACCAGACCATGTCCGTCGCTCGTCACGCGACGACCACTGATTGCTCCCACTCCCCTTTGACACGCTCCGAGGGCGCCTATACGCGATCGGCGCGACACCCAGCGGCGGGGGGCGCCACTTTATATCGCGGGGAGGGTGTGTCCCCTCTCTTCGAGACCCACACCTCCTGCTGCTCCTTCAATAATGATTCCGGATGCGGTGGTATCGAGCCGTTTCAGGGTCTTGGGGAAGTTTAGGGGGGTTTTGTCGCACGGCAGGTATCCGACCCCTTGATCTCCGTTGTGTCGAGGAAGATTCTCGCCATTGGTACCACTCGTCTTACTCTTCGGCCCCTGATGAAATGCGTTTATATACCTTAAAAATTAGCTTGTGATCGCTCGTAGTCTTCCGTGGTGTTCCGGATTCGTGGAACTCTCCATCTTACGGGTTTCAGGAACGTTGGTTGTCAGAGGTTGACGACAGTTTCGCCGGGATTCCACTAGGAGTCTTAACATCGACCTGAGAAGAAAAAAAAAACTGGTAAATGGAGAGATACACGAATTAGCTGGTTACTCTATGGGCTTGTTAAAATCAAATTGACTTGGTGAAAAGCCTGTATTGTGAAAAGCATTTTGGCGTAAATAAATACCTATTAACACTAGAACCGCTGAACTTTCCAACCCCACCAAAACCGCGGCATGGGACTTTTTTGTCCCATTGACAAAATACGTTGACCCTGTCAAGTTTAAGAATAATTGACGGTTTTTTTGTTGTTTGTGTGAACAAAACACGTGTTTAGGTAATGTTTAAAACGTGTTATCAAGTATAACTAGGAATACAGTAAACTTATTTTGACAGCAAAAGTGTTGTTGACAGCAAGCTCAGACCTGAAGACGCGCCGGGCAGAGGTGACGCGGCCTTCGCTGCGTGAGTAGGCGGCCGGCGCAGTGCACTGATTATTCCCTTTTGCGCGTCGTACTGGCAGGATAACGGTATCTGTGCATCGATCCCCTTCGTAATAAACTGTTATTATGCTAAATACAAAATAAGTGCACAAAAAAACTGAAATGGTATATTTTCCCCATATGGGACAAAAAAGTCCCATCCCGCGGTTTTACGTAAATCGTCGTTTTTCTCGCGAACCAAACATCGTACAATATTTTTGATATAACCATTCAAAAAAGCATAAAAAATTAGGAAAAGTAAGTAAATTTCAATGGGATCAAACCACTAGTATATGAATGGCAATCATTTGCAAAGGGCAATGGGACAAAAAAGTCCCGTCCGCGGTTCTAGTGTTAAGTAATAAAATGAAAAAATAAACCTGTAAATATTCTTTTCCTACGTGCTTTGACTCTTAGTGGTCCAACGTCGAGGCTGACTCGGCAGGCTTAGGCTATCATCTGGACCAACGTCGAGTTGAGCTCGACATCGCAAAACACTGTTTGCGATGTTTCATGAGATATCACACATTCAACCATTTCAGAGAATAAATTATTTGCTTGAAATTGAATAGTATATCAAACAGTGAATTTTTACTTTTAACAATAAAACAAGAAAATTTAAAAGGTCAACAATCAATTGACTATTGTTTCTTTTTCCTAATAACTAATTTGGACCAGACTACTTGAATTGAAAAAAAAATTGGACCGCAAAGAGTTAATCAATATTTTCCGCTTGCAATATACCCATAGCAGTCAACTTGATGTATTGATTAATCCACGTAAGCAAAGAATATAGTTTCACCTTTATTTTTTCAATTTATTACTTATAAGGAATTAGTGTAAGCCAAAATACAATTTTCTTTTCTCAAACAGAATATGAGATGAAGTTATTTCTGTCCCGCAACCGGCTATTCTGTTGTAAGAAGATTAGATAGAATTTTGAACGATATTTCACTATTTAGAACGAATATTACAATAGAGGTCTTGTCACCCACGACGCATTAGTAAAGATATTAAAAAAATGATTTATTACTCTTGGACTTGTCCGTTAAGAATATAATGGCGGTATATAATACAACTGAGCTCATAATAGAGAAATCACCAAAATTGAAATGGGAATGTGGTTCTTGAAGAACTTTAAATGCAAATTTTGTCATCGTTTATGTGTATTTATACAACAATTCCAAATAATTGCAACCAAGCCGTGATGAAAGTACATAAACATACCAAAGCGTTGGCAAATATTTGCATTTAAAATTCTTCAAGATCTAAATTCTAAGACACTGATTTAAAATTTAGCATAGAGATCAAGAGAAAAAAAAACTCGAAAAAACTTTATGGGAGAAAAACGACGAAAAGATCATATCATAAACCAGAGTTAGGTATTTTAACTTTTCATAAGTTTTTTGAATTTTCATTTAAGCTTCCTCCCATGCTTATTCATTATTAGATAAATGGAATCATGGGTCGTGGGTGGGGAAGGGCGTGAGAATCAAACCATGAAAATTTGTATTATTTTATTCTAAACTTTATTTATCGTATAGGGGAATATTATATCCAATAAATAATCCGTACAGAGAGGTTAAGCTTATTTTCATGGTTCATTAGTCCAACTGCTTATTATATTGAGAGTATGAGCTATCTACAAGCTAAAAACAGTACTTGGATATATATATATATATATATATTTTAATACGATACCACCATATGGTTGTTCACCATTTTCTTGGCTTGGAATTTGCAGAAAATTATCATTTAAATTAAAGTTGATTCAGTGTCTTGGAGTGTAGGTTTTGAAGAATTTTAAGTGCAAATTTAGGGGCAAAAATTGATGAAAAGATCATATTATCCATCTGATAAGTTTTAATTTTCAGAAGTTTTATTTTTATTTTAATTTAAGAATCCTCCATGTTGGCGAAAATTTTCATTCAAAATTATTCAAAACCCTTGTTCAATATTAAACATAAAGTTCTAGAGAAAGAAAATAATTCAATCATAAATTACGAAATTTTTGTGAAAAAATCGATGAAACGATCATATTATTAACCAGAAGTGTTTTAAATTTTCAAAAGTTTTACAATTTTAATTTATGCTTCCTCCCGTGCTTATTCATCATTGGATGAATGGAAGCATGGGTCGTGGGTGGGGAGGGGGCGCAAGAATCCGTCCCCGTTATCTTTTCCGTCACTGCTGAGTTCCACTGTCTGCCACCTCACGCCCCTCAGGCATTCCCCTCTGCGCGAAAACCCTTCCTTCTCCCCCTCCCTTACAGCACCCCTCCCCACACACACACACTGTGCCATTCTCTTCCACCCCCTCATTAGCACTGGCATCGAATCCACCCCATCCACCAATCTCCCTCTCATCCAAAGTGGCAATCTAAACACACCCTCCTCGCGAGCGTGATTTTTTTCTTCTCCTCCTCGGATCCTTTTTGAAAAGAGAAAAAAATGATTAAAACCCTTTTCTTTTTTTTATATTCTCTCTCTCTCTCTTTCCCACACCCGAAAAACCTCCAACCCCTCCCTCGCAGGCATTTGCAAAACTCTTTACATCATCCCCTCCCATCTCCTCTCCCCAATTTCATCGTGATATGAACCCCCTTCTCCTTCCTCCCAAACCGTATCGGGGGACCTGCTCCTCCCGAATCATTCCGTGAAAAACGCTTCCAATGGGCTGCGGCACCTCCTCTTTTCATTCCGCGATCAGACCACCACCACCAGCCCTGATGACACCTAACCATCTCCTTCAACTCTTTCCCACCAGATCTTCTCCCTTACCCCCCTAAAATTTTTCCGGAATATCCTTCTCATGATTCTGGATTCTGGAAAAAAATGTTAGCCAGAGCAATGGTTTTTTTTCCTTTTTTAACTTCTTATAACTTTCTTACCCATTATATATAAAAGGGTTAGATTAATGTTGATTTACATTAAACATAGAGGTCGAGAGAAAGAAAAAATAACTAAATTTGTGGTTAAATTAATTCAAACTTATATACTTCACGACCCCTTATTATGTATATATATATTTTTTTTTATATCACGAGATGTGGGTCAAATGTAAATATTATTTATTTTTTCAAACTTTGCCTACGTTTCGGACATTATATTTGTCCATCCTCAGGGCTTTAAGTCTGATGTTGTTTTTATTTATTAAAAAAAATAAATAAAAACAACATCAGACTTAAAGCCCTGAGGATGGACAAATATAATGTCCGAAACGTAGGCAAAGTTTGAAAAAATAAATAATATTTACATTTGACCCACATCTCGTGATATTAAAAAAAAATATATATGTTAAATTAATTAATCGGATATCTATTTATCGAAATTATTAGTGTTATCTTGACTGATAGAATCATGGGAGGTGATTTAGATACATAATTAGTAATTATGACAATTAATATTTGAACAAAAATTGGAACAAAAACAGTTCTCGAAAAAAAATGTTAGCAGGCAGTAGCAGTCAGTGTTTTTTTTAACTTTCGCAGCCTAAATAAGGATTAAATAAATCTTATATCTATTTATCGAAATCATAAGTATTATTTTGACTTATTAAGTCATGGGATGTGATTAAGATATATATTTAATAATTTCGTGAATAATTAATATGATGCAACAATACGTTTTTTCACCGTTTCTAGACAAAGACGTAGGGTATCTAGACTTCGAATTTGAAGAGAATTACTGATAAAATTAAGCACTTTTTGGGAAAAAAAGAGGTCGAAAGATCATAATATTAACCAGAAGTGTTTTAATTTCAAGAGGTTTCCTCATCATTAGATAAATGGAAGCATGGGTCATGGGTGGTTCCTTTATTAATTGTTCTCGTATAACTATTAATAATGGAATAATTAGAGCTGGTGGGTTGACCCACCAACCATGCTGACACTTAATCATCTCCGTCAACTCTTTTCTCCAAGTCTTCTCCCCAACTTCCCACCCCCGAGAATTATTCCAAAACCCCCTCTTTTGGCTCTTGATTTTCGAAAAAAGTGTCAGCCAGTAGAAGCAGTGATATTTTAACTTTCGTACCCTTTCATACCCATCCTAAATAAGGGTTTGATAAATGTTGATTCAGCGCTCTGGAGTAGAGGTCTAAAAGAGGCCAAGAGAAAGAAAAAAACTCAATTTATGGTTATATTAATCAGATATCTATGAATCGAAATTATGAATATTATCTTGACATACAGAGTCATGGGATATGGTTAAGGTAAATAATTAGCAATTATTAATAACGGAAAAATCAAGAATATCTAGGGTTTCGTATGTTGAGAGTTGATGACTGAAAAAATTCCCAATGTGCGGGCACATTACAATGCCCGTACTACATAAATACTCCATGGAAACCTACTCTTCTTCTCTTCATTTTCTCTCCATGGAAACCTACTCTATTCTTCCTTTTCCGTTCTTGTCATCTACTTGTCCATCGACGATTGCCTTCATTAGGTCATCATGTCTCAAGATATGCCCTATATGGTTGTTTCGTCTTGTAAAGGTTTTCATGAGCCTTTCTACTTTTCTTAGGACCTTGTCATGACTAAATCGGTCGATCCATTTGATCCTCATCATTCATCTGTAGCACCACATTTCGAAGGCCTCTACCCTTGATATCTCCGCTGCTGTCATTGTCCATGCCTTACTTCCTTAGAGGAGCATACTCCAAATGTAATCTCTGATAAAATTATTGCTATTAAGATTAATCATAAATAATTATAACAATTAACAATGGAAAAATTAACAATATCTACGAGTAATGTGTTGAGCATTGATAACTTAGAAATTTCCAGCATATTATAATCCTTAGTGATGGTAAATTCGTTACTGCGATACGGTTTTTTATTTTTTATAGGGCCATTCTCCAATTGCACCTTGAGCAACTACTCACAAATAACTATATCCAGCAACCCTTTCCGCATGGATTCTCTGCCCCCTCAGCGAATTATTTCTTTCCCCTCCGACTCCTTCCCATCCATATTTTCCCGCATTTGGGTTCTCGAAAGAAATACCTTTTTCTTACTTCGGTCGCTGTCGATGGTTCTTCAGCTCATCCCTCCCCCAATCTTCGATACCCATCCAAAAGATGGGCGCGGGGAATAAGAGAGGGAGCTATCTTATACACCCTCATCTCTCATCCACTTTCTCTCTCTCCACACCCTCCTATGTGGGACTGCGGGAGTGGGAGGTACTTAACATGCATCCTGTAGAAGGCGCGATCGGTCCTGTAACGTTGTGACGTTGCTTCGTGTCTTGTCAAACTCCATTTTTTAAAATTTCATTTGACTTAATTCATTTAATTTCGTGCGTTATTTAGGTTTTCATTGTATACATTTATATATTAATGTATGTTTCGCTTGTTTGATGATTTAGACTGCTTATTGTTTGTTTAAAATAACGTTGCTTTGTGTTGTTGATAAAAAGAGGGGGAATATTGTTATAAAAATAAATTTTTATAAACACTTTTTTATGGCAACTAAAAAGAATGAAAGTAAATATTTGTTCTACCAATTTTACGATGAACTTTGATGTGAACAAAATTTGTTGCTGTGGATCTTCTTTATTATCGTTCATTTAATTGATCGCAGCGCTGCCATCGCACAGAATTACGCTTATATTTCAAATCTAGCTAATAAAAGCAAACTTTTCAGATAAATATCATTTAAAAGATGCTTATCAATTTAAAACTCTCATAAACCCAAATATATTACGATGAATTAAAAAAATGGTACGTTAGGTATTGCACTACCAGATGGTACAATATGGTACCGGAAGGCGTTAACGCGTTAAGAGAGTTTCCCGAGTAGATATTCCCATTAATGTGCTTCAAAAGGGTTTTCTGGCGAAAGATATCGTTCGGAGTGGCACCTAAGGTCACCACTCTTATCTTCCCTTTTGCCGCAGTTCATCTTTTATCTGGGTGACTCCGGAAATATTCATCAATCAATGGTTCCTGCCAAATTAACGAATGGTTCATGGTCAACGCTGCCCTTAAATTTATCGGAAGAAAAAGAATGATAAGAGGAGTTCTTCCGTTGCCGGACTATTTTCCAATATCGGATGCCTTTTCAACTATTCGTATCCGGTGCATTCCCATACCGTCCCAAATTCCAGATATCCTCCTTGCTCTCGTATCCCTCCTATGCCTGAGAGACGACGATATTAGTGCCTGGCATGCTTGTCATGTGGCCGCAGGTTAGAATTCAGCAGGGCTATTACTTTATCACCAACGGTTTTGTGTGTTTTTGTGACAAAAATTGCGTGTTGACTGATTAATTACTAAGTTTTATAATGCAGTAATTATATATGTTGTATTAATGGAATGAATTTTTTAATCAAATAAGATCGACTGCATTTTGGTAATGCAAGATATGATCACACGTGCGCCCTATTCTTTTGAGTAAAAAAATAAAATCATAGTGGTGGATCAGGAAATATTTTTTGCCAATTCTGAAATCGTATTAAATAATTTAAAGTTTTCCCGACAAATTCCTGATAACGTTCAGTGAGTTGAGGAAGTATTCCTTTAGCTCCTCTGTTTAGTTTGGAACTTAAATCAGTAATAGACATCCCATTATAAATGTTATATTTATGGAGTACTTTAGGAATGCTCGTAAGCATCAATAAAAAGAAGTCGGTTCGTAACCAATAGTTTTCTCTTTGGTTGTAGTAGCTGCCTCTAAGTTTTGTGACGTGTGAAACATTTTAGATTGTACCTGCTGGAACTGATTTCCTCAGATAAATCGTAACTTGTTTTGTCAAAAACCTTTTCGGAAATCGCCAACGCTCGGTTTGACTCGATTTTAAAAAGGCCATTATGACCAGTGATCTCATCTTCTTTGTTCAACATTTTGTGATTCCACGATAAATTTCTAAAAAAACTCAATGCATTTTTCAAGGTGCATTCCAATCAATCAACAGATTCCTGCAAAACTGAACCAAGGTGAGTTGCTGCCCCTAGCATATGCATATTAATGCGACATACTATGGGTCCTGACTTTGAGCGATAGGCATTTTTTACCACAGCCTACAAAAAAGTATTCTCATATTTCTTCTTTGTGGACTTCTGTGAAAGATAGATGATCCTGTTATTCTGCTATTTTATTTCCTCAGTGCATTCTCTGAAGATCATTATTATTCAAACAAGCCTCCCGCCAACGCGAGCCCTCCATCGCGCACAGCTCGGTAAATTTTGTTTTCGTGGACGTGATCTGATTATCCTATGTATGCTATTAGAAATTGCGTGAGAACCGCACACAAAGACAGGTAAACTCTTGAGGCTTTAACGCAGCTTAAGTTAACAGATAGTCCATTTCGAGCTCTTTTGGCATCGGCAACTTAGCTGCAGCTGAAATTTCATCTTCACTGTTTGAGATGGCGTTTAGTGTGCCCAGGCTGTACTTGTTTCTTTGCATTATATGCGTTTTAAGGTATTTTTTAATTTTTAAGGCATTTAAGGTATTTTTACTAAGCCATTTAGGCGTCCCTTCCCTATATGTAGTAAATTTAAAAAGTAAACGTTCAGTGTAAAGAGTGTGCCCGAAGTGTTATGATGTTTAGAGAAATACAGATGACAAAGAGGTTTGATGCTAAAGAGGAGTAGATGAAATGAAAAAAGTTGGATATTACGAGTCAAGCTGACAAATTGAAATTCAGACCTTATTTCAGCCTTTTGGAAGCTATAATGAATGGGAAATAAGGAGGAAAAACTTTATGCCAAGCCGAAGAAAGGAAGAAAGAGTATCTGAGATTTGGTGGCTGTAAGTGAGCATGAAAATCAAATAGCAGCGATGTTGCTGCGGCTATGTTGTATCTATAACAGGGGGCTAGCCTTACCAACAATGCCTTAGCAGTAATCGCCAATGAACAAGGACGACGAATAATTAATAAAGTTGTTTGTGAAATTTATATAACCATATTTTAGTCCGTCCAGAGTTTCTCAATGCGTCAGCCTAAATATTCGGGCGGAACACT
Source organism: Ischnura elegans (assembly GCF_921293095.1). NCBI lineage: Eukaryota > Metazoa > Arthropoda > Insecta > Odonata > Coenagrionidae > Ischnura > Ischnura elegans. Next base: position 67,890,131 of record NC_060252.1, read on the forward strand.
TTTCCGAGAAGAAATAATAATAACGAATCGTTGCTATATCTATATATTCATTACTTCCTCGCCTGTCAATCGTTTCCGCAAAACTTGAGCCATTATTTCTCCCAAAGGAGTCGTGTAGAGTTCGTCGGCAGCTGCTGAGATAGGAATGAATCGATAATAAAAGGTTAATTTGGAGGAATATATAATAACATCATTACACTGACCAAGCATTTGAGATGTAAATCGGTAATGGTAGTTTAAATTGAAGAAATATATGCAAAAATTATTACTCTGATCCATGAAAATTCACGAGGTGAAAACGAAGTCGTGCCCGTGTGTGATCTGCAGTTTTTATAGTTAACAGTATTAATGTTTGAGAGTAATTAAATGAGAGCTTTGAGGGAGCATCAAAAATAAGATAGCGCAACCACCATTTTTGATATTGTTTCAGACAGTTGTAATAGCACATTTTCATCCGGCCTTAATTAATTAATGTCCTTAAAAATCAAGTGTCAGATAAAATCAGGTGTAAGACCGACAAGGCAAACCAAGAAAAACCTTTTTCATGGTAAAAGCAAAGTTCATCCAAAAAATGTTTGCGTTGCCATGACTGAGTAACTAAGAAGTTACCATGTTTGCAGATTCGTCCTGAAGCACCCTGCATATGAACGCCATGACACTGATCGAGCAGTTCAGATAGAAATCGGCAAAGGAATTTAAATTGGAGAAATATATGCTAACGTTATCACTCTGATCCACGAAAAAATGAAAATTTAGGAGGTGGAAGGAGTGTCGTGCGGGTGTGTGGTCTGCAGTTTTAACCCGGAAGATTCCCGCCGGCATTAAGTGGAGCACGCCCCGTCCAAAATCCTCATAATCCACTGATATGCTAACAGCTAATGGACGGGATCGAGCTCTCTTCGGGGACTTGGTATTTAGATATCCCTTCGACGAGTCCCACCGAGGGAAGATCAGGGCATTCCACCTCCTTCCACAGCGTGACGAATTTAACGACGCCGAACGACGTAGAGGGGGGGAATTTTGCCGAAAGGGCTCTCATTATTAATACCCCATTCTCCACCACGCATCTCGCCTCGATCTCCGCCCACAGACTTCCTCTAAAATTCACGCCTTCCATTTGCCATGCTCCACGCCATCTCCGCGTTCCTTATACCCTTTTGCCACCACCCCTGCTATAATATTGTGCATGGCAGCCTCTGGGGCTTGCTCTCCTCTATGCCTGTGTGTGATGAATGCCCCGAGGGCCGGACATTATCTTCCGAAACCTCCCTTCCCTCCCTCCACAAAGATCTCGTATTCCCATTCAACCTGTGCCGTGCCGCACGTGGGATCCATTCTTCGGGCGAAAAGGGGGCTTAACTGATTTAAGTTAATTTTCCCGGCGTGCCCCGCTGCCCTCGAGTTCCATGTCCCTCCGCTACCCTAAACCTCCGTAAATATGTATGAAGAGAGCTCGAAGTGGCGGTGCGGTCACCGATTAAGCTGAGGCAAATATCTGCAACAACGTGAATTCCTGATAACAACGATATTTCGAATAACCTGATGGAATTTAGTGAATGGAAGCGTACTAGAAGATCTTACCTATCGTTAATGTCACCGATGCGTGGCCCATGTGAACGGCTTTTGGTCTCAATTAAGAGAAGGTAAACGGAGGAATCCTTTATCACATTGCAAAACGCCCCATCAAAATCTAAATAATACAAAATTCACTAACTCTTGATTAACTTTGTGGTATTCCATTATAAGTTTTCCTGGATATCACACAATTACTTGTACCACTTATTTTTTACAGAGCGCGACCCGAAAATCATAACTTGCGCCTGAAGATGATGATACTTCATCGAAACCCGGGTCGCGCTCTGCAAAAAATAAGTGGTATAAGTAATTGTGTGATATCCAGGAAAACATAAATAATATTTATGACCTCTGAATTCTTAAGCGTTGCAGATGACAATGAATTCCTCATAGCAACGATATTTCGAATAACCTGGTAGAATTTAGTGAATGGAAGCATACTAGAAGATCATACCTATCGTTAATGTCACCGATGCGTGGCCCATTTGAACGGATTTTTGTCTCAATTAACAGAAGGTAAACAGAGAAATCCTTTAAGACATTGCAACAATGTGCCACCGAAATCTAAACAATGTGTGATCTCTTAATTCTTAACCGTTGCCGATGACAATTTTCATTTGGGAAGAACAAATTTAATGCTATTACGTGAACGATGAAAAATTCGTCCAATCAGCGTTATTCCTAGTCACTTAAAAGTGCGAGTGAAGTCAGGTCACGTGACTTCTAAGGTTTTCAATCTTGGCCGCATGCGCAGAAGACTGTAATCAAGCCCGCATATCTAACTAGTACCTCCTCGTGCGCATGTCCTTCATACACCGTCCTACGGAGGTTCCGCCGTCCTGTGGACATTTCTTGGAAGGTTATTGGGCCATGTATGCCGGAGGCGATCTCCCCCCCCCTGAATGTGGGCATTCTGGAGGAATTCTAGAGTAAGTATGCATTTAGTCGGGTTGTACCCTCCCCACAGTGCTGCGAGCGTTATTATTACCTCAATTATTAAAAGGCTACTAGAGGTTACGCTGAATTTAAGGCAGAGTTCATATTGGCCGTTAGCTGAGGTTCATACCTGTTCTATCAGGTTCATTTTAGGTAAAATATGAGAATCACAGTAGAATTTCTTCCCACATGCGACCCCTTAAAGTGTCCTTTTACAGTTTTGGGGTGCAAACTCCCCAACACCTATATCATCGAATTTACTCAGTAGGGAATATTAATTTTCTTGTTACGTAGTGGGCCAAAATTAATAAAGAGGTCTTAAACATTACTTTAAGCAAATAATTTATATCTTTATTCGATATGTTAATAATTGAATAAGGTACTGAAGAGAATTTTACAATGCGGTCTACCCTACCTGCGCTACGGTACGATCTACTCTACTATGTAAGTAAGATCTTAGATTTTCCCGGCGTATCAAGTGCAGAAAGGTTTCCCGGGTTTTCCACTGTTTAATTGGATACATGTATACCGTCGTAGAAGATCCCCTGAGGATGTAGAGCAAATCGTTCTTCGAAACGTCGGGAGACATGGAGACAATTACTATTATGGAAAATCCGAGAAACCTTTCTCTACCAGTTAAGTTTAGGCCATTTCTATTCAATCTACCCTTGCTAACAGAAAAATGTGTGGTACACTCTGTGCATTGAATTTGTTTGTTCGAATATTACATATATAATGTACATTGTTATATTCTATTACATATATATTTGGTCTATCTATTACACATATATATTGCATCTATAATCACATATGTTGTCCGTAGAATTTCAATATCATTCTTATCAACGTAGCTGTGTTATACATTACTTGGTTCAATTAATCTACCAGTTTAGGCGAATTAGAGCATTTTGCGTATACCCTGGTCAGTTTTCCCTCCTCTAATCACAGTAAGGGTTAATATCTTTACTTTATCTATAAATGACATTATATTCCTCCCCCGTAATTTTTAAGTTATATGAAAATATATTTTAACGATTTTTTTTGTCTGATACATAATATTTTCTGATTGTTTTATAGAACTTTAGGTCGGATGAAATGGGATCGATTACAGTTTTTCCGGTTTCCCGTGTGTTATGTAGTTAAGAGACCACAACGACAGATAGGAGATTCAAATGAGTCTCCTGGTCAAGTAATTATTTTAACCTATGGCTCCTAGATTGAGAGTTGGTGTATTGAATTCACTCTCTTCATTTGATACAACGATGACGTAAAATTAATGTGCTATATTCCTCTCTTGAAAAATTAATTCCTGACCTATAATACGACTGCATAACGTTCAGCAACATTACGTCCTCAACCGTTAATTTTTCGTGGCACTACCTGTTTCACGTATTTTCGCCGTCCTTGTTGTCTGTCAATGATTTACCCATCACTACCGGGAGAATCAGCAATGTTCATTCGAAGAATCCTGTCTGATCGGAGATGTAAACACAACCCAATCCTCTGGCTAAATCCAGCTGCCGCGATTTACGGTCAAAGACGCGGATATAAAATCGTCTCATGCATATGCATGAACGCTTAGTGGCTGTGTCCCAGCCGTGGGAGTAAACAAGCTCTTCTTGTTAAAGGACACGACCGATTTGTCTGTGAAATCGCAAGCGGGAGTTCCTCCCAGTCTATCGCTATCGGTTAAGCCGGCCACACACGCTCGATATGCCATGTGTTCCGGTGGACCGTCGAAATCGATTCCGTCGGCTTCGGGAAATAAAAACCGTCTGCTCTCGTTTGCCTCTCCGTCCGACCCCGCAAGTGCAGGCCTCTGCTGGCTGCTGCATTTTGCATCCTCACTCACACCAGCACTCCTATCCTCCTCCCGACGTTCCTCCGAAGGGAATGACAATTGCATGCGCAATCCTTACGCTTCGTCGCACTGCTTGGAAAAAATCCGCTCCTCGCGTTTCGGCGCGGTGAAGATGCATATAATATTTTCACGATTTTTGCTTCATGCTGTGTTTGCTTTTGTGCTCATCCACGTCGCCCTTTCTTCAAAGTCTTGTACTTTCATTTATTTAAGGGTATCTTTTTTCTTTTCAAACGCTTTTATTTATGCTGCAACTGCAACTTTGAAGTGTGGATTTTGCGGAAGGAGGATTAGTAAAGTGAGGTGTATATGTACCGGGAGGATAAGTTATTTGAAACTGGATATTTACTTAGGTATTTAATCATTCCTGGTTGACAACACAAACTGAGGGATTAATGATTTTATTGCATATGAGAGCAGTGGTCAGAGGAAACCGGTCAACCAAAGATGTTTCAAAATCTGATGCGAAAAAACATTGCATTACTAGTTACATTATTTTTTCTTGGAGATAAATCTCAGACTGTACGGAATTTAATACCTATACTTTACCTTTAGTAGAAATACTTAATCACGAAACTGCCTCAGGAAGTTTTTGAAGAAATTGTTAGGGAGATAATATTTTTTTTTCGTGGTATATAATTGCGTTTAAATTTATCGGTTGAAGCTATTCCTCAGAATTCCTTCCTTACCGTTGGTTCTGTATACACGTGACATCGTGAATATTTTTTTGGTATCTGTATTAAAATTTAGTTTCAAATGGAGAAGGAATGGCTGAATACGTACATAATGGGTAATAATTGGTTGTGCATTGGATGAGTCGTCTTCCTTCGCATTTTCAATTCGAAATTCGGTCGTCTTGAGTTTTCCATGAGTATTTCTTGCTTAAAACTATTTAAAGTTCTATCCACCTGGTGAGATATACTTTAACCATATTTGTAGTTTCCTACAAGCTTATTTCAACGCTTGAATTGTGTTTCTCTTCATACGTTCACTCGAGCACATATATTATTATTCTCATCTGATGAGCATTTATCAGTCAAACAAGGACATCCTGTGTGCACGTCTGACAATAGTTGTGAACCCGAGGGCTTTCCGCCTACGCTCCGAGGAATAAAAGTTTGTCCCTACCCATCTATTGAGCTCACGTAAAATATTTCAGTGGATGCTATAATAGACAAATATCCACCTTCGTTTTAATTGGTGAACGAAATATATTGTTAAATTTGTTTCCTTTGAATTAGGTGATAATTTGATGCAAAATATTTAGATTTTTATTAGTCTTTGCATCCTGAATCGGCATTATGTTACGTTTTAAGAATTATTCTGTAAAAATCATCGATAACCCTTGGTAGAAACGGCGAAATATTCGATTCAAGTGTACATCAGACGGCATTTAAATGAAGGAGTTTCTGTACTTACGTGAATGTTACTCGCTGGTTTGTGGCTAATATTTGTACCACCCCGAATCGTGGCTAATCTCTTCCTGTTGTGCCGCCGTTTACAATTTTGTCTCACGACTTTGATAGACTGTCCGGTGGACAAACGGACAGCCGTCGTCGCGTTGAAGTACGATGTAATTAGAAGCATCATGAAACAAAATATTATGTTATTATATGTGTTGAGCGTACCGATTTCACCCCGTAGATTAGATGCGGAGCGGTGCATTATGTTTTGATGAATGGGCACAAGGGAAGAGGACTACAAAAAAGACATTTTGAAGCCTCATTGAGCTCGTTTTTTACATTCACGTCATGTGAAGCGTATATATGAATATGGATGCCGCTGCGTTCCCAGCCCTTAAAGGGAAGGAAAAAAAAGAAACGTGCGGTCCAAGAGAGGAAGAGGGAAGAAGGGGGGGATGATTTCGTCACAGGGGGTGGTGAGTGGTTCCTCTGTTCCACGGCAACCACCCCTTGAGTTTGGGACACATCTCCTCTTTCCGGTTTCGGTAAAAAGAGGGTTTGAGGACGCACCGAGGGGAGGAAATGTAAGGGAGCGCGGGGATGGAGGAGACTGCATCCTCATTTTCTCCCCTTCCGAAGGACCATGGGAAGCGAACCAAGCCTTCCTTGCTCACACGACTCTCCAGCATGACGCAAACGGGACCTTATACATTTATTTATCTAATACAGTCCAAAAACAGCAAAAGGCCAATTGCAAAGGGCTCATAATGGCAAGGAAAACAATTGAGGGGTCGAGAAGCCAAGGGGTACATGTGATATTTTCCTCAACGGAGTTAGGTAAAGTTAATTGCCAGAAGAAATACAAAAAAAACTTGGTTGCCAAGAGATACGAGTGAGTCTCAGTTCTGTGCTGACATCGAGTGTGAAATCAAATGCACCACTAAACATCAAATTGATCTCGTGTGGTTAAAATTGAGAGTTTCTTAAGCCTAGGGGTACAAATGATATTATGCTCCACAGAGTTAGGTAAAGTTAATTGCCAGAAGAAATACACAAAAAATTGGTTGCCAAGGGATACGAGTGAGTCTCAGTGCTGTGCTGACATCGAGTGTAAAATCAAATGCACTGCTAAAAATCTAATTGATTTCGTTTCTTTTCTATTCTTAATTTCTGTACCTAACTCTGTGTAGAAAAAGTAAATCACTTGTACTCCTTGGCCTCTCTTCCACTCAATTAACAAATCCAGGAATTCTTCTCGGGATTTACACCAGCTTTATTCAATCGTATTGGCCTGGATTGGTTGAATTGACTGAATTAGCCTGATGTTAAGCCCAGGAAGAATTCCTGAATACTTTTCAATACGAAAACTTAAATTGTTAATTAAAAATGGTAAACAAAACGTGGATATTAATGAATAAAACAATATTCAATAGCATTATCAAATAAAGATCAAAGAATATGATGGAGAAAGGAGAAGAGGGAAACTTGCGGTCTCGACTCACCACCATCAGGCGAGCGAGACCTTACATTTATTTATTAATTTTTTAAAAATTAATTCAATACAGACCAAAAATAGTACAAGACAACTTACTGAGGACTCGTAGTGGCAAAGAAAGTAATTAACAAATTGCAAACAATACGTACGTAACAATGAATAAAAAAATATTCAATAGCACAAATGACGAAACGACTTCGTTTTCTTCCACGTATTTATTTTTCTGGTACAACATGTTTCAAACTCAAGAGGCCATTTTCAAGTACAAGCACAAGGCCAATGAAGCGTACCCTGAAATGATGTCTTGAGGTTGAAAAATGTTGTACCAAAAAAATAAATCCGTGGAAGAAAACGAAGTCGTTTTGCCATTTGCAAACTTCGACTTCCACAAAGCTGAGCCGGAAACCATTGAATGTATGAAAATGTTCAATGCCATTATCAAGTAACAAACAAAGAATGGTGATATTCATAGGATGGAGAAAGGAGCAGAGGGAAAATTACGGAAAAAACAAATAAAAAAAATATCCGAAGATGACGTGGTAGAATTTTTCCGTATTGAGAAAAATACTTGCAATTTTCCTCGATTAATTATAACACTCATTACGATCTAAGTTTCAATGTCACTACATCACTTCGAAGATGATATACGAAGTAACATAGCGCAACCGTTATTTAACAAAGTAATTTTATTCCATATATGACGGCAATATAATTTAATCGCAGAGTCTAATTGACAGCCTCTCATAACGCACGCTTTGACGAAAGCGCAAACGATGCATCACTAAACTGGGCGCTCCTCATTTCCTCGACCTAAAGTACGAAGGGATGTTTTCAACTATCGTCTTCCGCTTGGGTCCAAACTTTTCCTCGGAGACCCTCACGTGGGAACTTCCCCTCGATTCTATCCTCAACCATCCCCCCTCTCTCCCACCCTGGTTGACATCCCTCGGACAGATGCCAGCCACCCTTCCTCGCTCCGAGACCGAAAAATTCTCTTCCAGTTCCCTCAGGGGGCCGGAGGATCCCCTGGTTCTTCCAGCCTTGTTAAGGTTTGAGGCTTCCGAGTGAGGTTGGGATGGGAAAGTGGTTTCAAAACCCTCGGAATGGCTTCTTGAGCCTTCGACGAGTCCTTTCATTGTTGAGGAGGCTTCGGAAGAATACATACTCTCACCCACTCAAGTGGACATCCCTACGACAACGTGTATCTGCCTAGAGAATGTATTTTTCAACAGTTGTTGTCAATCATATTCTTACGTGGATACACTTGGGGATGCGGACGATAATATTTACACGCTCCTTATCTATTTTTACGCATTCCTCCGCTCGCCGCATCAAAAGGCGTGTGGCAGAGGGTGGAAGAACACCAGCCTCTAACAAAAAAAAGTGAAAAGGGTGTTTAGAGTTCAGTCTGGCATTTATGTAAGTCCCTTATTGTTGAATTTAATGTCCCAGGATGAACGAATTCCCTTGCCCATCTATTATTTTATCTCTCTTAAGTTATCGTTTCTGTCGGACCTGTAAATTTATTGAGGTTCCAATGTGATGTTCTCTGTGTCGCTCTACAAGATCTCTTTTCTCAATTTCTCAAGCAATGAAAGCCTAGAGCGTAGCATCTGCGTATCTTCTACATCCGCGACTCCCAGCCTAATTTGTTTAAAATCTGTGTAACACTCCCATTGAATATCATTCCAATTTTCTTTTTCCTCGAATTCTTTCTGACTGACCAATTTATGTGGGATGGCAGTGGGCTGAACCTATCGTTGAATGATTACTCTTTTCAAGTAGTTTCTCTGGTGCTAATTTTCTAAATCTTTGCTCCATTACCTCGGACAAGATTTCTAATCCTATTCGTTGATAGTGTGAGGAAATGCTGGTGTTGTAGCTAGGTATGCCTGTGGAGGGGTGGAAATAGTTATCATATGAATCCAAAAACCTTCCTGCTCATCTTGAATTTTCTGTATTATGTTAATTATGTTAATTTTTGTAGTATATTGCTATCACTTCATGCCTGTATCAATCAATTATTTTAGGACACTATAATTTTTTTTTCATATTTCCTTACAGTTACTTGTGGGAAATTAGTACCATAATTAATGATGTTTAAACTTAAAATTGGTCTTCGGTAAAACGAAGATTTTCGAGACTTGAAGTAATTTAAGTTATAGATGAAAGTAACTTTCCAAACAATGATGTTGAATAAATGCGCTATCATGATACCCATTGATACCCAGCGACAGTATTAATTGTAGTCGTACTTTCAAAACGTACGACGTAAATTCAATTGTGATTCTGTAATAAAAACTTATAATTCTTCAAAACTCTTTTTTTTATGGATTTCAGGAAAATTTGAAGGAGTGTCAGCTATGAAATGTTGCGAATAATTTTCAATGACTGAAATTAAATACAATTTCAGTAAATGTAATGCATTGGTATGATTAGAGTTTAGCATTTTGCAAACTTATTTAATAACGCGTTCTTGGAAAGAGAGCTGTTGCTAATACCATTTTTCTGACATTTTTCTCAGGCAGTGGATCATTTAAATAAAGATATTGGGCACCCAGGAAATAGTTTTTACCCACGGAAACTAAGCTGCCCCGCTGCGGTGGTAAGATTCTCATGGATCCCCAGTCATATTTAACATTATCTCGCTTCAGCTGTCTCGCGAGTTCACATACCTCATACGCTCGACGGAACTCCATTCATTTTTCAGATGATGTCACCCCTAGTGCCGTTAGTCTTTGCTTGAATGAAAGATACTTTTCAAATTTCAAGATTTGCCTCGGAAATATCTGTGGCGTCTCCCTTTTTTCCCACTATGTCGCCGAAGCCCTATCTTGTAAGATTTGAGAGCGTTCGCTGCTATCTTTGGCCCTATAATTTTCGTGAACTCATGACCAAAAAATTTCGTCATGTTTTCTCAATCTAAAAACAACTTTGCGGGGTGGAAGACGCGATTTGAGACTATCCTTATAACCTATTAGGTCAAATTGCCGTCCTTTGTCGAGATTTATTTGTCGTCCTTTGTCGAGATAACATTTGCTCCTCCATTTTAATGTAGGGGTGGAGAAAAATTACGTCCCGTAATTTCAATCCTGGATAGCTGATGCCAGTGGAATCGGGTACCCAGGGCGGGCTCGCATAGGGTACACTCTTAGAACCGGGAACCAAGTCTGAGACTTCTACGCCCGCACCATCCCAAGAGAGGAAAGACTGCGGAAGGAAAAAAAGAGTAGGAGGCATCGTCGCAATGAGAGCCCGACGACACCTCCAAGGAAGGGATAGGTGTGGGAGGGAGGGATTGGGAATACCCTCGTCGTTATGGGAACGACGGGGCCCACTATTAGCGAAACCAACCACCGGTGCGCGTCTGGTTGCCTCGGCTAATAGGGGCCTTACTGTTTCCACAGAATAGAAAAAATTCCCTATGAGGAAGGAAATTTTTATGATAGCTGATGCCATTTGGAACCAAAAATAAACATTGGTGCTTGGGTCGAAAACGCACCATTTTAAAGCTACTGAAATTTCGAGCCAAGCGCTCCTATTGGCTGCTAGTTTACCCTCTTGCCGGATGCTCTATACAACTCATGACTTCGAATGCTTTTCCCGCCGGAGATTAGAACATATTCAGTGAAGCTCGCTACTTCAGTGGTACCGCGCCACCCTTTTAATCAGGGGGCCTGGATTCGATTACGCCGGGTTCTCAACGCTTCAATTTTATTTGCAGTAAATAGGAAATTTTAGCTCGTTAAACGTCTGACCTTGTGAATCTACGTAACTGGTCATCGGTTGACCGGAATCGCTATATTTGTATCGCATTTGACATTACTAATGGGATGTTAAGCTCGGCTATTATTTTATTGTGTGAAGAGATCACGGCGTAAAATTGACAAGGAATCGTGATGGAGGAAATAAAGTTGTTCGTTTTCTAATTTACTACGGCAGTCCAGTACTCAGTTTCAAACCCGAGTTCAAGATAACAGTTTTTCAGTACACGTGTATCAATATTTAAAAATTCAAATAAAAACCCAGACCCAGTTCGTGTCCCAGTCAGGCCGCATTTTTACCCTCTGATTTCTGGCTTTTTCCATCTACCACAGCACCGTTGTCCTCGTCCTTTTTCTATTACATGTTCCAATCCCTTTCTTTCCTTACCTGTGAATTTATTTGTATGTTTGCGCTTAAGGCATCGTGTGAATGAATGAAGTAATATTTAAAAATTTATGCAAACATTTTTCGACCCATCGGCCATTTCAGCGACTAATCGCACTTCAGACATTATTGTGGGGTGAGTTTTCAATTTTATTCCTTTATTGAAGGGCCAGAAAATAAATTCAATGGTAAATTAAATCATTCAATCCATTGAATGACGTTGGGGGAGATAGGGCGGAAACGTTCTCGCGTTGGAAATGTACAGAATAGCTCTACCCTTTAAATCACGAAGGCAATGGCCGAGCATGGGCTTGCTTTGTCACTTTGATGGACCCACCGCTGCGGAAAAAAAACAGTCGATCGAACGATCTTCGTTTCTTTTTTTTCTGCAGTTATTACCTCCCGCTTGGTCATCAACTTTATCGCCGAAATATTTGAATGAGTAGATTGAAAAGTATGGAAATCAGTATTTGTTATTATTAGGATTATATGGAGAAGGTTTTACAAATAATCCCGGTCTGCATAACCTTCCTCGTAGAAATCCCTATCCGATTCACAGTAAGGTCCATTCACTTTAATTCTTTTCATAAATCCTATTCCGGAAATATTTAAGAGGAAGATCGTCACACATTCACTTTCCAGTGACCCATGAATGATGATCATGTAGTTAATTTATCTTATTATTGATAGTATAATTAATGCTCATCATTGTATTAAAAGATGCAATAGTTATTTTTTACGCTAATAATTTGTCAATGTCGTTACTTTTGTTTCCGAGTTACTGAGTTTTTTTTAACGTTTTCACTGAGTTAAATGATTTATTTTTTTATTGATATGTTTAATTTTTTTTGCTTAAAGAAGCAATTCAGTTCTTTTGCCCCATTGTTGAATGATAGCGTTGTTGTTATACTTTTATGTCCATTGTTAACAATTCCTGATTTCCATTGGTTGCCAATGACCATCATATCTTTTCTTTGTAAAACCTTGCCTTTAGTAAAAGTAGACTTATGCTTCCGTATAGCACCTGAAGTAATTCGACAGCCTATAAACCATGGTTTTTGTCAGGTGATTGATTTTGATGTTGTTTTAGTGGGAACAACTTTCACATGCGTGAAAAAGTAAATGGTGATGAAAATATGCTTTTTGATTAGACTGTGGACGAGTTAGGAGAAGAGAACGGTATCAAAATCTTGGAGAGAGGTTTAGGGAATCAAAATAAATTTAATTTTAAATACTGAGAGGGAGAGTGCTCAATGCTTTTTTTTACGTTGGATTGAATGTTGTCAATAATACAAATATCCTTTTTAATTTTTTTCCATTCACCTTACTAAACTTAGGAAAATGGTCTCATTTCCATCGTATGTGTTCGATCGATCGCTGCATTCCAATTTTTTTTCATTCTGACATTTCACCTTTTTATTCAAACTGCTCTACAATCGAGGACATATTAGCAAGTTTTCAAAATTTAATTGGTGATAAACGTATCAATGCAGGCGCTTCCGATCTTTTAGTGGGATAACGCGGAGCGTGATAGCCGAGTGGGTAGAGCACTCAGCTGTTAATGGAAGGCTCATGTGCTCGAATCCTGAGTGAAGGCTTTGGACCCACGCATCAAAATCCTCTTAATGCGAAGTGGCCCTGGGAAAGAAACTCGCCCCATACCCGAATATGTGCAATTCACACGACTGTGACCAAGTTTGGGGCGAGCTCTACCCTCACCGATCCTAACTCATAGTGTTTCCAAAGTGCCCAAAAATTGCACTCGTACCTTTTAGCTTCTAAAGTCTTCAATAACTCCAATCCGTTTCGTATATAACGCCGAATTTGAATTTTTATCTCAAAGTTATTGCGTCTATTGAGTGAAAATAATTCAGTGAGTAATGAATTTTAGCTCCGATTGCGTGAAAACAGAAGTTATTGGTAAATTTAAGCATACCGCGACTAGCCACGGTGATAAAATTATGGGAGTCACCCGTATTTCGCACAAATTATGCGAAAAATCCACAGAGATAAAATATCATTTGCCTTGAACGGAAATCGAACCCGAATCCCTCGATTTCCGGCTACTGAGTCGTCCATGTGGAAATTTGAGGAGGAAATTTGAGAATCTGTGGATTTTTAAGCGGATTTTTCCCACAGGAGGTATTAGTCTTAAAAGTAAATAATTTTGTAGAATATTTAAGTCGATTCTTCTCATGATGTCTCTTTCCATTCCTAGAAGTATCTCCTGGTCGACACTCTGAGTGAGTGAGCGAGGTATTTGGCAGGTTGTTTGTTTAAGTTTATTTTTGTGTTTGCCACTAATTGTTGACATAATCTCCATCGCTTCCGTCCACCCTTTCAGCGGCATGAGCCCTCTAGGAAAACTACCCTCCACGGAGCTCCGTCCCGAAATTTGATCGGCATTCACACGTGCGAGAAGCGTTTTCACGACCGATTTACGCGAGCACACACGATAGCTTATCCCGCGCCGAAGTTTGTACAGGACGAGAGGGGGTGATTGTCGGCCGAGCACTGATCGCTGTCCCGTGAGGCATCTCTCATCGGCGATTAGCCCACACTTTCGGATTGGCATCCGTTCTTCGGTATAGATACTTTTACACATTTCAAGCGCCTGGCCCATGAATGTCATTTATAGTGCCTCTTATTGGAGCGAAACTTATTTTTCCGACAAAATGAAGGGTGTTCGTCGTTCCATCTATAGAAAGCGATTCATAAATTCCATAATTCAAACCGTGATTATTTATTACATTATTATACATATATTAGATTATTAGAAAATTTATCCATCGTATTGGGGAATATAATTTCCAATGAACAAAATGTTCGGTGTGGTTTAATAAAGATCTATCTAATGGTTGAATAATCCAATTGGTTATTATGTGGAGAGTATTAGTAGCCTATAAAGTAAAGAAGTAATTGGATGTTTAGGATTTTTCAGGCGATCTGCAATCTGCAATACGTCAGGAGGTGGTAGGACAGACAATTTTAAGCATTTTTTTGTCCATAAAAATGGGGTAGCAACGCCTTAGTTACTGCACTATGACAACGCAAATATCTTTTGTATGCACTTTTTAGTTACCGTAAAAAGGTTTTCCTTGGATATCTTGCCTTTTGGAATTATATTAAATACTCTGCATTTTTACGGCCATTAAATCATTAAGGTCGAACGAAAAAGTGCGATTAAAAATGTCTGATACAATTAATCTGAAAATGTGAGAGATTGCGCAATCGTAGTGGGGTTGTTGAAAACAGTGTTAGAGGGTAGAATGTTGGTTAAACGGGGGAGTGGAAAGAAGAGAAATCGATACTTATATAGAATGATAGGGAGTAGGACATATTGTGAATTGAAGAGGGCAGTACACGAAGGAAGGGGAGGCTACCAGAATGCTTCTCAATTACTCCATGGAAACCTACCTTAATCGGTAGAATACTTTAATGATAATTAACTATAATCGTCGGCATTGGTCAATCAGCGAACTTGCCAAACGCGGATGAGTCGGAGAGGAGCGGTTTGCGGGATCACTTGACATGGGATTTTTCCATTCAATTGTTACCGCATGTGCAGGAGCCAATAATCGCTCTTGTTTTGAGGCAGCGCAAACATCACGCTGTTACCAAGCATCAAAATTTTAATGACCTTCCAACGCAGGGCCGTTCAACTCGCTGCCACTCCTGGTTCCCTTGAGTGTCTCACGTCTGTATTTTGTGAAAATTTCTCCGCATTCGGTATACGTGTCGATTTTGTTTGCTCGGCGTGCTCTGAAGGGTTTTCGCGAAGGAATCGATAATAACTAAAAGGTAATTTGCGGCCTCCTCGAAATACGCAAAAAAGACACCAGTTAGCGTAGGAAAACGGCATTTTCTTCCGTCTTTCTTGATTTTTCCTTCGAATTCTTGGGACTCACCAATCGAGGTATTTTTTTCCTGATTTTTTTTCTGTTTTGATATTTGGCATTCTTTTTATATTATCATTCCTTGATCTAAAATAAATCTGCGTCCAAGGTCTTTCAACTTTTAGGACTCGATCGTTCTCTCACACCTTAGCTGTTCTGTTTTGTGTTTATTTACACACCGATTCTGTCATATGTTTTTAACTTTGCCTTTTTCCGGGTGTGGTAGAGCTTATTAGTGCAGATATTCGCTCCCGATTAATTGAAGCGTGTGAATGAATTTCGTTTGTATCAAACGAGTCTTGATGTTTAAGAGGTGGATAATATTCTTGATATTGTTGTGCGATTAGTTTATTGACGAAGAAAAATGTGAATAAAAAAGGCTTTGCTTCCCGCACTCTTCTTATGTTTCTTCATCGGCTTATCATTGTGTTTAATTCCCCGTTTGCTCTCTAGGAGAAAATTACGGAAATTATAACATTTACGTAGTTGAGTAATTTTGGTATGGTTAATCTAATAAGCATTCTGTCTCCATAATGTTTGATCATCTCCACATTATTCCTGTTTATCACGTTCGCTGATCCAAAATCAATAGTAGATTCCCTCCTCAGTTTTCTCAGTAGTAGAATGTTATGAAAGTTCTAGCATTTACATAGTTGAGTAATTTTGGTGTAGTTATTCTCAGCGTTCTGTCTCCATAGTTTGTGTACATATCCACCGTATTCCTAATAATCACGTTCGATGATCAGAAATCAATAGTAGATTCTCTCCTCAGTTTGCTCAGAGGTAGAATATCACGAAAGGTCTAAAATTTACATAGTTGAGTAATTTTGGTATACTTATTCTTCGCGTTCTGTCTCCATAATTTGTGTACTTATCCACCTTATTCCTTGTATGATGTTAGGCACGATGTGGTGGAAGTTCGTAATATTGTTGAAATGACACATTGCAATATTTCCACTTATAGATTTATTTTACACTACGCGTTTCGTCGTTACAGCGCATCGTTACAGCACACTTGAAAATGTCGCTGTAACGACGAAACGCGTAGTGTAAAATAAATCTATAAGTGGAAATATTGCAATGTGTCATTTCAACAATAACACCTTATTCCTAATTATCACGTTCGATGATCAGAAATCAATGGTTGATTCCCTCCTCAGTTTACTCAGAGGTAGAATATCACGAAAGGTCTAACATTTACGTAGTTTAGTAATTTTGGTATACTTATTCCTTTGCGTTCTGTCTCCATAATTTGTGTACTTATCCACCTCATTCCTAATTATCACGTATCAAAAATCAATAGTAGATTCTCTGATCCGTTTGCTTTGGAGGATAAAATTACCAAGGGAATCGTTATATGGGTACCGCGACGGAAGTCGACTTGGAGAAAAGGGAGGGGGTGCATTCGGAGTCGTTTCTCGCGCACGCCAGCGATCTGCGGCCGATTGACGAACGATTTCCCCCCCTGATCGATGCGGCCTATCAGATGCTGCGACACCAGTTTTGTTGTGCGCTCTCAAATATTGCTCTCACTCTCCCTCGGACGTCAACGTACGATGAAGGATGGCTTGGGGTGGGGGACGTTTAATAAAACTACGCCACGCAGATGACTGCTGGAATTGGCTTACGCGTCGCTTGATAGCACAAGGTACTTACCTACCCCCGTTATTAACTACGTTGCGTGCTGATTCTTTCGTTCCCTCACGGGTCTTTACACTCGTTTAGAAATGCAGTTAAACTCGCTTATGTTAAATTTCAGGGGACCATCATTCTATTTTGTCGTAAATGGGATCTCGTTATATCCATAATAAAGGATTTTTCCCTACGGATCACAGGGTTGCCGGCTAATATTCTTTAAATCGTCCTTATTTTAGTAACGGATTCGTAACAATTAGCCATCGTCCGACCATTTCCATCAAACGACTGTAAAGGGATACATTTTAAGATCAATGGTAGGACTATATGGTGATGGCCACACGTGAGAAAAACTTATGGCAAGGTAATGAACGGTTAAGTTGCGGAGAACACGTAATTTCCATTTAAAAGAGGAGGTAATTCCGCAATGAGCCAAAGAATAGATCGTTATAGCGGGAATTTCGTGTCATCCGAACTCATTACAGGCGGGGAAGTTAACATTGGCAAGCATAGTAAAGTACAACGGACCGGAAACTCACCTCGTCATATTTTTATTTATTTATTTATTTCCATCGCCCCGAAAACAGCTCACAAGGCCTTTTACATCGGAGGGTATAACATGAAACAACAACTATCACACACAACCATGCCCTGGATAGGGGCAACCTACCCAGGCGGGACTCGAACCCGCGACCTTCGGTTTGGCAGGCGAGGACTTTACCCCGCCGCCACCGAGGCCGGCATTGTGGTATGTGGTATTTCGTTACAAGCCTAGTCGTTATAAGTGAGTTTTCCTTTATTGCAATTTATTGCTGTTTTCTCTATAATTTCCACAATTACCTAAGATTTTTCCTTTTTGTGCGCGGCTTCTATAGAATTACACTGTCTTAGAGAAAGTCTATTGTAATCCCTTCCACGTTTATAACGAACATGGTTTTATGCGACGATCAGTCGATTATGTGATGCGATTATGCGATGTATCGAAATATCCTTGCGGATCTGGTGGGAGTATGTCAGTACCAAATGGAAAGATTGGTACTTGAGTGTGTCTTAAATCAACCAACTTTTTACTCGCATCAGTTATCATCTGTCATCAAAATTACTTGGGCTAAGGGAATTTGGTGGTAAAACACCGCAGAGAAATTTAATGCACAGAACTATAGTTCTAATAAAGTAACTTCGGTCATAATTGCCGAATTTCAGCGGCGTTATTGGAGAAATTATATCCTAAGCCTCGTGCGTCTTTTGCAAGGGTTTCCAATCGTCCAGTGTATAGTGTTTCGTTGCTATGCTTTTGATGTCTTCTTTTACTGCGCGGAAACTAGGTAAAGCGAACTAAGAGCCGACGATATCCTCTCGACTGTATAGCGCGCACTGCTGGCCATTTATCAGGGGAGCCACTTTTTAAAAATTTTGACAATTTAATTCTTATTCGATCCAATTTTTGAAAATAAATTATATACTATGATGAAGTCGTTTGAGATGTGGGTGTGCAGAAGAATGGAGAGGGTGAAATGGATGGAGAGGAAGAGGAACGAAGAAGTGCTGGACATGGTGGGTGAAGAGAGGCAGCTTCTAGATGAGATACGGATGGATGGAGCGAGTACTTAGCGGAGAGGGCATGTTGATAACAGCGTTAGAGGGTAGAAACGGTAGGTAAACGGGAGAGAGGAAGGAAAAGAATAGAATTTGTAGATGGAATGAAAGGAGTAGGTCTTACTGTGAATTGAAGAGGAAGCCCATGAAGGGAGGGGATATTTCCTGAATACTTCTTAAATACTCCATGCAAACCTACCTTAATTTGTTGAATACTTTAATAATATTGTATACTATGAGAAATGTAATGTACAGAGCAATGAGCTCTAATGAAGTAACTTCGGTCATAATCGGCGAGTTTAACCGGCGCAAACTTAGGATTCATATCCGTAAGCTCATGCGTCTTTCTCAATGGTTTCCAATCGCCTATGGGATTCGGCTTAGTTTATATGCTTTTGATATCTCCTTTTCCTTCGCGGATAACATATGGGTGAGACGAACAAAGAACCGACGATATCCTCTCGACTGTATACCACACACCACGAGCCATTTATCAGGAAAGGGCCATTAAAGTGACCGGGTCAATTGCTCACTATAAGCCTGGAAATCTCTTTTCCCCACATGCCTCTTCGAAATCCTTCCCCATATCCCAGCGGAAAGGGAGGAGAAAAGTAGAACCCTTATGTACAAGCCGGCAGGAGCACCCACCCATCCAGCCCCCCCTCTGACAACGGCGCATCGCCCTCCGCACTCGCAAATCACACACAACGGCTCCATTTAACGGTCACGGTGTCGTGAAATCAAACGCATCAGCTCTATCTCTCTCTCTCTTTAAAATCTCTGGAGAGAGAGAGAGGAGTTTTTTTCCTTCGAAACGGTTCGTTTGATCTCGTTTCGCACGAGGATTTTTCGCAATCGAAATTTTTCAAGTGCCCACTCAGCGCTCAATCTCCTCCGTCGATGATGATTCTCGAATTACTGTTTTCAACTCCCCCTGACTCTCTCTCGCCTTCTTCTTGCTACCCCGTTTCAATGGTTACGGTTCGAACTCCCTGAGGAATTAAATCGTGCCCTCTGCTTAAGCTTTTCCGGGTTGAAATGGCAGTCTGAATTGTGGAATCTTAATTGTCGATAGTTGGGTGTTACAACGATCAGTTTCACTTTTCAAGAATAGGGTGGAGTTAGCGAATGATATATCGTGATGCTATATTCTGCATTTTCAAATGTTAAAATTAAATTTGCTCATGCAGCAAAGGATTTTATTCCTATAAGATCATTTGCCTTGTCCTGTATTCAGATGTAGATCCCTTTGATCCTATATTAATTATATCTGAATACATATCGGAATACCTCGTTTGGGATTCCAACGTAGATCCCTTCAATTATGTCTGATTGATTATTTTTCTTCTACATTGTTAAGTATAAGCTGACGGGTTCATAGACAGACAATTGAAATCTCTAGAGATAGAGGTGGGCGAGGGACGATAGGTAAAATGGTTCTTGGCACAACGTGATGATTTTCTAAAAAAATAAATCATTATAAAAATCGCTTACTATATGCGCACACTGTAGTGTAAGGCCTTCGATGTCGTATAAGCAATGAGAAATACATTCTGGAAGTGGTGTGTTGCTTCTAAGGTAATTAGATGAAAACTCGCAGACCTTTGGCTGGAGAAAGAGGAAACGGGTAAATGAAAGGAGAAAGTATTTATAAAAGAGGATTTGCGTTAGGAAATTTTCGTGAAAATTACCCTCGAAAGCAATGAGTGGCTGTACTCATTATTTATTTAAGGGGAAGCTTATTTCTGTACGTAAGCAGCACCCAATTATAGCTTACTCCCGAAACTTTCCGTCATCCTAAATTCTTCCATAATTTCTTGTGAAAAAACTAAGTATAGTAGAATTATAATTTACACAAAAATGGTGTGCTAATCCAGCTGAACTCGATGGCAGTTGTAAAATAAAGTGTTAAAGTAGTAAATGTCTATGAAAAACGTAATGAGTGAAATTGTAAAACAAATGACCATCCGTGCATGGCGGCTGTGTGTACCGTGATCTCCTTCCGAACGTGATCATTCAGCTGGATATGAACTTCATTTTGCTATTGGTGAATTCAGTACTTTCTTTCTCTGCTACTGGAGACCATCGCTATGGAATTTGTCGAATGATATCCTTTTATCTGCTCTACAAGTCAAAAAAATTATGAAGTCATAGGACTATCGTGGGTTATACGGACTGTAATCAAATACTTTCGTCTCCAACATCCATCGAATTTATCTGTGGGCACTTGGGATATTTGGACCATCCCGTTCGACCCCATATACGCCTTGCTTTCGTCATGTCCGGACCCTTGAAATGGTCGTTATTTGGGTGTTATTAACCCTATGGGCAGAGCGAGGGTTCTCGCCTGAAACGGGGGTAGTAAAGAGAAAAAGGGTTCGAGGGTATGAGGGTATTAGATGGAGTGGACGACGGGAATCCCTGTCCAACATGGAACGAGGGATACCGAAAAGAGGAATGCGTAAAGGATGAAATAACCGTAATACGCTGAGGATGGAATTGAAGTGCTGTGCAGTACATATCCATGACGCATCGTCTACCCTCATGTGTCAAATGTCAACCCTCACATTCAGGCGCTTTCCGTTTTCTCGTTATGAAATATGATTATTTTAACAAGTGCATTTCAATTTATTCTCAGGAATGTGAAAAATTCAGAATTCATATTTACGGGAAGGATTTCCACACCTATGTTGGGTTAAGATAATTATTAGGTGCGGTAGTTTAATTTATAGGTCTGTTCGACCTTTAAATTCTTACATAATCTGAGCTCAGACCAGTTTAAGCCAAGTCGGTTTCTGTCCTAAATTTATTGTCGTCTATTAGTACGAAACGACTATAACTAGAAGAAAAAATATTTTTAAAGCTCTTGCTATTTTGGCAGAAAAGTGATACAGATTTATATTCAGTTTATGTCGGTTAATTTCCTACCAATTGTACTTTTATTTAAATGATATGATTTTCAGTTTTTTGTGAGGTATCTTACCAGACATTTATATTTTGGCTTGAGTTGCTTTTTTAACATTGTTAGAACATGAGGTTTTAGTCTATATAAAAATTCGTAAGCGGCCTAATAAGGTGGGGCATTGTGAAATTTTGCAGCCTATTTATGATGCGGTGAAATTATTTAAGTGATAATAGACTTTTCCAAATCATTTGAAGTTTTTGTACGTGAAATACAAGCTTTTAATAAAATACTGCCACCTCATGGGTAAGAATATGTTGTAAAAAATACATTAGAACTAAATCAATCTGGCAAAATCTAAAACATCTATATACCATTGCGGAAGGTCCTGTACCACATCGTGTGTATGTTTACCACGGATAGGGCTTTACGGCATTTTCTTACGGTATATGACTTCCGCATGCGACGTCACTTCCGCAAGGTTTTGCGGAAGACTTCAAGGGTTATCAGTAAAGGTAAAATGCCAAGAGGTGGAAGGAGATATAGAAGATGTGAAGGTGAATGTCGTGTAGAAAAATTTATCATTTTGTGTTCCGAGTTTTCTCGGTTGTGCACCGCGTTCTCTTATCGGTCGTTGCGTGACGTTTCGTGACCGTTGCAGGTTTCTTTTTCTGAGCGATTGCTCTAATAAATCTTATATAGGGAAGGGCTAGAGCCAAGTGGTGTGCATGTATGAATATAGGGGACTTTCGACATTTTCATTCCCTCGGAAAAAGTGACCAGCAGCAGCAGCGAAACGTCGGGAAACGACCGATAGATATATGCGGGGAACACCCGAAAAACTCTATATATACAGCCGTAATGACTCTTGATACTCTTAAATAAGGATAAAATTTTTACTTTCACGCCAGAAATGTATAAATTAAGGAAAAAATAGTCGAAAATAATAAGAAAAGACAATCGAATGATTGAATCCTTAACGCCAACAAGACCATGGAAAATATGCACTTTCAAATTATATATTGTTTGACCGCGCAAATATTGAACATCTCAATCAATCCTTATAATTTTCTTAAGGCTATACCACTTGCGACCTATAAGTTCTGCTAGACCTTTTAAACAAAAAATATATTGAAATAGATTTCATATGTAGGTTACACTTTTCTTTATGATTTTAACCATAAGGCTTTTAACTTAAGTCTGTCGATATGAAATTGAGTTTTACAGACGGTTGATTAGCTTTTCGCAAAATGTACCTAACTTACAGGTGCAAAATATCAATTTGGAATAAAAGATCTGAAATATATTTACTGTGTAGGAAACAGTTTTCTTTATGCCTTTAACTATAATGCTCTTATCATAGCTCTACGGGTATGAACTTGAGTTTTGCAGACGACAGGCTTTTCGTAAAATGACCTTTAATTACAGGTGCGAACACATCAATTTGGAATTTAAAGATCTCGCAAAACATTTAAATACCCATTGAGAAAGGGCTCGAGCCAGCTGGTGTGTGCGTGTGCATCTATATATTGGGGGACTTTCGGCATTTTCAAACGGCACGGGGAATCATCACTTCCGCACCCGGGGAGCGGCAAAGGTTTTTGCTTCAGGGTTCCCCAGCGCGTGGGGAGGAAGGGTGGTGGTGTATGGCGGACGGTGTCGTGTTGGGAAGCGCGCGTGGAAGGCTCGATCGATGGAGAGGGGTGGTATGGGGAGGGGGGGAGAAGGGGTGGTTGTCCCTTCCCCTCCTTCCACGTGGCCTCATCCCAGGATCGATCCCACACGCTCCCTCCCCTCTCCCCCACCTCCTCCGCGTCCCCCTTCCCACCCTCTCTCTCTGCTGGCGGCGCGCGGGGGCGTGGTGGCCCACGATAGTCAGTCGGCTGCGGAGGATGAAACCGATGAAAGTGGCTGGGAAAAGGTAAACACAAAGAAGAGGAGGATACTGGTCACGATCCTCCTTCCTGTGCGTTCAATTCAACGCTTTCCGATTGATCACAGCGAGGCGTGATCTGTCGGGTTCACAAATTCCATTCACACTGGAATTGTGGAATTATTATTATTAATTATTATTAGTTTTCCTGGATATAACACAATTACTTATACCACTTCTTTTTAGAGAGGGAGACCCGCGTTTCAATGAGTTATCATCATCTTCAGGCGCAAATTATGATTTGTTTGTCTTATTATTGTTACCTAGTTACTTGATGAGTTTTAAAATTATACACTATTCTGGCGTCTGTTTTAAAACTCATCAAATAACTAGGTAACAATAATTAGATAAACAAATCATAATTTTCGCCTGAAGATGATGATAATTCGTTGAAACCCGGGTTGCGCTCTGTAAAAAGAAGTGGTAGTAATTGTGTGATATCCAGGACAACTTATAATGGAATACCACAAAGTTAATCAAGAGCTAGTGAATTTTGTAAATCATTATTATTATTCTTGTTATTATTATTATCGTCTTTTTCCTGTAGTGTTCTTGAGTTTTCACTGATTTGTTTAGTGTAAAGAGCACAGGTTTTCACCAAGGTAACTCTTTACTGTTCAATTGCATTGAGAAATTTTCTCGTAATATGGCAATTTATTATTATTGTTCTGTTATTGATTTTAATATTATTATATTTATTATTATAAAAGCATTATACGGAATAAGGTATTATTCCATGAAGTATTTAATAAGGAAGCTTTCTGGTAGCCTCCCCTCTCATCATGTTCTTCCTACTTCAATCCACAATGAGGCCTATTCCTTGTTATTATTTTTATTCTATACTTATATTATATCTCAAAATTCTATCCTCTTCCTTGTTTTCCCTCATTTATCCACTTCCTAGAACTGTGTTCAACATCCCCTCCCCGCTAAGTACTCGCTCCGTCCATACCTTCTGTATCCTCCGTGCCTCGTCTAAAAGCTGCCTATCGTCACCCACCATGTCCAGCACTTCGACGATCACTGGAAGCAGTGGCGGATCAATGAGGGGGAGGGCCTTTAGCCCCTCCCTTGGGTATCGAATTTACACTTGATAGAATTTTATTTTTTCGGACCTCCACTACTGCTAGTAGGTTAACCCCCACTTAGCACCCCCCTTGTCCCTATTCTGTATCCGTCACTGACTGAAAGGATATTATAATTAAAGTATTCGACCGATCAAGGTAGGTTTCCATGGAGTACTGAAGAAAGATGTCTCGTGATATTCAAATATTTTTTTTAACCCTGATTTGAATGAACGTTACCTTGATGATATTGATATACAATCTTACACTTTCAATGGGATCCTATCTTTGACATATTACATTAGGAGACTATCTTCCCGTAGAGAGCGAATACAAATCTATTTCTTCGGATTTAACGATTATATAAACACCTTCTAAAATAAAATTTGGGTGATATATTTTTATGCTTTCAAAGGCAGTTTTGTATTTGATTAGTGAAAATAAACGACTTATATACCTTCCAAATAAATACACGGTGGTATGTTTCGTGTGGGTGTTATTTTATGTCCTCAAAATGTCACGATTTCTACTCTCTGACGTAGTTATTTTCGCGACTTTGTTGTTCGTGTGTGCTGGTAAACCCTGGGTGTCTTTAAAAAAAGGAGAGGATGACAAACGGGCATTTTATTCAGCCGGATCGCAAGCGTACATGAAAGAAGGTGAAGCGCGTGGAAAAGAGATGGATTTGCTGTCGTGTTTTCAAAGCCATAGGTTACGATAGCAACTAAAATAAGATAATTTTGTTATTTTTTAGGTGGTCACCATTGGTTAAGTTCCATTGTGCATATAATGTCATCCTTTTTTTTGGGATCAAACATGATGAGTTCTCGGAAGCGTGATAGAGATGATAGTTTTTCCAATATTCGGATGATATGTTATTTTTTTCAATTAAAATACATCGTCTTTGGTAATGTTTGCAGAACATGAGTTTTTGGGTAAATTTTCGTATACTTCTGATCATAATTTCAATTCCATAACTTCGATATTTCCTTCCATAACTCCCTGATTTGGTTAAGGTATATTTTCGCCTCCAAATCTTAATATTATGCGAATAATACTTCATCTTTTTCTCCCTCCGACATTCGCAAAGTGCAAGCCGTCTATCTCTCTGTTATTTCACGTCCTCCCAAAATTATAAATTTAAGGAATAAATCATTGATTTTATGGAAAAAAGTTGCTTTTTTTCGCGAGTCTGTTGTGCGAACCCCTGGTGTCTTTTAAAGAAGGAGAGGATGTCAAAGGAGCATTTTATCCCTCCGGTTCGCAAGCGTTGAAAGAAGGGAAGGTGCGCGGAGGGCGTGAGAGAGAAGGGCCGACAAAGAGAGAGATGGAAAAAGGATGGAACAGTTTTTCGTACTAGGGGGACATTGACGGTACTAGGGAAATGTTGGAGGGAGTGGTCTTGGAAGGAGAACGGAGAAATTGGAAAAGTTGGAAGGATGGATGAAAAGGGTGTGAGGGAAGAGAAGAAGAGTGGCTATGGAGGGAATCCAATACACATTATGGAAGAAAAATATATCATGATGCACATTAGAATAATGATTAAAAACTTAGCATTCCACAGTGGTTATCAATGTTATATAAACGGTTCATGGTGAAACAAAAACCATGTATTTAATGTGTAATTTTTTATTTGCTGTTGAGTAGTTTCAACGTCTATAGCCTGAAACTAGTCGGCAGCAAATAAAAAGTTTGTGGAGCAGTACTAGGTTTTTGTTTCACCATGAATATTTCATCGTTCCACCATGAAACGTCCAGATAAATTGAGTATATAAACAGGGTGGGGAAAAATATAGTCACGAAATTTTAACTCTAGATAGCTGCTGCGAGTAGGAACCAAAATTGCTAATGACGTTTCGGTCGAAAATTCACTATTTTAATGCCACAGAAACTTTTAATTAAGCGCTCCGATTGGCTGCGAGTCTGCCGTGTTGCCAGATCTGGAAACCTCATGACTTAGACTGCTTTGCCTGGCGGAATTAGCGATGTATGAAAGGCATCCGGCAACAGGGCAAACTCGCGGCCAATCGGAGCTCATGCCTAAAAGCTTCTGCGATTTAAAAGTGTTGCATTTTCAACCTGTACATTATTGGTAATTTTTGTTTCTTCTGGCAACAGATATCTAGGGTTAAAATTTCGTGGCGTATTTTTCTCAACCCTCGTTTTCACGACTCGTTTCGCGGCACTGTGGATAAGAAGAGGGAAAGGAAAATTGAAAAAGTTGGAAGGATGAATGAAAAGTGGTGTGAGGGCAACAAAGATGATTATTAGATGTAGAAGGGAAAAGCCAACCGTGACAAAACCTGGAAAAATTTCTACCATTATTCTCAATCTAGGATAATGTCTAAAAACTCACAATTCCATTGTGGTTATCAGTGGTATATTTACGAACGACTCATTTCTGTGGTATTATTTAGTGTTTACAACTATGGTTAACCTCTATGATGAAAACATACCAGGGATTTGTACTTTACAAGCGCGGCAGTTTTTGTCACCATAGTGACTGCACTATATTGCCCAGTTCGGTCTTTGATTGGAATTCAATTCAAAGATGACGGGAAAGTTATAATCCTTTATTTTTGTAAATTACTCTTACCATTTAGCGTAATTCCTACTTCTGGTGCATCATGCCCACGGTTTTAAAATTTTTTATATGTATTTGTAAGTCAGTTTGTGAACCTATTTTCTTGAATGAAAATGAAGCTATCAGCAGTTTTAAAAACCGACCATTAGTGAAAAAATGTATTTTAAAATGGGATTTTTAAAGTCTGTGCAACCCTTATTAGCATTGCGCCCGAAGGTTTGATTTAAACCAAAGCTCATCAGCCCGTGATACAACACTAAACCCATTACTCTAACGTGAACCTCCCAGTTAATTGACGATCATAAAGCAAAAATAAAGAAGATCTCATATGTCGTTGCACGCCAGAAAACCTTGCGATTGATGAGAAACAGGTGGCGCCGGAAAGGGAACATAACCTCTGTCTTGAGTATGTGATTTACATGCACCAGCGGTACTGTACGCTACTATGGAAAATATCCAATATAGGGTTTTGCGAGAAATATTTAATTGGATTCTACCCTTCTTCTTATTATTCAGTTTCCCTAAATTTTATGTGTTATTACTACAGTGTTTAGTTACTGATGTTAGGGTTGGAATGTCATATCCGGCCGAACCTTTGCGGAAAAAACGAAATTCCGCTGTCTTCTCCTACAATGAATGCTTCTGAACCCTGCACGTAACTTATTTTAGAACTTAGGACTTAACCTTAATCTGCCAAACCAATCTCAGGTTTCTAAGCCCTGAGTTAGAAAGTTGGTAATCGCCTTCGGGGGTGCTCTGCTCCCAGGAAGTGGCCTGCAGCTTTTATGGTCACTCTGCCAGTTCTTACAATTTTTGCCTATCACTTTTTCCCTAAGCATATATTTTTCGGTGATATCTAACGTACTGAAATTGAATGGTAGGAACACCTAACAATTCCTAGCTTCTAGGCTTACTGACTGTTACAAGATGTAGAGTATTTGCTGCCGCATTGACTTTGGTGTCTTAACAAGTTTCTCCGCATTGTTCAAATTCTTCATTACTATCTATTTTTCATATTCCCAAACAGTATAAGCGCACAGGAGGTTGGCGACACTGTAATAGTTAAAAAATAATTGTTTCGACGATATTTCCCAGGACGTCAGACGATTTTAGAGCGGTTCGATTCCATGGCCATTTGTCGTATCTCGTCTCGTTCACCCAAAACATTTGTACGAGTCGGTGATTCAGTGGTGAGAAACTGGTTTTGTAGTGTACGGAATTGCGGCGATTTCCATAAAATGTTGTGAAAATATATTCTGCTTGTAACGAATGTCCTCCAGAGAATGTCGTAGAAGATCGAGTTGTATGCTAGAAAAGCGTTTGTGCGTTGCACTTTGGTGTGTTCAGGACAGTTACACGAGAGTGAAGTAGAGGAAAGAATAGCTGGTGCAGCAAGATAAGAATAGGAAGGGAAAGGATTCTTGATTCACCTCCTGCTGTAGGTGGAAGGGACAGCTTGGTGTGCCTTGGTGTGCGTGCTGGATGGGATAAGGTGGAGTGAGATGAGGTATAAAGGAAGGGCGGCGGGAAGAATAATATATAGGGCCGTGAAAGGCGAAGAGTGGGGTTGAAGTACCCCTGGGCGGAGGCGCGCTGGCTGGAACAGGAAAAGCGGTGAAGTTTGAGAAGATAGGAACGGAGACGAGTTGAATGGACGCCCTAAGGTTGAGTTGAGAGAAAAAGGAAAGGGAATGGGCGATAGGAGATGAAACTAATTTTGTTATTGAAGGGCAATCTTATCCCTCTGAAATGCGATACATTTTCATGAAGAACAAGATCGGATGTCCCCGCGAACAAAAACGGAATTCAATAGAAAGGAAGAAATACGCCGAAGTGGCCAGAAAAGAAGGCCTCGCGGGGATTTTGCATTTGAAATGTTAAGTAGTACACTTTTTTTTACCACAACTTCTAATCTTTATGCATACACCTATTTCTAAAACCCTTAATTTAATGAAAAAGGGAAATGGCCATTTTTCCACAGGTTTTTGTTTAACAATTTACGACGCGTTTCAAGCGCCAGGTCATTTTCAAGTACAATGTGACTCATGCACGACATCCAATACCATTAAATCAGGATGTCATTCCGCTACATGTCGCCTGCGTTAGTTAATTTTTAAACCCTTAAAATATGAATTGCACTAGGTTAAGCAAAAGACTTTATTACATATGTATCAAAAAGTGCTTCTATGATTTTGCTTTCTAAAACAAACTTCGCCTGTCCTTGGTTGTGGGGGTTTTACTTCAACCCTCTCCGACTACCTACGCTATTGGCTATGGATCGTAAGTGAAAAGAAGGCTATATATTATCTCCGACAACATAATGAACATTTTCCCAATAGACATTAAATAATCTATTTCATCTTATTGTTGTATTATGTAATGTATTGTATTATGTAATGTATTGTATTATGTAATTATGTAAAACTCCTATCTACTCGTATAGAAACTAGGTCCCTGTGACGTCACGTGGAGTGGCATCGCATGGGCGCCAATCTGGCCTTTTTCAAGTGCGGTTAAAATTGACCATTGCCATTCGTCTAAACTGGGATTTATAAAACCAAATAATTTGTACATTACGAATACACTAATGGTGGGTAAGGAATCGCAATCAATGCATTTCGTTTTCTTTGATGAAGTAAACTACCCTATTTGTAGGCACCCGTTATGTTTTATTCGGTCATATATAGGGTGTCTAAGTCCTTAATAAAGCATATCTTTCCTCGGTAGGTATCGATTAAAAGGCCTGTGAATTTTCTTTCGTTTCTAGTGAAACTCAGTATAAAATTCCTGAAGAAAACGTAAAGCCGTTTTAGGAAATATTTTTTGCAGAACGAGCAAACTTTTTCTGATAGGAAACCAGGATTAATAAAACCACCGATGAAGTCACAACCCTGTGGGCTTTCTTATTTCCGTTATTTCTTGTAATTAATTTGGAATTTGTTTTAAATGAATCGAAATGATCACTGCCCCTGAAAATTGCGTTCATTTGCTTAAATTTTGATATTCGATCTACTGTAAATCCTTGACCTCGCGGCAACGTTTTCCCCTAAAATTTGTCACAGTGATAAAGATGGTTGTTTCGGGAAGACGAAAATAATTTAGAAGAAGCCAAAGGTTGAGTGAATATGGTTATTCGAAAGGGAATTCCTCCAAGGGAAAGGTAAAATGAGAGATGGGTTTTGGCTGGAACAAAGTAAAGAAGTACCAAGGCAGACCCTGGTAGGGTTAAGCGAACGATGGGGGCATGATAAAGTAAACAAAAGGGAATCCTTTATTCAGGAAGGGGGAAAAGAAAATGGAACTGCTTATTCCCAACTTCGCTGTAACTAAGATTTTCTTCGCGGCGGCAAGGAAGAGGAAAATATGGGAAGTGGAGGAGATGACAGTCCGAATTGAAATCGGGAAGGAAGCTCGTGCAAGATTTTGAAAATCCCTTAATATACAAGTTAGGGTATCAGGGGAAATCTTCAAGGAGATATCCACGACGCGGAGGAATACTGTCGGAGAGTGAAAGTAAGCAATCAATGGCCGTCAAAAAGGGATAGAAGCTCTTCAAAACTAAGCCCTTTAATAGGATTTATGCAAAAACATTTTATGAACATCTTTGGCTTGAAATAGCGATGTTGTATTAGATAATGAATGCCTCTATTCAATTGATTTAGCGAAGCATTTTGCAGCGAAATGCACGTTTATTGCAAACTGATGTCACAGAAATACGTAATTGCATTCAGCATTTTTTCTTGAAATACATTATGAATATATTCATATTATATATTATTCGTACGTTGCTGGTGACTCCTAATAATTATTGACTGAAATGTTACAATGAAAAAAGGGCGATACTAACAGGTACTTTTTGGCGGTAAGTACATCGTTATCTCTATACTTCTCTTGTGAAGAGAATCAGAGAATGCTTGGAATTACATATCCATCACTGCAATGGAAGAAGGCGCTCCGCTATGAGGAGGTTTTAGTATTTCGGTATTTCTCGTTCAAATTCTTGGGAGGCATTCAGCCATAGATGCATATTTCGTCAATGGCGAACTGTTACGAGATAAACTATATTGTATTCGTCAACATAAATGGAAACTTGAATTGAATCCGTTTTAATTATTAGTTAAAGATAAACTTATGGTTCGGAAGGAAAAAAAGTGAATAATAGCCTACCAGCAAATGTTAGGGCAACCTATTTTCGAAGTACTTTCGGTAAACACAGTATCTTGGAGTGAAATAAATCAGCATTCGTCATTGTGGTAGAAAGTAATGTATCACGGCCTGTTTTACCTTACCGCATCAGAGGACTCTCTTTTTGTTAATTCATCTGAGCGAACTCGCTTTAACATCTTTCGCTCGTCATCAATGACATTTTAACCTACTTACACCTTTCATTTACTGATTGTATAAAATTGTATGGTTTAAATATTTAATATGTTTTGATGCTTGGAAAATTTAATTTGGGCAGAAAGTTTGCAAAGCAATCACTTAAAATTTCTACTTAGATTATTTTTTTCCGAATCATTGCAACCAGTTACTCCTCACACTGTTACGCGAACGGGTATCTTGCTATGGAAAAAATAAAAAAAAAAACGTGGAAAAAGTATAAGAGCCGGTAAATTTGAATGCATTTTTCACAGCATATTACACACCTGTCGTATATTACGCTTATTTCACACATCTACATACTACCCCGAATGCCGCCTAAACGGCGTGTTTCAGGGGGTTAGGACACCAGCCGTTTACACGTAAAAAGGAACTGCTCCAACGAAATTACGAATAACATTTATTAAAGTCCTTTATGGTTCGGGGAAAAATGAATTCCGATATCTATCCGTTCGGAAAAACATCACATGCGAGCGACAAATGATGGTCCATCTTAATTAAGCGATTTTTTACTTCAACTACTGGATAATTGTGCTAATAACTTAAAGAAAAACTCGGTGCCTTAGTTTTCGGAAGACCCCTCACTGCTTCCACACTTCCTCCATGTACGCCTGATCGATCCTTTGATTTCCATCATTCATGAACCGCTCCACCTTTGGGTTCTATGCTCATTTATCTCCCATGATTCACTACCATAACTTTAGCATTACATAAATCGTTAGCATTACAGGTGTGGGTTTTTATGGTGAAGCAATAACTCATTACTGTTAAACTTTTATTTACTGTCGACGTATTTAGTCGACTAGTTTCAACGGCTGCAGAGCTAGTCGACAGCATATAAAAAGTTTGTGGAACAGTACTGGGTTTTTTGCTTCACCAAGAATACCTCATCGTTCCACCAAGTCACGCCAAAATCAATTGATTTCATTCTGTGTGGATTCTCCATATGTGAAATATTGTAATAATTTCACAAAAATTTCGCATACCTCTTCTGCTGGTGGCACATTTGTAATTGCCCTTAGGTATTCGTTAAGAATGAAGTTTATTCCTGCTGAAATATCCCACTGAGAATTATAAATTACAATTTAACCCTTGGTGAAAACGAATGCTGTTTGGAGAACTTCTTGTCTGTGGCTGGGGGAATTTGAAAACTACACGGGGGAGGTGGAAAACGGTCGGAGAGGCTCTCTGGATAAGGGGATTGTGGTGGCACATGAAACAACAGGAAGGGGAGAAGTAGAAGGAAAAACAGAATAGGGGAGAGCGAAAAACAGAAGGCTCAGCGGGAGAAAGCTGGAGGAGAGAGGGGGAGATGAAAGAGGGTGGAGGGAAGGAATTGAGGAGGACAAGAGGATAAAGAGGCCCGCACGTGGGTTTGCTGTGGGAAGTGTGTGGGAAGGTGGGGAAGGGGGAGGCGGGAAGGGATTGGTTCAACCGGAAGGGAGTGGGGGGTGGTCGGGAGGAAGGGAGAGAGAACGTGGAATATTGGAGGCAGCCTCCCTTGTTCGATTTGCAATTTGAGAGTGGAGATGGCTGAAAATAAATCGATGGAATCTCCTGTATCTACTGTAGGCATCGAGAGATGGTCAATAGTAATAATAATAAAAATAATTAAAGGGTTTAGAAGCCAAGGGATGCAAGTGATTTTTTTATAGACAGAGTTAGGTACGGAAATTGATAGAATAACTATACTTAAGCGCAGTGGCTAAGGATTACGAGTGAGTCTCTGTTCTGTGCCGACATGGACTGGAAAATCAAATGCATGAGTAAATATCTAGTTGCTCTAGTTTGTTTTCTTTTCCCAATTTCTGTATCTAACTCAAGGGCGTACCAAGGATCAAAACTAGATGGGGGCAAGCCGAGGTCGTTCAAGTTATAATACGGAAAAGGTTAAGAAACTACAATGTCGAGAAAATTATAACAGCGCTATAAATTACATATTTTATACTAATGTCACTTTCCTCGAATATAAATAATTCCATTTTTTAAAATTTCGTTTTGAAATAAATTTACTTTTGCTTCTAGGGGGGCAGCTGCCCCCCCTGCCCCTCGCTGGGTAAGCCCACGAACTAACTCTGTTTAGAAAAAGAAAGCACTTGTACCCCTTGGCTTCTCACCCTCTCAATTCATTAATATTATGTTCTGCAGCAAGCCACTTAAGAAGAGACGCGATTTATTACGGAAAAAATGGAAATAAAAGGTAGTTGAACTTTTCCACAATTATTTAGCGTGTACGAGCCACCATCTGGTACAAGGTGTGGTTCAGCCGGTATCGCTGGGATGGAGAAGGGAAGGGAATGGGGAAGGTTATTGTATGGGGACAGCACCGTGCACCTAGCGAAAAGTATCACGGCAGTGCAGCGCCATTTCCTGTTTCGTTACTTAACCTTGGCCATATTGCAGCTAGTATATTTTTATTTAATTCATTAAAATGTAAGGATGTATTTGTGTAGTAATTAGAAAATATTTTTCCGTTGTTAACTGTCGAAATCATGGTCGCGATTTGATAAAAAATTCTGTAGACAAACAAAGTTTCAGTAAGTCCACGAATATTACAAAAGAGGATCCTGAATCCTGCCTCTGAATGTGATATCCCCCTCTGCGCATTTAAATGGGTTTACTAAACTCGCCACTCGTGTCGCTGGCGGACAAATTGATCCGAGTTCCACGGGGAAATAAGGCATGATTAGGGAATCAACTAGAATTTAAGCTCACGATGATGTGATATATCAATATCACAATTTTTCAATGCTATTACTTGCAAATACAAATATAACAATGGAAAATATTGGAAAAAAGTGGATCGCCTTGCACTCATCACCGCGCCGCGGGCATTTTTGAAAACCGATTAAGATGCGACCGAAGTGTCAACAGAAATCAGCCTACTGTAGGATGAAGATTGGATTCCTTTATGAAATACCCTTGAATTAGTCATTTAAAAAAATCGTGATTGCGTGTAAACCTCCAAAATCTCTAAGTTTACAAATTTTGAAAGCTTCCTCGGGTTTGAAACGTTCTCAGCCCTGACGTATTGTACACAATACATGGATGTTTGAATTTTTTTCTCGCTTGGCTAGCAATAAATGAAGTGTCATTATTACAACTAGTTCAGCTCGTCCTGACAGATGCCAGCATCATGCAGAAGCATGATTTCATAAAAACGCTAATGTAACGGAAATCAGCCTTCTAAGGGATGAAATTGGGTATCCTCTATGAAATACCCTCGAAGAGGTTAGTTTCCTTAATAAAATAAAACGAAAGGCATTGATTGCGATTCGTTACCCGCCATTAGTGTATTCATAATATAAAAATTATTTGGTTTTATAAATACCAGTTTATACGATTGTTAATGGTCAATTTTAAACTCATTTACATAAAGGCCAGATGGCGCCCATGCGATTATAACATCGTCTGAGATTACCAATGCATGCATGAGGCACAGATCTCAGGGAAAAATTTCTTTATAATCACCTATTAAAATTGCTTATGGTCGGAAAGTTTCCTTCGTTTGATAGGGTATTAATAATCCTTATTTAGGCCAAGCGCTACCTGCTATCAGGGTACTCTACGCTACCGCCATGCTCGGCAGCAAGCAGCCTGCATCGTAGCGGCGTTCATAGCCTCGCACCCAGGTGGCCTCACACAGCCGCAGCCAGACATCACACGGGCTTCTACCAGCATTCATACTTAGCCATCGTGTTTTTGCGCGCTTGAAAATTTTCACTTTTCATTAAATCGCGAAAAATAGATATCGTTTAAAAAAAATCTAAAAGCGTGAAATGCGTACTCCAGGAGTAATAATCTTTAGATTTAGGCAATTAAAAAAAATAGGAAACCACCCTATTAGTAATGAAAATAGTGATTTCGTGTAAACCCCCAAAATACCAAATTACAAGATTTTGAAAACTTCCTCGGGTATCAAATCTCTATGTATGAAAGCGTAGTTGTGACGAGAGAAAAATATAGGCCAAATCTGCTGTATTACTTTTCGAGCGTTATGCCTTACGTTGAGGTATTGTTCCCCCCCGTGAGGAGGCAACGCTGTGAGCTCCGCTGGTCGTGCTCATTGCTTGCGGAAGCTTCCGGGTTTCCCTCGACTCGAGAGCGTGTTTGGCCCACCTGACTTCTCCGCGTTCTCGTTCAAGAAGAGGTCGAGAGGGGTGCTCGCCACTCGAGAGAGACGTCAGGAACGCTAACAAGTTCCGCCGGAATGCCGGTGTGTGTTATTAACGCCGTGTTTTCTGGGGCGAAATTATGTCCCACTGTCCTTTCTTTTACGAGTGCAGAGACGGATGAAAATAAGATTTTTTTGAGTGGTGTTGGTTAGGTGGAGTGTCCGAGAGCCTAGTTTTCTTGGTGTTACCGGAAGTAAAATCGCGTAAGGTTAGTGAACAGAGTCTTGAAATGGTACATGGTTAACAAAAGGTTTTAAGGTACTATCCCATACTTAAGTTACTCAAAAGAGATTAATAATTTATTCATGCTGTAATACTTAACTTTTCCATTCAACTTACTGGGGTGCTACTTTATTTTTACTGTAATATTTCATGTTACCCGTTCAAATTACTGGAGTTCCCATCTTCTACTTTTCAAGAAATACCTTCTGCTGTAATACTTAACTTTTCCATTCAACTTACTGGGGCGCTACTTAATTTTTACTGTAATATTTCATGTTACCCGTTCAAATTACTGGAGTTCCCATCTTCTAGTTTTCAAGAGATACCTTCAGTTGAGGTACTTTTTAGAATTTTTTCTATTAATCAGGTTATTTATATCTTCTCCCATATTGCTGGTTACTGAATTATTTTCTCCGTATCGTAATGATAATAATCTTCGTATGGCACTGCACTAAAGCCTTTTCGTAAATCCAGGAAATTGTAAAAAAATTATATCAGGACATGGTAAGTTTTGAGCTCCTTCTGTTGACATAACATCATCAATGTCATCATTTACGACCGCCATCAGGAAACTTCCTCTTTAATTCCCTCTTTCTTTGTCCACCCTTCCCAAATAGCATATGAGCGGATGAGGCGTTCATAGAAGTGGAGTATTATGTATCTCTGAGAGTATTTAATCAAGTTTTTTTTTTGTCGTTGTTTCTTGTTCCACTTTCTTATTTATCCATTTGTTTAAAATCCAATGTAAAAGGTCTCATGTACTGTTTTTGGATTTATTGCAAATAAATAAATAAATAAATAAAAGTATCAATAATGAAGGATTATGAACTCGGGACCCTAACTGTCGTCTCTTATCGGAACCGATGGAAGTAAAATATTGCGATAAAATATAAAGATGTACCGAAAAAACAATAATCTGATAAAAAGTCCCTTCCCGATAAAATATGAAATTACATATATGAGTATTGAGTATAAATAATGAAGGATTATGATAACCGATCTCGGGACCCTTCTTATCGTCTCTTATCGGGACCGATGGAAGTAAAATATTGCGGTAAAATATCAAGATATATATAAAAATAATAATAATCTGATAAAAAGTCCCCTCCCAATAAAATATCAAATTACAAATATCAGATTATGTCGAATGAAATACTACCACCCTCCCATATGATTGGATGCAAACTGAGAGATTATGGATTAACTAATAGCAGGTAAAATGGCAGCTACTATTGTAATTAATGCGATCAGGTATTATAGTTTATACTTAGACCGAGCCCTTATGCATTTGGAATTTGAAGAGAAGAAAACCCTTTTTTTCCCTTCTTTGGAAGACAAAAAAACGTCGACCATAGCACTTTTTCATATCGACGTTTAAACATGAAATTTTATGAGGAATATGTAAAAAGAGGGACAAATCAACGATGTGAAATGTATTCCGCGATAAAAACGGAAGGATATCGATATTTTGAATAATCATTGAAATATATAGTTTGAAGTGTGGAAAAATGATAGTATATTTTTATCTAGCATTTTTATCTCTAGCTAAGATAGCTGTGTTTCATTATTCTTTATGGAAAATAATGTATTCGTTTCATTTCAGCCCTGTGTCTTGAAAGGTGATTTTCGGCCAAAACTTCCGGTGACAGTGTATTTATTAATTTATATATTGAAGATTTGTATGTATATTTTTTTAGAAAACTATGAAATGGTTGATGTGACTGAGGAAAATGAAGACAGCAAAGGTACGGTTTAATTCTCCAGGGTCACATTACCGCCGGTTTGACAATAGTCGTGCGCTTCAGAGAAGGATAACGAATTGAATTTCAGCTCGACAATGGAGGGTAGCCAGCGAATAAAAGCTCAGCCTCGGATAAATTTGAGGGTAAAGGGCGGTTTGTGAGGACAGTTATTCGATGCCCTCGGAAAATAGATTGAATTACGTCCAGCTCCATTCGGAAACCCTACCTATGAACGTGCGTTGAACAGTGTGACCACAATCCTCTCAAATTGAAAGTCTGGATCCGACCCCCCATATCCATGCCTACAAGAAAGCCAGCCACCCCTGCTGAGTCGGCTGGCGAGGAAAGTGATGCAATAAGGTATAAATTGGACGGGAGACAGCAAAAGATTTCAACTAGACTGTGGGGGTGAGTTTTCGTGGTAGTTTGGGTATGTAAGGAGAAGGATGACAGAGAGTGGTATAATCGAAAAGTTTCGTGAGGAAAGAATAAAATAAAATTATCAATCGGTGGGTGCCTCCGATGTGAGTGAAAATGGTTATTATGAAGGGCGAACCCACAATCTATACAAGGGGGGGGGGGGGGAGCAAGACATGGTTGTTCAAGTTGTAAAATTTAATCGTGGAAAAGGTGAATGAAATCAACATTTTAAGAAAAATATAACAGCGCTTATTATTTTTTAAATTATTTGATTGTGAAAGCACTATTTTAGTTACATGTCTTATACTAATATCATTTTTCGTGAGTATAAAGAAAATTTGTTGAAAACTTTCGTTTCAATCCAGTCCTGATGTTGCTTAAAGACTTTCGTGATATTTTCTTTGGGGGCGGGGGGGGGGGCATCTGCCTTCTCCCGCCCCTCGCTGGGTACGTCCATGGTTGTTATGTTTACCTTAATTACCATTTAGAAAAGCGACAAAATTCGACAAAATTGGTATGGGCGTTAGCTAGATTTCATATCAATTACGAGGTCTGTTAGAAAACCATCCAACCTTTAGCTGGGGAAAAACCGATATTCGTGGGTTGCTGGAAACCTAATCACCTAAATAAAAGTAACTGAGGCAGGCGATACATAGTGGAATGAAATTCTGATTTAATGAAAAAGGGAGATGGCAATTTTTCCACAAGTTTATTTAATCATGTACTACGCGTTTCGACCATCAGGTCATTTTCAAGTATAATCTGTTTGACCTCAAATGACCGATTGTACTTAAATATGACTTGACTGTTTGACCTGAAATGACACACTGTTCTTAAAAATGATCTGAAAGTCGAGCAGCGTCCAGCACTATTAAATAAATTTGTGTAAAAATTGGTATTTCTCCATTTCATTTAACCTAATCACCCTCTAACTAAAGCGAGGCGATTGACAGGCGAGAAAAAAATTCACGCAAGCGAATAAAGGTTCAAGGTCGTCTCATGCAAGCGCATTCGATACTAATTCATTAGTTTTTCGCAGAATAAGGCTGGCTATTTTTCTAACAGAGCTGGTAGACGCAGGGCCTCTAGGGACTCGGTGGCAAAGTGTTAAACTTAGTGCATGAGCGATTAAGGAATCGGTTTCCTCGTTGGTTTAACGAGACTTCACACGAGACGCAAAGGTTGCTCACTGTTTACTCCTCAGTTGATAAGTATAGTCTTAACTCAAATCGAGTCCCCAATTTGGCGACTAACTGGCATTTTTCAGATGAAATATTTCCTGCGCTGATGCTTACACGTGTTTAATTGTACTCCAGTTATGCTGGTCTCTAATGTTTTTGATGGTGGAAGAGTACAAGAGATAGGCAAGTGCTATTTATTAGTACAGTTTACCACTGGACGTTACCAAAATTACTGTAAATCAACTGATTTTAGTTGAAGGTACTTTCGAAAATACGAACTCTGAACCAAACTCGAGTCTGTGTAACATTTTTTTTACTTATTTATATTCATCACCCCGAAAACAGCACTATTTGGTCTTTTCATCGGGGAGCTACAACTGATGACAATGGACGACGCTAACAAACATGCCCTGGAAAAGGGTAAAACTTATCCAGGCGGGACTCGAACTCATGACCTTCAGTTTGGCAGGCGAGTACTGTACCTCATCTCCACCGTGGCTGGCAAGGACTGAATTACCGAGGTGTAACAACTACTCAATATTTTGTTTGACTCAGTCTGGTTATGTTTATCAGTGAACCTAACAAAGTTTCTGATTTCATTTTCCACTCCAAATGTGTTATTTTACTCCAGTAATGCTGGTCTTTGATCGTGGGAGACCATGAGTAAGGAGAGTTTGGCAAATTTTTCTTCTGCAAATTTTACCACTTGGCCTTACCAAAATAAATCTTACTCAAGTGAGTTGAAGTTATTTTCGAAAATACACACCCCAATTCAAGCTTAACTTGAGCCCGATGCGAACCACCAAGATGTAGCAATTACTCGAGACTGAGTCAGGTTCTGTAATGCGACACTCTGATATTTGAGGCTACTAGAGAATGGGTCGTAACCCGTAACGAGTCGTAACCCGAAGCGTCGACTTAAACCGTAAAATTTTAACCCGGTGGCGGGCCCGAGAAAATTTCACTCACATCATCTGTCTTATTGGCGTGGGCACGTTCCACTACGTCTCGCCTTCCACGGGTGAATTCACTCCGTTGAAGAGGGTTGAAGAACGCCAAGAAAAGAGAGGGACAGCATGAGATGCGGGTGGAATGAATGGGGAAGGTGGTGCGAGAGACTATATGAGCATCTGGGGGGGTAAGTGTCGGGGAAGAAGCAGGAAGGTGATGGGGGAAATTGCCGTGTCTGGGGGGGTGGGAGGAAGATGGCGGGAAGCAGTCGCAG
The DNA here is from genome assembly GCF_921293095.1 of Ischnura elegans. NCBI lineage: Eukaryota > Metazoa > Arthropoda > Insecta > Odonata > Coenagrionidae > Ischnura > Ischnura elegans. Next base: position 67,930,505 of record NC_060252.1, read on the forward strand.
ACCGGAAAAGGGGTGCGGCAGAGGTGAAATGCGTGGGTGTATGTGAGTTGGGTGAAGAGATGAGGCAGGAGGGAAGCCCAGCCGGGCACATTGGGGTTCGGCATGGAACATGCCAGCGACCAGGCTAGTCCTCCAAGGCGTGCTTCTTTCTTTCAAAATGAAGTATTTGACGGTGGGCAAAGCTTGAAGACGCATTCAACGGTGTTCGGCGAGGTGTTGTTGAACATATTGCAATGATAAATGAAATAACTTTATGTATGTCCACAGTTTTTATTAGCGTACGACGCGTTTCAGCGAATCAGCTTCGCTATGTTCAGGTACAGATTCTGAATCAGGTACAGAGGCTGATTCGCTGAAACGCGTCGCACGCTAATAAAAACTGTGGACACACACAATGTTTTTTTCATTTATCATCGCTTGAAGACGTTTTCGCCAAAAATTAACTTTACTGCATTTCGTGGTCGCATCCGTGTTCCTCACATTTTATTACCCTCAAAAAGGGTCGTAGAGGGGTCCACTAATCCGTGTGCCTGTATTCCGCAATTTACCAGTAGCTGATTTTTTTGTTTTGTGATCAGTGATAATTAGAAGTATGAGTGGATAATATATCTTGTATTTAATACCCAAGAGGCGTTCCTTACTCATGCGCCAATTTTATTTAAATTTATTTTGTAAACTGGCTGGTTGTGGTGAGTTTTGATCTCACCGGTAAAGCAAAGTATACGCGCCTTCGGCGCTGACAATGAGTGTCTTCTTCCTTGATATATGACCGTGTTCAGAGACTGCCCGATCCCTGTTTGAAGGCTGGGTGGAAGACATTTCAACACTCCGTCTGTCGGATGGAACGTTAAGCAGTGGTCCCCTTGGCGCAGGAGCAGGCTACTGCCGACACCGGGTTTCTCTCCACCCTTCCTTAACTACCCTTTTCTCATGGTGCAAATGACCTCAGCTGTCGGTCCTCCTAATAGTATGACCGTGTGTGTTTTCAAATATCGCTGATGGTACCTAATTACGAAAAAAATCATGTTGTCGTTGTAATGTATGCACTAGCGAAAAGCTTCTGTAATTTCTCTGGTGAGTATATATATATATCCCTTGGAATAGCGCCAATGTGAAAGTTTGGCCGCTTGCGGCCAGATAAGTTGGATTAGAGGTAATGTGCGGAACACGGACTGTTGCGGTCAAGGCAGCTTTGGGCACCGTGCGGAAAAGGACCTTCTTTATCTACCAAGGCAGGTAAAAGGAGAGGAGTGCGGATGATCCAGATTTCGTGTTCGCTTGGTGACGAAGGGCGACGAGATCATATGGCTATTTACTAGCTACCTCCGATGGAGTTGACGTCTAGCTGTAATCATCGTGACAAAGAAAAGCATCGAAATTCCAATACTACTACCCACAAGGGTAGCCAAGCGACAGAAGATTGACGCCACTAGCCTTGCGCCCATAGAGTTTGTATGACTATAGGCCGTTTTACACGGGGCACGGAATTGCGCAGGTTAGAACTGAATTAATTTCTAAAATGGCGTGGAATAGGGCGAATGCATGAATGAAATTAGAACAGGGGCTATTTTGCCAATCCACGTACACGCATTCTCGCATGTGTTCTAGCAATTCACCGCTTTACACGACGCAATTTTAATTGCGCCTTTGTACACTCGTTAGATTGTGCAAGTGGGTGCCCCGTGTAAAACGGCCTTTAGGTAGCAGCTGCAGTCCTAATGTGAACCCGGTCCCCGCGTATAATAGAGTGGTTTCCTATTATTTTTTATTGCCTATATCGAAAGATTATTACTCCTGGAGTACGTATTTCACTCTTTTAGCTTTTTAAATGACGATATCTATTTTTCGTGATTAAATGAAAAGTGAAAGTTTTCAAGCGCGCGAAAACGCGACGACTAAATATGAATGCTGGGAAAAGCCCGTGTGACGTCATTCTGGTTCTGGCTGCCGCCGTGTGAGGCCACCTTGGTGCGAGGCTATTAGCGCCGCTACGATGCAGGCTGCTAGCAGGCAGCGCTTGGTTTGAATAAGTATTATTCATACCCTGTCAAACGAAGTAAACTTTCCGACCATAGGCAATTTTAATAAGTGATTATTGAGAGATGTTTCCCTGAGCTCCATGCCTCATGCATTCATGGGTAATCTCAGACGATGTAAAACTTCCGACCTCTCGTACAGCATCTAGGTCCCTGTCACGTCACGCGTAGTAGCATCGCATGGGCGCCAACCTGGCCTTTTTCAAATGAGGTTAAAATTGACCATTAACATTCGTCTAAAGTGGGATTACTAAAACCAAATAATTTGAATATTATTAGTACACCAATGGTGGTTAACGAATCGCAATCGTGGCCCAATAAAAGGAATTAGCCCCCACTAATGAATGAGTGAAATTCACACGCCTGTGACTTAGTCCGGGATGAGCTCTATCCTCAACTAACCAAACTAACCTAGGGGTCAAATCACTCAGAGAGAGAAAATTGTCTCTACAGTTATGGTTGATAAAATAGTTTTCAAGATTTATCCACTTCTGTTATGGTATATAAATAAATGCTTTAGGAAAAAAGCCGAAAAATACACTTCGCCGCTAAGACCTCCCCCTATCTGGTCAGCAATTATTAATTTTAACGTACCAACCTAAGTTCTCTACGATTTCTTGCTGAAGTGTTGGAATGAATCACACCACGATCATTCAGCACAGTATCAGATCATTCTACTTTAAAGTTGTCGCGCCTTCTCACCATTTTCCCGTTTTTCAAATAAAAAACCCACCATTTTCCCGTTTTTTTCCGGTAAAAAGTAAATTTATTGAGACTACATACAAATTGATCGGCGAAGTAATAAATATTATATAGAAGCAAAATAATACTGATCAGATGCAGTTTCCCCATGCCAAATCCCATGAATAGATAGATTGGTCTCTTACATTTAATATGAGATTAGCAAGAGCGATGCGATAAACTCAATTTTTAACTCTTTCCTTTTCTGGGACAATACGACTTAATTGAATCGATAGATCTACTTTAACTGATTGAGGTCAGCGAGGAAGGCAATTCAACTTTAATCGTTGGAAGCAAAAACGAATGCAAATCTATACGTTTCCATCTGGAAAATTCTCATTTCAGAGCTTATACGGACAGCCTAAAAGGGGGATTATTTTCTCCTCTCACTCTTTCAGGGAAAAGGGGGGTCTCAAGAAACGCCCAACAGCTATAATATCACAGGGTCTCTATTTCCACGAGAACAGAAACGATTCCTTTCCGCAGGGATCGGTATCCCAGAGGCTTAATGCTCACTCAAAATGTTTCGCGTTTCGTAAAACCAACTCCCCACCTCCAACAATCCCACTCTCGATGCCTACCTATATCTCAAACATCATCACGAAGCGAGTTCGACGACCCGACCGCTGTGTAAACGCCGGTGATTGCGCACGAAAACGTACGATTCTCGGCAATGAAACAAAAAAGTTGGAAAAAAAGAGAAGGGCATGAAAGGAAGGTGAAATGAATTTTTGCGGAAAATCGAAAGATATTTGTAGAGCGGGGAGGTAGGAGAAATGTAAAAATTTTTTTTTAAACACCATCCGCCCTCGCGAATGAAAAATTAATTTTCGCGACTTGTGGGAACACCGCTATCGACAAGTTCTCTCTCTTTCCTTCTCGCGTTTTTTCACTCGGAAATATGTACATCTGCATGTCTACATATAAATTCATGTACATATATTTATATAGGAATATCGAGGGCATCGGAAAAATTGATCCGCTTGTGTGAGAGTCCTGGGGTGAATGAACACTGGAGTGGAGTACCATCAAGCCCTGCGCCTCCGCTACGCCGGTTTCATCTCCCGATCCTTGGCGTCCCTTAAGCGGGGGAAAAGCGACTGATCCTCGGGAAACCGATACGGCATATGTCGCCCTCTCGCTCTCCAGCAAGGGTCGCCTCAGCTCAGTCCAAATCCCTCGCCCGATCGCGAGGTTTAATCAACCTGGTACACGTTCTGAGGCGTTATTTTGTGGAATTCCTTCATTATAGAATAAAATAACTTTGTTTTATTCCACACTTTATTTTAAATAGCACGACCCGGGTTTCAGCATCTACTACCAATCAATTTTCAATTGACTCACTGGTTTCGAAGTTAGCAGAGGTTTGCGTTGTTTACAACAACTCCGTTAATTTTTGTGGTGTAAACAATTTGTTTTCGGCAAACTGCTAGTAATAGATGTGGCTTCTATCAAAATTGCAAGTTATAGGAACGAAAACTACGGGAATGCCAAGCGCTCAAAGTTGGGCACCTTGATTTTACGCGCAAAAAACGGGTACTTTTTCGAGAAAAAATAAAGTACAGGAAATACTACTAAGCCGAAGAATTTTTAAAGTACATGATATAACGTAGAACTAAATTCTCTTTCGTATGCTTTTTATTGCATTGAAATTGATTGCTTGGTTTAGACGCTAGAGCTCCTCAAACTCGAGTATCTTGCTTTTTTTTTACAGACAGTTGTGCTATCCCTGATGATAGCACTAGATGCTGAAACCCGGGTGGTGCTATTTAAAATAAAGTGTGGAATAAAACAAAGTTATTTTATTTTATTCTGGTTGTAAAACGCTATCGGCCATTTATAGATTCTGTTATGACATCAGTTTGATCGTCAATACAACTATATTAGAGGATATTTTGCCTTTCAAGAGATGATGGTACACCGTGCGTACTTCTGGAAGCGTACTTTAATAGCCACATTTTCTTGGTGATATTTTTATTAATCGATCCGAACATCGATGGGGCACTTTTCATCATTTTTAATGGATAATCTGAGGAAGCGTCTTTCAGACGTTTTCATACCGACCTAGTAGAAATCAGGGAGTTGTAGATATGAATTTAGGACATTCCCGCCGAACACAAAAATATGATGCTGATAAATTCAGCTAACATCCAACTCTCCGTGAAAATATCAGATTGCTAGGGATGCCTCAGAAATATTTGTGTGCCTATTAAGGCCTGGATACTCAGTAGGCGAGAGGCTCGGAACATGTAGGATGGAATTTTCCATGAAAATCATTTGCTTCGAGAGGATTCGAACCTGATATGGAACCGCTCCCGTTCAGGTATGCTATGATCATTTTCAAATACCTTGGCAAGTGGCCCAGTCGTGCAAGCTCGGAATGTTTCGAGCGGCGTCGTGTTGCCATGTTTTCTCAAAAGTCTTTGTCTCCGCATTGAAACGAAAGACTGTCAAAAACCGTATTTCCACTTGGCAAAACAGCAAACTTACTAATAGAGCACACACCACGGAGGTCTGAAAGCGACTGAATTTCGAGGAGGCTAGGCTCTGCCTATTGCATATTGGTTGGTTTAAGGAAGTCATGTGCCCTCCTTCCTCAACCCCAAAAAATCCTCGTGCCTGCCTCTCAATCGCTAAGGTATTTGAAATGAAATTAAGCAGTTACATTACCTCTAAGGTGAATTTCAGACTGGGTTTAACGAACAATATGGGTGTTTCCTGTGGGCTGGGTCTACAGAAGTTGGCTTGGTAGTGTTACTGTTAACATACCTGATCGTACAATCGGGAGATTCCGTTTCAAATTCGATCTTTCAAATTATTTTTTCATGGCAAATGTCATCCTTGGTGTATGTAACTTTGCACCTGTGCGCATGACTGCATACAGAGTTACTTGATTCCTGCAGTGCTTTGGAATATGTAGATGTATTTACTTGATGGTACTCGGACAGTTGTAGGTGCTACGCTATGTAGATTGATCTTTTTATTTTAAGTATATCAGGCTATAATATACTTAGCCCAACATGATTTAAAATGATGTAAAACTTAATCCTTGAAATAGATATGTTATACGAAAATTTCGAGTAAAAACAAGGAGGGTTTATTTCTCCAACAGTGGCATAGTAAACACAGCCTCCGTCTCCTCTGCTATAGAATGCATTTGAGACGTCAGCACCTTGTTCGGCTAACAAGTCTGAGAGTCGCCTTGAAATAATATGGGTTGGTGTTGTAATTAGTTGCATACCTGACCGATAACCGGTAAATCCGGGTTCGCATCCCGGTCGAGTCAAATTATTTATTCATAGCGAACTTCATGCTTGGTGTATATTTGCACCTGCGTGCGTGACTGGGTGTAAAGTCATTTTTTCATTCTATCCTTTGGAGAGGCTTAGCGGCCTATCAGGATCCATAAAGGATGCGATGATAACCGGGAGCTTTAAAGTGCGGTCTATTTTTTTTACTCTTTGTTTATTAATGGCCTAAAGCGTCGGTATCTCATCTTCTTTCCTTTCAAGCCTTGATCTTTTGCGTGGGCTCTTTTTTTCATTATATTTTTTTTCCTTTAATAAAGCTCCCCTGGCCCTCTTTTTTACGAGGGAAATTTAAAAATGTTCTCGGTTGATAAGTTTTTTTTTATTTTACGACGGGAGATCCTCTCGTGCCATTTACGCTTCATCGATCCATCCGTCAGGCGTGGGAAACTTGGCAGCTAAAAATGTTGAGGGCGCTTTTTAAGCCAACCATCCGTAAAACTAACTGTAACGCCTAACTTGCGGACGAGGAGGTAAACCTGCTCACTTAGACCATTATTGCAGACCCCCTCCACTTTTAGAGGATATTTTCAGGACTATGTATCACGTGTAGCGAATTTGGGTACACATGCACTTGATTCAGTGGAGAAAATTGGTAATATCTATGGGAGATGGTAACGCCGAACTTGCGAAAGTAGAGTTAATCCTGCTTACTTATTAAGAGTATAATTTCGAGGCCCGACACCTTTAAAGCACACTTTTAGGGTAATGCATCACGTGTCACGGGTTGACTTTTCAGTGGAGAATATGGATAATATCTATGGAAGGTTCAAGGCCATAGTTTTGTTCTTCCATTCATTGTCATGCTGGTATTCCAATATTGCTGCTTTCCGTTTCTCCCTGGTTTTTTTTAAAATACATACTCATATCATGATCATTGGTTTGACGCAGCTCTCCACTCAATTCTCCGATCAGCTAATCTTTACACATCTACGTATTACTTATCTTTCACATGCTTCTTTACTTGTTCCATACATATTTCATTCGAGGTTTTCCTTTTCCGTTCTTGCCATCCTTTTGTCCCTAAACTATTGTCTTAATCAGGTCATCATGTCTTTAGATGTGGCCGATAAGGTTGTTACTTGCTATGTTAATTTTACATTACGTATAAAGTCCATTGGATATTTGGCACCCGCCTTCGATACTAATTATTACCTTCTGCTAAGGAGAAATGGTCTAATAATTGGCGTGGTTATGTCCTAACGTGAGGAGCAGGGTTCGCGGCTCTATCTTGGCGGTATATTTGTTGGCCACGGTGGCGGCGAAGTAAAGTCCTCGCCTGCCAAACACCAGGTTGGGGGTTCGAATCCCGTCTCTGTAGCTTGCGTCTATACCGGGTAATGTTGTGCGTGCACGTGTAATTGTTAAAATGCTGAAAAACCCCGATGCTAAAGGCCAATGTGCTATTTTCGATGGTATGGGAATAAAAAAGGTAAAAAAATAACATTTTCTAACATTTTAGGGTGGTCTTATTGAGTAGTATACACACTAAATAAAGCGCATTTATTACTTTTCTGACTGTGCTGAAAATCTGAGAAGAAATTGCAGCCTCTGTTTAGTCCTTGTGACTTTCTTTTCCCACCCCATGTAGTTATCTCTTAGGCCTCACTCCGGGGACTTTTCCTCATATTTCCACCCCCAATTATATTTTTCGGGAAATTACACGCCTTTTAACATGACCTACCTGATGATGCTATATAAAGTGAAATCGATCGATTAAAAATTTTTAGATGGGAAAGCTACCCATGGTTTTCAAGTAATTTTTTACAGATTATGGTTTTACAGCGCCCGTTTAATTTGGCTGAATCCACTGGTATTCCGCTGGATTGGGTCCTTGGGATCCGAAATGTCAAAAGAAAAAAAAACTCGTCCATCATATTCACAGGTCTGCAAAGGGCAAACAGAGCCTCGACACTTACGGAGTAATTTCTGTTGAGTCAGATGGTTTTACTTGATGGAAAATTCCGAATCCGGTTTATAAGAGTTTCTCTGTTATAGGTCTAATTGTAAGTCGTGTGTTCATACTTATCCAATAATTTGTGGTTACCTTTGTCAGTATCGTAACAATGAAAAAATGTTTGGGCACAAGGTTTGGTTTAAATGGGTCCTCAATCATTATTGCCGCACTTCATTTACAAAAATATATGAAGGAAAAGAATTGTATGGAATAAACAAAGGGTTTTATTAGTGAGTATCCCTAATTATTAGCTTAAATATCCTACAAATGAACTTCATAGTCGTAAATTCTTAATGGAAAATTCATTTCTGCTCTCTGGTGGGGCCCTACCACCCAAAACCCCAACTACACGTCCTATTTATACTAATTCCGCGACAAGGATGATTAGTTATAAATGTATATAGGATTACGTATGGAAATTAATTAATTGTTATGAATAATGTTTTTCCCTATGATTTTATTTGATCTTCATACTTTGTCTCTTATTTATTCACATGCGTAAAGGCAGTGTCGTTACTAGATTAGGTTTTAGTTGCTAAACCCGCCCTTACCGAGTCGAAGCTTTTTTCTATAAGTTATTAATTTTTATTCGTGGAAAAATAGAAATAGAAATTTATCTTAAAAATTAAAAAAATGACTCACCAATCAAAAAATAAATATATTTGTTTCGAGCGTGGTAGCCTAATGGGTGGAGCTCTCGGCTGCTGATCGTGGGGTCTTGGCTTCCAATCTCGGTTAAATCTTCGGTCTCTGCAAATTAAAATCCAAGAAATTCGCGAGGTGGCCCAGCGAAAGTAGTCGGATCCCCGACTCTTAGTATGTGATTTTATCGCGTCTGTGGCTTCGCACGGGGTTGTAATCCAACTTATACTATCCAAATTAACCCTCCAGTTGAATCATTGAGTGAGTGGTTTTTCTCGCGTGTGTGTGTGTTTATATTCTTACATAAGTTTCCTTTGAAATCTTAATATCACGATAAAAGAACTACTGAATTTACCGTAGGTAATGCCGAACTTGTGGAAGTAGAAGTAAATCTGCTCACGTAGAACGTAATTACGGAGCCCCTCCATCTTTAAAGCATATTTTCAGGTGTATGTATCACGTTTAACGGGTCTGGTTATATATGTGTTAGAATCCGAAGAGAAAATAGATAATATCTGCGGAAAGTCCAAGTCATTGTATGGTTCATCCATTCATGGGACTAATCTTGTAGTACTTCTGCTCTCCGATTCTCCCTGTCTATTTTTTAATTAAGTCCGTTTGATATTTGGCACCCGCCATCGACTCTCTAATTATTGATGATGACAAATGATTTTCCCCTTCCTGGGCCGTTTTCTGGATATACCACAGTTAAAAATAAACGATCGACCTCAGGTAACCTCGTCACCTCCACATCTTGCACCAAAGACCATTGATGAACATGTAAATAGAGTTTCAATGTGGAAGTGAATAAAATACTGATTCCCTTTAGCGGAGTGATGGCTTACAATGGATACGAGACACCTAGGTCGGGCTCGCGGGTTACACTCCTAGGGCAGGGATTCTAGCCGCTAGCTTTTTTCCTCTGCCCGCAGGAGGGGAAGGACGTGAAGGAAAAAGGAAGGAGGCGCCGCCGCGATGAGAGCCCGACGACGCGTCGTCGTCGCGACGCCTCCGGGGAGGGGATAGGGAAGGAAGGGAAGGGACGAGGAATCCCGCACCGTCACAAAGGCGGGCGGGCCCTACTAACAGCGAAACCAAGCGAGACGCAATTAATATACTACAAATCCTAGTGAATTTTCCTATGATGAAGAAAAATCCATCGATCGAATCGGTAGATAGTGATGGCTTACAGTGGAAGCAATCTCAAGAGAGCCAATTAGTTCGGACAGCGAACAGGAAAGGTTTCCCGACCATTAGAGCAACAAGTCGACTGCCGCGGAGTTGGCGAGTTCTCACGAAAATTACATCCATGAGAGCCGCCAGCAGTTCGGTTGTGGTTTGGAGGTTTTCTTTCAAAGCCCTTAGAGATAAATCGAAATCAAACCCAAAAGCAGTCTTCCCGGAGGTAGTCGATCATTTTAAGGAGCTAGACACATTTATTCTGACCAAGAATGACAATTTTATCCCCTAATATGGTATAATAATTTTATAGAAATTATCTTAATCAATTATTTGTTAACGCGTAAATCAAAATTCGAAATTTCCAAATTTTATTTTCCAATTTTAGAAATATTATTTTTTTTGGACTTCTTTTTCGGCATATTATGTAACAAACATTAAAAAGGTAAAGTATTGGAAAACAATTAATAACGTCTACAAATTTGAGGACAAGTAGGACTTCTTCCTCTTCTTCTTCTACGTAGAAAACTGTGATTCCTTTCATTTTTTCGGTCAAGTTTATTGAGGTATCCGATGGAAAGGAGATGATACAATTTCGCCTAGGCCCAATTAATACGATTTTATGGCATACATGTTTAGATGTAAGTATTGTATGTAACTGGGTTAGATATTCTATTAGTCAATTTTGGGCCCAGAAGCTAAAAATTCTTGTGGAGTCACGGTTACGTTCTTAGATTCGTTAGTTCTTCCTATGAAAAAATCGTTTGCCTTGACCTAGAGTCGAACTAAGAATTCTTGATTTCGTGCAAATGCTCTGAGCTATACATCTAGGTAATCATCTTGCTGGATCGAGTAGACTGCATCTAACGAGTAGACTGCACCTACCTTTTCTTTGGGCTACAACCTCGTCGTATTGGAAAGGCTTGCCACGTTAGTGACATCTGGAGCTACACAAACGAGGTGGTTTTCATTTAACAGAAAGAAATCACTTACAATTAGTCTTATTTGCACTCTTCTATCACTAACTCTTACACCTCACTTCCCTCGTCGGTTGCAAGTGAATGTTCGACCTTGCTTTGGAATATATTCTGAGCTAACTTTTCTTGATGTCAGCACTGTTTCCAAGTTCAACTGACTTGATGTCTGAATTACTCCTGAAGTCAATCATATTCCTTGTGATTTCCTTGTGCCCGGATGAATTCAATGGGAATAATTCTCCAAAATTGAATCTCTTCTCGACGGCGGATAAATCTTTTTCGAAGTTCTGATTTCCCTTGCTGCTAGCTAGAGGAAGGGGGCATCAATCCAGACGGAACTGAGTGTCTGACAGTTTGAATGCCTTGCTTCGGGTGCGGAAACTTGAGGTTTTTTGGACGTGTTTCTGACGAAGGGTTGCCAGAGGATAAGCCGTTGGTTCGAATTCGTTTTCTTTCTCTACCAAAGACAGCTTAAAGCCCGGTGTCTGACATTTCTCTCGATGCCAGTATTTTGCGGAGTTCAGAATTTAGCGTTTGATAAACCCGAATCCTGTAAAGCATTCATATCAATGTCGTTTTTAAGATATAATAAGTATCTTATCAGCAGGCGAGTAGCTTCACAGGTGTGGGTGAAATATTGCGCTCAGTCCCTCAGCATTTTGTCAAATGTCATCGAATGCCTAGCAGTAAAATTGTTTTCGCATTGTTTTCTATTCTAAGATTATTCTCTTTCATGTAAGGTTACGTTTCCTTACGGCCTTTCCTGCGTGTAACATGTATACAAGTTGATGAAATCTTCACGGGAAATCAGCCGGGTAATGATGGCCATTGCGATGGTGATGGGCAGCAATGACCATCATCACCCGGCTGATTTCCCGTGAAGATTTCATCAACAGCATTCGCCGGGAAAGCACCAAATCCTTCTCCATGTATACAAGTTTCGAAATGCACGCTAGGAGTACATTTGTGATTCCTCATCAATTTAACTCCTTCTTTCATAACCTTTTGAACTGTGAATTTTCTGCAAAGTGTAAAAATAGAGTCGACTACATCGGAATACTTCTCGCTGCTTCTACTTCGAAAATTTCGTCGACCAATTTTTACTAAATAGAATAATTTTACTTAAAATATGGTATTTTTAATGCTATTTTATGAATGCATTTCTTCAATATTTCTACTCAATTTAAAGGCTCCGACAAATACTAAATTATTATTTATCAGTGAACTAAACTGGCCGTTTTAATCATATGAAATCTTAAAACTTAAGTTTTATTTTTAAGTTCTACATGGAGTGAAGCTCCTAGTAGGCATAGTCTTTTATGGCAAGTATATGGTTGCTGTTTAAAATGGGATAATCGTGCGTAATCTTAATTATGTCGGTAGGGGAGCGTCGTTCTAGTGTGCGTTTAAGCCGAACGAGATCCTGAGAAGGAAAGAAATTTCATTGTTTATCTGCGGACAAGGCTTAACAATTCATGACGGCAGAGAAGTAGAATATGTCATTTGGGAGTGGAAGGAGAATTGTTGTAAATATCGAGAGAGGGACGAAATTTAGGGACCGCATTCGGAATGATTAAATTCAAGGAGAAATGGGTAACTTTGTGCTCTAAAAAAAGGTTAACAAATATCGCAAAATGAGAAAAATTGTGATTTTATCTTTTTCGTCTCGTAGTAATTGGTTATGGAGCACCTCTGAAATCACTTACAAATTAACGAGATGACACCCAGACAAAAATATTTTCCGAAAAACCTGCTTGAAATACATTGATAACTTATTGTTAGTGTAACTTAGCCTATTTGAACTTAGTTATCAATGGATTTTAAGCATGTTTTTTGGAAAATATTTTCATCTGTGTTATCTCGTTCGTGTTGTAGATTTTTAGATGCTTGATCTGGTTGAAGTCCAAGAATTGATAGGAGAGAGTGACAAGTTTCCACTACTGTAATTTGCGTCTGGTTTCGGTACATTTCGTTGATAATACAAACTATATCGAAATCATTATTAAATCAAATTATTTTATCCTTTTCCTCCCCGACCATCTCACTTTCTCCATCCGTCACCAGACCTACATCTTGGAATCCCGTTTTTTCATGAGAGTACCTTGATCCTATCTTTCTTCCTCAAACTCCATACTTTTGCGTAACAAATGGCTTTAGTAACTATCAGGATAATAAAACTTATGTTCCTGTAAGTTTTCTTTGTATAAAAGTTTGTTTTGGAGACGCAATTTTTCTCTCAGAGCCTTAATGAGTTTAAGAGAGAAAGATATGGCATTTTATGTCCATCGATTGAACAAGGTGGGCTTCTTCAATTACGTATGACGCAAAATGTCGTCTCCTGCTGACTTATAAATTGACTAATTACGTCGGAAATTCGATCAATCTCGCGTCGCCTTGCAGCCAGTGACGCTAACGATGGAATTGAATGTTCGGGTTGCGTGATGGCCAGTTCCTTTAAGATTGAACACTGGGGTTGGGGGGCAGGAAATGGCTTCCGAACCCCTTGTAGCCTTGTCCCTCGCCACCCCCATCTGCTCTGTCTTAACCCTCAACCCGTCCAATCACACCCTGCTCAGAGTAGCCCTATCCTGCGGTTCAATTAATCGGAAATATAATCGGTGGTTTCCACCATACAGTGTGCGATGGCCACTTCGTACTCTGTGTATAAGGTTTCCGGCTTAACTTCGTGGAGAAGCTATAAAGGGAAATAAAATTCACTCTCTATGTTCCTTGCTAAATATTTATCAACACCAAGGTAGTGTCGATACATTTTTATCATTTATTAAAATTATTCTTCCGATTAAGGTAGGTTTCCATTGAATGCTTAAGAATTATTGTGTCAGTCTCCCCTCTCTCCATGAACTCTTTAATTCGCAATAAGGCCAACTCCCTTTAATTCTCTCTAAAAAATTCTATTCTCGCCCTTCCTGTCCCTCGTTTACACAGCTTTCTACCCTCTAAAACCGTTTTTAACGTCCTCTCCCCGCTTAGTACTCACTCCATCCATACCTTCTGTCTCCTCTGTATCTCATCTAGAAGCTATTTATCCTCACCTACCATATCTAGCACTTCGTCGTTTCTCCTCCTCTCCGTGTACTTCACCTTCTATATTCTTCTCCATACCCACATCTCGAATGCCTCCACCCCTCCCTCGTCCTCCTTCCTAAGTGTCCACGTTTCCGCACCGCAAAGCGCTACACTCCAGATCACACTTCACCAACCTTTTCTTTAGTCCATGGTATAAGATTTTGGCCAGTCAATTCCTTATATACCTCCCTGAGCCTCTGGTATTTGAGAAATTGAGTAGTAAATAGTATTTTTCTACCTATACAATACATAAAACAGTAACGAAACCATGGGTGGTGTTAATAAATATATGCGACTTATAGGTTTTGTGTAGGTACTTGTTTTCAGTAAATCAAGGGATGTAGTCTTCTGGAGCACAAACATTATTTAGTGCAATTAGTAAGTAAAGTTTAGCAAAGTAAAGGTTAAGAACAAATTGCAGTGGACCGTAACATTAATTTGCTGAATGGATTTCGAAAGCCTTTTCAAGGCATTTCTATCCTAGTTTTCCAGGAAGTAGAGGCGCTCGAAAAATCCCCTTTCAAAACGTGGCTTTAGGGAATGATGGAGTGGGTGTGTTGGAGTTTGATAAAAAGTTAAAAACGGATATATTTAAAAAAATATTAGTTGCGTGATGAATTTTTTTACAGATAAGAAAGAGGCAGGAGATAGGTAATGATTAGATGCTCCATATGTAGTATCTGTCTTCCGCAGTAGCTGGGTGTTCGTTTTGTGAAAATCATTAGTGAATTATTAAAGGTTAAGTTGTAGAAAGCAAATTTGTTATTTTCCTAACTTAAAATGGAATCCTACTAGGTTAAGGCCTCAACTATTCAGTGCGATTTTCTTCCTTTGGATATATATTCACATTTCACTTCGCCCGGGGGCGTGGAATTGCATTAATTCCTGGAAACGAACAGGAAGCATTTCCCGCACCCGGAAACGATTTCCAGAAACACGTGCCCTTTTGTGCTCCGGCTGCGACGCGGTTACCTTGGAAACCGTCCTGCTCATCTCTCTCCACCTCTTTTTTTTGGCTAAAGGATAAGATATGCTGCTCCCTATCCCATTCAGTAGTTCCTGCGTCAGTTCACCCCCAGGATCCGCAGCGACTAGCAGGTCCCCCCTCTACACCCCCAACTGACTGCTATTACCCCCTCCGGGGTGTATCACCCTCCCCCTCATCCCCCAATGCCACACCCCTGCTCCTCTGCCAAAAAACCCACCCCTACCGCGCTCAACCCCCCGACAGCAGCATGGACGACCACACAGCAGTCTGGTGGCCTCAACACAAGCCAAGGCTCTGTATCGCAGGGAGGGGTGTAGTGTGCTCAGCGAGCGGCGGTACATTGGTGCCCGTATAATGTGTATTTATTGCTCCTTTATGGCATGCCAGCTACGCGCACTCCGGCTGGATCTTCCGTTCTCGTGTTCTGTTCTAGTGTGTTCGCTGTGTGTTGGAGTCATCCTAGTGCGATTTGAGTAAGAGGGTAGAGGGATGGTTGTGATACGACCGAATCAAATTCACTGTCTTCCTCTTATTTTTTGGATACTTTGTAAACCAATAAGTGTATTTGTAAAAAATAGAATATGCTTTACAGTGGCGCAGCGAGGGGGGGATTTTGGAGGATAAACCCCCCTCCCCCCAAAAGCTCAGAGAAAATTTTAAGCTTAATCCATTTTACTCCAATTGGATTAATATTACTTACAGAATAGTGTAAAAATTGATAAAATATCCTTCAGAAAGCCGTAAAACTCACCATTTTGAACCCTTTATCTTAAAATTTTTATTGGGGAGGGTTCCCGCATCTTCCGCTTACCCTAGTGGGTATTCCATACCCTCCAGACCTCCCAGTATTAGTTGCGCCTAAACCTCCTCTCCTAGCCTTAATTCCTGGCTGCGCCCCTGATGCTTTAAACTCGAGAGAATAGAAGTATGAAAATTGTAATTTGTTTGTTTGCTTTCAATGAACGTCATTGAATGGCATGAATGCTTTGAATTCATAAGAAGTACAAATGCATTTTCAACCTAGGCATATGAAACGTCTAAAATGAGGAAAAAGAATAGACCAAAGCCAAAATATAGTTATTTAAGTATACCGGGACTAGCCCTCGGTGATAACTTTTACGGATGCACAAATTGCACGAAAAATCCACACCGGGATCCCGGTGCGACCGGGATCCCGGTCAAGGCGAATGATTATTCCTCTGTGGATTTTTCGCACCAAAGTATAGTTTTTCGGGTATTCCGTTGACAAATAACAATGTCAGTAACTAATAGAACATGCTTTATATTCTAAAAAAAAGGTTCAAATGCTTTTTTCATCCTAGGCGAATTTTGTTAAGTGGCGGTGGCTCTATATATGTATCATGATAAATAATTCCAACGTTTGCATTGTCTGCTAGTTAGCAGCTCTTTTCCAGGGGTGTCATGAATATCTCAAAACTTCTCACCTTCTAATATTTTGAAAAATATATTCTTACTACTCCAGTGTATTGATCTATTCTCCGAAAATATCGGAAGTGCTTATTAGAGGCATCGAACGGACAATTATTTACAATTAATTCAATACAACATAACATTCCATGAGAAGCAACACGTACTTCTGATTTGTACTCCACTCCAAGGTACGGTAGGTGAAGTTTTTTTTTAACAGACTTCTCTTGTAATTGTATCATAATCCGTCACGAAAAATATTTTTGAGATCGGGCTATACTAACCGATCGTAGATCGTACGACCATCGTCGAAGGATCATCGTAGGACATAGCGGTTAAAAAATCTGAAGAATAGGGATAGTTTATTTTTTTGCTATAACTAATATTATTGCTTTGTTGGCACGTAGCAATTCTATTTTTGTACTTGCATTTGATCAAGCTATTCTTTGAAAAATTGATAACGTTGAATGCAATGCCAAAGTGATGGGTGGTTTTCGTGTAGATAGTGATAATTCTGATTTATTTTGAGCATCAGAAGTGTATTTGTATTATTTGTAATATCCATGGTTGAATCAGAACACTTTTCCTACGACGAAGATCATCTATTTTAGAATTTCATGAAGTAAGGCATTGTTAATAAATCTTATTGAATTAAATAGCATAAGTAAAAACCTTGAAACCATACCTGTTCTGTCGAAAAAGAATAATAATGATGTATTTTGGCTTTTCTAGGCCATTTTGCTAGCGGTCATCTATGTGTTGCTTTCACGGAGGTTTTGGCCATAAAAGAATCGAGTTCTATCATTTCATTTAAGGGATCAATGGGAAAAAAAGAAAATGATTCTGGTCAATGATTCCCCTGCTGAGCATTCAGCAGGCTATTTAAGGCATTGTAGCCATGCTGTGTGGAGATAGCCGATTTGCGGGTGGAATCAGTTTACTGACGAAAGGTTTCCGAGAAACCAGTCCATTGTCGCCATTCAATTGAGGATAGAGGGGCGTGCGGTTGGATCCTTTTGAGCTTCTTTCCCTTCGGCTCTTCTCCGAAAGGGATCTCGATTCAGCATCACCCAACACATGGCCTACGAATTTTCACGGCTAATTTTGCATGAGCCGAACCTTCCACGCACGATTTCATTGCAAAAAATAAATATGAGTACAAAACCACTTGTATAAAATTTAACCGGATGTTACGCGGATACTATTCTAACTATACGATCGTTTTTTAACGGTTACCAAATGAAATTGGAAAAGTTCGTACCGAATGAGATGCAAGGCTTCACTTTGTCGAATATTGTGATATCAGCAATAACAAATAGATGCAACTAAGAAAAACAACATAGGTTTTTGATTCCGAGTTAGACTATGCTAAACTTTCTCCTCCTGTGTTCGAATATGAAAAAGGAATGAGAATTGGCTTTTCATTACGATTAAATACTTATAGCAGCAATATTTTGGTGGGATTATATATCACCTGGTTTAAAAAAAAGCCGCCATTATTGATTCCATAGTTACTCAACAAACCGCATAGAAGGCTGATTACTGATTAGTAAACTGTTTAACGGCTATGTGGCAATAATCAATGGTCAGTGTCAAGGGGAATTCATTTTTACACAAGGGCGTACCCAGGATGAAAGCTAGGGGAAGGGGGCAAGCCATGGTGTTCAAGTTATAGGTAAGATTTAAGCATGGACAAGGTGAATGAAATCAACGTTTTAAGGAAACTGTAACAGCTCTTTATTAGTTTCTAAAATTATTTGCTTGAAAAAATATTATTTTCCTTAAAGAAATTTCCTATTTTTGCTTCTGGGAGGGAGGGGGGCAGCTGACCCCTCCTGCCCCTCGCTGGGTACGCCCATGTTTGTACAGCGTCAAAATCTAGTACTTGAGACATTGAGTAGATATATTGGAAGCTTGATTGAAGATTTAGTTTTAATTGATATCAGTTTACCTCCTTAAAAAAGGTCAGGATCTCACTCACTCAGAGACTCAACCTTAAGGTTGGTTCAGATAGATGAGGGTAGAGCTCGCCTCAGGCATCCGAACTTGGCGTGTTAGGATCTAGGTCCAAGAATGTGTAGGCGGGCCTGTATTTCAAATACAAGTATTCTAAAATACGTCTACAAATCTCTAAATACAAGTATTCTAAAATCATGCATTTGAGATACATGTGCAGTTTGTGATTGGTATTTAAAATACACGACCTTAATGTACCTTATATTTTGTATTTCAAGTACAGATTTTTGGTATTTTTGCATTATAAATTTCAAAATACAATTGTAAAATACATGAAGTAGCTCTTATTACACTTCTGTAATATTATACTTTGGCGATTACTTCGTTTCCGTTAGTATCGTTTTCTTCATCTTTGCAACTATCCATAAAGTGCCAAGGAAGTTTATATTTTTTTACGATATTTTAGTTTCCATAAAAATGTATTTGGTATTCTAAGAGGTATTTAAAATTCTATTTTTTAGTTTGTTATCCAAATACCCAAGTCAAAGGTATTTCGTATTTCAAATACTCCTCGACCCATATTTTGCTTACCCCTGGCTACCACCATACGTAAAATTATCGTGTGAGATTCTATCAATTCATCTAGCTCCTCATAAAACGGCTAACAAGTAGGGACCAAGGAATCATCATGTTAAATGTCTCTTGCTGCCTTAGTTGCCCGTGAGAGAACGAAGTAGATAAAGCGAGAAGAGAGACGTCATATCGCTTTCATCTTCTTCTCGTCATCCCCTTGGAAATTGCCTCTCGAATTACCTCGCTCTCTCCATAATTCACCCCACGGTGTCTCTTACCCTCTCCCAATCACTTTTACCCTAAAAAAATATTATTTTCTGCTTCCTCAGCGATCTCCGGGAGATTTCACGTCGCTCAGCGCCACCTCGTTGGCCGATTAAGAAGGGGGTGAAATACACGGTGTCTCACGACCTCATCATCAGATATCCTCCCTCTGTTATCTCTTCGGCAACGTCTCGTAAATGCTCTGTTATCTTTGGCCATTTTCCCGGTGCTCATTTCATCCCGGTTGCTACCTCATCATTTCCTTTCTCTTCTCTTAATCAGGATACCTTTTTGTTTTTTTTATTTCTCCAAAACTCGCCTTTTCTGTCAGACTGTGATTGCGTTCCTTGATGTGACAGGGTGGGCTTCTCAGTTAACCCTACTGTCGTCTTATCTCAAGATTCTGTAGAAATGGCTAAACTTATTTTTTTTCCAAGTAAATAATTTCTTGCTGGCGGATAATGCAGGGTTTCCATTTGTTTTTATATTTCCTCGCTCGCCTCTTCTGTCAAAATGTGATTGTGTTCCAAGATCCGTCAGGGTAAGCTTCTCAGTTTACCCTGCTTTTCTTATTATCTCAGCATTCGGTATAAATGGTTAAACTTATTTTTTTACGGTGATATATTATCTTACTAGTGGATTCTGAAGGATTTTTTTTTGTTTTCGAAGAGCTGGATATGTTTGGCGAGGAGAGGCAGCTTTTAGATGAGATACGGAGGAGACAGAAGGTATGAATGGGAGGAGTACTTAGCAGGGAGGGGATGTTGAAAATGGTGTTAGAGGGTAGAATGTTAGGAAAACGAGGGAGGGGAAGGAAAAGAATAAGGTTTTTAGATAGATTGAAAGGGAGTAGGCCCAACAGTGAATTGAAGAAGGCAGTGCTGGAAGGAAAGGCAGGCTCTCTGATCACTTCCTTAGTACTCCATAGAAACCTACCTTAATTGGTAGAATACTATAATAATAACCTATCCTTAGTGAAAGTGCGATTGTGTTCCTTGATTTGCCAAGGTACGTGTCTCTTTTTCGGTACGTACTTGTCCGGAACTTGAAAGAGCTGGATATTGGATGGATATTTCATGATCTAAAAATAGTGAACTGTATTAATCCTTAAAGCGCCAGCCGTCCGATCTATCGGCCTGAGGGAAGTGTACAAAGATTACCACGTGTTTTTAAATTAATATTAAAATTATATGTTACTCCCATTAATTTAAAAAAAGAAAGTTTTTAATAACTATTATCATAAGGAATTTGCAACAAAAAATGAAAATAGTACGAAATATACCTATACATTGTGCAAGGGTGAATGATATAAAATTGCTGTGTACACGAATGAGTTTACTATGAAACTGTTTTAAGAATTAGAGAATACTAGGTGAACCGTGCGAAATTTGAAA
This sequence comes from Ischnura elegans, assembly GCF_921293095.1. Classification (NCBI taxonomy): domain Eukaryota; kingdom Metazoa; phylum Arthropoda; class Insecta; order Odonata; family Coenagrionidae; genus Ischnura; species Ischnura elegans. The sequence continues at coordinate 67,951,035 of NC_060252.1, forward strand.
TTTTCTTTTATAAAATTCAAACTAAATCCTAACTTGAGAGAATATATTCCATTCATTTTATTTTCATCAACATCGGTCAACAATCCTAAGATTGGTCTGACGCAGCTCTCCACTTAATTCTCCTATCAGCTAATCTTTTCTCACCTTAGTATTTCTCTTTCACATCCTTCGTTTCCTTTTCCATTCATATTTTATTCAAGGTCTTCCTCTTCCGTTCCTGCCATCTACATGTCCCCCGGCGATTGACTTAGTAGCGACTTTATTTGTTTGAAATTAGTTTCGAAAAGCTGGTCATGTGATCTGTGCCTTTGAACAAGCATTAGCTTTCAAAGATATTCTCCTTTATAATGGATTTACAAGATAAATGCGTACGCCTGCCTCGGCAGAGGAATTTCTTATTTTTTAAATAAGCTTCCTTCTTCTTTCTCCCGATTTTTTTTCGCTTTCTCTCAGAATCGTATATCTGTGTTCTGCGTACGAAACTCTCTCCAGGACGATAAAATTGGGAATTATCAATTTCAAACCAAGTTTCCTCATAGTCTCTCTTGTACATCATTGTCTCTTTTCTTATCCTCCCCACTACTTCGAATTGAGTGTCCCGTCTCCCCTTCCCTCGTCCTTCTCTTCCTCATCTTTTGTTCTCTCCTTTTTTCACACGATTTTTTTCACTTTGTATGTTTCATCGATGAAATCTTTTGCTTAATTTTTGACCCACTTCCCATTGTAGGATCGGCTTAAAATATTGCACACTTGCTTCCTTCTGATGAAAATACAATATTCAATAGTCAGGCATTTGTTATTTTTTTCGCTGTTCATTAATTAATTATCTAAATTTCCTTATGGATCGCAGTTCCAAATTTTCTCAATAGATAGCTATAGATATAAAAATATCGGAAGAAAATTCAACAACTCAGCTCAGCTCAAGCTGAGGTTTCCCACGAGATTCCCCACTAAAAAGTAGAAAATAGAAATAATATAAAAATGATTTTTTTAAATCGAGCTCCAAAAATCAATAAAGAGTGAAAAGAAAATTATTATGTCTTTTCTGGAGAAATTGTAATAACTGAAGGTAAACAAGTCCTATCCATCCTATCCATGTGCCATCGTGTTCAGGGGTAGTAACTGGAGCCAAATTCTTTTCGGTCTTTTGTTTATTTATATCCTTGGTTGCCCTGATTGTTATTTTCGTATGTAGTGATTAATCATGATATTACACGTATTGCTTAGTTGGAAGCAATTATTATTTTTATAAGTTATTATTATCATCGTTTTTTAATTATTTTTTTCAGTTTTCACTGAGTTTTTTTTATATTTAAAGAGCACGGATTATCACCAAGGTAACTCTTTACTGTTCTATTGCGTTGAGAAATTTTCTCGTGATATGGCAAGATTAAATTTTGACAGCCTTTTACAATTCGATGCATGTATTTGGTTGAAAGTTTAGTATTTTGAAATTATTATTATTTTGTTAGTTCAGTGGTTAATTTTTTATCCGATTTTCTCTCTCCCGCATTCTCTCCCTTTGCTCGGATGATCCTCTCTGACGCACAGAACTCCTCAGCGCGATAAGACCGCGAATAATCAATTTCGAACCAAGAGTTCCCTCTTATAGTCTCTTCTCTTGCATCATTGTTCCCTTTTCTTGTCCTCCCCTCTCTTCGGAGGCAGTTTACCCTTCTCCTCTTCCTCCTCTCCCCCCCTAACCCCCTGCTCCTCCCACGCCCTCTCCTTAAAACTCCCGAAATCGATTCGCCCGGCCTTAGACACCCCCTGCCAACCTCCCTCCCCCGCTTCCCACTTCGGGGGCGTTGCATCCGAGGAGCCCAAGTCTTCTCACTCATCTCCAGAGGAACCGCGTCCCAGCGGGGACGCTCTTACCAACCTCGTGTACCTCCCAAACCAGAATTAGGTTGTTCGCTGACTCTTGTTCTAACATGCATTTCCTCAAGCACGATAGATAGGTGAGCCCACGAATATCGTATTAGAGGATTCTCAAATCCGCCGCTAGATTTATTGTCGCTTAATTAAATATTACTGGTCATCTATATCCACGTATCACGAGGAAATACACGGCAGTAATACGTAACTGAGGCAACAACGATACTACCGCCATGCACAAGCGCTCAAAAATCTCCCACCGAATCAACTCCGCTCATCTAGTAGCCCAATAATATGAATCCGCTCTGCTGGCAGTAGCCGAAACATAAACGCTCACATCTAATTCTCCAAGCTTCGGAGATGAGCGATTGTGCTCTGACTACTGCCAGCTGTGCGGATTCATATTGTTGGGCTACTAGATGAGCGGATTTGATTCGGTGGGCGATATTCAAGCGCTTGTGCAGTGGAGGTATCGATACATCATACAAACTACACATTAAACGTAAGCGAGATGATTTACAACAAAAAAATCCATTTCCTCGATGCGTAATGGTGAAAGACGCACTGAACGGTATAGAGCTGCCTAGTGGCTCCGCCGAATAAAATGCGCGCGAAACCGCAACAGATATAACGCTCAACCGCCATGTTCTTGGACCTCCTTTAATGAAATTCCATTGGTGAGGCCACTGGGAGCTCTGTATTCGTTGTTGCTTTGACTTATGATAACAAACAGTAAATTTTTTTGGGAGATATGTTGTGATGAAATATCATCATCACTGGTCAACAATTAAGATGGGTTTGAAGCAGCTCTCCAATCAATTCTCGTATCAACTAATCCTTTTACGCCTATGTATTTCTTTTCTTTCACATCCTTCTTTACCTGTTGATGTTATTTCCCTTGGAGGTCTTCCTTTACAGTTCTGGCAAGGCAAAATTAGTTTTATTTTTCAGTACGTACGGGCATATGGTTATTATACATAGATTTATATCAAAGAATTATTCTACTATTCTCGCTTATCATTGATATTACAATGTCAAAAGTAGTAACGAGAGGAGGGGTTTCCAATACAAATTAATAGATAGTATTTGTCAATGGGAAAACGTGAGTATATCGAATTCAAAAATATTTTTTTTCGCTCGATTAAAATCGGAGTTTTTGGTGAAATGTGTTTGCCGTTCAGAAATGCAGTAATGATGAAATGATGATGGGTTTTTGGACGAAAATAGTTTTCATTGGTCATAATACAAAAAGTGCTGTTTGGTTTTTTGGGCCCAACTATGAATCTATGCGTCCTTCCAATGAGCTTCATGTTTGGCTAAAGGAAGCCTGTCGTTTTGAACTCTGCATTTCGCATTGCACCCTCGAGTCAATAATTTTTCGCGTTGGTGCGTTTATGCAAGCGTGTTTATGACGGCGCGGGACGACATCAATGGAGAAATCCACTTCTAGTGCTCTCAAAGCCGCTCCCACTCTGATGACCTCCAGCATTGCTTCCCCTCTTTTAGGACGGCACCCCAAGGGCTTGATGCCAACTGCACACGGACGATTCTTTTTCGTAGTTGGCTTTTTTTAAAATCTCCTTTCCTTCAAACGAGGAGCATGGAAGCCTAGTGGGTAGAAAACTTGGCTGCAGATCGAAGGATCCCGAGTTCAAATCCTGAGTAACGCCTTCGGAAACTCGCGTGATAAAATTCTCGGTCGACGCGGCCCATGGTAGGTGTGCTTGGCACTGTTCGGAATTATTCCGATCGGTTGTCATTCCGAACGGTTGTTTCCGATTGGTTGCAATGCGATCGGAATTTGTTGTGGTTGAAAATTCTCGCTCTGACGAGGGCTCATATCATTATCGGAGTTAAAATGTTCAAGCATAACAAATTTCGAACGCATTGGAACTGATCGAAATCAAACGTTCGGAATGAAATCGATCGGAATGTTTGGGAACAGTTTCAAGCACACCTCCAAAGGTACCGGAACTGGCACGCCTGCCCTGAATGTATGGCACTACCCTGTAGTTTAGCCATTGGTGAGCTCTACCGACACCCACCCATACAAACCTCCTGCAAAGAAAATATTTCTACTGAAAATAACTAGGATTCTGCTCATGTTTTACTACACAGTGTAAGTGGCTTATTTCCGGTATGCTAGAATCAGTCAAGAGCGAACATCCCTAGTGTTCAAAATTCGGGGTTTGCTCTAACGCTGCTGTGTATTGTCGCACAACTTGGACTAGTCGCATTGTATGCTCAATAGTCCAGACCATTTTGTCTGGTAAAGTCCACAAATTTCCATAGGGGAGTGACGCCTCGGTAGCTTAACTGGCTAAAACACTTGGCTAAAATTCGAGGTATCCGGGTACGAATTCTGATCAAGGCGAATGTTTTCTTTCCTCTGTAAACTTCGCACGTTTGTGGATTGCGGGTGACTCCCGTAAAGTTATCACCGTAACTAGTCCCGGTATACTTAAATCACTAATACATCATAAATAATCATGTATCTGCTTTTGAATTCTTCCGAACAGATTCAAACATTTTCCTTATTTCCGTAAGCCTCGTTGTTGAACCTAATTTTCCCTACAATCATCAGCCAGTTGCAGTGTCATTGCTGTACAGTTAAGGAAGAAATCATATCGCGAATCTTGGGTTTTCTATTGTTTGCTCAACTTTCATTATTTCTTCGATTGGTGTCATGCACGCCGAGTTTGTGCACTGTACGAGACGTGCATGAACTAGTCTTAGAACTCACGTTAAATGACCGTAATGATCGACTGGACGTTAACCTATCTATCTACTCCATGGGGCCAGGTTCCTTTATAGTTCTCACTGCTTCTTCTAGCACTATGATGAGTTTTATACGCGGTATACCGTCTGATGATTTCAGTAGAGTTGAGAGAAATTTTGTTAGGGACTATCTTTCATTTTTCGCACTAATCAAATGGGAATAGTGTCGCAAGACGTACCTTTTTTGAGAATAAATTATCGAATACGTCCATTTCCATTTTCTGGATGCCTATAAGAGTGGATCCAGGGTTTTTTCCTGGGAGGGGGGGCACAAAGTTCTGAGTGGAAAATGGTCTTCCCATACTTGAGATTAAAAGCAAGATTTGTACAGCAAATAGCTGTACGAAATATTCTCTTTATTTTAACATGATAATTATTAATATGAAGTTAAATGATTGAGGCTCCGTAATTCACAAAACGAACCAAACATAATGATAACCGTATTCAAAATTTTGTGTATTTTTTAAGCACTTTGGGGGGGGGGGCGGGCCCCTCCCTAAATCCTCCTATGGAGACAGTTGAAATTAACTCAATAATGGCCATGGTTATCTTGTCTCACGGTTATCTTGTCTCTTGCAAAAGGCTGGACGAGCCACGCAATTTTAGTGGGGCATTTAATTATACAGTGTGATGACAGTGAAAACAACATCCTTCAAGGTGAAAAAAATTGCAAAAAACGAATGCTCAAACTCGTGAATGCGAACCGTCAAAATCAGCCGTTCTAATTTTTTTTTGAGACGCTCCGGGTTGCACGAATAGCTGCGCACACAACTGTGTGCATGCATTGAGGAGCCTCGTGTAAACCGGCCTCAAAAATATCCTTTCGAGAACCCCGAACTTTTTTCCACCCTCACTGCGGTTATCGTCAGTGCCGTCTTTTTCGTTTCGATGTTAACTCTGCCCTTGGTATCCCAGTCATAACACTCGCCGGAGTGCTCCCATCCCGGCTTTGCATGCAGACCGGAGTCGAGGAAGAGAGGTTTGTACACACGTACAAGGCTCCTCCTTTCTCTCTCTCGTCTCCACCCCCTTCCTTTCCCCCCTCTCCCCTCACTGTTATGCACTCATCTCACGCGTCTCGTCTCCGTCCTCACCAGTAGTTCTTTGCAGACCCTCCTCGCGTTCTCTCCCTGGCTCAACCCTTATACGGAAAAAGTGGGCCCAAAAGGGGGAGCCCCACCTCGTACATTTCAAGTTACGAAATGAGAAATAACCACCACATATCTTTAAAGTTTATCTGACTTTGATAACAATTTCATCGTTTTTCAGATTACAATTTCATCTTTTTTTGGATTACAATTTCAACATTTTTTAATTATAATTTTATCGTTTTTTTTTTATAAAAATCACGAATTTTATAGGGCAGGTTATTAAAGATTTAGATGAGGAGAAATACGTAGTATGAAAAGGCAAGCAGATAGGATAGCGGGATGGAGAGCTGAGTCAAACCAAAATTAGGATGTATCGTAATTGAATCTTAGTTAACTTATGATGAACTTATGATGTTGATGAATTTAAACGCGGGAATTTACATGGTGCCTAGACAAATATGATGAATTATACGTTTCCTACTTAAACCGGGCAAGCAAGGCCCGTTGGGTTCCACCACTAGTCAAATAATCTTCTGCATTTTTTCAAATATTCATAGAATATTTTTCATTATTAAATTATGACCACAATTCGGGTAAATTGATTTAGAAAAGAGAAGTCTTCGTATTACCTTAAGCAGAAGATGGGACAACTTAGTTGGTCACATTATGAGACATCGCATCGTATTAAACAATCGTGGAAGGACAGGCGGAAGGGAAGATGGGCAAGAGAGAGAGAGAGAGAGAGAGAGAGAAGAGAGAGAGAAAATATTTATTTTAAGTGCAGTACTTCAGATTGATTTTCTGTATAGACGTAGCAGATGTCGCTACTTTCATAGTCCGTCCAAACTCGGAAGGCAGGTAGAGGTAAGGCACCGCCCGAGGGCCCAGCATCGCCCGCGTATCCGCCGTCCGCCAAACAATAGCTGGGGCGTGGTCGACCGCGTGCCATATAATGAGTCACGAATCGCACTCCACTCTGACAAAATATCTCATAAAAGTGAGCAAAATTTGTAATTTTTTATCACAGTTTTGATTTAAAGCTGTGATTTCATAAAAAAAGGGTCTGAACACGACGGAGCTATGTCAGTTAGTTATATGTAACACTTTTTTTTAAAAAAAAGCAAAATACAATTTTATTAAACCACTAGTGTTCAGCTATCTCTTAACCCGGTAACGCCTGAATTATAAATTTTCTGATATTTTTGTGGTAATCATGCATCTTTATGTTTACTAAATTCTGAGACATTTGGTGCAAAATTTACAAAGGCATAATTGCATAATAAAACCTTTGTATTAACAGTACATAAGGCGTAAGTAAAGAAAATCGAAATGCTTATTCTAAAAATTCCGTTTTTTTTGGGCTACTTGATAATTCTCAAATATCAAACGGCTGTAAATGCCTTAATTACAGCTTTAAAATAGCAAACTTTTCGGAAAATGTCACTAAAAATATTCTTATCAATTCAAAACTCTCAAAAATCCTAATAAATTACGGTAAATGACAAAAAAGCTACGTTTAGCACTGCACTACCAGCTGGTACCATTCAGTACCGCTAGGCGTTAACGGGTTAACCCCTTTTAACCCAGAACTGCTTTTGGGAGATATTAAATTTCAAGGCTTCTAATTTCCTTTAAAGATGTGAAAAATTTCAACTCAATAGTAATAATTGTGGCAGCTATACTTTTCGCCATTAAACTTAACGGCACAAAAGAACACGTGGTTTGAACCTTTCCTGAATGGATCTGAAAATTTATACATTTTTGATGTTACTTAGAAGCAACATTGGGATATAATGGGTTAATCTCCTACCCCCCTTCCGTGTTTGGACAGACTATACTTTTCGAACGCTGCGCTTTCCGCAGAGGTGCTGTGTGTGCTCCCTTAACTCGTCTTCCTCTCTCTTTCTCTACCTCGTTTTCATGCGTCTCCCTCTTTCGCTCCACTCTCTCGCTACTTCCTCAGTCTCTCTCCCTATCTCCCCTACTTTCTCTCCTTTCTCACTTTTTCTTTCCTTTCCCTCTCTCTCACTCCCTTAAGTCCGTTAAAAAAAAGACACACACGCACTCCCTGCCTCTCTCCAGCAAGCATCGCTCTCTTCATCCCAACGCTTACTTTTTTGCGTCTCGGCTTTCTTATTCTGCCAAAGAAGCGAAGAAAAGGGAGAAAAAACTGCCAACTTTCGGGTGGGTGAAATTCTTCTTTTTTATTCTCCTTCGTTCTGTTGCGTAGTCTACCTCTTCTTTTTTATAAACTTTTCCCAACTCTATTCCATCTCAAACTCTCTTTCAGTCTACGTCTTAAATTACTCCGGGGGGTAGCACCTCGTTATTTTGGAAGCCAATTATCTCCTCGTTTTTTGGGCCGCTTTCTTTAGAGGAACCTTGCCGGTCCCTGAGAAGTTTCGATAGTTTTTTTTTATCGTCTAGGGGTTTATTTTGAGAAACTTGTGGTTTCCTTTAACTTGTTTACACTTCAGGGTATTTTCTATCAAAAGCTTTTCCCCAGTGTACCTAGTACGCATACTACTCACTAAATTTTTTTGTACACTCATCTTTTTCAATTTCCCGGGGGTAATGAATTGTCTTAATTTTAATCATCTTTCGATTAAATTTCTTAATGTTTCTTTTATTGAGTTAGTGTTTTGGAGATATTTTAATTAATAGGGTGCACCGTAATTGCCTTATTTTTTTAGTGAGGCTCTTTATGGTCATTAAAGAGGGACCTTGATATCAACTTTCTAAGAATTCTGAAAAATAGCTCTCTTTAATAAAATTTTGTGTGCTGATGGAAAACAGGGACGTGGGGTTGATTTAATTCCAAGAATGTTAATAATAATTCATTATTTCGTTGCGTTCTAATATTTGAAATTGATTATGTTGATAAGCGAGATTTTTTTCTTGCTAACTTCGATGTTTTCCTGTTGCCTTTGACCAGTTCCTCCAAAATACGGGGTTTTCAGTTAAATTTTCTAGAATTTGTAACAAGTGAAACAATATTTTTACCTGATTTTAATTTCTCAAACCAGTCAACACATAATAGGTGCTTCTGATTTTGGTTGTAAATTGATAGGAATTATTGTAATTCTTTCTCTGTTCAACAGTGGTAAAATATCCGTGCGACAGGAAATTCTTGATATTATTTCGATATTTCAGTTAATCTTTTCAGAAAAATCCGTAGGGAAAAGTAGATTAATATTAAAGTGCACCTAATTTTTTCTGCATCAAAATTAATTACCAATTTTTTCCGCTCTATCTTGTTGCATATATCGTCCTGTTGCGATGATGCTTTGATGTTTTCCTAATAAGCGTCTAGTTTGGTTTTAACTGGACTTATAGCATCATGTAAGGGCTGTATGAAACGTTAAAGTGGTGATAATTTCTGATGCCAATTAAATCTAAATGGAAAGCCTAAATTTTGTAACGTCTTTACATTATTTTGATTTTTGAGTTATTCTATCCATAAAAATCCTTAGGACAAAGGAAATGTAGACCAAGTAGTAGCTAATCACTCGGCATCAAACTATGTTCCCTAATTCTGCACCATATTTTTACATACTTATCCTTGTTACGATACTGCTTTGATGTTTTCCAAATGAAAATCCAATTTGGTTCTAATTGGACTATGAGCAGCGCGTAAGAGCTGCATGAAACGTTTTCGTGGAAATTATTTTTAATGCCAATTAAATCTATATGCATCAGTAGGGAAACATTATTTTTTTTAACGTTTTAGTGTTTCTGTTTCAGTCCTTTGGCGGTTGAATATTCGTGCTGAGGTTGACTTATCGTGTCAAAACCCACGCTCTCGGAGTGTTTTACTTTCTTTCCGCTTCCATTTTAATCCCAATCGAGTTAAAGTTGAGGTCTGGCTGCGGCTGGAGTTGGCCGCGACGAATTTGAATGCCGACGGGTCCGACACGGCTGAGGAGAATATTTTATATTTTAGACCCGACAAAAGGGAGGGAGAGGAAAGTTACCAGTGCTAAGAACGTTGCGCTTTTTTCCCTACACTCGGTGCGACGATGTAATTCTGTTTTCAATTCGGAGACCCCCCCCCCAACTCCTCGTTTCACGTCAACTCCATTTTCCACAACTTTTTCCATACCTGAAGTCTGCACAGGGCACTCCAAAAAGTCAATGCGTAAATTATTATTCATTCTTACTAGCGTTGGGGAAGAGGTAGCAAAGCCAACCGGTGAGACATGGACGTCGTGCGTGAGAGCGATTTTTAACTAAACATATATATGTATCTGTACTTTTTCTCTTATGTGTTGCTATCCCTTTCTTTCCCTCTCTATGAAGTTATATTACAGTCTATGTCCTAGCTCTGAGGAAGGTGATAGGTATCACCGAAAATTTATTTTCTTTTTATCTTTAATTGTGTCTTTTACTGTGTGTGTCCAACTTGGATATTTTCGTGTTATACACCTCATCGAGGAACTTCTTGAAGTATCTTGTGTATATAAATACATATGAAAGGCGGAGAAATTCACACGAATTTCCACTAGATAAATAAACAAAACATTTTAAACACGGAAACGCAGAAAAAGGAACACTCACAAAATTATCATTCAACTCCGAGGAAGGTGGTAGTGTCTCTGAAAATTTAGTCGTATAAATGTTTTTTGTATCCTTCATTGTCATCCTTCTTGTGTCTTACCCCAGGCGCGCAGGTAAGAATTAAGACTAGGGGGAGTTTTAGTCTGGGGGATATCTAATACCCGCCAGGGTAAGCAGGAGATAAATGGTTCAAAATGGTGAGTTTTGGGGCTTTCTGAAGAGTACTTTATTAATTCTTACACTATTCCATGAGTATTATTTATCCAATTAATTAAAATGGATTGAATTTAAAAATTTCTCTTTCCTTTGGGGGGGGGGGGGGGGAAGGGTTATCCCCCAAACACCCACTCACGCTTCCCCACTGTGACTCATCCTACCTGAGTTTTTATTTGTGTTAAATCTCATCGAGGAATATCAAGTTGTATATATTAAATCAATAATATTTGCGAAAAATTTCATGATTTTATTACTGCAATTAGCTTTTATATGTCAAGTAAATAATAATGAAATAAAAGCTTACGTATATACCCCTAAAATTTTATTGCTGCATTGCGTCTGTATCTTTATTGTTTGGGCAGCGCCTTCAAGAGAAAATGAATCCGTCAGTCAGGAAATATCTCTTTACCTAACACGTGCTGGGCTTAGATTTCTTAAAACAAATGAAAAATATATAGGTATCTTTCAAAACGATACGGAGGACATTATAGAACCTCACTATATTTCTTCCCATGAAAGCTGACTTGTGTTGCATGTTTTGATTTATTCAAATTTTTCGCTTAATTTATTTCTAATTGATTTTTATGTTCTACAAATATTGCATTCAGTATACGAGAGCAAGCATGTTATAAGTTCACGCTGATAAATTAGTCTAGACCCTTATTCCTAGTATAATGTTATGTTTTATTCCTAAAGCATTTGTATTTATTTTAAAATGTATCCGGAAAGAATCCCTACTACCTCTCATATTATTTTGGGTGAGGGGCGGCGGAATGTTGTTCACTTACACCAGAAAAATGTTTAGAACCGGCCCTGTGTAGAAGGCACATAAGAGATTATTCACTCGCGCATGGCAGCCATGACAGGTGAAATTGCGCTCAAAAGTCGTCATTTCCGCCTGTGAGGGCGACTCTCACTTGTCCCGTTTCTCTTCTCCCTCGAGTCCACCTTCGCTTCCTTCAACACTTCGAGACCTTCTCATATAAAGTCGCCACATCTCTCTCTCTCTCTTACGTCTTATAAAAAAAACTCCGAATTTTTTCTCTTTCTCTCCATATTGCACAGCGTAGGTAAGTACGTACACCCTCCTCCATACGCCCTCTCCCCCGGCTCGTGCAGCTGCACTTCCTCGTCTGGTAAGGTCTTCACGTCAGCGTCCCTCCTTCTTACCCCTTTCACGAGGGCGTATAATTTTTTTCCGCGGAAGATGTTTCTCTCCCTTTCTCTTTCCTCTTCACTCTTTCTCGCTCGTCTTCCTTCTCACTCGAGACTTTTATCTCGTTCTTTCTACTTTTGAGGCGTTAACTACCGTTTCCCTCGAATTCAGGTCTGAGAAAAAGGAACTGTCGTCGGATGGACTGTGAGTAATACACAGCCTGCCAGACTGAGTGTAGAGACCGTCGGATTTCATTCGTAGTCATGTTCTTCACTTCAAAGAAAAATAGGTAAGGAGAGTCAAATCCTATCACGTCCGTAAGGCTTAGGATTACCTTGAGTGGCATAGAGTACATGAGTTCCTACAGCAGTGGCGGATCCAAGATAGGGACAAGGGGGGAGGGCTAAGGGGGGGTCGATAAAAATTAGCATTCTATCTAGTTCTAATTGGGCACCCAAGAAGGGGGGTATAGCCCACCACATAGATCCGCCACTACCTGCGGAATTAATTTACATGCACTTAGTTGTATTTCCATTTACGGAATCTTTTATTCCGTAACTGTTTTTTCATGACTCGAATTACAATTTCCTTCTGAAACTTGATTATTTTTTTTTGAGCTGATATTTGAATACTTGAATTCGATTCATGAATTCGCCAATTCATGCACGGTGAGATGCTATCGACTCCGTTGCAATCATTGCTTCAGACTTGATATCCATGTTCAAATTTTTTGCCTTGAACACAATGTTGGACACAATGTGAAAACACTGTAATTTAAGAGTTATCTTTTCCTATTTTGATGAGAAATAGAAAGCTGGAAACAGGGTAAGCAAGCAAAGAAATGAAATGCACTTTCCGCGTCAAAGAGGAAAAAGCTTTCATGTGAGGTAAATGTTTTTTAATTATTATTTTAATTTAAGATAATTTTATTTTTAAACCTCTCTGCGGTACCTTTCACTTTGCGGTACCTCGGCTTTTCTGTTTCGGAAATTTTTACAGAATTATTTTTGCAAGAAACGCTCCTTTCTGTGATTTTCACTTTTCATTTTTGTTAAGCGGTGGAATTGCTTTCATAATAAATTAAGTGAACAAAGTCTAGGTTTTTACCTCCGCCTTTTTTACGGCATCTTACTTGGTACCTTAATTTTTATCTAAAACTTTGGCTAACCAATTTTGAATATTATTTCTACTTATCTATTTATCCGATTCCTAATATTGAATATAGGTGCTAGTTGGTCAAAACCAGTACTTCGGCAACGTTTTGGACTTAAATTAACTCTATCGTATGGGCTACGACAAAAAAAGTGTGTTCAAAATTTCATCACTTTTACATCAATACTACTTGCAAGGGATAATAACCTTAAAAATTTTTTCCTAAGGATGCTAAATTATCAGTAATAAATATTTTCATAAAACCCGCCATATTCATACAACTTAAATTAAACAGAATAATAAAATTCAAAGACCATCATCATGATCAACACTGTCACGAAAGTCTGATTAGAGACCCCGATGAGTCTATACGTATACGACATTGATTAAAATAACATTCAATTTTTCTCGGAAACTAAGATACTTTAAATTAAAACGATGAAAGTTATGGAAACACTTAATAGGCATTCTTCAAGTCTATGCCGAAGTGTATTAATGTATGTGGTGGCAAAAATATTTTCAGCTTGCCTAAACAGTCCATGTTGGTGAATGGAGCTACAGCTTCGTGTAAAACCCCAATTTCCATTTCTCTCCCGCGTTTGCATGTTTTTAACCGCTGTGTCGTCTTTCATTGATAGAAGTAAACTGATGTTGTACACAAGAGTATTCGTGAAAAAATTAATTGCCTGTAGTGGGTGAACAGAATGTACTTACCGAAAGTATTTCGTAGATATGAATATCATCGGAATGGTTATGGGTTAGGTAGTTTTAATTTAAAATTACATATTATAGGAAATAATTAACAATTTTAGAGATGAAAGGGGAACATGAAGTGACGCAGTTTCCCAAAAAGGCCCGTAGTTCAATTCCGCTCCAGGGGAATTTTGTTACAATAGCAATGGATTAGAATTCCACCGTCGTTCACGCGACAGATTAGGAATCCTATACCACTTGTGTCATCTTGCGCTTGGCTTCTGCGCAGGCTTGACGTTCTCGTCTGGTTCCTTTAAATTTCTATCTTCTAATTCGAAGTTCTTTCTTCAAAGTCCTTCTAGTACTTTCTGCTAAATGACTCGGTCGATCAGCTTTATGAAGAAAAAACGTGGCACTTTTAGTTTTTAAAACCATTACATTATTATTATGGTCCAATATTGATTGGTTCCTTTTCCGTAGCTACTGACCTGTATTACTGACTTGTTAGAACACGTTCTGAAAATGAATAAGACAATTTGGATGTAAATTAACATTGGACTGTCGCTGAATCGACGGAACAGATATGAGCAGTGCTCCTCAATAACGCCGGAGTAGAAGAGAAAGAATTACAGTAGCAGTTTCGGTCCTTTCATCCACACACTTTCTGTTGCTTGTATTTCGAAGAGCTATGCTTGTCATCCCCTTTCAAGCCCCGGGGTTGAGCACCACTCCTGGTACCGGTAGCACCACTCCAGTCACTAGCGTCTTTGTCCTATCTGGTCTTCGGCGCACATCTGGGCTTCTAACTCCTACCATTCACCCTTCAAGCTTCCTATTTCTCCCTCGTTCTGTTGCTCTAACGCATATAAAAACCGCACGCGTCTGCTGTCTGCCCTCACATCTAGACTTGTTACTCCGGTGATTTCGCCAAAGACTTTGAAACATTAAAGTCATTTATTCGTACATTAGCGGAAGGTACCCCTTTAAATTCAACGGGGAGTTATTATAAACCCTTTAAAGACCGAACTAAGTTACCAACTGATTTTTATTATTTTTGCGTATATTATATTTATTTTACAACTAATTATGAAAGAAAACCCTAACAAAAAAATTTAAATTCGTTTTCAAGGATGTTCCCAAATGGGAACACGCCGAAAAATTTTGCTATTGCTTGAAAAATGTACATACACTTGACCAAAATACTAAGTTTAACAATGAAATATGTATTGATAATTTGAATAAATGAGTATTTGTTCTTAGAGAGCGATAATAGGGAAAATATCTAATAAACCACATACTCACTACAGAGGTGATGAAAATGACCAATTTTGAAAAGGTATAATTAATGACCGATGCATACGCAAGTCATGCGATTCACTTACAAGAATACTCCCATGCTTTAATTACATAGCAAAATCCATAAAAGTAACCACGGATACGGAATATAATTTTCATGAATGTTTATAAATCTGTTCCCAGATGGAAACATTTGACTATAAACCGTCAACGTATTTTACTGAGTAGGGTTGGTTTCTATAGAGTACTGAAGAAGGATTCTGGTAGCCTCCTCTTCCTACATGGTCTCTCCTCTTAACTTCACAATTAGGCCTATTTCCTTTTCATTCTATCTTAAAATCCAATTCTCATCCCTCCTCTCCCTCGTTTACCCAACATTCTACCCTCTAACACTATTTTCGATATCTCCTCCCAGCTCAGTACTCGCTCTCTCAGACCTAAACTTTTTTCCCCGGTGATTTTGTCATCGACTTTGAAACAGTTAACCTATTTATTAATGTAATAGCGGCAGGTAACCGTTAAAGTTTAAGGGGGACTATGAGCAATAAAAATTGTTGATTTCTCCTCAAATTTGGGTTCAGTGTCGAGGATGGCTGTAGTTTCAAAAGTTCGTAAATGCGTACATTTCTGACGTTGTAGTTTTTATTAATTGCTTCCTTTTATTGGGGTCGAAAGAACTTGAAGATTTGGTTTTCTTATATTGTTATTCCTTGATGTGCCTATGAATCAAATCTAGAATGTGCATTGAAATTTTATGGTATCATCGCGAGATTTTACCTTTTTATGAGAAGGAAAATGTCAACCTAAATGGAGTAAGAAAAAGCCAAAAATTATTATACGCCAACACCCTTCTATAGCGCGTCCACGCATCATATAATTGGCATATACTGAAAATGTCATGCCTGTATTATCGAGCCGTCTGTTGATAAATGAATAAATCAGTCAGTCAGTTAGGGCCCATTGCTTTACTTATGAGATGCATGCACTATGAAGTTAATAATAGGTTTAGATAGGACTGTAGAACCGCGCTATTTTTTTATGCCAATACAGATATTTTTTCGAAAGAAATAGGTTTAGGATTACGTTTTCCCTTGCACAATAAAGGATTTAATGAAATACTAGGCGCAGTGAATTTGTGTATAACTCTCGTACACGTTACCGGTTGGTGTCCTAACACCTTCTGCCACGCGCTTATCGATACTGCCTCTGGGGGGTTATGTAGAGGTAAATAATGGCATAATAATGTTGTGACGAACTGACGTTTATAGCAGCGAGAATCCGCTTTTGACCCACTATCACAACAATCAACTTTGGCGTGTAAACGCGGCTTTAAGAATCGACCAGGTGGTTTCGATAGATCGAAAGAGCCTTCCCCCACTACTCACTCCACCCAGTCCTCCCTTCTCCATCGCCGAGTCATTCATCTTCGGAGTCTTCCCGCCAGATGAGAAAGAAAAAAAAGAAAACTAAAAATACATCTCTTTCACGACTTCGAATCCATCTTGTGCGGAGGGTCTTGAAACGTTCGTTCGTCTTGACGATCGACGTACGCCAAAGTGAAGAGTGGCGGTAGGAGGAGCAGGGGGATGCCGGTGTCCAGTCTCGCCCGAACATACCGTCTCCTTCCCTTTTTCGAGAGGGAGCGGGCGAACTTCGGTGATTGCCTTGGTGAATGAGTTAACGCTTCGGTGCTTCCACGGGCGGCAGTTCAAATCTTCTCAAGATCATTTATCGTTCACACAACGTTGTTTGATCGGGTGGAAGAAACTCGCAGCTGGTGGATTGAAATGAAATTGACGAATCCGGTATTGCAAAAGTGCGACCTAGTGGATATGCCGAGACTCTATAACTGATTTAATAAAAAATGAAAACCGCCAGCCGTCATAGGCATACGTTTGATACTAATTTTTTTACGTATGCATATTAAAGGAGGCGTTCATGAACTGGAAGGAGAAAATGAAAAGGAGACTTCGTTGACTTCAAGTACCTTGATAATAGCCTCTATAGTTCGAAATATGTCTTACGGGCGAAATAAATCAGTGGAAGTCAACGAAGTCTCCTTTTCACTTTCGAATGTTAACTTCCACATAGTTGAGCCTAATACCATTGAACGAACTGGAAGGAGCTTATCAGAGGATCGTTACATAATACTCTGGTCTGAAGTGTAACGATTTACGGAGCGGATACGTGGACACTTAGGAAATAGGACGAGATATGACTAGAGGCGTTCGAGATGTGGATGTGGAGAAGGTTAAGTTGACGGAGAGGAGGAGGAACGAGGAAGTGCTGGTCATGGTGGGTGGGGAGAGGCGGTATTTAGATTTGATACGAAGGAGACAGAAGGTATCGATGGAGCGAGTGCTTGGCGGGGCGGGGAAGTCGAAAATAATGTTAGAGGGCAGAATGTTAGGTAAACGAGGGAGAGGAAGGAAGAGAATAGGATTTTTAGATAGAACAAAAGGGAATAGGCCTTATTGTGAATAGAAGAGGGAAGTCTATGTAGGGAGGAGAGGCTGCCATGAGGCTGAATGAAACCTACCTTAATCGGTAGAATCCTTTAATAATAATTTTAATTCTCATGATATTGATTGGGGAGAGTTGTTGCCTAGTTGGTTGACCCCTGACCGGAAGGTCCCGAGTCTTCGGGTGAAACCTTTGTACATCCCTTAACAGATGATGGGCTGTGAAGTGGCCCTAAGAGAGAGGAATTAGCAACCCTGAATTTGTGAAAAATCAAAGCATGTGGCTTGGTATGGCGCGAGGCTAGCTAACTTTGAATTTAATGTTTTAGTGAAAGTAATGATATTAGTTGATATTCGGGGACTTGAATTTTTAACTCCATCTATAAAAACAAGAAAAAGGAGTTTTCAATTGTGATATTATTTAGAGGTAATTTAAAGGAGTTTATTTTTTTTATTTGGAAGCTTGAAAGTGATCTCGTTGCCAAGGACTGTATGAAATTCTCGTGGGTCAATTAGAACGGGGCAGATAAGATAAATGGAGCACTACGCTGAAAATAATGAGGCACCGACCGATGACTGTTAGGAGAAGGGAGAATTCTTTATGGTCGAAAAACGGGAAAATAATAGACCGAGTAGGATGACTGAATGAGTTGTACGGATAATGTAACTGGAGAGTGATCATGGGGCCAAGACAAGCGTAATGAAGGGTAAATCTACTCAGCATCTTGCCCGACATCTCATTTGTGTTTAGCTGGGAGTGAGCTTTCACTATCGTGCGATTATATCCGAGGTAGTTATATTGCTTAAAAACTACTTCATCAAGACTTGCGATAAGGCGGCTGATACAGGATATTATTATTATATTATGTCCTATACAGGATATTACCAAGCATCCATTGGTTTCATACGATATTAAAGTTATTCAGTGAAGTACAATCAAAATGCATAAATTATTAAGTCGGTAGTTTCCGGAGATAATGCGTAGAGCTTGAAAATATCGAAATGAAATGAAATACTGTGAATTTCACCATAATTTGAAAAAGGCTTTCATTTCGACTAGGACTTCGATGCAATTGCACTATCGCCAGATGTGATGATTTGATGATGAACCAGTGTCATCGATACCCAGGTCGAAATTAAAGCTTATTTGAATTTTCACATTATTTATTTTATAAAATGATGTTTCCTGGAGTTTAGGTCAATAAATTAAAAGTTAGCAGCCAACGTTTCGTTTTATTTTAAAAACATCTTCAGGGCTATGTTAGAAAAAAAAATGTGAAACAATATAAAATGCAGAGAATTAGGCAATATACAATATATATACATAAAAAAGGAGGAATCGGGTTTTTTTATATATATATTTCTATAAATTATATTGTTTATAAAAAAACCCGATTGCTCCTTTTTTATGTATATATATTGTATATTGCCTAATTCTCTGCATTTTATATTGTTTCACATTTTTTTTTCTAACATAGCCCTGAAGATGTTTTTAAAATAAAACGAAACGTTGGCTGCTAACTTTTAATTTATTGACCTAAACTCCAGGAAACATCATTTTATATATTAAAATAAGGTCAAGAAAAAGGAGAAAAAATAATAATAATAATTATTTATTTTGATTTAGAAATAGAAATTTATTTTTGGCAAACAATTTCGTTTGGATTTAAGGTCAATTTAGATGATAACGAGAAAAATATGCAACTTCTCGCTGTTTTTTAAGAATATCCGAAACCTGATACCAATAAATGGATGCCAGTGGAGATAATTCTTGACGGACATAACCAATGAATTTTCAGTATTTATATGTGTGTTTGAAAGCCGTATTTTGAGACGATTAAATATTTGCCAAAGTCCTTCATCACACATTTTTATGATCTTCGCCAAGTTATAGAAAATTATTCCATTATATTTGTGACATTTTCATTGCAATTCACTTCAGGCGTGAATTATTGAAAATCTTTTTGAATGGTCAGTTGGAAACGTTTTGGTTTACATGATTGCTTATTTCATCTCTATGTTTTTTTCCCTCATGTGAAATCTGGGGTATCAAATAAATCACATAGTGTGTGAATTTGTAATACGATATTCCTTTACCTAACGATTTTACCTTGCTGTCGAAGACGTTTCGCAACATGTGCATAGTCATGTGAATTCAAAATTATTTATCCATTAATTTATCCTTTTTAAAAATTAAATTATCAATTAAATAATTTATTTATTAATGAAATCCGAAGATTTAAACATGATATAGTGAATTTTTTCCATATGAAAAAAATATTTATATCAATATAAAGTCATTAATCCTTTTCATTTTTCGATCATTTTGGAAGCAAAGAATTCCTCATATTACCAATGACCCTCAAGTATACGCTATTACATTAAAAACAAGCGTCACTTCGCGATGAGATCGGGATCACGCCGATCGCTTCATTTTCTGCCTGCAAAGCTTTCTCGAGCTGTTTATGGTGAGGCTAGGCCGAAGTTTCCCAAGGAAAACGACTGCCCTCTGGCTGACAAGCTGTTGAGCGCTAAATCGTGAGACTTACGTGATCGAAAAATGATTCCGTTAGCTGGCGCTATTGTCCGCGGGACCACCACTGGTGTTCCGCAATCCAAATAATGTCAAACTGGCTTGACCGGTTTACCTCTGACTAGGCCGTGGGCTGGAGGCTTGGACGTCCATAAGTGGGGCACGAACCCGCTACTCTTTGGGCAGACGGCGATTGAGAGGACCAGGAAAGGTTGCAAGTACCGAAAAACTACGAAAGAAAATGTAATTGCTTGTTTTTAAAGCTGACGTCTCATCTATGGAAGGAAATTCATGTCAAAGAACGTGAAAGCTTGCATAGGATAATGTATTTTCCTGTATTTGCCATAATTGCCAATAAATGTTCCTCAAATATATGCAAATATATGATCCCCAAATATATGCAATTACATGACCCATGTTATCCCAATGGTGAAATAGACTGCTTGAACTTTTTTCTTTGAATTCATCGTTGTTTTTAAGTTTCCTAAATATTGTATTTTTTGTCATAAGAGGAATGTTCAAGAATTGTAGATATTACTTCATTTAAATTGTATCGTCCAAATCGATACCCTTGTTTATCAAAATTCGCACATTAAAGATAATTACGAGAATCCATTCTAATTCGAGACCTACTGTTTAAAATTCATTTAAGCTAAGTTGTTTAAGTGGATGACGCACCTTTATAAATATAATTTTGTTTTCGCCAGATGATGCTCGTGCATGGTAAACATTGATTCCTGAAAACTAGTATTTCTAATTTCCTCAGGATTATATCTTTCCTTGTAAATCTTCGTAACCCCTGTTGCGGGAAAGAATGTTTTTTTAACGTACCGTTGAAGAATATTTAAATTCCTGATCATTAAGATTTGTTAGCCACGCAGAAAATATCCTTACCAAGTTTTCAAAAGGCAAACCAATGATTAATCTCCTGGACATTAGTCATTCTCATTTAATCTAATTTACAAAATTTAGACTAACTTCTCAAAAGAATTAGCCGTGAAGGCTTTTCATCTCCGCCTTAAAAATAAGGATTAGGTCGCCGATATGTTTAAAACGTAGGATACTTCTCATGGAAAAATATTTCAATTTTATTGCCTGTAATTTATTTTACCAATATGTTGCATTTATTATATATCACATAGTGTTGCATTTATTCATGTACTATGCAATTTGTGGCGAGCCACATTGTTGAAAGAAGATACAGTATTACGTCTATCTTGTAATATTTTGTATTCTATGTCTTTCTAAATCCATCCTATATTCTATTTTCAATGCTAGGATTAAAGAATGCCCTTTTAGGACAGGGAATTCGTTAACCAAAGGAGTAACTCTATTAATTTTACTATTTCTCCTTTTGTGACGAGTTTACAAATGTGAGAGCTACATTACATGATGCCCAAAATTACGTGTACTTCTCTCGCATCCAAAATAACGTGCGCGTTTATTCGGGAGTGGCTACAGTAGCTTGAAAAACGTGGCGCCTTTGGTAACAATAGGAAGGAAACTTCTACTTTTAATCCAAGAGCAAGGGCTGGTTAGGAATGCCATGCCTTCGGGATCACTTTAGTCGCTCCGTCTGCTGTGAAGTCGTCTCGGCCGTTCGTGCGAATGTGGCGAATACACGAAAATGCGAGGTGGTTGACTTCCCGAGTCTCGTGGGGCTCAAAACATTTCCATCTGACGCCGCTACTCGCAGCGTTTGAAACTCTTTCGATGTCACCTTCTGCCGAGTTAGCTACACGTTTTATTTCTTCTCTTTTTGCATTTCCTTAGGAACATTTTCTTTCCAGCCATTGAATTTTTTGGTCCCTTGCTAGGTTTAAAGCCATCCAACGAAGCTAGCCTTCAAATGTCGTCTCTTCCAATCTTCTACGTTCCTTCCAAGTTCAGGGCAACACGCTGCTTATTTGGGGATAATTTTTTTTTATTGAACACACTGCAATATAAAAATAATTGTGGTATATTTTTCAACAAAGTTAAAAGCTGGAGATCCACCTCAAGGAGTGATTCCAAGGACCATTTGCACAGCTTTGGGAAGGGTAATATTCGCAATATTCATTGGAAAAGTTGAGCGCAATTATTGTAGCTAAAAGCCCCTGTTAGTTGTTTTATCAATACGGAAGCATGTCTAATTGAGCCAGTAGCTGTATTTAAGCGGTAAACTTCTTTTTCACAAATGTTCTTCGCTGTGAAGAGTTCGTAGTGTTAGAATGTGAGATGAGTAATTTGTATACTTTCTTAGCATAGTTTACATTAAAGATTTACCTTTATGTGTCAATCCGCCTATGAATAGAAGGGAATATTTTATACTCGCAGGCCTCCCGGCTTTGCTCGGGAAGGATTGTACCCGGAGGAGAGGGAAACTTGGAATTCATGGTCTCATGGCAGGTTTTTTAAGGTGAAGGAACAAAGCAGGTATGATGATGGTATACGTATGCAACAGCGAAAAATGAAAAAAAAAATCGATTTCCGAATACCGCGCACAGTCAAACAGAGGTAACAAGTTAACGAGAGGTATCAGTTTATACCCCGGTCCACAATATTGATCATTATGTGTGTCTGTACTTGCGCAGACCAAAACCATCGTGTAAACGCATACTTCAGAAAAAAGGTTTGCACCGAGGGGATTAATAGTTAAGTGTACACTCCTTTGAGTTATGTTTTCCATTGTAGAGTTTCAAGAGGTGTGCTTACCCGGCAGGTTGTCCAACCACAGAAGTTGTATGACGTAACGTTGCAAACGGTAATGAGAAAACAACGCAAAGGACGCGTCGAACCCAGCCAGAAGTAGAAATATGTGCTTTGGGAGCAAAATATAGATGGCTAAGTTCTAACAACTTGTATCTCAAAAATAGTAACTTTTCAGGAGAGTAAAAAAAGATAAATTTTAAAAATTGAATACAATTTTAATTGAAATTAAAAAAAAAAAAAAATACATAAAACTGAAAAAGAAACATAAATTTGCAAACATAGCGTTGTTTTTTGCATTAATTTTATTTTTTATGAACAGTATTAGCAGTTAATTGCACTAACGGATGAAGTTCGCCATGAAAAAATATTTGACTTAGCCGGGATTCGAACCCGGCAAATTTTGAGATACGTGTGGCTAGAACTTAGCCATCGATATGCGCCTATGTAGTAACATTAGTTGCAATACGTGCAACCGCATGGAAGTGCATAGCGGACAGAAAAAGAGACATCCTCTTTAATATACGTAGATTTACCACGACACCCCTCAATTTCTCTCTTTGCTCATTCTTTAATCTTTGCACCATCGCATTTTTTCTATTTTTTATTTTTTTTCGCACCCACGCCTAAGAGCGCTGCAATGCTCAATCCTTATTCTCTTATTTTTTCATACATCTTTCTCGGGAAGAATGGCTTTACATTTAAATCCACTAACGACGGCTCGGGCTGTTTTAGGGTGTTGACGAAAGAGCTCTGCCGATTTTGTGCTCAACGACGACTTAATTGCGTTTCCTCCGTGGACCGCGCCGGCGGAAGTAATTATAAAACAAATATCCTCATTCCGGGGACCGTTCGCACAGTTCTGGCAAGGGTAATTTTCACAATAGATTTCACGTGATTGGAACGGTTTAGTGCAATTATGGTAGTTAAAAGCCCTGTTACCTTTTTTTTCAGTACGAAAGCATGTCTAATGGAGCCAGTAGCTGTAATAAGATAGGAACAATAGGAAGTTTAGTATCAATTCATTGTGTGACGTGAGAACATTTTTAATATTTTATTTTGCGGCATTTTAGAGAACTCAAGCGAGGCTCATAGGAAGGCGTCATTGTGTCATTACATTGAAATTCCACGGGCGATGTACCTTTTATCTCAGATTTTCTTTCTATTTCCTTTGTACGAAACATCGTTATCATATATTTCTCTTGATAGTTTTATTCTTCGTTTGCTTTATACGTACCAGCGATAAATTAAGTGCAATAAATAGTGAAGGTGATATTACTAGTTACGGCATGTGCATTAAAAGAATTGATTTAGAACGATCGGCACATCTTTACCAACGTATCCACTCAAGATTGGTAACTACCCCCTCATTTCACTAAATCCTTCGTATGTTAATAGTATTTGAAGGAGGCGACCGACAGCTGATCATTTGCGCCAAGAGGGAAGGGGTAGGTTAGGAAGGGTGGAGAGAAACCCGGCGTCGGCATTAGCCTACTCTTGAAGAAAGGCGCCAAGGGGACCACAACTCAACCTTCCATCCGACGGACGGAGTGTTACGCTTGAAATGTCCTCCACACAACACTCAAGCAGGGATCGGGCAGTCTCTGAAATTTCTCTGCCACCGCCGGGATTTGAACTCGAGCCCTTGGGGTGGGAAGCCGAAACACTAGCCACCATACCAACCAGAACACCCATTTCATCGGGGGTTAGGTAGAAGTTCTGTCTTTGAAAATTTTCTGAGGTACTTTATATAAATTATGTTTCCTGGCCCTTATTATCGAACTTAAATTTGAAAAAAAAATTAATCCCTCCCCCTTCATCGATTAAATAATGGCCCAATTTTGGCGGCAATGCCACGGTTTTCATGGCAATATGTTGTTGGTGATAACTTTTTAACAATATTTTTGGAGCAGTTTAAGGGTAGATGGTGGTGATATTTGGTGGAACTATGTAACAGGAAACATAATCACAAGTTCACTAATATTGCATGTTCCACAAATTTTTTTATTCGTCTGTCCTAGGTTTCCTTTGAACCTTTGATATTGACATAGTGTACAGTGACGGAACGTGGGTCAGACCAATAAAAAAATAGTAGAACATACAATATTAGTGTTTATGTGATTGTATATTCAATATTTTGGATGTTCCGACAAAATTTTATGGAAAAGATTAGCCAAGATTGGGTGAAAATTTAGGAACGAAAATTATTCTTTCCACTTTCTTGTGAAAATATCAAACCTCTACCTTATGTGGAAGCAATTCAAATAATCTCTATTGCATGACTCTGAACGAACTAGCCACCACACCAACCATATCCCATCTTAATATGTTCAAAGATATTTGAATGTGATGTGGCTTTACTATTGTGCCATTTTAGTTATTGCCTACTTTTTTGTTTTGACGGATCTAATGATTTTTAACCGTATTGATTTTTTTCTCTTTTTGTGTCGCGTAATCAGGTCTACGCCCTTATGTGGGCTTTTCTCCGTAAAACCAGTAATCCAGTCTTCAATTCGATTCAATCCCACTCGCGCCTTTTGTTTTAACCTTTTTGCCATCGCTACCTACATAATTTCCTGCTGGAATGAAGAAAAAACGTGGATTTGCCGGAGCGAGGGGCTTGACGCGCGAAGCTTGTCAGGTGGCTGCTTAGTCTGCTTCTCATTGTCAGACGCAGACCTGCTTGCGCCTGTTTCCAACAATTGAATGAGGCCACTCCGCTTCGCAGCTGCCCCGAGTGTCAGTAAATGAGCGTCGAAGCGCGCATCTCTCTCTCTATAAGAGAGAAGGAAGGATATCTGTGTGTGACTCAATTAGCCGTGGGACATCGTACCCTTAGTGATGCTAAAATCCGAAGGAATGACCTCCAACAACGTACCCACTCGAGCAACTCTACCATGTGTCTTTCCTATCTCTTTCCTTTCAAAATTTGTGGATCTAGTTTTACCGTTTTTGAGTTTTTAATGACTTAATTGTATGTCATAATATCTCCAACAAAAAAATTATATATTTTAAAAACAAAAAAGAAATCTTCTGAGTGAAAGAGGATGTCTGTTTGTCTGTCCGATATGAATTTCCACTCGTTAGTATGTCGATGCATCTCATGCTCCCAAAGCTCGTAATGCCTCCTCTGGTTGTGTCAGACGTTTGCGTTTTGTTCTCATTACATTTTGATTGGTCACGTGGTTGGACATCCTGCAGGGTAGGCACATATCTTGAAATTATCAAAGGGAAAACGTAACTCAAAGGATACTAATCTTCTTCCTGCAAAAATTTGTGTTGGGGTATACGTTCACAAGACGTTTTTGGTCACAACGGACGAACGGACAAAATGATCGACGTGGACCGGACTATAACCTGATCCCATGCGCTGTAAACGGATTTTTTTCATTGTTTGCTGTATGCCATATGTATACCATAATCATACATGCTTTGTTAAATCGAAACTTGAAGCTTTTACGTGCTGGAAGGGCTCCATATTAATAATGACAAGCACTTTGTTACTTCCACAAAATTCACAGAGTATCTATTTTATTACCGGTTTCGGCTATTACACCATTTTCAAATACCCTTCCTTCCTTCACCATATGTTCCTTCACCATAAAACCTTCACCTTCACCAAAATATGTTTCTTCACCATAAACTCTTGCCATGTAACTATGAATCCCAAGTTCAAAGCTTCTCACTGCTCTGGGTACTACACTTCCTGATCAACGCCGGGTGGTCTATTTGTTTGTAAAATAAAAGGAAAAAAGAGTGAAAAGGGAATACTAAAACAAATAAATAAAAGAAATGATATTAATTATTACTTTAAGTGATAAGTAGCAATAATATTATTTAAAAAAGATAAAATACTATGAAATTTTCAAAAAAGTAAATGATTCTGTTAACAACGTGAAGTCATCAATATTCTCAATTTTGTATACATTTAAAAGCTATCACAAACAAAAACTAACCACGAAAAACAATGCGCTCCATAATTATTCTGATGTAAATCAACTGGTTGTGGTGAAATAGTTTTACCGGCATAGCTGAAACGCGCGCCTAATAATAGATTTCGAAAGAAAATGTTGTAATTCTACGAATTCGCTGGGGGAAATTTTTCTATAAAATTTCAGATTTTTATGAATTCTTTTCCGTCCTTACTTTGTTTCGGGACAATGGATGAATACTTGCGATGATATCCGCTGTTTTCTTATTGTCTTTCTCTTGCTCAGTCGACAATTTTTCCATTTACTCTTTGGATGAGCTTGCAGCCTCTCACTTTATTCCCTTTTCCAGGCACTCTGCAATTCGGCCTCTTTCATTCTTTACGTGTTCCTTTGTTCATTACCAATCTCTTCCGGCCTTTCTCCCTTTGTTCCATACCTTCATTTTTACGGTTTTATAAATTATTCAGCCTTTTGGAAGAATATGAGGTGAAAAAACTTTCCCGTTAATCTGTGAACTAGTTCGAGCTTGGATGACAAGTGTATTTTAGTAGATATTTCCTCCTTCCTGTCAAATTAGTTTGAAAAACTTACAGTTGAAATTACCTAAAATCCAAAATAATGATCTTTAAATCATTGAAGGTCTCTTTTGACATCCTACAAATATTGACCGGGGAACTGCGAGAAATTCACTATCAGTGAAAACTAATAATACGAGCAAATAAATATTTTTCGACGACTTGGCAACTAATTTATGAACATATGTATACTTTTTTCCTCCTTAATGTCAGTGACGTCGTGATATTGCATACAATTTAATTCAAAGGCGTTCTTCGATTAGAAAAGCACTGTTTTGTGGGCGAATAGAGATTTTTAGGATTTTTTTTCTGTTCAAATCCGAAACCAAGAGGGAAGGAAGATAATTTCTTGAACGGCTAATGAAAATAAAGTGGGGGCCTTTCTTAAATTTTCATCATAAATATATTTCACATAATTCTATGAAAAGAATTATTTACATCGCGTACCAATTTAATTCAAATATGTCCTACGCTTAGGAAAGCACTGTTTTGCAGGTGTTTAGAGATTTTTAGGAGTTTTTGCTCTAATATCCGAAACCAAGAATGTTAAAAGCCAATTTCTTGAATATCTTATGGTAGATGCCAATGAAGTGTACCTATTTTTCAATTTTTTAATCGTAAAATAGTAGGGCACTCAGCGTTGCTCGGGATGATAGTTCCCAGAGAAGTACTTGGAACTAGTATTTCATGATCATAAAGGATTTTTATGTTTACTCTTTGAGCGTGTCAAGAGGTGTGCGTATATGGCAGAATTCCCAACTGCAGAAGTTGTATGACGTGAAGTAACAAACATTAATGAAAAAAGGACGCCACCAAAAGTAGCACTACGGGGTTCGGGAGCAGAGATGCACCTATGTACTGAAGGGCGTACCCAGGATCAAAACTAGGGGGGGGGGGCACTGGCAAGCCATGGTTGTTCAAGTTATAGGTAAGATTTAAGCATGGAAAAGGTGAGTGAAACGAACATTTTAAGGAAACCGTGACAGCTCTTTATTAGTGTTTAAAATTATTTAATTATTTGATTGAAAAAATATTATTTCCCTTAAAGACATTTGCGATTTTTGCGTCTGGTTGGGGGGATAGCTGCAGCTGCCCCCTCGCTGAGTACCCTCATGCATGCACTAACTTTGGTCGCAATCCGTGCAGTTGTATGGAAACGCATAGCGGGCAGACAAATAGACATCCTCTTATAAAGATATACTTCGTATGAGTTGCTCTTAGCCCAGGTGTGTTTGGGTGCCGAATCGCAGTAATATTCGCTTAACTCGATTCCTTTTAATTTGTTGCACAAATCGTCGATGTTTTCCTCGCCCGTTTCGTTTCCATATTCTTCCCATTATCGCTCATTACTTTCCAACTTTTCCTCTCTCTCTGCCTCTCTACTGGATTCAAGCGTCTCCTTATGACTCTGCAACCACTTGAATGCAAACCCTTTAAGCTTCTCCTGGATGAGCGCTGGCTTTTCTTCGTGCCCTTTTCCCACCCTTTTCCCTACTCGACGAAGTTTACCTCTTCCTCATCTCATTCCATTCCTTTCTCTCCTCTTCGCCTTCTTCTCCACGTCCTCCCTCTCTTCTTCCTCTCTCTGCTTCGCTTCGCTCTCAAGGTGGCTGAAGTGGTTTTGTCTCTGTGCGCCCGGATTACTTTGGATTGCGTAGCGTTAACTCTTTTGAGACCGTTTCACACGGGGCACGTCATTGCGCAGGTTGGCACTGAAAATGTGTGTTGCAATTGCAAGGATACGAGCTCGGAATCAGAGCGGGACTATTTTGCCATCTCGCATGCATGCATTGTCGCATGAATTCTAGCAATTCACCGCTTTACTTGACGGAATTTTGACTGCGCCTTCGTGCGTACGACAGATTGCGCAATGACGTGTCCCGTGTGAAGCGGCCTTTTCCTCCGATGCAAAATGTTCTCCCATTTTTCATCCGTTTTTCGTCCCTCATATCTTGCTCTAGCGTAATTTTCTCTCTACCCCTCTCTACAACCTTTGAATACTACCATTCTTTGTCTGTTATTTTATAATAGTGTTGAAATGTTGTTTCTTTCCTTATCGTCAACCTATTGTTTACTATTTGTTAATCGTTTTCTTTGCCATTATGAGTCTTTTTTAATCGGCCTGGTGCTGTTTTTGGACTACTATTAATAAATAAATAATGCACTGCCCAGATAGAAAAGGAAAACCGACACAGCTGTATGAATATAAGGATAGAATTTTCTTTGAGGCGTTATTAAAATAGGAAATAGCCTATTTGAGGTTTATTATGTTAGTGTGTTGAGAACCCGCCAGGCAAGAGCCTGATCTGGATTATAATGTTCACGGTGAGAAAAAGTGAATGCTGAGGTAGGAGATGCAGGAAAGGCGTTGGAGATGTATGTGTAGTAACTGTAGTAAATAATATTGCATATGAAATAGTAACCTAAAGTACATCTGCATACTACCACAAGTGTGAAATAGCACATTCCTTTTACTCTCTCATCCGAAAATATTCCCACAATACGCTTGACGATTCCTAATATCTTCAGGGCTATGCCTCAAATATTCCTTACATGTGTTCTCCACGAGATTCTCGTGGTTTACGTAACTCCTAGTTACTTCACTTCGTCTGTTGCCTAGGTGTTAATACCATCCACAGCATAAACATGGTTATAGTTGGACGAACTCTGCAAAAATGCACGACATGCATGTTACGCATTAATATCCAGAAGTCTTATGGAATCAAAAATCCAGTTAGTTTTGTATTCCTTGTTATTTTTGGCGTTGTACAATGTCCATGCCGCCAAAAATGAAACCAGTTACAAAGGAATTTGAAGTTTGAAATTTAAAGTTACAGTTAATCGTGTCAAATTGTGATTGCGCATATTGCGCCTTTTTCTTCAAATTTGCACGAAAATCACTCAATTAAAATTGAAATTAGCGACTCCATTTAATTAAAACAATACGCATGAATGTCTTTATCCGTTTCGTGTGCCATATTCCTTCACGTTTTCCTTTGATTAGGGTTTGTTTAGGGTACGGAAAAAAATACATTTTTAATTCTTTATTACATCTTGTTTTGCTCTCCGTGGTGCTATGACTAATTCTGGGCTTAATGCAAGGATAGTGCTTCAAATTACGTTACAGAGGAGTAGTAGACCCCATGCGGGAGACGGAGAACTGCTAGGACTTGGAATCAGCTTGGCAAAGGAGGCAATGTACTCGCTTCCCTAGAAGTGAAATAGGTCAGAGTAGGGTTTGAGTGGTCATTCACCCTCAAAAATTAACTGACAGCGTATTGCGCTGGATTATGTTGCTGTATGGGATAAGGTTACGGAAAATTAGGTTTGGTCTGTATTACTGCAATAGGAGAAGCTTAGATCTAAGTGTTCTTTAAATCATTGGAAAGTTAGTCACAAACGGGGAGGGGCGAACAGAAATTCTGCCCCAAAGGGCGGTTGGCGACAATTATTAAATGTTTTTTTGCTTAAATAAAACACAATGAATCTTGAATCTTATTGTGTGTGGAGGCGGCTACCATTTAATTAATCCCGGCCGCCGAAGAAACTTGGTATCTATCAGTCGTTCGATAATTGT
This sequence comes from Ischnura elegans, assembly GCF_921293095.1. Lineage (NCBI taxonomy): Eukaryota > Metazoa > Arthropoda > Insecta > Odonata > Coenagrionidae > Ischnura > Ischnura elegans. The sequence goes on from NC_060252.1 coordinate 67,981,619, forward strand.
AAGTAGACTTACATAACTACTGCATTCCTCATCGTTTCAATGCATTTTGCGGATGTATTCATGTGTTTGGAGCATTATTTTATGCAGTGGAAACGAGACTCCAGGCCGGGCTCGAGGGGTTACAAACCCTGGGTAGGGTCTGTAAGCGCTAGCTTATCACCTCTGCACCACATAAGGGAGAAGACAAGGTAGGAGAAAGGAAGGAGGTGCCGTCGCGATAGGAGCTCCTGGGATAGGATAGGATTGGAAGGATAGGGAAGAGGAATCACGCACCGTTACAGAGTCGGGCGGGTCCTACTACTAGCGAAACCATAACTTAATGTTTCTACAGAAAGGAAAAAAATTCCCAATGAGGAAGGAAATATCTACGATTTTTCGTAGTGTAACACGTAATTTTGAGTTTTTTTAGTTGGATTTTGGTGTGACGACGGATAAGAGGAGGACAATGAAGCGGACAATAATGAGCAGCAGAGGTGGAGTGGGGCGATTGTTGTTGACGGCGCGGGATGGAGAGTTGGATTGTAATAGTTGTGGCGTACGGTTGTCTCTTTGCTCCCGAGTTTGTTTATAAAGTGTAATAAGAATATTTGTAAATGCATTCAAGAGAAAATAAAAAACGTTACAGTAGATAGCATTGTTTTATACAGGGCATTTCTGGAAGAATCTGCAATAATTCAGGATTTGGCTGGGGAGACAATTTTAAGCAATTTTTGTCCATAAACACGGGGCTGCAACTACTTTGTAACTGAGCTACGGCAACGCAAATATTTTTCCGATGCACTTTGCAGTTACCATAAAATCTGTTTTTCTTGGATATCCAGCCTTTTCGTGATTTTTTTTGATACTCTGGATATTTAAGGCCATTAAATAATTAATGTTGGGCGAAAACTTGCATTTATAATCGTCAGAAGCAATCTCAAAGTTGGTGAGATTTCGCTTTCGTTGTCTTGACACTCAGTCCTAGGTCTGGTTTAATGAAGCTCATAGATTAATTGCTTTCATACGTAATTTGGTGAAGTATTTCCGATTTATCAAAATTCATTTTATAATAAAAATGAAATTATGCTTGAAGTGATCAAATGATACCATAAAAATGTCGTTTTTTCTCATTCCAAAAATAACAAAAAATGTTTTTACTCGTGTTGACCTAGGTAGACCTATTCGCGTTTAGCTAGTTACAGAGGCCTAATCCACCGCTGCCAATCCATTTCTCATCTTTTTTTCCTTACGGAGTAGGTCACATTTGAAATAATTAATTAAACAAGTGATGTTTGCCGGGATATATAACTGTGAAAGGCGATTTTACTCACAGAAAACTCAATTTCTGGACCAAATTTCTTGGCGAAATGAGAATGTTTTGCAATTAAAAATTGATTGGGGATTAGGAGGTGTGTTTGGGTTTTATTTATTTAAAATTATCTTGGCAAGACCATGACACAGTGAAGTTTTCGGTAGAGTTTTAGGGTGTTCACCCTGTAGATGCTCTGCTGCATTTGATTTTAGATGACAAGCTGGGCGCAAATCACTAATCGAATAATCACACAACGCAATATATCTTCCAAGCGCCTCCTATCGACTCATCACAGCCTCCAATCTGCTGGTACCTCTCGTGTGAACTTCTTTTTTCGTAACTTGTAAAGTAAATGTCTTCGTAATGTTCCGCAATCATTATAAATATTTTAAACCTGCCCCTTGAACGGCGATGAACTTCACATTACATTCATGAGAAAAAATTCCTCTGGACCGTGAATCGAACCACGGACCTTTGGCTTTCCGGGTCACTGCGCGGACCACTACGCTATCGAGATTTTATTATTACTGGGGCAATTTTACCGGGGTTTGCTGATAGTTGACAAGAGCTTAATTTTTAGCAATAAACGATTACATTCGCCGAGTAGCGTATCTCTTGCGAGCTTATACGTTTACTGATAAGTAACCTAGCGACTGGAGCACCAGTATCCACGGCGATCGGCGGGAATCAATGTAGGTAGTGGCGGGAGTGGAGAATAGTGAAGCCTCCTATAGTGAAATAATCTCAATGAATTTAACTTATAAAATAAATATGTTTTGTTTAGCGCAAGTGTTTGCCTTACTAATTAATACCACCAAATGATATGATTGATGAATCGTAGTCTTTAAAAATGATTCTACCTTTGTTATTTTATTCTGATTCTCTAATTCTTCGCGTCCCTTCATTCTTCTCTATTGTTTTCTTTTCGTTTCTTCGCCATCCGTCAGTCTCTCTCTCTCTCTCTCTTCGTATTTCGCCTTTCACTTGTTTTTCTGCCGCTGCACCCCCTGCCGGGAAACACTCGAAACAATGCCGAGGCGACTTCCCTCTATCCCTCCCATCCTCCACCCCGGGCAATTTTTCTTCCCTTTATCCTCCCTTTCATTTCTTTTTCGCGCATTTCTTTTGTTTTTTTTTTCTTTTTAGCAGTAGTCTGGATAAAGTGCATTGCCCCCTTGTGGTGTGCGGAGAAATTGAGATGGTATTCGAAAATGGGATTTTTCTCCCCCTCATGCATAAAATTCTCTGTTAATTTCCTTAATTTTAGCCTTTTTAATTATATACCTATTAATTTCCTTTAGTTATTCGTCCTTAAATCTGAATTTTTTTAGAGAGCTCGTTATTGAGGTCGAAGTTGACCCTAATTAGAGTTTTCGGTTTGTTATTCACGGTATTTATTTAAAATCAAGTACTGAGGATGAGAATTTGATAACATCAATACCTTTGTAAATCACCTGATTGATGAATTTAATTAATATAATTGAAGTATGAGGGTTGAGATTTTTGTTCTGTGGAAGTGTTTGACGTTTACGTAATAATACCTGATGCAAACACATGATTAAAGATCGAAAGCTCTGTCAATTTCTTTAATTCCGGCCTTTTTAATTATATTTCCTTTAAATTATTCATCCTCAAAGCCCGTTTTTTTAGAGAGCTTGTCATCGAGATCAACCCTAAATAGAGTTATCGGTTTGTTTTCCACGGTATGCATTTAATCATTTATGAGTCTTTAAAAATTAATCTTCATCGGCAGCTTGAAAACACGACGTCATCGGAGCGTGACGTCACGGAACGGTATCCACTAATGACAGACTGAGGAAGTGGATAGAAAGCGGTCTAAACAGTAGCTTAAACATAAATTTGGCGAAAATAATTGCTGTTTTAACGTCAAACTGCATATTGTGAATATGTTGGGTTGCCAAGGCGTTGCTGAAACCAATCAATAAGATAGTTTGGGTATATTTGGAAAGACTGAAATGAAAATAAGTCGATTGCAGATTGTGATCTCTACGTTACGCACCTACATCATTTTATTTGAATAATTTTTCTCATGCAGGCATGACGCCGATTTACAGTGAAAATTTAGCAAAATATGGCTGAGTCGATGTGCGTGTACAATACCAATGTAAAGACTAGCAAAGAAATAATATACCAGAGGAGAGAGGCTAGGAATATTCAACTAGTTAATAAAAGGGGCAAAGCATAAATGGTGAAATTCTTGCACGACAAGTAAAAAGGATTGATGGGTTGAGTTAAAAATGACTGGAAGCATGACTGCAGCTTATAAAAACAAATATCAATTTCATCGAGGGTGTGTGAGAAGAAGATATTTCTGTGACAAAAGGGTTGAGTACAATTTATGGAATGCGTTTCTGTGTCTAAGATCTTTCCTTATCTGTTTCCGTTGACGGACCTGACCTTTCTTCTTGCGAAAATTAAATAAAGCATCAGAATTACTCTAAAGAGAGAATTTATATATTTAGGTGGGAGGCAGTACAGAAAAACAGTGCAATTTTCTCACCACCACTATGATTAATAATTATTTTGGTCGATTTAATGAATTTCATTATGAAAAGCCGAAATAAAAGAAGTGTTGACGACTGGTAAAAGTTATTGATGGAATGAACTAACTGCTTTTGCAATTGAATAATTCTTTACTGAAACTCTAAATCGAATTATTTTTCGATTTCGACTTTTTAGTACATTTTGAGTCTACAGCTTTAAGTATATCGCTTGCTGCAGAAACTACAGGACTGGGCACACCTTCGTAGTAAACAATGAAAAAATACTTAATTTAAATGGATGTTTGTTTATATCGCGCAAAATAAGTTGAGAAACCAAGGAAAACTTAATTTACGCAATATAAACATCTATTCAAATTAAGTTTGCCTTGGTTTCTCTACATTTTTCAAATTGTTGGATATGTCATTATATGGTTGTGATTAAGTGGAAATGTGGCTATAACTTATGATTCAATTATTTTCACTGCATCAAAATTGGGTTATCTAATTTTACCCGTGCTCTAAATTAAGTTCCATTTTATGGGTAAAAAATGGGTGAAAGTGTTAGTGCTATCATTGAACTTTTCAAAAATCGAGGAAAGATGGAATACCTGCCTGCACTCGTTTTGAGTAATTTTATTTTATCCTTGGTCGGCAGAACAAATGACGCATGAATAATTCTAGTCGATTTCGTTTTCCAAGAGCGCTTTCTATACGCTTTACATCCAAGGTAATATTCAGTAATTGACACAAATATGCGAATGAGTCACCTCAATCTAATGCATGGAGATAATGTTTAAATTTTTCTCAATGCTGTTCAGTATTATTTCCATCCCGCTGGTACGCTTACCAGTATTAAGTGTTTAAAGCGATAGTCTGTGGCATTGACAAATAAGGAGGTACAGTCGGCGAGATGCGGGAGTTATGAAATGAAAAAATATCTTCTGGCGTAAATGATAGGTTTTTTATGTGCTCTGCGGTAAGCCAACTTCTATTCAGCGTAAAGTCATGTTTGGCTTAAGCTCACGATATCCCGTTTTAGGTATTGCAGGTGTAATAATTGTTTGCTTTAAAATCCCCCTTTAAAACTTCCCTGCATTATTTTCTGCAACTTGAGACGCCTATTCCCCAGAATGGAGTGAGCTCTAGCTCCTTCACTGACCAACATCTCAGCTGAAACATTAAATGAGTGAACGTGATCGGCCATAACCTCCGCTGAAATGATGATTATTTAAGTATTCGACCAACAAAGGTATGTTTCATGGGAGTATTTATGAGGTATTCTGGTAGCCTCCCCTTCTTTCATGGACTTCCCTATTAAATTCACTGTAAAGCCTACTCTATTTCGTTATATCTAAAAATCCTATGCTCTTCCTTCCTATCCTTCATTTATCCAGCATTCTACCCTCCAACACGGTTTTCAACATCCCTGTCCCCCTAAGTACTGGCTTCAACTGTATCTTCTGTCTCCTCCGTATTTCAACTAGAAGCTGTCTCTCCTCGCCCACCATATCCTACACTTCGTCGTTCCTCGTCCTTTCCACTTCACCTTAGAAGCATTCTGGGAAAATCTCCTTTCTTCAAGCACTTCCTTCTTCAATTCAGGGTAAGGCTTACTCCCTTTCATTCTATCTAAAAATCCTATTATTTTCCTTCCTCTTCCTCGTTTATCTAACATTCTACCCTCTAACACTGTTTTCAGCATCCCCTCGCCGCTAAGTACTCGATCCATTCATACCTTCTGTATCCTCCGTATCTAAAAATCCTATTACCCACCTTCCTCTCCCTCGTTTACCAAACAATCTAACTTCTAAAAATATCAACATCCCCTCCCCAATAAGTATTCGCTCCATCCATACTTACTGTCTTTTCAACTAGAATCTGCTACTCCTCACTCACCATGTCCTGTATTTCGTCATTGCTCTTCCTTCCCATTTACGTCTCCTTATCCTTTCTTCGCCACACCCGCATCTCGAACGCCTCCAGTCTTCTCCCGTTCTTCTTCCTTTTCCACGTTTCTGTACCGTAAAGCTCTTCACTCCAGATCACACTCATCACAAACCTTTTCTTTAAACTAACGATCCTCTCAAATCTCCTTCCTGTTCATAAACGGCTGAAATGATATCTTGGATGAATTTATAGTATCATAACTCAGTAATAATTAGAGCCTCTCCTATTTACTGTGCAGTTGAAGAATCTTCGTTGCACGTTGGATGATCGACGTGACCCAAGCGATGAATTTCCGTCATCAGTACTTTCAAGCGAAATTTTAGTTCAGTTTTTTGAAAGAGCCAAGATAACCAGTCATGTCCGTGGACAAGTAAATATTAGTAAAAATAAAACTTTTTATTAATTGTAATTGAGATGTATTTTACATCTATAAGATGCAAGTTTAATGCAGTAAGGACTGTGTCCTAACTTATTGTCAGGCCCAACTATAACTTAATTTAGAGAAAATCGTCATGCCCGTGGTCATGTTCGTGAACTCGGCAGTCCATGAACATGACAGATGGTAACGGATATAATGATACACCATGACTTGTTACAGAATGTCCAATGACATATATAATATACTTTTTCTCGTGTGTAATCACAAAATTCTTCTTCAGCTGTGTCCGTGGACATATATATCATGTCAGTAGACAGCACAATAGTAAATATTTAAAAAACAGTGCAACGCTTTATAATCCAGTAATATTTGTGGGAAAATCAAACTGGAAGATTTATCATTTAGAGAATATAAAAATTTTCTAAATGATAAATCCATATCAGTATTTGCCAATGCCGTAGGCTATCGCTTTAAACACTTCATACTTGGAGGCGTACCACCGGGGTGGAAATAATGATGAACAACATTGAAAATTATGCAGTATCTTTATGCAGTGGCGTAACAAGGAAAATGCTTTGGAGGGGATGGAAAGGCCTGGGGTTGCGACTCCTCCCACCCCACCAGGCAACTACGGGAAAATATTTGAAAAACTACATACCTGGAAATGCATTTTACATAATTTTGACACAAAAAATTAACTTTAAGCCGATGCGGTTATTAAATGTCAACATTAGACAATAGTTTAAAAATTTTTTTTGATTTCTCTGAGGCTTTGGGGGGAGGGGATCTATCCCCTCATCCCCCCCATAGTCACGCCACTGTCTCTTTGTATTTGACCATTCCATTTTGCAACATATTATGAACATTAGTTCATGTATATCTTTCGTATAGTTGATTATGCTCGGTGAATTAATTTTTGTATATGATGTTTCTTCATGTTGCTCAGATGCAACAGTGGGCTAGAAAGGGTAAACAATGCTCTGGTTTTCTTTCTGCGAGCGTCATGACCCCGTCAAAAGCCCAGTTTCCATTCGGCGAGCAACTGCTCGTGGGGGGTATGACTTTTTCTTGATCACCGTGGAAGCTAGTCATTTATTGAATGCGCATTCAACCGTGGAAAGTGTCCTTCTTTTACGCGCTTATGGAAGTAATTCCACGCGGGGCGTGGCCACGAGAGACGTCTGGAAACGGTGGGAACGGGTTCAAGCAGCTGAAATAGCCATCATCATGGACTGTAAAGAATCAGTAGTACCTCTCGTTGACTCAACTACTGCTTGGTCATTTGCCCGAAATTGGCTATGAAGCGACTGAAATTACTCCTTCAATTGCTACACTTGCATCACCGATATCACCGCCTGAAAGACGTTTACCATTTATTTCAATTTTTCACAGGTTTACTATGGATTAATGCTGGTTTAAAGTTAATTTGCAAAACACTCCTTAACCTTGTGCGCTGAAATGACGAGTCTAGCCCGTAATGAACTTCCGATACCACATCGTACAATGACAAGCGAAGCTCGTCATCAGCTTTCCGTAATTTTAGCACTATTTAAAGGAACAACATAAATATTTTGAAAGTTTTAAAATGTTAAAACCTCCATAATGTACATAAAGACCTCTTACTTTATGAAATATGATGCTTTGGCAGGAATAAAATGATTTCATACGAGTAGCGATACCTGTGAACTTGATGTATTAAACTAGATATTGTTACAATATGAAATAATTATCACTTTTAGTTTAACTGTTCCACACTGATTACAAACTTCAAAATATCATTACATTACCTACCATTCCATTTAAAAAGAACCGCAGAAAGAATAAATAGGGGATAGGAGCACGTGGAATGGACTAATTTGTTTTGGCTGAAATGTATCTCTTAGGGGATTAATAATCTGGCAGGGCACATTTTGAAAGGCATTTAACCATTTATTCTAATTTATTACTGGTGTATTTTTGATTAATTCTTGTTTAAAGTAAGTGTACATAGCTCTACTTAGTTTTTTTTGGCTAGGATGCATCTCTTGGGGAATTAAAAATCCGGCAGGACACATTTTAGATCAATTTATGGTTTTTGCGAGAGTGTGTGTGAGGTCATCGTCCTCCCACAGTTGCGTCTTCCTATCTACTTGCAACTTCAGACGTTCGAGATGAAGACTCCGCCTGCATCAGTTATTCTTTTAACGAATCTTGAGGCTTTATCCTGCACTCATGAATTTCAAAGGCACACGTCAGAAGGATCTCTATCGCATTGTGTCAAGGAAGATGTGGGAGAAATCTTTTATTACGTGCCTTCAGATAAGGACTGATGAAAAGCTCCGGGAAGTAATGCAGAGGCTCAATTAAAATTGATAAGTAAGCCGTGTGTGACAGTAAGCTGAACCCATATTGTTCAAAACGTATCCTCATTTTTTTTTTCAATTTTGTAGGTTTTACGTTTATGGATGGTGTTCAGACTTCGTCAGTAGGCCGAAATTATATTATACGACTATTATTGAGGAACGTGGTCTCAATATTAATTGCTTATTTAACCATTGAAGAAATCGATAAAAAGTACAAATATTTATGCAAGTAATTTCCTTGGGAGTAACGATGTCCTATGAACAGAATGAAAATATTTTGTGATTATTCCTGTTTTAGGGAAATAGGAGTTTATTCGCTACAGGATTTCGCTTGAGTTTAGACGTTGGTTATGTACGTCGAATTATTGGAATATTGGCGAGGTAAGTTTTAGGTTAGACGAGGTTTTTTATATTGGAAGGGAATATGATTAATAAGTTTCTAGAAAAAAATAAACGATTTGTTCGGAAGCTAATTTAGTACTTCCTCACACCTCAAAGACCCAAGATTCGCATTGTGCAACGGCGAGATCACTTTCAAAAATAATTGTCCTACTTATAACTGTACTCATTGCTCATCCGATTTTTACTAATTGAAACCATGAATTCCAAAACGGTCCAACTAACTTCTCTAGAATATGGGATCAATATTTTTACATCTCTGCAATATTATAGTTGCTTTAGCGATTTTTTAAAATTTGACATTGCATATTGTATAATGCATATTATCTATTTATTTGTTTGACATTGCGATTCCAGTAACAATGAAGGTGTAGAGTGAAGAACGTTTGTTTCAAAACTTTGCTCATAGGGTTGGTTTGGAATTAATTGCTTCAATTGAAGCGAAAGCGAAAATTTTTATTCCAATTTTTTTTATTGCTTGCTCAGTCTTTATCCCCAGGATTGAGTATACTATTTAACCCAAATATAGTCTGGTTGTCAAAAGGTGCGATTAAAGTTCCTCATTTAAGTTAAATGAAATGATATTCCTTGAAGACATAATGATATTACCTATCCTTCTATATGGGGCTGAATCATGGGTCATCGACAAAAGAACGGAAGAGAAATAAATTGTCTTTGTCTAAATAAAGTGTTAAGGAAAGTTTTTGGGCCAGCAAGAGGGAATGAAACCTGGAGAAGAAAACACAAAAGGGAAATCTTTGACTCGCTAGACGTAGTAGCTGAAGCTAAGGGAAGCAAATCGCGATGGGCAGGGCACATAATACGAAGAGAGCAAGAGGCCCTAATAAAACAAGTCTGGGCAGAAAACCCTGATGGAAGGCTACCTCCAGGAAGACCGAGAAAAAGATGGGAGGATGAGGTGCTGATTGATATGGGGAAAATGGGAGTCGGCGAGGCTGATGCAGAAGTTAGAAAAAGAGTTGGAGGCAGACAGTTGGCGAGGCTATATACCGTTTTGGGTATAAATGCCCTTGTGAGTGAGCGAGTGAGTGATATTCCTTGTCGGTATCTATTTTTTATTTGAGCTGTGCAGGAATTCGTGAAGGGAAGGCTAAGCCTCTTTGATTTTTGTTTCCTACCTGCGCTCTGCGTTTCTTATGTCGTTGACCTCTGTTTTGTGGTTTTTTCTTCGGTGCTCGTCACCCGATGCCCGTTATCGGTTGACACGTCCGCGTAGACGCCTGAGATGAGTCAAATACCAAGCGTAAGCTATCCCTTTCGTGCGCCAACACGGTCCCAGACGGTGCAGCTTAGGGAAGTGCCAAGAGAACAGTCTGAAAAGGATCCTCTCCTCCTTTTATTCTCTTCCCCAGCCGCGGACGCATCTGCAGATAATCGACCCGCTGCTCAGCGCTTACGAGATAGGAAAGTCTCGCCTGCATAGAGACATCCTCCCTAAACCTATCCACTGAGGTGGTTTAGGTGGTACCTTTAACAAATAAACCCATGAATTAACATTTTAATTTTATTTAATCAGTATAATTTTATGAACAGGAATGAGATTTTGAGAGGCTCGTTATGTAAAAGTTTAAAGAAAAGGCTAGTCAAGAGTTTGAGCTGGAGTGTAGCGCTTTACTGTGCGGAAACATGGGTACACAGACTACGTTTGAAATTTTCCGCCTTCTCCCTATGAGTTCTACTCATGGGAAAAGATGCAAGTCCAAAGTTAAGTCTACCTAACCTCCACAAATTTATCATTTTAAACTGAGAACACCTAAGCAGTTTTTTGTTTTAAAAGGGGGTAAAAGACCAAGGTCATGCGGACTTGTAAAGTATCGCGAGCGAGGAATGTGAGACTCTAAATAAAAGTAGGTGGGGAAAACTTGCAATGGAGCAGGTGGAGAATTCAACTATTTAGGCAGCACGTTAGAGGAAAACGAATACAGAAATAAGGACATCGGGAAGAGAATTGCGTTAGTAAAGGAGACGTTCGTAAACAGGATGGAGCATATGAGGGGATCGTTATGTAAGAGTTTAAAGAAAAGGCCAGTGAAGAGTCTGAGCTGGAGTGTAGCGCTTAACGGTGCGGAAACATGGGTGCGGAAACTTCGGAAGGAGGACGAGAGAAGACTGGTGGCGTTCGAATTGTGGGTGTGGAGAAAAATGGAGAAGGTAAAGTGGACGGAGAGAGGAGGAACAATGAAGTGCTGGACATGGTGGGTGAGGAGAGGCATCTCCTAGATGAGATACGGAGGAGACAGATTTATTACTTTTAAATGCTCTTCCTCGCAATGACAAACATTACACTGCAAAATATTGGAAATAAGTGGATCGTATTGTTCTCATCACCGCGCCGCGGACATTTTTGAAAGCAGATTAAAATGCGACCAAAGTGGCAATAGAAATTAGCCTTCTATTGGGTGGAATTGGGCCTACTCTATGCAGTTCCATTGGTCAATTTCCTTGGCTTTTTTTCTCACTCCGAAACAACCAGACGTTCCGACCTCTTATGGGGGTGAGGGGCGGAAACAATATTTATATCCAGTAATTTCTTGGCGTCAAGCGCGGGAAACTAATGTTTTGTGAGCAACGATGGAGAACTAGGAACAAATCCCTTTTCCTCGGGAGCTAAGACGGAGGGAATAAAAATCCTCAGCTCCGAAATTGGAACTCCAGACATTCTGGTTGAAATGATGGTGAAATGCGTGAACTGGTACCAGAAAGGCACGAATATTACATCTACATAATACCCAGCAAGCCGCCAAAAAGGAGTGTGGCAAGGTGTTTTAGGACACCAGCCGTTTACAAATAAACAGGAAGTGCTGTAAGGAAATTACGACTAGCATTTATTTAAGTCCTTTAGGGTTCGGGGGAAAAACAAATTCCCATATCTATCCGTTCGGCAAAACATCTCTCTTAATTTATCGCTTCTCTCAGACCTGAAAATATAGTGGGGCTCTAATATTATGTTCTCCGTGTCGCTGTTAAAGATATTCATTCTCAATTGCATAAGCAATCTAAGCCTAGCGCGCAGCCTCTGAGTCTCCAGCGGCTCCTAGCCTAATTTGCTTAACGCTGTCTAAACGTATCTGCTTAACGCTGTCCGTACGCCCGTAGTAGTTTTTGACGCACCGTGCAGCCTTCCTTTGTATTTTATTCAATTCGTGGATTGTTTTCTGCACCGAATCCCATACGCTCGCTTCATATTCAAGGTGCAGTCGGACAAGTGCTAAATAGCACCTTTCTTTTACTTTCTTATCCGAAAATCTTTCCACAATTCGCTTGACGAATCCTAATTTCTTCATGGCTGTGCCGCAAATATTCCTTAGTTGTGTTCCCAACGAGAGGTTCGAGGTAACTTTCAGGTACTTCGCTTCATCTGTTGCCTTTATGTTAATACCATCCACAGCAATATCCGAAATTCTCGTAATCCGAAATTCACGTATAAAATTCAAATTTCTGTCAAAATAATAATTCGTGATGATGTGATCTGTTAAATATCGTAACTCTCCAATTCTTTTTCTCGCGATTGTGAATAATATATTTATTGTAAACGTTGAAAACTGATTGATCTCTATCCTCATCGCCGCGTAGTGGAAATATTATAAAAACGATTAAAATGCCCCCAAAATGTCGACTAAAATAAAATTTTAATTAGACGGACTGCTGATTCTTCTATTTATTCCCTTTGCTGAAAGGCATAGAAGGTGTCAGGCGAGGCCGGAATGAAAATAATGGAATAATTAGAGCAGAAAGTGTGTGGCATGCCAACAGCGGCTTAATATTGGTATTTAGTTAACATCCGTAACCCAGCCAACAACATTACGTGGAAATATTACCCTTATTCCACGCTCGTGAGATAACCCAGCGGATCCCTTCGAACGGCGATACACATGTGAGGAAAACGAATAGCGTGAAATACTCATATGATAATATCTGTGCATACATTAAAAATTGAATTCCTACTAGTCATGTGCTTCGTCTCTTAAGGCTATTGAAAAGTGGTAATACATTCCTTGCGAAGCATTGAACCAGACTGAATGACCTCTTAGCGAATAAACCTCAAGGTCTCTCGACTATTTTGGAAAATTTTCTCTTTTTCATTCTCTCCGAGCGCTATGAGAAAATCCTTTTATTTGGAGCTCATAGAATGGCGTTCACCTTCAGCCTAAATTCCCGTTATATTCCCTTTTTTACGTTTCCAGATTTTTAGGTGCCCTAGAGTCAATAGAACGACCACATTGACTCGGAGCTCGTTATATCATAGAAGATATATTATAAATCGGAGTCGACCTAAGCTGTCCAAGGCTCCGTTGACCTAGCAATTTCCTATTTTATTTCGCCACCGATCTGTCTTAAGGCGTGACCGTATTCGGAGTAAATATAACCGATGATTGAGGAGAGATACCCTTCTTCGTTAGTTCGTCCCATATTAGGAAAGGTCTTACACCCTTATAATATCGTAAAAATTTTCGTCATTGCTCGTAATACTTGCTCTTTCCGATCCGTTGCTCTTTTGCTATTCTTATCTCTACTAGCCTCGATTAATGGCCAGGTTCAAACGTTGATTTTGTGGCTATTGAAATGAGAAAGTTGATAAAATTCCACGCTAAACGTTTATTAGACATTGACATGGTATCAATTCATTTTAACAAATGGTGCCATACCACACTCATATGTTGCCCGTTAAAGTTGTTGTATCATCTTGTAAGTGCTGTATATTATCCAAGTATCCTACTACTCTCAGAGTTTGACAGCTTAACAACCTACCTTGCGTTAATTTCATCACTCCCACTCTGGGTTCAGAGCTAATTACTGAACTGCTCGCTAGTTTCTGTATTTCAAATTTTTCCTTGTATATGTTCGTTTATTGTCGTTCAAATAAATGGTTAACGATTTCGCTTCGTGGAAGGTACAGTTCGTACCGTAATAGTACAAAAAGTGTCATTCTTTTAGAAAAATTGTACTATATATCCGAAATTGGAGATTGATAGGAATATTAGCCGCCGTTTTCACTCCTTCTAGAAGAGTCCTGATCAGGATCCTGCATTTATAGATGAAGTATCATTTACTTACTCTTCAATACTCCATTTTTTCCACTTATTGAATTAGAGCGTTTTTTGATGGTACTCAATATTCTCCAATTATAATTAAATTATAAATGGCAGTCTTAATCGAGAAAGAATTTCATAAACCGTTAAAAATATACGATTTAGTATTGAAGTAATGCATGTGAATAATATTGCAAACATTTCTATAATTTTAAAATTGTCTCTCATAAGTAATGCATCAATTTTGTTATGGCTTATGCCACTATTTTTTTCCGCGTACCAGATCTCTTTCTCTATTGCTTTATACTCAAGAATCAATTATCCTATGGTAATGATTTATAAGGGCGTATTGTAATTTTGATGATTAGGTACTGGAATTGATTGCCAAAAACTTCAAATATTATTCAAAGTTTGTGATAAATCGTGATGAAGGTGTGAGGTGTATCGAAATCCTAATTTTTTGATGGCTAGACGAGACTTGTGTTTTGTCTAACCGTAATAGTACACAAAGTTTTACACAAACATTTAAGAAAAATTGTACAATATGTATGAGATTGGAGATTAATAATCAGTTTCAGAGTCAATAATATTTCCCTGTGGGAATTAAGGAAGAACGTGATCCTTTTCGTGTCTATTCCAGTTGATGACGAAAGTAAGAAAATAAAAACTTATAATATGAAATTAAGTTAATGAAATAAGCTCTATATGTATAGGGGTTGGGGTTTATTTGCATGAAGATTTAACTAAGCAATGCATTATTACTCGCGTGCTGTCATAAATCTTCCGAATTGAGTGAACAGGTATAAACGTTAAGCTCACACCTAAGCATTATTTTCTGTAGAATTTGAAGCTGTTATCATGCCATTTTAAAGAGGATTAAGTGTACTTCTTCATTTGTACGCTCACTGCTCTGGTGTGAAATATTTATAGCTCGGCTTACAGATACTTAAAAATCGTTCTAAACATCCCTTCCGTAAACGCATATATATTTTCCGTCGAAAGTCTCTGTTTTACGACTGGATTAAGTCACCAAAGCTAAAAATGATTGCTAAATTATAGTTTTTATTAAATATCGGTTGAAATATAAAATTTTCATGCCCTACAATTCTCCCGCGATAATTCTCTTGATCCGATGTTTTTTTTGTCATCCTGGGAATAAGTCGGGCTTTTCAACGTCTGCTAAGGAACATTAATCAAAAATACAAGATGATGCCCGTCCCCGCGGGGCGAAGCGAAAGTATAATCTCGGACTCCCGGCAAGGAACAAAAAATCTCATTCGCCGTGGCGGCACGTAACGAAGAATCAGCACCCAATTCAACCGGTTTTTCCGTATACGCGAGTCAGGTTGCTGTTAGAAAGTGGAAGGAATGGATATTGGGTCATGGTCGATTCCTTTCTTCTCGATTCTCGATCGCCATCCCAAAAAACTGCTGCATGTGCAGTTCATCGCGGAATCATTAGGGGTGAAATTGTGAAATACTTCACGGGATGAGATGGTGTTTAATGGTCGGTCATTTTTCTCGGGTTTTGGAACCCATTAACAGCACGCTCGTATAATATTTCACTATCATAAGCCTCACGATTTTTTTCTTCACCCGTTCCTTTTTTTCAATCTTTTCGACGTTTATTTTGTGGTTTAACTGGTTTTGGGCTCAAAATGGACCCACGTGTGGCACCTTCATGACGTTTTATTATTCAATCCGTTTTCTATAACCCTGAAATTTTCCTTTCCCGATTTTTTTACGACTTCTGCTGTATGCTAGTGGCGAAATATAATCATATAATATGCTGGTTGTCTTTATTTCTTTATTTTTAAAAATCTTTTAAAGAAGTAGGTTTCAAGGGTTTCTGATAATGTTTCCAATTGTTTTCGAGGTATGCTAATGCTACCACAAAGCCAATGGCCTACTTGTAACAATTCAATGATAAAAATAACCGAACCTAGCCGGAAAAGAATTGTAATAATGCTTTCATCTATGCCATTTATTTAGTTACCTTAATTACCGGGGCAAGATTTCTGTCATGTCAGTACTTTTTTTCTTATTGTAAGTTATCGACTTAAAATCTTTGATGATAAAAGTGACGAAGCCTCCTATCCATTAATTTTCGGCAGCCCAATACCAGGAGAGTATTTTGAAGGAAAAATGATTGTTCTCCTAGTTGTAATTTTCAAGATATTTCAATAAACAGGTCCTATATGATAACTTTATTAGTATCAGTAGTTTGCGTGAAAAATACACCACATCCGAATATGTTAGTCCTGTCTCTTTGTTAAACTTTTTTAAAGAAATTGCACAACAACTGCAATTTTGCGTACTGCCTCTTCAATATGCGGTATTTTGTTTTTTAGGTTACCTAAAAATTTCTATTTAAAAGATAATTGTTTATTCATTTAGTTAGATGGCACAGGCAAGGTGAGATTTCATAAATGCTACGCATACCTTACGCACTAATTCTCTATATTTAAAAATCAGGTAGACAAATGCACACTATTAATAATATTTATATACAAAAATGATACTCGAGTCTAAACGAGCGAACTAGGCGAGAAAATAGCGGCCTGTTGCAAAACAGTTCTTGAGTGGATCAAGGTGGCCCAATATAGATAACTTAGTCCGATCGAATTTTCCTAGCTCGCTCGCAGTGGGCCACCTTCAAATGTTTTTTTCTCCTCCATCCCGTTTCCGCGCTACCCTGGCGCTCTCTGCGAACGAAGCGGAAAAAATATCAATCACCGAATCGACTTGGGGCGAGGCAGCAGCCCCCGAAGGTATTAGCCCAATTCGTGGCCTCAGTCCAAATCATTCTGGAGCGCTCGCCGACGACCGCGGGGGCAATACGACGTGCTACACGAACGAAACAATGCCCGCGCGCCTGGCGGTCCGCCCGCGACCTTTCGCCCAAGGACTCGCTTGCCGCACGCGCTGGACCCGGCTCACAGGCGGCCGAAGCGACTGAACGATATCCCTCCAAAACGCGAGCGCATGTGCTGCTATGTGATTTTTTTATCCGCTCCATCACGCATGTAACCAGAAAGCTACTTCGGGAGCTGCCTGGTTACCAATATTGGCAATAGGGTTGTTTCCTTCGTCAACGAAAACGAAAGGCATTGTTTGCAATTCGTTGCCCACCATTAGTGTATTCATAATATAAAAATTATTTGCTTTTAGAAACCCCGGTTTAGGCGAATGGCAATGGTCAGTTTTAACCGCATTTGAAAAAGGCCAGATTGGCGCCCATGCGATGTCATTCCACGTGACGTCACAGGGACCTAGATTCTATACGAGTAGATAGGAGTTTTACATCGTCTGAGATTACCAATGAATGCATGAGGCACAGAGCTCAGGGAAACATCTCTTAATAATCACCTATTAAAAGTGCCTATGGTCGGAAAGTTTCCTTCGTTTTATAAGGTATTAATAATCCTTACGTGATAACATTTACGGGAGTCACCCGCAATGCACAAATTGTGCGAAAATTGTGTGGAATTAGTCAAGAGCGAACGCCTCTATGTGTTCCAAGTCCGGGCCAGCTCTCCAGCTGTGGCGCTGTGCGCACGATTTGGACTGCTTGTGACAACATATGCTCTGCAGTCCAAAACACCTAGTCCGGTTGTGTCCACAAATATCCACAGGAAGGGATGACGCTTCGGTAGCTTAACTGGCTAGAGCACTCGACCGGAAATCGGGGGATCCGGGTTTGAATCCTGTTCAAGGCGAATGATTTTTTTCTCTGTGAATTTTTCGCACAATAGTAGATATTGTTTATATCAGGTGGTTGAGTCAGCAATGTTTTTTTTTTTTTTTGGTTAACTAGCAGGCCACCCGGCGCTGCTCGGGAAGGATAGTAAATAGATAAATGGGAAACTTGGAACTTGGATGTCATGACCATAAAAGATTTTAGTGTTTCCTCTTTGAGGGTGTCAATAAGTGTGCCTACCTGGCAGGATGTCCAACAGCAGAAATTGTATGGTGTGACGTAACAGACAAGTTATGAGATAACGGCGCAAAAGACACGTTGTAGGCAATTAAAAGTAGCACTAATGGCTTTGGGAGCATGAGAAGCACCTATTTATCAACCTAGATCGCAATCCGTGCTGCTGTATAGAAACGCGTAGCGGATAGACAAACAACCATCCTCTTTTATACATGTATTTTTTGTATTTATGGATGAAAATACGAGAACATTTAGTCGCTCTTTAATTGATTGATGCTGAAAATTATAGAGTAAAGTAAATCTGTAAAATTCTGCTTCCTCTGTGTCAGTGTTTTTGCATTTCAATTTACATGTACCTGCGGGAAAAGCCGTAGAGATGGAATTTCTACTCGCTTTCTTCTCATAATTTGACGAAATTATTCCTCTGACTAGGATTTATTTGTTTTCCGATTATGAACTATGTATATATTCAATATTATCAAAGTGATCAACTCATTCAATCAATTATTAATTTTGTTCATAGATATTGCGTGCATCGGAAGTTCTTAAATGGACTTAAAAAGCTATGAATTAAATTTTTTATAGACCTAAAGTTTGATAGTTATCAATGGGTGCTATCAAAAAAGAGGTAGTATTATGGCTTGATCTCCATAGGTATTTGTTGCAGAAATGCGCCTGATTTTTCGCAAATTTTCTTAACCTTATATGCTAGAATTATCGATATGCGGTGGCTTTGAAGTGCAGGTGGCGGACTCCATGAAATGTAATAGGGTGGTTTCCTATTATTTTTTTATCGCCTAAATCGAAAGATAATTACTCCTGGAGTACGTATTTCACGCGTTCAGATTTTTAAATGACGATTTCTATTTTTCGCGATTAAATGAAAAGTGAATATATTCAAGCGCGCGAAAACGCGACGGGTAAGTATGAATGCCGGGAAAACTCCCGTGTGACGTCGTTCTGGTTCCCGCTGCCGCAAGTGAGGTGACCTTGGGGCGAGGCTTTGAGCGCTGATACGACGCAGGATGCTAGCAGGTAGCAGAGTACCATGCTAGCTGGTAGCGCTTGGCTTAAATAAGGATTATTAATACCTTATCAAACGAGGAAAACTTTCCGACCTTAGCCAGTTTTAATAGGTGATTATTAAGACATGTTTCCCTGAGCTCTGTGCCTCATGCATGCATTAGTAACCTCAGACGATGTAAAACTCCTATCTACTCGTATAGAAACTAGGTCCCTGTGACGTCACGTGGAGTGGCATCGCATGGGCGCAAATCTGACCTTATTCAAATGCGGTTAAAATTGACCCTTGCCATTCGTCTGAACCGGTATTTCTAAAACCAAATACTTTGTATATTATGAATACACTAACGGCGGGTAACGAATCGCAATCAATGCCTTTCGTTTTCTTTGATGAAGGAAATTACCCTATTATCCAGAAAGAAACGAAGGGTCATAGGAGAGTTGCGGTTATGCTTTTGGTTTCCTCAGTAGATGTACCGCGGAGTCGTGCATGCACTTTATATAACGTTTATTTGTGATTTTCTTCACCTTAGGTAGAAATGTGAAGTCACAAGATGCCCAGAAGTATTTGGACACAAACGTGAGCTGGCGGAACAGTCTTTGGAACAGAACTTTGGAAATCCCATCATAGGAAAAAAAGAAACATCAGTAAGGCCTTAATTTAAGAGAATTGCATGACTCTAAGATGCGATGATGAATCTGACAAAGCTGATGAGAGGATCGTGAAGTGGACAGAGAGGGAATTGAACAACTTAGTGCTGGGGATGTTGAACAGAGAGAATAGAGGAAGTGCGAGGGAGGCCGAGGTTCTCATAGGTTGGATCAAGTACTTAGCGGATGGGGGATCGTTTGAAGAATATTAGGTGAGCGTTGAAGGGGGGAAGAAGATATTAGGATCGTAAGGTTGAGTGAAATCGAATTACCTTTACAATTGAAAAGTGTATTCCAA
Source organism: Ischnura elegans (assembly GCF_921293095.1). Classification (NCBI taxonomy): domain Eukaryota; kingdom Metazoa; phylum Arthropoda; class Insecta; order Odonata; family Coenagrionidae; genus Ischnura; species Ischnura elegans. Next base: position 68,001,441 of record NC_060252.1, read on the forward strand.
GTTGAGAGGAGAGACGATATGGGAATATTAACAAAATGCTCTATGAAAACCTTCCTCAACAGTAGAATATTCTAATAGCCATAATAATAGTAAAGGACCTAATTGCAATGAGAGCGTGAGTTTTGAAGTTGTTTTTTGGTACTTTTTGACCCGAAGTTTTGACGTTGCAATGGCCTCTGCCATACTGTTTTGATCTAGTCAGTATTTTACATTCTAATTCCCCAAAAGGTTGAAATCTTGAGAAAAAATTTTGTCTTTTCGTCAGCTATTCGAATTTCATTCCTAAAAGTACGTTCAAGGAAACAACGTTGAGCCTGCACGCGCAGGTGTTCCACCTAGGTTCTCATAACCTGAGAGCTTACTTTTTATCTCAGAAAAAGAATCTGCCAAATTTTTATCCTAGAGAAAGGACTATAATCAGTAAGGCTTTGCACTTTTTATCCATGGATAGAATGTAATTATGATGCAAAAGCTTCGGAGAAATCTAAGAGAGATCATCATCAGTGGTCAACAATCCTAACATTGGTTTGACGCAGCTCTCCAATCAATTCTTCCTTCAGCTAATCTTTTCACAGCTACATATTTCTTCTCTTTCGCATTGTTCTTTACCAGTTCCATAAATTTTATTCGAGGTCTTCCTTTTCCGTTCTTGCCATCCACTTGTCCCTAAACGATTGTTTTCATCAGGTCATCATGTCTCTAGATATGGCCGATAAGGTTTTTACATGCTATGTTAATATTACATTATGCATAAAGTCCATTGGATATTTGGCACCCACCTTCGGTACTAATCATTACTGATAAGGAGAAATGGTCTAATAATTAGATTGATTACGTCCTGAAGTGGGGAGCAGGGTTCGCGGCTCTATCACGGCGATATTTTTTCTTTATATTTTAAAATAAGTTTCCTTTGAAATCTTAAAATCTCGCAGCTCTGCACTCAATTCTTCCATCAGCTAATCTTTTCTCACCTACGCATTTCTTCTCTTATACATCCTTCATTACTTGTTCCGTCTATTTTATCCGAGGTCTTCCTTTTCCTTTCTTGCCTTCTAATTGTCCCTCTGTCCAACTGTCTAAGGGCGGTACAGATTTTGAAATAACATATTTTACTTCTTTGAGTGCTCTATATAATCAAATTTCATGATCCCAACTTATGGTTTACACTCCCCTCCAAGTTATCTTGTGCCATCTGGTTACTCGACTTCTCGCACTTGGGCTCTCCTACGCCTTAAAGGTTTGGATCGGACGAGTCGAAGCTGCTGAGATGATATTGTGTGTGCTTTATGGCAGTGACCCCGTGATCTCCTTCCCGTAAGCCGACGTCCCAGACGGTTATAATATTTCTACCAGTTTCCAAATGCTAGGTAGTTAATTTACTGTTGCCACTCTTTATGGATGGGTGACTGGGATGACAGGTAGAAGGAGGTATATTTATAGATTAATTGCGGTAGTTTAATGGCCAGTCTCCGCTGACCTAGTGGGAGCGTTAAACGTTCACATAGCGCAAATTAAACGGAGTGGAAAATATCGTTCGGTCCTGAGATTTGCACGTGACAGTTGTGAGTAGGTCAGTGGTTCTTCGGTTGTAATTAGTTACTTGCGGTATTAAGTGGAATGAATGAATTAGTGCTTCCATAGTTTATTTCGGGAAATGATCGATCGATTTGAACTTAGATTGAATGAGATGTGGGGTAGGAATAGAGGAGCGTAGATAAGAAAGTAGGAGAGAAAATAATTAGGTATTTACATCTAGAATAATGCTATTCTGTTTTTGGGCAATTATATGAGATCAAAAGAGAGAGATATACGGGTGTATGCCGCGTGACGTAGTGGAGACTGCCCCGACGTTTTGTGACTGACTGCTGGTCACTTCTTTGAAATGTTACTCATAGTTATTTCGCTTAACAGTTACACGATCGGTTTACCTTTCGGGTATACTGGGAGAAAATGTCGTCTTGGTGAAATTGACCGTACAAAAAAGGTGCGTTTTAAACTTTCTTTGGAATTGAAATTTTCTTTGGAGTGTTATCTTCATAAATATTATTTATAAATATGTTCTATAACCGTTATTCCTAGTTCATTCCGAGCACTTTGTTTTACAGACGTCCGATCACGAAATTATTAAAAAAACGGCACCTGTTGACAAGCCTCAAATGAATAAGAAGGGCCAAACCATCATTGTATTATTCTAATATTGTTGAGACTTCGCATAAATTGTTGTTCTCCTTGACTTTCTTTTGCTGATACTAAAACGTATTATCATTTTAATTTAGAAATATATATTTAACATTTGTATGTAATCAGATTTCACTTCACTTTGCTCTTTTTGTAAAAAACATACGTTATATTGGTATTTGTTCAATGAATAAATAGCAAAGTTATTATTATTTAAAAAAATTTGCTAAGCCCATTCGCGTTAGAGGTACGCATCTTCGAGGCAGTCCAGTGTGTCCCTGGAAATTCTGCAGGAATTTCCCTTTCGATGCCATTTATCCTACCCGTTTTTCTGGCGCCGATGTGATGGAAGCTAAGGTAGGGAGGGTCGACAAGAAGGTGGGCGGTACGCCCACCAAATAAAAAATAATCGATGGTTTGAGAGGCTATTTTTAGTATCTCCACCCGCGGAGGGAACGGAGTGGAGGTACGTATTATGAGAATAAGATAAACATTCCACTCTGACCGAAAAACGTCGAGGCGTTTCAAACCAGTTGGGAAACGCTCCTCCAGTTTCAATCGGCGCTTGGTCGGGGGGGCAAGGCCTTGTTCCCTCGAAAGTTCACGGAAAAGAATTGATCAGTATGGTGCCTTTGCGTGAAACATTGAATGTGGAATTTCGGCTTGCAAACCCTTACAAGCAAGACTATTAACCCCTTCCAATTAGATTAATTTTCCGAATATCGTGCTCCTATTCTCTATTATTTTTTTGTGGCTCTCTTTTAAATAATAGGCAATGAAACGATATTTTGTTCTTTGTATAAAACGCAGAACCGTGAAATAAAACGTGATTATTAAACATGGAATACACAGCTATCGCTACTCAATAAAATCATTTCAATCCTTCCAATGCATCATGTTTCATGAAATATGAATTATTTATGTGCAATATGTCTGTTTTAACATTTTTAAGGTTTCAAAATAATCATATTGTTCCTCTAAATTGTGCTAAAATTATGAAATTCCGATGACGAAATACACTCGTCCTTGCGCGGTTTGGCGCCGAAAGTTCATGACGAGTTAGACTCGTCATTACAGCGCAAGGGGTTAAGGCCGCTATACACAGTGAATGATCATGCTGAATGATCACTTGATAATTTACAGGATCATGCGAGCGAAATTGAACATGTTCTAGTTTTCACTGAATGGTCATACGCATGACGGTTCATTCGCGAATTTTTCCGTTGTATACAGCGAATAATTTCATTCGGATGATCATTCAGCGTGATCATTCCCATGACCATTCACCGTGTATAGCGGTCTTTACAACAGAGGATCCTCAAGCCTGCCTGTAAATGCGTTGTCACACACCGCGCATTTAAATGGGTTTACAAAAGTCGCCACTCGCGTCGCTGACGGCCAAGTTGACCCGATATTCCCGGTGAAATAAGGTATAATTAAGTGTGTCAACTGAAATGTACATTAAGGATGATATTATTTATAAAATAATGAGCCCTTCAATGCTTTTCCTCGCAATTACAAACATTATACTGCAAAATATTGGAAATAGTGGATCGCATTGCACTCATCACCGCGCTGGGGATATTTTTGAAAGCCGATTAAAGTGCGACAGAAATGGCAACAGAAAGTAACCTTCTGAGGGATGTAATTGGGCATCCTCTATGCAGTCCCCTCGAGTGCGAAGATTGCAAACACCTCCGTGTTTGAAGCTCCGTATAAATTGACCTGAAACAATTTTTTCTCCATCAGAAATAATTAGTCCAGCATTTTGACCAGAATGGATTCTGATTTTCTCATCACCCCCCAACACAGAATGACCACTTATGAAAAATATTTATCTATTGTCGGAGCACCATTATGGAACGGTGTTCCCAAAGAATGTGAAGGATTCTGTCTCTTTGTCTGTTGCTAAGCAAAGATTTTTTCGCTATATACAAACCCTCGAAAGTGTATAACTCTGGTGTTACTTCCTCTCTTTTATATTAGCATGCTATTTTCACAGCATATTATCCGCCCATCCCTATATTTTTCCTATAAATATTTTTGCTATTTGTCTATTATGAGCTCTATTGTATTTTATAATCCCATCATGTTCTTTATGGACTAGTTTAAGAACAATAAATCTTATTATTACAATTCTTTTCTGACTTAGTTCGTCGGAGGTATGGAATGTAGAGTCTGAGAGATTTATGTGTCACTGCAACTTAAGTTTTTTTTAAATATTTGAATGCCATTATTATTCATTTTTGGTAATCTTTAATTCGTAGGTCAAACTCAATCACCAAATATTCCACCCACATATGGGCGCTTACGTTCAGCATCCGGTGCAGTTATGCTGCCTCAAAACGTAGGGATAAAAATGATAATTTTTTGGCAGGACCGAACAGGAAGCTAGTTATTACGGCGCTTGCAATTGAAATTCGGCCAACTGCTTCCAATACACATGATTAAAGACGAAACGGGCGAGGAAAGATATTTTTTATCCGTAAGGCGAAAGAAATTACAAAAGGCGCACGAGTCCATTAATCAGATCGTCCTGTTTGCAAAAAAAATAATACCCATTCATGCAGCGATTTTGGTGAAAAATTGAATTTTTTTATCAGGGACAACAAAATATGTCAATTATTATTTTACCATCAAACGGTTTTGCGCAAAAAATTTGTATTGTAATGATAGATATTAAATTTAATCTGCCCTGGCCTTCACTCTATTTGTCGCATTAATGAATAATATTTTTTACGTTTTTTTCCGAACTTCAATAGAGTTGTTTCAGAACTAAGACTTTTGAAGATGTGATAAGTCTACTGCAAATAAGAGAATGCTATGAAGAAACTACCTGAGTAATTATACAATATAATAGAGACATTTGAATTTGAATTATCCAGGAAAACAATTTCGGTCAAAGAAGTGACTTAAAATTTTTACATGCGCACGCGAGGGTATAAAGAGGAAGAGATAAAATGGAAAAGTATTCCAAATTTTCTGAGGGTCTCATCTAAGTTCTAGCACATGGTAAGAATTTTAGGAATCTATGTTCGAACAAAGGTCACATAATAAGTGTTCATCTACAGAATGAATGCTTTACGTGTGTCCTTACATGTTACTGCCCAATTTTCGGGCATTTCTAGTATTAGGGACAGCATGGCGGGATTGCGATAAGGGATTGAAGACTATTTACTTCGAAATTCACATGCTTGATGAATACACACGTGTCTCACATGTTCCAGGAAATGTCGATGCTTATGCGTAACGGGATGTTGAGTTACAGCTAATCAGCCAAAATGAAAGCAAAAAAAAAAACGCCGGGTCTGGCGTGAATAGTCATCTGGCGAAGTATTTTTTATTTAGCCAAATTTCCTTAGGGTCTTATCGAAGTCCCTGCGCCAGGGGCAAATTGAGGAATCTATGTTCGAACTTAGGCCAGATGACGGGTGTTTCCTTAGTAGAATTCACACTTTCTGCGTTTTCTTACATAGGTATTACTGCCCAATTTGCAGATATTTATAGTGTCAGGGACCAGTGGTGCAGCGAGGAGGGTGCGGTTTTAGGGGATAAACCCCAGAGCTCAGAGAAATTTTGAAGTTATATCCATTTTACTTAATTGGATTGATATTACTAATAGAATAGTGTAAAGATTATTAAAATATCCCTCAGAAAGCCGTAAAACTCACGATTTTGAACCATTTATGTTAAAATTCCGCAATTTATTAATCTCGCACCTACCGCTTATCTTGGTGGGTGTTTCATACCCCCACACACCCCGGTATTCGTTGCACCTAAACCCCCACAGCCTTAATTCCTAGCTGCGCCCCTGTCAGGGACAACATTGTTGGATTAAAAAAACGGAACAAAGACTAACCACTCCAAAACTCCCACGCGTGAAAAGTGCACACGTGTCCAAATTCGATTCTTTTGCGTTAGGAGATGTTGTGCAAGAGCAAATGCCTACGAAATCAAAGAAAAAGTTGGGTCTGGTGCATCCGTCTGGGCGTGAATAATCATCATCCTCCACTTTCCATCGGGCCCTTTGGTTAATTTAGTTGCAAGAGCACCAGGAGGTATAAGTACTACGTATCTCCTGATGCCATACATGTCTCTCTCCTGCTCCCAGTCAAATGCGCCAACTCATTGCCGCCCGCGGGCCCCATTATATGCCTTCATTCGAGTCCGGTCACGCAGCAGCGGCAGCCGCCGGCCGGCGTCCCGAGGAAGGCAAGGCGAGAGGGCCGCAATCGTGGATCGGAATTGACCACATGGTCGGGGGGACGGCACTTGCAAAGCCAGAACTGTCGATTGCACCACAAACCTGCGCCGTCAAACGGATATCAATTTAAAAGAGCGATCCCTCGTTCGCCCGAGTGTCACTTCCATTGAGGGTGCGAATTACGTCCGCTCTCTGGGAGTCACCTACATAGATGCTGCGCATGTGGGCAGATTGATAAAATTAGAAAAGAAATTGCTTGCACACGCAAACACAAAGTAATGGATGTTTATAAGATTTTCTAAAATTGGTAATGCAATTTTCGTGCATGTGCTAGCTTGCTGACAAGGACATGTTGACGCCGAATCAGCTGAGAATTCAATATGCATATTCCAGTATATGCTTGATATATAACAACAAATAATGAATATTTGAAACAAGTTGAGTCCTTTCGATCTATTTACGATATCAATTATCAATCGCTCTCGCTGTCAACCAAATTGCCCCTGAGAGACAGACCATCGGCATGGATGCCGGCATTTGCCGCTAAATATGCTTCGTCTCACCGCCGCGGCTGATCTCTTCATTTTGAGGCAGCATAATTGCTCGAGATCGTATTTTTTCAAGCTCATTTGACCTATTAGTCGGAAGAATGCTTAATTTTTTGCGACAATTGCTGGCTTCCCGTGAAATGGAAGTGGAATCATCCCGAAACTAGCGTCCTAATCAACCTCATCGGCAGATCGTCTTCATATCCTTATTATTTAGAAAGCTCATGGCAGAAATCAAATGATTACCACCTTACTTTTATGCTCATTCCGTCGAATTTCCATTGCCAGAAGTTTTTGATGGAAAACAGAGTAGGTAAGTAAAAATAAATTTAAAAAGATTTCTAGAACCTTGCTTTAGCAAAAACGGCATATGATGCAGTAATATTAATAAAATAAGCTTTTCATCACTCGGAAAACAAAGTGCGGGTGCTGATGTGGTCAATGGGAAATGAGTGTAGAAGAGCTTGAATGTTGATTAAGGATCAGCAAGGAATATTAATATCCAAACCATTTTACACTGTATTTGGAAAAATCGTGTTTTTATCGTTTTTATTTTGTTTTTTTTTCCACTTTAAAATGTTTAATTAAATTAAAAAAATTGTGTAAATATGAAATGATTATGAAAAATACGCCTGGTTCACTTGGCAACAAAAAGCTTAAAAGTACACCATAGCAGAAATTACCCCAAGTAAAAAATGATAATATACAGGCACGAACAAAAGAAAGTGAAAAATAAGACAGAAACTTTCAGATAGCTTGTATTAGCACGCCAAAGAATAAATATATTTTTCAGGCGTATGTTCACGCTGAGGTAATAATTAAAAAGTTTTTCTTTGAACATGGTTAGAGAAGAAGAATCTTTTATAAATGACGGCAGGGAATTCCAGAGATTACGGCCAGGTAAGGGAAAAACATTGATATGCGTACTTGTCCGAAGTATAGGAGGCAGTAGGTAGTAATGACCAGTCTTTTGTGACCTCGCCGCCTCCTAAGGCCTATTCTACACGAGCGTCAAAGACTTTTTTGCACCGAAATCGTACATGAACTGTTACCAACGCAATAAATTGGTCTATCTACACGGGCGTCATAGTCACCATGGCAGATGGCGTAGGATGGCGACTGAGCGACTTTGTAGTCGACGGACGCGCGGGACGAAGTCGCCAGTTAAACTAAACGTAGCGTGTTTCTCACTACTAACGCGTGGTTGCTCAAGTTCTGCATACAGCTCAGTTGACTAGTTGACAACAGTGAGTGTGGGCATGTTCGACACCGGAAAGTCAAATTCTCTGCAGATATTCTGTAATACTGAAAAAAAACTTATCAGGGCACCGCGGGTACTTCCAAGGGTTGTTGAACGTTAGATGAAACGCACCATTCAATAATGCACAGTACGTCCTACAGCACCTTTTTTTCGTATTTTCTTGAGCAGTTGAAATAACTGAAGCTGAAAATGTCCAGCAATATATCCTAGTTCCACCACGTTCATCGCGTGACTGCCCGAACGGAAGTGTATTAAAATAGCGAGGCATAGGACCAGCGATAGGACCATACCCGCCTGATTGGTCTACCTACACGAGCGTCAAAGACTTTTTTCGAGTTCATGCGCGATTCGGGTGCGACAAAGTCTTTACGGTGACTTCCCATAGATTGGTCATTACTATCTCCTACGTCATCGGAAAAAGGCGTATCTCAATTCTTTTCTCATATCTAGTTGCACTGGGGTAACTAATTGTAAGAGTGTGCTTTGGGGGAGGGAGATATGGAGGGGCCCGGGGGAGTGTCGTGCCGTCGCAGGGCGCGTACACTCCCCCTGACGCCTTAGTCGGTCGTTATTCAGTGACTCGTCTCGCTGTCATGATATTTATAAATGATCTTTAACTTTAAGCAGATGAGGTTATTTTCGTCAAAACTAGACAATAGTTTTAAATAATTTTAATATTTCTCTGAGGATAAAGGAAAAGAAAAACTATGTATTTATCCACAAATTTATTCTCGCAGTACGACTAGCTTCGACGCAGCAGATATCTGATGATGACGCCGCTGTACCGCGAGAATAAATTGGTGGATATACACATAGTTTTTCCTTTCATTTTTAGAATTAACTTCCACAAAGTTTAGCCGGAGACTATAGAGATTATTTCTCTGAGGCTTTGGGGAGGGGGATATACCCCCCTCATCTCCCCTCTAGTTACGACACTGTCTGGTTGTAATCTATAGAATTCCCTGCCGTCATCTATAAAAGATTCCTTATTTCTATCCATTCTCCACGAATATTACAAAAGAGGATCCTCAAGTCGGCCTTGTCGCCGACTAAGTTTGGTTTACAAAAGTCGCCGCTCACGTCGCTGACGGACAAATTGATCCGAGTTTCACGAGGAAATAAGGTATAATTAGGGGTATTAAACGAAATTTATACACCCGATGATGTTAACAATCAAATTCATAACTTTTCAACGGCATTCCTTGCAATAACTAACATAATACTGCAAAATATTGGGACAATGTGGATCGCATTGAGCTCATCATCGCGCCGCGGACATTTATGACAATCGATTGAACCGCGGACGAAGTGGCAACAGAAATCAGGCATCTATGGGGTGAAATTGAGCCTCCTCTATATATTCCCATTGCCATTTTCAAAGAAATACGGTCTTTTACGCTCGCTTAGAATGGGTTTGCGTGAGGTTCGTGAAGTAGCAGCACCGGGCAGGCAGACAGGCGAACCTCGCGGCCCATCTCGCGTTCCTCGCGAGGCGTGGGCGCCGAATGGGGCCACGAGACGCCACTCTTGTTGACTTTTGACGGGGAATGAGGGGAAGGAGTGGAGGTGGGGGTTTTGATTCACGTTCTCCTCCTTCCCTCCCCCTCTCCCCCCCCACACCATTTACGTTTCCACAAACTCGGGTAAGCCCGCCCTACTCCGCACGATTCAGTCAAGTTTCCCTTTCCCTTCCATCTCCCTAGAACCACCGTAGGACGACCTTCCCCCCCCCCCCCTCTTACGCACAGCTCCCCTTACTCCACCTGAGCGCTTTCACGGTCAAGGTCGTACACAGCCTTTCACTTTCGTGAAACCGCTTCTCTCTGTTCCATTTCGGAAAGCATTCCATTCAGGAAACAAACGCGGTGCCGCGCATAATCAATCGTTTTGGAATGCGCATGTGCCAATGTTGGCTGCGGATTCAGCCAAGAGGTTCACGGATTATACACCGCCTTAGTCCATCTTCGTAGACGAATGTTTCGACCTGACAAAGCCAGCTATATTGCCGACGCAACTATCTTGTGTAGGCTACAATCATTTGCTCAACAACTTTATTAATAAATTGACTTTTTTTTTCTTTCTCTTGGCCTTAATTTTTTAACGTTGATTATGGTGTTTACGTCTTTAAGAATGAAACGTCAATTTTTTTTAGCCAACGATTCAAATTTACAAATCATATGCATTGCACAAAAGTCCTAAAGAAGGTATAAAAATTTGCCGAAACACTGGCCAAACATTTCTGCATTTAATTCTTGAATGAATTCCATTCTTGAGATCTAAGGTAGATATATCTTCAAGGAAGAAATAGAAAGATTGTCCTCCATGGTATTAATTCTAAGGACAATTAAAATTTATAATTCATTTGATGTCTTCTCCTTATGTGTTAATATGGGAGCAGAATTTGATTTAAATTCGTAAAGTTTTAATTAGCTTAGCTTAGGTAACTTGCTGGTTTGGATGAGTTTCCATTATCGAAAGTTATAGCCTGAGGCAATGAAATGAATTAGCTACTGTTTCAATGGTCAGTAATTTCCACCCCACGAGCAGTATTTACCTAGCCTTGCTAACCTTTAGGAATGAATATTACCCTGTAAAACAAAGCATTTCCCCTGGTAAATTTAGATATCTCTTGGCATTTTTAATTTCAATGCAGTGGACACCCTATCCAAACTTGCGATGCAAGTTCTATTCAGTCCCAGGATACTAAGTTATATTTTTCGCTCCTGGGATTCCAGTATCCTGCGAACACAAGAAGATATCTGACGAAAGTTGCTGACATAATGGCCAAAAAGCTGCAGTACCAACGGAACTAATGCGTTTTGTTAAGTTACATAGCATTCAACTTTGGCCAAATATTTTTACATATGTTATAACAAAATTTTTGGTATTAATAAATTTCATGGGAATGGGAGCGCTTTTTCCGCAACGATAACATCCTCAATTTCCTTCCAAACGATCCATCTACATCCGACCTTGATCGCCAACTTCCAGGGCTTTGGATAACTTCTGTTGCCTGGTCGTAAATATTCCTCAATCTTTAGAATGATTTGGGCTTCCGGGATAGCTTCCATGGATTCAACAATGGAGAAAAAATTTTACCTACGCTGAATGTCCATGAGGACAGTTTTCTTTACTTAAGGAAGGTGGCACATATTTGATTAATAGTATAAACAATTTTGACATAATTTCCAAAAGCCGCCTTGCTTACTCTTTGGCTAATTGGACTAGTCTGGCTATTGCGGGATCTTATTTCCCCATAGATTCATGGTGACTTTAAGATGTGAAGAATGAATATGGTGACAAAAAAAACATGATGCAAGATAACGTGTACTCATGCACCTTGCAACAAAGTTCCATTGCTAAAACCAAACATTGAACACTGTGATCTTTGGTGAAGGCTAACTGTTAGAGAAAAGCGCGGACTAACCAGAGGCAAATCGTTTTGGAGTCACCTGAAAGAATACACACATTTGGAAATTAAAGCCGGGGAAAAATTATGTCTCATCCTGCGATCAACCAAGATTATGAGAAATTTTTGGAAAACTAATAGTTATGCCATAATATTCCGTAAATCGACGAATATGACTTAGAAGCTTCTGAGATCATGCCTTAAGTATTATATAATGATTATGGTGTCGACGTTTGTCGCCGAAGACTGCCGTGTTTTTATTAGATATCGGCGTATAACTATCGAGTTTAAATGTATTATGATAAATTTAGTGCTTAAGTTTCATTGATTTAGCTAAACTCTCCTACATGTAAGAGGGACCCTCAAGAATGCCTTTATTTTTATTTGAATTCTCTTTGAGATCGTATGTTTGCAAATTAATTGACCACTTGTCAAACTAACTGAAAATGTCATTGATTGTAAATTATCTTGATTATCACGGCTCTGACAGTCAATTTCCGTTCGAAAATAAACTTAATGTCAAACTCAATTCAATATGTGAAAAGTTATTATTATTATTATTGGCAACAAATTATCTGATTAGTTGCATTTATAGATTAGAAATTAACTGGTCTCGATTATCCATATTTCCTCTTTACTAATTCCAACCTTTCTTTACTTACGTATAAGATTGTGTTCATAGTAGAAGCTTTATTTTAAAGCCAGAGATTTACAGATATAAGACATTTTTGATTCTGAACATTTCCATTTTACTCGTTGAATGCGGTAAGAAACACATGACATGTGAAGCAAAGAATGGTTTCTTATTTGAATATGCGCTCATGCTGTGACCCTTTCCATCGCCTTTATCCTATGCTAACGAGTCATTTTTCCTTGTACGTGTAATACGTCGTAAGAATGTTTCTCTATATAAGCGAAGCTTGGACGTTGATGGCAGCTGAAAATTCAAGAGCGGAAGCATTCGAGATGTGATGCTACCGAAGAATTATGAAGAGAAAATGGATCGACCGAGCAATTAATGAGGATGTGCTAAGAAGAATGGGATAAAAGAGAAGTCTACTAAAAACTTTAATAAGACGACGGGGTAACTTTGCTGGCCACATTATGAGACATGATGTCCTGATGAAAACAATCGTAGAAGGACAGGTGGAAGTGAAAGGGACGGCCCCGTATGAGTTGCAAAGGGCAGTTTATAAACCCTGATAAAGATAATCCATACGTCACTATTAAAAGGCCAGCGGATAGGAGAGAGGAATGGAGAGCTGCGGTAAATCAATCTCGGGATTATTGACTAATAAAAATGAGTAATATGTAGAAATTCTCATCGTAATTAACCTGCGTACTACAGTTTTTCGCTCTTCTAGATTATGAGTATACGAGCGTGCTGCGCCTGCTCCCAACGGGCTTCCACCGCTCTTTTCAATGCAGGTCCACAGAGGGATAGGCGCGTTTCTAATTTTAAAATGTAGAAAAAAATGGCAGGGTCTTATGAACAAATTTAATTGAATGTTCATGTACAAATTGAGGTCAGAGGACCTCTTTAAACAACATTGGAAGTAATTACACTATCCTCTGTAAAACGCACATGATGACTCATACTTACGTATCAACAGGAGACTTGAATGTGGAATCAGCCGCATTTTGATAAAAGTTATTTAAAGAATGCGAGATATTGTTGCAAATGAACAAATGTATCAGTTTGTGCGCCGTTTTACGTCAGGAATATTTACCGGTTTTTGTTTTTTTTTAAATTATTTAAAGACGAATTTTAGGAAACAATAGCAATATTTAGGAAGTAAGATATGCCGTCGCATGTTCTCTGATAATTTTTGTGCATTTTGGTACCTCATTTGTAGAGTTTGGTTGCGTATAAGTTAAGAAAAAGGTATATCTATATAGTAGAAATAATATAGAAGATTCTCCATTATATGAATTAGGTCTGTCTGCTAGCGACCACATAAAACAACTTTTCCTTCTGCACGGATAAAAGGGGTAGGATAAGTTGTTTATCATTGACGTGTTTTGTATTATTTTCTATAATACTGAATTCGTCACCTATACTTCTTTTGGAATACACCTATCCGTGTATTCTTGCGAGTGTTTATCTACCAGGTTCTCTGCTTGCCTTATGCAACGCCTCTGCTTTTCTGGATATCCCCTTCGTGTAGTATCATGTGTCTTAACCTTATCCTGGCTGCGTGGGAGGCGATTGGCATGAATGAACTCCCACCGGATTAACCCGTTACCATACCATGTCTCTCATTCTGGTTTCTGCCATGTAATTTAGCTGTCAGGGACTTTTGCCCGACTTAAAGTAAAGGGTGAACCTGCACTTGCCTGGAATACATCCGCAAAGTGTAGTCCTGTTACTTTATTCTGTTGTTCCTTTTCTATACCCATTGCTTTTAATGGAAACACAACGCAGAATTTGATGAAAAAGCGATGGAAAAGTACTATTATGAACAGAGAAATCGAAAACCTGGACCCGGAACCCTGGAAAACACGGATGGATCTGAGGAGCATTACAATGCAGTAGCACGCATTTGTTCTTTTTTAATACGAGAATTTTCTGAACATTATGATTCAAACACAGCATAAGTAGGCGTGTAGCATTTTTTATTCCTTCAATTTTCTGCTGATGTAAAATAACCATTCATAAACATTTTGGAAAGTAGTTTAATCCAACAAATCAAAATTAGTTAACACTAGAAGGACCAGAATCGTCATTTTGACGAGTTACTTCTACTTAATCATATTGTTTTTTCTGTCTTCATTTTTTAGGGTTTCTTTCCTTTTTTATGGTACTCATTCTGTTAAAATATATGATAATTGTTGCACATAAAAATGAAGTTATACCACCTGTGTATCTTAAAAAATTCCCTCAAAATGACAGTTTTTGCGTTTCTACTTCATATGTAACGATAATGCGTGTTTTAATAGAGGAAATCACTATATGTACTATATTACATCTGGCCATTTTGATGTTTTAGTTAGCACATTTATGCATTTAACATTTCTTATTAAATTTTAAATCGAAATAAGTTTCATATCAGCCATACCGAGTGGAGTGTGGTAGGCCAGGCTAGGGGAAGAGCTGACATGACTGCTGTTTACTTTAAAAATTTCGGTGTAAATGTTTTGAAAAAAAATTGCTCAGTTGTATTAATAATCAAAGTAAAACTTTTTTGGTAAAGTTTTCGATTAATTTTAACGTTAACTAAGAAATATTTAAAATAATTACCACACCTCTAAATTACGGGTTATGGTTCTTCTAGGTAGCCATACGACTCCGGTCCTTCTAGTTTTAAATGCCATTAAAACAGAAATTCCATATTTTAGCCTTTACTGTCCCTCGAATGTGACTTCAAGAGAAACAGCGGAAAATTCCAAATATGAAAACAGCAGTGATCGATGTTCCCCGTGAGGAATGGCGAGCCAATTGTACCCGCCGAGTCGGGACAATGGCGACCTAAGAACGAATACAGTTACAATCCCACGCGCACTGACCCCACCCTCTGCTACCCTCTACCCCCTTATCTGTATCCCTTGATCCTTCCCACCCTCCGATTGGCTCCTTGCCTCTTGATCCAACTCCCACACGAATCAGTGTACCAAAACACTCTCTCACTCAACCGGCCCCGAACACACGAACTCATGGTCAACCCTTTCGAATCAATCGCACACGGACTGCACAAGGGCCTCCATATTAAAATACACCGGCGCAGTATACTCACCAATTTCCGCAATCCTCGTGAATAACCCTACCGAAACGCATGTCACACAAACGCGCGTTAAACTTAAAAAAAAAACTCAGCAATTAACCCAATTCAGCATACAATTGTACGTGTATCTCCCAGCTAAAACACACTATTTAAAAATATCACCAATATCGATTCATTTTTTACAAATGGTTTACTCCAGTGGCGTAACTATAACTATACTCAACCAATAAAAATAACAGAGTGAGGACCAGTAACTAATATAGGTAGAGTAAACCCTAATCTACACATGCCAGTAGGTACCTAAAGCGTAAAAATGCTCCTGAGAAGTAATTTAAAGTTAAAATTATCAAACTTGAAATACCGTCAAATGTTTTACAATAGTGCATCTCACATATCCTGAAAATTACAAGAATGAGGGGATAGATCCCCCAAAAAGCCACAGAGAAATTAAAAAAAATATTTAAAACTATTGCCTAGATTTGATACATAATAACTGAATCTGCTTATAGTCCAAATTTTAAGTGCCAAAATGATGTAAAATGTATTTTCACGCTTGTCATATTTCAAAAATTCTCCCTGACTCCCCGTTGCCCGGGGGAGGGGGGGGAAGAGTCGCGCTTCAGGCCTCCCCTTCTCCCCAAAGCATATTCCTAGCTACGCCACTGGTTTGCTCTAGCATAAAACCCGTCTTGTGGCTACACACAGTGTCGGAGTATGGGTACTCTCTCGCATGAGAGCTATTCCAAAAACAAACAAGTTCATACTAAACATCTTTATTTCCACGAAATACAGGATGTTTCAGAAGGAATCTGCGATACTTTAGGAGGTGGTGGGGGAGACAATTTGAAAAATATTTTATCCTATTAACATGGGGTCGAAACTCCTTCGTTATTGAGCTATGGCAACGCAACCTTTTTTTTGGGTGCACATTGCAGTTACCATGAAAACGGTTTATCTCGGATATCAAACCTTTTCGACATTTCATTCAATACTCTGGGCATTATAATCGTAAAAATGTAAACAGTGTTTTATCTTTTACTCAACCAATAAAAATAACAGAGTGAGGACCAGTAACTAATATAGGTAGAGTAAACCCTAATCTACACATGCCAGTAGGTACCTAAAGCGTAAAAATGCTCCTGAGAAGTAATTTAAAGTTAAAATTATCAAACTTGAAATACCGTCAAATGTTTTACAATAGTGCATCTCACATATCCTGAAAATTACAAGATCATAGCATATGCTTCAAGCGAGTAATCTGTCGCTTTATAATATCGGTCGAGCAGGAGGTATGCGTCCTTTTAGCTAGGCCCGGAATTTTCTCGAGGCTAATCCGGCTTCAGCCTATGGTCTCAAGATCAAGAGGAACCTACAACCATGTTGAAATCGAAATTAAACTTACGCTATAATGAAAACAGTGAAGACTAAAACATTGAACCGGAAACAAGGAACCAATCGCAACAGGCTTCATTTAACTTATAGATGTATACCACAGTAATGACGTTTTTTATAATCTCTCATGTAATTTTCGAACTCAAAAATGAGAATAATAAACAGAGATATGATACTGCCCGCTGATTTTATATAGCAGCTCAGAGCACGTGTTTCAATTGCCTTGCAATCGTCAGCAGGTACTGTTACTGATAGGTCCCATCAGGTGATGATGATTGATGATGATGATAGACAAAAAACGCGTTGTGAGCTGCTATATAAAATTAGTGGGCAGCTACGTTATCTTTGATTATTATTCGAAATGCTATTCCACGATATCCCTCCGGAAAATTTGATGTAAAATTGGTAGTTGAAAGGGCCTCTTTTCATTTGAATCCGACCCTGCACACAGCACTAAAATATGAACCATATCCCCGTGCACAAATACACAATCGGCCGCATCCCTTGCTAAAGGACGCCGACTCACGCATTCGCCCACTCCGAGCGGATCGCCCTTCCACCAAAACACTCACACATCAATCCAGATCCACATGGACGGAGCACGGGGTAGGGTCGTGAGCAGCGGCTCGGCTGGAAGGTGGGGGGCGGGGGGGCAAAATTTCTCTCTCCGGAGTCGCCCACGCACTTATCGCCCCCATCATCACTCGTGGTCGGGTCGTCCGTGTAGTCGCATCGCTGCCCAAGGAAGGACAGGAGGCTAGGCTGGATTGGGTGGTCCAATTCCAGCGGTCAGCACGGACAAGGCCCACCGGGTCGCGGGCCCGCGACGCCGGGGCCCGCCGCTGCGACGGACTCTTCGGCCCGCCGTGAGGCCCCTCGGGGACCCAGCAGTGCGACGCAGGGACGTGTCCCGAAGGCTGCTCCTCTCGTTGGACACCGCGAATGTCGGCAAGATGCTCATAACGGAGGCCGGAGATGTCAGGTGGGTTCCAGCCGGTATGGTGGCGGCGGAAGTAGAGTCGAACACGGCAGCGGAGGTGCTTCGTAACGTCCCTGAACAAAATCAGAAGAACCCAGCATGATGGAGTGGAATTTTTCCATATTGGAATAAACACTTGCAGTTTTCCACGATAATAGTCTTTAATTCCAACTAGATATCTATGTAACTACATCATCATAAAGGCAAAAATGGTTCGAAGATATCTATCTTACTACATCATCATGAAGGCAAAAATGGTTCGAAGAATAAACCATTTTGTACCTTGAAAATGATGTGGTAACATCGAAACTTTGGTCGGAATCAAATTTTATAATCATGGGAAATAGCAAGTTTTTATTTCAATGCATCCCAGAATAGTTTTTGTATCGCTCTGAGACGGCATCATGTGTCTAGTTACAGTATGTGAGAAGTGAACCAGGCATTAAGTTGTTGAGGAATGAACCTTTAGGTCAACTTCCCACGGTAGTTATGGGCAATTTAAACGGTTGCCGGTTGCAGATGCAATCAACGTAAGTAGCATTGAGTGTACCAGTACGCACCGTAGTAGTAAAACTTCCCAAGCTAATTGTTGACAGATTTACCAGTTTCAAAGGAGGTGCTTCATGACATGCCTGAATAGTTTCTGGATCGCTCTTAGACGGCATCATGTGAGTAGTTACAGTACGTTAGAAGTGAACAAGGCATAAAGTTGTTAAGAAACGAACCTGTTGTCAACTTCCCACGGCAGTTAGTGGCGCATTGAACGGTTTCAGATTCAATCTAAATACGTAGCGTTGCTTGTACCAGTACATAGCGTAGTAGTAAAACTTCCTATGCTAATAATTGACAGAATTACCAGTTTCAACCTCAGTCTGATGATACAGCGCTGCATACGCCATTATGTGCAAAGTGAGCTAGGATAGAGAATAGGCTTTAAACAACTATGAATCCAATTATTGGTTCGTACCACAGTAGTCATTATTGCACTGACAATTTCCAGGTACATTTTGATCATATAGCTGGCATTTTATGCCAAGTGATATGGATATAAATACGGGAATAAATAGTTGAGAACCTCCAACTTCTTCTATTCTTACTTTTAACAGTAATTATTGGACCATTACCTGATTTCAAATGGCTTTAGGTGATGTTTGCATTGAAAATGAAAATTCACTGATGTGCCAACAATTTTTGTGACGAAGTGCAGTCTGTAAGAAATTCAAATACCACCAAGATTTTGCGTCGCCAGCTCTTTCATTCACGCAAAAGACAAAAGTTTCATTGTAGGGTAGGTACTCATTTTAAGGCATGACTCTGAATATTTAAAGTGGGGCTTTGTACTTCCTGGAATTAACTAGCGTGATTAAATTTATTACCATTGACGTAAATGAAACCCATAAGCATTAAACGTCCAAGCTAATCAATATAACGAAACATTTCCGTGTGTACGATATGCATAGTGGTTGAGGAGTGTAACGGCGTGATTCTTTAACTATTATCACGAGCTAATTGAATACTTTAAATCTTTTGATGGAGATAGGACCGTTAGCCACTGATGAATGTGAGAATTTCTATCTACGGATAACTCCGGCTAAATGATAAAGCACCACATACATCAGATTTGTGTAATTTTAGGCAAGGGCAATAATTTCGACGCCATTTTTCATATTTAAGTGGCGAATTATTGGCGTATGTACTGTGAAAATAATCCACAAATAAAAAATCATCCGCCTTGACCAGGATCCTGGTCAAGGGGAATGATTTTTTCTCTGTGAATTTTTCGCACAATTTTTGCATTGCGGATGACTCCGTAAAGATATTACCGAGGCTTGCCCCGGTATTCTTAAATTGGTGTATTTACCGTTGAAAATGTTATTTCAAGAATGGTAGACCGTATAAATGTGTACAATGTGATCATCATTTAAAACAACAGAACATTCTCTTCCAACTCCTTTTTTTCCTATAGATGAGATGTCATTCTACCACCTGACTGATTTTCCTCTACATCCTATCTTTCCGTGATCATGTACGTAGACATAGAAGAGGGGCTTCATCTACGTGAAACATTGATCTGAGAACAGCTCCACGACTGCCATAAAGTAGATCACGGTCCCTGTGTCCTCCAAATTGACACTTGAGAGGTTTTAACCAACGACTGTGAAGCGATGGTCTCATCTGCACCCAGAGATGAACCGCTTGCGTGGCACTTACAGCAGCGGTTTAAAGTAGACCCCATCACATATTCCGTTCGTAATCCACGGTCTTTTCCCGGTGCGATGAATGAATTTAACCTCCTTGGCTGCATCAGTGGCTCTAATGAATTATACTGATTGGCTCTTCAAATTTTTTCTTCGCTATCCCATCGAAGGATACACTGGTCTGGAGAGCGATTTTCTTTCAAGGTGCAGTGATTTTTTTGAAAGACGTGTGTTGGCCTCCAAACTGCTGTTATCATCTTCGCAAATTAAATGCACGGCAAGAATTGAATTTATCATTAGTGTTTTGTGGCATCTACCCGTTTAGTAAATTTGGAATCAGTCATTGAATTTGCGTTGTCGGTTGACTGGAAAAATATCGTACTTCTGGTGCATAGAAATTATTTCATTGGTAGTGATTTTTCCGGTATTTTTCAAAGGTGAAGAGGATTATTCAGTAGTTTAAGCCTATTCCGTTTATTGCATTTTGAAATTGTTTATTCAAACTCTTATAAACGAAAGATTATATTACTTTTTGTATATTTTTTTTAAACTTACCATCATGTATCGAATATTTGTTATTTCACAGTACACATCCCTCCATAGTTGCTATTTTTATGTGTCTTAAAGTTGTTCTGTGGAGTTAGTTTACTTATTTATTCTTATACCTCCGATTACAGCACATATTGGCCATTTTAAATCGGGTTGTTCAACAACTTTAACAATTACGCGTGTACTGACAACCATTTTATTTTCCGTTCTATTAGACGTGATTAGTTTCTTTTCCCTCAAAGGTATAATGGGACTTCACTTTAAGGTCCTCCGCACCAGGCGTGTTTTCGATCCTGAATGTACTAGACTGCTAATTACTTCATGCATAATTATGACGTGAAGCTGTAATTTGTTAATGGTTCACCTATTATCCTCTGCCACTTACGGTGCTTCCTCCTTGACGTGTGTCTCAGCTAGCTCATCTTCGTTAGTCGGTTTTGTTGGTGGACTTTTTAGGCGGTGGAGATCACAACTAGACGCCTTGATGGGACGGCGGTGAGTTTATACCGAAGGTTTGAACCTCGGGCCCTTTGAAGTCCTTGACCATTTTCGACTCTTTCATCCTTTCATAGATAAAGGAAGACCTCACTTGGTAGGGCTCAATGTCTTTGACCGAAGGTCAGACTGCATGGCGGAGTTATTTATTCGTCTTCCTGAGTATCTTTCTTATGTTTATTCCAGCGCTGAGTGCATCCTTGTAAGGAATGTTTATTCAATGATACGAGTTGAAAGACTCCCGAGACTCCCGAGTAGGTTATGCAGCCCAAGTTTCTCTCGGCTTTAAAAAGTAAACAAGTGGTGGTATCAGAGAAAAGACTTCCTCCGGTAATTTAGAGTTGTAGTAGATATGGAAGCGTCAATCCCGGGTTGTAGGCAAAATAATAATGTAATCTTAATTTTTTTATAAATTATTCAAACCATCCGTTTATGTTTAACCATCAAAACATTTCAAATTGTAAAAACTTCTGTTTTCGCTGTCAAGAACTATGTGAACTAAGAAACTATGTGAACGATAATCATTGATGTTTTTTATCTTGCACGATAATTAGCGCATTTAATTACTTTTTTTCTAATTTTCAGTGTAACTAGGTTTTCACTATTCTGTAATTCATTTTCACTGTAATGTTTCTCACGTGTTGGTGTCGTCATCGTGGAGGTAATGATTGATGTGAGAGTACTCAGATCACGATTTATTTTTTGCTCAACATTCAATTAGGGGCTACAATATTTCAGTGTTGCCATATGGTTCGCTTTTCCTAAATAATTCTTGCATAAGACATTGCTATTCTCATTGTTGATCGCAAAGTTGGAATCCAATATTTTACAGCTCTTGAGTTTGACTGTAAACATATTAGTCGAGGGGAGTTAAAGGTTAGCAGAGAGGAGAGAATAGTACTATAGTAATAAACTATATTATACTTAAAATGTAGCGCAAATAGACTATAATTTGTCCTCATTATATTGCAAAATAATAATATTCAATGTTTATCATGCAAATAGTGAAATGCTTGACGAAGGAAGCAGAAGTTTATACAATTTGAGATATTTTGATGGCTAAAGATGGATGGATGATTTGAAAAAAAACCTTGTATTGAGCTGAAGTGAAATTTATTCCAAATAGAGTCGAAATTGTAAACTTCCGATTTTTTTTGTAGAAAACGTATTCGAGAGTTAAGTTTTTTGAACAGGTATCTTTCTTTTGCAGTGTGATTACTGTATTATTTAGATATATGTTGATAAAATTTCTCCGTCTAGTGGAAGGAAATGAAATGAATTCTCAATAACATAATGTTTTTGCTGGTGTTTGTTAATCATAAGCAAACGAATTAATGACTCTAGTTGTCGAAGGAAAGATACGCTTTATTAACAAAATGTCCTTATCCTTTGGAATACGCACTACTTATACATATGCTGCCGACGAAAATTATGGTGATTAATAGCACCCAAACATTGATTTCAAACAGCTGACGGCTTTCATCATCTGACGACCACACAGCGTGCACGTGTTTCGGGCGAATCATTATTTCTGTTGCGTGCACTCGAGTGGAAACGATCTCGGCCGTGGAGAAATGTATGCTTCCATTCATTGACGATAATTGCTTTGCATAGGCCGCGTCCACTGTGCCTAGCCGCTCTTTCGTGGCTCCACGGTGCGTTTAGATTTCCATGATTGCATTACTGAGACGAAGATCTGGTTCCCCTAGGCGAAGCTATCTATTTGCCTCACTCAATTGACATCGCGGCATCCACATTCCACAGGCACTCCTCAGTCTCCTGTGTTGTTCCTATGGAAGGGAATCGTGTGACGCCCGCTGATCCTTTCGCAGCGTGCCTGCCAAGGCAGGTGCGCAGCTAGGAATTAAGACTAGGGGGGTTTTTCAGGATCAATTTAGTACTGGGGATATGGAATACGGGAGGTGCGGGTACCCTTCCCCAGAAAATTTTTAAGATAAATGGTTCAAAATGTTGAGTTTTACGGCTTTCTGAGGGATATTTTATTAATCCTTCCACTATTCTACAAGTACTATTCAGTAAAATGGAATTTTTAAATTTAAATTTCTCTGAGTTCTGGGGTGGGGAATTATCCCCCAAAACATCTCCCTTAATGCGCTATTATGCCATGGGTCGTCTACGGTTAAAAAGAGAACACACGCACTGCTTTTATCTGAAATGCTTCGAGAGTGAAAGGTGGTGTAGCTTGTTCTTCGTCATTCAATGTGTCTGCTTGAGATGTGATTGATGGGTGGAAACAAAGGTTTTTATACCCCTTATGAAAGGAAATGTTTTCATAGATAAAACACGAAGATTTCGGGCGTGATGGAGTAGGATATTTCCATATGGTAATAAATACTTGCAGTATTCCACGATTTTGAAATTTATTAATACCTAGGTTTTAATGTTAATACATCATGGTGATATAGTAACATTGAAACTTAGGTCGTAATGTATTTTATACTCGTGAGAATTTACTTGAATATTTTCATACATACCCAGCCCAGTTTTCATATAATTCTTGTCGAGATTTTAATTTAGGGAACTGGATTGGTATTATCTTACGATTTTTCAATCCCTGCCTTAGGAAACATATCTTTAATTACTAGTTAGGCTATAAATGAGTGTTTTATTAGGGCCAGCATACAAGTAGTGCATGTCCAGTTTTTATTACAGTAATTATTTAGACTGATAACAAATAGGCCATCTTAGTTCCAAAGTATATGCATTAGTGGTTAATTAGGACTAACATAAAAGTAGTGACTTCCCAGTGCTGGTTAAAGCAGCCGATGTTGGTTCCCATGGTGCGGTGTCCTTGCCTTCATAGAAACCTCCGCCGGTGGTTTATCATCGTGCCTCTCAATGCCATTTCAATTTCGCTCCCCTCGCCGTATTGAGTCAATGACCTGTTTGGGGTCGGCTCTGACCCAGTCAAACCATCTCTTCTATCGACCCCGACTTCCACAGTACTCTTTGAATGGGTCAGCTGAGTGTTTCGAGTGCATATTGTGACTCACGGGGCAAGCCTGCAGAGATTGTGACTATTTACCAAGCTCTAAGCGCCAATTATCTCTCTCAAGAGTGAACAAGAAGAGGAATCAATAGAGTTTTTTAGATAGACTATTACGGGCAACATAAGGTGTTTAAGTAGGAATCTGCAATACTTCAGGACGTGGCATTGGAGACAATTTTAAGCATTGTTGTCCATAAAAAGGGGTCGCAACTCCTTAATTACTGAGCTATGGCAACGCACACTTCGCTTTGGATTTGCTTGGGCTTCGCAGTAACCATGAAAACGGTTTTTCTTGTATATCCAGCCTCTTCGACATTTTATTTCATACTCTGGATTCTTAAGGACATTGAATCATTAAATTTGGACGAAAATATGCGATTACAATTGTCTGAAATAATTAATCTGAAATTGGTCAGATTACGTAGTTTCATTTTTGATACTCGCTCAAAGCTCTCGTTTAATGAAGCTCCAAGATTAATTGTTGCCATAGCTCAATAACTAGAGAGTTGCGACCCCATGCTTATGGACAAAAAATGCTAAAAATTATCTCCCCTAAAACCTCCTACGTACTGTATATTCTTCCTGAAAAAACCTGTCTAAAAGTAATTAATGTTTGAGGAGGGGATAAAGGAAGTATTGTTGAAATGAAATGCGATTTTCCAGTGTTTCTAGAGCTTACGTCTATCGACCATTTTCGATACTTGTATGGGTTTCTAGTTTCAGAAGGAGGAAGAATAAATTGTGCTTTGTCGAATGAGTTGACGACGAGAGACGCCCGTTTGCTTATGTTTCATTGTTATCTGTTTTCGTTTAAGCCAATATTTATGCTCCTGGGAAAAATCTCAGCATCAGTATGTTTGACTTAGATGTTTACCCATTTTCATTTGGGTCCAACTCGTCTACACACTAGGTCATTTTAATGAATATTCAGAAAGTAACATTTAAATCATTACAAGTTTAATGCACTTCTAAGAGTCGTTTTGGAAAAAAATGTACAAAATAATTAAGCAACTCATAATTAGATAAGCAGTGAAGACATTTGAAATTTTTCATCTCCCTTTAACATTGTTTGAATTTGTAGACAGTCCATATAGATAGATTTTTCAAGGTGCTTGATTCTTATCTACCTACTCAATACTTTGAAATGGCCTTTAGGAAATTATGTTGGTATTTCCCTAACTAGCTGCAGTATTCATTGTTATTATTCAATCAGCCTACCACGAGTCGCTTGGTTTTTATGAGGTAGGCTATGTTATTAACTGTGAACGCTAAAGTGGTGATCTAGGCTATTATTCAGACTTTCATGGCTATTACTCTGGCTTCCTGTTACAGCTGCGATGCATCAGAGTATGCACAATTCGCAAGGCGATTCGATTTGTTACCATAATGAACTCTGTGGGTTTCTCTACAAGTTAGAGGTTTCTCTTTATATTTATTTTTAATTGATGAAATAATTTTTTCAACGGATCAATGACATTCTCCAACAATGTTATTCTCCTAATTCCCCAAACAAACTGCTGATTTCATTCTGTTTTCGATCTAACATAGGCCCAATCAAATATCTGGTAGGTATTCTCCACGTCTCACTAAATGGCGAAGGGAGTAAATTCATCTTTGTTAAACATTCCTTAGCTTAGCTCAGAGACTTGATCCAATAAAAAAATAGTCACTATAATTGTTGGCATCACGAATATTTTTATAAGAAGTATTTGATATTACGAGTATTGTTCCAGTGCTGGTAGTAGTAATTTAAGTCTCTCCGTACATACATCATTTAAAATACTTGTCAGCAAATCAAGTGGTAATTTTTTTATTGAAATTTGGCTTGTAAACGAAGTCAGCTGCACTTTTGATAAAACCCTCTTGTCGATAATCTCTAAGTCACCTTGATATGATCAAAGAATTAACTTATCGTCATTGTCCGGCGTCAAACAGTCGAAAAGTATAAATTGAATCAATGACATTGTTTGGATTATTTACTGTTAATTCGATATTGCTAGTAATTTTTTTAATATGTTACCTATATCTGTACATGTAATTATTACCTAAGTCCTGTTTTCCTTCAAATGTACGCGGCACTAATTTGTAATAGGTAGTTAGTGATGGAAATTACTCATTGGAACAGAAATAAGTTATAATTTACGATTAGGTTCCTCAAGGTCTTGTTGCACTCTTGGCTTCCACTGACCCCCATGGCATCCAACGGGAGGCAAAAGAATTTCTCCCCGACTCCTTAATGTGCATCTGCCAAAACTGTTATTGAGTTGAGGTCACCCAACTCGCCTCGGCTAAATTGCATGACTTCTTGTGCCAAATGTCCCGACCATAGTTCGGAAACTTTGGAAACTTTCCAGGAATATGTTTGAGCCCTTCCGATAATTATTATCCAAGTATTCTAACGATTAAGGTACGTTTCCGTGGAGTAATTAAGAAGTGTCATGGTAGCTTCCCCTTACTTCATGGACTTTCCTCATCAATAGACAACAAGACCTACTTCCTTTCATTCTAAATATCTTATTCTCTTCCTTCCTCTCCTTCGCTTACCCAAAATTCTACCATTTAAAACTTTTAATAAGCCTCTGCGGTGCTGTAGTTGGGCCGGTACGGCGTACCCCCTAAAATCCAAACTCGTTATAAGCGTTACCGGTTAAACTACCTTTTTAACACTTTGAGTGCCGGCTACTAATTTTAAAGCCCTACTGAAAAATCCAGCCATTTTTACTAAATTTGTACATTTTTTAAAACATTAGCATCAAAAATATATTTATATCGATGTATATTTCAATAATAAATAAGCAATTATAAAATTTTTTTTTTTAAAAACCAGCCTTTATATTTAGATTACAGGGGATGAGCAACGTTTATATATGACACAAAGCAAAAAAACTCAGTGACCCCGAAAAACCAAAAGTGACGTATTAAAAAAGTCACTATATTTATTAAATTTTCAGTGAATGGTAAGCCCCCTATGTTTCAAAATGCCACCCCTATGCTTTTAAATGCCTACTATGTGGATATGCCTAAAGTGGATAACTTTTACTGTGGTCGCAAAACACGAAAATCGACCATTTGGAACTTCTTAGATCAAAAACATGTTTTGGGGGGCTATAGGTTGACTGGGGGGTGGTTAAAGGGGGGTTGGAGAGAAAAAGTTATATTTTCATGTATTGTCATCGGAAATGAAGAAGTGTGCAAAATTTCAGCGTTTTTGCTTCACAGGAAGTGAGTCAAATTTGAGTTACAAGATTTGTACCAGACAAACAGACAAACAGACAGGTTGGTGAGTTGATATAAAGGCTGGAAAAATGAGACTTTTCTCTTCTTTATGAATGAGTTGAATAACATTTATTGCTAATTTTTGAATATATAATTTAACAATGAAAACCTATACTGTTTTTGAAAAATAAAAAAGTTGCAACATATTATGTACCGCCATAACATGCATAGCATTTTTTATTGCACTCAATTTGAACTATTTAAAGCATGGAAATCATAAAAAAGTATTCTTCCAATCAAAGCATTATAAAATCCTGGATGACAAAAAGGGTCACTGCACCCTCAACGAACGGTTCTTTCCGCAAAAGAATTTTCACACAAAGTGGCCTAAGATAAGGATGCCGGTAGCTGCAAAGGACTTTTAGTCCTCAAGACATTAAAAGAACTCTTTTTCTATCGAGGATTTGATTTTTGAAATAGCAGAACCACTAAGCAGTATAGTGGAAAAAGTACCACGAGCGAAATATTACTGCTTCACGCGTACAAAGCCAATTAAAGAGAAAGACATAATATTACGTCCATGGCAATCTTCAGAAAGATTAACAGGACGTAACATTACGTCCATGGCACGCAAAGTGTTAAATGAGTAAAAAAATAGCCCTATTATATATTGTCCAATGGATTTCAGAAATGAAAATCGGAAATGATTATTTACTTGTTCAGAGCTACCTCGTGGCAAAAATTGGAATTAATATAGGAGTTAGAGTTTGGTATTTCAATCGCGGCCGGATGTATAATACATGTTAAGCTGTTGGCAATTTTTGGTGAGTACCGCCTAAATTTTTTTCCAACTGCAGCACTGAGCCTCTGCAAGGGTTTCATCTGTAGACGACCTCGAGGATCTTGCTGACCTCGTAGCAGGGATTGACACCTGCCCTTTGCGAACGGGTCCTGTTCGATGAGTTTCCTGGGCTCATTTGATCATGATTCATGTTTTTAGGGAAGAGATAGTTGGTATGGTTTCCCACTTCCATTCCAACACAGTTTTTTACTTGACACCATCACGTGGACTACCATTTGTCTGGCTGCTACCCTTCGACCTATCCGGCGTGGGTGACCCCACGGGGAGTAATTGGGAATTAATTCCGCCGGTGCAGCTGTAGAGGTCGTAGGAACGCGCAAGCCAGTTCCTCGCAATGTGGTTTTATCCCAGGGGAAAGGAGACGTTAGCCGTTATTGTATTAAAGTTTATGCCAATCTAATCGCACTATCTCTATTTACCTCCTTCAATATTCTATGAATTTTTTACTTCTTTTTTTTAACCTCACTCAATTTATCTATTTAATTAAATTTTGTGGCACATTAAAAAAATATTTTTGGTGCTGCCACGTACAAACCTTTTTCACAATGAACGGTGAGAGTTTTTTTTAACCTTATATCTTATACTATCCCTTAAGGCAGACTCTTACTTACATCTATTACCTTTTATTTTTCATCAAAATAAGGTTTAATGATAACGACGTACTTGAATAATTTCTCTACCGATAGTATACACAATTTTTTATGTAATGCATCATAACTTATTTCATCTAAACAGTTACGCAGGGTTTTCGTAATGATTTTTTTCGCTTGTTTTTTATAATTTCTCATAAGGGTTTCCACCCCGAATATTTCTTGATGGTAGTGTAAATTTTGAATATGTTATGCATCAGAAAAGGAAGGCAAAATATGATCCGGGTAAACTCTTCTCGGGGCTCCCACCGGATTAATTCTCCATAATGGCCAAGGTTTCAAGCTCCGTCTCGGGCTCATCCTCTGAGCTGAATGTTGTTTATCATTCAACAAAAATTCAAACAAAATTCAGCCCTGATGATGAGCCCCGAGTCGGAGCTTGAAACGTTGGCAATTATGGAAAAATTAACTCGGTGGAAAGCCCAAGAAGATTTTACCCACATCATTAACCGGAAAAGCATCAAATCATATTTCAAGATATGATCCCTTGAACGAGAGGGATGCAGCTGTTCCTCAGTATTTTCTCCAGTGTGAAAATATTTTTTTTGAATAGAGGTAATTGCTGCCAACTCTGTACACCCCAAATACTTGTTAATGATAACGTAAATGTTTGAACAGTTTATGTATCAGAAAATGAAGACAAAAAATGACAAGTGAACGGGAAGGATACGTCTATTCCTCAACATTTATTCTATAATTTGTTTTTTATTTGAACGAATCATATTGTTGAGAAGGGTCTACTCTGTATACACCGAATATATAGCGTAATATTTGTAATGAGTTATGTATCAGAGAATGAAGACGAAATGTGGCTCTTCGAGCGAGAGGAATGCGTTCCCTTTACACATTATATCCCAATGCTGCCTCTTAGAAACGTCAAAAATGTATACATTTTCAGCTGTATTCAGGAAATATTTAAAAAACGTGTTATTTTATGCTGTTAAGTTCAATGGAAAAGTATGTAGCTGCCACATTAATAATGATTGAGTACAATATTTTCACTTTTTTAAAATGAGAAGTCTTGACATTTACTTTCTCTTAGAAGCCGCTTTGGATTAGATTTGTTTAAATGAAATAGATCACATCATTAAGAATAAAAATTTTGGTCAACAGCACTGATTATAGCTTATTACTGCATTAAATCCGGATAGCTTTACCCGAATCGAATCCCCTATTGAAATATTCGCGAAGGCAATAACCGAATCGACCTACAGAGATAGAGAGAATCATAATGAGAGAAAATACCTGTGAACCTGTGGTGTAGCTGCTTTGGGTTAGAAAGAGTTAAGGCTTGGGATATAAAAACATTATTGACCTATGCTATTTTCTCCCATGTTCACACAGGGCTCCCACATTACCCTTCGTGGCTGACCCACCGCCGATGACGCTCTTGTCTTCGGGTCTTCCCCCTCGTTGAGTGGGTCTTCCGATTTCAATGTCCCGCCCTGTCGCCGGGTGCACTGGGTCCTCGCGGGGATTTCGCGGGCGCAGTTGCGTCACTCATCGAATTTATTTAGGCTCAGTTTGAGGTCTCTCTCCCTCTTTGAGTGGGCCGCCAATTTCACCACTCGGATTCGGAGTGACATTCTCTTCCACATGCGAGACGGTGGGTGGGAGTGTCATTTCCTAATCTGCTCCGATGACATTTTTTTTGGAACTCATGCACTCGGCTCGATTTTCGTCGTTTAAAATAAATCCCCTCGTGAGGGGAGTTCTCGAACGTGAGTGGAAGATTAGCTGAGCCCTTTAAATGAGTCCGCGACGTATTCAAGAGTGATTGTATCGGAATTTTAAAAATAAAAATGGGAGAATCAGCTTATAATAGAGGTCGCTGCCTTGAGTTTACGCAATGCAAGGTTGTGGACATGCGACTTTTTCGTCCGTGAGATTACTTAAAATCTAGCTGCGCGATGCATTAATTTGTCATGTTAATTAACAGTTAAAGAAAGGAGGGTCTCCAATGGCCGCAAAATTTGGCGCCACTCGTCAAACCAAAACTAAAATACTCTCCGGTGGTAGTTTACGGGAATATTACTTCCTCGCTAGGAACTATTATGATTTAAAAATTTAAATTTAAAAAATCGAAAGACCGAAAAAACAGATGTTTTATAATATAGAGAAATAGCTAAAGATTGAAGTCAACAAGCTACAGTATCATCTTATACAATTTGAACTCCTCATATCAAAAAGGTTAGCCATACTTTTACAGTTGAATCTCCTATAGACCTGCAATTCCAACTACCTTAAACCAAATGCCGACCTTTATTGCTCCATTCATCTGGATTCATGGGCTATATTTAATTTCCAGCTTATATTTATTTCACAGTGATTTTAGGTCTGTATTATAACAATAGTTGAAACCATCTGTATAAATGAATTTAAATGCATCACTTTGTTTACTGGACAAATATTGTCATTGCGTAGGTACATATTTTCACACACACATGAGGTTCTGAGCCTCTCAGTAATTGAAAAAAACTTGATTAGTGGTTTTCTGTATTAAGAATTAAATACTCTTCATAAGTAACAGTTATGAGTTTCCTCCCCTCAGTAAGAAAATGAAAAGATAAAAAAAGGACATAAATATTTTGTTAATTCGGCCAAGTGGGTTTTGATGTTTATGAATATTATCCATTCAGTGACTGAAAAATTTGTTTGAGTGTAACATCATTTGTTCAGTTCCAATTTCATCCGATTTTATATATCTCTTTTGAATCATGATACTATGCATTAACGAGTGCCATAGCTTGCAAGTTTAGAGTACGAAAGGATTTTCCTATCCGCCGCGAAATTCGTTGAGGAAGCGTTCGTCCACATATTTCCGGCCGTCGCGATGTGTCCTTCTTCCGCCGTCTGCACCGGACCGTGGAGAAAATAGAGACTCCTGACCGTCAAGTGTGTGTCACCTTGCCGCTTCGAAGCCTAAGGAGGAAGAGGGCGATTATGGGGGGAATGCCGACGGTGGGTGGGTTGGGGGATGGGCCTGCAACAGCCGGGCGGCGGATCACGTTCCGACGGTGGTGGACCTTGTCGATGGACGAGGGCCATCGTGCCAGCCTCGGAAAAAAACAGTGCCGAACGCGTGGGAATGCGTGACCACTTTCTTTCGGGAGCCGCTGGTAACTATTTTTCGGTACCCTAAGACTTCCTCCTCGGAATCTCTTAATATCATGAATGGGAGGTTTTGCTAAAAAAATTCTGGAAAATTTTGTAAAATTAACGTTAGTAGCGATGAGGTTACGATTGAAAATGGTAACGTGTATGAATGAAAGGCTTTCAGGCTTTTCGTTTCGTCAGGTCAATCGACTAGTACAGTTTAATATGCGAGTCTACAAGCCCTTGAAAGCCAGTTGTTGCTTCAGTATATGCTGAATTTTGGCGATTTGGCTATACATAACACCTCTCGGACGAACCTCTGGTGGTATCTTTTTTCCTTGTCTTGATTTTTCTATTTATCAATGTTAACCTCGTAGGCTGGACTCTCCTATGCATATTCAGCGCAGGCCGATAAACGGAGATGCATTTTCTTGTTCTGCCTCTTACGTTCTTAAATTCGGCAATAAAGTGTTCTTAATCTTTGGCCGATGTATAATTCACTGCACTTTGGATTTATATATGTCGTTTTGTCCTTTTATTGGCTGATGGTCCGTAGCTTTGCACAGATCAGAAGACTCAGCCTAACGAGTATCGATTGTCTTTTGGAAAGATTCTTAAATTTCCACGGGTTATTTGGTTTATACACGGGACTATTTAAACTTGTCATTTGGAGCACTTGAAGCTTTAACTTTCAACGTGGAAAGCAAAGTTGAAGGATAATGAATTTTGGGACGGAAATAATGTTGAATCTACAATTGGGATCGAATTAATTTATTTGCAAAGCTTCAATCTCATCCGATTAAGATGACAATTTCTCGGCTTCGCTTTGGGATGGGGTGTCTGCATTCTATTGTTCCACCGTCTTAGTGCTGCGGGCTGATATATCGGGGTTCGCTTCTCAGCCGAAAAGTGCCACGAGATGAAATGTCGGCTTTCAGACAGTAGATTGTTCAAATCAATAATTATGCAGCAACTGAACACTTGAATTAAATTAGGATTACACTGGTAAAAATTAATATAATAGGATTAAAATAAAAAAAACAGCATGCTGATACACCAAAAATTACATAAAAGAATTTTTTGACAAACATGTTCCATTTATTTAAAATATCTTTGGCATTTATCACTAGTGCCGCACCCATTAGGTGAAAATAAGAGGATTTAAGTATTCGAGATGTTCGAGAATTTAAATATTCGAGATTCGAGACACTATCGATGCAGTAACTTGCTCAAAATCCTTTTCCCAGCATCATCCCTAAGTTTATCGCATCCCTGCGTCCGTCGCGAAGAGTGCATCTGCACCACCGCAGAGGTGGTTTGGCCGCGTGACGTGGGCATCAAGGGCAAATCAATGCTCGTATTTGGTGAGAGGGTTGGGGGAAGAGTGCGAAAAATGATTGCGTGGCCTAGTCGCTGACCAAACTTCCGAGCCACGAATTTTACAATAGTGGACCGCGCACTTAAATCTACATCTGAAACTACGAGGCTCCGTGTAGGCCAACACCAGGGTGTGTGGCACGGGGTGATACCACACCGGGCATGTGGCACTCATCCTAGCCTTAATCAGAAACGCGCTCGCTTGCCGGACACAGGCCAAGCACACTGGGCAGCGTGAGGCGGTCAAACCAGAAACTAGGAGAGTGTTAAGGCCTGTTTACAAGATACAGTAACACGTACGAGTTAATGTACATTTGCCTGAATGATTTTGGTGGACCGGAAGGGAACATGTACGAATGCATGAACCAAATTAGAACAGGTTCTATTTTCTGTGCATGCATTCGCACAAGTTGGGTGGTTACACGTGTATTTTGGCATTCATTCTCGCGTTCATACATTTAGACATTAACCCGTGCATGTTGATGTACCGTTTAAACAAGCCTTTTAGGTCTAAGAATACCTGCTACCATGCAAATAAAACTACTAGGTGGTGTTAGAAAACGAAAATTTAGCATAGTGAGTGATTAATTTATGAGTTATAACATGGAAAGAAATTCAAACTGATAGTTAATTCTTAAAAATATAGTACGTTTACCGTACATATAGAGACTGTGTCACCGAGTCTGAGTCAAGCTATCCTTGACCTACACTATCGCAAAGCATTAATATCCCTTGTTGTAAGCTTAAAAAAAATGATGGTTTTGGGAACTGTGTCTCCCAAAAGGTTCCACTTGCCACCATCAGGTTGATTGGCACACCAAATTGGATAATAATATACGAGATGGGTCAACTAAAGTCGCCACTTGCGTTACTTATGGCACAGTAATCCGATTTGCACGGGGAAATAAGCATTAAGTAGGGATATTGGCGAGAGGTAGCATAGTTAAGTTAAGTACTCAAAATATTGCATGAGTTGCGAATAGAATTAGGAGTTTTAACTAAAATTTATATTTGCGAATCATAAATCAACAATCCTAAGATTGATTTGACGTAGCTCTCCATTCCGTCATCGTATCCGATTAAAAATTCATAATAACGAATTTTATTTTTTTTAAATATCCTTTACAACCTGCCCAATGTAACTCATTGGGAACCGTCTCTTGCCCTTCTTCTCTTCCACCTGTTCTTCGACAATTTTTTTCATCAGCCCATCATGCCTCATAATGTGGCCACCTAAATTGTCCCGTCTTCTCCTTAAGTTTTTAGAAGACTTCTCTATTTTCCCACCCTTCTTAGCACTTCCTCATTGCTGACTCGGTCCATCCATTTTATCTTCATCATTCTTCGGTAGCACCGCATTTCAACTGCTCCCACTCTTGACTTCTCCTCATTTGTCAACGTCCAATATTCTCAGAAACATGCTCCATAGTCAGCATCGTGATGATGTAATCCGTCAAGTTCATAAATTTTCAACGGTATTCCTCGCCAGTGAATGTACTCAATTGCAAATATTGAAAATAAATGATCGATCTTATTTATCGACGCGCAACAGAAGTTTTTGAAAACCGATTAAATTTTTCCCCATCTGGCAAAATAATGCAAGCTGCTACGGGACGGGACTTCACGTTAATAGCTAAGGCTACCAAGGTTGGATTTTATTTATTATTTCCTCGCCTTTAGTCTTTAAACTTCGGGTGACTGCATCAGATTTTGTGCTACTATAAATCGTATTGAGAATAAAAAGCGCAATGACACAGCAGCATTCAATATCGGTGACACTCCGTCTGTTACTAGTACATATCTTATTTGATCATGAACTGTGGTAACTGATTATTTACGTACTAATGTACGTACGTATTATGACGTAACTGTTTTTTCATAAGCCTCCTGTTTTTCTTCTATAAATCATGCATGTTTACTCCAAATCATGCTTCGAAAGACGATTTTTTGTCAACGATCAAGAGATTTTAACAGCTTGTAGAAATGTACTCTGAACCTGTGGAGGTCGACCTTGTGAAGGTCCGACCTTGTGGAATAGAACCAGTTGTTATTATATCGCGTTGGATCAGTCTGAGCACTTAGCGTGATGAGTGACTCAACGTGGGTCCCCTAGTGGTAGGATCATATTCATCGTCTGCTGAATCAGCTCCTTCCAGGCAACAAACGTGGAAAATGATCGCTTTGAGCTCATCTCAGCAATTATTGCGCCCCCAACTATCCGCTAGGCATGCAGAAAATAAATAATCTTGAATTATTTAAAAGGCGTTAGATAATAATTACCTGTTGTAATTAAATCCATTTTTGAGGTTTTTATTATATCAAATTGTAATTATTGTATATTTGTAATTATTTCCTGCGCATGGTTTCATCATCAACAGTCATCAATGCGCATATTTGTTTGACGGAAC
The DNA here is from genome assembly GCF_921293095.1 of Ischnura elegans. Lineage (NCBI taxonomy): Eukaryota > Metazoa > Arthropoda > Insecta > Odonata > Coenagrionidae > Ischnura > Ischnura elegans. The sequence continues at coordinate 68,036,995 of NC_060252.1, forward strand.
TCTCAACTCAATTCTCCTATCAGCTTAATTTTTAACGCCTACATAATCTTTCTGTTTAACTTACTTCATAATCTGTTCCACGTATCCAATGCAAGACCTCTGCAGTTTGGCCCTTCCACCTGTCCTTTAAATAATTTTTTAATCAGACCATTTTTATTTATGATGTGGCCGATTGAATTGCTATGTCTTCTACCAAAATTCTCTTCCCTCCTACTTTTATTCGAAATTCCACACCTACCGAATTTTAATGAGATATTTTATTCCAGTTAAATATAGTGGTGTATGCATCTCCTAAATGTGACGGAAAGTAAGGGATTTACTGGTAAAAGTCTCTTTGTCGGCCACGGAGAGAAGAATAAGATGGGGCTGTCATTCTCATTTGTGTTGTGTTGTGTTGTGAGCGCATTTACAAAGAATGCAAGGGACTACAGTATCCCTTCAGGGACAGAGGTATTTGCAGAGGCCATACTTGGCCCGTTACTGCCTTTTAACCGGAAAAAGTAACTAATACGTCATAGTAGACACTAGGAGTGGGGATTTATGCCTGACGGCGTAACTATTTTATCATACGTCGAGACGCGACTGCGGAGAAGTTAGTTCATATGTGCTCCTTTAAAATAGACGAGAAATAGCTCTCTTAAAATGCAAAGAGGTAAAAAGTAAAACTGAAGAATTAAAATATGCTTAATAATCGGGAAAGTTTTGATTGAATTTTTTATACAGTATTATTGTTTAAAAAGGTGGCTCGTGAATTTGTTTGTATAGTTATTATCATTAAAAAATATGTATGAAATAATAACTTCATCATCATTATATTTTGACTTAACTGTAGGAGAATAGTAACTGATGTTCTAGCAGAAATAACGAATTTTTATTTCGCCATTATCATCATCAGTCATCTTTTACATCAGCGACGTACATTTTATAATTTTCCATTTGAATGCATGTTTTGTTTTTGTTGCTCTCTATGAAACATTTGGGTAATTCTATGTCAATCTACGTTTCTGGCGATGATGGAAATGCATCAATCCACCTGCCGTACCTGGACTTCCACGTCACCCACAATTTCATTAGGGTTGAGGATTTTTCTCGGCATCGATGAAAGGAATGTGGTTTTTGCGGAACGGATTCGGTTTGAAACGAATTGTTGCCTCCGCACTTAACGCACTCGTTCTCACAGACCTGTACGGATGATATTACGGGTCTCACGCTTGCTCCAACGGTCTGCGGTCCATAACCAGGCTATCGATTTTCACTCCAGTTCGATAACTCCGGCTCATAATTAACTGTTCCGCGAAGTAATGCATTTATTGGTGTTATTGAATTTCCATTTATAATTTTAGCCCCGTGAAACATCTGTGAAATCATCTACATCTCTGGGATGGCAAGATTATTTTCGAGTCGTATTATTTTCTAGTATGTTTATATTGTTCAAATAGCGCACTTCTGTCTTAGATTTACTAAAATGTAGTATGTACCATTGCCATGAATTATAATTTTATTTGTTATTACACGAGAAAATTATATGATCAGGCACAGGTGATACTGTGTGGTCTTTCATTCTTTTCGCTTGATGATAGCCTCATCTCTCGTTATTAATGCGTGTTTGATCTGACTATAGCCGTTTTGGAAATTCACAGATATAATTGTGATTTCACCTATCCTACAGTAAGACTGTCTTCATTTTATTTTTCTAACCTTTGAATATTCCTCTTTTTCTTTACCTATCTCACATTGTCTATGAAAGATATGTAGATATAGAGAGATATACGTGTATATGTATAGATAAGATAGAGAGAAATATCTGGGCCATTTATTCCCTACTTTAGTACTCAATTTACCCACAGTTTTGGATATATTTATAGGAAGTTATTATGTCCGAACATTTTTTGACTAACATGGCGCCCTTATCTTGCCCTCAGTGGCTTAAAACCATTTCTCTTCCCTATAGTTGATTGCCAATTCAATCGAAAAAACTGTTTTGGATATATTTGATTTTTCTAAATTCAATTTTGGACAATATTAAATCTCCTACTATAGACCCAGCCTCTGGAGAGTAACCCACGAGGTCGAAAGACTTCGATATCCACCTCCTATTTGTTACCTTCCCTCCAATTGACTACTTCTCCCCCACGGACTGAAAGACTGGTGTGGGAGGTATTCCCGACAAAAGACACACAAAAACAAACATGCCTCTCCTCGCCCTCTTTGCAGCTGGGACGGCGGACTTGCGACTTCTGCTGCCGTGGCGGCGGCGGACGACGGCGACGCTGGGGTCGCCCTGACGACGGGGGCCGCCCCCGTGCCCCTCCTCCTGCCCTCCCCGGCCAGCCCCTCTGCCATCCTCGTCAGCCCGGAGACTCTCTCGCCCTCTCGCTCCACACCCACCGTCGACCTCAAGAGCATGCAGTCCATCGGAGGTCACCAGCTGGTCGGAGGGCCGTCCGCGCCTCCTTTCCGGGATCCCTCTTCGCTTCAGCAGCCGCCCCAGCAGCAGATCCCCAACGGAGCGGGTCTGCCGAGGCCGGCGCCCGTCACTCTTGGGTCAGTCAAAAGGGGCGTGCTTTTGACGATCTCCGCGATGGGTGCTTGACGGATAAGCGGGGGTGATTAGGTTTGCGACCATGTATTGATTCTGTTTCGGGCCATTGGATAGTGATGTTGTTGAGGGGTGGGTCGTATCTAGCATCAATTCTATACCGTCTATTTCTTGTGTGTAAATGGGTCACTGGCGTAAGCTGAAGCTTCGCAAACCTGAATGTGTGTGTGATTGAGACCTAAGCGGTAATTTGTTCCTTAGAACAAATCTGCTAGGTGAGTGAGTGAGCTGCGCAATTGTTTTGTTTCATTGTGTTCTAGGATAATTCTCGTCTACTACCCCACTCTCAACCCTGCAACTTCCCACCCCCCACCTTTGCCCAGCAAACAGTACGGCCTTGGGGAATTTATTTTCTTTCAACTGTTCAACGGCCTTTCAATCACCTATACCGTCAATTTGTTTTCGCGGGCGTTGATTTGATGATGGTTTTTTTTGTCAGCATACCATATGTATGTCATTTACTTCAACATCGTATTGCTTAATAACATTTTTAACATAATGAAAGCACTTGTCAAACTCCAAGCGTATTTATTTGTACCGATTTTGGCACTTAATGCCATTTTCAAGGTGAGAATGGTTCGTATTATGTGCCGAAACCTTGTTCGCAATAAAAAATTAGGAAAATAGACAAATGCTTTCATTATATTAAAAATTAAAGTCTTCACCTAATTACGCCGGAAACTAACTTTTATCACCAAATAATAGCCTCGCGCATTATTTTTTATTTTCACTTCCATATCTTCATGTCCGAAGACAAGAGGATTTAAAAACCATGGTGGAGGATGATGTTTATACCTCCGAAACAATTTTTTGACTGAATTGGCGCCTTTACTTAGTCTACGGTGGCACAAGACCTATTCTTTTCCCCGTAGATGAGTGGCAAGTCAATCGAAAAACTGTTGTAGATATATTTATTTTTGCAAGTTCAATCGCTACAGAATTTTCATGCCTTCACGCATTTTAAATAAAGCCAATTACAAGCTCAAACTTTATTAATTCATGCATCCTTTTTTGCCTATATGACGACTTCTTTCACGTACTAACTCAAGTATATCTGTGAACCAGCCCCCGTAAGAGTGTGATTTATTGCCAATTCGAATGTTAATTTCTCTTGTATAGCAGCAGCTATGAAGAATCATGTAGCTCTCTCCTAACATAACGAATGAGAGAATCATTTTTGAAAACCTTACTTGCCAGGTGTTTTTTCATAAGACCTGCAATAAAATTTATCTGATCTTGTGGAAATATCGAGAGTATTTAGTAAATTTGAGAGTTCCGCCGGAGCCTCTAACCTTTCATCGTTGCATGTACTATTGATAGAGCATGGATGGAGCTACAGCGGTCTGCCATCGAAATTGGAGAAAAAAATGTCCTCATATTGTGGAGGAATTGAGATTATGGCCAATGAGAAAAGGCGTGGCTTGTGGAATGTTTTAATTTTAACTTCTTGAATGGCAAGCTTCCTCATTTCTACGTATTCAGGGAATATTTATAAAGCATGACCTCTTTGCAAAAAGCGTTCGTGCACGTTCGTTAGTGAGGCGAATGTAAAATAAAAGCTATTCGCTTGGTATTCAAACTTTTGATTAGTTTTATAATATGTTATATTTAAAAAAAAAATGGTTAATCAGTAATGAAATCCTTTATACTTCTCGTAATCATAATATAATCATGATGATGATAGGAAAATATCAAATCCTACCTGTATTTTTTTACTGCCACGAAATTGCATGATGGGACCATTACTCTTTTTCCTTTTCATCCCCAATTAAATTCACAGCATAATCGATTAATTGGGAATTCTCTGTACCGTTATAAAATTGCGTCGAGCGACGGAATATATTACACCAAATTGCGTCTTCAACTAAAGAATTTCTTCTCTACTCACGTAGTAGAGAGCGTGAATCACGTAGTTAGTGAATCACCTATTTACAGAACATTTTTACTCTTTCAAAACACTTAGATTCTACTGTGAATACGTTGAAAGTACAAGTTCGCATTAAATAAAAATATTTTAAAATTAACTATATTTTGAACTTCACTTGTTTATCCACCATTTGGATTATTATAAAAGGTGTTCGACGGTTTAAGAGGTTTTTTTGGAAACTTAAACTAGCATTTTTTTAAGTAATCCTTAATTTGCTGACGAATCATCCTAGCTTACCTCCCCTCCCTTATTGTACTTTCCTATTTCATTTCCTGTAATCGTATTAGCTTCCATTTCATCAAACATTCCTATGCTGTAAGATATTAGATTCTTCCGGCGTAATAAGTGCAGAAAGATATCTCAGGGTTTTCTTCGTCCTCTTGTCATGTGAGTCCACGTTTACTAGCTACACTACAGATTACACTCTTCAGTGGTGGTTTACCAGACATGTCTTTACAATCTCAAACAACGATCGTCTCGTAAGCCATTTCCCAGTTACTAACGTTTTCATTGCAGTAACTAATTACTTCATGATATCCTTCCTACTGTGTCAATTTTACTTAAACGCGCTGCCCAAATACTTCATCTTATAAGTTTTGGTTCATCTACTTTTGTTATTCATTGATCGCGATGCTTTAAAAAATCACACTACTTGCTTACTCGTCTTAGATTACTATTCAGTGTACTTGCACTATATACTTAAATAAATGCAAGTTTTAAAAAGAGAATCATCTACCTTATTAGGTGACTGGATATGCAAGACGTGTTCCATCAACCCTATTTATTTGTCGATATTTTACCTCAGATGTCTTACTGCGTCTCATCCAGATGACAGTTATAGATAGTATAGATAGTTAGTTTAGACATAGCTTATACCCTAAGGTTACCTTCTCGTAATGATTTTAAAGATTGCCTCATTTCCTAAAATCGTCGCATTAGGTTTTATTGCTGCACCAAAACGAATAATTATAATTTAATTTCCTGTTTTTATCAATATACCGATGATGTATTGAAACATGTTTCATCTAAATTTCCAAAATCCAACAAGTCATTTTTCACTGCAGCCAGGTATATTTTCTCAGTTATAGGTAAGCCTTCCTTCGAAACACATTTTTCAGACTTTTTCACGGAAAAAACATCATATTCATAATTTTGAACACTTAGCCATATTCATAACCGTTTAGTACCAGATTAAGTATGACTTCTCAAAATTGCTAATGAAATACAAACCCATATGAGCTGCCGTTTTATTAAATTCAATTGAAGGAAATTACACCACAATTCTCATAGCTTCTCTTTCATGCTGTAGTTGAAAATTTCAGGTCTTCATAGAATATAATAAATGAATTACTCAATGGTGTGGGTTTCTTTAAATGCTCCTTAACCTGTAGATTCAGCTGTTTTATGTAGTTAGTAATGGATAAATCAATTTAACAAAACTGATGGGTATGAAGTTATTGTTGGCATAACTCCGTCACTAACATACATACATTTTGCTAAACATTTGCATGCTCTGAGGTGACTATTCTTGGCATTTTCATATTCTATTCTGGTATTCGTGTGCGAAAAGTGCCTATTTCATTTTAATTTGTGAAGACTTAATTTTTCCTGAGATCATTAGGATGTTGGTGGACTTACGATTGACATTTTTTTTCTTAAAGTAGTTATTTTAGCCTTGACGTCACAAACTTGACTTCTTTATGAAAAAAATCACCGTGTTCTTTGCGCGGATGCAGCTATCTCTCCCAGTTTGGAAATTTCGCGTTAATTATTCACCTTTTACGAATAAAATGAGCTAAAGGCATCATAAAGTGGAAGTGGACGATTTGAAATGAAACTAAAGTGTGTAGTCCACGGTAAAATTTACTTTATCGAACAGGGTTTTGGAAAATTTGTGGATTTTCTTTGTCCATTAAGAGACTATAAGGACTCCTTTCGAAATTATATTAGCCTGAGCTTTTATTTAAAGTTGCTATCATCCAAAACTTATGGGACTGCATATATATTCTTTTTTCTTAGTTATTATGTGATAAAGGTTTCCTGCCTCATATTTTAGAACAGTTCACATATCATACGTTATTGTTTATAGTAATTTAAAAATTTTGTTTTTTCATTTTAACCTATTTACGTGCTAAGATTTTTACTATTAATTATGACCTTGATATTCCTTCCTACTGTAAAACAGCATTGAAATATTCATAGTATATGGCACTGAATCGGAAAAAAGAGCAAATTTTCAATGATATAAATACAACCATCACCAGTTTCAGGTTCTATGAATATTTGCCTGTATTTTATTTGTGTCCATATTCTAATTTTTTGTTGTAGTTGAAAGATGGAAGAAGATAGAAGTATTGTAGTTGAAGAGAAAATTCATGTCTGCTCTCTTTGACTACACACCAGTAGACTCATAAGGCAAAGTTGTGTGGCACCTACGAATCAGTGTTAATATGACGAAGTTTATTCTTTTTACTACCGAACACAATGTCAAAATACAGCAAGTGAACCTGTCCGTCATTTATATAAACTGTTAAACTGATTCATTAAAAAATAGTTTAGCTTTTATAGCGGTTTGTAGCTTTTATAACCTTAATGATGACCCTCCAAATCTCGACAAGACGGGTAGAGAGTTGAATGAAATATTTCTTGACGCCACAGATGGACTCTCTTGATGCGAACGTCTCCTTTCCAGCCACCTATTATTTTCAATGGGCTCATCCGGTGGAAGTGCCGCAAAAGAGTTGCCTGGAGATCGTTACGCCATTTTATTTTATGACCGAGACGAGAAGGAAGGTGTTTTCTGGAAGAGATTGCCTCGGCCAGACTATTACAAAGAGTTTCTTCGCCTTTCTCAGGGGTCTCCAAATCTATTTGCCCGAAGGCCGCATTAAGTATCGAACAACCTTTTTTGAGGGCGTATACTTTCTAGAGGTCGAATAAATCAGAATAAAAACGTACATTTTGTTTTTAGTTATTTATTTTCGATTATTTATTTCAGTTATGATTTTATGACTTATTGCTAAATGCGTACAAAAATCTGTAGCAACGCGAATGGTAAAATTTTTTCTCTGCTCGCTGAAAACGAAAATAGGAGGCGTTTCTGGTTTTAGATGTGATGAATACAATATCAACCCTGAACTATGTGTTTCGCCGAACAAGATTATTCTCAAATTGCTCTTCAAGAACTCAATTTATTATATTTTAATGTTTGTTCACAAAAATGTGTTATTCCATAAATTTAAAGGTTTTGTATTGCAGTTTCCAATTGGAAAAAAACTCACTACTCCGCGCCTCTCCAATAATAACTTTACGTCTACGTTAGCGGTGACTGACTTTGGTGGAATACCCGTAAGTATCATTGATTTTTTAAGTGGATATCAAGGATTCCACGGTAGGGTGATAGGCCCTCGTAGGCTGTAGCATGTGTATCAAAATGAATTGGGGGGTTTTAATGCTTTTATAATATTTATAACATTAAAATTACAACTGTACATGCTGCCCCATATGAAAGTGCAACTGAAACAGTTTTTTTTGGTCGTATTAATACGCATACGAGGTGTGTTCAAAAAATATCGCGACTTTTGTGTTTTTTCAAAAATTATTTATTTATTCATGAATATCTATTTTGTCCCCTTCAAAGTAATCCCCATGAGATATTATACACTTGTGCCAACGGTTTTTCCAATCTTCGAAGCACTTCAAAAAATCATTTTTTTTTATCTTGTTCAGCTCCTCCTTCGATGCCGTCTTTATCTCGTCAATCGTAGCGTAACGTCGTCCTTTCATGGGTCTCTTCAGTTTAGGGAACAAGAAAAAGTCACAGGGGGCCAGATCTGGGGAATACGGTGGCTGCGGCATCATTAGTGTGTTGTTTTTGGCCAAAAAGTCGCGCACAAACAACGATGTGTGAGCAGGGGCGTTATCGTGGTGCAAAAGCCAATTTTTGTTCTTCCACAAATTCGGGCGTTTCTGGCGGATTGCTTCGCGCAAATTGCGCATAACTTGCAGGTAATATTCCTTATTGACCGTTCTACCCTGTGGCAAGAACTCATAGATATTCATGAATAAATAAATAATTTTTGAAAAAACACAAAAGTCGCGATATTTTTTGAACTCACCTCGTATGTACCCAATGTTTCCGCCACTATCCGTTAGAAAGCGCTAGTAGAAAAGATGACGACTGGACTGAAAGCGTTTTTTGTTTCACACTTTGCAAAGATGGTAACTATAGTTACTGCGCAACGTGAGTTCCGTATTATTTCGGTTGTTGATCCTCCTGGTGATAATGCCTCCACTACCAGCTGACATTTCCGAATTAAGACACACGATTGAATTAACTGTTATAACTACTAATCGAGAGACATTTTTCAACGTTTGGGAAGAACTCGCACATCGTCTTGGCATATGCCATGTGAAGAAGAGGTGCTCACGTTGAAAACTTGTAGGCTTTTGTGTAAAACTTTTTAAGTTGCTTTTTCATTTGAAGCACGGTTTAGAGCTGTAATTTTTGTATTATATACCTATATCATAAATCGTTAAAACAACGATATTCGTTTTGAAACTCTACCTTGGAGACCCTTGACCTGAAGATTATCGAATCAAATTACCGCCCTTATGTGACATTTCCGCGCTTCTGTTTATTTCAAAATCGCCATTACCGTGGAAGCAGTGTCTTCCTAACATAAACAGCGTATGGCTGAATGTAGGTGAGGTGGCTACCATAACTGAAGGAGTGTGGCCGAAGGTTAAATTCTCTTCTTGAGGCAAGCGGAACCGTCCCTTAGGACATCGGCAGCGGGATACACTTAAGTTCAACGTGGGATGCATATTGACAGGCGCCTCCAAGTGTAATAAAAGAAAAAAAATGAAAACTCTTCTTCCGCTTAAAGTGTCGCAAGGCTACCTTTGATTCGTACATTGAATGCAGTTTGGTCAAAGAAGCATAACAATCGCGACAGCTTAAAAAAGTTTATTTTCCGGTGGTCTTATTTAAATATCGTCCTAACGAGTTTTCAGTTATTTTTTTAAAACATTAACCATCTAAAACGCTGGGATAATTTCAGTTGGGGTGAAAGAGATACCAAGAGATAACACTCCTAAATTAAATAATTATATGGACTTAAATTGCTATGCTGAGAAAGTTAATACTTAAAGCTCAGGTGGTCTTCGGAGAATAAATGGGCTTTTTGAATGATTTTGAGTTGGAAATTCATTCTATTTATGTAAAAATTGCAAAATATGCTCTTGTTGGCCATAGAAATGTTTTATTTTTAATATTATTCGCCGAGAAAAAGCTGAGATAGGATTGAAATCAGATTAATTTTGCAGTGAAGTGATTTTTTTCGATATCTTAGTTAACCTGATTAGATAAGAATAATAATCCGATAAGAAGAATCCTAAAAGATTATCGGGATTTAGCGAAGAGTAGTTCTTTCTCGAGAGAAAGGGCGTGAATAACAGCAAAATTGTTTTTTGTGTTAGCAACTAGAGCTAAAGTATTTACTATATTTTATTAGCCTTTTAGTGATCAAAATATCGTAACCAAATCGCTGTCTTCATACACTTAAAATAGTAGTTTAATGACTTTAGTTTTCAGGAGTTATTTCAATACGATTTTCAGATAGAGCGAAAGATATTAAGCCTAAGTTCGAATTGAAAAGGGAAGCCAAGATTGGAAGGGAAGGCAAGCCGGGGTCAATCGTTAAATTTTTCTCGTAAACCTATGTTAACTGGTGGTATAATTTTATTATAATAAAAATACAGTACTCCCTCTATAAATCGGCACTTCCTTAATGGCTTAAAATAGGGTAAACTCATGACAAACAACTTGTTGACAACGAATTAGGTGAAAGTTTTCGTGGTTTAAAAAAAGTTTAATTCGTAATTTTGGTTCGTCAGCTATACAGGATTAAATTTTCAAGAATTTTTTTTTTCACTACCCTGTACGTCACCAACGTTTCAACGGATCCATCGTCATTAGAGCGAATGAATATTTTTGACTGAACAGAAACCGTTGATATTTAACTATAAATAACTACAACAATCAGGTTACTCCTGATCGGCCGGAAATATATCGATGGCTAAGTTCTAGCAACACAAAAATAGCATCTTTTCAGAAGAGCAAAAAAAATATTTATTTTTTTATTTGCATATAATTTTAATTGAAATTAAAAACCATAAAACTGAAAAAGAAGCATACATTTGCTAACAAAGAGTTGTTTTTTTGCTTGAATTTAATTTTTATTAGCAGTATTAATTTAGACCGGACTGATTTGAGACAGAAAACAGATTTTGAGATACGTGTTGCTAGAACATAGCCAACGATATAGGTCATTTGGATAAAAGGGAGGAATTCTACAATTTAATTCACAGTGTCCGGGTTTTAGTTTATTCTCATTCTACAATTTCTTTATTTTGTTTAACCCTTTGCGGTCCATTTTTTAGAATTCAAACAATCTGGTCCAAATTAATTTTTAGAAAAAAAAGGGATTATTGACTTCATTGATAATTGGATTCATTGGTGCCTTTTAAATGTTTTTATTTAATGTTTAAAGTAAACTTCCACTGATTGTAATGTTATGCTATAGGTTCAATTAAAGAGTTTATTATTTGAAAATTATCCATGTTTGACATCTATCGAAACATTGCCCTTGTATAATCCCCTTATATAAAGATATAGTGATGTTGAGCTCAAATTGACGTTGGACCCAGTGCTTGGACTAGGCATGTCGAGCCAGCCTCGACGTTGAAACGCAAAGGATTTACCCAGGAGAGGGCGCGCGGCAAAATGTAACATTAGAAGACGCGTGGGGTATCATTGACACCCCAAAGAAAATATTTTTTTTCTAGTTCCTTGGAATAAATAGTTATACTTCGTTGCTAACGACTTCCGGGTGCATCTGCGTGTTGCGCTTTGTCGTGCAAGCTTTCGCGACCGTTACAGGACGCATCATCAGGCGATTAAGTTTATTATTAGACAAAGCGCACAACGCAGCTGCACCCGGAAACCGTTAGCAACGATGCCTCTCGCTGCGAAAACCTACGTTCAAATAGTTATACTGTGTTCTTTTTTAAATAGGTCCACCGAACTAAATTGATACTAATAATAATTCTTATTAAATATAGAAGGACCATGGGGTGATATACACCTCGCGCGCCTTTTCCCGGGTTAAAATGAGATTCCACGCACTCTGTACAACGAATTAAACCGGTCGAAACCCCGAAAAGAATCCACGCAGATATCCGTCGCTTTCTCCTTTTTTTCAAGTACTGCTCGCATCCTCTTAAACCGTCTCGGAGCTTCCCTAAGGATATATCTCATCCCACTCCAGCCGTTAACGATGCTCCTCTCCCGCTTAAACCTCCCCTCGAAGTAGAGACTATAATGAAGTGACGGGAGTGAAAGCGAAGGGGATGTCTGGGGTGGTTCCCTCGACTGAGGTGTGAAAAAGATGGCGGGGTGGTTTTGGAGAGGACTCCCTCGGGAGTGTCTGCGACTAGTCCGCGGATTTCAGCGTGGGGAAATTCACGCTTCGGTCCGAAAGTTAATCAGTGCCTTGATTACTCCCTTGAGGGTCTCGTTGGGATCGTGAACTTTCGCCGCGATGTGTACGGCGCGGTTAACTAGTAAAGAGAATAGCATCGCATCGTACAGCCTTTTAATTGGGGACTCCTCGCGCGCTAGATTAAAAAAAAACTATATTTTCGCCATTCTGATGTCCCACTGCATTTACATTTAAAAAATAGATCAGTACTCACTGCATTGGATAACATACATGAATTTTTCTCTTGCATGGATTAGTTTTTTTACAGCGAGTAGTAAATTAAATTGCAATTATTATAACAAACTGCGATTGCGCTGCGATACGTATAGTGCTAAAATTGGCCGAAAAAAGGTGAATTGAAAAGGAAACTTTAAATTCGTTTGTATACAGCAATCAGTGCATTATACTGCTGATGGTAAAGACACAGACGACGTTTAATCTCTTCCGCATGACGACAGTAACGATATCAGCGTATAACATCTCTTTTCCGCCTTGTGCACACATTTTATCGTGTAATTGTGTAAAATGTGAAACTTTACTCAATTTTTTGGCAAGTAAGGGGAAATAATATGCTTTTTTATTGAGAAAAAAGAATAAGCATACCCTTTACCAGTTGTCCAGGGACAATTTTGAGACAGCTACAAAGTAAACAGCATTGTTTGAAAAGTTGTAACAGCAATATAAATGCTAACAAATTATTTTATCTAATTTTTAACAGGATGATTGGCATAAATAGCACTTAAAAAGAAGTATGACACTCCATAAAATGATTAACAACGATATTCAACCTACCTTTAGTTAAATAATTTAATATAAAATCGCAATACGGTAGGTTGAAAATATTTTTGAAAACCTAGATTCCTCCTCCATCGTTTTAATAAGTATGTTAAATGGAAAGCACTAATTAATTAGGAGAAAAAAATAATAAATGCAGCTTAGGTTTTTTTTAAAATGTAAATCCGGTGAGAACATATATATTTTGTGGACAGTTGATAGTGAAAGAAAACAGCTGTAAATGTTATAAAATGGTGGAAATGTCTATTAAGTTATGAAAAAGTAAGGTAATCCTTTACGCATAACTTTAACTTGGGGATCATTGTGAATATATAATATCAACAAGGGAAACTGGCGGAAATTAGTCTTTTAAACCGTATGTCTATCGTGGAAAATTAACTACAATTCAGGATAATTGTAAAATTATGACAGAAATGTCAAGGTCTTGATGGAGAACGAGGTATCCATCACGAGGAAAACTTATTAGGTCAATGTTAGCGGCTCTACGGTGACGCATGTTATCTTTTATTCACAACATGCTGAAATAATCTTATCGGATGCTATTTGCGTATTTTGCCCCGAATCAAACACAGATTAGGCACGTCCTCTTTATGACTGATGGTATTTAAGGATTACTACAATTTCAAATAACCCGGAAGTACCTAATTTCACAGCTGAATTTAGATAAATGAAGCTTTCAACTTGCGTTATTAGTCCTTCAATGTGGCAAGGAGTTATTAAAACTATAATTTTTCATTTGACGGGTATCCATATGCTATAAATGTAACATAGGTATCCTGTGGTAATGTTGCATGGTATCTACTGGAACTAATCCATATTTAACACTCCTTGTGGGCCGAAATTATGAATGCTCTTCGTTATTATTATACAGGGTGTCTCTGGGGAATCTTCAGTACTTCAGGAAGGGGTAGGGGAGACAATTGTGAGCATTTTTGTCAATGAACATTGCATCGCAACTCGTTAGTTACTGGGCTATGGCGACGCAAACATTTTTTTGAATGAGCTTTGCAGTATGATGCAGTATGATGATAAAAAAAAATTAATTTTAGGAATCCTAGTCAAACTGGCTGTTAAGTAGCTTACATTAAGTTCCAGACTACATATAGTTTCGGACCTGGTACTTTTTGAGCTTCATAGAACATTTAAATGCATTACATGTAAACTCATTTTATTATATTTATTAACTTATTTAAATTTAATTAATTTATTTAAAGGAAACTTTTCGACATTTTATACAATGTTATGTGCACAACGGCGACCTCTAGTGTTGCCGCGAGACTCGAGACGATACCACTTCCACGAGACTCTCGAAAGTCTCGAAATATAGATATACGTCCTTAATTGATATTTGTTATAGTTTTCTCGAGTCTCGAGACTGGTCTTGGTCTCGAATCTCGAGACCGAGACGAGACTCGAGACGATGCCAGAGGTCAGGAAACGAGACTGAGACGAGACTGGCGAAAGTCTCGTCTCGTCTCGCGGCAACAATACACTTGGGAACATCCTTTAAAACGCATTTAAAATGTTTTGTTCGGGTTTTATTTCATAATTAGTTGTAAAATAATTATAATATACGCAAAAATAATAAAAAAACAGTTGGTAACTTATGGTTGGTCTTTAAAGAGTTTATAATAACTCCCCGTTGAATTTTTAACGGGTACCTTCCGCTATTGCATGAATAAATGGCTTATCATTGGGGGAATCACCGGAATAAAGCGGAAGGAAGAGGTCAGGAAACGAGACTGAGACGAGACTGGTGAAAGTCTCGTCTCGTCTCGCGGCAACACTAGCGACCGCCGTCGTCGCCCCGCTGGCGTAGGGCGGAACGCGGACTGTCCGCGTCCATGTGAAACGTGACGAAAGTATATAATGTCCTTAACATTCAAAATAATAAAAGTTTATTTTACCAAACCTACTTAATGAAAACATCTCGGAACGTAGTTTGTAACAACACTGTCTCGGATTTATTCTTATGACTCTTGTAATCAATTCCCTTAATCTAGACGATAATTTTTCTAAGGATCAAACAATGCGTACGCAAGTGCATGATTAATCTCTCAGGCATACGCCGACTAATTGTCATTTTAGAAATTTTACTCCAGATTTTAAATATTATCTTACCGCATCTCCCGGTAGCACAAGCTGACTTCGGGGCCTTTTCATCTAAAACCAGGCAGATGATGTAGATTCATGTAAGATGACCATCACCGATTTCTCTAAAAGTTATATATGTGAAAAGAGTTTTCTTATGATGAATATGGTCACTTTATCTTAGTGCAAAACCAAACCGATGTAAATTAATTATCCTTTGAATATTGCTGAGACAGGCCTTAGTGTAAAAAATAAAAAATAACATAAATGCTAATAACTAAGGTACCATTGCCTATACAAAAAGTGGTTTGTGTTTTATTTTGAAGAAAAATCATTTTTTCACATTTAGACATAACTTTCAAGTAATTTCAAGCAGTAATAAACTATTAGGACTTATTTGAACGATGAAAATGAGTAATTATTCGACAATTTATTGTTAAATAAGCCACCCTTTATTTTCTTTAAAATTTCTGAGCGGCTAGCTGAAATGTTCTGCAATTGCTATCAAGTGGCAAATGTAAAAGTTTGAAATTAGGCAAGAATTTACTTACATGCTCCACAAAGGACCCCCTGTTCTGAATGCACTCCCCAGAATAGGAATTTCTCAGGTTATAGTTTGTGGCATAATGCTTGACAAATCCTCCAACTCCATCGCAGCTTTCATTCACCGGGACAATATACGTGGGACTTCTAGTACTTTGTGTCATTTCCTCCGTTCAATTTATCACTAAAGGCCTGTTTACACGATACATTAACACGTACGAGTTAATGTCTGTTTTCGTGAATGATTTTGGAGGACCGGAGCGGAACATGTACGAATGCATGACCCAAATTAGAAGAGGTTCTATTTTCTGTGCATGCATTCGCACAAGTTGGGTGGTTACACGGTGCATATTGGCATTTATTCTCGCGTTCATACATTTATACATTAACCCGTACGTGTTAATCTACCGTGTAAACAGGCCTTAACAATCAAGCATATCGCATTCCATTGTAATCCATCTAAGCATTGTGACCTAGGTCCTTGGGACTTTCACGAATATCACTTTAAGAGAAATCGGTGATGGTCACATGACATGATTTTACGCTATCTGCCTGATTTGAGATGAAATTCTCCTTTGAAGATAAAAGTCAGACTTGAAAAAAAAGGACGCGCAAACATTCATTATCTTCGCTGCTCTTTCTCAGCCCTCCCACTCCATTGTTATTTTCAAATTATCCTATTTTTTATATCAACCTTTATCTTATGAGTCGTAAGAAATCACCTTTCCAATTTTAGTTGTTCATGTGGAATTTGAAGAGCGAAGTTGGGAAAGATGTCTAGGTCTCCACTATTAGGATATTTACGGACTTACAGGACGAGGTCGGCACCGTTACCGGATGACTGGGAGCTACAATTAGTTGAGTGAGTATAAGAATATTCAGTTTGTCCTTCATTTTTTTTACCTTAACCTCGCGATTGCTGTAGACTTCATAGCGGGAATCCTACGTTTTTAGTGTATTGTGCATAATTTTTATTGTGAAGAGAAAAATAGCAATTCACAAAGAATAGGTTGAGCCACAAAAATAGGTTGATTGTGAGCTGTAAAAACTCTTCTACAATAGTAGGTTGAGCACTGCGGGCGTATGCAACTCACCGATGTGAACTGCCCATTCGACAATCTACGAAAAATCGTAGGATTTTCCTTCCTCAAAGGAAAATCTTTCTTTTTTGAAGAAACATTAAATTATGGTTTCGCTAATAGTAGGACCCGCCCGCCTTTGTGACGGCGCTGGATTCCTCGTCCCATCCCTTCCTTTCCTATCCCGTCCCAGGAGGCGTCGTCGGGCTCCTATCGCGGCGGCGCCTTCTTCCTTTTTCCTACCTTGTCCTCCCCCTTCTGCGGTGCAGTGGTGATAAGCTAACGCTTCAGACCTCGGCCCAGGAGAGTAACCCGCGAGCCCGCCCTAGGGTTTCGTATCCACTGCCCATACGACAGGAAGATGACACCGTTTCGTGTTCCAAAGCACATTACTCTGTGTTCAAAGGAAGATAAATAATAACATTCACTCCCGCTGGAAGGGACAACGAGAAAAAAATCAAAAGTTAAGTGACATCGCTTGGTGAGGCGCGGCTCAACCTCTACATACAAATCGAAAACACAACTGAACAGTCGTCAGCGTTTTACCATTTGGATGTTTTTGTTAATTTATTGACTAGCAGTGCCAACCTGCCTCTTCCACAGCCAGGTTGACTCTGCTGCGCTACCGGTCGTTGCCTTGTCGCCTCTCGTTTCGGCGCTGTTGCCTGCCATAGTGTTGCACTTGTTGCTGGAGAGTGCCATTGGAAACACTTATTACATAGTAATTTCTCGCGGCGCTTCGTGCCAGCTCGCTAGGGAGCTCCGCCGCGGGACTCCGGGCCTACTCCTGGGAACGGCTTCGCCAAGTATGATAGCCGTTCGAAATGGAGAATTTTGCGTTAACCACGAAACGGTGTGTAGTACCACCGGTCACCTATCGTCCACGTGAATATCGATGCCGTACTTCGTTAAGAAGTGGTGAAAATTAGTTTTTGAATGTGAGTCTATGGATACGTTACGTTCTACCAGGTGTCCCTGCCGGCGCGGGGTTAGAAGTTGGAGGGCCCATTCCTTACCTACTATGGGAACATGTGTTTTTGTGAATATTTCAAACCTTTTTCAACTTTGACGCGTCATTGAGGAGCCGCCGTTTCGGAAAGAAAAACGAAAACAACGATATCAAAATTGCGCATCTTTCCAGTTTTCGAATGTGTGATGAGCTTTTGGCTGAGCCAAACGATTCGGGAGCATGTACCGAATGTGTGACGAAGGGTAGCCCAAACATTCGATTTTTCCGAAATTTTAAATTTTCTTGGGGAATAGGAGGGGGAAAACAGTACGCAGACTCATACGCCACAAATTTAATATACATAGTAGTCACTACCTGCTCTCGTACCATTATATAAATTCAAATGGTCTTGAGAGAATATATCTACGTTTCCTCTACCTGTCATCCCTTATGACGTCGCCAACTTTTCGGGTCGGTATCAAAATTTGCGAATTCGTGTACTTCATGTGTATGAAATATTATGAAATGAAAATAATTGTTTCCTTTTCACCTAAATTCTTCTATCACGTCTACATATAGTGGTCTTGATTAAATTTTTAGAAAATGTTGTCAAGGTAAATTGTACCATTGTCTGTGTGGGGAATGTTTTCGTTTTTTGAGCACTTTCTCTCCACTACCAATCAGGTACATTATCTAATTAAAAGTATTTTCACGTTAATGCTTGCATTTTTCTGCCACATTTGATTCTCTATAGCAGGTTTTGCATACAGTTATTCAATTTTTAGCATTTTATTTGCATCTACATGCACAAGAAGAATTCCTCCATTTCAGATTTAGTTCTGATGGTTATAATTTTCTTCGGTTGGAAGGTACGCCAGCCATTCAGCCGGTGCGTTCTATATTTCTCTAATCGAACCAACACAATATGAGAATTAATCTATGCATAACTTTAAGCCGCATAGTGTCCATATTATTTATAGATTAATGTCATGTATTGACATCGGTTAAAGTAATTTTACGACTCGCCAGGAATTGCGAGAACTATGCGAATACCTATTTCTTCGACGTGTACCTGCATTTGCTGCCTCGTTCATGAGAATGCTGAGATGTGCTGAATGCATTGCATGACCTCTGCACTATTATCGTTTTCCTTTTCCCCTGCTAACATGCGTGGCACAGCGCAACTAGGCAACCAGTTTAGTGCTCTAATTATCTAGTATAGTACCGAATAACATTGCCGATGGCTAGATATTATATCAGTGCCTGCAAAAGTAAAAAACTATTATTATGCCTGAACACCAACATGCATACAACCGTTTGGATCTGATTTTTCCCTTTATAACAGGGCTATGTGCACAAATTATGATTTAATATTTTTTATCTTTTCTTTCAGTATCATAGGTTTGACGGTTTTTTCTTTGGTGCCTTTAATTTTATACTTTCTATCCCTCATTAAATTTTCTGGGACAGAATTTACATTATTATTTTATTGTGAAACAAATACTTGAGTTAGTACCTCTCTGAACTTGAAAATGAAGTAATGATAATTGATGAATTGCATTTTATATTTATTGTAGCATATATATATATATTTTTTTATATCACGAGATGTGGGTCAAATGTAAATATTATTTATTTTTTCAAACTTTGCCTACGTTTCGGACATTATATTTGTCCATCCTCAGGGCTATAAAAATGATAATGTATGATACAAAATTAGTTAAATACAGGCAATTTTACAGTTGTTATACATTAAAATACATGGAAATACATATTCAAAATTTACCTTTAAGTCTGATGTTGTTTTTATTTATTTACAATTTGGTTGCTTGGATTTCTTTCTTTGTTGGTTATGTCATTTATTGAATTATGATAAATTTTGCTAAGGTAAGTAATGTCTGTTCTTTTATTGCAGCTTTTTTTAAACGTAGGCAAAGTTTGAAAAAATAAATAATATTTACATTTGACCCACATCTCGTGATATTAAAAAAAATATATATATATATATATATATATATAATAAGGGGTCGTGAAGTATAAAGTTTGATTTATTGTAGCTTCATGTAAGTCTCCTTATGAGATGAAATTCCATGAGAATGCATGGATTTCCACTTATACAATCAAAGAATGATTTTATGAATTAGATACCTAATGACTTGTTTTTTTTATTTTAGATCGTCGAAATATTTTGAAAACTTTATATAATTATAATAAAACTTCACCTAGTAGTTCCTTAATTTGTTAAAGTAAAGAAATTCATGCATTTACTTTTATTTTAAGATTAATTTCAATATTTTTGCTTGATTTTTTTACAACACACGATTTTATTTATTGATATAATTGTAATTGGTCAATTGGTAATTTTTATTTGTGTATTTTTTCTACTTTTTATGTTTCATGCACACTTTTTACTATATGAAACAAAGCTAAAAATACTTCGCCAATAATTTTAGATCAAGTAGCGATGGTGATCAATGGAGTCAGATAGAATTATCCAGGGTAAAATAAGTTATTATTTACACATTGAGGGTGAAAGAAGCCTTGAAAAATTCATTTGGCTTGGTCGCGATGGAACCCGAATCTCCCAATGCTGGGCAGTTACGGTACCAGTTCCACCATCAAGCCATAGTGTCACCTACTCGGTGAATTTCATGTTAGGTTTCGCGAACATTGTGTTTGCGCCTCATGTCCACATTGTGGCACAGGAGAAAGGACATGCTTACATAAGTCTGAATAACATGATACATTTTTCTGTCCCTCTGACAAAAATAATCCCTTAGGTGTCGCCATCTGATCACGTTCAAATTTTACTAGCTTGTAAAATTTGCTTGCTCTGAAAATTCATTCTTTCCATCAAGGTCACTCTAAGACTTTGAAAAATATTATATTCTGGTCTCGTTACCGCCCATTGTCGCAATATGACCACGGGCCATTCTGAAGAAACGAGTTTATGCGTGACGAGTTCTCCGGATCGCCACCGGGTAAGGAACTGAATTACTGCCGACGTTTCGATGTCCGATTCGGCCATCTCTCTCAGGGCTATGAGTGCCGAGTGATAACTTTAGCTCCTACTAAACTTGCTTATATACATCTGTACAGTCCATCCGATGGTCTGGTGACTCCTGATTGGCTGTAGTCAATGAGTCGAACATCGAAAC
Source organism: Ischnura elegans (assembly GCF_921293095.1). Lineage (NCBI taxonomy): Eukaryota > Metazoa > Arthropoda > Insecta > Odonata > Coenagrionidae > Ischnura > Ischnura elegans. The sequence goes on from NC_060252.1 coordinate 68,057,680, forward strand.
GTCGGCAGTAATGCATTCCCTGACACGCTGGCGATCCCGATAACTGTTCACGCATTCAATTCTTCGGCAAAGCACTAAATTTTTCTTTAACAAGCGGATGCATCACCCAAATATTTCACTGGAATTCTAAAGACGATCATAGGAGCTATGCAGTTAAATATCTTCACAATCGAAAGCAATAAGGTAAAACGGAAATGAGTGACGCCACCTTCGGAAAGAAAAAGGTGTGGAAACCTAGACTGAAATTCACCTTTGATGAAGTTGGCTTGTAGGTGTTACTGGTAATTGGTTAAGTTCATACCCGTCTATGCTAAATTATTTTTCAAGGCAAAATTCACCGTTGGTGTAGTTAACTTAGAACCCATGTGCGTGACCGCGTACAAAGTTACTTGCTTCATGCAGTGCTTTGAGTTCTAGATTGTTTTCCGAGAGAAACTAATGGTTTGGCACCCGCACGCTTGCTATGAATGCCCTGAATAGTGAGAGATATTGCGTTGATCATCGGGATTGTACATAGACGAGATATTCAGAAAAACTCGCTTATAACGATGACGTATTTAACAAAATCCCGCATATAACGAGGTGAGTTCCAGCTCCCTTGGACTTTACTATGATAGCCAATGTAAATTTCCCGACATGTAACGAGTTTCGATGATACGAAATCCCCGCTAATTCGAATATTGGGGGATTATTTACAGTTCTATTAATAAATTACTGCCACCTTCAGTATTTAAGCGTTCCTTACCTTATCATTAATTTTTCTTACGTGTGGCCATCACCACATTATTCTTAAATTCCTTCCCTTTACAGCTGTTTGATGGGTAGGAGCTTCAGATCTTCATGCTAAATATTACGGATCAGTTGCTTAAATAAAGGCGATATACGGAATATTATTCGACAAACCTGTGATACATATGGCAAAATCCTTGTAGTGGAGACTGCTCGGGTGTTCCATCGGGTAATCTCCTCAATAGCTCCCGACGTTTCGGGCTACGAGTCGTACTCCTTTCTCAGGGCTGAATCAGAGCAGGGATTCTGCCTTGAGGATGGAGTACGACTCGTACACCGAAACGTCGGTAGCTATGGAGAACATTACCCGGTGGAGCAGCCTTCACTAACAGCATACGCCGGGGAAGTATCATATCATTTTTGGCAAAATCCTTTATTACGGATATAACGAAATACCGTTTTAGAACGATGGTCCCGCGAAATTCGTTATAAGCGAGGTTTACTGTACATCATACATTATATGCGCGATACGAGCCGAAGGCACTAAATCTGAGCCTTTTGTCCGCATGTGTGTTGTTTCTGCAGCATAGCCCCCACGCAGACGGGCCTTATGCTATACCACCCCCAGATGGCACCGGTGGCCGTCCAGCACCACCACCCACACCACGTGCACCACCATCCACACCACAGCCTACACCACAGCCCGGGACAGCACCACCACCATCAGGTCATGCCACCCCCGGCGATCAAAGCCGCTCCCGAACCAACCCTGCCCCCGACTCCACCCGCGGCGGCGGCCGTGGAGGCACCGCCACCGACCCCTCCGCCCCCGCACCCCTTCCCCTCCCACCTGCCCACCGTACACCCCATGCCATCTCCCCGGCCCCCTGTCCTTCCATCCCCAGCACCCATCGCCAGAATAGAAGCAGAGCCAGACAACTGGAGGAAGCTCGGAACGTGAGTAATGGTGTGCAAAATGCTTCTTCTTGTCTCGCTAAAGTCGAGGAAGCTTCCAGACTCCTGATCGACGGATTTTTGGAATCAATTTACTCTTCTCGATCTCTCAAGGTTTGAAGGACTATAAAATAAACTTTGCTATATTCCACATAGTATTCATAAAAAAAACTCTACCGGTTTCGACCAGACCTCTTGATACCGTCTGGTCGAAACCGGTAGAGGTTTTTAATAAATACTTTGTGGAATATAAGAAAGTATAATTCAGGCCATAATCAAGATGTAAAAGAGAGATCATTATCGTTATCGTATCATCGTTGGATATTTTTAGACAATTCTTTTACCTCTTGATAGTGACCTTAATAGTTTGAAACCGGAAGAGTTTTTAATAAATACCTTGTGGAATATAGCAAAGTTTATTTGCTAATCTATCACGTCAGCATTTCACGAAGTGGACTCGCAAATCATTGATTTCTCTGAAGGTTTGTTTCGATTAGCATTTTTTGACGACGAATTCAAAAATGAGGTCTCCCTTCGATGGTGGACTTCAAAAAAAAGATCGAATAATGATTTGGAAGACTCCGAATTAGCAAATAAGAGGCACGTTATTTGAGATGGACTTAATTCAATGATTAAAAAAAAATCATTATCTTTATCGTGGTCGGTAAAAGTCGTTCTTATATTTCGACAGTGAGTGGTCATTTAGCTTCGATTGAAATTCTATAAAAATCTATTGTATTTGGAGGTCAAACATCTATGATCAACTATGGACATTTCTTGCCGATGGTAGTTGCATCCTGACAATGTTATATTGTTAGTGATATTTGTAAGTTGAAGGTATTATCGATTCTGTCAGACTGTCGATAGCTATCGATTACAAATTAATCTCGACTGTAGATGGCTATCGCCTAACATCTTGGCTTCTTACATTGGGACACGTACTGCAAATAGTCCCATGACAGTGTCATTGAAATTGTCAGAGTAGTACACGATTTCTGATGCTGAATATGATTCGCAGAAACCGTAATTGTCTCTATGCATAATTTATTTAATGCTTTTTTTATTTCACTACCTTAAGAACAGTAGTACGTGTTCTGAACATCTTCGATTAACTAATGCTCGACCATCGGATGGTTGGTCGTCAGTAATTGAAAATCAATCATCGGCAGTCGATTGGACATTAAAAATCGATAATATCGTTGTCAAAGGCTGCCATCTATATGGAAAGAAATAAAAAATCTCACCTTTACTAATTTATATGCAAACGTCTTATTTTAAAAGTAAAAGTGAAAGGTTTTGTAACTAAAGGACTGAGTCATTCATTCGCGAGTACAGTGGATAAAATCTTTCAACTGTTGGGTTCTGCTTGGCACTGATCAGTATTATTCCATATCGTTTTTCATTGTGAGTGGTTAATTCGTAATCTTTGGCGAAGTTTGGAGTTTGTTGTGTTTAAAAGTAATCGTTCCAGTGACGTGAGGAACCATCGCAATACATCGTCGAATAAAACAATTCTAACAACGGATTCTGATCGCGGTGCCAATCTCTCAGGATGAATAACGATCAGAATAAATCTGATCGATGCCAACCATAGACCCCAGGTCAAGAAATAAGAATGAAGTTTCAGAAGATACTTATGTTATATTTTTCATGGCGGTGATGTCCCTAATTTTGAGCGGTTTATAGTCATTGCTCTTTCTAAGATACTTGGAAGTAGTGCTAATCCTCAACTGGTCTCACAGGATATGATTGTGCTATCCATTTCACACCGAAGATGAAGGCGGATGTGACTGCTATCGCAGTGCCAATCTGCTCTAAAGACGACAATTTATTGATCTTTACAGCGATATTTTACCATCCTATGTTGAACAAATTACCTTTTTCCAAATTTACTTGATAACTCCACCAGTCAATTAGTTCTCTTTGTGGAGTGGACAATGTCTCTCACTGAAGTGGGTGTACGTCATACATTCTCTTTCTAAAAGTTTCATCGATGTATGCTTTTAAATTGAAGGATTTATTTTAAACACCATAGTATTCCATTACTTGCAATATTTTATTTATTTTTACAAAATTATATTTGAAAGTATTAGTAAATAGTATCATTTATTATGCCCATTTAAAAATTCACCTAATACAAATTCTAGTCAGGAAAAAATAGTAAAACAACTTTCATAATTGCAGCATCTCTTTTTGATTTGAAAACTGCTCTTTGCAATCCATTGACTAATGAAGAACTTAGTGACAAAGTGACCTGTTGAAACATTTGTATGGTATTATTATTGATTGAAATTTTACGGTCACGATTAGGTTGCTGAAACAGTATGAGTAGTTTTTGGAGTGTGATCTGTGCCTATGAACCCCCTATGGTATCCTATTTTTTCCTATCCTTTTCAATTTACTTGTGAACCCTTCCATCTAGACTCACTCTTATTTTCAGCTATTTCCATTTAGGATGTACAATTTAGACGAGATAAGTATTATATCCTGTGTTCGTTCTTATATTTAGAATTAACATGGTGTTTAGTATTGTTGTTGGTACTAGATAAACCATTTTTTCCTCGTAAGGAGAATAACATAGTCGCTTTTATGGGAGATTATATTAACATTGTGTAGAGTTTGAAATTGAATGTTATGTTGTTTTTATCCTAATTCATTAAAGTAGTTGGTATGCTTATTTTAAACATTTTATGCTAATAACAGTATGTACCTAATATTCATGTTGTTCTGTGAATGTTTTTCTAATCAGCGCTGTTCATTCAAGTGTTTGGTTTGCTAATGTGGGAAAACATGTGTAGGTATATTGAGTTTACGAATTTGAATTTGAAAGTTTATTCATTGCAAAAATATTTGCAGTTTTTTTTCGCAACTTTGTCATTAAATTTTGGCATTTATGATTGAATTTTTAAATCATTTTTTCCATCATAGCTTTTTGTGGGTTTATTGTTGATTCTTCTCAAACTTGTCTGTCCTGTTTCCGACTTTTTTCTCATTTCATCTATTTCCAATTTTTTTCCAGAGATGCCTTAACTGCTGCTCTATCCGCTCTCTACGGAAAACTTCTCGTAGTTATGGGCATAGCCTTCCCCATGGCTGAAGTCATCTCGACGTATATTCCACCATCTTTTTATGAGGTAAAATATAATATTTGAGATTTTCAGTGGCATATCAGGCGCCACGTTTATTTAAGTTGATTATTTAACGTTTTTCAGCCATTTAGCTGGGATCTCAAAATGTTTGATGGGTTAATAAAAGTATATCGGGAATGATGATCTCTTACCGGGTTTTTCACCGTGTGAGTTGATTGTAGGCCCAACAATGCTAGTCGATCTACAATCAACTCACCCTGTGATCTGTACCGGGACTGGTGCACTCTTCTCGGATTTTTCACCGGCTGAGTTGATTGTTGGCCCTACAATCCAAGTTGTCCTACAATCAACTCACCCGATGATCTCTACCGGGACTGGTGATTTCTTCTCGGGTTTTCAGTGTGTGAGTTGATTGTAGGCCCTAAAATGCTAGTCGGCCTACAATCAACTGACCCGGTGATCTCTATCGGGACTGGTGAACTCTTCTCGGGGTTTTCACCGGGTGATTTGATTGCAGGCCCTACAATGCTAGTCGGCCTAGAATCAACTCACCCGGTAGAAAACCCGAGAAGACTCCACCAGCAGCATACTCCGTGAAAGAAGAATATATACCGGGACTATCCACGGTAGTAACATCACGGTGCCTCCCTCAATGCACAAATTGTACGAAAATTCCATCGAGAAAAAATCATCTTGTCCGGTATAGCCCACAAATTTCAATGGAGGAGAATGACGCCTCAGTAGCTTATCTGGCTAAAGCACTTGACCGGAAGTCAGGGGTCTGGGTAAGAATCCCGGTCAAGACGAAACTATTTTTTTTCTCTGTGGAATTTTCGCGCAAAATTTTGTTAGCCTTTGATTGACGAAAGTGCGTGTATATTCGAGATCTCAAATCTATTTTAAGTTATCAATATCTCCTCAATTTCTCTGCCAATTGTAGCACTAGCCCAGAACACACCTTCGTAAATCCGAATCATCGGGGAAAAAATATGGTTTCTTCCACTATAAGACTTCCGCTGTTTTGTATTTTTGGACGACGAAAGGCTGATAGTACGTATTGGAGCTTTTTTCACATTTACGAATGGTTGAAATAATTTCATCACCAGTTTATAAAAAGGTTTTTACATACAAATGTCATTTGGAGAACTAAATACCTATGTTTAAAGACTTGCTGTGAGAGTGTGCTATATCGTGTCTCTTTGACCTGGTTCCATGCCACTGTTCTTGGTGAAACTAGGTCCCTATTATGTGGTGAAACTTACTATCATTAGGTAGCCTGAATAATGGGTAAAATACTGTTATCCTGATTCAGAGACGGTTCTCTAATTTTTAATCCTCTCTATAAATAGGTAGTGGCAATAGGGTGGTTTCCTATTTTTTTAAATTGCCTAAATCGAAAGGTAATTACTCCTGGAGTACGTATTTCACTTTTTTAGATTTTTAAATGAAGATATCCATTTTTCGCGATTAATTGAAAAGTGAAAATTTTCAAGCGCTTTAAAACGCGGCGGCTAAGTATGAATGCTGGGAAAAGCCCGTGTGACGTCATTCTGGTTGCAGCTCCCGCCGTGTAGGGCCACCTTGGTGCAAGGCTATGGAGCGCCGCTACGATGCAGGCTGCTAGCAGGCAGCAGAGTACCCTGCTAGCAGGTAGCGCTTGGCTTAAATAAGCATTATAAAACCATATCAAACGAAGGAAACTTTCCGACCATGGGCAATTTTAATAGGTGATTATTTTGAGATGTTTCTCTGAGCTCTGTGCCTTATGCAAGCATTGGTAATCTTAGACGATGTAAAACTTCTGACTACTCTTATAGCATCTAGGTCCCTGTGACGTCTCATGGAGTGGCATCACATGGGCGTCAATCTGGCCTTTTTCAAATTAGGTTAAAATTGACCATTAACATTCGTCTAAACTGGGATTTCTAGAACCAAATAATAATATATCGGGCGATATTCATTCTCTTGTTTTTTGAGTTAAATTAAGGGCTTAAAGATGTCCGTTGGATACTCAGGGAAATAATATTTCTGTACTTAAACCTGTCGTATGCCGTTTTCGTCATAAGTTACAGTAGACATTTACTTCAAATGCATTTCTTTTACCCTATATTTTTTCAGTTTGACCGTAATACCCAATCTCTTTCGACTCTCAGCCATATAACAACGGTAAGTCCTCAAAAGTATTTCTTACATCCCTATTTGTGATCTTTCAATCTGTATGGCGAGCTCATTTTATTCGTTCGTGAGAGAAAAAAGTAAAATTTTTATAGCCGAAGTGATATCACGGTAGATTACATGCATCGGAGGAATGAAATTTTATGTCGTATCTCTCTTAAATATCCCTCGTTTCATTGTAATGAGGCCTTGATAAGAGTAATCGATTATTTTTTTCACGTGGTCAATAAATTTTCGCAATCGTTATCATTCCATTTCAGTATATGTAGTGACAGAATCTTCCGGAATGTTATTTTAGTACTAACGTGCTTCCACAGAGGTGATCTAAAAAGTTTAAAAAAGAACGGATATTTGCTAATACATCTATCAGAAGTTTAACGTTTACCTACCTTAAAGAATGGAGTCAAATCCATGTTATTTGGAATAAGATTGGTTTTCCCACTTTCCCTGTTTTAAAGTTATATAATGTGCTGGAAGTAGTTAAAGTTGATTTCAATCGATATTATGTCCGAAAAATTAAGTTGAATAATGTGTTTAATCGATAGTTTGAAATTTCAACAACTCAAAAGTTTAATTCTATGAACTATGTATGGGGAGGTTAAAATATTTGATTCTCTCCATGCTATTCTGATTGAAATGACGTAGATTTTTGTATTTGTTTCATCATAAGCCAGTGGCAGATACAGAAAAAACTCAAGGGGGGGGGGGGGGGCGCAACATATCTTGAGTTGTCTTTACTTTTATCATAATAAAAGATGATCAAGTCACAGGCAAAGTATATGAAAATTTTATTTAAAGTGATTATAAACATGTAAAAGACAATGCCATCTTATGATACATAAAAGTTACAATTGTGGTTTTGCAATGTTCGGTAATACAAGCGCACCCGCAAGGGGGGGGCGCGCGCCCCCTGCGCCCCCCATCTGTATCCGCCACTGTCATAAGCATTGTCTAGTAATTTTAAGAGTATAGAAATCCGTTATCTGGTATTTGGACATCACGTCTGAGGAAAATACTACATTTTTCTTCGTGGGAAAAATGCAAAAATGATTTTGAATAATTTTAGCATTTAGATCCAGCTAATTTATCATAATGGAATGAAAAGAGATAGATGTAATTTATTCTATCTACATGGACATCAAGGATCCCAGCAGTATGAGTGTGTTCGCTTATATTCGAGTTTTTCTGTGTATGATTTTTTGTGATGATTCACTCATATTCAATTGTTTCCTTTCCAGGGATTTTACCTCTACTTGTACATCGGCAGTATGTTTTTCCTCTTCTATATGTACGCAATGCTTTTGCGTGATCGAGCAGCATACTCAGTGATGAGTTCATTCAGTAAGTGAACGGTGTAACCAACTGAGACGTTATGCATGCGTGAGTTTTCATATTGCGATTCATTATACGGAATGAGTTTATAAGTACTTACCATTTTCTTGATTGTATCTGTTGGAACAAGTAGATAATTTTCACCTCCAATCTTTTTCATAAATATTCCTTTGCTTGAGTAATGGGAGTAGTAAATACGTTATTGTTTACAATTATTACTGATTTATTGTGTTGTTAACAGTCTGTAGTCAAGTAGTAGTTTGAATACTTCAATGTGTTCCTCATTTAAAATTATTTTCTTACATGCTAATGTTTTTGAATTGACGTTATAGAGGAGCACTAAATTTAATCGTCATATGTATTGGATTTAAGAGTGATCGATGTGAATGCAAGAGAAACAGTCTGCTGATTTTCCTTTTTCCAATTTTTTTGTCAAATGCGGTCTACCGGTTGTTTGCATAAAATAATTTGGCCCTGCGTAGTGCACCTAACGATGAATAATTAAAGCTAAATTCTACTTATGTACGCTTTAATGTTGGAGAAGAAGGTTTGATACGACAAAACCAGGGTTATAATTAATCTCATGTAAATCAATGCCACATTTTCATGCATTGATTTGCGGATTCCTAGTCTGATCACTTCTCCCTGTGTTAATAAAGTTTAGCGCGATCGTATTTTAACTTATTTTACCTTCCGTTGCGAAAAAAAACACATACCTTGCGAAATCAAGTTTCTCATAAAACTTTTATGCTTAGGCATAGGCGATCGTGGTCGACAGTAGTTTTTCCCATACTTTCATTGGCATTTCCACGCTCAAATACGATGTCAATTGGTATATCAATATAAATTTTCATCCGCCTAGATGAAAAAATCGAATTTCAAAAGTTCCTTGTATCTTTATTATATTCTATGATTTCTAGGTAATCCACTACTAATTACTAGGAACTCCATAAAATATATCTGTAATAATTCAAATACTAAATCAGTGAAATGATTCTTTACTAGGATGGAAATTACATAATACAATAGCTACTACAACATGTCCCACCATACTGGCCTTCGCGTATTACATAAGTGGGCGTTATACTTGCGTATTTAGGGTAGTAAAAAAATAGTGGTGGAAATTGCCTTAATTTTCCAAGTGCAGTTGTTTATCGATTACCCACCAGATCGATTTAAATACAGGGTGTCCCATTTATCTTGACCACCCGAAGTAACTTGATGTCCAGATGCAAATTCAGAAATATGTGTCAAGTAAATGTTCATTAACCGTCTGGGGGACATTAATCAGCATGACTGTCATCCCTGTAGCTTTGTTGTTTACAAAGATATGAATAGCGGTATGTCTTTTTTAAATGGAGGAAATGAATTGCCGAATAAAAAATATAGGGTGCCATTTAAAAAAGAAATACCGATGTTCATATCTTTGTAAATATCAAAGCTACAAGGAAGGCAATCATGCTAATTAATGTCCCCCTGACTGCAAATGGACATTTGCTTGACACATTTTTGAATTTGCATCTGGACAATAAGTTATTTCGGGTGGTCAAGATAAATGGGACACCTGTATTATGTGTGCCTGTGCACGTCCTAGGATGTTTGTATGTGTTTTCGTCCTGCATGCCGCGCTCCGGTAGCAACCATCTGGAGAAATCATCGCATCCTACAACATAGTCAGCGTCCTCGCGAATGCCTGCAGCTGGAGGAGAGCGAAGCATGAGCCGCATGAAAAGTAGAGAAGGGGGAGATTGGATGGGGTTGGGTTCTCTCCCGGCGAGTAGACCGCGTGAAAAGCTATCGTGGATGCCACCGCGTTTTTGGAACTGGATTGCTTCCGACGTTTCGACGACCGACTGAGTCAGATTTCGTCCATGCCTCGGTGTATCAATGGCATTGGATTCCTGAATCCCTGAAGGCGATGGGCGAGTTGCTTGATGAAACGTTGGATGGAGATATGGAGGACCTTACCCGGTGCAAGACCCATGGAATCTTCACTGCTATTGTTCGCCAGAACCAGACATTACGTGACCGGTTAAGTTGTCCCGTCTTCTTGAGGTTTCTAAAAGACTTCTCTTTTATCCCACTCTTCCTTGCACTTCCTCATTCCTTACATCGTTCTTCGACAGAACCACGTTTTGAATGTAGATTATATATTGATCATTAAATTATTCTACCGGTTAAGGTTGTCTTCTAGTACGTGGAATATGTGTGATGATGCCGGTTACCTCACGTCCAAACAAGGACCTCCTCCCAATTCACAATGTCTACGTCTCTTTGTGCTTCTACAAATCCTGTAAATCCTATTCAGGATCCTCCTCTCCCTCCTCCGCTTATCCCTCTCTCTTCCTCGATTTTTAACATTTCGTTTTCGTTCTGAACTATGAAAATAATCAATATTCACTGTTAGCATAGTGTAACTACAAGATATACGAAAAAGATTATGTACAGGAATTATGTAAATTAAGAGTTTAACTTTTGGTAGAATTCAGTAAAGACATAAAAAATGGAAAAAAATAAATATAGCTAGAGACAGACGAAACAGATACTCCTTCTTAAGTGAAGTAAAATAATTTAGGTACAATAGAGTAAAGAACAGAGATAATAAATATAGATAGAGACAAAATATAATATGATAATAATAAATAATTTTATTACTCCACACACAAATTACATGACAATAGCAAAATTGAGTAATTTTTGGTAGCCGCGAAGGATAACCTGTTTGGGGCTACCATCCAAAATAATAATACATTATGCTTTACATATAGTGTAGCTCATTTTGTGTTACCTTGATAATCTATAGTAACAAAGCTTAAGTGCGTACATGAAAAAAACAACTAAAGTAGTATTTATAATTCATTTACATCAATATTTTATAACAATATTTGCTCTACACTTTCTTTAGTGAGAAGCTAAGAATGTGCATTTTGCAAAAACTTTTTCAAATACTTTGAAATAAAAGAAAGAGATACTTACTCTATAGTGAAAGAAATCTACCAGACTTGAACACGATGGCCGAGTAGTTCGTCAAAACGTCGAAAGCATTCCAATTCCTGACGTGGTAGCGGTCCCGAGAGTGTTTTACGGAGAGATAGATTGCAAGTGACGCATTAAAAGGGGGAAAATACGAATCTCTTGCATGTCACTCGGTCACCCTTTTCATGATGGAAGCCGTTGGATCTTTTTCACAGAGCGAGCACGTGGCATTTCAGTGTCGTCCGACTCTGGCGGCAACCAGACGGACACAGAGGGCAGTTCGACCACGGAGAGGAGCGGCAACGGGCAGCCTTCCTACGCGCCACCGCGCCACTACAAGAAGCACCACCAGGACGGCATGCAGCAGCAGGCGGCGCAGGGCGGCGGGCAGCGGTACCGCGCCGATGCGGCCCTCGGTCAATCGGCGATGGGCGGAGGGATGTCCGGGAGCGAGGTGGGCACGACGGCCAAAGAGTCCAAGAGGGACAAGTACAGGAGGCCGAGGCGGAGGAGACGGTCGTACCTGTCCCAGAGGACTTACCACTACGGGAGCTTCTACCTGCGCATGGGAGCTGTCGGTATGTAGATTGCACAACACTTTCTTAGACCCGTACCCTTATGTACAGTTGAGTGTCGATTTCCCGATACAATGTGGAACATGCATAATTTTTTAAAAGTAGCTACTATAATAAGAAGGTCCCTTACTCAAATGAACTCACCGAAAATCTGGCGGATGAATAATGTTTTTTAGCTGAGTTATGAGTCTTTTTCAAAATTAAACTTCATCGGTTGCTTGAAAACACGACGTCATCGGAGCGTAACGTCACGGCACGTTATCCACTGATGACAGACTGAGGAAGTGCATAGAAAATATTGAGGGGCTCAAACGCAAATTTGGCGAAAATAATTGCTATTTTTACTTGGATATCTTGCATATAAGGCCCTACCGCTCCACTCTCTCAGCGAATTGTATGGTGTACCGTCCGGTGACGTCAGAATGCGTTTTAGGTTACGTGACTTAGAGCGGTATTCGAGCATTTTTAGCTAGCGTTTAATGACGTTTTTGGGGTACAAGGAGAGTTTTGGCACATATATTTGGACTCGTGATAAAATTGCCTATTCAGTGAGACTTACTAGCATGATGAACAAATTTCATGCATGTTCCCCATTGGTGCAGAGGGGTGTCCGGATAATCGATTTTTCGGGTAATAGAACATCACTGGAAACAATGTCTAGTTCTTTGTTGAAGGTAGAGGAATAGGTTGGACAAAATAAACATGTTTTTGGTCTAGAAACACTCAATACTTTTATATAACACACGAGAGTACAAAGTATCATGTGTAAGTAGCACGTTAAATATGGATTGCACATACAGTACATACAATATCCACTCAGTGACTTATATATGGTAGAAACAGTACAAAATTAACTTTACATTTCGTCGTGGTTCGGCTTTCGTTCGGCTTGCGGTTAACCAACGTTTCGGATGACCGACTTTCGGATAATCGATGCTCTTCTGTATTCATCATCATCATTATTCAACAATCCTAAATTTGTTTTGACGCAGCTCTCCATTCCTCTCTCCTATCCGGTAGAGTTCATTTCATATATATGAGCGACTGAGAGGCTGGCTCAAGTTTATTGGGGGGGTGAGGACGGAGGGCACGTGACTTCCTGAGAGCCAATCGAAATTGCGATAGGCGGAGCCTACCCCTCGGAAAATTCAGTCGCCTTCAGACCTCCGTGGTGTACTCTCGTAAGTTAACTGTGATGCCAGGTGGATTTTTGACACAGTCTCTCGTTTCCATGCTCTGACAAAGTCTTTTTAGAAAATTGGAACGTCCGCGTCTCTCTCTCCAAGTCCCAAATTCCTTGAGTCGTGGATTAGACCGCCTGCCGCGACACCGCTCCAAATATTGCGACCTTGCACGAATGGGCCAAACGCTAAGATATTTGAAAAGGATCATAGCCTTTTCATAGTAACGTATTTCTTTTCTTTTTTATCATGTCTGATATTTACAAAACTGGAGTAGCTGCGACTCGATCGACTAGCTCGGGATTGTAATGTGGTGGCCAGTGGTAGCCAGGAATTTCGTTCGGGGGGTGGGTCCAAAACTAGGGGGTAAAATTTTAGAAAAACAGGGTACTAAGAGGATGGTTTTCAACTTATTAAACTCTTTTCACAATCGAAAAAAATTCATTTGCTAAAGAAATATTTCGTACATTCTTCATTTTTCAATATTTTGTTTTCCTTTATGAAGGAAAATAATTGTTTACATATTTCGGGGGAGGTGGGTCCGGACCCCCCCACCTGGCTACGCCACTGGTGGTGACTTCTCCTTGCCTACCACATAGTAGTGCTACAGCTTCTGATGTCCGGATGAAGCAACTTGCCACGTAAAATTACTTAGAGCTCGTATGCTACAAGTCATAAGATTGGCATTCTCCCGATATCTTTGTGCGAAATAATTTGAGTCAACGCTGTTGCTAGCCTGTGGCTATAACAATACGTAGAATTTTCCTTCCTAATCCAATTTAAAGCTTATATATCGAAGACTTTTATCGAGGAAGTAAATTGTCCGCCTGCACTGGCTTCAATCATAACTCTACTCAATATGTTATGTGGTTACAGTGCGGCGATAAATCGGAATACGTTTAATATATCAGACCTGTTACTAGATAGTTAACCGGTAACAAATGGAGCCTGGCTAATTGGCTAATTTAATATTCTTTTTACAAGACATATTACTATTTTGTACCTAGAAATTTAGTTAAATATACATTTTCAATAGACTTTTTATCAATTTTAATTCAAATAATTTCAGGGAGACGACTTTTACATCCAAATGAAATAAAATACACGATTACCGTCTTTTTTGAACTAAGACGCGTCTTTAGAGACTGGAAATCAGAGGTGATGTAAGCGAGTGAGTGTTTCAATGTGATTCTTACTATTTTTTCTCTCTCACACTCCCCTAACCGTGCATCGAGATAATAATCGAATCGCCGTGATTGGAATGATAATGGATGGACGAGAAGTGATCACGTTAAATATCATATCAAGATTTTCATCGAGTTGAATTTATCAGTTTTATTCTTGTACATCCGAAGCTTTCGTAACCCATTTCCATCCAGAAAACTTTCTGCTTGCGATTTTGAAGATATTTAGGCGTGTTGCTCTAATGGTCGTCTTTAGTAAGCCAGTGAAATATTCTGGCGATACATCGACTTGATTCTTCAGAATGATAGCTATTTAGCTACACAGCAGTAGCGTAACTATAGTAATATGCTTTGGGGGGAATGGCATGGCCTGGAGTGGCGACCCCCCCCCCCCCCACCCAGGCAACCCCAGGCAACAAAGGGGTCCGGCGAAAAGATTTGAAAAATGATAAGCCTGGAAATACATTTTATATCATTTTGGCATTAAAGATTTAAATTTCAGCGGATTTAGTTTTTACATGTCATAACTAGGCATTAGTTTTAAATATTTTTATTTATTTCTCTGAGGCTTTGGGGGGGATCTATCCCCTCATCCCCCCTATAGTTACGCCACCGCTACACAGGATGGTGATGAAGCCAGAATCTAATTATGTTCAATTCTCTACGAGTTAACTTGATAGAGAGGACGAATCTTCAGGGCAAGTATAATTTTAGGACGAAGGAAAGTTAAAATAATCTACACAATGTCGTTTCCTGTTTACTTTTTAGGATAATCGCATGTGATTTGTAGACGGTGGGCGCCATATTGAATTTCCGTTTCGCAACCATCTCTTTACGTAAGTGGGCTTATTTCGACCGGCTTCAAAAACAAACTAATAAATGGATTAAGTTATTTCAAGCTTTAACAACATTAAATCGAAACTTGAAGCTTGTACGTGGTGGAAGAGCTCAATATTATCCTTAACAGACACTTTGTTACCTCCAAAAAATATTCATAAAAATTTCTATATTATGACCGGTTTCGGCTGTTATACCATTATCAAATACAGAAAATACATATACTTTCTGTACTTGATAACGGCATGACAGCTAAAACCGGTCATAAAATAGAAATTAAAAAACATATTTTGTGGAAGTAGCATAGTGTCTATTGTTGATAATAACTTTAAAAACATATTTTTGAAATTTCTATAGTAAAAAGTTATTCAGGAGCCTTCAATGTAAAGAGCCTCAGAATGGTAGGATGTAGCCATATGGCTACGGTGGGCGAAAATGGGTTAAAATGGAACTTTTCGTAAAAATATTTGATCCATTTTTGAGAAACCCATTGGTATCTTTGTTTTTTTTCCGTCACGAAGAACCACATTTCTTGGCGCGGCCGGCGGCGGTTGCGTCGCGGCGACTCGAAAAATTCATCATCGCTCTCTTCTCCTTGGTGGAATGAATGACCTCGGATGGGGACACATTTCCGTGAGGCGGAGGAAAATAAAAGGTTATGGAAAGTTTTGTATGTACTCCCTGGGTCGATGGTTACTCGGAGTAGGTGACCATTTCCATTACTCCCGGAGACAGATGGAAGGAGTGCTGGCCAAACTAAGGAGGAAACACAAGAGCAAAAAAAAAAAAGGTTCACAGACGTGTTGAGATGGTTGATTATTCTGCCGTTAACGGATATCCTCTTCAGTCATTTGCAAAAATTTTCACCCGAAGAATAAAGTTTTATTAATTGCATGGACGTGGTCTGCCGATGCAGAGTCATAGTGTGCGCGAATTTTATTAAAATCTATGACCTGTATTAAAATCTTCTGACAAAATTTTCGGAATTGCATGATATCGATGGCTAGGGTCTAACAACACGTATCTCAAATTCGGCCGGTTTGAGACAGGTATCTTAAACAAAGTGTAATACCATTAAAAAATAAAATACAAGCAAAAAACAACTCTCTGCCTGCAAATGAATGCTTCTTTTTCAGTTTTATAAACTTTTGGTTTTTGATTTCAGTGTACCTACAAGTAAAAGAAATTAATCGTTTTTTAGCTCTCCTGAAAAGTTGCTATTTTTGAGGTATTGTTGTTAGAACTTAGCCATTGATATACAGGATTACCATTAAAAGAATCGTGCGTGTTTGAACGTATTTAAATGAATTTTCAATTTCGCAAGCATTATTTAGCGCCCCTTACTTAAGTTTACCCTCACTATTGGTATCAGCCTATTACATTACCTTCAGTCACTCCAACTACAGGGTTTATCTTGAAAGAATGGTGCAGTGTTGAACCTGGGTTCAATGAAAACTGATTTAATTACAGTTTATATAATTATTTTTCGAATTTTTCGTCTGAATTTTTTTTTCCTTGTTAATAAATTTTAATATGTGCGTCCTAAGTCGCTCGACAAGAGAGAAACACAGCGTCGATATTACCCTACTACTAAGGAAAGGCGCCAAGGGGACCACGGCTTAACGTCCCATTCGACGGACGGAGTTCTGCACTTGCAGTGCCCTCCTCAAGGCCCTCAAGCATGGATCGGACAGCCTCTGAAAAATCTCTGCCACCGCTGGGATTTGAACCCGGGGCCAACGGGTGGAAAGTCACTTGGGGAATGGGAGCTTCAGGAGTAGGCTCATGTCGACGCCTTATCTCTTGTCGAGCAGCTTAGAGCAAATATATTTAAATTGATTAATTATGTGAATAAACTGCTGGAGACGACAAGTTCGAAAAATTTAAAAAAAACTGAAAGAGTACTTATTTTGTTTACTTGTAAAATATGTTCAAAACAGCATCATTCTTTTATAATAACTCTGTAGTTGGCTGATTGAAGGTAATGTAATAGACTGATATGAATTGTGAGGGCTAAACCTAGGTTGGGGGTTTTAAATTATGGTTGCGTAATAGAGTATTTTAAACCTATGGTGAAATTAAAATACGTATAATTCCATCGCTAAAGGTTTATTACAATTGTACTCCCAATTCTCGGATCACTTGAAGTTTATTTAAAGAACGTGTGCGGAGGACTGATTTAAACTGAGCGAAGTATGTTGCTTTACGATCCGGAGATATGAGGTGCAATACATGGTGGCGATTCTAAATAAGCGAAATTCAACGTGCCAAACTTTCTTACTGGAATGTTTTAACGGAAATACACGAAAATGTTAGCTGTGATACTTGTCGCGAAATTTTGGTTGACAAGCAATTAAAATGGTTTTAATTCATTTAAAAACTTTTCATCGCGTTTCCTTTTTCCATCCTTAGCGAACATTTATTAAGACGTACGTAATGCTCTAATATGCAAATTGTAGGAACAGTTAAAACAACAAAAATAATTTTTCCTTTTAAGTATTAATTGTAAGACCACCATGTTTGTAGTTATGAGCCTAAGCTTTCGCAATTATAAAAAAATGGAATGTACTTGAAAAATCTGGCGTGGAACACACAGCGGATGATTAGTGGAGTCAGAGTTAAAATTTAGTTTATGTTCAAGCGTCAATAAAGACGAAACTGTTATTTAGTTTTTAGAATGTATTATTTGGTTTGGCATTCGAGATGTGGGTGTGGCGAAGAATGGAGAGGGTGAAGTGGACGGATAGGAGGAGGGACGACGAAGTGCTGGACATGGTGAATGAGGGAAGACAGCTTTTAGATTAGATACGGAGGAGAATTTTCTAAGACCCTTTCTTTTATCTAATTACCAGGAATATTTTTAATTTCCCAATTTTATTGATCGCTTGTATATCTTGAAAAATTAGTATTCTATGCATTTTTTTTAAATTTTTCTTGAGTGTTGGGTAGAGTTCTTTTCTTTCGATCTAAACCCAAGAAACTTAAAACGGGTATGATTCGCATGTTTAATAGAGTTAGAAAATTTTCCTAATTTAGAGAATTATTATGTTCTTATATTCTTATATTCGAGTTAAAAATAAATTCAGAAATCACCCTCTCGAAAAATCCGATACTGGATATTACATATTAAATTTTTTAAGTTCCCTTGCCGCTCAATATGTCGTTGGCGGTGGTGGTCGTGCGAACTTTCCCCTCCACTCACGGTCTGGTGGCTTTCGTATCGATGTAGACTCGCTGTGACGCCCAGGCCGAGGCCGCTTGGAAGGTTAGCGGAGGAATATCGTGAGTTGGAAATAGCGGAATAGCGTATTCTAAGAGGGCATCCTCATGAAGAACTGATTATGTAAGCGTTGAATTAAAGATATAGTTTCTGCCGTAATTTGGTGGAAATCTATCATATTTAACATAATGAGAGTCCTTTTATATGTCCACACTTCTTTATTTCAAATGACCCAGGTTTCGGTACATGATGCCATTTTCAAGGTGAAAAAAATATTCTTGGAAATGGCATTATGTGCCGTAACGTGGGTCGGTGGAAATAAATAAGTGTGTAAATAAACTTGGACTTTGATTGAATTGCATAAAAAATGCATTAGAACCAATATTTTGCGCATGCATTTTTATGGCAGTGTGACGTAGACGATGTTAGCAGCAGAGAAATCTTGGTTGCAAGCTTTATAAAAATGGTATTACGTAAGGATGATGGAGATCAAATGGACAGATATTGAGAATAAGGTGGAAGTACTATCTACATGTATGTACTTAATACCCTGCGAGCCACCTCTAGGGTGTTTGGCTGGGGGGTTATTAACCACCAACATACCACATGCAAGAGGACCACCACATGCACACCGCACGGTCATAGAAATATTACGTATTATAGCAAAATATACATGCATATTTGTGCGAAGACAAAACTTGCCAATGTTTAGTAATCCCTATCGCCAATCCATGCAAGATTAGAACAATCGAAGATAAATGAAAAAAAAGGAAAATGCAATGAGTCGTCCTAGCGAGCGACGCCCTGAATTAGATTAATTGAGAAACTGTTTCTTTCTTTAATAGTAGGAGGAAAGACTGGCATTTTAAATCTCTCTGTCTTGCAGTCTATTTCTTTTATTTCCTACTCGTGATCTCGTCTATCATAGTACGACCGTAAACGTAGGATATGTATCAGGTCATCTGAGAAATATCTTCGCCGAATTTACTAAGTAAATTTTGCTTATAGCTCCATCTACGCTGCTGTTATAAGAAAAGGAAAGAGGTCTTTTGAAGAGTTAAACACCTTAGGAAGGACACAATAAATTAATCGGTCTTGATCTCTTACACCTTTTTTTATCTGCTTTCTATTTGAACTTGATGCATATAGCATATAATGGAAAATCATTTTTATTAATGGAGAATACAAAATCAATACAATGCTTAAAATTTTTCGAGATACTTTCATTAAAAAAGATCCTCTCCCTAATCCTCCGCCCTTATCTACACCCCAAACTGATTAAATAATTAAAAGCGAATTCATATCTCTTTCTTTAGTTCCTAGAAAATTATTAGCCTATTGATATCTAAAAATTGATAATATAATAAATTTTATTCATGGTGACTTTCTTTCATCATCATTTTGGGACTGGGCATATTCATCTCTCTACTCCTATCTTTTTTAATTAACGGATTACTAGCTTAAAACTTGAAATTATCAGGGTTCATAAAGTATACCATCCCCAAAATGTGCTTGCATTTAAAATTTTAAGATTTTTACCTTTTTTAACATGAAAATTTCTGGCTGATAGCGTAATTTTTACGGGAGGTATGCGCCTCCAAAAAAGACGTCGTGAGAGAAGTATGTGTTCCCTTAAGGAAGACGCGTGAGGCTGATACCTAGTTGCAGACAGCATCACGCGAAACGACACCTGTGGTAGTACGAATCCTATCATTTCAGAGAATTTCATTGCAACGAATATCCCGAGACTAGAACTGTCGCGAAGCTTTTTTTTATTAAGTTTCATTCAGTTCAAACGGTGCTTAGGAGAGGCGGAAGGAAGTGGCGAGGGTAATGTAGGGGAAGGGAGGGGAAGGGATTGGAGTGGAGGAGGGTTGGGTGCAGACGACATTTGATGTCGGGTCGAGACTGGTGAAAGAACGGTCAGGGTTGGGAGGGGGAGGGGGAGAGGAGGGGCTCTGAATGCTCTCACTGCGTTGAGTGTAAAAAGTTTTCACGGTCTGCGACCCGGCGTGAAATTGTGGAGTTTCAGCGAAATAGTGATACGAATGGGAATGAGAGTGAGAGGTATTTAAAAAAACAGCAAAAAATAAAAAAAGTTAAAAAAAATTTGATGAAAGCTTGAAAAAATGTCCCTTGATCGAGAAAAAACAGACGATAATGAAAAAGAAAATGAAAAAATTTCATTTGCCTCGATCGGGTAAAAAACGGGTAGTGGCAAAAAGGAAACGCGAGTAAAAAAAGGTTAAAAAAAAAACAATTTAAAAAAATCATTTGCCACGATCGAGAAAAAAAACGGAATAAAATGTTTTTTTTTTTTTCTTTTTTTTTTTGAGCATCAGTGGTTATCGTATCGGCCCAGTGATAAAGACATGGATTTGTGCTATGCTTGTTGGAATAAAGTATCTATCCTCCGATTTTATTTCTCGTCGAAAAATGATATTCTCCTAACTGGATCGTCCATCAATGATTCTTTTTTCTTCTATTTCCGGATCTTACGTAGCGTTCACGCTCCCCCACTTGAAGATCCAGACAGCTAGACGCCCATTCGCACCTCATGCCGTGTTTAAGTGTCTCTGGCGCTAAGTCGAAAGTCCTTCTGGGTTCATTCACATTATTGATTGGCAGTTCTCAATCATTTCCTTTGTTCCAATAAGCGATTAATGTTGCAGGAACGAGAGATTTTAAGTGAAACTCGGTAGAAAAGTATGTGAGAATTTGATGTGAAGGTGTTAAAGACTGGAAAAGACTTTTTCATGACGCGACATAAATACGGAAGGGTGAGAGAGAAATTCGTTGACATTTCTCTCGTATTTCGTATTGTGTTCGTATTTTCCGACGCTTTGACTACCGATTTGACTGACGACCTACACGAATGTTTTGATCAAGTTTTCGACTTTGGTGTGCCCTTACCCAGGGGTGGCAATCGAAGGTAAACGAAAGTCAAAACCGGTAAAATGTCAATAGTTTCGTTCTCAGAAGGAAATATAGAAACGAAATGAAATGGATTTAAGCTCGGGGAGATAAACTGTGTAAAAACTAAAGGTGTAAAAACTACTACGAGTCGGAACGTAAGTAAAACTCTGGGACGAAACGAAACGCAGATAATGTTTCGAACCGGAGGGATCACGTGCTTCACCGCCGAACAGTTAAGTTTCGACCCGCTCACCGAAGAAGAAGAATGGTTGAATAAAGTAGAGGTTCGGCCAACTGCCATTAGATGCATGGGACACTGATATTTTTACCACTAGCAGGAGAACGGTGAGCTCAAACTGGCCATTCCATTTTTAAGCTCAGTGTTTTGACCTCTCAACACGTATGTCACACTTAATGAATCGAAACTATTCCCTCTTATCCCCCTCGACCAGTGGCGCCGACTTCGTGGGGCATGAGGGGGCCCGATCCCCCCCAAAAATTCGTTATGAGGGGTGAAGCAAAAATGTGTAAGGCTTTTCGATTATCCCCGGAGTGTCCAGTTATCGAGAATCGAGGTTTCAGGTTTCTAATGTTGATCATATGGCATCTAAAATGTTTTAAAAAACTTTAAAACTCACTCTTTATAAATTTTCCCGGGAAAGGCCCCCGGATTGGCCCCCCCCCCAATATTTTTTATAAGTCGGCACCCCTGCCCTCGACTCAACTTCTGGGATCGAAACTTAACTATGAGCAGCGGATTTTCGATAAATTTAGTTCCGTTCCCGGGAGTAAAGTTTCGCCCTGGGTCGAAACTAAACTCGTTGGTGATTTTAGTTTAGTGTGGGAACGAAACTAAACCTAGGCCTCGTATTTTCGTTTCCCTCCGAGTCGAAACGAAACATTTTCCTTTCGTTTCGCTCGCCATCCCTGCTATTTCCTCCTTAGCCTAGTACCGCCTGACTAGCTGTTTTAGGCGACGAAGTTTTGGAGTTTCTGGCCTTTTCTGGTGTTCACGATGTTAGCATGTAAGTGGTTTTCGTGTGTTTTAAATCAGTCTCTCAGCGACGTCACGTTTTTTCCAAAAGTATCTCGATGAGATCTTTGATTAGGTGTCTCATAAGCCGATAGAATGTGGTGGTGTAAATCGACACGACAATATTCAGCAATGATTTCTGTCTCATTCATTGTCCTAGACTCCCGAGACTCAGCAATAATGTTTTTACCCAACAATTAAATTTTCTCTCTTTGACCACTCCTCCTTAATCCAGTGGTTTGTCTGTCCCTGCTAGCACAGAGGCAAAAGAAACAAGGATTTTTGTGTTGCTAAAATGCTGCCCAAGAAGAAAGTTCACCATTTTTAAATCTACACAAATCACCTAGCGAAGTCCCTGGTATTTTATCTTCTATAAGAAAAAAGCCGCATTGTATCATATTCTTCCTCCATTTCAGTTGAATAAGCGATTGGTATTAAGCCAAACTTGTTGACATTGTGAAGAACACATTTTAAGGTGAGCTTGGAGCTATCAATGAACAAACGCCAATCACTAGCTTCATGATGCGGTAGTTCAATTCCTTTCGGAAGACCTCTAACGTCTAAAGTAAGATTGTCTTCTTGAGTAAAGAATGGTAGCAAGGGTAGTCCTTTTCCCTTGTGCGATAAAAATTAATTTTTGTACCTTGTTCCATCAAAATCTTTTCATCAATCCTTGAAGCTGGTAGTTCAGATGCTTCCTTCGATAAGTTCAATTCTCTAACAAGGTTGCTTAGTTCATCTTGATTAAATAGTTGAGGATTTGTTGATACTGCCTCGCAGTCACTACCACTATTGTTAATAACATCAAGAATGTGTTCACATAGCTCATATTCATCCTCACACGAATCTGGTAATGTCTGAAATATTAGGATCGGGATTTCTTATGAATAGGGTACCGGGCGTCTAGCTGAAGGCAAATCTGGATATTTCCACTTGTGGCGATTGCTTTGATTAATTCCCGAAACATTTACCATGCAAAAATAACAGTTGTCAATATGGTTTGTAGGTTCTCTCCAAACCATTGTCACACCAAACTTTTCCTTTTTCTTGTAGTCCACTACCGCTGATGTTCTGTACATGTTTTACACAAAACGTACGGTGCTCACTTTTTAGCTTGGTCACCAAGCTGAACACCAAAATATCCCAGGCGTGCGCGTTTCACAAAGTCTGTAATGTTTTTCCTATTTTCTTTTAAAGTATATTCCCCACAAATGTAACAAAACACATCACAGTGATTTACACAGCTTCTTCGATTTCAGCTCATTTTTAGAGGTGGCTTAAAAAAACTTTGAGAATTTGACCATTTGTTTTCGGGAATCCCCTTACCTACTTACTCCCGCCTCTCCATTTTCAAAGACACGCTATCTTTTTACCTTATCCTTATTTACTCTTCTCCACTTTTCTGTGATTCTTCCCACGTGTCGTTATTCCACAGTTATGACTTGGGTCCTTTTCCACCGCGGATTTCCACATCCCTTAGTTGAATCTTTTCCCACTGTCTCCACTTGTACCTACGCCTGTCTCCCCTTCTTCTAAGACGCCAAATCCTCCCCAACCCCTTTCTCAAAAGTATAAAGGTGATTTTCAAAGTAAATACTGCATAGTGGTTATGAATTAGTTTAATTATAAATTGATTTGAATTTGACAAAAAATTTCTGAAATATATCAAATATTTATAAGAATCTAATCATAAAATGTGCGGTATCTAAAAAAGTAGAGCTGTTACATAAAAACGGATATCATATTTGGATTCAGCACCATGCATATTGTTAATACCAGCTCAAAAACTCAAAAAATTACACAGGCCAACAAAAAAAATTTTTTTGTTGGCCTGTGTAATTTTTAACGGCAGATATTTTTGGAGGCAAAAAAAGTTCACCATTCACAATTTTAATTCAAACTTATCATAACTGAATTTTATGGCCAGCTATAATATTTACTGTTATCCAAGTTTCATAATCTATTTATTACTTAATTAATTGTAATACTCTTTTTATTATAAGTTGTAAATCAAGTTGAGTATGTCAGTTGTTTGCTCTGCAATGTTTTATAGTTGAATGGTATGTTAACCCCCAGGGTTTCCAAAGAGTGAGCTCTTATGTTATGTGCACTTTATATTATTCCTTCGAGGAGTCAATATGTCTATTGTTGGTATCTTATCACAACCCATCTGCACCCTGTAATATTGTATGTGAGATAAAATAATAATATTAAATGATCATTTTTTATCTACTAAACTCCATATCCAGAAGGTTTTTTTCGAGAAAAATACACAAAATAAGACGTCAATTGAAAATTTTGCTGCGGTGGATTAAAACAAGATTTAGTGGATAATATTTTAAAATGACTGTTAATATGGCTCCCCGTTACTCATCTGAAAATTTCAAAAGATTGAACATAGAAATATACTAAATGAGATGACGATGAAAAATTAAGTATTGGTGGATCAAATCAAGATTTAATAGATAATATTTTAAAAAATGAATGATAATAAGGCTTGCCATAATTCAACTGAAAATTTGAAAATATTCAAAAAATGGTACGCTATGAAAAATTTTCTCTTTGTAATTCTCCACTGATATGTTTCTACTGTTCCAAACTTTTGGCTTGTTCCTCTTTGTACCAATCGGTATACTAATCGTTTAATGCAATCTCTATGCTTTTCTCTTTTCCTCAGCCTTCGGAATCGGGAGCATGATATACTCAGGGTTGGAGTTCGGGCAGTACTTCGAGTTGGAGCGTAACACAAAGTGTCACAATGTTCTGCTGGCCCTGACGCCAGCCACGCGCATGGCATTCATTTTCATCCAAATGTACTTCATCTTCCTAAACAATGAGGTGAGTCTATCCATTCCAAACCCCTTTATGGCGAAGAACTTTCTTCCCACGCATTCAATCAGCTCCCTTATTCAATTATCTCTTTTTATTTATTTTGAATTTATTACTAGTCGAATATTTATTTGGCGCTCGAAAATAAAAAATGGATAAATTAATAAAATTTGGTATTTGAAACAAAAAAGAAATAATAGCGAAAATGAAATAAAAGTAATAAAAATCAGAAAAAATGGTGAACTAATGAAATTTTACTGTACATGTTTGAATTAAAAATGCTCTCAATAAGACTTCCAATGAATTATTTTGAATTTAATGAATTTCAAATTAATATTAAAATAAAATAATATTTTTATTTCAAACTTATTGCAGAGGAATTTCATGATGCTTACTACTATGAGAGTTTTACACCCCTTTTAGCTCTTATGTTCATTACTCTGTTACTTGTAAGTTTTGAATCAATTGTGGTATGTTGGTTATCAGTCGTAAATTGTTTTGTAGTTGAATGCGATGTTTCACTTTGTGAGTGTTTGCGTTTGCAGAAACTTATTAAAATTAATCATTATTATAGGGGTATTATTTAGAACATTTTTGAATTAACTAATGCCTACACCGCGTATATTTTCATATATTAATTATTTTTTCAAATTTTAAAAATTGAACATTTTTTAAACTCATATTTATCTCCCTCCCTTCTCGCTACGTTACATTAATGCGTCGCCGCAGTCTCGCATCTCGTTAAGGACCGCTTCGAGGGTTAAGTTCGCTTCGAGTACCCAAGTAGTACGTCACGTCAGCCATCCTCGTCTCACTCTCCGAAGTTTTTTGCGATTTGCATTTTTCTTTTTAATTTCACGCGCGGCGTACGACGGGTTACGTTGATCATCTTGGACCTAAAGATACCCATTGAAAAGGGTACTTGCGTGAAAGACGCTGACTCACTGGTTTTCTCCGTATCATTATCTTTGAAATGCTCTCTACTTCTTTTTTTACTCATCCAGAGCTATTACTAATTATCCAGTGTGCAGCCAGTGCATCTGAATCTCCTTTAGGCAGCGAATTTGATGTTTTAGATCGATTGTTGACCTGTTACTTTTGTGGCCAATGACGTAGCGAGGGGGGGAGGTCCAGGGGATCGAACTCCCCCCGAAATATAAAACCACAGTTATATTGCTTCATCAAAGAAAACAAAATATTGTGAATAATGAATTGCAAAATAATTTCTTTGACCGATGAAGTTTTTTCGCTCATTGAAAATGTAAAAATTAGTTTAAAACCCTCTACTCAGCTCCTTGTTTTTCCAAAATTTTTCCCCTCTGATTTCGGACTCCACCTCCCCCGCGCGAAATTCCTGGCTACACCACTGTTTGTGGCAATTCACGATAGTAATGATAAAAGCAGCTGTAGTGATTTTTCACAATATTTAGAAGTTAGTTCGGAAAATTAATTCAGTTATTTGTATAATTACTATTGTTTGATGTTTAGCCGATTCCATATTTTCAAAGTATAGTAATGGAGATTTTAGAGATATTCCTTTGGTTCATCATATTGAAAGCATTTTACCATACTTATTTCCTTTGCCGAACATCAATTCCTGTTTATTTTGGCATGTTCTTCAACAGCCTTAAATTAATTGGTTTGTAGCGCATGGAAAAGGATGCCGAAAAATCTCAAATTTTTTAAAAAATATGTGCCTCTAGTGCTTGCCGGAAAATGTTTGACTACGGGCGTGGGAGGCATTTTAAAATGAAAACATATCTGAAGTGGTACCTCAACATTGAAGTTAATGGTTAAAACGAATGTTCGCAATTTTGACTCGTTCAGCTGGACATATTTACTCCGAATCGCCAGATATATTTGCGTAAAAAGCGGAGCTTTTCGTAAAAAAAAACTGGTAGTCAAAAGAGAAAACATTTTATAAAACCAAAATAAAAATAAACCAATTTATGTAAATCTTAAAATTTACTAAAACTAATTTATGTAAAGCTGAATGGTGCAACCGAGACTAGGATAAAATTTTAAGGCTCTGAATTAACTTTTCATTTTCAGGACGAATCTCTTCCTATAGGCTCCTAAAAGCTTTATATTAAGGCCTACTTCATCTCAACATAGTCTACGGCCCTTAATTCCCGAGAATCTCATTTTCCTCCGAAGGCACGGATAGTCCGTAATTCGGTTTACAACGCCCCTTTCGATCAACGTGACTATCCGTTCTAGCATATCGCTAAGGTTTACTGCGAACATCCTGCCTACCTTCCCACTTGCTAGAGCGTTACCCAATTGCATTTGCAAACCCAGAGGATCGTCTGGGATGATGAAATCTCCGAGAATGTGATAGTCTGGCAATATCAGCGTGAAATTCCATTTACCTTCGTGAGGACGCGTTGGTCGAATTTTCTCAGCCATCGCGCCAGACGGAGTTTACATTTAGCCTCAAGTAACTCAGGCTAGTGGAAAAAATAGACGGCAATGATTAATTCCTGGGAAGGAGACGAAGATGGAATGAGTTGGATATTGCTGCACTACATCGTGACGATAATTCACGTTGTTGTATTTTGGCTGTATATGGAGGCCATTGGTCTAAATATAAAAGGACTGGGGTCGTATGGCTACCTTGTAGGACCATTACCCTTCATTTTCACGGATAGTATTTATTTTAAATATTTCTTCGCTTATGTTAAAATTTATTGGTAACTTAAGAGTAAGTAGAGGTTACCCGTGAAAATGACGGGGTTTGGTCTTGATATTAACTGTTAATACAAGTAAATTTTAGGATGAGTAAATATTTAAAATAAATATGTGATTGGTGACACGATGCGGTGTAAATTATTACTGTTGATAAATGATAAGAATTGATCAATATTAATCGCCGGTCGGAACAAGGAAGTACTCGGGGTTAAAACTCGAGGGGGGAAAGCCATAGTCGTTCAAGTTGTAACAGAGAAAAGGGTATGAAACCAAAATTTCAAGAAAATTATAACAGCACTTAGTAAGTATTTTCCTCGGATTTCGACATTTAGTTAAAAACGAAATTTGTTCAA
The DNA here is from genome assembly GCF_921293095.1 of Ischnura elegans. Taxonomy (NCBI): domain Eukaryota; kingdom Metazoa; phylum Arthropoda; class Insecta; order Odonata; family Coenagrionidae; genus Ischnura; species Ischnura elegans. The sequence continues at coordinate 68,085,754 of NC_060252.1, forward strand.
AAATTTCGTTTTTAAGATTTTAACTAACATACGAAGTCCACAGAAGACGAAGGTCATGCTTACTAAGCCACCGTAGGAAAGAAAGCCCTACTCAGTTGCTATACCGCGACGGACGTCTTCCAAAGCACTGCATATTTCAAGTACCTTCATACGGAGTCACCCTTTAGGGTTGCAAATTTACACTAAGTTTGAAATTTGCCAGGGGGAGTGTTAGGACAACAGCCGTTAACGCCGGCCTCGGTGGCGGTGGGGTAATGTCCTCGCATGCCAAACCGTAGGTCGCGGGTTCGAATCCCGCCCGGGTAGGTGGTCCTTATCCAGGGCATGGATTTTTGTGTCATGCTTTGTTAATTCCTCCGTTGTAAAAGGTAATTCCCAGTTTTAAAATGTTATTCCTCTATGTGCTGTTTACGGGGAAGTTGAAAATTAATAAATTAAGTAATTAATTAACATATAAAAAAGAAATGTTTTAACGAAGTTCCACCTAGCATTTATAAAAATCCTTTATCGTGCGGGACAAAAACGAATTCCCATACCTATCCGTTCGGGAAAGTATCTCTCTTAATTTATCGTATCCATTCTCAATTGCTCAAGAAATCTAAGCCTAGCGCGCATCCTCCGAGACTCTAGCAGCTCCCAAACTATTTCGTTTAACATCTGTGTAAACTTTCTGTATGCCCGTTGCAGTTTTTGACGAACATTTTCGTTAGCAGGCGATCAGGAGACCCGAATTCAAATCCCGGCTAAGGCAAACGATTATGTAACGCGACTTTAATACTTGGTATAAAGTTTCACCCGTTGGCGTGACTGTGAAAAAATTTACTTGTTATAAGCAGTGGTTTGAAAAACGTCCGATAGGAAGGATGGTGAGTAGTGGCCACAAGGATTATACGGGAAGTTCTTTACTTTCGGTTACTACTATGTCAGTTGCTGTGGCAACAACAGTTTCGCTGACACTACTGCTAGCGTCTTCTGTGGTTAACCTGACCGACAGATTATTGAGCAGCGACGCCATTTAGTACTAGCCAAAGATCAGAACTTTGCCATAGCTCCACAAGAGAATATCAACGGAGAGAATCCTTTCGGAAAATTTTAAATTTACTTACTTGTTCCCCTATTAATGGATACCCATGGTAGTATTTGGCCTTATCAACAAGCCGACACAAATTTTCCCTGTCCATGGCATCAGTTTTTAATTTAATTTAAAAAAACCAAATGAAATAAAAGAAGACGCTTCAGCGAAACTGTTACCTTCGCCACATCAACTGACGTGGTAGTAACCGAAAATCAAGAGCGTTATCGCACACCGCGGAAATCTCCGTTCTCACAGAATTATATCTACATCTACATAATACCCGCAAGCCGCCTAAAAGGCATTTGGCAGGGGGTGTTCGAACAACATACGTTTACAAATAAAAAGGAAGTGCTTTAATGAAATTATGACAATCATTTATTAAAGTCCTTTATTGTTCGGGGGAAAAACGAATTTGTTTATCTATCCATTCGGCAAAATATCTCTCTTAATTTGTCGCTTCTGTCATGAACATGTTTGAGGCGAAAAGTTGGCCTGCGGATACAGATTGGAGAATTTGGAGGCAGCAACGTGAAGGTATAAGTTAAATTTCGACGAGAATAGAGGATTTTGCTTTAGGGGAAGGCTACGGCGAGGTTGCGGTAGGTCGGTGTGTGTTTGGGGCGTTCTGATATTCATTCGCCACGGCACTTCCACAAATCACTCTGTGATCCGCTTTCCAGAAGTTCATATATATTCTCCTCACGGACGAAGCGTTTAAACAGATAATGCTTGAACGATTGACTTTTAAAGCAGACAACTGATATACTATGGGAACAATGATGCGTTTCTTTCGACTTCATCAAGGTTTAAGTAATAATGATATGCGCGTGTACATTGCATAATTTTTCTGATGTGGTGACGATATTTCATTGTGGAAGAAGCATGTTACAAGGATCGAATATATCGATGGCTAAGTTCTTACAACACATATCTCAAAATTTGGGCCGGTCTTAGTTAATACTGCTAATACTGTCAATAAAAAATAAAATTCAAGCAAAAAACATCTCTTTGTTTGCAAATGTATGGATCTTTTCCAGTTTTATGTATTATTGGTTTTTAATTTCAATTAAAATTGTATGCAATAAAAAATAAATCGCTTTTTTGCTTAATGCTTTATTGTGTTAGCCAAATAAACAATAAGTAAAACGATATATGACACGACCCTATGAAGCGTCCGCAGAATTTTATACAAATATTTAAAGTTCAGCGTTCTTAACTTATTGCGGCGATAGTAGGCACAACGCGCTATGAAAGCAATTGAAACGTTGAATAGTTATTCTTCGGCTACTAACCTCTAACACGAACACGAATATAATAACGATTCCATGAATACAGCCTCAAGGTTCTACTGAAGTAATTTATATTTTGTAGTTAAGTAAATTGGCAACTGAACCATTTCATGTACATTGATTCGTGTCACAAGTTACATGAAATTACTGAAATTGGTGAGGGAAGGGTTTGGAAAGTAATTCGTTTGTCAACGAGTAGTGTGGACGAAAAATGCAGCGTTGAATGCGCATGACCCCAAGCCAAGGCAGACTAAAGATTCCCGAACATACAATTCGTGTGCTGAACTGGCACTTAGCCAGTGGAGGGCTCCACCCCCTACATTCCCAAAGTTTTTGCCCTTGTGACGACAACCCGGGATACATTTGACTAGACGTACTACCCGATATACCAGTGACTCGGAGGCTGCGCACTAGGCTTAGATTACTTGAGCAATAGAGAATGCATATCTTTAAGAGCGACACGGAGAGCATCATATTAAAGACTCACTGCATTTCCAGGTCCGACATAAACGATAAATAAAGAGAGGTATTTTGCCGAACGGACAGGTATGGGGATTATTACAGTAAAGGACTTCAATAAATGCTAGACGTTATTTCGTTTAGGAATTTCCTTTTAATATGTAAACAGCTGGAGTCCTAACACCCCCCGACACAAGCCTGTTGAGACAACTTCTGGGGTAGTGTGAAGAATCTTGAACATTGTACATGTAGGCTTATGCTGTGGCAACCACACGGACGCACCAACTACGACACGCCATTTTTCGATATGGTTACATCTCATAATGTCTGCCGACAACTAAGGATGGCTTTAAATTCTAGCATCATGGAAACGAAATATATCGCTGATTAAAGGACATTTATGGTTTTTTGATGATGTCGTATTGACAAAATACTAATATAGTGAACGCACATGAATCGCTACTGCAGAAAGACATCATCTCAAAGTTAGACGATTTATCTTTTTTTAAATTCATGTTGTTGCTAGGTGAAAGACCCAACGTTTCAAAAACATGAACATGTCAAGCTAATAAAACCGAGAATATGTTTCCATTAGAAACGTCGAGTCTTGCTCCCAGCATCAACTTAAAAAAGAAAAATTGTCCATTACGGACATGATGATTTTTTTTGCAGTTATCGATTCACATAATACCCAACCTCATCCACCGAAGCTAATTTATGGGTACTTGTCTGGTGCTTAAGAGAAAGTTATTCAGAATTCCATCTTACGAATGAAATCGTTTCAGGCTTGATTTGGTGAAAATACGACACATATCCATGCTAAAATATAATCTACAATTAGTAATCTCCGCACTTTAATATAAAAAGGTCACCTTGAAAATGACAGAATGTCGTAATCATTTGTAGTTTATATTTTATCAGGGTTCTATTTTACATTCTATATAGTATCTCTTTTGACTGGATCATTGCAAAATAAAACGTTGGGCTCATTTTGGCCAGAGCTGTTGTGCGTGATTTTCCGAGCCTTGTATATTCCATTCCGCTTGCGAGAAGTTGGGAGCACCCTGTCCATTTCGTGTTTCATACCCCCTCTAGGAGATGAATTCCGCTATCCCTCACGATCCTGACGCGTTTTGTGCAGAGAACATGAGGAAGAGGATGAAGAATCTTTTTTTCTCTCTCTGGGTTCAGGGCCCGCTGACAAAAGATATTGGGTCTCTTTCCCGCATCTCATCCTTCCCTAACTCCCTTTTCTTCGCCTCAATGGAAGCGTCTGCTGCAACCACTCAACGCCAAACCGTTTCCCGCCACCCTCAAACGTTGAGCCCGGAAATTTTTCGCGTTTTGTTTGGGAAAACAGCAGTCTCTCACGTCGTCGTCATCGTATCCCTTAAAGTTTTCCACCAAGCCGGGAAATTTTTTTTTCTCCTCGTATATTTCGGGCTGAATAGAGTCAGAATACGCGCGATGTTCCTCCCCATCTCCGCCTCAGTTCTCCTTGCGCTCTTGCTGCCTTGTTCGGATATGTCTGGAAGGGCGCACCCAGGATCAAGACTAGGGTGTGGGGGCAAGCCATGGTAGTTCAAGTTGCAACGTTTTAGCGCGGAGCAGATGAAAGAAGCCAGCATTTTAAGAAAATTATGACAGCGCTTTATTAGCTTTTAAAAATATTTATTTGAAAAAATATATTTTTATTTTAGTTACACATCTTAAACTACTATCAACGCAAAAAAGGTAGAATGCTAAACTTAAAGAATTTGTATGAAATTCTGCCGAAGCTCCACAGGGTAGTGTCATATATTGTTTTACTCATTGTTTATTTGACTACAACAATGTATCATTAAACATTGTTTAAACGTAAAATTTTAGCTTCTATGGTCGACAGAGTGAAGAAGAACACGCGAAAAACTGTGAAACTTCGCGGGCAAAATATTTTATTGGTAGATTTCATTGTATTTTTTATAGAGAGAACAACATCTTCGCATTATAAATAGATTTTTAAAATTTAATATTACCCATTCCTTGATTTTTAAAATAGCTGAAAGGTGGTTTTATATTTTTGAGGCTTAGGAAAGTACATGAATATCGACGTTACTTATGCTATATGATAAAGATATATTCAAACTTTTCATGTAAGGAAATTTTCATGTTGTTCCTCTTACTTAGAGTAAACCACAAAAGCTAAAATCACCCTAGATTTGTGTTCATCCGAAACTAATGCTAGGCAGATGGTTCGGAACCAACCCCTTTTTGGAAGAAAATTGGATTTTTATTTAAGCTTCGCACTTAGTGGAGTTGAGTGCCTAAGAAAATGAGCCCATCGTTTTAACTGTTGTGATAATAAGAAATGCTCTATGGACATATAGGGAAGGGGTGTTCTTGTCAGCATTAGGTTTTTCACGAGAGGAGATATCTCTGGCTGAACTAAAAACTTTAAGAATCCACACGTCGGTTAAAAAAGTATCATATTTCCTAGGGGTAGGCATAGCTAGCATTCTTCCGTATTTTGGAGGTTAGTGAAAACGAGTGGGAAGAGCACTTACGTTGGGAGTAAGAAGGCATTATTCTCAAGGCGGAGTGCTTTGGGTGCGTTATGAAGTGCGAGCTAAGATCTTATCCATTTATTTCATATTCAAGGTTTCCAGGTGTAACTTCACGGCATCTTTTTGTTTCCTGGAACCACTTACCTACTCGGAGATGTCTTCCCTCCTTTCTTCGAGGCTTCATAAAAGTCTTCCAGTCCTCCCTTTTGTCTTTACGATATGCAGCCACAGCGTCATGTCTTTGATGATTGTGACTTACGGTTTTTTTATTTCAGTTTTATGGATTTCATCTTCCTCAAATTGTCCCGAGGATAGCTGAACTAAAAGATTGCGTTTCGCGAATGCCGTGAACGTGGGATGCGTGTCTTTTAAAGCTGATTACTTGAGCTGAGTAGGACTTTTAAGTGGGATAAACGGAATAAAGGGAGACATAATAGGTACTACGAATGATTTCATTTTTCTTCAACTGTTTTGGAACGTCTTGCGACTCCATTTAAGTTTTTTTTATGCGACTATATATTAAACTCAATACCCGAATGGCGTGTCGGCACAAAGGAATAGATAAAAATAAAACGAATCTAGTGGAAATCACTCGGTTGAATTCATTTTTGTACTTTAATAATTTATGTAGCCACTTCAGTTAATAATGAATGAGCCATAGTTATTTTGCGTGATAAAATTAACTCAATGAAGAGTGGTACTTATGAATCGTATCATACATTCAAAGAAAAAATAAAATGAATCAGTCGACCATGGAATTAACGATGGAAATGAATAGCATTTTATATCTTCTGAATGATTGTGCTCCTTAGGAATACAATTTACGATATATTATTTTATATTCCTGAAATTACATACTTCTATCGCAGGATAAATCAATAGTTTTCGGAGTGACTAAGTGAAATGTCTTCATACTGAGATGAGAAAACTTTGTAAATTTTACATGTATGATTTTAAATGGCCGGTTTCGTCACAGTGCGACATCCTGTGGTACCTACAAATACAGGAAATACAAAATCCTAAGTTTACATGATTTCTTGGGGGGAAGGATGGTGTCGGACGCCAATAGACTCTTCGAAAATCTCTTCAGATGCTACTATGCTACTTTAGATGCTGCTGCTATAGGATTTCCTGATTTATGATCTTTTCCCATCCATTTACATTTACTTAATCTTCCATCACTTTTTATCATTTTCCTTCCGCTCAAAGTGTATTTACGATTTTAGATCTCCCGTACACATTCCAGAGGATCTTGTACCGCGACGAAACCGGTCGTTCAAAAGGATAAATATGAAAGTTGCTACGCTTTTCGATTTTAATTACCGAATTAAAACACTCTACTATTTACGGGTATCAACAATATACCGAGCTGATTTGAAATTCTTAAACTTCAATAATTTGGAAAGATCAAGTGTCTGGTCGAGTTTGCGAGCGTAATTACAACATTGTGACACGGAGTGTTGTGTTAGCATTACTTGGACGAAAGTATTGTATATTCATTCTTAGATAAATAGGTATAAATTTGCTCAAAGTGGGTATTTGGTTCTTACCTCGGGTGCATTGCAAATGACATCAAATCCGCAATGCAGTAGGAGATTTCGAAAGCGGTTTGGTTGCGTGACTTCGAATTCCTATCCGATATATGCATGCGTGGCTCTCGTATGCGAGGGAAGTTTTTTGACCAAGTACTCATGATGGTATTATCTTACTCCACGCTTAAAGCTGAGATTAACGATTCTTTTTATCTTCTTTTCTATTCCATTTAGAAAGAAGACTAAGAAATAATAAACCATAGAGCTACGATTATCTCCGTTGAAACCAATGAAATGTTTGCCTTCTAATACGTCGGGATTATTGTAATGAACCTTAATTAAATGTTATCCCCTGATTTATCATCATCTTGATGCTTATTTTCCTCTCAAAGCTAACACGTTTCCTATTTCAATCTGAGCTTTTAAAAATCACTACACACATTGTTACACTGAGATGTTTACTTTAAAATTGTCTATATCACGAAACCAGCCTAGTTTCATTGAAATTCGCATAGAAAAGTTTTTCTGTTGTTCTTTTAGTTATTTTATCCGAAGTCGTATTGGCGATTTCATTCTTCTTGAAAGTAAGAAGAGGAAATATCGCTTATAAACATCAGCATTTAAATTTTTGGTGGTCTCAACCGCTGTTTGAAGCTATTATTTCGCTCAAGATCATGCTAAATCATTAGTATTGCATTTCCTATGCAAGATTTTCGTTTTTTACCTGTAGTTCATTTTCTCTTACACCACCCTTCAAACCGAGATTAGCGATTGCAATTCTTTGTAGCCACTTAACTTATGCATTCGGAAGGAAGACTAAGAAATATTATACCATAGAGCTACGAAAACTCTGTTGAATCTCAAAATTGACTGCATAAGCATTTATTGAATAATTTTGGGGTTGCAATGAAATGAAGAATGAGTGCTAACACGTTACATACTGATGGCGATAATTCTTGTCGAAATCCCATAAAAATTTGATAAGGCGCGTCGACTGAAACAATTTTAAAGCAAACTGTAGATATTTGGTGGTACGATTTTAGTTGTTGTTCGTTACTTATTATGAATGGTTTGTGGTAATGTTTGGTTAGGTAAGTTATATTCAAAGTATTCGATTTTTAACCATGTTTAAACCAAAGGCATTTCGCTTTATGTGGATTATATTTTTTTTTCAATCCAAACACCTCTACCCAAGTACGTCGTTTCTCAACGTTTAAACACCTCTGTACGCTACTTGTTAATAATTCGATTTTCGCCGTTTATTAAATTCGCAAATAAAAATAAATCCACCTATCCGTTGTAATAACTCTTATTAATCATTTCTGACGATTATTAAAGTGTTCGATTTCCTCTGTATTGGTGAAAACGACATGAAATTTACCGAATCCTGCAAAAATCCATGGTGATGCTTTTCAAGTGATTCTCTTGAATCGATTGTCGTATATCATTTAGATTGAATCCCACAAACTGCCATTTATGTTCCATTCAACGACAACACGAAAATACATGAATTCTCACTACGCTCAACTTTTATCTTCGCGAGATCGTGAAAGTGCAGTCATGAGGTTAGTGATGTTATGACTCATTGCTTTACTCGATGGCATATTTATACTTGTCGCACGTGAATTCAAGTCTAATAATAAGCATAACGTTTCTTAATTTTTCAATACAAAATTTTTGCATTGCTAACTTGTACACAAATTCAGGTCCGTTGAAAAAAAATGAATTCAAGTCTGATGATAAATATTATCTCGGGGACTGCATAGAGGAGGCCCAATTCCATCCCATAGAAGGCTGATTTCTGTTGCACCTTCGGTCGCATTTTAATCAGTTTTTAAAAACGTCCGCGGCGCGATGATGAGTGCAATGCGATCCACTATGTTTCCAATATTTTGAAGTACAATGTTCGTATTTTCTTGATATTTTCCTTCATATTTAGTAAACATTATTCGACGAAAATTTCGAAGTAAAAGTAGCGAGAAGTATTCCAAAGTAGTCGACTTTGTAGAAAATTTACATTTAAAAGAGTTACGGAAGATGGAGTTAAAATGAATAGAAATCAAAAATGCAGTAATTCCAAGCATACATCTCGAAACTTATACGCATGCTACACGCAGGAAAGACCGTAAGGAAAAGTAGCCTTACATAAAAGAGAATAATTTTAGAATAGAAGGCAATTTGCAGCAAAAAAAAAACAATTTTACTACTAGGCATTCGATGACATTTGATATAATGCTGAAAGATTGAGCGCAATATTTCACCCACAATTACACCCCACATAAGACTGATTTTTGTTGCCACTTTGGCCGCATTTTAATCCGTTTTCAAAATTCTCCGCGGCGAGTTGATGAGAGCAATGTGATCCAACTTTTTCCAATGCTTTACATTATAATGTTTGTAATTGCGAGGAAAAGCATTGAAACGTAATGAATCTGATAGTTCTCATTACCATGAGTATAAATTTCGGTTAAAACACTAATCATACCTTATTTCCCGGTGAAAATCGATACAACTTGTATCTCAGCGACTTGAGTAGCGAATTTTGTAAACCCATTTGAATGCGCGGTGGGTGACAATGCATTTAGAGGCCTACTTAACGCTTCATCGGGATCGTATGCTATAAACTGCCATTTATGTGTGATCCAACGAGCACATGATTGCTCCCGTCGTACGCTGCTCATCTATATATTAAAATTCTCCGGTAAGCAACGTGTTAATGATTGCCAACCTTGGTTGGATTCCGATGAGACTTCGGCCCGCCGAGAGTTGTCTGGGGGGAAAAAGGGGGCGTGTTCTGCCCCTGAACTTTGGTGGAGCTTCCCTGGTTCTGCCCCTCGCAACCTTTGCGAATCACGTTTTCCTCCCGCGTTGAAATACTCGTTTCCTCTTCCCATTTCTAAACCCTAACCCCATGCCCTTCCCATCCCTCATTTTCCACCTCTCAAAAAAAAAAACACAAACACTTTTTTTTTTAACCTCTCTCTCCCACAATTCTCACTTGAACCCCATCACCTCTCCAACACCCCACTCTTCCAACCCCTCGTTCTTCTCATACCTCTTCATCCAGCTAGAACTGCCACGTAAGCACGTTATTTCCCCTTTTTTGCCCTCCGAATGAATAAAAAAAATATATCAAATGTAGAAAAAAAAGGAAAATCCATAAGACTCTTGGGTGGTAAGGATTCGCTTTATTTATTTTAGGCCTCACTTTATTTTTTTATCTTTCCGCTTTTTCGCTTCCCGTTTGCCCACCGGCGTTGTTTGCCCAAAATAGAGTTCGTCCGATTCGTTTTTTTTGTTATTTTCGGGGCTGGTGATGGGAGGGTTTTGTTTGAAATAAATATCGAAAGGGATCGTCGTGATTCACATCGGAACGATTGAAGTGAATTCCAAAGCTTGTCGTCTGTGCGAAGCATTGAAATGATTCCTTACCGTTGAGACCGATTTATTGTCTCATGATTCAATGGAAATTATCGGTTTAATTCTCGCCGCGGTAGATATTTCTGCTACTAAATTTTTATTTAGTCGCAAAAACTCGCCTTTTTTGCCCTTCATTCGCAAATCAGATGATAATAAATCTTTAGGTATCAAATTTTGTTCACGTGACATGATTTTTTTTAAATCGGACTATCGTAATGGGTTTTTTCAAACAAAGTAGCTTCGTAGCAGGTTTTTCATTGCTTCAAAGCAGCTTATATTCTTTGTCCTTGGCTGTTGGTTCGTCTTTCTTCTCATCAGTCCTATAGCCAATTTTCCGAACTACCGTGCTCACGTGAAATCATTATTTTGAAATTTACCAGGCAATGAAGTGTGTAAGGTAAAATTTTGAACTAATAATATTGTTTCAACAGAGGTGAAACATTTGAAAATGTGCAGGAAAATTCCGAAATATTAATTTTTTGACAGTAACTGTTGTGCATGAATCACAAAAAAATGCTGGTATGGTCGTTCACACAGTCCCAAAATTGCAATTGACTGGTACTATAAAAAATTACATGAATTCATAAGGGAAAGACTGGAAGTAAATAGTGTACGAAGTAAATGATTGTCTTCTTAAAGTGCATCACAGTGCACACTTAAGAGTGCAGCGAGACCCAAAAGTGAAGATTTTACGTCGTGCTTCAGGAATAATTGTTACCATTAAGAAATTAATGAAAATACAACTTAAAAGCTGGATTTTAGATTTAGAAAATTTACTGAAAGGAACAGATACCAGCATGTGAAAAAAGATCAAGAGGATTAAGAAGGTATTTATGTATTGGGTATTGTGTGCACATAAATCAATTGTAACAGATAGTGTTCAAGATGAAATACTTAGATAAAAATAAATGAGTAAAATGGATGGAAAGATACGAAAAAAAAACAATCTTTCTGATTTAGCCGTTATCTAATGAGTTCAATTGATTCATGCGTGATATTGTGTAAGTTGGACACTGAAATGAAATTTGTTGAAATTTTCTACAGTAATTAATATTTCCATCCTCGCAACTACCATTATAAAACCATCGTGTGACGTCCAGTGAAAATGAAAATTATTAGCTCAGTTTTATGACAAAAAAGATGAGGAAACTAACGTTAAGAGATGGAAAACAAAAGCAATCATAATTGATATTATTGTGGATAAGTGCAATCCCAATTATTGTTGAAAAGTTCAACTACTTTTATTTCAATATGTCGTACTTCCACTACTTATATTACGCCTGAATCAGTTGAACTCACTTTAAGTTAGAACTTTGTTAGAACAGACACAAAATACCTGACCGGCGTTCGGGAGATCGGGGTTCGAATCCCGGCTTAGACAAATGATTTTCATCCTTGGTGTAACAGTGTCATATGTTCTATTCATTGGGAAAACACCAAGTACAGTGACCTGTTTTCCCATGCACTTGAATTAACCACCTAATTTGTCATCTCATTCACTTTTTTATTTTATTTCTCAACTGTCGAGGAGTTAAAAAAAATAATAATACCCATATTATTCCGTTTTTCGTTCTTTCGCCAAATTCTCGAGCTGTTCACGCCGATAAATCGACGGCCTTATCTCTTTCGCAAATAAGTTGTTGACGTCACGCGCTCCTGCCGAGGGGTCGCCGCTTCCAAGCTACTCCTCTCCTCACATCGCGTGATTAATTGTTGCTGAAGCCTGAATCACACGATAATTTTATCCGTCATTTCTTAGTGATCACTATCGCGATCACTAGAGTGATCACTCGCAAATGATCGTCGCTGACAACTGTTTTTCGCGATCGCGATCGCGATGAGTATACCCATCACTATTTTTCATCACTCGTCCGGTCGCTTTTTCCGTCGCTAAAACCGTCACTAAAACCCCATAACAGCCAATCGGAACGCATGCCCGTACTCAGCGATTGCAGCGTAACGTTTGGCAATCGTGGGAACGACAAGGATAAACAAACACGCTATATATTTTCGTGTTGTGGGTCGTATGACAACGAGCTGTGATATCGAAAGTGATGCGAAAGGCGACGGCGGGAGGTACCGTGTGATTCAGAAAAATGATGACTGGAGCGATCACTTTTCCCGTCGCGAAAAGCGATCGCTCTAGTGATCACTTTTCGCGACGAAGGAAAACGATCGTGTGATTCAGGCTTTAGACCCTTATGAGCGCTTCTTTCCCTCTATGAGCGGTTCTTCCTGAACGAGTTAATGAAATGCAACCTAATGACGTCACTAACTCTTGAAAAGTGGGCGGTAACTTTGGTTTTTTTTTATTTTTTATAGTTTTTTTACAATGCCACAATGAAGAAGATATTTTATGAAAATTTACGATTAATCAGTCGAATTCTTGTAATAAATTGTCATTTCGGTTCTGAGTAATCGATCAGTTCCAATGTCATCCCAGTTCCCACATCCCTATCGCTTGTAAAGATGGCTCAGACGTGGGGCGAGATACCGGTTGAACGCGCAAAAACCACGGCAATCGCTTTCTCTCTCGTTGAATGTTTTTTCGGTGAGAGTTGTTCTCGCGCAGATGAAGATGAAACCTTCCACGCAGCGATTCGTTAAGAGTTCGAGACGTCACACAGCGATGCGGGACATGCATCCATCTACCCTTGAGGCGAGAGAGGACGGGTGTATCATTCTCACGTGCGTAGCCTGAAATGTTCTCTCCGCGTAATTGAAAGAGACTCAGGGCTTCGAACCAGGGAGGCTGCAATTAAACGGAAAACCCTCATTCCAAACCCTCACCCTTCGGTGAAAAAAAATATATCACGGCGGGGTAAAAAGGTGGAGGGTGAAAAAAAGTGTGGATTCAACTTTTTTCCCCCCTCACGCATGTCTCCCTTCATTTGTTTCTTTTTTTTCATTCGGCACCAAATCCGCCTTGTTCTCTACCCAGGTTCCTTTGTCGCGAGGGTAGAGGGGTTCGTGCCTCGGGGGGAGCCGTCTCCATTTCGGTCTCATCCTCCAGCGATGTTGCCTGGTTTCTCAGACAGCTGAGCGGGTACTGGCGTGGAAAATTCGTTTTTACGTATTCATATGAAGAAAACGTTTCCTTTAAGTTCTCACAATATTCTTTACACAAGTTTTCAGCCGCGTCTCAGTCATTACGTTGACTTTATATTACGAAAAATTATGGCTACGGAGGTTTTAGCACGAGAACCTGTCGCTTTCAACATCACACTTGTTTCGAGAACAGCAAGGTGGATCAAATGACGCCACGAGATTTGTTTACGAATCGTAGACGTGTAAATTCAACGGGATCTGAGTTATTATGCTCTTATTTTCTGAATAGATTCGAGCTTGTATGGAATCATTTTCATTGAAACAAAATTATTTTTCGAAGTAATTAAATGTCTAAGATTTTGAGTGGATCTTTGCTGATACATGATGTTGCCACGAAACCTCTACAAAGTAAACAATTGGAAACTACGCATCTTGGTAGGAAAATTTAGTAGGTAGTTAGAAAAAAGGTAGGATGCTTGCATTACAACAGAGCTGCCAGAACCTCAAGTAAGGATTTTTAAGTACTTTATTCTACGTAAAGTTAAGATGTAAAAGAATATGTTCGACGGATTTATATGTATGGCAATAAAAAACGATTGTGCTTAAATGTTCCGACAACTCCATGAATTCTGCGAAACGATTTCAGTTTTAATCTTTAGGCTAACTGCTAACTGTATAGTCAGGCTAAATATTTTTATTTTTACAACCTCGATGTGCCGTGAAACATAGACGGAAATGGTAATCACTTTTAATTGGCTATACATCCAAAAATCCCTTATTTGAATACTTATGATGTTGTGATTCTTCAATTTGGGCTAATGAAGAAAAGGATTAGATGTAGAGAAAATGTAATGAGAATTTTAGTCTTCTACGCGGGTAATCTTGTGATGAATTCGAGTTTTGGGAGTGTTTCGGTGTTTTATTGATAAAGCGGTGTTTTTTCGCCCTCCTTGACGAAAAAATCTATTTCTTCGCTTTTTGTGGAGTTGCTAGAGCTCAGAAAGCTTTAGGTGTGATAAGTATGTAGGTAACATCATAAGAACGTTGGTGAGGCGACGTAGCCACAACTCCCGGACACTTGGTTGAATAGTGGCGTGGATAATTTATTTTCAGAATAAGATTTTTCCTTTTTTGAGTTCAAATTTCAGGGTATTGTCGCTCTTTTTTTTACAAAAATTATCTTTCACTTCTCTTTTTGAGGAGTTTGTAGAGCTCAAAAACCTTTAGGTGTGATATGTCGGTAATGGGATAAGACCGCTGATAATGCAACGTTGCCACATCTCCCGGGTACTTGGATGAATAGTGGCGCAGAAATTTTTTTTTTCGAATGAGAATTCTCATTTTTTCCTCGTGAAAAATTCCTTGGTACATTTCGTGTTTTGTTTTCATTTTTTTTTTAAATTTTGGGTGCATTTTTTCAGTATTTTTCGCCCATATTTACGAAAATAATCTTCTACTTGCTTTTTGTGGAGTAACTACAGCTCCAAAAAATTAAGGTGTGATATGTAGTTAATGGCTTAACACAGTTGGTTTCGCAAAGTTGCCACTTCTCCCGTGTATGTATTTGGATGAATAGTGGCGCGGAAAAATTCACTTTTCGAATGAGATTTCCCATTTTTCTCACATGAAATCATTCTTGGTGCATTTCGTGTTTTGTTTTCTTTTTTTTCAACTGCTTGGGAACGCAGGTAGTGAAATGTGAGGGGGGGGGGGGTAGAAAACGTGGGTTAAGACCGTGGACACGGGAATGTTTGCAGAAAGGAGAGTGGTTTGGCCTTTCAATGAAAATGAAATTTGGATTTTATTTACTCTTCTTTCCATCGCCCTCTTTCTTTCGCGTTGGGGTGCAAGCCCACGTGATGATGTAGAGTTTGGTTGGTGTCGTACTTGGCGGGGCTTATTTCAATAAAATTGAGCTTGTGGACGGGCGCGTCGCGTCATGATTATGATTGAAATGTGTAAGTGCAATGCTGCACCCTGCTCATTCGGACTACGTATTGAAGCTTTATATCCTAGCCACCTGTCCTATTTTTCGATAAAGTAGCAGGACAAGGCTTTAATTTTACATTACGTTTTCAATGCCATCACCAAGTACAGCTTGACGAAGTGAAGATGGTTTCAACCCCACAGAAAAATGATTTCGTTCAACAAAAATTCATTATTAAAATTTTCAGCACGTCAGAAATATATTTACTCAAAGTAATTCCCAACATTTAACATGTTTAAGGACTCGCGATTTTTCTTTCAATGTTTTGAAATTTTATTTATTATTGATTCTGTTTTCTTTTATTCATGAATATTTTTACTGTTCCTCTAGACTATGCTCAAAAATAAATTAAATGAACAATAGTTTGCATTTGAATATGTGAAGAATATGCTATCATTGCTGGGACTAATTGTCTTCGTTAGAATAATTCAATCATTATCATATTGTTTCACAGACCTTTGCTAATTGAATAAAGAAGCTAAATTTTAAAGTAGGACTGAACGTTGGGGCTAGACTCACCTTTACAGCATTTTTGGAGAATAATAACGTACGGAATGTTACTATTGAATCATATTCCTGAGAAAATATTATGTAAGGTAGGGGATACAATTTATAAAATTGTCATTGGTTGAAACTGGCCTGTGAAAAATCATGTGTAAGGAATGTACATAGGCTTGCGCTATCTAGCATTCTTAATAGTTTGAGTAGAATTGGTGCTGGGTATAACTCGGATTAGATACGATAATGAGCCGAGGAAATCTATTCAACAATAGTGTGTGGAGTACCTGCGTAAGTGATGTTTGGCAGTAATAGGTCTCGCTATTTACGTATTTACTTAACCATATAAAAGAGCTGGTTAAACGAATTAGCTGAAAATAATGTGTATGCCATACCATTAGAGCTTTATTTCTCGGTGAAATACTAACTCACTCATTGACTCTACCCTAAGGTTAGTTTGAGTAAGTGAGGGTAGATTTCACCCCTGACTGAGCTACATGCTTGCGAAATTCATAATCTAACGGTAGGGGAACCATATCCTTTCCACTAGCCACTTAACATTGGGGGGATTATTTTGTTTGGAGTGTCTGAAGGCTTCACGCAGGATTTGATGTCGGCACCAATTAATTAATACCCTAAAGCTCTAACCGCTGAACCACGATGCTGAATTCTAAATTGCTACCTCAAGTAACTATGAATTTCCTCCGATTTATTTGTCACGGGTCTTTAATACGTACTATCATATGGAATTAATATTTCTGTCCTTGTAGATTGCGTCATCATAAAAATATTTATGTTCAGTTGTATATTCAAAATATAATTAGCATGTTTTCTGCGTACTTTCTACCCTTTATTGCTTTGACTAAATTTCGGACGAGAACTGGCTAAGTGTCGAGTTCGACAAAAGCGCCTACATAGCATCTGGATGATCTCGTCGTATCTGTGGTATTATCCAGTCCATTGGGTTATCTTGTTATCTTTTTATCAAATCCTAGATTAACTCAAACAAAAATAGAGCCGCTTTGGATTCAAGGTCATTAAAAGTGACGTCGGTTAAGTGGAACGCTAAATCTCATCGAGTATTTGAGATGGAAAGGGTTCCTCATTAGTGGAAATTTTCTCTTTTGGTAAATGAGGAATCCGAATGAATGCTGAATGAATTTCATTTTAAATTAAGGCGTAGCATTTGTTACGAGATTTTCTTTGTTAGACAATTGTTTTCCGCGGGTTGGCTTGACATCATCTGATCTTTCGAGTTTTCTCCCGCTTTAGTTCGTCAACTATGACGACATATTATGGAATACTTCCGGTTTTCTGTTTCTGTCGAAGTGATTTCGACCTGAAGGTGGAAACTAGATGATTCGACGAAACATGTCGCTAATCTTGAAAAAATAACGTGAGTGAGGATTTGATAGACCAGCTAATTAAGATTACGTTGTTGAAAATAGTTTTACGTAAATTACGTTTTAAGTAAAACTATGTAAAATATATTCTAACTTCAATTTAACCTCTTGTTTTTTAGTAGTTTTGTAAGAGTAGTTTAAAATAGTATTGGATAGCAAATGTGAAGGGATTGATCTGTTCAAATTCTGCGGTAGCTGGAATAAAAGTAAGAATGAAATCCTATTACAATCGGATATCATATCGCTACTCACATCGGATATCATGTCGCAGTCGGGTATCATTGTTTCAGCAACTACTATTCAACCATAACCCATAAAATAAAGATAATCGTACAGTTTGACTTATATAAGTATCAAAATTTGACAATCAGTGGGCAGAAGATGTGATCGCATTGTATTGAGGGTCGAGAAGATGTAACTTGTAACCAGCCGAGGAAATCTGGGGCTAATACGGCAAAGACAGAGATATGAGACAGTTACCAGAGTTTATGGACGCGATGAGTGGTTGCAGGTTGTAATCATGGGAATGATGGTGTATTTGTATTTGCTTTGAGACAATGTTATGCCTGGTAGTATAAAAAATAAGACATCTACGGGCAATTGGCCACATTTCGGATTGAAACGAAATTTCATCACTGCACTTACGAAAACATTTAAAGCTAGAAGCCCATAATTTTTCTTCCAAGTACACCGAAATATTTTTAGTATTTCGTCTCTTTTTTCAACCACTTTGTTGTTGTGGTGTGATTTGTGGTTTTTGGGAGGTTACTAACATCACCTTTGAAATGTGGTGCTACAGAAGAATGATGAAAATGAAATGGATCGACCGAGTTAGTAACGAGGAAGTCCTAAGAAGGGAAGGAGAGAAGCCTCATGAAAACCTTAATAAGAAGACGGAACAACCTTATAGGCCACATCTTGAGACATGATGGCCTGGTGAAGACAATCGTCGAAGGACAAGTGGAAGGCAAGAATGGAAAAGGAAGACCTCGAACAAAATATATGGAACAAGTAAAGAGAGATGTGAAAGAGAAGAAATACGTAGGTGTGAAAAGATTAGCTGATAAGAGAACTAAGTGGAGAGCTGCGTCAAACCAATCCTAGGATTGTTGACCAGTGATGATGACTAACATCAGTGTCAGTTTTGTAATTAACAGTTATTCTAAGCTTGTGAACACTGCAGTCGTTGAAAAAGCCTTTCATCACGATAATGTTACTCTCAAGAGTGTCTAGCGCTTTATATTAGGGTGATATCTGCATTTAATCTCGTTTTTACCCCTTTCCCCTATTACATCTATGTACTGAATCGTATGATTTTCAAATGAACATTGCCGTAAGAATGGTATTCCCTTTCGGTGACGAAGTCAGCTCACCTACAATTACATCGTGTTTCCATAGTGCCGATGTGAATTCTCATTTCACTCGTATTTAGAAGCCCCTCAAGGAATGAGAAGTGAAAGCAAGCTCTCTCTCTCTCGTCGTAGATGGCTTGATACTGGGATTGAAATAAAAGGCAGTGCTACCAATTTTTTATTCCTGAGTACATCCCCCTCACAAGACCGAGAGCCTCGTTATTTTCTGTGGTCGATTCCCTCATGCGCTGACTCGGCTGAGGGTTCATTACCCGACTCGCCTTTTGTGCAATTATTTTTAGGGGGAGGTGATATATCCATCTAATACCGCAGTTGCCCGTTACATTTTTGTTTACCATTATCTCTGTGAACCCACATTTATTTGTAGTCGAACGTGATAAGGTAGCACTAAAAATTATTTTTAATTAGAAGAACCAAGGTGGGTATTTATCATTTAGAATCAGCTCAGAGAATGAAAAGTATCTATATCGAAACGATAAATTATTTAATTGTTCAATATTATCATGAAGGAGTCAAGGTTGGCGACTCCACGAAATTAATTGGTAAAAACTTCGTCTAATACTGCAGTTTCACCTCACGTTTTTGTTCACCTCTAACTGTGAAAATACACATTTATTCCTAGTCGTACATGACGAGGCATAAAAAAAATAATTCCATATTTTACGGACGAAGGTTGATATTTTCAGTTGAAATCAGCATAGATAATGGAAATTATCTCTCTCAAAATGATAGACCATTTAATTTCTCAATATTAGCGTGAACAAGTCTGGAATTCCTTGCGCTGATATTTCTGTGTGCTATATTCGTGCTATAGGTTGGTGAATTCACGAAATTATTGGAAAAATTTCGTCTAATACCGAAGTTGTACTTTAAAAAAGGTTCCATTTTTGTTCACACCTATCTCTGAGAACCCACATTAATTCATTGTCGATTATAAGAAGACAACACCAAAATTGCTATTGAATTCTAAGGACTCCTGTTGGTATTTTCAGTTAGAAACAGGTCAGATAGACAAAAGTATCTCTCTCAAAATGATAAAATATTTAATTGCTCAATATTGATATGGAAAATACAGTAGTTCCTTACTCTCCTTTTTCTTTGCATTATATTTGTGCTATAGGTTGATGAATCCATGCAATTAATGTAAAACCGTCATTGTTCGGGCTCTGAAAAAAGTGACAAAAATTGTGTTTCTAAGGCACGTCGTAGCACCTTGGAATTCGAACCGGCGGCATTTATTTTTATAATTTATTAGAGTTTGTCGTAGAAATACTTTCTTTTGTAGTAGAGTCTTTATTTGAAGGATCTAAGTAGTTAATTTTCGAAAATTCCAGTAAATACAGCAAGAATGAACTAAAATGATTTATGGAGACAAGGGCTTAAGAGATTCCTCGGAATTTTCGCCGTATTTATTTCGGCGCAAATTACTTCAAGTCATTAATGCGGTACTCTTATGATTTTCTTCGATAAGTTGTGAGTTATTTTTTCATTCAGTCATTTAAACTTAGGATTTACTTGGAGTTGAATAAAGCGGCTAAGAGGGGCGAACTCATCACTCTAATTCCGCATGTTTTTTTTGTTTCCTTTATCCTATTTTTCTAATTTTTTATATAGGTACTTGATTCCCGAGTTATATTTCTTGCGTCAAAATTCGAAATGACTTTATGTTTAAAAGGTCACTTCGAATTTAAAATGAAGGAATCCTATTATAAGTTATTTTAAGATTAGAATTCATACATATTAATACGAATGAAAGTGATTTTTTTTCTCATGGCTTAAAATAGTGCCTACTTGGCCTTACTCTAATTTATTTTGAATTTGACATGCTATGGTTTTCCGGGTGGCCTAATATCTCAGGATTCCGAACGACTGTTTAGAGGTTTTGCGAAACTTCTTCGAAAGACTTGCTTAATGAAATAAATGTGGAATATAGTATACTGAATGACTCTTTCAATGTATAATTTAATGGAAAGTAAATATGGTAACATTTCTGGGTTGTTATTTATAGTGTCTTCGCCATAATAGTGTTTAATTAAATTTAGCATCATATTGTATAGATTTATTTTCAACTTTCTAATGGAATATGAAATAAATGTGGTGGCAAAATTATCGAGCTATGCTTGGGTGGTGATATATGCCATGTGCTCATGGATTATAGATTACTATGGCTTTTCTATACCACTAATTTTGTATTTTTTTCTCATAGATGAAGGTGTATAAGCACAAACTACTCGCTCGCTTTGGTCTGATGCACATGATTGGAACCAACCTATGCGTGTGGCTGAACGTCTTGGTCCAAGAAACGAAGCATGAAATCCTTACATTCTTCAACCCTGAGAATAACACACTCGGTCTACATTCCCACAGCCCGCGTCAGCATACTCTACGTAAGTTGCGCCACACAGGCTATGTACTTGGTAAATAGGCAGCACCTTTTAAGACGATTCTTTGAGGCGAAATATGAGCTTTTTTCTCAATTTTTATGAATATTCTTTTAAATTGAGTCTTTTTTTCTTTCTCTCGACCTCAATGTTTAATGTTGATTCATTGTTTTGGAGTATAGGTCTTGAAGAATTTCAAATACAAATTTGTGCCAACCTTTTGGTATATTTATACACATTCATCATTACTATGAATGAATATGAGTGCATAATTTTGATAAACGAAAGACATAAAAGGTTATAAAAACGTTTTACAATAATAAAAAAAATAATTCGGTTGTAACTTAATTAAAAATAAGGGACAAGAATTTTCACACTGAGAATAGAATTTTGAAGAGAATATAAATGTTTAGAATATATAAGTAAGTATAGACTTACAATATTTACATAGATTTTATCAGATGCATGGTATGGATGCAGTAACGATCTCATTGTCCAAATTGATCGTTAAAGACATTGCTAACATTTTCATTTTGTTTTTTTTTTTAACTAATTTAATTAATTTAAATGTATTCATACTGCGGGAGATTTTAATTGGCATTATTTATGATCATCGTATTGTGCCTTTGAAAATATGTTGTTGTAAGATTATGTTGTCATATTATCGTCTTACATAAGTTGCGAAAGTATAATTAAAATTCATTGGGCTATTTATAATTCTTATTGAAAATCATGTGAATATACAAATACCTAAATTTCGTCGCTCTTAAGCCAAATTTGTGGAACGAATTGGTATGAATACCTGTGTAGTAGTTGTTATGTGGTAATTCGGTTTAACAAGTGTGATATAATAAGTGTAATAATATAATTGGTTGTGGAATAATTTTTATTTGCAGAGTATATCCATATTGGTAATTCATCTATAAGTTCATATTCCCTCTCAGGAACATTATGAATGTCAATAATCTTTCTCGAGCTTTGATACCAAAGGCATGATCTATTATTGCATGTTATTCCGCTGTCAGTTAAAGTTTGCATTAATGTGAAACCATTCACATATATTTTTTAAGAGTGAAGTTACTAACTTTCTGTTTTTATAACATATTATTTATTATAAGAGTTAAGTTTTTTAGCGTTATAAATAGACCGTGACAGTGTGTCATCACGAAGTAAGTCAAAATTAATTACCTATACGGTCTACACTGGTTATGGGGATGCATGTTTGCCATGACAGTTTCTGTGTCTTTGGGAGGTGGACATCTAGCGAATGCTTTGCCTTCTTGATATAATTTTTGAGACAGGATTTCCACGTTTTATTTCATCATTTTTCCTTTGAGGTCATTTGAATCCAGCTTCTTGAAGCTGATGAATTTTGCTAAATACAGTGGTAAAATTTGTCACTCTTATTAAGAAATTTAACTCTTGGCATATTCGCTAACTTTTTGCGACCATTTTAAAGACATGAATTCCAAGCAAAATTTTCAATATGATGCTAGAAAAACATTATCCTAGACTTGGAATTCTCGCATGTTGTAAGCACTTGATTTATTTTCCTTTGGTTGAGGTCAATAATAAAAATGTATCATTCCTTGTCAACGTTTTGAAGAAATTGTAAACTTCATGGATAGGAATTTAATTTTAAAAATTGGGAAGAATTCAACCACTGAGCGTTTGAAAATAGAATATAATATTTTTAAAATTCTACACATTATGTACCGTTATTTTTTATTTTTGACGTAGACCTGGAGAAGACAGTTCATGTTTCCAAACGTTGGCCAGGAATTAAATATATGCTATTGACCAATACTGAAAATAAAAGCATATATGTAACTTGCTTTATTGATTTGTAATATTTCCTAATGTTTGTGCACTCTCTTCGCGATCGCATGCAGCTGTGAAGTTTTCTTCTGGGGTGACCGCTTCCTCAGCTTCGCTATCAGCCGTCACCGGCGGTGCTACCCAGGCCCTGCACCACGAGCACCTCCCCACCTCGCACCAGGTCCACCACCGCGTGGAGAGGGGCCTCAAGGGCCCGCACCACATCTACGAGTGCCGGCGGACCAACATCATGGGTTCCCTTGTCCAGGACGCCTCTCCCTTCCTCTTCCCTTGCACTATAGAGTACAGCCTCATCTGCGCTGCCATCCTCTACGTCATGTGGAAGAACATCAGCCGGGTGGAGATGACGCGGTGCGGCAGCAGTCGCATCGGCAAGGGCGTGGACTGTCACTCCGGAGGATCCCCAGGAGGTCCCGGCGGTTCCATGGTCTCCTCCCGGGGAAAGGTACACATAACCCCCAAGCGATCGCCGCACCACTACTCTGTCGACTGCGCCAGGGCCCACAAGGGCCTCTTCGTGGGCATCCTGGTCTTGGTCCTCACCATCATCTCCCTGATACTCTTCTTCGTCCTGATCGGGCGTCCGGAGTTGGTCGGTCTGGCCGTCTTCGAGGTGAACATGTGTGAGCTGACGCTCTACGCCCTTTCCACCTTGGCGACTTTGGCCGGCATGATCAGGGTCCGGGAACTGAGGTACGACGGCGGTCGGAACTTGGAACTGGACTCCATCCTGCTGATCGTGTCCCAGACCGGGATGTTCACCTACAGCACCTTCACGGTGATCGGGGGCCACTTCACTCTCGAGCGGAACACGGCCCTCGTGCTGGCCACGGCGCTGGCCTCTCTGGTCCAGACGACCGTTCAGACCATCTTCGTGCTAGACGCGTCCAGGCGTAGCTGCGCCACGGCGTCCCAGATTCGTAGGAAGCCGGGCAGGGAGGTCGTGACTTTCTTACTCGTCGCCAACCTGGCGATGTGGGCTGTGAACACTCTGGAAAAGAGCCGGGCCGAGTCTCACCCAGTTCAGCTCCACTTCTACGGACTCTGGGCCTGGACGATAATCACCCATGTCAGTATGCCGCTCGCCATCTTCTACAGATTTCACTCGACTGTCTGCCTTTGTGAGATCTGGAAGCGGGCGTACAAGATGAAACCCGTGTACATGTAGTTGCGTTCTTGTTTTTGCGGCTGCGACGGTCTCAGTCGGTAGAAGGTGGTATATGGCTGTGGCAAAAGTTCCTGGCGTAGGCCTTGCGCTGAATGGGAGAGGATGAAGGAAGCTTACTCCAGCCTTTGGTACCGTTGCAATTAGTGTGAATTTTTCTCCCTTTCTGGATGCTCTAAGCGTTATCTATTGTGTGGGAAACAGTTTTCGTCCGTGTTAGCGCAATCGTCTTCACTTCGAGTTGAAGATATTTGTTAAAGTTCGGGAAAAACTGTTTTCCAAAAACAAATGACGCAGGGCACACCTAGAAGTGAGAAACTAGAAAAAGAGTTGACCGAGGAATGAAGTCTTAAATGTGCTCTGTGAACAGGTCCTAGAAAGGTCGATCTCTCTCACAAGCTGCTTGGTATTAGTTGGGATTTAAAAACAGATGTTAGACAAGGCCAAGATTTTAAACTCGAGAAAAAATATATGTCTCTATTTCCTTGGAATATTGTCTTAAAGGTTCTGCGCATAGGTCTCGCAAGTCATTTACCACGGAGTTAATGATCTTTTGCTACAGCAATATCTACCTGACCTTTCCAAGTTCCTCAATTGTTTTCGGGCGGGAGGAATCCCAAAGAGGTAATCTTGATGGAAACGAAAGACTGTGGCGTAATTATTGCCCAGCATCGTTCCATTCATTGATGACTTAAAAGAGAAGAAGATAACTCATGCCGTTCTGAAGAAACGAAGGTGTTCATTGCACATTAGCTCCATACTTATTAAAATTGAAATACCTATGCCCGTAGATTTGTATATCATCACAGTATCACTCAGAAACGCCGACTGCCTCTAGCATAAGACCTCATTTTTTATAGAAAAGGACCATGAATTCACCAAGTCTTGAAATTGGAAACTCGTATAAAAGATATTTCTATGTTTTTTATTGTAACAAGCCTACCTTCAAAAGAAAGAAAATTCAAACTACACTCATGAGCGGCTCGCTGTCTCCTAGTGCACTCCAAGGGCACAGAATTCCACTCTTAACTGCGTCGCATGGACCTAAAATTTCGTTGATAAAGAGTTTAGCTTGTGCGCGCGCTGACAATAAACATATTTGTCCTAAGCTCCCGCTGCAAACTAGTCAACACTTCAAACATTTTTAACTAATCTTTTCTCTTCCTGAATATTTTGAAAATTTTCTGCGTGTTTACGGAATATAATGAATGCTAAATACTTTTTATACTGATGGAATACAGGATAATTCGATGTAACTTAGGCTTAAAGAATTAATTGAGATATTTGAAACTTTTTCAAAGCTTGATCGAAAATATCGATATGAAGGCATTTTTCCGGTACTTATCGAGATTATGGTATATGGCTCCAATTTGTGAAAAAAAAACGCTTTTCGTATTAATGCTCGTGGAATTAGTGAAATGTACTAGCTTGTGTCCGATGGAAAATGTTCGGTAACTTACTCTTGTAATCAGCAGAAAATTGGGTCATAACTCATTACGGCCAGCTAAACAGAAGGCCAGTGTATTATTTTCGTGGCTTTTATTACCGTGGCTAAATTCTCGAAGAAATCGGTAATATTTTCGCATATCAGGGCAGAGAAAATGAAGTTTTTTCCAGGACTAGTTTTTAAGCATATATGTATACATATGCAGATATTATGGCAACGGTGGCAATCTTATACATTGAATGAATTAGACAGGAAACAATACGTGCAACACAAATATTGATGGGAACAGTTTTTTATACCGCTAGTTTGTATTGTTGGTTTACCAACGCTCATTTTTAAATGCAATTTTTGAAGAATTTATACGCAGTTCTTGGAGGTCTTTTATAGTTCTGCATCTTTCTTTTCATTCGATGCAAGAGTAATATTAACGGTCATAAGGATTTTAATTTGTTAGAGACAAGTAAAAAAAAAGAAAACATTTCTAAATTTTATTAAATCTCGACTCCGCAAAGCCTTTTAACGCCAAAGAACGCATTTTTTAGGAGTTGATGGCGCGTACACCAATCTAGACTACTACGATTTTCAGATGAGTTTTGATGAAAACAGGCTCTTGGGTTTGTCTTAAAAATAGCGCGTAGAATCTGGAAGAGTATTTTCTTTTTCCTTTTGCGCATAAGGATATAGTAAATACTTTCAAAACGTTCATTGTCATTTTATTTTAACTCAATCATCCTCTTTCGAGGCAATTCATTCGTTTGTGGGCAGTGGCTGAGATTTTTATCAGAAAATTTAATTCATTTATTGTATCATAATGTACAAAGTCACGAGTTTTTTCCCAAGTGCGTCAACTCTCCATGTATAATTTGACTCACTTTTTTTTAGTGATAAGTCGACGAGTTGTCTGTATTTAGGAAATATTCTTTATACTGTTTCATATTGTGTACAGGCGTTGCATTTCGCTCAACGTTTGGTCTGATACGTACATATTTGTGGTACTTTCACGGAATATTTCATAGTTTACAAGTAACACTAAACTGGGGCCAGTGTGAACTGATCTGTGAAAAAAACTGGTATTGGCTCCATTTTCTGTTCGATGTCCTGAATTCCGATGTATAGATAGACCAGAATTATGTAACTTCAATGTCATCATAATAAATAATGGAATTCATTCTCAGAATGATATTAGAATATTGTTTATCATTACACTCATTTTCATAATATTTTTTAATTACATAATTATAATTCTAACATCGCATAAAACGGGTAACTATTTACGTTTAACCCTGGATTACTAAACCCGGCACAAACTCACGTGGTCACTAAAGCTTCGTCATTTTTACGACGTGATTTTTTATCTTACAATGAGGTATTTTTGTGCTTTAAAGCAATTAACATTGAGTTTTACTATTTTTAATGAATATTTCAAGTTAAAGTCATATGTCTTTCATTGAATATATCTTGAGCAATTCTTTTTTACTTTATTTATGAAACATTTTTGGTGCAAGGCGCTGGGAAAAATAAGTAAAAATACCATTAAATACTTATTTTGTATTATAAAATGCATTTTCCAAAACTTCGGAGTTTTAATTTGTGCATCGTAAAAATTTCTAAGGTTTAGTTATCAAGAGTTAAAAAACTTTTTGATTTGCTCGTACAAATAGTTACCCGTTAAGTTTTAATGGTCAAATACATTGAAGTATACAATTCAAAGCTTAACTACTGACACTCAATCACTCCTGTAGTCACTCCAATCCAAATCGATTTTTGGCCTCGTAATCAAGTTGTCTCCAGATTCCTGTGTCCTCTGTAATGTCAACCTCTCCCCCAAGTCCTCTCATGTCTTCAATCAATTGGTCATTCCATCTTAGTCTTATCCGTGGACGCCTTCCTTTTAATTGATCTCTACACACTTCTTATCAGATTATATACAGGCAATGTATTTCGCTCAATGTTTGGTCACAAAACGATTCCAGAACATTGTTTATTATTACGATTAGTCTATAACCATGCTTTAATTAAATAATTATAATGCTGACATCGCATGAGAACGGGTAAGTATTTACATTTAAATGCATTTAAATTTAAGCTTGACTACATTTACCCAAATTAATATCCACAAATCAGGAAATTACCAAATGGCAAAGAAATTACGTTATATTTTCATTATGTCATTGCGAAACAAAGTTTAATATGCCTACTTTATTTATTTTCTCTGGTTAAATATGTTTGGCGATATTTATCTGTAGATAAAAATGAGCTTGATTATTTATCCATGTATAGCTAAATATGTACTTATTTTCTGGTGCTGCTCAGAAAAGAACCTATATTTATTTTACTTAAGCCAAGGGACATCAACAAGTTTCTCTATTCAATCCAGGCATTACAGTTACAAAACTGCTGTATCCCAATCTTAATTAATGACTTCTTTTCCAGGTGGCAGAAAGAATATTTTAAATGAGGTGATGGCCAAGGTGAAATGGTTATATCCGATGTGACAGCGATATATATTATCTATCATCAGATAGTAACGACGGGTCGTTGACTTTTTATCACGGAGGTAATTTTAAGATAAATGTGATTAGGCCTCGATCTACCAAATCCAGCTCATTCCGGATGAAGTCAGGGGCACCTGTCCATCCATATGATATGGAAAATACTGAAAAGCGTCTCCTCTGAAATGAGCGGAAATGAGTTTTTCCAACATTTTAGCATAAATACTTTCTCTCATTGGTCCAAGAAGTTAATTGAGATTTAAAAAAAAAATCGATTCTAGCCACATATCTCGAGAATATGATCTGGTTATTAGGACTTATTTGGTATCGCTCGGGACGATATTAACATTCGGGTTGGAGGAGATGTTGACAACCGTTTAAAAGGGTAGAATGTTGGGTAAAGGAGGGAGAGGACGGGAAAGAATAGGATTTTTAGATAGGATGAAAGGGAGACGGCCTTATTGTAAATTGACGATGGAAGTTCTTGAAGGAAGGGGAGCCCTTCAAACATTTCCATCGGCAGAGTCCTTCTTGGTACTCCATGGGACCTACCTTAATCGGTCGAATACTAAAATAATAATAATTTTTGCACAATGGAGGAAAGATTAAATGTCTTGCATAACGTAGTTCTCTTGTAAACGTTAATACTGAACTACATAGCACCAAATATTATGA
Organism: Ischnura elegans; assembly: GCF_921293095.1. Taxonomy (NCBI): domain Eukaryota; kingdom Metazoa; phylum Arthropoda; class Insecta; order Odonata; family Coenagrionidae; genus Ischnura; species Ischnura elegans. The sequence continues at coordinate 68,114,380 of NC_060252.1, forward strand.
AAAAGCGAGGCAAATCCTCTGTTCAAATACCAAAATACATTTTTAAGATTAATGGTTTACCATATTTAAAGAGAGGAATGGCTCGGTGTGTTAATGTTCAATTCAATTGTTTTATATTTAGTATTAAAGTTTCTTTCTTTCATTGTGGATTAACGGTATTATATTCGAAAATATAAAATATTGCATTTCTTTGGGTATTGCGATGAAACTTTTTCACCAAACATGGGGAGAGAAATGTATTTTCCCTGTCCCTTAATTTCTTCTTATAGTTTTGCCATGCCTTTCTCCACTTTAATGACCGCATTGCAAGAACATTCGTATTGACATCAATAGGCTATATTTGAAACCTCCATCTTATTCGTAACGATCCGTTTCACGGTGTTTTACCCGTATCACTGAAATGTAGTATGTTTATGAACATTAAAAATAGAATATGAAGAAGAGCCGTAGTATTTATCAACTACTACGTTGTTAATTATGACGTTGCAGTTACGTCTCTTATGTGAGATAGGATATGGGTGTAGATCTACTAATGGAACTTCGTAAAGTTCAAGTACATTTTTCCTTCTTGGACAATAGCTCGCAAGTATTAGCTTGCTCTATTTAAGAATGTTAGTGCATTTTTCTCAGGTAGTACCATCAAGCATAGCGGCAGTAACACAAAACAACGAGAAAAAATCATTTATAATATTTATCGTTAAAGCAATTTCTCGTTCCTCTTATGATGGAACTGACACGAAATGGCTGATTAAAATACAATGTTAAACTGTAGAAACTACTCGCGATGCCTCAGAGGTACACAGGATATAGCAGTATCCAGCGAAGGAATGCAGCGGCCTATCCTCTGAAAACCCCTTATATATTTACGTTTGCAAAGTAACTTTCTCATACTGAGTCTTAATTACCGAAAATTATTATTTACCGTTTACAAAAACTCTCCTGTATCAAAATTTAGTACTTTTGTTCTGAATGGCTCAGTCAAACTAACGTTATCTCATCATTTCCCGATTTAGCTTTATCAGTTTCGTCCCACCGGCAATCATATTTTTCTATTTGAAGGCTATGAAACTCTCTCGAGGATACCTACGAAAGGCGTCGTTTCCCTGCATTTTTTTTAAATCCTCAAGGAAGTTCGGTTCTGTCTAAGATATCAAATGTTCCCAGTATATCCAAGACAAACGCAAAAATGTTTGAGCAATATTAAGTGGATGAAAACCTCGAACAATGGGGAAGAATGCCTTGACACTTTTTCTACATTATCTATAAGGTTTCAAAAAATAACATCGGCATTCAGGTACCGAATATCACTCTCGCGATGTGTCCTTGTGAGATCAAACGAAATGGTCAAGATCGATCGTTGAAAAATCGAGTTTGGATCGAACCTCAAAGAACGTGGCTCGATCTCTATTTCTCGATATTTGAATATTAATACTTTATTTCCGATTTTAGTCGAAATCGATTGTAATCGAAATCGAATTTAATCAAAATCGATCGTAATCGAAATTGAATTTAATCGAAATCGAATTTTCCATCTTCAGTCATAACGGCGTCTTGTGACCCACCTTTTGGTTGAAGAAAAATTTCTCGGGATTCCCTCCGGGTGTGGTATTGGGTTAATTCTCCCAACGTTTCAATGGCTAAGTCTGTCATCGTCTTCAGGGGTTCACTTGTAATGGTACTTCTTACGGTACCTACTTATTTATTTATTTTATTAGAAATTTTTCTTCAATCTATACGACGGGAAAACCTAAAATTTTACACCTTTTGGCTGTTTGACAATGATCTTGGTCTCCTAACATGTATAATTCTATGTTCAAATATTTTAGGTGAAACTAATGTTGCCTATGCAGTTATATGTGCTTATATATGTTTCACTACGATTGCTGTGAGATTTCGAGCCATGATCATGAAGGCATTTATTTCAGTGCTGGTATCCGTGAATTGACATACTGTGGAGCTCCAGAGGGAACATCCAACGTCGTCATGGTGACAGCATGCCGTCACTCTCGATTTTTTGGGCTTGATTTTTTTTCATCGTATTTCTATTTCACGCGTCCAACCACCCCAGAAGGAGACAATGAACGCCATTATGCATCCTCACGCGATTTCAAAGAGACTTATCCATCGAAAGACAAGGAACGAAACGAGGAGAAAGAAAGAAGGATTGAAATGAATTGAAGGATTGAATGTCTGAAAGAGGGATTGAAAAAAATGGATTATCTTCTCCCCCTTCATGCGATTCACCCTTCTTATTCTTCGAGGTAAGTTCAACTTTACCGAACGGTAAGTCTGGGAAGGTCTTCTCATGGCGCCGCAAGGAAGATAGAAAGAAGCACTTCTTCATTTTATAATCCCATTCCATTAATATTTTGTTATTTTGTAAATTATTTCTACCATTTTGATGAAGGCTCATTAAGGCCTTTTTTTCACACCAGGGAGCTACATATATCTCTCTAATTAGCGTGCTATATTTGGTGCTATTCCATGTTGAAAATTTTTTCACAATCTTAATAATAATTAATAATTAGGTTTAACTAATTTTCAAACAATGAAGGTGAGTGAAGACAAATAAAATGAAGAGACGAAATGATTATTAAAATTGTCTAGGTTACAAGTTAGCAGAAAGAATGCTATCTACGAGGGCGGTATTATTTTCAATCTCCGATCGCTCAGAAAAAACACCATACAAGCGACCGGCGGGTACTGCGCAGGTAGAGCAATTGCACGTCCTTCGTACCACACCCACAAGTCATTTCTGACCCGTAAGTTGTTAGTTTAAGGTTAGTAGCAATCTCATTAATTACACTGCCTCCATTATTCCGCCAAGTGTGCAATGCGAAGAGACATCCAGAAAACTCGCTGAATGGCTTCAGCATTGACATGTCTTGACTTTAACTCTTAGCGGTTCAACGTCGAGACTGGCTCGACAGGCCTGGTGCAAGTATCAGATCCAATGTCAAATTGAGCTCGACATCACAAGGTTATATAAGGGGATTATAAAGGGCAATGTTTCTAGAGATGCTACGTACAGATAATTTTTAAATAATAAACTCTTTTATTGAACTTATAACATGATATTACTGTCAGTGGAAGTTTCCTTTAAACAACAAAATAAAATATTTAAAAGGCACCAATGAATCCTGTCAATAATTTCTATTTTTCTAAAAATGAATTTGGACCATTTGAATTGAAAAAAATTGACCGCAAAGGGTTAATGACGACAAAAGAGAGTTTTTTAAATGCACCGTGGCAGAGTGTGAAACATTACGTCCATTCCCATGGAAAAGACATAAATAAAGAATGCATAAAGGTTGCATAAAGGTTAAAGAATGCATATTGCATGAAGGTTTTCTTTAATAATTACACCAAGGATGAATTTCGAATTGAAGAAATATTTGACTTAGCCGGAATTCGAATCCAGAGCTCCCTATAGCCGATCAGGTGTGCTAGCCAATTCCACCACTAAGCCAGTTACTCAGAGGGAATTTTTGCTGTAATTTTCTATAATAGAGTACCAATTTAATGTTACGGAGGTCATCATCAGGCAAGTTGGTTGAAACCGATCGTCTATTACGTACAAATTTTATTGGAGTTAACGGTTTTCTAAGACCATCTCGATTGATACTTAAGCACATTATGATACGAGAACCTTTAATACCATCGCGTGATGTGGCGCTCTGGTAAATCTCTGAGGACGACAGCGGTACGATATCCGTCGCCAGCACTGTCATGCATGTGTCTTTTCAAACGGACGTCGCCTCACCTAATCCCCACGCAGTATTCCCCCGGCAATGCTCTCTTCTGGCGCTTCTTCCTCCCCGAATGTGCCTCAGGGCCGGATTCTCTCTCAAGTGACGACAACCCAGAGCAGGGGGTGGGAAAGATGGCCTTCCATTACGGAATGGCTTCCAACCCCCCCACAAAACTCTTTCATTCCTTCCCTCTCGCTTTCTCAGTACTTCCCTTTTCCGTGCAAGCTCTCTCTCTCTATGCGTGCCTGGGGTCCGTTTTCACGTGCGTGTACAGGGGAGGAAAAACTCGCCGTGTTTCGGGTTCTTTTTTTCTTCTCTCATGACCGATGCTCGAAGGTGAAAGTGTACGGAATGCAGTTGCATTTTGAGAATTTTCCATTTATGAGCTCAAACCCTTAACTGCATGAATTTCAAAGTACGTCCCCAAAATTTTTTTCCTTGTCAAAATACATCCAGAAAAGCTCCAATTGCTACATTTTCATTAACTTTTTTCTTCCATTTCTCAAATTTTAAATGAAAATTTGAAAATGTATCACATATGATGCATTATGATTAGTGATGGGTCGGTTCGATTCCTCGATTCTTCGATTCCTCGATTCTCGACCAAGAACCGGAATCGAAAATGAGTACTTGCCAAGGTGAAAAATCGATTCCAATTCCAGTAGTACTTGAAAGTAAAAATTTATATACGACCGCGTTTCCAACAGTCATTTAAATTTTCGCGCCATGTAATCGTAATAACAAAACCATCTTCTAGGGATGTGCGAGTACTCGAAATTTCGATTCGAGTCGAGTAGTTGGTACTCGATTCGTGCGTTTCGAGTAGCATTAAGAATGTCGAGTCGAGTAGTTACGGTTACAGAGCTTTCGCGGCTAGTAAGTCCAGCAATCTGCCGACAGGAAACGCTATCATGAAACTCATGTAATAATACAGTTTTTAAAGCCGAAGAGTCATTCTATTGCCTTTGCCTGGTAGTTTCAGTTTGCCGAATACACTATAGTTGTCGACGTGGGCGCCAAAAACCTTTACGCCAGCCGCGGCGGCCGATCGTCTTCCGACCCGGCGCACACTGGTCCGAAATCGGAAAAAGCTGGAATAAAGTCCAAAGTGACCTTTTTGGGGATAGAGACTTGAAAATTAGCGTAAATACTCATAAATCATTACCAGATATAGATTTATATGCCATTTTACATAAATACGACCCTTTAGTGAGATACAGTGGCCCAAACATGACCAATTTTCAATGCCACGCGAGATATCATTTTTCCTCAAAAAATATTTGAATTTATCCAGGTGGTGTTGCGTTGGTATGAGTTTTATGGAATAAAAAACGGAATATTCCTTTGAATTGGTGCTTTGCCTATACTTTCCATGGCTTTTGAAGATTTTGGCTCACACCCGTCTGGTTTTACAACGCAAAATGGCCGACCCGTTTTTCTCGTGAAATTTGACATAATAATTAGACATTATCTTTCGTTTACGAAAAATATAACTCGGAAAATTTGAACCACAATAAAAAGTAGGGAATTCTAAAGAGTACTAAGTAGAAATCTTGGAAAAAAAAAAGTTTGCGACAAAGGAAATAAGAGCGATTTTTCAATCGCGCGTCAAGGCTGAGCTACACGCTGCGGAACTCTTGAGGCTCGGTAACAGGCCGATTTTTCAAGTTTTTTAAAACGTTAGTCTTGAAAGTCGTCATTTAAAGCATGGATAATCGTCTTCATTGACTTAAAATACTAAACTAAGAATGTTAAAAAGGATTATGTATAGATCGACTTGACCATTTAACGCATTACTCGAGTGAAAATACTAAGGATTGGATATTTTTCGAAACCATCCCGCGCATAAGAAATATGGCTCGGGTATTGAAGTAAAGTGAAGAGATTAAGACGGCATGCTTAAGAGAGAGAAAAATGAACTGTTTCCGTGAAAGTCAACAACCGATACCCTTTTTCCCTTTCCATCTTCGCCGAGGTGAGTCGCGTGGAAAGGGGAGTTTTCACATCACAAGGCTCTTTTAGCCTTTTTTATTACTGCGTCCGTCCGATGTGATATTCATTTGTAGCGTTTAGTTTCTTTCTTGAACTTAAAAAAGCAAGAGTTTTTAAGGTTGATTAAATGACATGAGATGTATAGGATATGTTTTGTCTCTACAAAGCTAAAGCTTAGTTCTATAGTTCGTTCGCTTCATCCACTTGAATTCCATGAAGATCTAAGATCCATAAAAATTGTTGATATAATTTTTAATAAAAATTCCAATGTTTCCAAAATCTTGCAATTTTGGTAGGAAAGTACTTGCCCAGTCACACAAGTGTGTACCATAAGGCAATTTTCTGCAGGCAGTAATACTGTAACATGGAGACGTCAAAACCTGCTGGCTGAGCATGTAGAATAATTGATTTTTCTGCTTGGGAATTTGAAAGGGCCAAATATTACATGATTCATATACGTAGTATGTAATCTTTATTATGGCTGCGAAAATGACTGTACTCAGGGCTCTCCCTTTTAGTTAGGATACATATATATGATCGACATATTACTTGGAGTTAATTAATTTCAATTGTGCCAATGGAACTATTGAAGACACATTAATTTTCATTCATCTCTTACTTCTGACAATAACCATCAACGATCCTCATTATATTTTCCTTCTTACATTAGGCTAGACATTCATCATAGAAAATTGGAGTAGAATATGTTGTAGTATGCATTGCTGTATTGCCTGGTTCAGAAATTATCATACTCGACTCGATACTCGCAAGTAATTTTCAACTCGACTCTAGATCAAAAAGTGCTACTTGCACATCCCTATTATATTCCAAAGGAGCAAATGCAGACTAAATTTGTGAGACATTGTTGATAATGATAAGATATTTTCAATATAAGATAGATATTAAAGGAGATACTTTTATTTTAAATTTAAACATGAGTGCTAATATTCTAAAGTAATACCTATGAGGTAACACCACTTTTCAGGTATGTTATGTTTTAAAATTTAGCTATTACATTTTAATTACATAGTGATGATATGAAAGATGCTTTTGTCAACTGATTCTTTCACAGAGTAACATTTTTTTAAGTGGTTGTCTTGTTGCCTATTTTTCTTGGAGCCTATGGTGTCAGAATCGATGGAATCGGTATCGGTAGAATCGGAATCGAAATGTCAGAATCGGAATCGGGATCGGAATCGATAAAAATTTGGAATCGACCCATCACTAATTATGATTATAGACAACTTCAATACGTATGCATCAATAAATACAATAAATTGTTGTTTTTTTTCGTTTTTTTAAGGAAAAGTTGATAATGCATCACATATGATACATTATGATTATAGAAAACTTTAATACGTATGCATCAATAAATACGATAAATTCTTAGGTTATTATGTAAGGATAAAGTAACAATAAATATTTTTTTCTTCCCTTCTATTTGGAATTAATTCATTGGCATCACTCGGGTAAACTCCTCTCACTTGTTTGTCATGCGGAGAGCTGACTTCCCTCTACATAATGAGAAGCTGATCACCAATAACGACTTCTGACTGCGACGAGAATCTCAGTTTAACGACGGAGTATATCATATCCGATACACAATGCGTTAGAGAGGAAGGACTGTGCGCTACAGAAACAATTAACTTTCATATCATATATTAAAAAAAAAATGCTGTGAAGGGTTGACATTCCATCACTGGCGCCTCTTTCGTTGACAAGGCTGCTCGCATGTTGGATTCTATCCAACAATGGAGCTCAATAATTCTTGCAAATACTTTGAGGAGAATAATTTTTCTAAAGCAATATTATACTAATATTGTACTTCATTTTAATCTAAGAAGAACACGATATATTTATTAAAACATATTTATCCACCATGGTAAAATTAAATATGTTACATAAAAAAAAGAAAATAGATGAAATATTGAAATGGAGATAATTTTATCGTAATCAATATTGCTGTGAAATAAGAAATTGAGTACACATCATTGTTTACTTGTTTTAAAATTAAAAACAATAAATCAGAAAAAGTTAAATAAATTTATTAGCAATAAAATTCAAGTTGATTAGAAACACTGCTTTCATCAGTTTTGCTATTGGGTGGGGGATGAGGGATCCTTAAACGGAAAATGTTGGTATGAGGAAAGTTGGTCTGAATTTTTCATTTATGTTGCTTCATTTTTTGAGTTATTGACTCTTCAATAGAGTGAAATGCATCAATTTGACGAGGATTATAATATGAAAAGCTCATGAAATGTGCCAGAGTTTATATTGAAAACATGTACATCATATTCTGCTTCCATTACTCTCCATCTTCCGACTCCCATTTTTCAAACTTTTTCGGTGATGACTATTTTGAAATAAAACATATTTGAAATTCCATCAAATGGCATAATTATCAGGAACACTCTTCCAATCTTGCTCACATGAACGCCAAAATCATAATGCTGCTTGCATAGCATTATTCCGCGTGTTATTTCTCCCTCATTTTGGCATACGTTCTACATATCACCAACTTGATAGCTGTCTTCCTGTTTCTTTTATGTTTACCTATTATTCTTTAAAAAAAATCGTTGGCTCATTGAACCATTTTCAAATATTATTACTTTCGTATGAGTATATTAAATTATACATGAGTTACTGACCTATAGCAACAATTAATCTTTGGGCTTAATTAAACCAGAGCTATGAGTTAGTATCATTAATAAAATTACGCAATCTAACCAATTTGAGGTTAATTGTATTATACAATTATAATCGCATATTTTCGTCCAACCGTAACTATTTAATATCTTATAAATCCAGAGTACTAAATAAATTGTCGAAAATTCTGGATACCCAAGAAAAACCGTTCCTATAATATCTGCAAAATGCATCCAAAAAATGTTTTCGTTGCCATAGCTCAGTAACTAAGGAGTTGCGACCCCATTTTTATGGAATAAAATGCTTTATATTTTCCACTCTACCTCCTCCTGAAACACCCTGTATACAAGCAAATATCATATGCGCTTTAAATTATTTCATGCTTTCTTTCACTGTTCAAAATCTCTCTTACCACCAATGGATTCCGCAGTACCCTAACCAGTGACCACTACAATATTATAAGGTATCTATGAGAAATTGCATTCTCTTGTATACTTCAACTTTATCGAAGAAAAAAAGTCGTGTTGCATCATGCCGATTGATATTATATTCAAGGAATTGAATCCATGAAGGAGAAAAAAAAGGATCAGCTGCATTCTCGAAATTCTATGTGTCGTTCAAGGAAGTCTGGAAAGGGAACATTTTCACCCTCAGCAACACAGGAAACTAGTTAAATATGCTTACGAATGAAAATTCAACAGTCTCGAGCGACTGCAAATAAATTATACAGTTTGGTGAGTGACATAGCTTTCAATCATTACTTTTCCTATCGCTACCTTCATTTCAACGGAGCGCATTGATTTGCTGAATTTCACAATTTTCTCCGTCATACGCCGTCGGCCTTACTTTTTGAAAGGCACGACCTTAAATTCTTGTCGCTGTGAAACTTGTCCACCTGTCACAATTCGGAAAGCTTACAGTTTACAGAATGTCATAGTGTGGTGAAACGCGTTGTGTGAATTTAAGATCAAATTTCCATGGACATCACAAATATGCACAAAAAGGTTGAGGCCCTCATTTTTTAGAATTCCATTTTGAGTTAGGAAAATAAAGCTTTGCTTCCTACAATATAACTTTTATTGTCCATTAGTTTCCATACACTGTATCATCATCAAGAGTGTTCACAAGTACTAGTTAGTTGTAGGAATCACATTGTAATTACTTGTTAAAACCATTTATAATCATGATACTTAAGACAGTACATACATCAGTACTGTGAAACAATTATATTCAATCATATACTTACCTATCATCACAAAATATGCCCTCATACTCTGTAAGAAGACGTTTAACGAGACTATGAAGAAGAATTATATACGTTCCGAAAAATAAAATCATCGACGGAATGACCGTGAAGACAACTGAAACTGCTTCTAATAGTGCTAGTCTTGATGCTGATACAGTGTAATGAAACTTGTCGACAGAAAAATTTAGTTTCTAGGAAGCGAAGATTTATTTTCCTAACTTGAAATTACAAAGTTTTGATTTTCCAACATTAATGCTCGACATCTCCACAAAAGTTCTCCTTAAGTAATATGTTTTATTCTATCGTGACTGCACACAAAAATTGGAGAAATCTGAAATGTTTTGATTCGTGAAATTTATTTAAATCCAAAGATGATACTCCCATTACGACGGGCACAAGGGAAAAAATGTTGCCTTTTATGTATTAAGGAGTGATTGGTGTATTGTTTTTTTTACCTCATACTGTTCCAATGAGGTATTGGAAAGCATAGAAACAAACAAAATATGGTACAAAACAATAGAAACTACAAAATCTTTTGTTGTTTTGGTAAACTAGGCCAAATAAAAGTATAAAAAAAGCAATTCGCGCTGCTAAAATAGCTATTACTAATACTTAGAGATGCGTGAAAATCGCAAATGCGATAAATGCGACATAGATGCGATGACTGGATTTTTATGATATTTTTACACAAATTTGCCTTTTCAACGGCAAAATTCGTACATTTTGTGCCGAGCGCAGTTTAAATGCTCCGCCGGCACTCACCGCTTAAAGCAGGTGAGCGACTGGCCGGCTGCTAGTTGGCTGGGACTTTACGTGGCCGCGAACTACAAGTGGGCGCGGGCAAGCTACACCTCCGCCAGTATATGTCTTATTCCTTAATTTATTATTGTTCTACAACATAATTATTTAAAATATTCTGTATTTTGTCATATAACTATGTTTCACTACATTTTATCGCCATCTACCTCGTTTTGAAAATAAAAAATAGACGCCACAAAATCCGATAAACTGTTATTGAAATGGCGATAAAATAAAAATAAAGGCGATTTTAACGTATCTCTACTAATACTGTACACTTTTAATTTTAGCTTGACACCAGAGGAGTACAAATCTATAAATACAACAGTCCGTATCCTTGGATTGCACAGTTATCTGCAGACTTTCCCACGAGTGTAGCGTCCATCCGCAGCGGAGCTCGCACGAAGGGATCGGCCAGTCCGCGTGTAATTCGCCCGTGGATTCGCGTGGCGTGAAGGACGGTGAGCCATGGAGAGGCTGCGCGATTGCTTCGCCCTCTGTGAGTCTGTGTGAGACATTTCGAGACGGGAGTCCTTGGGACAAAAGGGGTTACGGCAGTTGGGGAGGAGGGGCGTGGCTGATTGCATCACTTCACGTAAGGGGGGGAGAGGAAAAGAACTTTCGCACCAAAGTCGTTCCTCTTTTTTTTCTTCATTATTATCCGTCGCGTTCGAGGAATGCGCTCGCTTTTTGTTTCGTCGCTGCGTGGGCAGGTTGTGCGGTTTTGGGCCAAGTTTTCGATACGTCCTCGAACCTTGTGTAACGCTGCAACATTCCCGAGTTACTTTCTGTCTTTACGGAAATTTCTTGGCTGATTTAATGCCAGGTTTTTTTCCCGGCGAACAATGACATTTAATATTTTTCGGGTTTGGAATTTTGGGAATTTGATTATTCATTTATTTTATTATTTGAATATTTAATTTATTTATTTTATTTCTCTCAATTACCCCAGAAAACAGCTCAATGAGGCCTTTACATCGGGAGTTTAAACAATCAACAACAGACGATCACATACACCCATATCCTGGAAGGGGCAACCTAACCAGGCGGGACTCGAACCCGTGACCTTCGGTATGGTAGGCGAGGACTTATCCTGCCGCCTTCGAAGCCGATATTTACCATTTCCCATTTTTTATTATTATTATATTTTTTTTATTTTTTATTACCCATTACCCATCAATTTTTGCATTTTTTGCATTACCCATTGGCCAGATACGATGGAAGCTTTTTAGAAGGCATCTCTTCTCCCCCTTTGTTTATTGAACTTCCTCCTTTATCATGTGGTCGATCCACTTAATTCTCATCATTCCTCATGCCAACAGGACTAAGAATGGTTCGCCGCAGTTTTCCACTCGGTCCTCTGATGAGGTTACATTTACGCCGTTCGGTGTGTTTTTGCTCAATTTAAAGTGTTAACCATATATAAAAATTATTTGTAATTTTATGTAATATTTCGATCCTGCTGCGTGAAAGGCGGTGACATTCACGTAAATCGCCATGAGAAAAAAATCCCCTGGACCGGGAATCGAACCACGGACCTTTAGTTTTCCATCCCATTGCGGAAACGAAGGAGACTGCATAAAACAGGATTTAGAATTCCATCCCATAGAAGGCTGTTAGATTTCTGTCGCCAATTCGGTCGTATTTTAATCGGTTTTCAACAATGCTCGCTGTGCGGTGATGAGTGCAATGCGATCCACTTTTATCCAGTGTTTTGGATTATAATGTTCGTAATTGCGAGGAATAGCATTGAAACTTTATGAATTTGACAGATCACATCATCATGTGTATAAATTTCGGTTAATCCCCTTAATTATAATTTATTTCTCCGTGAAACTCGGATCACTTTTTCCGTGATCGACGCGATTCGCGACTTCTGTAAACTCATTTAAATGCGCGGTGGTTGACACCACTTTTAAGAAGCATACTTGAGGATCTTCTTTTGTAATATTCGCGGCGCATACTATTGCGCTACCCAGGTTGGCAATGGTACGTCACAGTACAATTACCTTACCAGGTACAGTTTTTATGGGAATTTTGGAGCCTAGATACCGTAATAGTCTGCGCAGTGGCTCGGGAAGCCAATGTCAGTACTTTGATTCCAGGTCCAGGTGAACATTTTCTCGTGATAATGTAGGTGAATTAATTATTGTATCAATTGAATACAATTCCCTAATAGTTGTTAAAAATTTTAAATTAGCAGGCGCAGAATAGGTCGGTACTTTTATTCTATATTCTGTACGTGTGCACCATTTTATTCCAAAAACAGAATTTCATAAAAGCTGCTAAATGGGTCATAGTTAAAAGACAAACTTTGTATATTCTCATAAATATGTGTTTAAATCGCGCCTAGTATACAACGGAGAAAATCAAAGACGGCTTGCGTGAGAAGAAAGATTCTTCCTAAGCCATCCATCCTATTTCTTAAACGTACTTTCTTACGTAAAAAAATGGAAAATACGTGAAGATGTCTTACGTATTTTTCAAAAATTTTTGTCCTTTTATCTTCCTCACAAGGGGAGCTATTCATTATTTTTTTAGTCTTCAGTTTATATGGTCTGGTTTGAACTATGGATGTAAAAATCCTACCGTTTCCATAGAGTGCTGGCTGAAAATTAATTAATCCTTAGCCATCATTGCGTTGCAGACTTCATATTCGAAAGGGACTGGAGCGGCAGTTAGGGGCTTTTCTACACGCGATAAGATCTCTCATGACCCCTAAGAATTAGGGTGCTCTCACGGTGTGGAGGAAAGGGTTTCCTATTCATGGTGGCAAGAGTTTAATAACACTTGGGTCATTTTTAAGACAAAACGCAAGTGGAGAGCGGATAAAAGGAGTGAAAAAATTGGCCCACCCTTGTAAGGGTCAAAAGGGGGTACCCGCATCGAGGTAGGCCCATTACTGGAGTGACGGCGCAAATTGGATTACATCGGTACTTAAGAGCAGCTTTGCCCATTAGCACGTTATCCTTTTCTCGAAGCAACAGCTAAAATCCCACGCTATCTTCGCTTGTTAATCATGCCCACATCACCATTTTGTGGGCAATGGACCAGAACTTTATACCCATTTAACTGCCTACTCTTACTATTAGATATTAAGGTCATCTACTCTACTACCACGCATCTACTACTCATCTACTACAATGCAAGCATCCTCAATAGGCAGGAGGCGTGTGGCAGGACGTGTTAGGACACCAACCATATACCCGAACCTATCTACTTGTCTGGCTATTTCACATACGGTTCATTGTTGTTGATTTTGATTGTCCTTGAAATAATGTCCTTGTCCTTGAACTACAAAGAATACAAAAATTGTCTACGTTGTACATAACAAAAAGCGTTCGACGCATGTTCTGTTATAACACTCAGTATCAATTTATGCATAACATCTTAATATAATTAAAATAAGAAAACCAACGTTTTTATTGCGAACTGAAAAGAATGCAATAAATTTTCTATGAGCATGAAAAAGTCTCTATATAAATTGTTTAATATAACGCGTTTGTCGCGTCCTCCACAACAAAATTGACTTTATACTTAACGCCTTCAAATAATTAAACTTTGAAATGCAATAAACTATAGCTAATAACATTCCAATCAATGTTTAGTATTAATTGAGTGTTAAAGTCTAAATGGACCAAATTTTTTCGTAGTATATGAAGTTCGTTTTGTTTGTTCACTCTCCGGAGATCAAGTTCGTGAGGTTTCGTGAAGATTCGTGAGTTGGCTTCCCATATGAAGATCAAGGCTCGAATCCCGATGGAGAATGCGATTTTTCAATGCAAGAACGATATATCCGTTCGGGTCTTGCGAGGAGTGTGCTATAAATTCGACTCTTGATCCGTCGGATGGGACGTATCGTGGTTCCCTTGAGCAAGCTAACGCTAAGGCTGCGAGTATTTATAATTTTTTTCTGGAACAACTTATCCACCTATACGTAGGGTGAGAATGACTTCTACACTCGCTTGTTTCCTTAATTAACAATAACAATGACAGCGTTGTGGAGGAGTGAATCGGATCATAGTAGACTTTCACGTGAATTTATATAATTTAGGTTGGAATCATACGATAAAATTCCTAGGATGTAAATAATGGTCCAAAATCTACTACCTTTATAATTTTTTATAGGTATAATGCATTTTACTCTCAGACTTCATCTCATTTTTTTATATTCTTTACCTACGTATTCCTCGAAAAATAAAATCATCGAAAGAGTGACCACTATGACCACCATCAAGGTTACTAAAAAGTGCTGCTACCGCAAACATCCTCAAATGCGATAAAGGTGTATGTCACAGTGCATTTTTAACATGTGGATTAATCCGCGGCTATTTTAAAATCAGGAGGAGAAAAAGAGGTGTCATTATTCTAACACGTTAATTTTATGGAAAGAAAAGAATTAAACGAATGGTACCTCACAATTATTATCATCAAAGTAATTGAAAGATTTGTAGACAGGTGTTGACAACCAGCGTGCATTTAAATAGGTATGATTAACAAAGCACTGAAGGAACAAGTGACTTTGTACGCAGTCACGCGCACGGGTGCAAAGTTAAATACACCAAAGGATGAAGTTCGCCATGAAAAAATATTTGACTTAGCCGGGATTCGAACCCGGATCTCCCGATTGCCGGTTAGGCGTGCTACCCGTGCGCGTGACTGCGTACAAAGTCACTTGTTCCTTCAGTGCTTTGAAATTCGTCGCCGCAGACCAGCGGAAAAATAAGGGTTTTTCTCCCCGACAGTGGCTTAGTAGCACGACCCTCGCCACATGTGCCACAGTGTGGACTTGTGACGTCAACATCTTGTTCGGTAAAACCCATCCCGAAGTTCGCTTTGAGAAGATGGCTTGGTGGTGTAACTGGTAGCACGCCTGACCGGCAATCGGGAGATCCGGGTTCGTCAAATATTTTTTCATGGTGAACTTCATCCTTTGGTGTATTTAGGTATGATTAAGATTATTAACCGAAATTCATTCCAATGATAATGTGATCTATCAAATTCATAAATTTTCAATGCTATTCCTCGCAATTACGGACATTATAGTGCAAAATATTGGGGAAAAAGGAGGTCATTTTAAACTCATCACCGCGCAGGGGACATTTTTGAAAATTGCAGGTGATTCCGAATGGCGCCACCGTTTTAATTTCACTGTTAGGTTAAAAACAATCGCTCTTTTTCATAAATATAAAGACTTTCTTATAAAGACAAACATAAACATTGTTCCAGAAAACTGTACTCGAGCTTATCCTGCTAGACTCACCTCGTAAATATTTTCGTCGCAGTTCCCGACCGATGGGCTCAAAATCTCTTTACCTTTTCCTAACCCTATCAGTAACGTTTTACATGCGCAGTATATCCCAATCAATAATCTTTGACAAGGGGCCGTATTCTGTATTTCGTCGGTCCCGCACCGATCGGTTTCCCTTTCAAGCCCACCGACTGGACATCATTCCGTACCGACAACGGTTTCCGTACCGACGACGGCACTTTCAGCGATTCTGTAAGGTCGTCGGTTTCAAACCAGTCGGTGCGGTTCCCCCTCCTTGCCAAACAGGGAAAATCCGAATATATCCGAAGTTAGAAGTAATCTAACGTGTATCCACCAATGAAAGAAGGGTATAAACAAGTGAAGACTCATTGGCACAGTTTGTTGTCGTCGTTTTAAATCTTTTTATTTGCGGAAATTACGACTTACTGTTAGCTTCAGATGATCGATATTGGATAAGTTGTTAACAATGCTTATATAATGTGTGGTAGTAATGCTGTACCTACAGAATAGTAGGAAACAATATTACAACATCACAATATAGTTTGTATGTGATGGAGATTGTTGTTGCTAGAATGAATTATTGAAACTATCCTTGAGATCGTAGTTTCTTTTTTATATATTGGTTCCGTATACTGCTATTTATCAATGATTTGGTGATATAGTTTTTATTAAGTAAGTTCCGCCTAAATGTTATCAACGGAAGGTTATGCCATTGGCGCCGTAGAAGACGAAAATCACATACCATGGAACGTGAACATAGGATTCAAAAGCAAATGTAAATGTTATATTAGAGGAACAAGTAAGGAAATTGTTATAAAAATATGGAGCTGGGTTTAATTAAAAGAAGTGTAATGACGAGGAAGTAAAGAAATTGTCATTGGGTGACATACATACATGTATAAGTTGCGCATTCTAAGTGAGAGAAAATGATAATATAGCGGCAAACCTCATACTTATTAACAAATGTCTTCTTTTATCGTAAAGGGAATTAATGGCTGACGATAAAATGAAATATAGTTGCCTATCACAAATGAAAGAAACTGATACCGTTGCGGCAAACTTCATATTTATATAAAAAGATCTTATTTCTATGTCGAGAGAAACGCCAAGTGATGATTGAGTGAAATAAAAGTTGCCTATTGAGGGTGAGATAAAGTGATAACATTGCGGAAAAACTCATATTTAATCAAAAATATCTTTTTTATGTCAAAGGAGCAAATAAATGATGATAGAGTGAAATAAATCCTATTACAAGCAAGTGAAAGTGGTAACATAAATGAGAGAAAGCATTATATGGTGGCAAACCTCATGTTTATTAACCAATATCGTAAATTTCTGTCAAGGTAATCAATATAGATGATGACACAGTGAATTATAGAGGCGTAATTCGAAGGGGCAGAAAAAGATAACATTGCAGCAAACCTCATTATTTACTCGGTGATGAGGTAAAAACAAAATAAAACGTACGATGCGCACCGGGGAGTTCATGAAACCCACTAGTCGGTGGCCGTACCGACACCTTTTTGCTGTCGGTACGGCTACCGACGATCTCCCGTTCACTTGTCGGTGCCGCACCGATCGGGTTCGTACAGAATCTCACCACTGCTTGACGGGAGTCGGTGTGACGTCGCACCCGACGAATCGGTGCCGCACCGATCGGTTTGGGGTTACAGAATACGGCCAAGATTGGAATTGGATAATTTTGCTGCATATGCACGTGGTCCAATCCCGTCAGGCTCTACGTGAGTGCTCGCGTTACTCTTTTGAAGTAATTATATTTTATATCCCAACCTAAATAAAGTAACAATTAAATATGTTATCAGACGTAAATGGGATTCATTTTAATGAAGTGGATCTTTTAAGTATTGTTTATTTGATTTATACAAACAAGCGAGGAAAAATTATTGACTTTCATAGGCTGAGGCTTAAAAAACAGAGTCGGTCAGGCTCAGCGTGAGTACTGGCGTTCCGAAAACGGGCGCGAGTTCTGCAGGGTTAAATTTTTATTTATTTATTGAATCATTCAAAAACAGCCAAAACGGCCTTTTACATTGAATAGACAACTTAAAATCTGCAGCTTTAAAAAATATAAACTATTATGAAGGATTGACTTACAAGATAATTTGATTGAATACCTGAGATGACGTAACACATCGCCAAAATGAAATCATACAACGTCTGAAAAAGGTAAAGCAATGAACTTTTACGAGAGGGAAAACATCCAATAAGCCAGACTTCGAAAAAATCCACTTATGCTTGAAAATAAAAAAACCAGTGAGAGATGATGCAAGTGGCGACCTCATTAAACCCCGTCTCTCGTATTTCGATTCGCATTTATTTTTGCATTTTTTTCAGGACGAACCAAAAAAATAAAAGAAGTAAAAGTGATGGAAACGAGACGTTGATTCCCATCGTATTGGTCGTGTGGAGGTAGGTGCGAAGGGGGTAAGGGTGGCTACAGCGTTCGCGTGTCAACCCCACGAGACTTTAAATGCAGGGGGTGAAAGTACCCCGTTTTACCCTCTCCCCCATCACCAGGTTTTTTTAAATTTTTTTACTCTTATTTCCTGCTCAATCCCTCACTCACACATCCCTACCCCAAGCGATCCCGGGGTTTTTATAAACACCAGAGTCCTCTACATTGCGATTTTTTAACCACCACGTTCGGTTACCCTGTGACGTAGTGTCGAGAGTGCCACACAGAGGACTCTGTGTAAAAAAAAACGTGCAGCTCCCGCCATCTCTCCCTCGAACGGTGGAGCCGCGAACTAAAGCGCACGCACCACCCGGAGCAGCTGAAAAACATGACACCGTGAAGCCGCATGGAGTCAAAACTCAACCATCTCCTACCCCTTTACCCCTTGCTTCTCATATTGCCCGAGCGCACAAGGTGGGCGAGGCGTTCATAATCTCCCCGAGCTCAGACATTCACCCCATGTGTACATCCACTCCATCGGTTGAGACGAGACACGCGAAGTAATGTGCGGTTTCGCTTTCCTTTATCCCCGCATTTCATTTATTTTTTCACTCGCACGCGTCCAAACGTGGTGTTCTCGGATGAATTTGGACACGCAATTTTTTTTTACGGAAAGGCAGCACGCATTTGCTTTTTTAACCTGAGATACGTAGAAAAAACAGCTAAATCAACCGTAAATTGCAAAGGAATTTACGTATAGGCCTAGTTCCACGTTACATTGATGCGTTGGAATTATAAGTAATAGTATAATTTACAAATATGCTAATACATATGTATACAAATATTAAGTAATAGTAACAAATTTGAACTCGCACATTTGTGGATTCCATTTGCTTTTTTTTCAACTTGGGTTACATGAAAAAAAATCAAATCCACTGTGCATTGGAATGGACTTTACATTTAGGCCTGGTTACTCGGTGCATTAATACGTAGTAATTATAAGTAATGGTAGCGGTCGGAAATGGTGGACACCCTTTATAGTAGTAGTTTTTTAAAACGTAACATTTTATAGTAAAATTGAGCTGTATTTACATAGATGTACGGTTTCGCTTTCCTTTGTCCTCGCGTTTGATTTATTTTTTCCTTCGCTCGCGTCCAAACTTGTGTTCTCCTATGAATTTGAACTCGCACTGCTTTGTGGAAAGGAAGCACGCGTTTGCTTTATTCAACTTGGGATGCGTGAGGAAAAAATACAGCCAAATAAAATGTAAACTGCAAAAGACTTTACATTAAGGCCTGGTTATACGGTACATTAAAAGGTGCAATTTAATGTCTATACATGCATATGAAAGCGTGAGTGAGCGCAAAATTATATCCTGTAACCATCCAACCCGTGCGAATGCATGTAGGTACAGAAAATAGAAATTCTTCCAATATGGTAGTTTCCTTCATCAAAGAAAACGAAAGGCATTTATTACGATTCGTTCCCCACCATTAGTGCATTCATAATATACAAATTATTTTGTTTTAGAAATCCCAGTTTAGACGAATGTTAATGGTCAATTTTAACCTCATTCGAAAAAGGCCAGATTGGCGCCCATGCGATGGCACTCCACGAGACGTCACAGGGACACAGATGCTATAAGAGTAGTCAGAAGTTTAACATCGTTTGAGATTACCAATACTTGCATGAGACACAGAGTTCAGAGAAACATCTCTTAATAATCACCTATTAAAATTGCCCATGGTCGGAAAGTTTCCTTCGATTGATGTGGTATTAATAATGCTTATTTAAGCTAAGCCTTACCTGCTAGCATGGTACTCTGCTACCTGCCAGCAGCGTGCATCGTAGCGGCGCTCACAGCCTCGCACCAATAAGGCCTCACACGGGGGCAGCCGGAACCAAAATGACGTCACGCGGGCTTTTCCTAGCATTCTTACTTAGCCTTCGCGTTTTTCCGCGCTAGAAATTTTTCGCTTTTCTTAAATCGCGAAAAATAGATATCGTAATTTAAAAATCTAAAAGCGTGAAATGCGTACTCCAGGAGTGATAGTCTTTCGAATCAGGCAATGAAAAATAATAGAACCACTCCATTTGGTTCAAGCAATCGTATATTTTCCGTTCCGATCTTCCAAAATCGTTACTCGAACTTTTACGGGTTAATTTACCGTGTAACCAGGCACTCTGCAAAACAGCGTCACTTGGTGTACGCCTTCTTTGTATTTTGATGAATATAAAATAAAAATTGCACTTAGATTAATTTTATTCGGTCTTATCAAATACGAGGAATACATGTGTGTGAAGCATTTATCTGTGATACGAATTCTGGCAGTTAAGTTCTTACATATTGATTGAAATGTGGAGAATTCAGGTGTTAATTAATAATTAATTTATTGTGTAGCTACTTAATTGATGGAATAGTGGTCATTTATCTATAAATAAGCCATTCGCTTTTAAAATGTTGTTATTTTTGCATACTGCGCATATATTTATATCAAATGCCAATAACGGTTATTTTTTAGCCGTTATACTGTATGTTTTGTTTTAACTTTCGACTATTTCGTTACTTATGATCGGAGCACTTCGGTTTTTATATCATTCTTCTTAGCTTTTTTAGTACTTTTCAAGTATGCTATTTAGATTGAGATATTATGAGAAAGTTAATAAAGTTAATAATTCTATTAGAGGCGCTTGTTGCCTTCGTCGGGGGAGGAATGGGACGGGCGAAGGAACCCGCCACCTATCTGTGTCGGTCCCATTCAGTTTTTTTGTCGGTCCTTTCCTTCCCTCCTTTGCTCGCGGCTCAGGTACTTCGTGGGCCCGTGCGCCAACTTACGGTATATACACTATAATTATGTGAATAATCCACATGAAAGCTGCATTTTTCCGGGTTCCACCGCGTCGTCGTTGTGATGTAGACAACAGTTTCTCCAGGTGTGTCGAGTCGAGTCGAGTCGAAGTGACAACACTTGACAACACTTCGACCTGAAGAGGTCTGCTGGAATGCAGAAGGAACTGTTGTCTCCAACACAACGACGACGCGGTGGAACCCGGAAAATTCAGCCTTCATTACCATCGCACCGCGGAAGCCTTCGCACCAATCATCCACATGCATGTGAATCACCTAAATGCACATCGCACGGTCATAAAAATATTACGCACACCAACAAAAAAAAGCGTGCACATTCATGAAATGTAAAAACTTGTCCAACGGTTGTTGATTCCTATAGTATATCCAAGCACGGTAGGAGGGATAAAAAAATAAAACCGTGCGGGTGGCTTGGTAGTCGAGTAAGTAGAACGCTTGGTTGCTGATCCAGGGTTCGAATCCCCGGTGAAACCCTCTGAATACCCTTAAACAGGATCCGCCAAGTCCGAGGTGCCCCAGGGTAAAGAACTGGCTCACCTACCTTAATGAGTGAGTTTGGAATTGGTCGGAGTACTGAGATATGAAAAGTAACAGGAACCCACCAGATTTATTCCTGTAGAAGATGCAGCCGTCAATTCAACCACATACGATGGCATCATTTACGGTAAAATGTTATTGCTATTATTATTTTTTTAATAATATTTTCACAGCATTTTTGCTGGTTTTAGGCGAGGTACGGGTATCACCAAGCACTCTTACTCTTTACTTTGTGTTGAAAAATTTTCTGACAATCCGACATGTTTTTAAAATTGCTGCTTTTTGTATTGTAATGAACAAGTTTTTCGGCAGTCCAATAGTTTCAAGTTATAGGTAAGATTTAAGCATGGAAAAGGCGAATGAAACCAACATTAAACTGTAAAAGGAAAGTAAGGTAAGGAAACTGTAAAAGCTCTTTATATATTTTTAAAATTATTTTCTTTAAAAAATATTATTTTCCTTAAAAATATTTACGATTTTAGCTTCTAGGGGGGGGGGCAGCTGCCCCCTCCTGCCCCTCGCTGGGTACGCCCATGGGTAGGTTTGTTTAGAGTATTTAATAAGCATTCTGATATTCTACCCACCCTTCATGTACTTCCCTCTTCAATTCACAATAAGGACTACTCTCTTTCATTCTATTTATAAATCTACTTCGCTTTCAAAATTCTGTACTCTAACATCGTTTTAAACAGTTCCTCCCCGCTCAGTACCTACTCGCTGAATCCATGCCTTCTGTCTCCTTTGTATATCACCTAGAGGGAGGTAAAATATTACCGGAAGTACAATAATCCCACTGACAGATCTTCGGGTGGGTACTACTCGGAAGGGTACAACAGTCAAAGATGGCAGATGATAGTATTGATGGGTTGTACTCATTGCTCTCTGCAAGGCGCGGTCATGAAAACGAATTGAAAATAAAGATGTCACACCATCGCAATCCGAGCAGTGGACGTGGCTTTCCTCTTGACCATACCCTTGCGTATCATCGTGTTCAAATCCATTTTGAAGTGGTCCCTTGCGTAAAAAATGCGTCCACCCTCAGGTTAGAACTCTTGCTATTTTTTCCATCCATTTTTTTCCCTTCTTAAGCCCTATCCAATGCGTGTATAATCTCCATCTCCATTTTTATTTATTTTCGTGGAGGGTAGCGTCGGAGCGGCTGTGTCTCCCAAAGCAAATCGCATCATCCCGGTATCACCAAGGCTCTCTTGCACCCCTCATCCCACCTGTTTTCCTCTCCCTTCTTTCATATACCTTCCCCTACCTCGGTACCCTGCAACCACGCTCTTGGTATACGTACAGAGCAAAGTGCGAGCACTGTCGTATTCCTGGAGAGGGGAAATGGGGGGAGCTGGGAGGTAGTTTGAAAAGGGGGAGGAGGGAGATTTTTTGGGCTTGAAAAGGGGGTGTGTCCCTGATGCCCGCGTTCGGGACGCTGTTGCTACATCGCGCGTTTGAGGAAGTAGGAGAAGGTGCTATAATAGACGGTGGGCTACTGGTTTCGCGCGAGTTGGCAACAGCGCGATCCCTCTGGACCACGCTGCTGGTAGGAGAGAGTTCGGCTGTTGTGAAGGGTGGCGTGGGGAGGAGGCGGACCCTCTTTTCCCGCGTAAGGGAAGCGTTTTCGGATGGTGACTGGCAGGGGGTGTGCAAGGGCAAAGGGAATGGAGGAAAGGTTGGCTTGTGTGGGGTGGAAAGGATATCGACCTGCCTGGTGTAGTGTGGGGATGGGGGTTGCTATGGTCACGTGATTAGGCGGCAGGGTTTGTTAGGGGAGGGGTTTTTCATGGAGTGGGATGGGGAGTTGGAACCCTTGACGCCACGTGTATGCTTGCACCAGCTCCGACGGATTCCCTAGAGTTCCTGCGTAGTATATATAATTTATCACGAATGTTTTCGCGCGGATGTAAAATAGGGTGATAGTGCGAATAGATTGTTTGGGAAGGGGAGAATCAGTGTCAGCCGGTTATACCCGGGAATGTGCCATCCCGGAATCGAATCACGTTTGGATCGTAAGGCCAAGCGCCTACCGTGCGACTGTTCTGCAACTACAGTTGCAAACCAGTTGACTGTGCAACTGTTCTATAACCTCTTGTATTGGAGTTGGGAGGCGCACACGACGCGACTGATTTTTGACAATCTCAAAACAATCTGAAACCAGTCACACACAGCCGTACGACCTTAGCGATGCGTTGCAGTCTCCAGTTGCACGAGACCACGCGGTGTTTTGACAGCCGTGTGGTGTCAATCTCAACACGAGTGATGAAGAACTCAACATGAAACTTTTTGCAGCAGTGGAGAAGCATATATACTATACAACTACAAACTATATAACGTCTTTGGTATTGATAATAGTTTACAGCGTCATCTTCGTCTGATTTTCACATAGTAGCGCATACAGCCAAGCCAGGCCTTAAAAACAACACGTATCGGACTAAATAAACACTCCACTGATTGCACAATAGACGAAACTGATTCACAACCAGCCCTTTGTCAATATACCCAGTGTGTGGAGAGAAGTTTTGTTTCAGTTGCAAACTGGGTGCAGACGCAACTGGTTCCCAACTGTAGTTACAAAATAGAATCTCCGTGTTTGGTGGGCCTAAGATGTTTTTGTTTACGTTTGCTCAGTTGTCGCATTGTGGACGAAGCACGAGACCTGTGTGGAACGCTCGGAGTTGAATGCGTGGCAAATTTACTGATCGATTAACGCCTCCCCCGTCGGAATATTTCTCCCAAAGATGTTATGGTGACATGCCGGAGGGATTTGCGACACAATCATGATGCAGATGGGACTTATTCGTGTAATGTGCCTACAAGCTGCTTCGCAAGGCGTCGGATTGCTGTCCTTTCATCGATTGCTCATCTCGATAATACTCACTCCGAGCCTCCCTGATCTGCATATGGAATTCACATCGTTCTGGTCTGAATACAATGGATATTGTTTTTCACTAGAGGGCCTTTTTTAACGTAATATGTGGAGAACTTCCAACTACCATTGATTCATTGCGTAATATCCCTTAAAGTGTTAACCCTTTACATCCTAGCATTATTTCTGAGAAAATCAAACTGGAAGATTTGTCATTTATAACATATGAAGTCAGTTATAACATCTTCAAGTCAATCACAGCTATCAACAGTAGCTTTATGTTTGGCCATTCCATTTTGCAACATGAAATGAACATTAGGTCATATATAATATGAATATATCTTTGGTAGAGTTGATAATGCACAGTGAAATTTGCAGAAGACGTTTCTTCATGTTGCTTAGAAGTAACAATGGGCTAGAAAGGGTAAATTGTCATCGGGTTTGGCGCAAATTAGTGAGTCAATTATCTTTTCGGTATTATTTTTTTTCACTACGTTTTATGAAAATTCATTTAGAATAGGTCCAGTATGTAGCTTATGTTTAAAAAAGGGTCTTTTATATGATAATGTCAAGCTGCACCACCGTATGCATGCCCGACATATAAATTGAAGGTTTTAGATGCGTATACATTTTCGCTTTGGAAAATTTATCACGTTTTAAAAAAGAATACTGAAAACTGGTTGAAAGGGAAAACCAAATTATTGTCCAAACCAATTATCATTTAAACATACAAAACATAGGGGTAATAACGAGGTTATTATTATAGTTGCATAGAAAATCTTTACAAATATTTAATTAATCCTAAAATAGTATACATAAATATTACAAAATGAGATCCTAGCATTCGAAATGTTCATTATTTCCAAGGGATTGTTGCGTACGCTTCGGTATTCAGTCCTAGGGAATTAAAAAGATGTGCTCATGACTAAGATGTACGAGGAGAATAGGGTAGCATACATGAGGAATTCTACAGATATCATTTCTATAATCAATAATGAGAATGCAACGAACTACATTTCCAGAAGTGATTACTGAAACAGGCTGCAGTGACTTCTATTTATGGAGGATTTTTTTAACCTCGTTGAGAATTGAACGGCATATTCGATAGCAATGGTAACAAAAGGAAGATCACATTTAGATTTTGCAGAATTTGAATTCCGAATAATGAATCAATAAACATGAAATATTTTGGTATAGTGTAACGGACCAATTCAGGTTGGTTAAAAACTTTTATATTAATTAGTACGTAGTTATTTATCCAGTTGCGTGACGCATTGGTTATGTGAATTTTATTGGTTTATGGCTCTCCATTTGGAGGCAAGAAATGCACTAAGGCAAGATGCTGATTGAAAGAATATTAGACGTAAGGAAGTTTTTGTAAATTGTTCACTTGTTGAGAGATTTAGAGCTAAGACAAAAGGTAAACCAGGAATATACGCCCTTGCCTCGATTGAGTCCAGAAAGGTGAAATTTCTCGTGAAAGTGCTGCATCACCTCAGACCCAGATTGCATGAGAATGATTTGGTAGGGCGGGTAATGTTAAGTCGAGAGGAAATACGGTTTCCAAAGGTTGCATGCGAGTAAAATTTAAAATAAAAAAAATTTAAAGCTATGTAATTTGACTGCGAATGAAATTTTCATAATTTATTGTACCCTCTATGACCATTGAATTAATTATTTTATTTACTCGATAGAAGTATAGAATTTAGTGAATAATATATTTCCAAATTTTGATACCATCTCTGAGTTTAATTTTTCTCTTCTCTATAATACATCTCGACAACGTATGCACAAAACAATTATCGTGCCCAAAATTAAGGTGAAAGGATAACGGTTGGAAAAAACTTCCAATGGCTGTAGAAAATCCAATATGTACTAATGAGCATAAATTCAACATTTATTTACGTGAAAATATCAGTTGATGAATTTCACGGTTTCTTAGGAATAAAACGATCTGGATTGATTACAATTGGAAATTGTACCTCCCAATCGCCAATCAAGTATGCCAAAGGAGTACCCTCAATCTCTTAATCTATCATTATTACAGTTAATATACCACATGTAAAACATTACTCATTGAAGGGGTAAATGGCTTTGAAGTAGAAAAAAAAACTATACGACGGTGAAGAGATTGGAAAAGGTGGATGCTCAATGCCTTCTTTAGGTGTTTGTCTTGTGAGAATGATAAATAGAAGAAGGGTGTCAAGAAGTAAACAAGAAGTTAAGCAGCAAACACTGGTTTTAAAGTGTGGCTGAGATTGAGTTGAAATGATCAAAAAATAGTAATACATTCATCGAAGAAAAAACGAGTAAATTTTGTAAAACCTTTGATTAAAAAGCGTCAAATATATGAAGTAATGGTAGGAGTTTGTGCACGGTGATTCAACTCGAAGGTTGTTTTGGATACGCGAGGGAACAGGGTGCGTTCCGAAAGTAATGCAATTTAATATCCAGCGCCGCTCCTATTTTTTGCAGTGGGACATAACCACTTAGAGTAGATGGGGTCAACTCTAAGATTTACCACGTCTCAGTTGTATCCAAGCTGTGGAAGCGATGGAACGTCAGTTATTGTAAACCTCTGCGACCATGGAGTCGACAATCGAGCAAAGTTTAAGTTTAATGCTAAACTGAAAAAACCTCTTCAGGAGTAAAACAAAATGATTCGTAAGGCTTACTGGGACTCTGCCCTGCCCAACTCACAAGTTTTGAGATTGTTAAAGGCCTTTAACCCATTCTAACCCAGAGCTGCTACCGGGAGAAATCAAATTTCATGATTTTTCATTTTGAAAACTTGAAAATTTTGCACTCAACCATAATTATCGTGGCAGATAAATATTTCGTCATTTAACTTTACACCACAAAATAATACGTAGTTTAGATATTTCCTAAATGGAGCTGAAAATTTTTATATTTTTGGTGTTGCTTAGAAGTAACATTGGGCTATAATGGGTAGTAGTAAAGTCAAATGGCAAGAATGACCAAATCAAAAGTGAAATAATTGTTCATTGTCATTTTAGACAGCAAAATAGTTGTCTATAAGGAATTTGTTTCTCCAGGACAGACTGTTAATTCTGCCTATTGCATGTACGTCCTGGAGAGACTCCGAAAAAGGGTCATCTGGACGAAAAAAGACGTCTTCGCTGCCTGGCAAATCCATCTTGGTAAAGTGCCTTGCCACAAAGCTCTACGGGTCCGTGAATTCCTGGATAAGCATATAGTCCCTCATAGTCCTGAAGTCGCCTCGGGCAGACATCTTCCTGTTATCACAAATTAAGGCAGCCCTGAAATGAACAGATTTTTACATCCTTAGAAGAGAGACAATTAGTTCTGACGAGGACCTTGTGAGAGGTTCTTGAAAAGGCCTTACTATGCGCGTACCGGTCATAGCAGATTCGCTGGAAAATTAATAGAAGCCCTTTGAAGAATTTAAAGTGATTGTGCAAATATATTCAATAAATATCTTTTTATAAAAATAATTGCATTACATTCTGAACGCACCCTGTAGATTTTATTCACAAGCGTTTTAATTCCACACATATAGGGCAAAGGGCCATTACCATTTCCTGAGGTATATTGCACATCGAGGATTTTGCTATGGGATGTCTGAAGGCTTCAACCGGAATTTGAATCCGGGACCCTTCGACCATCAGCCATGGCTACCGCGCTCTTCTCTGACAACTGTTATGTCTAAAAATATTTACGTAATGTTTAATAAGCTGCACTACGGCTAAGGTAATTTTTGAATCTCCAGAAAAATGTAAAATAATGATCAAAAGTTTAACGGAAAAACAGTATAGATTAGCTAAAGTACGCCGTGATTTGTTTGATTAGGTTGAAAAATTGAAGGTTTTTATGATTTTAAAATTTTTCACCTGAGAATATCTAAGATTTAGAACAAGATTTAGCACTCAAAGAGTCCAATGCATTTAACCTTTCCGCATCCGTTCCTGCTCATATGCTTGTATCTACTCAGCGTCATTGTGCTACCAGTGCGACATATGACGATGAATGCATTTTTTTTAAAGCTGTATTTTTGCATCGCAAAGGCGATTTAATTTTAAATAAAATAATATGTACAATGGATTGATTTTTAATTATCTTGAAAACGTCTATGTATTTGAAATAAAAAGTAACTAAACCGAAGGAGTTCATGAATCTGCAATACGCATAGGTTGTAGTTTTGAATGCCCAACTGATCTAATATGTTGGTTGCTAAATGGAAAACTTTATATCGAATAAATTGACGGTATTCTTTATATTTTTCACCGTTTATTGAAAGTTGTTGTGGGAAGTTACTCTGTATAACATCAATTTTTATAATGAGCCAGAATGTATGAGAGAAAAATTAGTTATTCCAAAAATTGGTGCACAATTAGGTAACGCATCATCATTAAACATAATAAATGGCCGAATGCTATCGCATATATATTTATAATAAACATTCCCAGCTATTCTTGTGTATAATGGACACTCGTTTGCCTCTTTTACCGTATTGCGTGAATCAAATGATAATTCATGAAAATTTTGCGAAAAAAAGGTGTAACGCGCACAATATGCTTGAAAATTTAGGAAGGTCCCACCAGTTTGTGACAAAACAGGTCCATTGTAAATATAAAGCTGCCGAGGAAGGATAGGAGAAGGATGGAGGCGATCAATGTAAATGTAAAAAAAATGGTCATGAGCAAAACCGGAGCAGAAGTGGATAGTTTGCAGGCACGTAATAGAAGGGAAAGGAACATCAGGGAGTAGGTTAAGAAGAGAGAAAATGAAGAGTAAACTTCGGAAATGATTTGGCGACCAAATATTATTAATTTCCTTACTTACTTTTTCGTTTTTTTGCATGAGATCAATCGCAATTTTAGCAATTAAAAAGTTATTTGCTAAGGCATATTGAAAGAAAGACGTTTGAAACATATATGTTGAAATGAGTAACTTTTGGCCTTGAAATTGATACTTTATGAGTTCTTCCTCTGGTAAAATGTATTACTACACATTTGTAAAACGTTATACTACGGGAAAGGACCATAAAGCAACCTTTTTTTCTTCGAGAAAAACAAATTCAGGCATTGAATTAAATCTATTCTCACATATTCAGGAAAAAAATGGGTTTGGAATATGATTCAAGCGATCAAAGAAGGAAAGAAGGATGAAAGAGAAAAGTAAATTAATGCAAATAATATGATGTGAAAGAGGAGCGAATCCGGAGAGGAATTATACGTTGCTATCCATGGAAGAGATGCGGGTATTGACATGAGTAGTGATAAGGAAGTAGGTGGTGAAGAGGTTTAAAGATGGGTGAATAATTTTAAAAGGTAGTTTAGAGATCAGACGTGCTGGTATTTTTTCCCAATTTTATTTTTCTTACTTTTGTGAAGTATATTGAAATTTTACCAATAAAAATAATAGTTCGGACAATAGTTACAACATTATCGTCACTGGTCAATAATCCTGGTTTGACGCAGCTCTCCACTCAATTCTCCCATCAGATAATTTTTCAAACCTATGTATTTCCTCTCTTTTGCATCCTTCTTAAACTATAAATTGAATGGATGAGGCAGATACTTTGTGGAGAAATGAGATATGAAGTGAAACACCTTGCATTTTCCACATAAAAATTTATTTAACTACAGTCGACATGTATCGCTTCAGTGCAGCATTATCAAGACTAAACCAAGAAATTAACCATACCAGTATAAATACAAAATTACACACTAGCAAACAAATGAGATGGTGGGGTGGAAAGAGGGAGGGCTGGGAATTTTAAACAGACCAACGGTCAGTTTGAAATTTTTAGTCTTGATAATACTGCAGTGCAGCGAAACATGTCGACATGTCGAAACATATCATGTAGTTTAATTATGTTTTATGTGGAAAGTGCAAAGTGTTTCACTTCATATCTCCTTCTTTACCTGTTCCATACATTTCATTCGAGGTCTTCCTTTTCAGTCCTTGCCATCTAGTTGTCCCTCGACGACTGTCTTCATCGGGCAGTCATATCTCAAGATATTGCCTGTTGCACTTGAAGTTGTTCCGTCTTCTTGTCATGGTTTTTACGATCCTTATCGTCTCTCTCACTCTGTATACTTAGATACAAACATAAAAAATACTGATAAACTTTTAAAACGCGATTTGTTGAATTTAGCAACTTATTACCAAGTGAAATTCCAAGCGTAAATTTTAAAACATTCCCACAGCCTTATTTTAAGAAAAAGCTTTGGAATGAAATTTAAGCGATCGAAGAAGGAAATGCGGAGAGAAAAATAAACAAGAGAACGCAAAAAAAACGTGGTGTACAATAAGAGCGAAGCGAATAAGGAGAAGTAACAGGCGGTTTTCATGCACGGTAGGGTGACTGTGGGAGGTATTTGGAAGATTGGGGATAGGCAAGAATTGGGGAGAGTAGGTGATGAAGTGGGAATGATAGGATTAGTGGAGCAGAGCAGTAGCGATACGGAAGTAGGTGGCGAAGAGGGTGTGTAAACATGAGAGGTATTTTTGGGATCAGAATTGCTGCTATTGTTCCACTATTTTATTTTTCGTATTCATGTGAAGTGCATTGAAATTGTAAAAAAAAAGATAATGACTAGATGCTGAGGAACTATTTAAATGTAATCTGTTGAATTTAGCATCTTTATTTCAAATCGGCGACGAAATCAAATTCCAAGCGTGAATTTAAAAGCATTCCCACCGCCTTATTTAAAATAAAACCTCCGGAATAAAATTTAATCGATCGAAGAGGGAAATGTGAAGAGAGAAATAAAGAAAGGAACGCAAAAAAGTGGTGTAGGTACAATGAGAGCTAAGCGAATAAGGAGAGGTAGTCGGCTTTCATGCACGGTAGGGTGGGGGAGGGAGGTATTTGGAAGAGTAGGGATAGGGCAGTAGGGAGAGTAAGGTGATGATGTGGGAACGAAGGGGGTGAGTGCAAAGCACGGGTGCGGCACATAGAAGGGGGGTGCAGAGCGCGGGAGGGTTGCGCCGTACACTCCACCCAACCGCTCTCCCTACAACCCTCTCTTCCCCCCCCCCCCCCCCCGCGGCAACCGAACCCCCGAAGCGACCGTCGAATCCCCCTACCCTATCCGACCTCCTCCTCACTCCTAAAAGGACTTCGCTCGCGGTCTGCAGCGTTCACGGAGAGCGACTCTTTTTCACCCGGGGGGAAGTTTTCAGAGGACGTCGGCAGAGGAAGGAGGCAGTTCACGGTGAGAGACGCCTTCGCGGGGGCGGTACAACAGGTGAAAAGCCACCGCCTCCGCCCGGGAGCGGATGTATGTGTGTACACACAAAAAAAAACTTTCCCTCGACAGTGGTGTTATGGCGTGTGTGGTGCGTCAATGACCTTCGGAAGGTTCCTGGAAAGTTAGGTGTTGTGCATTACCAGATACCAAAAGGTGGAGAACTCGTAGTCCACCTTGACTGTCCTGAGTGGATTAAGTTTAGCTCTCTAACATTAACTTATCTGACGTAATCTCGCAGATACACGCTTCTGGTTTACGTAGGTACTGCGTAACACCAGAGACCGCGGTGGAGAATTCGTCGTACGTATGTACCTGGAAGTTGGAAGTTTGGTACTTTACCACTAACCCAAGTAGTGATCACGCAGATCCACGATTCTGGTTTATGTAGGTGCTGTGTAATACTAAAGACCAAAGTGAAGAATCTGTAGTACGCCCGGACTTGTAAGTTTGAAGTGTGGTACTATACCATTAACCCAAGCAGAGATCTTGCAAAACCACGCTTCTGAGATCTTCTTGGTGGTGAAAGTGTGGATTACTTCTGGAGACCAAAGTGGAAGACTCGGAAGGTTCTGAATTCCTCTGGAGATAACATTTTCCGTATTGCAAGGACCGCGGGAGAAGGACTTGTTGTGCATCTGAGCTAGTTTAGACGTATTAAGTTGTGCATTACGAGAAAAGCTAGTGTATAATTTATAGATTTCAGCGTTGGAAGTCTCACCAGTGGAATGAATTGTTGATTATTACCAGAAGCTTTGGAAAGGGGCTCATAGTAAGTCTGAAATCTCCTGAGTTGTGCCAAACCAAAGTTCCAAGAGGAGATCTCTTACGCACGCGGGACTGAAATCTTCTGCAAGTACAGTTTCGCGCCAGAAATCCAAGGGAGGGAACGTGAATATTTCTCTGCGTATCTCCCGTGGATGGAATTTGTTGCATTACTTTGGAGAACCGAAAGGAGAGCTGAATATATCGAATCGTCTTGAAGTCTCCTGGCTTCTGCAGTCGGCTGTTGAGCCACACCGTGAGTATGTAGCTTAAATCGGTATCACACATTAGGGGGGCTCTGCCCCCCAATATGTCTTCGGCCTTTTCTGGTCACTTCTCAGTTCTAACAATTTTTTTCTGCCGTTTGTTCCTTAAAGATCGTTTTTTCGGTATATCTAACCAAATTAAAGTGTATCCTAGGAATACCAAACAGTTCTTGACTTCCAGACTTCTGGCTACACTAGCACAACTTTCGCTGAGTATAACTGAAAAAAATAGGCATGGTGGAAAAACGGGATCCGCACTCATCGACTAATGTTCATTTTACATATTTGTAGTAGCAATATTAATAGGCTTCATAGTATTGTTTGGCGTTGTGGACAAATGTCTGCCACAATGAATTTGGTGCCATTAACAACCTTCTCCGCGAAGTTCACATTCCTCATTACCATCAATTTTTGACCTTCAAATACCACCAGAAAGAAGAGGCATAGAGGCAGTTGGCAATGCCTTAATTTGATAGAAAATTTAGTGTTTGAACAATTTTTCCTAGAGTTTCAGACGATTTTTGAGGGGGTTGAATCTATGGTTTTTCATTTTATTTCGTCTCTTTCACCGCAAACATTAGTATGGACCAGTCAGTCGGTCAATGGTCGGAAGTGGGTTTTATATTATACCTTAAAGAGAGCCCACCTGGCAACCGAGCAGGTCTTTTTTGCCGTCACTCACCCCCTCCATTGGACTTCCTTCCTCTCCCTCTCTGCCATGCCTCCTGTTTTGTTTGGGTTTGTTTGATCGCGCGGTGTGTAACCCGGTAGTTTAGACGCGCGTTGCACCCTCCCTCTTCCCACAAGGGGTGGCTAAAGAGCGTTCTCCTCTCTTGGGGTTGCGTCGGTGGCCAAGTGGCGCGTGCATGTTTGACGGCAGGTGACGATAAGATGAATCGCCGCCAAAAAATTTTGCTGTTCACCGCCTCGGCATGTCAACAAACAGACGAGCGGTTTGCTTTTTAAATCCCACAGATTCCATCGACATTGGATTCACGTTACTTCAGTTACCCTTATGTAATTTTCTTGATAGCTCCTGAATAGTAAATAGAGACCAAAAGAAAAAATTTAGCTTGGATACGCCGTAATTTGATACTATAATTATTTTCTTTACCACTACTCCAGGTGTCATCAAAGCCTATTTGACATTATGATACCTGATGTTATTTAATCGTCACGTTTGTGTACATTTCAAAATGCTAAATTCACCATCCTAGTATCGTGAAAGTAATAAGGAATCCCAATGAATTCCTCATACGCTATAATACGCCAGAATGGCGGAATTGATTCTCGTTTTAGAGTTACGCCTTCATAAATATTACTGAAATACTACGCAAACACAATCGACTGCGATGGAATGTGAAGTGACTTTGGAGGAATCTTCATAGAATATTTCGCGTTAGTTTGTGTAAATACCGGGACAATAGCAGTAAAATAACAGTGAACAGAGGTAAAATTTGCAGACGGCCAAGAATTAAGAAATATTAAAGGTTATTCGATATAATCAACGATAAACTCTTTCGTATTCCGTCAGGGAAATATTTTCTCCACCATTTGCAACTTTAAACATTGAAGACGGTTTTTTATTTGCGAAAGCTCCAGAGTTTCATCAAATACACGTGTAAGTTTTCCTTCATTTTGAAAGTGTAAATGTGATATAGCTTGTAAAAAATGTCAACGTGACATTCACGTACATTTTTTGAGGGACCTTTGGAATCTTCGACTTTTGTAGCACCGATGTGTTACGTTGTATCTAGAAACTGCCTGTTGTAATAATATTCTCTCGCAAGTAATCCCACAAATTTTCGGCTCTATCCGATGGGAAAAAGTAATGAAGACTGAATATTGGTTGAGTATTACTCAGTTAACTGTATTAAAGTTAAGTATTTCAACTCTTTCGCATGACGCCGGTGAAATATTCTCTCATGGCAATTATAATTAAACCTGCACGAAGGTTATGCCTTCTTATTAAACGAGAAACACCTAGGTATGCAGGTGTGGAAGTATTTTCTTGTCCATCTGCAAATTTTACCTCTGTAGACTGTAATTTCGCTGTCAATGTTCGTTCGTGTAACAGCGCGGAATTTTCTGCGTAGGCTGCACCAGTCTTTCCAGATTCCATCGCCGCCGATATTGGTTGCGTGGTATTTCAGTAATATTAATGAAGGCGTTCCTAAGTATTAGACAAGAATCACCTCTTCAATTAAAGCTTAATATATCGTATGAGAAATTTCGGGATTCCGTATTCCTCATTTCATCGGGATTCCGTATTTCATTCCAGACACTATTATGGTGATTTCGTCTCTTTGAACGTAAAAAAAACCCTGAAGGTATTCAATTACATCAGTAACCGTAATTTTGAGTAGGCATTGACGATACCTGGCGTAGTGGTATTATGTAATCAACTAACGGCTTATTCCAGGTTAAATTAATCTTTTAGCTACTATTTACTATCCAAAAGGTATCAAGGTAACTACTTAAGACCTTAGAATAAGCTTTTTTTTATATTTTCGTACAATTTAATTCTTACGGAAATTTGTTCGCTCTGTTTTGTGACGCTTATCAAAATTATCTAGAGGTCAGCCAAAATCTTTCTTTCTAGCTAATGGACAATTGGTACACCGATGGAAAATTTTTCCATGGATGACAATTTGGTCATAATTACCGCTGTCAGTTATTATTGTCGTTGTGGTTTCAGGAAAAGTTAAACTAAGCCAAGTCCGAGTTTATTGTTGCTCTCATGTTTCAGGTACCTCTGTGCATTATTACCATAATTGTAATTTAAGAGAAACATGCATTTGTACGGGGGTTGGTAAACAAAGTAAACTACTAGTTACAGCAGTTAAGCATGAAAGCCGTTTTAACATTTTTCGGTATTCGTAACCGCAGTCCTGCCATAAAATTGGATTTATTTTCACGTTCTTGAATCGTATTCCTCTCTCTGTCTTCATTCATTTGTAATTGAAGGGTATGCACATCTAAAAAAACGTGACTTCCAACAACTTGGCATAACGAAAAATTATATTTGAGCTTAAATAAGGCTGATGAAATTAATAATTTGGTGACTTAATTATTACACTGACAGTTAAGGATTATATTTAGTTAGACGAAGTTAATTTTATTTATTTTATTCTTAATTTAGAAGTTTATTCAGACAGCTTCTGTCTTCTTATCATCTACTCCATTCATCTGTTCATACATGGCTTCAATTTCCGATGAAGAACTTGAACATATATTTGCTACCTACACCCATAAGATCATTACTAAATCAGATGTTAATGGAAGCATTAACAGAGTACACAAAAGGTAGAGTTGAAATTATGTTTGAAAATGGTAGGGATTTAACTTGTGTTAAAAGAATGCATTCGACTAGTATTGGATTAATGCATTCTATTATCCAATTTAATTCGTCCATTCCTGACGGTAATAGACGTGATTTTCAATTTGCGTCTATGGTGATCTCAGTGAAAATGAGGTATTATTTTCTCCCACTGTTGCTGTCTTGGGGTTAAAGGTCACTGCTCGGCTAAAAGTCTCAAGCAAAATAAACCGCGCTGTGACTAAAATATTCCACAATTCCACATCGTGAGTCCAATTTTTACTGTTATACCTCTTGGGAAAAAGAAAATTCTCGCCTCTCCTTCGCGTGTTCCTTATCTACCTCGACAAATTCCGAGAGAAAAATCGTTAACGTTTAAGGAGCACATAGTCGTTTCTCCATTCGCTTGCTTTCCTTGCGTGGTAGCCGTCTCCTCCTACGGAAATCAATGCTGTTACCATGCCCGTGGCTTAAATTTAATACAAAGAGACGGAAGCGATATTTTTTTTGCTCGAAAAATTGTTTTAGTGTGTTTTTGTACCTGCCTTGAATCCCTAGGTCAAGGGGACTGCATAGAGGGGGTCCAATTACATCTCATAGAAGGCAGATTTTCGTTGCCCTGTCGGTCGTATTTTAATCAATTTTCAAAAATGTCCACGGCGCTGTGATGAGTGCAATGCAATCCACTTTTTTCCAATAATTTTTACTATGTTTGTCATAGCATTTAATAGTAATGAAATACGTAATGAAATATGTAATAAAATAGAATGGAATAGCATTGAAAAGTAATGAATAGATCATTGTATCATGTGTATAAACTTTGGTTAATACCTTGTATGTTGTTGGGCACGATATGGTGGAAGTTCTTAATATTATTAAAATAAGACATTGCAATATTTCCACTGAGTTCTATTACTACACAACGCGTTTCGTCGTTACAAACGACATTACATGATAATGTCGTTTGTGTCGTCACACTTGATAATGTCGTTTGTAGCGACGAATCGCGTTGCGTAGTAAAAAAAACTCAGTGGAAATATTGCAATGTCTTATTTTTATGATATTTGGCTAATACCCCTAATTAGACCTTATTTCGGCCTCGGTGGCGGCGGATATGAGTCCTCGCCTACCATCGCGGGTCAAGTCGAAGGTCGCGGGTTCGAGTCCCGCCTGGATAGGTTTCCCCTTCCAGAACATGGGTGTGTGTGATCGCCTATTGTTGATTGTTTTAACTCCCGACGTAAAGGCCTCATTGCGCTCTTTTCGGGGGTTGAAACAACTAAATAATGAATAAATTTCCCCGTGGAACTCGGATCACTTTGTCCGTCAGCGACGCGAGTGGCAACTTTAGTAAACTCATTTAAATGCACCTTGGATGACAACACATTTAGAGGCCGACTTGAGGTTCCTCTTTTGTTGTATCCGCGCCCCAGGTAATCCATTTTTCCGTCAATATGTGATAATAACCAACGAGAGGAGGTTAAATCATAACTATTTCTGCTAATATTACTGCATTATTCTCGTAGTAGTCATTCTGCGTTGAGAAACTGCACGTTAACTTTGTTTACCTCAAACGCTTTGAACGTTACATCCTGGAATTTTATAATATTTAAAAACTGAGGAAAATATTAGCAAGAACCTTTGTTTTCATAAATTTCGATTGTTTAGTGAAAAATAAATAAATTTATTGATGGTAATGAATGGTATCAAAACCTTTTATGTAACTAAATAAAATAGACTGCCCAAGTACCCAATCAGCTATAATGTTTGAATACGTTGATGACATTGTTGCTAAAATATGCAATAGGTGCACACAGATTGTGGAAAATTGATTGCGTTTAAATAATGTTTTTTAAGCTTTATGAACCTAGAAGTTGTGCCATTTTTATTAGACTATCCTTATTTGACTTCTATTAAACCTTTTATTAGCTACTAATTCCAAAAAAGGGTGTGAAGGTGCATGCGCGTTGCTTTCATTACAACTCTTACCGTAAAACGAAGTTAATGAGAGTGGTTTGTCACAACGACTTTTATAATCTAGTTATAATAAAAACTTTTCAATGTTTAGGGCTGCGTAGCCATCGCAACCTATGTAAAATTTTGATTTACGAACGCGATTTCGAGAAAACATGACTTGAGCATTTTTCGACTGCTATTCGATGAAATAATGGGAGAAGAAATAATTTTTAAATTAATATTCATGAAAATGATTTTCACTAATTTTCTCGGATTAGTCTTCCCAAAATTTGCCTCGCGTAGCCATATATCGTGCAGGGTTCTCACGAGTTTTCCATAAGATCCTTAGCACTTTATACATAAATCCAATCTTTTATCATATTGAAGGAAATTCCATGCGTTAAATTAATGATTCTTAAGCTTTTTGAAGTAACCGTCGCGCCATTTTTTGTAACTATCCTTATTTGAGTTCGATTAAATCTATAATAAGTTAATAACTCCAAAGAAAGTCTTGGAACGTGCCTACGTGCTGATTTCATTAAAATAAAAAAATCCCAGGGCGTACCCAGGATCAAAACTGGGGGGGGGGCAAGCTACAATTGTTATTGAGCAAGTTGTAGGTAAGATTTAAGCATGGAGAAGGTGAATTAAATCAACATTTTAAGGAAACTATAACCGCTCTTAATTAGTTTTTAAAATTATTTGCTTGAAAAAAATATTAGTTTCCTTAAAGAAATTTGCGATTTTTGCTTCTAGGAGTGGGGGGCAGCTGCCCCCTCCTGCTCCTCGCTGGGTACGCCCATGTCCTGAAGGGGAAAATGTGTTCAAGGCTCTCCTTAATTTTACACTTTCTTTTTTCTTTCCCTCAAGTGTATCCATCTATTGATATCTCCAAGAGCATCTAAAAGCGGAAGTCTTCTCGTCATCACGTTTCGCGCTGGTGGCGAAATTTTATAGTCAGCCTGGGAGCGTCGCCTTGCTCACCTGATCCAGTTCACCACCTCCTTACTACCCCAATTCTTCCATAGAGCAGCCTCTCCCCTATCTAACGGTGGCCTACGGCGCGCAATTCAAAATAATAGTCACAACAAGACAACGAGGTCGGGCAAGGCTCCGTTAAGCCCTTGCACTTTATACATAAATCCAATCTTTTATCATACTGAAGGAAATTCCATGCGTTAAATTAATGATTCTTAAGCTTTTTGAGATAACCGTCGCGCCATTTTTTGTAACTATCCTTATTTCAGTTCGATTAAATCTATAATAAGTTGTTAACTCCAAAGAAAGTGTTGGAACGTGCCTACGTGCTGATTTCATTAAAATAAAAAAAACAAATGGTTCAAATAAAAAATATATAGGGGATCCCGGGGCAGGATGGGGTTTCAAGTTTAAAAACATTAAAAAAAAGCACAGAACGGTGAAAACAAAATACCTCACACTTTTAATAGATCTTTTTTAACTATTGAACACAAAAATACATTGGAAAAAATATTAACTATATATTATTTTCCCAAAATCAAAAAATTATGTCATTTGCCCCGTTCTGCCCCAGGTGGAATGGATTAGTGCGAAAATGAATTACAAATCAAATTAAATACGTTATACAAAACAAAAATCAACTTCTATGTTCTTGTATTTTAACTTGAATGAATTTTTAGGTGCACTACATTTTTTCTTAGTCTCTTTTGAAGCCAAATCATAACATTCAGTCACAAGTACGGAATCATCTGCTTCGCTCTCCACCCCTGCACACGAGTTCAGAGCCAATTTCTTACAAATGGACAAGTGACTCAGCCTTCAACTGATTTCTAATATAAATCGCTGCAGTGTAAACATAGAGTTGTCTCCTCCCATCCCATCATCCTTTTTTCCATTTTTTCTCACCTAAACGTTCCGCCCCACCCGTTCTGCCCCAAGAACATGTTTACGCTTACCTAGGACCTGACGCACGAAAATAACGTTTAGAAAGACGTACAATTATGAGAAACTAACGATAAGTAGACGTACTTCTAACACACACCAAGAATTACTGTTATTTAAATGTTTACATATGACCAGAGAGGATAATGACTCCATATGACTTACCATTGATACAAAATCTTCCGAAGTTAGAAAACAACATTTGAAATTCATACAACTCACAGTTTTTATTTATTTCCATACCACCAATAACAGCTCTAAACGACCTTTTACATCAGGGTTGTTGAAATGCTAACAGTTTAACGTACACAAACAGCCATGCCCTGGATAGGGGTAACTTACCCAGGCGGGACTCGAACCCGCGACCTCCTGTTCAGCAGGCGAGGTCTTTACCCTGCAGCCTTCGAGCTAAACCATCATCCCTTCAGAAGGTGAACAATAACAGGTTAATCTATTTCTAGTACTCTCTGATAGGTGACAGCACATGCTAGTCGCACAAAAACCCAAACTCCATTCTGTCCCGTACCCCGTTCTACCCCGTGTTCCCCTAGTTAAAAAATTTTACTCAAATAAAATGTAAAATTACTTCATCTTATTATCCAACCTTCCATGAAATCAGCCTTTCATGGGGTGAAATTCGGCCTCCTCTATGCAATCCCCTGGTCCTGGCCCACTCGAGAACCGGAGGAACAAATGAAGTCTAGCGCTCGCCTCCCGATCTCACGACGCACGGTTGGCAGCATAAGGGTTGACAAACGCATATGGTAGAGTGAGCATCTCACACGAAGACGTCTTCTCCCCGTGTCTTCCTCGGGGAATGGAACCGGTTCAGAATGCGTAACTCTATATGACTCCGCCCGAGGGCACGGCTCACCGATTCCGCATGCATACACTACCTCACCTCCGGTCATCTAGTTCCATCGGTCTTCTTTCCACGCAAGCTTACTCCCTTTATAGGTACGTTCGCATTCTCTTACGAGTGCACTTTGAAGTATCTACGTACAAAATTTACGTCTACGTCTTACGCTGCGAGCCACCTCAAGGGTGTGTTTGCAGGGTGGAAATTAATTGCACGATGCGGGAGGTTAAATTGTCTTGCATTTATGGAAAGCATGAGAATTAGAAGGCAACCCGGCGTAGCTCGGGAAAGATAGTACTCAGAT
Source organism: Ischnura elegans (assembly GCF_921293095.1). Taxonomy (NCBI): domain Eukaryota; kingdom Metazoa; phylum Arthropoda; class Insecta; order Odonata; family Coenagrionidae; genus Ischnura; species Ischnura elegans. The sequence continues at coordinate 68,155,405 of NC_060252.1, forward strand.
TAATGGGAAACTTGGAATTTGGAATACGTGGTCATATAGCAGGATATTTAGGGATAGGATGTATGACGATAGCATACATACAGTCTTCCTACCTATCTACATTCACATTCTCTTGAAAATGCACTTACATACTTAATATACATCTATATATTACCCTACGAACCACCTCCGGGTATGGGAATACGTTTTTCCCCCGAACGGTAAAAGACTTTAATAAATGCTGGGCGTAATTTCGTTGGAGATTTTCCTTTCTATATGTCAAAGGCTGGTGTCCGAACAACCCTCGCCAGACGCCTACAGATGTGGCTTTCGGTAGAGTGTGAAGATTTACATGTGGGGTGTTTGGCAGGGGATCACCAATCACCATCATGCAACATACTAGAGGATCCCTACGTTCACACCACGTGGCCATAAAAATATTATGCATTATAAAAAAATACGTGTACAATTCATGGATAGGCAAAACTTTCCATCGGTTAGTAATTCACATAGTAAATCCATGAATATTAGATCATTGGAAAAAGAAAAACACGATAAAATACGTCATAAGCCATCTTACATCATTGCCATGTTTCACGAAAAGGTCGCGTTCAGACTTCGCAGTGTGAAAGAAGATGATATTTTAAAAGATAAGTGTTTTTGCCCAAGCATCGAGCTCAGTTTTCGAGATATTATAGGTGGAACTCCGTTGTAGAAAGCCTGTATTGTGTAACCCGAGATACAACAATATCGTATAATGTAATGGCAATGTAGCCCCATTCACATCTACGGAGGCTCTGCTACTCCAGAGCTAGGCTCGAAAGAGAGCGCGGAAGATTCGTGATGGCACTCTCTTGTTAGCAGACTTGTGGCGCGATGCAATAGGACACCAACCTATTTGAGAAAACTAAAAATATTGAATTCGTTCAAGCCCTTTCTTTTACCGGGAAAAAAAAGCTTATTCTATATAAATCTTATTACGCATCCGTTCGACAGAATACCTTTCTTGTTTTCGCTCTTTATTCTTTCGCAGATGTGGGAGATTAGATGCACGCCTCGGGACATTTGATCGGCTTGCAGGAACGAAAATCATGAGAATTAGTGTTAACGCAGTTTTAAATGTTTTGATTCATTGATTATATAACTGCGATGTAGTTCAGTGGTGTCATGGTGTTTCAATGGTTAACACAAGACATAATAGTAATTGAACACTTTTATCAATTTTGTTCCCACGAAATTTCTAATATTTAAATTAAATAATCATTAAATTTAATAATAAATAAATTTAAATAATTAAATGTAAATGATTTGAAAAAAAAGAAGAGGCAGTAATATTTCACTTCTAAAAAAGTTACGGAAAGTGCGTTCCGGCACTGTTAATTTTGCCATGATGTCACTGATGTGGTCTAACTGGAATCCATATGGATAAGACGGGACAATTTCGTTGGCTACATCGTGCGGCATGCTGCCCTAACGAAAACAATTGCCTTCCTCTCAAACTTCCTTCTATTTTCAAACCATCTCAATATGCATACTGTGGGAAGTATTATTATACAGCGAATAAAAAAGCCGATAAAATATAAAAGCCAAAAAATAATAATAAAGTAGAGTGACATGGTTTCAGAAATTTGACTGCCTGACTTCTCCCTGGCATTTATTTACGTTCTAAATTGCTCGGGGGAAGAATTTAAATCCTCTACACAAGTTAGGCATTATTTCGTTCCCATTTTATCGTTTTTTCCGAACCTCGAAATACAGACTGGCACTGAAACGATATTCTCTGCGTCTCTCTGGAAGATATATTTCCTTAATTGCTGTCAGTCTAGCCGATTTTCCGAGTCTCTAGCGGTCCTAATGTAATTGAAGTAAACGTCCTCAAATATCTCTGTTCACTCGTAGGAGTTTTTAATGAATCGCTACGTTTTTTAGTCATCATCATGTATATGTATTAATAATCCGGATTCGAAATGACAGAATGGTCTTTTTCTGTCATTTCGTATATGCTCTATTTTGGAAAAACAGACTACTAAGTAGAGACTTTTAAACTAATTTTAACACTTTTAATAATCGAAAAAAGTTAATTTGTCAAAGAAATCTTTTGTAAATTTGTGATTTTTCAATATTTTTTCTTTTATGAAGCAAAGTAACTGGATTTTTATATTTCGGGGGGGGGGGTTTATATTTCCCGGACCCCCTGGGTCCCCCCTCGTTACGCCACTGTTTCCATCCTTACCATCCTCTTGTCCCTCGACGATTACCTTAATTAAGACATCATGCCTCAAGATAAAGCCGAATATGCTATTCCGTCTTCTTGTTAACGTTTTCACGAGGCTTGTCTTCCCTCCTCTTTTTAGGACTTTACGTACATATTCATGCATATTATACATTACTTACTACGATCCATCATTCTTCTGTTGTACCACATTTCGAAAGCCTCCTTCCTTGATTTCTTTGGTGCTACCACTGTTCATAACTCTTTTCCGTGGAGAAGCAGACTTCTAATATAAGTTCTGATAAATTGATTTCGTAAATGTTCAAATTTCCCTCTGTAGTTAGATCTTTCCTCTTGTGGAATCCCCTCTTCACTAGGACATTTCATTGCTCCCATATCATTTTGCAATATATTTTAATGTAATAATTTCTTATAATTTTATTAAAAATATTTGTTCTAGAATATTATTGAAATGTGACTTTTTATTTTTCATTATTTGCATGGAGGAAACGATAGGAAAGTTCGTTGTTAAGGGTGTCATATTACTTTATACTTCGAAGAGAACGATTATTTCAAATGGAACCAATGGTTATATTCACACCACTGCTAACCTTTCAATAAAATAATTAATCGATGTAATTGATTGCGAACATTATATGGTGCGGAAATAGGAATGTAATTGAACAATCGACGTATAATATATGCTAGATTGTGATACAACATTAATGTATCAAAGCGATTATATAAACTTAAATATCACTTGACACTACGGTTTTTCTTTATTTCTTACCGTGTATAATAATGCTAATGCAAATAATGAAAAATAAAAAGTCACATTTCAATAATATTCTAGAACAAATATTTTTAGTAAAATTATAAGAAATTATTATATTAATATCTTTACCGTGGGTATCTATTCTGTCTCTAAACTTTGTATTAGATAGATAGAAACTTGGTATGTACACATTTGTTATTCATGTACATCTAATGCTGCCACCAGGCAATAGCCTACTTACAGCTATGTATAATATTAATAATAATAATATTATGGCTTATCATACAATAATCCTTTGTTTTCATATCCATATTCAAGGCGCCAACTCAACACCAAAGAACAAAAGAACAACTAAAACAAACAAAAAATGAACTTCAGAAAATGAAACAAAGATAACGCATATAAAAACATGCACAAAAGTGATTTGAGGGTCATTCATCACCCGTGACTAAGTATACGACCGTCATATGTACTGTATTTATTTCTGTTTCTCGTCTTCCTCGATGCGTTGAAGGTACTTGAAGGAACTGAGACTCAATTGATACTTAGAATTGACCAGCAGTCAAAGTTAGTCGTTCCCTTGGGCCGAATCCTTTATACTGTTTCAGCTTGCAGACATTTCGCCGCTAGATTTACGTCCGACTGAGATTGATGGTGAAGAGGCCGGGTTTTTGCGGTTTTTCAAATTTGAATCAGGGCGACAAGTAACGGTGCGCGCGGATCCCTAATCTTATTCCGCTTGTTCCGACTTGAACCTTGTTGTGACGGCGTGAACTGTGACAAGCGATAAATAGCTTCCTTCGCTTGTACTCGCTGAATAGGGCCTTTCTTCTAATAAAGATGAACGATCAAAGAGTGAATTTCCCGTAATATCAGCGCACTACACGTAATTATACGTTCTCATGAGGATTGATGCCTGCCTTACTTGAAAAATCAACGTTACTTAAATATGCTTGAGCTGTGCCTCCGAATAAATGTGTGCAATCTTTAAGGTTGTCGTTTATTAAGGATTCATAAAAAACACGAGATCCGAAAATTTGGAATTATTTTTAGAATATATATGAAAAATATTTTCAATGAAATTTTCATGGTTGAAAATACATTTTTCAGCATAATGATGGCGTCCCAGTCCATTGGGCAGATTAATAGTTGTACCAAACAAGATGAAACGAATATGTAATTACGTGTAACTAGCTTGGTGCAGGAAATGTCCTGATTCCAGTTTCCCCTTAAAATCAGCCAGTCTAAAAAGCCTCTTTCCAGGGGTATTTGTTGTTTATAAGTTTCTCAAAAACCTCATGATTATAAAAATAGGAGATTTCTACACACGATAGCAGTTTTCTACAGCTAGTGCAGTAGCGTCTCCATTTCGCACGAATTGAGCCAAATTTAGCATAAAAATATGAACGATTGAAAATGTTAGCAAATAGGTGACCTTCGCGTCCACCTCTGTTTATGCAAAACATTTATTTTCAAACTATTCCTTCTTCCGAAATCCTACAGAAGATATTCTATGCATAAGATGTAAGGCACACAGGTCATCAACATTGGTTTACATCTCAAAAGAATATTCCACTTAACGAACGCTGAAAATTTTTACGATTAGATGATCTTTAACTCCACTTCTGTACATGCAAAACATTTCTTTTCAAACCATTCCTTCTTACGAAATCCTACAGGAGCTATGCTTATTTGACACACAGGTCATCAACATTGGTTTACACCTCAAAAGAATCTTCCACTAAACGAATGCTGAAATTTTTTTAGAATAGATCACCTTTGCGTACATTTCTGTACATACAAAACATTTCTTTTCAAAACATTCATTCTTCCGAAATCCTACAGAAGCTGTTTTATTAAACATACTGATCATCAACATTGCTTTACATCTCAAAAGAATCTTCTACTTAAATAATTTTGAAAATTTTAACGAATAGACAACCTATTTGTCCACTTCTGTATGTACAAAACATTTCTTTTCAATCTATTCATTCTTCCGAAATCCTACAGAAGCTATGCTTATTCGACACACAGGTCATCAGCATTGCTTTGCACCCCAAAAAAGAATCCACCTTCCGCGAGAGTCTAATCACCGTTCCTCTTGAAATGAGACCAGTTTTCCGAAAAAAAAGATCCCCCTTAAAGAACGCGCGAATTAGCTTTCGGCGCGGGGTCCCCTTCTGTTTAAATCTCCGTCGCGGAAAAATCTTCCCCGGGCGAGACGACACGCCCCTGTGCTAATCCTCGACTCTGACGTTTGCAGACGTATAGAGACGCTCGCTCCGTCGCGGCATTTGAAGTGTCACTAACAGGTGTAGATCGGTTGGAGAGGAGGGCATAAAGGTCTCGTATGCATCCTCCTTTTGTCTCTCTCTCTCTCTCTGACTGAAAAATCTCCTCTCTATCCTCTGCTCTTTGCAACCCCTTCCTTTTATTCATTCCTTACAACCCCCTCACCTCTTCCAACCCCCGCTTCATAAAAAAATCCGTTCTCTCCTTACACCCCCTCTGGAGATTGTGAGTAAGAAGGGAGTCATAATGCCCTGGGAGAGAGTAGAGAAAAAAAAGAAAGATCAAAATAAATGCGAAGAGAAGAGAAGGGTTAAAAAGGCAAGGGGTAGTTTTTTTTGAAAAAGGGAGGGTGGAATTAGGGAAAGGTTCACGCACTTCTTTGTTTTTTTTTGTTTCCATTTCACGGCGGCGAGGGTACGCACAATGTGAATGGGGAGAGAATTGCAGCTCACTTCTCTCCATTTTTTTCTCCTTTTTCGGTCTTCAACTGTTCTCTCATTATTTTCCCTTTCGGATCGTTTAATGGCTCGTCCGCAGAGCTCGAATAGCGGTACGTCGATGGAGGCCAATAACTTCAGTTTGTGTGCTGCCGACATGGGGATCAATTTGTGACAGGTAAAACCCTATGACTCCTTCACAATTATAAAAAAGATAGAGGCCGAAAAAAGAAGGGGCACGTTCCATTTTTCTATCCGCGGACTGCTTTTCGAGCTATTCGCGACGAAAAACTGATGGCCATAACCAGTTCGAAAATAACTTAATGACCTCACGTACTATTTCCGAGCGGGTAAGGGTTTCCATGCTGATGACGATGTAATGTCTGGTTTTTACCAGCGAGCAATGGCAGTGAATATTTTTCGGGTTTCTCACCAAGTAAGGTCCTCCATATATTCTTCCAACGTTCCGATATTCAACTCCTTCATCGTCCTCTGGTATTTAAGAATACTATGCAACTCTTGCATCGTTTTCAGATTTTTAGGAATCCCATACAACACGCCCATCATCCTCAGGGATTCAGGAATATATGATGACGACGGGCGAGTAGCAAAATCGACGCGTTGGAAGGAGATACGAGGGCGGACGATAAAATAACTGGACACGATTTTTAAAAATTCAAAATTTAATTTTTTGTGCTAAAAACGTTTGCAACTTTCGAAACACTCTTCATTTATTCTGATATATCGTTTAAAACGTATTTTCCACTGCGCGAAACACCTTTGGGACTCGTCGTTTCCGATGCCTCGCAGTGCCACCTTCGATTTCCTTTCCACCTCCAACACTGCAGAGAAATGGAAAGAGAAAATAAGTTATCTACATGGTTGTTAAAGGAAATTTAAAATTTAAAAATTAAGGTAAGTATAACGAGAAGACTGCCAGGGAATTCTAACGTCATTAGAAGAGGGAAGTTCGACTTTATAGGACTGAGAGCAAGAACAGGATGCACAGGCAATATTTACGAAAATAGGACGCATGAGATACTGAAAGTATGATAAAACGTATGTATTGATGAGTAGTACCTATTATTTGCCTATGTACTTTTGTATATGTTGATTTCCGTAATCCTTCCTCTTGCGCTCTGCGAAAAATGTTGACACTAGTTTCTTAAAATTTGTTGGGAGAAAACCAACGATTCATGCCAAAGCATGAGAAATGAACGGAAACAAGTAAAAATAAGTTGCCTGAAAAAATCAGAAACTTTTATTATATGCAGACGATTTTTTTGTCTTGATTATTTATTCAACCAATAATTTTGCATTTTTTTGGCATTCATTAATAATATTAAGGCCTTTCACCTCCACAGCATTAAGCATACGTATTAAAGGCCCTGGTAAAATACAAGGGAATTATTCCTTACAATATTTATAACATGTTTAATATGTCAAAGTTTATATTTAGCTTAAATTTATATAAGGGTTCCCATTGAAGCTACTTCATTGTGCTTTATAAATGTTCAATATTTAATTTTTCAGTTGGAATAGAAAAGTGCTTCTTGTATTATTAAATCCATTAAAATGCGAACAAACCATATTATAACAATTCCATTGTGTATCTAAACCCCCCCAAAAAATAGTTGTCATTTTTCAGAATATTTACATGAATGTAGTCGTTTGCAGCTACCTTTAGTTTGAGAAATTTTACGAGAGCACTTCTCTAAGAGATCCTTCAGCACTGAATAGTATTTTTTATCACGGTGATGCTGGAATGGATTTTAAAAAAAGTGGAATATGCATATTCTGATGAGAAATTCACGCGTTTCTCTCAGGTCTTCTTGAAGACTCGGCTTCCGGCATGCGACGAAGCAGTCGTCCTGAGTCGCTTCCGGCTTTCCTTCCAGGCTGCGAACACAAAGCAGCTCCTTTAACATTTCCATTGTGTTCGTCTGCGACCTCTTGCTCTTCTTCTCACTCCGACTGAAAGCTTTTCTGTACTCGCCCCCATATTCTTATTCTTGACAGATAAGAAGAAGCATCCCCGTCGCGAAGAGGTTAGGCCGGTTACAACATGAATTCATTTCGTTCTTTCTTTGTTTGCTCCAGACACGAATCTCAGGTCGTCTTTCGAATGGAAAATTTAAATAGATGCGCTTATCGATTTGAGATAAATTTTTTTCCAACTTCCTCCAACAGGAGTTCGTTGATTTCAATTTACTGTCAAATTTTGTATCATTATCATCATCATCACTGGTCAACAATCCTAGGATTGGTTTGACGCAGCTCCCCACTCAATTTTCCTAATCTTTTCACTCTTGCATATTTCTCCTCTTTTAATTCCATCTTCACTTGTTCCATATATTTTGTTCGAGGTTTTCCTTTTCCGTTCTTGCCATCTACTTGCCCCTTAAAGATTGTCTTCATCAGGCCATCATGTCTCAAATTATGGCCGAATAGGTCGTTTCTTCTCCTTCAGTTTAGGAGGTTTTTATGAGGTTCCTCTTCTCTCCTACTCTTCATAGAACTTCCTCGTTTCTTACTATGTCGATCCATCATTCTTTTGTAGTACAGCAATTCGAAAGCCTCCGCCTTTGATTTCTCTGCTGCTATCATTTTCCATACCTCACTTCCGTAGAGAAGCATGCTAAAAATGTAAGTTCTGATATTTTTTTCCCTACTTCTATGCTTAAATTTGCGGACATCTATGCTTGAGTTGATGAGATAGTTCAATCTTAAAAACTTGTATTTCTAAAAGCCCACATTCATTGCTAGAAAAAAGTAAAATCTGAACCATTCTCATTCAGGAGGACTTCAAGGTAGAAAAAATTTCAAATTTAAATGAGAACACGATTTTGAACGCATTTAAATGCACATTCGCAACCGTGGTCGTTGAAATGTAAAAGCAAAACCCTGAAACCGAAGCATCGATCCTCTAGATACCTCTTGAAATACCCGTGCATCAAGAAAGGAGAATGGGGTAATATGGAAGCCAAGTTGCTTCAGCGACTCCGCTCCACGCAAAATTCTTTTCTCAATATTCATCATTTTTTCCTCGCTAACTTAATAGCTGCTTCAATCGGGGTCAACGTCTTCTTTCCCTTATTTAATCCTCCAGGGAAGGGCGTAAAGATCGTGCAATCGTGGCAAAAATTGCGCAAGAAGAAAAAGCTGTCTTTTTTTATTGCGATAATATTTCACAAAGTAAACCCTGGTGAATTAATATACTTTCTCCCAATAGCAAAGTATTTTTCCCCTTCCTTTGTTGCTTTAAAATCTCGCGTGTTTCCTTCTAAAGAGTTCCTTCCTTTTTCTAAATGGGGACAAATATATTTAATGTACTTCTCGCTGAAATTAAAAAAAATAAAATTCCCCAAAAGATATTAAACTTTCCAAAGACTTTATTTCTTATCAAGGAAAAATTGAATACTTAGTTTGATGGTAATTAATTGTAACGTGTATTTTTATGTCATGCATTTTTATAATTTGCAAGTGGCTCAATTCTATTCTTATTTCATTGGAGACCCCCTAAAGCTCCCTCTCCTTTGCTTCACCAGTTTGTCCAGTCAAAATTTTTGGGAGTAAATAAATTGTTATTTTTATTATAACTAACCGCTTACTTATCAATTGAGTGATTGTTTACTATTATTCTAAATTAAATTCTAAATTACTATTATTCTAAATTACTATTAGATTCTAAATTACTATTATTTTAGTTCCATATTTTATACAAATATCATTTTTCTTCATACGAAATTTTTTTAAACCTTTCATTTTGAACTTAATTTGTTTTCCCTTCTAGGGGGGCAGCTGCCCCCTTCAGCCCCCCACTGTGTACACCCATGATATTCGATGAATTCCAATTTAATTAGATCTCTAGCAAAAACCAATTTCGGTCCAGTAAAGGGTTGGTGGAAAAATCTCCCTACCTCCGCGGGATTCGTCATTACCATAGCCCTACATATTACATAGGGAGGAATGTGCCGAGAGTGCCTACTTCTTTCAAATGTATGCTACCACTGTATTCTGAAGAATGGCGCTGCCTTGTGGTTTTAGACATTTATATCTCATGAAGGATTTGGTGCTTTCCCGGCGAATCTTGCAGATGAACTCTTCTCGGGGAATCAGCCGGGTCATGATGGACATTGCTGCCAACGTTTTGATAGCCTTCTCTGTCGTCCTCATCAGGGCGAATGAAGGAACTGGTCACGGCCGGGTTTATATACACAGTTGGGGCGGTCAAGTCCGTCTTTGGTGTCCTTCATTCTGAGTAAGCTAAGAGGAAGAAGGACACCAAAGATGGACCAATCAGAAAAGACTTGACTTCCCGAGACTGATTTCCCGAGAATACTTTATCAGCATCTAACCAGCATTATCTATTATTGCGGTTAATTTTACATAAAAGTTGATGAAATAAGTAATATCGGTATTTTTCCTGAAATTATATTTATACTTTACATCTGAAAAAGAACAGAAAAAAATCCATTTCATCCAATCACAGTTAATAATGTACTTATCTTTGATCCTTCTCAAAAAGCGGAGATCCAAGCTGATCACCTTCAAAAAACGATGTCCCTCGATTCTTCCGTTTCTCCGATCGAACCCGAAATCTCATCCTTTCTTAAAAATCTTCCTTCTTCTTCATCATATACTAAAATTACTGACCCTTCTGAAGTCCGACTCTTACTAAATTCTCTGTCAATCAAAAAAGCCCCCGGACTAGACAAAATTACAAACTCCCAACTTAAATTCGCCAGCCGTTCTCAAAATTTTCTCTTACTAATTACTGATCTCTTCAATCACTGCTATTCCCTCCCATTTATTCCTGCTGCCTGGAAGCAAGCCAAGGTTATTCTCCTCCCTAAACCAGGCAAAGATCCCAAAATCCCAGGAAACTGTCGTCCAATCTCTCTTCTTTCCAACTTATCAAAAATTCTAGAAATTATTATCCTTCGCCGCCTCGAAGCTTTTGCTTCTAAACAAAATATAATCCGTCCCGATCAGCTTGGCTTTCGCCGTAAAATGTCTGCTCCGCATCAAATTCTCCGCCTTGTGGAGAAAATTAGCCATGGTTTCAACCGCACTCTCTCCACAGATGCAGTATTTTTAGACGTTGCCAGAGCATTTGATAGAGTATGGCATCACGGATTACTTTACAAACTCCAACTCCTTCAATTCCCGCCTTCCGACATTCAATTTATCAAGTAATATCTCAATCATAGACAATTCTGCGTCGCCGAAGGAAAAACATTATCCTCCTTAAGACCAATGGAAGCAGGCGTTCCACAGTGCTCAATACTAAGCCCACTACTATTCATAATATACGTAAATGATATGCCGTCTACAAAACACACAACATTACACATGTACGCAGACGATACTGCAATTGCAGCTACATCACGTAAGGGAGACACAAACATAACTAAACTAAACACTCACCTTAAACTGATTCACCACTGGACACAAACATGGAAAATTAACATCAACGCTTCCAAAAGTACTCACATACACTTTTCAAGAAGACAAAAATTCCGACCACAAACTTACACACACATAAACAAATCACGAATACCAAGAGCAACCTCGCATAAATTTCTCGGCGTGATCCTAGATCACAAGTTAACTTTCTCCCCGCACTTACAATATTGCTTACAGAAAGCTACTATTGCAAGACAGGCAATAGTTTCTCTTTGTTCAACCTCATCGCCGCTACCTCACAAATCAAGGGCAAGATTATATGTATCAATTGTGCGTCCCTCCCTTTTATATGGCTGCGAAATTTTCGCTAGAAACAAAACCATCCGTAGAAAACTGGAAATTTTTCAAAATAAATCGCTTCGTCTTCTCCTGAATATTTCTAAATTCTCTAACATGAATGACGTTCGCTGTGCTTTGCGTATTCCACCTATCAATGATTTTATAAATTATTTGGTAAAAAAATTTTAATCCAGGCTCGGGGAAACTAATAATACATTGCTTACAGACATCTGGAACTACGATCCAAACGTTCCCACCACATACATACTGCCTTTGCAAATTACTCTCCTATGAGTCTATCCTATGTCTCTCTTTCTTCTAGATTTAATGTACTGGTTATTCAAACAAACTTGTGTCAAATGATATGTTACTGGACTGCAAACAAAAGAATATTTTATATTAAATAATAACAATTTCCACAAAAGAGACAAAATCAGGAAAAAAAATAAAAAAAAAATAAAAATAATAATAAAAGAATTTTAAAAACAAAAACAATAAAATGTTTAAAAATAAATGTAAAAAATAGAAAATCAAATAAAACGTCCAAAAAAAGAAAAAAAAGGAAAAATAACATAATAATTATTACTATAAATAAATGTGCTCTACCTATGTAAAAAAAAAAAAAAATATTTTTAATTAATCCAACTGTTTAGTATGTAAGCTTCTGTTAACGCAAACACTCACGAACTCAAACAACACAAACAAATGCGCAAAAAATTATTCTATTGTAATCTGGCTGGTTGTGGTGAACATGGTTTACCGGTACGGCTTTAATCGCGCCTAGCGGCGCGCAAGATACTGATTGTCCACGCCGGAAAATACTGCAGAAAATTTAAGTGTTGGCCTGGTAAACTTCACTGGAATGGCATGGAATTGATTTCACGCAATGGATTACAAAAAGAGTTAAATATGTTTCTCATTCTCTGACTAATTTTCTCTTCTTTTCTCATTTTCTCGTTTTCTCTTCTTTACTTATTTTCTATTCGTGCTAAGCTTGAATTTGGTGGAGGAAAATAATTTTAATTGCCAATTCAGCGAGATAATTACCTGGATCCCATAATTATTGCACTCTGCGGTTCCATAATCACTGGCGACAAGGCAGTAGCTGCGGCACAGTTGTGGACACCCTAGATCTTGACATTAGGCCGGCCGGTCTCCCTCCCCACATTTCAGGGCTGGAAGAGGCTGAGAAAGTAAGATAAGTCCCCGGAATGACTGTGCTGCTGGAAGGAGGGCAGGAGATGTTTCTCGAGAGGGGGAAGAATGGTTCTCAGGGAGAAGTTCGTTCGTGAGGAGACGAGGGCGTCGTAATAGGCGCTGGAGACACGTGAAGATGAGACGTCGGGTGGCGGGCGAAGGGTCTGAGAAGTGTCGGCCTAAGGGTTTCGGAAGATTTCGTTACGGAAGATTATTTTCTTTTCTCTCCCTCGGCATCTCTTCGTCCTGATCTCCCTCAGCGGGCAGCAGACAAGGGGTCGCATAAGTTGACGAAAACTACTGGGCTTCACGTGGATCTTTGAGAGGGATAACGCAACGTATCTGTATCTCTCGCGACATTCTACCGGGTTTCAGCCGCCTGCGTCGTGTTCCTGATGAATGTTTCATCCCAATCCGCCGCTAATAATAAATGCAGTAGGCTTACAATCCAGGCCTTTTCATGTTCTAATTGCACCATTGCATGTTTTATGACCAATGGTTTCGATGATGAAATATCAACGCAGAAAATATTTCTTATTTCTCATCTCATAGGTCAACATTCCTAAGATCGTTTTGATTACACTCTATTCCGCTCTCCTATCGGTTAGCATGTTTATAGTGACATATTTATTCTCTTTTATATTCTTTATAACCTGTCCTATGTAACTCATTCCGGGCCGTCCCTTGCCCTTCTTCCCTTCCACCTGTCCTTCTTAGATTGTTATTATCAGGCCGTCATGTCTCATAATGTGGTTAATAAAACTAAGTTGTCCCGTCTTCTCCTAATGGGTTTTAGAGGACTTCTCTTTTCTCCCACTCTTCTTAGCACTTCCTCATTGCTTACTGGGTTAACCCATTTTATCTTCATCATTCTTCGGTAGCACTATATTTCGAATGCTTCCACTCTTGACTTCCCTGCTGCTGACAACGTACAAGCCTCGCTCCTGTAGAGAAACATACTCCATATGCAGCATTCGATGAATTATTTCCTTTCTTCTATGCTTGTATTCTCAGCGGTAAGAAGATTCTTTGTTTTATAGAAAGCCCTCTTCGCCTCCGCTATTCTACTCATTATTTCTTTCTTGCTTCATTATCAAGAACATGGATGTTAATATCACCGTTAAGAATGCATAAATAGTGCTAAATAATTGCAATGCTTACATTTCTCATGTTTCTTTCTGAATGCCTAAATGACACAAAGTAATGGTTGAAACAGCGTCTGCGCTCATGAGGGCATACGAAGGAAGCATACAGATCACTTTCGTTAGCATTGTATTCAGCCATGAAACGGATGAACTTTCGGAATCCAAGGAAGGGTCGCCCCGCCAGTATTATTCTTTGTTTTCCCCTGGGAGGAGGGAAGTCGTAAGCTGACGAAATGGACTGACTCCCTTCCTTAGTTTCATGGGAATTCTATTTCCCAAGGGCCCCGTAAAAGGACAGCTTCAGGTTTCTCGTTTCAAGAGGCGTGAATATATGGGGGTGGTATGTGCGGCACCAAGTTGATGAATGAGGCTTCCAAGGGATTCCCTTCCTGACCTTCGCCACAAACGCTTGACCAGGGTCACGGAATGACCGAAGGTTTCCCCAGAAAATTCCCACCCGCGGCGCCGACGTCCGAGGTCATTAATTATTTTTGTGCGACGGACGGTGAGTGAACTTTGTGGCGTTTGAGTTAAAGCAGAACGGGGTTAAGATTCCTCACAATTTGTGGCAAAAGCTCCTCTTTCGTCTCTTCATAATCATAGGCACAAATATTACAAAAGAGGATCCTCAAGTCAGCCTCTAAATGTGTTTTCAACGACCGCGCATTAAAATGGGTTTGCAATATCGCCACTCGCGTCGCCGAAGTACAAAGTGATCCGAGTTTCACGAGGATATAAGGTAAAATTAGGGGCGTAAACTTAAAATTTTATGCTGATGATGATGTGATATATTAAAATTCATTATTTTTAATGCTATTCCTCGCAATTACAAACATTATAATGTAAAATTTTGGAAAAAATAGGATCGCATTGCACTCATCACCATGTGGCGGACATTTTTGAAAACAATTAAAAAGCGACCTCATTTGACACAGAAATCACTGTGATAGCCTTCTATGGGATGGAATTTGGCCTCCTCTTTGCAGTCCCCTTCATCATGGGTCTTTTTTCTGTTTTTCCTCGGCGTATGTCGTTCCATGTACCTATATATCACCTAAGATGAAATATATTTACTGCGGCAACTTGTTTCTCTGCTCTTCAAAAATTATATGGACTAAATTATTGTGTAAACACTCCATAACCTGCCTCTATCCGCAACATTCTTGCTTATCCCCTCCCATTTGTATTTTACTCTACATTCTGTAATGGTTATCTCTTCATAAAGTCTTGATGATAGTGCAGTGATATGTGCTGACTCAATAAATAAATTTCTCCCATGGAGAAGAAGAAAACAAAAATACTCTTTTGCCCGTGGAAAATAATATTGTTACTGACGCTTACATGAAATTCGACATGTGAAATATCATATATCATTTTTAAATGGGATTCAACGTCAGTCCTCTCACTCTACGGTCATTTGTGTCACCGGATAAACAATATAGCTCACCCAATCAGCCGTTATAAGATCCAGGCTGGAGTATCGGCTAATTCGCACGATTTTTAAAGGTGATATGCGTCCCCGATGTAAATAATTTTTCACTGGTGCGGGTAACTGTGAGTAAAGATTCTTGCTATGTGCTGTACTTTGATAATATTGTCGTAACTACTGAGCGGTACTCTAGATTGGTTTTTGAAGGGTCTGGCGATCTTAAGAATTGGTCATTTCTTCCCAAGCATGGTACTGAATTTAGCCTTCCATAATCAAACCTTGAATTTCAGTTTTTGTTTCGTGATACAGTTTTTTCGTTCGCATTCCCCGCCAGGTATCTCTCGTCCCTGTCACTGGTAGTGAATACACCCAGGACTGATCGGACGCGCATACCCTTTCCTTGCTTGGTAAATGTGAGACGCCGCTAGGCCAGTAAATTACTTTCCTTTGATATCACCCTGGAGGGAGACCTCTTAGAACCGGTATAATGATTAAATGCACCTCATAAGTATGCGCATACGTAATGATTCTAAGGGACCAGGCTCTCGAACAATTACTAGAGGCGCTAAGATTACCACTTCCATCCTTCCTTCCCGTAGGGTCGGTGTGAATTAATGACTTCTTCAAATGAATTCGATAGGGTGGCGGGAATAAAAGGCCCCGATCATCACAGTGCTATAATCCATCTTATATCCCTCCCTTTAGCAATTGGTAGGCGTTGATATCAATGCCTATTATACTGCCTTATAAGAAGGTTGAATCCATTTACCGCTGTTTAGCACATTAAAAATAATTATACAAATTGGAGGCATGAAGTTCTGTGGGAGACAACGTTCGGCAGTAGATACTTTTCCCAAAAGCTAGCGGGGAAAATTTAGTCCAGCTAGGAGGGCCTATTCCAAAAACAGAAAGCCTATTTGGGCGCCTTTCAGAAATGTTAACAATGATTATTCGTTTTTACGCGATTGAAGCTGTTAAGTGATAGAACGATGAAGGTTCGGATGGTAGTTGTGGAGAATTAAATAGCTTACTTAAGTTTGAATGTTAATTAATACAATTAAATTTTTCTAATTTTTCATGAAAAACAGACTCTGTTAGTATATATATATGGTTTCGTAAGGGTAATTATTCGAAATACAAATAAAATTATCATTTCCACCTTTTTATAAACGTAATATGCTACTATGTAATGCTCGCGCTGTGACTCGGCTATTTTTCTGCCTCATTAAGGTGTCTAGTAAAGATAGATTTCCCATTTCAGTATCAGTGATGCTTACAAATCCTCGTATTTTCTATTTCGTAACGTATTATACTTCATCGGAAGTATTAAGAATATGGAATTGAAGTGCAGAAATATTTGGTTTAATATTTATTTTCTAGATACCTACGTTGGTTCCAGTAAAATTGTCTAATTTGTCGCTTCTTCTAGAATATGTCTTACCCAAAATGTTTTCATTTGGTCTTTACTACATTGGCAATGGTAAAATAGCATTTAATGTGACTACGTAGGTTTAAGTAACATTTATTTTATCTCCCGCCACCTCAGACAACATTTGATAAACGTACACGACGCAGTAATTTCTGTTGAAAAATCAATAATATTTCGTTGCGTTCGGAAATATCTCTATTTCACTTCATTACAACCTATATATAGCCAATAGAAATGTGTGCCGAGGAGTGCATTACCTGCCGCTCAGGATTCTAAATAACCATTGAATCCGTTCATTTTAAGTTAGCCTAGCCAATTGGCCACCGATTTAGAATCATTCCAGCAAAATAATTGAGTGTTAATAATACTCTTCTCCTCTATAATGTGATGCATGGCCTAGAAGGCACTTATCGAAGACGTAAAATAATTGTTTTAATAAAATAATTTTTGGCACGTTTCCCAATTTTTGTCCACACTCTCCCTAAAGTATTGGGTGGAAATTCCCTGCCACAATACTACTTCTACGATAAACATGACTGAAACGATAGTGATGCTCACACGTAAAATCATCAAACTTGCTGATACCCGTTTAAAACTTGTTCAGGAACTGGTCTCAGTTTTACGGCTAGGTCAATATCTCCTCGAATTTCTGCGCTGGGAAAGCCCTGATTCATTTTTCAAGCTTGCTCTTTATGCAAATACACTCGTTTTACAGGTAAGGGTGAGCTTTCAACGCCTGACACAATTCAGAGAGCTGCAGAAATTTTGTACCTCACCAAAATTTTAGGAGTACCCAGCCTGGGTACAAGTTTATCCTTACTCGAAGTATTAATACCTACAATTTAATGTAATTTTGCTTTGAACCTTAGATTTTTCTGGCCGATTTCTTAATGGTAGTTTTCTTCACCGAACTTAATATTCAATTAAAACACATTGAGCTGTGAAATGATAAGGTAGTAGACGGTGTAACGTTCGAAAGTCTGTTATTTAATGTTGTTAGGGAGTTGCTGATGAATGGAGAGGGGATTGTTGAGGAAAGTAAAAGGGAAAATTGCTTGCATGAGTGAGGCAAAAAAATAAAATTGTAACTTGAAGAAAGTATAGATGTTTATAAAAAACAATCGTTCCGTTCCATCAGATTTTAAATAACGCTTACCAAATCGGTATCTGATTAAAAATTGACGGCGCGTAATTAAATATGCGAGAGTTGAATTCCCATAGAAACTCTATGACGAATTAATTTGCCCGGTTCACATTTAAACTCTATTATGACTGAGGCGTAAACGCTGTACTGTCTTTTCATCCACCCTCGTCCACCGCAACGGATATTCATAAAAGATTTCAAATTTTATTATACCAAGGACCAAAAATGGACTCGAATGCTTTTGTAAACACGCCGTAACGTAGTAACCGGCGAGATACGCTTTGAGTCATAAAAACAACCCTGGTTTTCATTAAGGAAACGAGTGCCGTTAAATAAGACGAAACGCCTTGTAATGCGCCCCTCTTGGTAACCACACTGAGCGAGGGAGTCTGGGTTTCGGGCGAGCAATAGTTTTCTTTCCGTCCAGAGGCACGGGAAGTGAGCCATAGATGTTAGGACGACTGACAACGGGGGAGAGGCAGATTGTTCGAGTGAGGCTGAGGGGTTGAAATGAGGAGAAGGGGAGGATGTTTTTTCTAACGAGAGGAAAGGACCCTCCGTCGGAAGTGCTTAGTAGTCCTTGTGTGTTGTGTGTGAGCTTGCGTGCCGTGAGTTTTTCGACTGGAAGAATAAGGAGGAAAGGCTTTTGGAAGTTAAAACGAGGAGGTCACGCGGACAGCGCGTTTGGCTTCGGCTTCTAACGCCCATTTTACGTATGGACATGGTTATATCGTTTCTGTCATGTTTACCGTAGAAGCAATGTTGTAGCAGGGAGGTGTCACCCAGTATTACAGGGAGAACGTGGACGAAACTTTGGAAAAGTACTAGAAATTTTCTCTCAATAATTTTACCTCTCCGACAATTCGGCCTCGGTGGCGACGGGGTATAGTCCTTGCCTGCCACATGACAGGGCGTGGGTTCGAGTTCCATCTGGGTAGATGCCCCAATCCAGAGTATGAATGTTCTTGCAAGTTTGTTCGTTATCCTAAAAAAACGATATAATTGGCCAATGTTTTCGGTGATACAGGAATAAAAATAATTAAATTTAGTATCCTCTTGGCCATGCGCAACACTATTTTTAAGGTACCTTGTTATCGAAGTCCTCAATTCTGCTTTCTCAAAAAAATTGCCGCAAGCATATCCTTTTGATCTGTGTTGGTTGAAATTGTTATCGCTAGTTTTTAATCGTGATGTACTTGATCTGCAATATCTGGAGCGAAAGATGTGTAGATATTGGTACACACTGATCTCGTTGCAGCGAAGGCCTCGGAAGCCTCGCAATATCTTTAAAACTTAAATTCTTCAAGACATGATTTGAATTTCAGGTAGCTTACTCATAAATAATCAAAATGATGTTTTTCCGATTCATATAATTGGTGACTTCCCTTTATTTTTCTTTCGATCATTGGAAATCATATTTTACCTCTTAAATAGTCCTAATTGGAAGATCCGCTCATTCGTAATTGAATTAATGTGTAATTTACATCGCGTTCCATAAATTTCATATCGCGCTCTCCACTGCATGTTAAAAGTGCCCTGATTTTTTGTAAAGCTAACCCGGTGGAGTATAAATTTTTGTCACCTTTACTTTAAGATATAATTTAAAAAAATAGCATAGTATAAAAGAAAAACCCGTGAGCAAAGATTTTTTTTTAATCTGTGCATTGTGAAAGAAAATGTTCCAGCTCCCATACAAAGGGCCTTGAATACCTAGCAATAAAATATCTCTAAATAAACTTTTCTTTCACGCTATAGCCGTCTTACAGTTGATATCACGCCGGTAGGTTTTTATTTTCAATAAGATAAAGAACAAATTTTTATAATGAATCAAGTAAACCATCAGTGTACCTTCATCGCGCAATATACTAAAACTGCGAAAATATTCCATTTCTGGGGATCAATAGAAAAGCTAAAGATAAGAGCTGAATATTTTTTCAAAGATCACGAATTCAATTTTTTATTTACTCATTTAAATAATGAACGTTGCGACGTTCGACCGTTATAGCAAAAATTTCCTATGCAACCAGGGCGCTAAAAACAGTAGTTCCGTTTCTTTCCGCAGACCGATCGCCAATTGATGATTAACTTTGTGGAGATGTGGGTCGCTATAATGACCATCCTCACTTTCTGTATGTCCACCACAGCACCCCTTATTAACCTTCTTTACACCCTCGTGTTTATACTCCGAATTTGAATCCCTTCTTCACAAACCTTAGATGTTTTTCCAGAAGATCAGCCCAAACTGGTCGTTTGTAAAAAAAAAATTAGATCTTTATAAGGTTACTTTCAATATCATTCCTTTCTATTAGCTCCGGGTATTGTTCTCCAATTTAAATGGTAGATACCGTGGTTAAGACGTCTTACCTCCTGCCAAACACTATCAGCGTTTGATTTATTCCTTATAGTTTGATTTTGTTTCTGTGTTTTATTGTAACTATTGCGGTTTTAACGTTTATGCTTCCTATGCCTAGATGCTTTAATTTACCATCGTATATGATATAAATGCTAGCATTTTCTACGATTTTTCTTTTATGTTATCGTAGAAAATTGCATTATCTTTTTCAAAATGGAAAAATTCCACTCCATCACGTTTTATTAATTGGATTTTATTACCATAGGTAGCTTTTTTAATATTTTTTTTAATTGTGTCAACATTTATACAGATTAAGATCATCTTTGCCTCGATGTTACATCTGAATGATATACTCCTGATGGCCTGGCCGAAGATTAAAAAAAAAATGTTTGCCATTATGTTCTAAGGTCTGGATATTACTTCTACGTAGATTATGATGAACATCGGTCTATACGTTGAAGGTGCGAGTGGATTTTGTCCGCTAGAGGGCACTGTAGGTCTTATAGAGGAGCAGGGGGATCCTCACCTATAGATATCTTCCCTGCTGTTCTCCCAACCCGTATGCAGGCCTTTCCCACAAACCCTTTGTGAGAAATGTGTTCTGGCTGAATGCTCTCTTGAAGCCAGGCTGCTGCTCATGGATATTCTGTTTACGCTCCGGAACACTCTTACGAGGGGACTGAAGCAACACCGTGCCCACGTGGAGACTTCGGCTTCGACGGGTTGATACATAATGGATTGATACGGTTTGATTCTACAACGGGAGAATTCATATGAATTTCGTATCCTTCTTTCAACTTTTTCATATAATGTGAGCTACCTCAGGTAAATACCTTGTCATTTGGGGTGAACTTGTTCATGCTAATCGTAAGGCGAAGAAAAACACAGAAACTAAAACCTATTTAAGAGAACGCAGCACTCGCATTCGACCCTTGATATTTTCCTAAATAATGACTACGTGCCTCATTGTTATACCAGTAAATTTTACAATTCACTATGGTCAAAGAAAAAGCTTGCACAATCCGTATTTCAATGCTGGAGCATCATAATCATCATGTGCGAAATTTGAAATGAAATCAAATGACATCAAATGATACATTTCACTTGAAACATAACTCTGATATCATTTGAAATATAGCACCTGATTATGACGATCCGGCGTTGAAATCCGGATTGTGCAAGTTTTTTCTTTGACCAAATGGATTGTAAAAGTTACTGGTTTAACAATGAATCGTATGGTCATCTTTTAAGGAAAATATATCGAGTCCGAGCGCGTCGTTCTCTTAAACAGGTTTAAGTTTCTGTATGTGAATATCTTACCATTAGCATGAGCAAGTTCGCTCCAAATGACAAGGTATTTACCTGAAGTGGCTCAAATTATATAAAAAAGTTGAAGGAAGAATACGAAATTCATAAGAATTCTCTCATTATAGAATCAACCCGTTGAAGCCCAAGCCTCCACGTGGGCACGGTGTTGCTGCCGGACCCTCGTAAGAGTGGTCGGGAGCGTAAACAGAATATCCGTGAGCAACCTGAAAAATATAGGATTCAAAGAAAAGCCAGCTTTGAAATCTGGATTGTGCAAGTTTTTTCTTTGATCAAAGTGGATTTGAAAAGCTATAAGTATAATAAATGGCATTCCACAAATGAACACTTGTAATATTTCACTCGTGATTCATTTTTGTTATAGACTGGATTGTGTGTATGAATAACTGAACACTTTGCTTTGATTAAAACCATCGCAGTGGTCAAGACACGAGTGATTTACTGAAATAAAACTAGATTTAAATTATTATAATTATTATCCCATTTTCGACTTTTGGCAACTCAAAAATACGGGAAATGATTGACATTTATTAACTCGTGTGCACAATATGTTGCGGAAAATGATGATTATTTACAACACCATCATTAGAGATTCATCCTGGAACACTTTGTATATCTACCATAGCCGCAGATTTTATTTAATAATAAATATTATCTACTCCCTCATTTTGGTTTGTGGGGATGAGTAGTTTTTCAGACAATACTGTTCTAGATGTTATGTTTTTACATCTGTAGCGCGGCCCACTCAAGCTTTTCCTTTATCATTTTTCTCGATGCGAATTTAAATAGCGGTGAAGCACCTGAAGTGCGTCGCCTGGCAACGGAGCAGGTCTTCGTGTTTACCTTCAATATCGATTGGCATGTTCATTCCGCATCACATGACTAGAACTCGATCGCTCATCTTTTGTCAACCATCCAAAGCTTGCCAATGCCCTGTGCCATTGCAAAGAACGCTACATTTTAGATGGCTTCTGTGATAGTGTCTTGCTAAATATTCACCACTGACATTGAGCTGCAATGAAAGAAACTATTCATGCATATTTCCACCTCTTCTATGTGAGATGAAATAGTTAATATTTAAGTAAGCTTTTTACAACCAATGTCCTTTGAAGTTTTATTTGATATTCTTAAGCTGCATGGACCGCTTAATTTGTAATATAACTGAATAATTTCCAGAAAATTACTGCTGTAAGGTCGAGTAGTTTTTCCTCATAAAAATTTGGACATTTTTCATAATTTATGGAATCCAACGAGTATATTCTCAAGTGAATTTATCACCAGAAGGGGAGATCAAATAATGCTGTATAATTCTCAACTAATTCCTGGTGACAAAATCGGGTATGCTGTTTTTTAAGTGGCTCCAATTACGTTTATACGTGTCTGGAGTTTGTTGTGGATTGGTGATGCTCATTCCTTTTTTTCAACCCTGCCTTTGACGGTGTCGTCGGTAATAGAACAGTCAATTTGTAAATAACAGTTACTCAGCGAAGTGTACCGACAGGAATGTGATCTACGACTATCACATATCTATTGTAAAATTATTTAATTCAACAGTATCATTTTTATCTTACATCGCTTAGTATCAGTGAAGCTATTAGAATGGGGCAACCTCTACGCCGCAACGAATGTTTTCAGGCCTTACTTCACTGGCAATAGTTTAAAATATTAAGTAATAAAACTGACTGGCAATTTTCCAAAAAAAAAATTATGAGAGAATCCGGTTTCAATACTTCCCATATGATTTTCTCGCGATCTACATCTGCAATATGAATCGCAAACCAACTTCTTGGGTGCGTGCCAGGGGGTGAGTTTTTTTCCCAGCTTACACTTAGCTGCAAGTAATGTCGTGGCACAATAACAAATGTAATTACGTGGCAGGGTTTAGCTCTCATTGACGATACACAATGTATACCGCTATCTAAGGCTGTACCATACCTTTTACGTGATGCATCACAAAATAAGGGCATACAATAGCGCTAATTTTAGCACTACTGTGCATATGTTTGATAATTATGAGAAAAAACTAATGATCTGAACTGCCTATCGAAAGGCCATTTTTAGAACGGATAATAAAAAGATAAACTTTGTAAGGCTCACAAATATAAATATTTTTAATCATCTACATCTACATCATACCCTGCGAGCCACCTCTAGGGTGTTTGGCAGGGGGTGATCAATCACCGGCATGCAGCTTGCATTTGGACTCCCGTGATCAATCACGTGAAACTCGGGTCGTAATTTTTTTATATATGGAAGAATCTTACAAAGTTTATTCTTTTATTTTCCATAATGGAAAGGTTTCACGCATAGAAGCTTGAAGTTACCAGCTATGCCATTTTTCAAATCGCAGTTAATCGTGTGGTGGTCTTTTGTCTTTCTCGGGAAGAACGAATTTTTCAACCTTTCCGATCTCAAAGCAAACCTGATTTCGAGTTAGACCAAGGGCGTACTCAGGATCATAATTAGGGGGCGGGAAGCCATGGTCTAGGGGAGGGGCGAGCCATGGGAATTATGAAATTATATCCTTGAAAAAATAGTTTTATTCTAGTTATATATCTTACACTAATATATATCATTTTTCATGGGTTTAAAGAAAATTTATTGAATGCTTTCATTTCAATTCAGTACTGATTTTGTGTGAAGACTTTTGCGATTTTTGCTTCAAAGGGAGCAGCTGCCCCTCCCTGCCCCTCGCTGGGTACGCCCATGAGTTAGACCGAGGATCTTGTCCTCTTCTCCGGTTAGACCTATCTGTTGTAGCATTTAGGGAGCCACAAAATATCTTTGAAACGAAATGTATTTAAAACGGTTGTGTTACTAAACGTTTTGTGAAAAATTCCCGGTCAGTTTTATTAGCACTCCACATTGCACTCCGGCAGACCGGCAGAAAGCATCATTCTTTACTCGGAGAGTCTCTCAACTCACTTTATTGAAGTAAAACTTGAAATGTAATCGGAATTACAGCTCATTCATGCGCCAAGTGCGACTCAAATTACCGGAAAATGCTGTTCGAGAAAGAAGTTCCTCATAAATGTCTCCAGGCGGGCTTATTTCGTTCCGACGGGCACTTTTCACTATACGCCTCGTTGACCTATACGCAGGTCAACCAAAAGCGACGAATGACCTCTCGTATCTCCTACGACGACCCCCTCCCTCGCACTCCCACTGACCCCGCGCCACCCCCTAAAGTTTTTTGAGTGCCGAAAAATATCCTGGCTCGTCTCGACTCCGTGGTGTGTTCGCTCCACGTTGTTTGGCGTGACCTTCCGTGACCCTACGCGCGGTCCCATTAGTTCCGACGGAGAGACGACGTTCTTTTATTTTTCGACACTCTTTTTTTTTGTATTCCGTTGCTCTGCGAGAGGATTAAAAACTTCCCTTCCGCACCAGACCAGGGAGTGGAGATTTGTCTCGCTTCGTCGTGTCCTCGGGAACCCCGTTGTGGACGAGTCTGTGATTGTGCTGCGTTGGGATTCCTGTAACATCTTGGCACGGGGATAGAGAAGATGATGATAAGAATTAAAATTTTTTTCTGCATTAGTTTCCTATAATGTCAATATTTCTATATTAACGTGGGCTTAGTATTTTATGGATGTAGTTACCAATATGATCTCTTAGATTCCTAATATTACTGTTCCAGCCACCTTCGAGAGAACGTTTACCTCTCTCTGGATCTATCTGACTTGGTGACAGATTAATCGCTTCAAAATTATGCTGTTATCTTGATTTATTCTGGGCTGACATATTATCTGATATATTATATAGGTATTATAGTACACCGTGTTAAAAAATTTCCCTTATCTCAATTATTAAAAACATTCATATAAGAAAATTGTTAAGAAACTATAAAATTTGAGACGACAGCAAGGCTAAATAGATATTTTTTTGTTTGCGACCTCATAATTTTAAACATGTTTCATTATTGTCGCGAGATGTTATGTTTTATAATTTCGATCGGTAAGATCTGGTATATGCATATTTTCAATTGAAATATGAGCTATGTATGTTATAAATGAAATAGAAACCCCTCAATATATTTGAGTATATAAGTTTTCATAGAATATAACAATAATGAGTTGTAGTTGATATTGATTTTGACGAAAAATAGATAACAAGAAAGTTTCAGAATTTTTGTGCGTCAAAAGATTTAGAGGAAAAATAAAGAAAGAGAGTAAATAAACTGTAAGTAGGGGTCAGAACATTAATTCTATCGCTGCATTACGATAGTTTTTTTATCTTTCTGTACTATAATAGGCGTCAAAATTTTATTAAATAATCCACGACATGAACCTCATGTTTTTCACCTCTTTCTTAGAATATTCTTTTCTTCTACTTTTTTATTTATTCCCATACGATTGAATACAGCTCATATTGGCCATTTTGCATCGGTTTGTTGCACAAATTTTACAGTTACGCTCACGTGCACGAACATCCATTCTCTGGATAGGGGTAACCTACTCAGGCGAAACTCGAACCCGAGACCTCTTGTCTTCAGGCAAGGAATTTACCCCGCCGCCACCCAGCCGGCGCAACTCAATAGTATTTTAAAAGAAAACCTGACTACTTTGTATGCCCTGAAAATTTTAAGGTGATAGCATTAATTATTGAGCGAGAAATCCATCAGTAATAAAGGAAACGATCGAACAGGAGATATGTTGATAGTTTGAGGCGTTACTGTATGGAATTTATTCATATTGAATGAAAGTTAAATTATGTTTTTCCGCATGGAGTATTTATTAGATCATTACCATGGTTTCAAAGCACTGCGTCATCCTCAGACCATGGTAGTGATCTAATAAATATTTTATGTGGAAAAACATAGTTTTATTTTCATTCAACAAGAGATGTCTATTCTCTGAAAGAGTGCGACGTGAATAGCCATTGGTGATCATGAGGAGGGAAAATAAAGGGGAAGGCGGGGGCGTCTAGTTTTCTAGGGATGGGGAGATAAGTCCTCGCGTCCAATAAATCTCATAATCTCAACAGTGGCTGCGGCGTCAAGCAGGAAGAGGGCCCGTCCGAAAGAGGAGGGGCCTTGGAACGGGTTTACAGTCTCCAACGTAATTGCTTGCCTCATCTTTCTACTCGGTCCCACCAAATGCGTAGCGAGGGGTGGGGGTTCGGACCCTCCCCCTTCACTCCCCGAAATATAAAAACATAATTTCTTTGCTTCATCCTTAAAGAAAATTAAAAAAATATTGAAAAATCATTTATGTATAAAATATTTATTTGAAAAATGAGGTGTTTTTAGATCGGGGAAAGTGTTAAAATAAGTTAAAAACCGTCTACTTAGTACCCTAATTTTCAAAATTTTCCCCCCTTACCCACCTATTTTTGGAACACCTGAAAAATGAAAAATTACTACTTTGCATCATCTTTGAAAAATGAGGTTTTTCCGTTTTTGATGTGTTAAAATTTATTTATAACCGTCTTCATAGAACCCTATTTTCCAAAACTTTTCCCCCGAACTTTTTTAGTTTTGGACTTCGCCCCCCGAAAGAAATTCCCACGTTGGAAAAAAATCCTCCCTGTAGAATGATAAGGAGTAAGCCCAAGTGAGAATGGAAAAGGGAAGTCCATGAAGGGTGGGGGTAGTTACAGAATAGGTAATTTGTAATTTTTTTACCTACGTTTGTAATAAACCTACCTTAATTAGTAGAATACCTTAAAAAATTAAATAGAGGCGAAGGGTTGGGGGGAGGGTGCAACCACCCTCAGACGTAAACTGAATAAAATACAGTGGAAGGATGCGCGATTCGTCAAAAAAATGCTACGGGGGTACGGACAACGTTACTCAGATGTTAAGCGAATTAGGCTGAGAGCCGCTAGTGACTTGGAGGCTGCGTGCTAGACTTGTTAGATTTCTTGAACAATTGAGAATCGATATCTTTAAGAGCGACGCGGAGAACATAATATTAGAGCCCCACTTTACTTCCAGGTCCAACAGAAGGGATAAATTAAGAGAGATATTTAGCCGAACGGATAGATATGCGAATTCCTTTTTCCACCGAACCTTAAAGGACTTTAATAAATAATATTCGTAATCTTTTTGAGCATTTGCTTTTTATGTGTAGGCGTCTGGTGTCCTAAAACCCCCTGCCACACCTCTTTGTAGGTGGCTTGCCGGCTAGTACGTGGATGCAGATAATTGAACGTATGCCAGACGTTTTTCATTGCATATGAAGCGATTCATCTGGAGAAACTGTCAGAATAGGCCTATTATTATAAATTGTGCTTCTAATTATTAATTTATTACCGTAGGAAGGGATACTATATTATTTTATTAAGACCAATACCACCAAATACAGCACATATTGGCCATTTTACATCGGGATGTTTTACAAATTTAAAAATTACACATGTACGAATAACCATGTCCTGGATAGGACCAACTTACCCAGCGAGACTCGAACGCGCGACCTCTCGTTTGTCAGGCAAAGACTTTAACCCGCAGCCTCTGAGGCGGGCAATAGTGGAGCACTTCGTAAATACTCCATGCGTACTTACCTTAATTAATGAAAATCTCCCCCTTGATACCTTTTCTTTGGCAGGTGATGACTTTACCCCGCGGCCATCGCAATATTATTATTATTACATATTGCTGCAAGTAGGCAACTGCCTGATGGCAGCATTAGAGTTACACACACGAATAACAAATGTACCAATCTAATAACTAAGTAAGAAGCAGAAAAGACACCTATAGTAAAAAATAATACATTAATTCTAATATTATACAACTAACAATTGAACTATGACCCCAATAACCCAATTCCAAACACTCCATAAAATACATAAATTCTAATATCATGCAACTAACAAATGAATATTGACCCTATTAAAAAATAAATGATGAACACTTATTCCTAAAAATTTTCGCATTTGCGGGGAAGTTTACCAAATTACTTCGTAAATACTCCATGCAAACCTACCTAAATGTATAGATAGCCTATTCTCTTCCTTGGTATAATACCTACCTTAATATATTACCTTAATAAATTTAATAGGGGCGAAGTGTGGACGGAACCCTCCTTTCCCCCGCACCCCATAGTTACGCCACTGCCTTCAGGGTCGAGGTCTGCGCCCTTGTCCCAACTCCTCCAATGTCAGGGTCCTCTTCTGCGTTCCCTCCGGTTGACCCCTCTTCCGGCCTGTTCCACAATCCCTCCCGTTCCCAACCAACTAAAGCATCCTGCTCCCCCATTCACTGCCTCAATCCTCTCGTCGACTCACCGCCACAGAAGACGACCCCTCACGGCTCCGGTTTCCTGCATCTGGTCTTCCCTCTCTCCCTCTCCTCACATACACCCAACACCAAGAAGTCTCCTTTTCTCACGCGGACGAATAAAAAAAACACGCACTGAGTCAGTTCCGCCAGGCCTTACCAAACCCTTTTTCTCAATCGGTATGCACGGATTTATATAATCCAACACGTCGTTCCTATTTTTATTTCCAAACCGATCCACGGTTCTTTTCTAGTTATCACGTAATCGGTGGAGATGAAGCCTTCGTTTCTTTTCTTCCATCACGCTAAGCGATGCCTTTCCTTCGGTTGATTGTTTGGTGAAGGTGCGAACAAAGGTAGTTTTCTTCGTGGATTACACATGAGCAAATAAGATTATTCGGAGTTTGTGGAACGGAAGCTATGATCTTTAACCTAGTGCCCACCTCCTTGGCTCCAAACCCTGCCCATGGAAATTACCTTCCCCTACCATTAACCCTCTCCAACCGACAGCTACTTCTGGGAGAAATAAAATTTCAAAACTTGTCAGTTTAAAAATGGGAAAATAAATATACTCAATCATAATTATTGTGGCAGCTCCACATCTTCTTCTTCTTCCTTCCAGGATTAGACTACTAAGCCTTTTCCGGCTCCTCATTACCATTTTTTTCTTGGTCTTCCTATACTTCTCTTGCCAAATTGTTGATATTCCATTGCTTGTTTTGGAATTCTTTCATTTGGCATTCGAAGAATATGTTCCTTTCATCTGCGTTTGAAGTATTGTAGATTATCACTGACTGCTTGGAAACCCAGTTAATCTCTTCTTTGAGTGTTTCTTAATTTATCCAATCTTGTGCAGCCTTTCACTGATCTTAAAAATTTCATTTCCGATGATTCTATGTGCCTTAATTCGTTCTTTGTTGGTACCCAAAATTCTGATCCATAAAGTACAGTAGGGACTACCATCACTTTATAAAATTTTATTTGCGTTTCTTTTCTCGTTTTGTTTTTTAGGGTTCTTGTAATTGTGCCACATATTCTCTGGAAAGTATTAACTTTATTTGTAATATCTTTGTCCTCGTCATACGTTATATCGCATCCCAAGTCCTGGAAGTGCGACATTTGCTCCAGGTTTTGATCCTCAGTGACAGTTTTTGTTCGAATCGGGTTGCTTCCTAAAAATGCCAAGGTCTTTGTTTTGGTTTTTGAAATTCTCAGGTTGTATAGTTTGCTCAATTGGTATATTCTGTGTACTGCCATCTGCAGTTTGTCCTCTTTATCTTGTATTATAACCTGATCGTCATTAAACAGCATTGTATTTAAGTATTGAGATGGTCCCAATTCTATACCTGGTGATACATTATTTTATGGTATGCCTGGTGATGTACGCAGCTACACATTTCGCCATTAAACTTTACAGCACAAAGAAACACGTATTTTAAATCTTTCCAGAATAGAGCTGACACTCTATACATTTTATATTTCTTAGAAGCAACATTGGGTTATAAGTGGTTAACTCAGACATCACAGCGTTGGGTTTTTGGAATTGTTTTATACGATTTTGTGTGTGACTATTTATTCTCTGTCTTCGATGCCTATGTACCAAATGATTAAGTGCTAAATTTATGTGGAATTATAAAGATTATTATATTTCATTATACATATAACAGAGGTTAAGTTTCAGGTGCACCTATGGATAAGGAGCCCTTAAAATTGTCTATTCAAATTCTACCGGCGTAACTGTCGTCATGAAGATGAATCGACGCGGAGGTCAACCCGAAAAAATTGCTACAAATGCCTTTAGTAATTTAATATTTATTCCGCTTATTGATCTAAAGAATATATGTAAATAATTTTCGTTTCGAACACAAAACACACTCCCTCGCTTTTTTCTCGTTCCAACATGAACCCTCGCGTGATTCATCTCCATTTTCCTCTCTTTTTCCGCGCCACAAAAAAAACTCATAAAAACAAACCTAGGATGAAAATCGTCACGTTCTCTTCCTGCAAGAGTCACACAGCGGGAGAGAAAAAAATCATTGCCCAATTTCCTCGCCTTCATTCCTCGTGTGAAGGAAGATAGACAAATTTTCCGTTCCCTCTGGACCCGCGTCGTGGGCTATCGCAC
Organism: Ischnura elegans; assembly: GCF_921293095.1. Classification (NCBI taxonomy): domain Eukaryota; kingdom Metazoa; phylum Arthropoda; class Insecta; order Odonata; family Coenagrionidae; genus Ischnura; species Ischnura elegans. The sequence goes on from NC_060252.1 coordinate 68,186,218, forward strand.
GCTCCGATGAATGCTCTCATTGTTGGAGGGGCACCCGCCTCGCAGCCGAGGCTGGACCTTGGTTCGGTCGTAAAAATAAAAACGACGAATAGACGATTTTTCCTCGCTCATGTTTATCTCCGGGCAAGTTTCATACAGTGGCAAGCCTTCCTTCCTCGGTTTTAACGTCCACAGAGAGCGTCAGTGGCGCGGGGAAAGGATGAAATCACCCTTCGATAGTCTATTTTTTACTCCGCTCATGAAGATGAGGCCGTACGATCACGTCTTACCAGGGAAGTTCCTCAAGTTTCACCACTGGAGATACCCATAATGTGTAGTTTTTGTTTTAACCGCCAACGCTTAATACTTTTCGAGATATTTGCAACGGGAGGCACAATGAAAACTCAATACTTAAAAAAAACACTTAATATATAAAAGTAGGTTCAATATTTATTCATAATTCTAACTAATTAAAATCATAATTTATTCATAGAATAGTGGTCCAGCTGCTTCAAGATAGTTGTGGAACGACGGGTGATTGTCAAGAATCAATTCATTCCCGCAATTCATCTGAATCATTGTGAATGAACGTTTCTTCATGAAACACAATTCTTACAGAAACGTTTAGAATGAGGAATATGAATCGATTCATACATATGAATCGTTCATTTTGAACGATTCATTCATGAACGACACAGCTCTAACCGTCAGTGCTCTTTGTCCTAGCAACGGAGTATAAGGGTATTTTGTGCTGCGGATTACGGATATCTAGGCATTTTTCTGGTACCTACTTCGCGTTGATAATATCTCGAAAAGTATTGGCCTTGGTGGCTAAAACCAACACTATACCTCATAGATATCCTTTCCCAATCACCTGGTCAAATATGAATGAGATCTGGGGCGGAATTCTGTACACCGAACGCGAATGGGCTGCTATACGGGATTGATGCACTTTTAATGAAATATATCCGTGGACATTTCGTTCACTTTCTTACTTACTTCAATACCCTATGTGAGCATCTGAGAATGGGGTTTATAATGAAAATAACTCTCCTACCTTCATAAGTACCCTTGAGAGCACCAGACAGCAACGACGAAATAGAAAAAGCATATTGCTGCCATATTATAAAAGAATGCAAATGGCATCACTTGACTCCTCACACTCTTTGACGTCGTTACCGGTGCACAAAAATTCCGTTCAAATTACTGAATTACTTCACCATACTAACCAAACACCGTACGGGACTTGAATATAGGTTTTTATTATTATTATAAGAGCCCTGAGTATTTAGCACTGAGTATAAGAGCACCACGTATTGTGTTTTCCATCGGAAGAAAGAGGCAAATAAAAGGAATGATTGCACGAAACAAGGAAACATTTAATGAATTATTCATCATAAAACTACAAAAAGTTCATTTCAGCACGAGAAAATCTTCATACCTTCAACGGTATATCACAAATTAACTCTGATCCAGTACGTTTAGTCCAATTCATATCAACGCAAAGTTGTTTGAAATAACACACAAATGGTATCAAAGTGCAAACGTTAACACTTCCAAATAGATAGCGTATAGTATGTCACTCAAGTTCACTTGAAGCGATGATACCTTCCTTTACATCCGCGCAATCTCGGTGTTTTTCTCAACGAATGTATTTTAAATAGCCCCAAATGTGGTTTCAAGCGACAAAAATGTTTTCTAATTAAATAATTACCCTTGTGGAAGTATCGGACTTACGGCGAACAATGAGGCAAACGATGTAAACAAGCCGTGGCTGAAGATGAAGGCACATTGTTACAATACTGATAAAAAAATAATTTCGTCACTGCTAATCACAAGAATAAGATTATATATTGTATTAGATATAAGCGTAGGTGAACAGTTATGTAGCAGATAAAGTCCTCTTCAAGACAATTATACTTGAAAATTCCGATACATAAAGTACCAAATGTTTCCGATATTCTTCTATCAACGACCGTTGAATCCTTGAATATAACGGCTTATTTACTAAGGCTAGAAAATTTTCGATGGTAAATACAGCAAAATCTCCGAATACAAGCTACATCGCACCAACGGGAGTAAGAAATTGTGTTCGCAGAGTAATTAAACATCGTAAATATCTCACAAAGCATAAATCAACTCTTTTTAACTTCTTCGCGGGCTGCCGAGTATCATATGGCGTTTTCGGAGCCTCATTTGTTTTATGCAAAGAAACTAGAAACGTGATATGTCGAGGCGCCTAACCTCGCGTGCGGGTGCCACTTTCGTACCGACAAAAGCATTACGTCACGAAGTTGTCGGTTGCACCGACGATTGTCGGTAGAGGCGTTTTGTGAATCTCACTTCTATCGGTGCAACCGACGATCGTCGGAATCCGTGTACGGAATTCCGCCTCTGGTGGTGACACTTGAGGGACTTTCCTCGTAAGAACAAATCTGGCATTTGCGCTTATTCAAGGCCATTTTAGATACCTTGAAGCATGAGCGTGCCCACTGGGCACTGCCCAGGGAAGTAGTCAGATATTAGCTTCGGAGTGAGCTTCGATATTCGGGATGCCTTTGCTGATATTTCGTCGTTAGTTGGCACGCATTTGAGGACCATGCATTTCATTACATTAGCTTTATAATTTTTTCCACATAGCTGAAAAATTAAATTCATCATAGGTAGGCATTATTAAATGTGCGGAAATTCCACAGAGGAAAATATCGTTCGCCTTGACCAAGAACCTGGATCTCTCGATTGCTGGCTAAGTGCTTTAGCCAATTTAGCTACAGAGGTTTCTTTACCCTCAATGGAAATTTGTGCACTATACCGGGCAAGATTGTGTGTGCTGCGACTATCAGTCGAATTCGTGCGCACTGCTACAGCTGTAGGGCAGAGCCCGAACTTTGAACATAAAGAGTTTTCGCTCTTGTGTCATTTAAGTATACCGTGGCTAGTTCCGGTATTTTTAACCCTTTTACTGCCGGCCCATTTCGGGCGGGATGTGCGAAGACTGCCAAGGATATTTTCCGGAATTTGCAACATTTCAGATTTTTTAAATTTTCAGCTACATAATTTTATAAAATACATCTAGATTTCTTCCCAATACTTGAGATATATTTATACCTTACAACCATATATAGATTATGGGGGTTTACTTAAATTATAGCCGTTGAAAAGGCCACAATCACGAAAAAAATTCAAATAAGTCGGGCGGATAAATCGGCCCCTGGCAGTTTTCGGTCAACCAGCAAGGGCCGATATATCGGCCCCGTGACAGTAAAAGGGTTAAATTATTACTAAATGTAACTATAACGAAGAATGAAGTGTCACAGTACACCTGCTCTAGTTTCCCTTTAACAGATGTATTGCAGGTAGTGGCAACGAGGTGAAAATTTCGGGGGGAGGGGAGGGGACGGTGCGCTAAAGCCCCCTAACCTTCTCCCCACCACCCCGGGCTACATCTCTGAGTGTGCCAATGGGGTCGTTCACCCAGGCCCAAAATCGCAATTCATTTGAATAATTCGGTAAGCGAAAGGGAAAGCGAAGCTGAAACGGATAAAAAATCTTCCATGTCCCGCCACAATATCATTAGCCTTGGATTAAAAAAAAACACGAAAGGTGCCGCCCACTTTTTGTGATTTAGTGTCGTACGAATTTGTGTTAATTTCCTCGATCAGGAAGAACCATTCAATGAGGGTAGTTATAAATAAAAGAGTGCAAAGAATAATGGCCAATATCAACTTTTTTGCGGAATGTCCTCATGGTAATGGGAACAATAATGACTCAGTCATTTTCCACATAACGTTTATTCAACCCAACTGATTTCTATACCGAAGTCGCACCCTTGAGAATGTCACAGTAAGTGCCAAAACTGGTTCGGTTGCATAAAAGTTATCTTGAACATTTCTCAGTTACTATTACTCCCGTTATAAATAATTTCATATTGTCTTTTTCCTAATGTATTTTAGAGTAAACAATTAAGGCATGATACTTCTAGGTGAAAATTACATCTTCTGAAAGATTGGAACAGAAAATACTCAAAACCTTAAATATAAGCTAACCAAAAAGACCCTTTTCCAATATTTCACAGCCAAGCTGGGCATAGCGAATGGCTGCTAGAATTTGAGTGTGATATAGTCAATAATGTCACAAGTGCATGATCACATTTCAGCCTGCTTGAAGTGATTCCTAATCAAGTACGTTTTCGACGGCAATAATCTTGGTTATTACATGGTTATTTCATTGCCAATTAGTCTGTCTTATTTATTCTCACTCAAAGGTATATAAGTCATTCGGATAATTTTTCCCGAAATAACTGTTTTAAATGAGTAATGACAAATAAAACGCGTTCATATTTCCTCTGAGAATAAAACGTCAAAAATAGGTTTATTACCATAGTATCCATGATAAAAACTTCAAATGGTAATTTCCACTCTGAAATATCTATCTTGGATATATTGAACTTTCTCGAAAGCAAGCCTGAAACGATTTTTAGCTTTAGTATCAGTGGTTTTAATTGATTATTTAAGCATATGGAGCAAAATATGCGGATCTCCAACTTCTTCCACCTATTATCCCAGCGTCTGTCTGGGTTTTTCGTGCCTTGAGCAATAAGAAAAGGTGTGAGACAAGGGTGTGCATTTTCCCCATCAATTTTTAATGTTTACAACCCAAAGCCATCAACGAAATCAAGGAGAAAGCTTCGGATGCCAGTATCCAAGGAGAAAAAATTAGTATGCTGCGATTTGCTGACGACATAGCAGTCATAGCCGAGACACAGAAGGATTTGAAGAAGACTTTGATAAATATGGAAAGGACAATGGCCAGATATCAGCAGAAAATCAACAAAAAGAAGACTAAGATATTAGTTTGCTGCAAAAGAGAGGAGGCTAAGGCAAATATTAACCTAGGAAGGCATAAGCTTGAAGAGGTGAAAGAGTTTTCTTACCTGGGAAGTAGAATTACCAACAATGGATGAAGTAAGAAAGAAATAGTAGAATAGCGCAGGCGAAGCGGGCGCTCTACAAAAAGAAGAATATTCTTGCACCTGAGAATACAAGCATAGAAGTAAGGAAACAATTCATAAGATGCTACATATGAAGCATGTTTCTCTGTGGAAGCGAGGGTTGGACGTTAGCAACAGAGGGAGTATTCGAAATGTGGTGCTACCGAAGAATGATGAAGATTGATTGATACCTAAAGATGGATTGACGGTGTAAGTAACGAGGAAGTGCTAAGAAGAGCGAGAGAAATGAGAAGCCTACTAAAAGCCATAAGCAGATGACGGGACAACTTAGTTGGCCACATTTTGAGGCACGATAGTCTGATGAAGACAATCGTTGAAGGACAAGTGGAAGGGAAAAAGGGCAAGGGACGGCCCCGAATGAGTTACAACGGTCAGGTTATAAAGGATGTAAAAGAGAAGATATATGTAGCTATGAAAAGCTTAGCGGATAGAAGAGAGCAATGGACAGCTGCGTAAAACCAATCTTAGAAGTGTTGACTGATGATGATGATGAATAATGAGTAGGATTTCTGCCGCTTCACTTTTAGGACACAGTGATTTGATTTCAATCTTATTTGATTGTTTTCGCAGAGAAAATTGTGTTGTCGCCGTAAATAATTAGCCCATGTTGCTTATAAGTAACATAAAAAATGCATTCATTCTCAGTTTTACTCAGGAAAGATTTAAACTGCATGTTCTTCCGTTTTGTAAAGTTTAATGGCGAAATACGAAGCTGCCACAATAATTATGATTGAGTAGAAAATTTTCACATTTATAAAATTAGAAGTATTTAAATTTAATTTCTCTCAAAAGCAGCTCTGGGTTATAAAAGGTTAAAGTTTAGTCGCGATTCGTTGACTCTTGAAATGAGGTGAGGCACCGGTTGTCAATTTGATTTCACGCGCTTCGCTCGTGTCACCCTCCCCCAAGGAAACAGGAAGAAGCGCCAATTTATCTCTTCCTCCAGCCCTCAGAAGAATATGTGCACACTTCACGGCCCCTAATTTGTTCCGCGTGATGCAGCATAAATAATAATCTCCTTCGCTCAAGGGCAGTCGCTCTCTTTGTCTCAATTGTCTTTGTTTGCTGATGTGTAGGAATTTCACCATGTTCACTGTTCAATGTATGACGGAGTTTTTCAAAATTCCGTTGGTGAGTGTGGTGGCTGAAGTTTTCCAAGAGTACATAAAAGAAGACTTGACGATTTATTACATTTTTTAGCCATGCTTTATTCATTACATCGAAGCAAAATTATATGCTAAAAAATTAAAATTGGTCATACCACAGATTGTTTATTCTTTCAAAACTATCTTGTCTGCAACTTCTTTGCCAACTTCCGCCTGTGTATTGGGATGTCTGTACTAAAAATTAAAAATTACCATTGTTCTTGATAAGCATTTTTATACTCATGCCTTTCGAAAGCGCAAATACCAAAGCGGAATAATGTGAGGGAATATGCTAACCGAAAGTTAACATTTTTTAGCCCAATGCACTATTTTATTCATAATGTGTATTTTTTAATTTAGAAGTAGACAGAATTACGACAGAGATGGTTAGCAAAGACTAGATATTCAAATGTTCGGTAAAATATTCGTAGTTCTCCACAGAATACCGCGAAAAATATAAGCAGTAATTGTTTCTTATTATTTTAATTAAGTAATTTTCTAATTATTTCGTAATGTAATCCATTGTTTTAAGCATCAGGAATTGTCTTCAACGTGCCGTTTATCTTAACGATAATCATTACTCGTAAGATTAAGGCTGAGTATAAGAGGATTATATTCAGTATCCATTTAATCCCATTTGAACTATAAAAAAATGCGGACTCTAATTTCAATCCTTGAAAGACTCCTAAGTCCCGATGACCTGATTTGTAAAATATTGTGCCCAGTTGCTTTGTGATCACATTCGGAACCGCTGTTTATAACCTCTGGCGGACGGTCTCCCGGACACGCGAGTCAATCGTAGCTTACCGCGCTTTCAAATATGGCACGGCATCGCATCAATAGCAGCGAGTGGACTCTAAATGTGGAACGCACGTTTTCCGTCGAAGCTGGGAATCGATTTTTCCCCGACGAAGCAGAATGCCCCCTGGCGGTGAAACGTTCGCGACGGATGGCAACAGCATCCCATTGCATGGACACATTTATGACCGAAGCACGATTCATTAATTGCCTCTTACTCTATGGTGTCATAAAAATTGTAGAACGCCATACCTTGCAGATGAATTGAAATGCAAATTACATACAGGGCATCTCAGTTGGAATTAACATTACTTCAGGAGTTGGTAGGGGAGCCAATTTCAAGCATTCTTGTCCATAAACGTGCGTAATATTTCTAACCCTGTCGCATGAACGGCAGTGAAATATACAAGAATTTCCATGAGGAAAAATTCCCCTGTACCGGGAATCGTACCACGGACCTTTGGCTTTCCGGGCCACATGGGCGGAGACCACTACGCTATTCAGGTTATTTAATTCAATTCTCAATTAAAGGTATAATTACCATGGGAATTAAATAAATGGGAACCTAAAATCCAAACTAGTTATAAGTGTACCGGTTAATCTACCTTTTTTAATTTCTTAAAAAATAGCCCTATTGTAAATTGTCCGATGGATTTCAGAAATAAAAATCGGAAATGATTATTTACTTGGTCAGAGTTATATGGTGGCACAACTTAGAACTAATATAAGAGTTGGAGTTTGACATTTCAATCGCGGCCGAATGCATAATATATGTTCAGCTGTTGGCAAATTTTAGTGAGTACCGCCTAAATTTTTTTCCCAAATACAACACTGGGTGAATGATCATGGGAATGAAGTTATTCGGAAATTATCGAAAAATTCGGAAAAATTCGCGAATGAACCGTTATGCGCATGATCATTCATTGAAAACTAGAAAATGTTCTATTTTGCTCGCATGATCTTGTGAATTATCACGTGATCATTCAGCATGACCACTCGCATGATCATTCACCGTATATAGGGTTTATATATATAATTATTGAGCTGTGGCAATGCAAACTTTTTTTGATGCACTTAGTAGATGCCATGAAAACGGTTTTTATTGTGTTTCCAGCCTTTTCGACAATTTATGCAATACTCGAGATTTTTAAGGACAGTTGGTAAATAATTAAGGTTGGAGGAAAATGTGTGTTTATTATTGTTGCAAAGCAATTAATCTTTGAGCTTAATTAAACGAGAGCTTAGAGCGAGTATCAACAATACGATTATGCAATTTAATCCATTTGGAGATTAATTGTTTCAGGCAATTACGGTGGCACATTTTCTTCCAACCTTAATTATTAAATGTCCTTTAAAGTCCAGAGTATTTAATGGAATTTCGGAAAGGCTAGGTACCCGAGGAAAGTTTCCATGGTAGCTGCAAAGATCATCAAACAAAATGTTCGCGTGGCCATATCTCCGTTATTAAGGAATTGCGATCCCATGTTTATGAAGAAAAAAATGCTTAAAAAAGTCATTCCTCCCACCTGATGAAGTTGTTTAGATTCCTTCTGAAACACCATGAATATAAAGTTAATATAGATTTCAAATCAATACATTTGCTATTATCTCATTCAGCTTTACTAAGTTTAGCCATAAATTCAAAAACTAAACTACATATATTATAATTTTTAAGGGATAGTGTTGTCGGTGATAGGAGAAAAATCCTGTGGAGCAGTATCGGAGCGAAATGGAGGTCGTCACTGTAGGAAGAGTGCGTGGCATTACAAATTTTGGTTATTTTTATCATGAGTAGGTAACTGTGATAATGTAACGCCATGAAATGTTCAATATAGGCACTAAATATCGATCAAACTAAATCACTAAAATATATTTATATATATTGTATAATAATTATAAATATACATAATCAAGCCATATTTAATGGGCGAGTTCATTTTCACAGGATTACAAATGTGCGACATCGTCCTATATATTAATGCCCGTGGAATCTAAAAATCCTTAGCCAGAAATTTAAAACTGCCTATGATGAGAGAGAATATTATTACTTATAATATCGCTAATGGCTCGTTTTGCTTTGAATGCACTATGCACATATTTTTTCTGAAAACTTAAATGAAAACCGGTTTATCTGGAAATGAATGTCTTGTTTTCGATTTCTCATTTTAGCTGTAACTACATCGTCACTATTTTAATTGACTAAGGCCGCAAATGAAATCGCAACTCCGTGCTTTTCACGGGAGAATGGAGTTCCCTGAGATGATATCCTTTTCTGGATCTGAAACATGTCACGCGAATCTTGAATGGCTTTATATTACCGCGGTGAGTAAGTTGCCGACAAGCAGCTGAATTGGAATTACTTTCGAATTAAATAATGATAAAGCTGGTGATTTTCCAGGAATTTGAGTTTAATTTTAACGGCTTCGATGTACTACATCATATTCTGGTAAAGAAATTATTCAACACCCATTTTTATACCAAAATATATAGGAAAAGAGAACATTATTACTAATAATAACTTACTGCTATTATTATTACTAATAATTATAGTAGGTTTTGGTAGCTAGGTGTTATTATACAGCATTATTAGTAATACTATTAGTAATAATTATTAGGTGGAGTAGCCAGGAATTTTGTTCGGGACGGTTCCAAAACCAGGGGGAAAACATTTGTAAAACAGGGAACTAAGTAAAGGGTTTAAAACTAATTTTAACACTTTTGATGATGTAAAAAACTTCATTTTTCAAAGAAATCATTTGTGCTTTCATATTTCGGGGGGGGGGGGGTGGTCCGGACCCCCCGGAACTACCCCCTCGCTACGCCACTGGAAGAGGGTGAATGGAAGGATGGATGGAAGTTAAAAAGGTTAAAGGAATGGGGAGTGGGGATGGTGGTGGTTGAATATTTGGGTGTGGAGAGACACAATAAAATACTCACCTAAATATATATTATATATTATTTATTATATAATACATAAAAAAATACCTTCCCCACTCTCCATTTTTCTCCATTGGCCCTTATCCCGCACCCCCATTGTACTTTGGTATGAAAATGGATTCCTGTGTTGATACTGTAAGGGCGAAATACGCCGATTTTTCGACAGAAAAGTCAGATTTTACATTTCATAGATTTAAGGTATTCTAATTTTCAACTGAAGGAATTTATTTTGGGTAAGTAAAATGTTATTATCCAACTAGCGGCTTTATTAAATACACCAGTAGATTCATCATGTTTTTAAGGAAGCGTTTCAAGGAATGGGCATGTCGGTAATTTTCGACTATGAATGATGAAACTTCAGGCCCTAATGACAATGACCCAAATAATTTTTTTTATGAATGTAAATTTGATGCCATCGGTTTCGACGTGGTACATTATCCTCTGGTAAGGGAATTATTATATTTATCTTTTCCAGAAGATGATGTATAAAATCAAACCGATGGTATTAAATTTATATTTTTGTAGGTTTTATTATCATTCAATTACTTCATTTCCACCAAATTAAACCTGAAACTGAAACCTTCGAATATTTTTCGTTTTTCATTCACTGTAACTAAGTAACTAATCAATGATCTGCGAATAAATTATGTTGAGGTTCCGTAATGAAAGATCGACTTATCTCAACATGAATTTATTTGTTGCTTCTTCGCAGCGCAGAACAAGACAAGACTCATACAGGGAATAATCACGATAGAAACCCAGTCAGCCAAAAAAAAACAAAAGAGCAATGAAACACGTAAAACAAGTCAAATCAGCAATTGAAAACTTTTACATTTTCTACAACACTCCCCCAAAAAGTTTACATTGCTGTAATAACAAACAAAAGAAATACATCAAACATCAATAACATCTATTTTGCTCAAAATGACTCTTACTTCATCAGTAGCAAAATTAAAAGAAAACCCTTACATTCCAAATAAATAATTCACATTCAACTTCAAATTAAAGTTCACACATGCCCAATAAAGAACGCAAATTTTTAAATGGTACTCTTGGAACAGGCTTAGTAAAAACATCTGTAACTTGATTTTTACTTGGAACATACTCAATTGATAATTGTCCTTTTTGGAGTTGTTCACGAACAAAATGATAGCGTACATCAATGTGCTTAGACCTCTTGTGAAATTCAGGGTTTTTAGCAAGCTTAATAGAACTAATGTTATCACAGAACAACACCGGGGGACACTTTAATGGGGAAATTTCGTCAAAGAGTCTCTTCAACCAGACAGCATCTTTTGCGGCTTCACTAGCAGCAATGTACTCAGCCTCTGTGGTTGACAGCGACACACACTGTTGCCGCCTGCTGGCCCAGGTGATGGCACCACCACTATGCATAAACACAATGCCACTGACTGACAGCCGCGCAGTGGGGTCGCTGGCATAATCAGCATCACTGTAACCAACTAGTTCCCCACCATTCTCAGATGAACTGTAGAGAATCCCCTGTGACATTGAACCCTGCAAATACTTCAAAATCCGATAACTAAACCCCAATGTCTTACCTCTGGGTTATCAAGGAATTGGGATGCATAGTTCACCGAGAATGCTATATCTGGCCTAGTAGCAACAGCCAGATACAACAGGCAGCCCACAGCCTCTCGATAAGGTGCACTTGTTTTCTCAGCATCCTTCCTTTCCTCTTCTTTCAAATACTGTTCAATTGGTGTAGAAACTGGATTTGCTTCAGCCATATTGAACCGCTGCAGCACCTCTTTCACATAAGAACTTTGGTTTATGAAGATTGAACCATCTGTTTTTTGAGTTATGTGTAAGTTCAAGAAGTATCCCACTGGTTCACTAGTGATTTTAAACTCCATTTCTAAACGTTGCATAAATTCAGTAATTTTATGTTTATTTGATGCTACCACAAGTCCATCATCAACGTAAATGACCACTATCAGTTTGTCATGGCAATTTGTCCCATAAAATAAGCAAGGATCTGCTTCACTCTCACACAGTCCAAAGTCCTTAAGAACTTCCTTAAAGCACTTATTCCAACACCGGGGGGATTGCTTTAGCCCATATAAACTTTTGTGAAGCTTGCAGACTCTGCCAGTGCCATCATCATACCCCTCTGGCTGCTTCATGAATATTTCTTCGTCAAGAACCCCATTGAGAAAAGCAGTTTTAACATCAAATTGTGCCAAATGCATGTGTTCCTTGGCAGCAATACTTAATACAGCTCGTATAGTATCGAGCCGGGCAACAGGGCTAAAAGTTTCACTATAATCTACTCCTTCTCGCTGGCTAAACCCTCGCACTACAAGTCGAGCCCTGTATCTATTAATGTGACCATCACCTGCACGTTTTACTTTGTAAACCCATCGATTAGAGATGGATTTGCGATTACCTGGTAGCGTAGTGAGGGTCCAGGTCAAGTTTTCCTTTAAGGCAGCCATCTCTTCCTCCATAGCCTTCTCCCAGAGTAGTCGCTCATCAGATTTCATTGCCTCCGAGTAGCTGCTTGGCTCATCAACCTCAGCTAACATTGACTCAATAAGGCGTTCAGGTGGTTTGATTTTCAAACGATCCCGTAGGTTTCTCTCACATTTATCAGTGGGTTCAGTAACGCAGTCCTCTTCAGGATCATTTGAAGGCTCCAGCTCATCATGCACGTCAGTTGGAAATAACGTCAGCAGCCCCCCACAAGTCTCAGGTTCAAATACGACGTCACAACTCCGAACTATCTTGTTTCCAGGTTTTATCCACACTCGAAATCCATCTATATTCTGAGAATACCCCACAAAAACCCCACGCTGGCTCTTTGGGTCCCATTTCTTCCGACGGACTGTTGGTATGTGAATGTAACAGTTGATACCAAAAACCCGAAGCTTGTCTAAATGAAACTCTTTCCTTGTAAAGATCTCATACGGTGTTTTTCCATCCACACTGCTTGGGCCTGTTCGGTTGAGAACATAAACAGCCGTATTAACTGCTTCTGCCCACAATGTTTTAGGCAAATTCTTTGCTAATAGCATAGTGCGAGCGAGTTCAACCACAGTCCTGTTACTACGCTCTGCACAACCATTTTGCTCTGGCGTATATGGATTGCAGACACAGAAATCCACACCCATTGACTTTAACAGTTTTTCTACCTCATGATTGACAAACTCTCGACCACCATCGCATTGAAATACACGCACAGGTCGTCTGCATTGATTCCCCACGATCTGCAACACTTCTGTAATCTTCTGTGCAGTTTCTGACTTCTCCTTTAGAAATTAGACCATGCGAAACCTCGAGTAATCGCATGTAAAGCATAGAAAGTAACGTGCTCCACCCAGAGACTCACACTCCATCGGCCCACAGATGTCAGCGTGTATCAACTCCCCAGGTTCTTTGGCTCGCTGACTTCTTGAATGAAAGCTACTCCTGTGCTGCTTACCTTGAACGCAAGCGGCACAAAAACTTTCACCTTCAGTAGCTTCGATTCCCCGTTGTTTCAGAAACTTCAGGACATGTCTTTTATTTTGATGACCAAGACGCTCATGCCAAATTTGTAGTGTGTCTTTCGATGCTACATTCATCTCTTTGGCACCCGTTACATCTAACTTCAGCACACGGATGTGGAGTCTGAATAATTGTCCATACCGGACGCCACAAGCTTTCACTACACCGTCTTTAAGAAATTCACACTTAGTTTTCGACGACTTAAAAGACAAGCCTTTATCAAGGGCGGAAACAACAGAGAACAAATTTCTCCGGGCAGTGGGTACATATAGTACATTCTCCATGCGACACGGTAGCAATTTACCGTTAACACAGGATTCAAACTTGATTGTCCCTTTACCTAGTGAATCCATTGTGGATTTGTCGCCAATATGTATTTTCAATGGCGTTGAAAACTATTCAAAAGAAGAGAAACATTCTTTCTGGTTAGATATATGATCGGTGGCACCGGTGTCTACAACCCACATATCACCAACAGTCTCTGCATTCAAAAGTTCACTAATGAAAGCCTGATCAGCCTCATCATTACGGTCTGGCGCACTATATTTATTTTGTACCCTCTTCTGTTTCCAACTAGGACAATCCTTTTTCATGTGCCCTTGTCCACCACAACCATAGCACTTGATTTTCCTTTTATCTTTTACTTTCTCTCGTGAAGATTCCCCTTTCTTTCTACTTGAACCTGCGGCATAAGTGGAAAAATTGCTATTTCCCTGAATTTTAGATTTTACAGTCATCAGTGCTACTGCCTCTTCCTTTCTTTCAGCTCGTTTCAAACGACGTATTTCATCAGAAGTCAGCACTGCCACCAAATTTGCGAAGGTCTGATGATCTTCAGGTCTCGCCCACCATGCCTGTTTCAGACTCTCGTACTCGTCGGGCAATGCGTCCAGTAACTTAACCATCAACGATGACTCATCCGGCTTCACGTTTAACTGCTGAATTCGTAAGACTAACCCTTCAAACTTCGCGATATGAGTGACCATATCGTCGGCGAGGCTCATATTGAAGCCAAAAAATTCCGCTTGAACAGTATGAGCAGCTTGTTTAGTCTGTTGTTCGAATACAGCATGCAATTTGCACCACATGTCTCTCGCCGAGTCACACGCGACGAGAAGAGCAGCCACTTTAGATTCAATAGACCTTACCAAGACTTGGCATGCCGCTCGATCCGCCTTGTCCCAAACTCTATACGCTGCATCATAGGAAGTGCGCTCATTAGAGGATGAATTGCTTCCCACAACCTCTGGTTTTGAGACCTCTCCAGTGCAGACCTCGTATGCATTTTCAATACCTCGTAGTACATTTTTCACCGAGAATTTCCAAATTGTCCAGTTCTCACTACCGCGTAACTTCTCGATTCCATGGAGCTCCATGCTTTACACTTAACAGCAAACAGTTCGTTCACAAGTGCAACCAAGCAAATGTCCAAACGAGAACGTGGCGCGAAAACGTTATTTAACTCGCGAAAAAACACGATTGAAAGCAACGAAGACTATTTAAGCAACCAAGGAACGCAAGGAACCACGCCCTGCTACCATGTTGAGGTTCCGTAATGAAAGATCGACTTATCTCAACATGAATTTATTTGTTGCTTCTTCGCAGCGCAGAACAAGACAAGACTCATACAGGGAATAATCACGATAGAAACCCAGTCAGCCAAAAAAAAACAAAAGAGCAATGAAACACGTAAAACAAGTCAAATCAGCAATTGAAAACTTTTACATTTTCTACAACTGCAAAACTGAAAACTGTGCAAACTGAAAATCAGCTATCAACGAGAGCATTTTTCTTTTGCGGTATCACTTCCACTTATATTCTGTTTAATGTTTCAAGATTGTACAGTTTCACATAAAATTATATTTGGGTGGTTGTCCTTGATGCCTGAAGTTTCATCATTCATAGTCGAAAATTTCAGACACATCCATTTCTTGAAACGTTTTCTTAATGATATTACGACCCTATCGGTATCTTTAATATGGCCACTGATTGGATAATAACATTTTTACCCGTGCAAAATATATTTCTTCAATTGAAAATTAAAATATTTTAAATCTACGAAATGTAAAATCTGAATTTTCTGTCGAAAAATCCTGGAAATATATTTATCGGAGAGTTTTGTTGGCTTTAAGCCTTGGTTCTTGTGTGGGTTTAATAAGGTACTCAGTAGAATTAATGTATTTTTATTTCATCTTTTTGAAAGGCATACGCATCCTAAAATCAGTTAATTCTTCAAATCTGAAAGGTATCTATTGTCAACCGCGAGGGATAAAAAAACCACTCTGAGTCACAACGGATGAACGTTCTCTTAGTTTCTGTTTCTTTTCTACAAGGTGATAACTATATCTCTGTAGTAGGATTGAATTTAATGTTTTTGCAGGCCATCGAATGGCATAATGAACGACAGCTAATATAAGAGCAAGATTCAACGGGAAAAAAGAAAATTTCATTCCCTTTTATCAAACCGAATGAGCATAGTAACTTCAGAGCGGTCCAACTAACAGGAAGCATTTTATTGCATTTTATTGATTGGATAACGGTGTTATTTTTTTTGCGCATTACTTACAACTACGAGGACTCATCGCGATTAAAGTAAAACTCATCAAGGTATTTTAATTGAAGGTGACACACGGTTCATTTTCATCGCGGTGTTGGAAAATGCCAGTTAAAAGAAATCAATAATTATAAAATCACGATCAAACATAATAATTATCGAATATGTGACTGATGACATCACGTAGAGGTGTTCAGAAACATGTCTGAACCTTGAAGGAAACATAAAAACAGTCTCAATATTTATATTTAAATGCCGAGTGGACACATAGCATTTGCCATGTCTTAGATAAGTATTGAAAGAGTTTGCCCAAGGGACATAAATTCAATCTACTTACCTACATAATTTTCGGAGGGTAAAATAATTAATTTGATGGCGGCTCATAATCTAAGATCTGCGTACAGTAATGCATATAAGTAAAATTAAAACCTTCAATGACGTGAGCGTTATTTAACGGCATTTTAAGTAGAACACAAATAAACGATTACGTCTCCTCGTAGTTCGACGATTATAGTACGTTGCCTCGTCCTATCCCCTTTGGAAAACGGTCGAGCTGCGTTTATTTTGGTCGTAAAAAGCGCGAGACGTTAGTAATGTGTCTGCGAGCACGATGGAGACAGGAGGCCGTACATCGTCCTCAGCAAATACGGTGCCGAGGTGAAGACAGGGAAAGGGAGGGAGGGAGTTGAGAAACTAGATCGACAGAACTGGAATGATAAGTTAGAATCTTTTATAAAAATCGTTGTGCGGGAATGGATTTAGGAGGTGTTACTATTACGAGGTGAAAACAGCGATTCGCGAATGTTCATTTTATCAGTACTAAGCGTGTTAAAATAATAGGAATTTCAGTTTTTTGAAAAACATATTTATTTATTTGTCTACATTAACCGTTTTATCCAATGTTCCTAATTGGGAACAGATTTATAAACATTCATGAAAATTATATTTTGTTTCATTGATTACTTTTATAGCTTTTGTTATTTAAATAAAGTATAGAAGTAGCTTTTTTAAGTGAATCACATGGCTTGTATCGAATACACGAAAGGATGAAGTTCGCCATGAAAAAATTCCACCAGTTCCACCACGAAGACATTTTCTCAGAGCGAACTTCGGGATGGGTTCACGCCTGACCGGCAATCGGGAGATCCGGGTTCGAATCCCGGCTAAGTCAAATACTTTTTCATGGCGAACTTCATCCATAGGTGTATTCAACTTTGCACCCGTAGTCAATTTTTCCTGCAGTGCTTTGATTTACGCTCCTGATGCTTTGATGGTCGTTGATTATACCTTTTCAAAATTGGTCATTTTCATCACCTCTGTAGTGAGTGTGCGGTTTATTCGATATTTTCCCCTACACTCGCTCTCCAGTAACAAATGCTCATTTATTCAAAATATCAATATATATTACGCTGTTGAATTTAGCTTTTTTGGTCAAGTGTATATTTATTTTTCAAGTAATAGCAAGATTTTATGGAGTGTTATCATGTGGGAACATGCTTGAAAACGCATTTAAACATTTTTGTTCGGGTTTTCTTTCATAACATCTCTTAATTAGTTATAAAATAAATAGGATATGCAAAAAAATACTTAATATCAGTTGGTAAGTTAGTTCAGCCTCCAAAGGGTAAATGCTGTCGCATTCAAAATAGTCCCCATTTCACAGCCAGTCCATAACCATTTCTTACACTTTTTTCACGTTTTCAGCGGTTTTTCATGTGTTGGGGTGTCAGGGGCCATAGGCGAAGTTTAGAGTTTTATTTTGGGTAGGCCAGCAATCCTTCTGGAGGTTTATGGGCTATGGAACACCCTCCAGTGAAACGGCGAGCAATCAATAGCCCCATTGAGTGTTCTTGGAAAAATTTGTTTAAATTAACCTCTGGAAAAACATTTCAAGGTTTATCATAGACAAACATTTATGAAAATTATTGATGTTTATGTTTTCATTGTACTTGAATACAGTGGCGGATCTATAGGGGGAGGGTATACGAGGGCCATAGCCCCCCCCCTTGGGTATCCAATTTACACTGGAGAGAATGGCAATTTTTTCCGACTCCCACTACTGCTGGAATTTTAACCCCTACCCAGCCTCCCCTTGTCCCTATCCTGGATCTGCCACTGCTTGAATGTAGAGGTTTCGTACTTTTTTCGGATAAATGACCATTTAAGTTGGGAAGGGGGGGTAGGATCCCACTACCCCCCCACACTCCGCCGATTTTCGTCGTCTTCTACGTTTTCACGGCCATCTTTGAAATAATTATACCACTCGCGAATTCTTGTTTTACTCATAGTTGACTCACCATAGGCCTTTGTCAACATTTCACACATTTAACTACACCTTATTTCATTTTACACAAAATGGTATACAAATTATTTCATCCATTTCTTAAAAAAAACTAATATCGCCGAAAAAAACCCTTTATCTTCCTAAACTGCTGTATTCGATAATGCTATTCGACATGATGGTTGAAAGAGGAAATTTTCTAGGCTAGTTAGGGAAAAGGTAGGTCACGCATTGGGTTGTGAGGTATACTGAGGGGTGATGGGCGGTAGAAAACTGTCATCGAGGAATTCCCTCGGTGGTGAGTAAACGAGTATGAGAAAGGAAGGAAAGAAGTAGGTACATGGTTTAGAAGGAGATTAAATAGAGAAAAAGTTTATTATTTCAAATGGGTCATTCCTCAAGAATTCAACCAACAATTGTCACTTACGATCTTCGATGAAATTTTCCGTGTGCGCAATATCCACCTCAAACTACCGTTTTACGAAAACTAATTTGTGCTTTTTATGCACATTGTTTCGCACTTTTACCGAAAAATGCGCCTTGGGGCCCCTTCTGGGGTGTATGAAATACACCTTAGGGCAAGGGGGACTCTCCTCCCCTACCCCACTGCCTTGACTCATATAATAGGGTGGTTTCCTACATCAAAGAAAACGAAAGACATTGATTGCGATTCGTTACTCACCATTAGTGTATTCATAATATACATATTATTTGGTTTTAGAAATCCTAGTTTAGACGGATGTTAATGGTCAATTTTAACCTCATTTGAAAAAGGCCAGATTGGCACCCATGCGATGCCACTCCAAGTGACGTCCCAGGGACCTAGATGCTATGTGAGTAGTTAGGAGTTTTACATCGTCTGAGATTACCAATGCATGCATGAGGCACAGAGCTCAGGGGAACATATCTTAATAATCTCCTATTAAAATTGCCTATACTCGGAAAGTTTCCGTCGTTTGATAGGGTATTAATAATCCTTATTTAAGCCAAGTGCTCCCTGCTAGCAGGATACTCTATGCTACCGCCTTGCTCGGCAGCAAGCAGCCTGCATCGTAGCGGCGTTCATAGCCTCGCACCCAGGTGGTCTGACACAGCTGCAGCAAGGCGCCACATGGGCTTTTCCCAGCATTCACACTTAGTAGTCGCGTTTTCGCGCGCTTGAAATTTGTAACTTTTCATTTAATCGCGAAAAATAGATATCGTCATTTAAAAATCTAAAAGCGTGAAATGCATACTCCAGGAGTTATAATCTTTCGATTTAGGCAATATAAAATAATGGGAAACCACCCTATTCCTTCTATTTCACAAAATGTCCTAGTTTCATATCATACGGTTTATTTTAAAGCTAAGTAAAAAGAAGGCTAGCCTTCCTTCGTGGTATATCGTTCGCGGCCCTTCCTCACCCGCACAGGTTGATTAATTAACAGACATACAGCAATAAATTTAGGTTATTCTAGTCTCTTAAGACGATATGCTACGTTTTTGAAGGCGTAATAAAGACTACTAGGTACTTTTCCGTTGAAGGACGTTTAACGAAGCTCATATTATCGCTGCCATTTCCTTCTTAATCCTCTTCAAGTCACTGGTTTAACAGGAAGATGCAATATTTCGCCCTCGTAATACGGAACAGTTCGGACCTAAAAACGGAAGCATTCATGGAGCGACCGCGAAAAATACACATTCTTTTAATTTGTCAGGAAAGCACAAGGTGTAAATATACGTACTTGCTATTTACAGGACTTATGGTTAGAAGCCGAATTGATGAGTAGGTCCTCTTTCATATTGAATCAGATCCTTCTTGCCATCGGCATTTCATCTTGTAAATGGAGTTTCCAATGAACTAAAAATTATGAGGGGAATTACGGTCGAAAATGCATGTTATCGCGCAAAATTTATTAAACTAATGGAGACTACGATTCAAAATTATTTTTCCATTTTGCAAATTTCTGGTGTAGGAGAGGGAAGCATAACTTTCCCAGGAGACTTTGCCTATTCTCCTTAGAGTAGGAGATGAAATAATTTTGGACCAGTTGCTTACACCATTGTTTGCATAATAAAGTTTCCTCTGGGTTGTTAAATAAAGAGAAAAATTTATTAATTCCCCATAAATTGTTATATGGAAAATTCCCGGCCAGATCCAAAGCTCACGCGCCACTCTCAAGGAAAAAACTAATCTGGGGATTACCCCCGTGTGTGTAGTGGCGTAACCCGGACTAGTCTTTGGGGATGGGGTTGGATATATCAAATTGATATTCACAGTGCACTGGGTAATAACACCCGGGAAAAGCGAGGTCTAGGCGTGTTAATTAAAGAAACCTGTTAGAATGCCTTAATTATGTGAATCAACTAAGTACTAATTTAAATAAATTAGGGACTTCAAATTAAAACTAAAACATTTAATTGATTTATTTCACTAATAGGGTGGTTTTCTTTTATTTTTTTATTGCCTAAATCGAAAGATTATTACTCCTGGAGTACGTATTTCACGCTTTTAGATTTTTAAATGACGATATCTATTTTTCGCGATTAAATGAAAAGTGAAAAATTTCAAGCGCGCGAAAACGCGACGCGTAAGTAGGAATGATGGGAAAAAGTCCGTGCGACGCATTTCTGGTTCCCCCTCCCGCCTTGTGAGGTGACCTTGATCGAGGCTCTGAGCGCTGATAGGACGGAGGATGCTAGCGGGTAGCTGAGTATCTTGCTGGCTGGTAGCGCTTGGCATAAAAAAGGTTTATTTATACCTTATCAAACGAAGAAAACTTTCCGACCTTAGCCAGTTTTAATAGGTGATTATTAAGACATGTTTCCCTGAGCTCTGTGCCTCATGCATGCATTGGTAACCTCAGACGATGTATAACTCCTATACTCTCGTGTAGAAACTAGGTCCCTGTGACGTCACGTGGAGTGGAATCGTATGGGCGCCAATCTGGCCTTTTTCGAATGAGGATAAAATTTGACCCTTGCCATTCGTCTAAACCGGTATTTCATAAACCAAATAATTTGTGTATTATGAATACACTATTGGTGGGTAACGAATCGCAATCAATGCCTTTCGTTTTCTTTGATGAAGGAAACTACCCTATTGTAAGTAGGATTCTATGATGCGAATGCTTATTTTATTTGTAGGGACCTATCTCCCATATTGTCCCCAAATTCACGCCACTGGTCGCGAATTTTCCAAAAGAAAAGGTGTGTGGATGTGGAATTACAGTTTTTCCTGGCGTACGGTTGGAAGAAAAAATTCTCGGGTTTTCCATCGAGCGTGGTTTTGGGTAATTGGTTTCAACGTTTCGAAGGCTGAGTCTGCCATCGCCTTCAGGGGTGGAATGTAAAGACGATGGCTGATCACGGACTACGACCGCTGAAGATGATGGCAGACTCAGCCTTCGAAGCGTTGAGACCAATCACCAAAAACCACACCCGATGGAAAACCCGAGAATTATTCTCTCAAGTTGAGTGGAGTTTACAAAGTTACAATCTATTTCTTCAACAAAGGTTCCTTAACGTTAGATCGCAAGCTATCGAAGATATGCTTCCATTGAAGACGAGGCTATCACATAATAAGAGTGCAGAGGTTTATTGCTTCCATACACCACCACGGTGCACCGTGCAGATGTTGAGAGGGCGACCAACCAACAATGCACGCCTCCGTCCCTGACCTCGTGAGCCAGTTGATTTCTCGCTCTCATCGAGAGTGGCGCTGGCGTTCGCCCTCCCCGTGCCGCTGTCTGTCACGTCCAGGGGGAGCTGCTCCACGCGGGCCCAGTGCCTCAGTGCCGGCCGAGGGCGAAGTGAAAGGACACGGTCGACGGCGGATCTTTCTTCTTCGTCTTTCTGAGCTGGCCGTGTTTTACAGTTTTCTCGGTCGTTTTCGTGTCGAGCGCTCTCTCGCGGAGCGAAAAGTGTATTATTTCGTGATCGACCCCCTTCTCGCCGTGTGTACCTTTTCTCTTCTGCGTCATCCCACACCACTCCGTGTAGACTTGTGTATTTTCGCTCGGAGAACGGGTCGTACTATATAGAGTGCTCGCCAAGTGACGCCCCTTCGCGGGAAGCGGGAGAAACAATGGGGGATGTTGGAAATGGGTCGGTTTAGACGTTTTGGAATTGTGTGGTGACTGGTGCTTTTAGTTGACTTTGTGTAGTGACCAGTGGTTTTATTTTAGCAGTTGAAGGAGTAACGAAGACTTTGTGTCAGGAATATGCTGTTTTGAGCTTAGCATCATTTGTGAAGTGATTGTGCAATTGAAGCGGGTACGTGATTTTGAATGTTTTCATATGAATTTGTTTGGATTATAATAGGTATGGATGGTATAATTGTTATATCCAGTGAGGATGTGACCGAGTAGTATAATAATTCAGTTACCCTTAGGCTATAGGATGGCCTCAAGTCCTTATTAGGGTTAATAATACGTTGTTTACCATTTGCCATTCTACGTATTCACCATGGTTACGAATATTGTCATGCTGTTCCACCCTTATGCAATGAATATTTTAATCGTTTTGTTCATAATGGGGGTAGAATGTCTTAAAGTTGTTACTGGACCTGTCACCATGGCGATGGGTTTTATTAGACATGTGTTATAGGCACAACTTTCATGTCATGTAATTCACTAGTGAATGATGCGAGCCTGAAGTACGTGAATTCAATAGGTAAATAGATTGTTCAGTTCTCAGTACAGAAATGCTGTCAACGATTCACGTTTCATTCAAGTGATCACCATGGTTACGAAGGTAACGAAGCCTGTTGATTTTGTTTGCCATGAAGATTTCACACATATTTCGGGGGTGTCATGTGTTATTGATGCTGATAGATTTGATAGCTAATATGATCACCATGGTAATGAATTTTATTTAAACAAGCGAGCTTCGTTCGACCTTCAAGTTAAACATTTCTGGCCGATAGGTTATTATCGCCCGAAGTATGTGATTATAATAGATATGTAGATTACCTACATTATTCCACCTAGTTATTATTTTAAACATAGATATTTTTCGTGTTGCCTACAATTAACCATCAAGACTGATCAATATGGTTACAACTGTTGTTTGGCCTGTTAAATTTTTATGTCTTGAAGATGCCTCTTGTTTGTCTCAGGGGTACTATGTCTTTATTTCGCAAATTTAATCACCTGCCCATCCTGTTCATTTATAGTTGCATGAAATAGGTTGTTTCTATCGTGGTAAAGCTTTTTAAGGCCTTGCACTTCTTAATTCTGCAGGAAAACCGTAGAAGTAAGTCTTATATCTTGCTCATTGTTGGTTTCGGTCGTAAAAATCTCCAGCTTTATATTGGTGTGTTTCAGTTGTTTTAGATTTGACAGGCAGATTGTAATTATTTTATGAATCCCAAGTGTGAATATCTCATTGCATGTTTTCAGGAAATACGTGATATTATCATTTAAGTACTCTTAACGTGTGATCCACAAGAAACCTCATTTTCCATTCTCAAATTCCAGATTTTGAAGAGAGATTGTGCCAGCAGGTGCTGCCGCCACCTCCAGTACGGTAGTAGTTCAGTTTTAGTCCGCGAGAGGCCGTCATCGCCCTGTAAAAGAGCGCGTGCTACGGGAAGCGGGAGTCGACAAGGGCGCCGTCTTCGGTTTCACGAAGTACTAGTAGTCGGTGCAGCAGCTGAGACACTAAAACTGGCATCTGGGAAATTCAAAATTAACAATGGCAGGGTATGTTCTACATTTTACTAATTATCACCATTGCACCTTCACCAACTTGTTGCACTTTGATTTTACTTCCTGGTCATCGTATTTTATTTCGGAAGTGATGAGTTTTACTCCTTTTTTCAAAGCAAGAGTTCCAAATATTTTAGAGTATACACTTTGAGTGACGGCCGCAAATTTTAAAGCCCTACTAAAAAATCCAGCCATTATTACTAAATTCGCAATTTTTTTTAAATATTAGCATCAAAAATATATTTATATCGATGAGTATTTCAATAAAAATGGACTTAGCTCTTCTTTATGAATGAGTTGAATAACATTTATTGCTAACTTTCGAATATATATTTTAGTAATGAAAACCTACTGTTTTTGAAAAATAAAAAAAGTTCTAACAAATTATTACCGCCATAAAATGCTTAATATTTTTTATTACGCTCAATTTGAGCTATTTAAACCATGTAAATCATGCAAAAGCATTGTTCCAAGCAAATAATTCAAAATCCTGGATGACAAAAAAGGTCACTGCACCCTCAACGAGCGGTTCTTTCCTCCAAAGAATTTTCACACAAAGTAGGCTGAGATGAGGGCGCCGGTAGCTACAGAAGACTTTTCGTCCTCAAGACATTAAAAGAACTCTTTTTCCATCGAGCAGTTGATTTTTTAAATAGCAGAACCACTAAGCAGTAAACTGGACAAGTACCATGGGCGAAATATTACAGCTTCACGCATATGAAGTCAATTAAATAGAAAGACGTAATAATACGTCCATGGCAATCCTCGCAAAGATTAGCAGGACGTAATATTACGTCCATGGCACGCAAAGTGAGGCCTGGTTACACGGGACAATAGCACGTACAAGTTAATATACGTTTGCGTGAATGATTTTGGTGGACCGGAACCGAACATATACGAATGCATGAACCAAAATAGAAATAGAAATAGTTCTATTTTCTGTTCATGCATTCGCACACGGTGCATTTTGGCGTTCATTCTCGTGTTCATACATTTAGACATTAACCCGCACGTGTTAATGTATCGTGTAACCAGGCCTTAACAGTTCGAATCACCAACGAAGAAATACGCTTCACAACATGCTCCAAGGATGCGCTAATTAGAAATACATTTTGATTTATTTAATATTTTACTTGACCGTAGTAATGTCAATGTTCGTGCCCCACAGTGTATTGAATATTTCATTGTATAAGGATAATCAGCAATTTACAGCTTATTCATAAAATAGAGTTATGGTAAGATTTCTACTGAATTCAGTGGAAATATTGTTCTGTCGTATTTGACTAGTGATAGTAACTTTCACTTCATAGTGCCACCTATCATACAAAAAATTTGAGGCTTATTACATTGATTTTATAATATTTATTGGCATTTCTATGATCAAAATTTATATACTGTTTTTTGGATTCGTATATACTAATTTTACGTTCATTACAATTCCCATATTTTGGAAAATACATGAATAATTGCTGTTATTTGAAAATAAGAGCACACAATTTTTTATTGTAATATTTAAAATTACTCTCTCAATAACATTTTACGCTCACCATTTCACGAAATTTAATGGCTTTTACAGGAGAGAGAGAAACATACTAAACGCAAGCACTATGAATTGATTGATGTTGCGATCCATAAATATTTTTATGCTACTGCCTTCATAAGTCTTCCCAATCAGCGTCAATGGAATTAAAAGGGTTGTCCCGAATTGTTGAGTAGGTATAGGCTGGCAGACTATTAAATGGTTTGTAAAAATGCATGAGCCTCATTTTTTTTGCAATATTTTCGTCACCCCGGGCGCCATGAGGCTGCACTTACGACTACCTGTGATACTTTGAGCTGTTTGTGGTTTTTTAGGAGTCGTTTACTGTAGCTCATACAACGATGATATGCCAACTATCATAACGGTATATCCAGGGCCGGCCTTAGAGCGGGGCGACCGCCCCTGGCCCCGCGTTGTTGAAAAAAAAATTAAAATATACGATAGTTTTGAAAATGCAATTTCAACTATTACTGTATTGTTAAGTCCGTGCTAGAAAAAAAATAATATTTTGAAAAAGAAATAATAATGCAGTAATTTTTATTGTGCAATTGCGTTTGTCAGTAAGCGTTTTTGTAAACTAAACTAAGTAATTGCTTTAGGCTTACAACTAATTAACTTTCATAATCTAACTTATAAAAATACGTACCTATTGAAAAAGCGCGCTTTTTGTGTTTATTTTACGTTATAATTTTATGAATAAATATAATTATAAATTTTATTTGTATTATACTATTTTGAGCTCAACTGCGTGATGGTATCATAACGGCGTAATTACGAAGTCTGAATTTGGGAGGGGAACGCATACTTAGCCAGAGAGTGGTAGGGATTCAAAATGCTCGAGTTTGTAGATGGGGTATAGAGTTTAATATTTTAAGTGAAGGGCCCCGCACTGAAGGTTCGCCCCTAGCCCCGCACCTGCTAGGGCCGGCCCTGGGTATATCCATTTATAGTGCGTAGAGGAATATTTTCCTCTACGCACAGATTTTCCTCTACGCACAGATTTCTACTTAGCTCTTGGAGGGAGAGTTTCTAACAATAATTTTTAGTTATATTTACACTATTTTTTTACCCATTAAGGTAAGACTAGTGACATGTTTGGTGTCATTTAATTCAAATTCTTAGTAAACCTCGAGGGACATTTGTGGGGAACTTGTGATAACTCATGAAATGTAATGACATATTTCTGAATGAAACTTATGTAATGACATATTTCTATTTGAACTTTTTATAATTGACGTTGGTACTCATGTATCATTAAATGAAGCCAAATTTAGAAAAGAACATAAAAGTGACTAAGTTACTAAGGAAGGAAACATCCAGTTGCTGAATATACTTTCTCCTACTCCTCTTCACAAAATTCTTCCATCTATGACTGGCATCACCTTTCCTTTCATTTCAGACCCTGCCATCAACTTACCCCTTTTCCCATCTTTTTCAAACCATTGTCATCCTCAGCCTCGTTGTCGACCCTTTACTTATTAACTATCGCCGTTAATAACACAACACCTTCTCACCGCCATCTCGAAAGCTTTTATCCTCCTCCATCTCATCCTCCTTCTTTCTTGCGTTGTATTTACAATGTATGCAATTAATGCATATTTTATGTTTTTGAAAGATTTGAATGGTTGTAAAATTGCATTCATAGATTAGGAAATTTGATACTCTGTTGGACATCGTATTGTTTTTCGGTTACTTACTCTCAATTTTTTCATATGCATTACTCAGTTAATAAACATAGTGTTTCAGACATACGTTACGATTCACAATGTAAGGGTACATAACAAGATAAATGAAAATCGAATGAAGTTGAAGATGATAAAAATTGTAAAATGTACCGTTTTACTTTTCTGCTAATAGGTAGTGTCTACTCGTAATAGTCAAGTGGATATGTGAGTACATTTAATGCCATGTTTATGACCGGTTTTCTGGTTTTACGCGATGCATGGGCTCAAAGTATCAGCCACGAATATTACAATGGAGTCTCCTCAAGTCGGCTTCCAAATGTGTTGTCAACCATCGCGCACATAAATGAGTTTCAAAAGTCGCCACTGCCGTCGCTGACGGACAAATTGATCCGAGTTTCACGGGGAATTAAGGTATAATTAGGGGTGTTAACGAAACTTTATATACATGATGATGTGATCCATCAAATGCATGTCTTATCTATGTTATTCCTCGCAATTATAAACAATATACTGCAAAATATTGAAAAAAGTGGATCGTATTGCACTCACCACCGCGCCGCGGACAATTTTGAAAACCAATTAATATGCAACCGAAGTGGCCACAGAAATCCGCCTTCTATGGGATGGAATTGGGCCTCCTCTATGCAGTTCCCTTGGTATCAGCGTTGACTCTTGCCTCCAGCTATCTTGATTTTTTATTTAGGATTTTTATTTAGGATGTCATTAATTCTTACATGAAGATGTGATTTAAACGACTAGAGAAATTATTAAAATATTTTTTTAAATACGCAATGCTCATCAGGAGGCTAAAACGGCACAAAAAATTGAGATGCAAAAACTTGGCTGTTTATTAATGGCTATGCATGGAAAACTTTGCCCCACATTAAAGTAATTAGAAGGACTGTCGGGAAAGTGTTAGTTAACTTTGCCTTCTCGCCCATTCGGTCTTCGGGTTATCAAGGATTTGATCAGTTGCGAAATATAGTGTGCTTGTACATTGAATGAATCGATACTGTGCAAGAAGATTGAAAGCGTGTTTTGTTTTATTTTCAAACGAAATATCTGTTTACCTTATGTTGTGTAACTATCATGTATGGTTACTTATTTTTGCTGCAATCCTCATGCAGTTTTTTTAGGCTTTCATAGATACCTTTTCTTATTCTATGAGGTGCACGCTCTGTGGAAGCCCGAATACCCGTATGCATGTATTTGTCTTGTGAGAATTTTTGTTACTCAACAATTTAGTGTTTTGGGTTGGTGGAAACTTACCAGCCGCCAAATACCTTTGAAGAGCCTGGTAGGATATTTAATGTACGTAGATGTGACATTATATTGTCGTAATGTACAGTTTTATTGGCAATAATGCTGACACTGGCCGGAGTAATGGTCTCGCCTGCTAATTAATGGGTGCATGATCGCGTCCCGCCTTGGTGAGTGTCTCCCCGCTCACGACACGGTTTTATGTAATTTTCTGTTGGTCTGCTTCATGAAAAACGTAATTATAAGTTTATCCTTCAACCATTACAAAGGCGAACGGGCCAATAAGAATCGTCGCTTGTCTATGAGAATATTTATTTTCTCAACAAAGAATTGTTCAGGATTCTGCGTGCTGATGTCGTTAAAGAGTTGGATGCTAACAAACAACTTTGATAAGGCTCTTTGGGTATTCAATATACATGGCCGTGATATGATATCGATAATACCACATTATCTTTCCTAGCTATATATAGCCAGTAAAATAGCTTGAGACAGGTGGGAACAAGAGAAGGTCCGGCCCCTATCCGAAATGAGGAAATGTTTAGTGTATAACCAGTCTAACGCCCGCGGCCTGGAACAATCAGAGAGCCTCATATCCGAAAACCAGAGTTGAAATAAACACTTGCAATATTCCACGATTACAAACTTTACTACGACCTAGGTTTCAATCTATTACATCATCTGTAAGGGGAATTCGTCATAAAGGGCTGCTACATCTTCTTCCACCTTAGAGATGATGTAGGATTATTGAATCCTAGATCGCAATAAATTTTATAATAGTGGAAAATTGCAAGTAATTATCTCAATGTTGAAAAATTCCACTCCATCACGATTGAATCTTCGGATTTTAAAAACAAGTAATTCCTCATTTTTTACATTCACATTTACTTAGAATATAAAATATCATGAGGTTTCCTTATTTATAAAAAAAAGTAGCCTAACCTTATATTGAGCTTGCTTTCCTCCTCCCCCGAAGATAAAATATATATGCATTAGGTACTGCTCAGTGGTGGATTCCATATAGAGATAAGGGGGGCTAGGTGAGGGGACCTTAGGGTAACGTACAGGCTGTAGTAGGGGTCCCGTAAGTTACGAAAATTTTGAGGTTTGTAACAACACTGTAAGGTTACTAATTACTAATTTTCCTAAGAAATGAAGGGATCGGGTTGGCGTGGTGGCTAGAGTGTTGGCTTACCACCCCGTGGGATCGGGTTCAAATCCCGGCGGTGGCAGTGAATTTTCTGCCTGACTGCCCGATCCCTGCCTGAATACAGTGTGGAGGACTAGGGTGTCCCAAAAAAACCGAAAGTTTGAAAGTTGAGGGGGCATTTCCATTTTCCTATGCGAATGCATGAAAAAACATCCCATAAAAATTTTCAGCTCAATCGGACAATATTTGACCCTGCCGAAACGCATTCAAAGTTTCAATTTTTGAGTTTTCCAAATTTCATGCAATGTTGCCTAGCTCTAAGGGTCTTGGGGGATTTAAAATTAGAAACCTGTGAAAGAAAATGCTCTCTTATTATTATACTGTCACAATGCGGATACAAATGCACTGTGAACAACAAGCAATATGAAAAACTAGAGTTTTTTGCCACCTTTTTCATACATTTTCCTATGCCGCTTAACAACTAGTAACAGATGTTGCCTCTGAGCCTCATCATTTGTAAATTTTTTCTTGACTAGAAAATATTTTTTAATTGAACTCCTCTCTCAGCAGTATCATTAACAACCTTAAGGTGTTGAACTATAGATAGGCCTTTCTGAGAGTCCTCGTCACTTTTCCATGTGCACGGATCTCGCAAAAAAAAATGTCGGCGAAATACCAATAATCTTGAAAAACTTCACAGAATTTTTCGAAGTGAAGTCAACGAGAGTCAGTTCACTAATAGGTCGATTAGGCGGAAGAGTAGCCCGAGGTGCGTCATCATCAGACCCCCTCACTGTCTCTGATTGCTTCTGCAATGTCTCTTTTCTCGTCGTCAGAAACAATTTCATCGAAGAGGGCCATACAATTCAAGTTATCGAAAGTTTTAACCATAGATGGTTACAAAACTTGGCCAAAGCTGCTGCGTAGTGAGGGTCTTTCTTCCGAGCAAGGACTTTTAGTAGCTCTAGATCCATTCTCGGAGCGCTTACTGCCACGGGAGAGGTGTACCAATGTTTCATTAATGCAATTGCAATGAAGCAACACAATTTGAATAAATTGTCACTGTCATGTGTCGACAAACGCAATTGCTTGCCAAAAATCCACGTTTTAAAAGCGTAGAGCTCCTTATTCATCCACCGTGATTTGTCAGTTGGGCCTTGGGGGCGAACCACATACTTCTCTTTCTTGGGAACCACACCACCCAACCACACTATACACAACTCCAAAAGTTCTTTGTAGTCGTCTCGAGGATGGTGGTTCTAAAATAATATGGGGAATAATTTTAAATACTAATCCTGAGGATGGACTTTAAATCACCCTGAACATCCTGACATTTACCATTTACGAACCGGCAGCTGAAGAATACAAAATTTGATAATGTCATCTACATTTGAAATATCCTTCAAACAGCCTCTTGTCGTCTTCATTACTTGGAAGTAATTTCCCATCCCAGTGTACTGCTAAAGGGTGAACTTGAGGGCGTAAGTCTTGCTTGATACGCCTTACTGTCTCGGTCCTTTTATTCACTCTCATTCTATGTAGATGAGATTTGGAAGATACTAAATGGATTTCATCCCCTTTAAAACCCAATGCAGATGTTTTCGCATTGGCGACAGCCTGGACTATCATAGACCCAGCGGCAGAGGACGTCTGAGTCCGATCTAGGGAAGCAGTCACAGGGCTGTCGGACATTATACTTACTCTACGGCGCTTTCCGGACCTTGTCCGCATTTCAAATTCTGTAAAAGTAACAAAATGTTATTTCTCCCTTTCTTCCGCCATATTGGTCACCCTTCCCGCATCCGGAAAAAATTACTTTCTTCCGAATCCGACGAGCTTGTCGTACTCTCCGCAGACATCTGTCGAACGAGGTCCACTCTCTCATCCAATATTTCCTTTTCTTTCTCATGCGGTTTTCTCCTTAAAAATCCTCTTCTTGAAGTATCTTACAGTTTTCTAAACGCTTATACCACTTTATATCAATACCCGCCATATATCCTTTTCAATCAGTTTTCTTAGATATGTAAAACAACTTGTCCTCCTCCACAGTAATGTTTGAAAGGGCGTCTTTGCAGCCGATGTCAATCAGACGGTCGAGCACTTTGCTGAATTCCTCTCTTGCGGACACTGACTTCTCACTAGTTTTATTTTTGTCTTTCCCAAGGGCACGGTAGTTCTCGTATGCTGTCAGGAGCTTCTTACAATTAATGGCTGCTCGAACCTCCTGCGTAGGAATATTAGACTTTCCCCACACAACAAGTAACTCTTTAATTGCAATCCTTGCTGCATCTGCCGCTGACATCGATCCTGGAGAACAGTGTAGGTTGTAAAAGAAAACTTTGAGAACTTCACGCAGCATTGGGAGTTTACCATTGCCGGGAAAATGTTTGGACTCATTACCCACCAACCACACACTTGTCGCACTTCGCATAACCGGCGTACCCTTCGACTTCAAGCTCATTCTGGCCACCGCCGAAACAGACTCGACCTCGAAACACACGACAATACCTCACGTTATCAGTTAGTGCAAAACACTAAGACTGATAGACTAAGCCGGGATACTTTTAACATAAACAGAGCGATGTTCTGAAGGCGCATAACTCGAATCTCAACGCGACACGGCGCGGCAATATGCACTCGACTGGCGCCTGGCGGCCGCAACGGCGAGCGGGACTTGTAAACACACCGAGTTGTGAGTATGAAGCTCATTTTGACTCAAGTGTTGCTGTCAGCGGCTATAGAGCTAGAGGAGATGGTTTGAACTTAAAATTGGTTGTTTTTTAGCACTTGAGACTCCTTCAGGGTAGGCAACATTGCATGAAATTTGGAAAACTCAAAAATTCAAAATTTGAATGCGTTTCGGCAGGGTCAAATATTGTCCGATTGGGCTGAAAATTTTTATGGGATGTTTTTTCATGCATTCGCATAGGACAATGGAAATGCCCCCTTAACTTTCAAACTTTCGGTTTTTTTGGGACACCCTAGTGGAGGACATTCCTAACCTACCCTTCCCTCATGGCGCAAATGACCTCAGCTGTCGGTCGCCTCTTCCAAATACCCCTACCCTCAAAGAAAAGTGTTTTTAAATCAAAAATGTATCTCTCCTCTCCCGTATATATTCGACAACTGAACAAGATTAGTTTTGTATCCAGTGTAAATTGGATACCCGAAGGTGGAGCTATAACCCCTCTTAGGGGCCTGAGGAGTTATCTCCCAGCAGCAGGGGGTCCGGGAGGTTACGAAAATTTTTCGAATTTTGGGCTTGTAACCAACACTTTAAGGTAAACTCATCAATAATTGTCCAAAGAATTAAAATTTTCAAGCAAATTTTTATCATTCCTCCCTCTTTAGAGGCTCTAACCTCCTGTATATATGCAACGACTGATCAAAATTATCATTTTATCTCGTGAAAATTGCATTATTATATTATCTAGCCCCTCTCTGGACCACTGCTACTGCTGACTTTGTGGGTGAATTTGACCCAATAAGCGTGCCTCACGATGTGTGTGCGCAGTGTGGAGCCCTCAACGTTGGCCATCTAACGAGGAAGTAGCCGTGATTCAAAAAAGGAACCCAACTCCGTCCTCACTCCATCCACCTCGGAAAACCAATTATGACCCCGATCGCGACCACTTGTGTGCTGCATCTTCACCATTCTTCGTCGTGGCCCGGAGATCTCATCATTAGCACGCCCCTCTTGCACTCCATTACTATTTTTCAACCCTTCAAGAGCCAGCCAGACCGCTGCCACCCTCTCTCCATATCATTCCATTCTCTCTCACGTGCTTTCTCTCCCTCGCGTCTGCACTCTTCCCACGGCACTCACGAGCGTGTCCTGTCGTCTCGCCACGCTGCCTCCAAGTTCCCCTCCCACGCCTCCCACCCCCCACCTCCTACCACCTTCTTTTCAATGCAAGCCAAGTTGGTCCGTGGGGTTGGAGGGAAGAGCGGCGAGGAAGTCTCTCTCGCCGCCATAGACTTGACGACCAGCACACGTAGAGTCGTTAGCGGAAGTGAGCGTGTATGATCGTAATTTTTAGTTCATCATCCTGCCGCTCGACATGGTGGGGAACTCGTGGGGGTCGTACGATTACTAGGGTGCAATAAAAATTTAAAACGTTTTTTTTAATGTTTCCATTCTTTAGCCATGATTTAAAACACTAATAGTAATTTCCACACTTTAATATACAATTCCGATATCGACCATAGCTTCGACACTCTTATGTTACACATTATGCTTCATCTCCGTGTATTATCGTAATTTTAGTTCATCATCCTGCCGCTCGACATGGTGAGGATGCGTGGTTGTTGTATGATTTATAGAGTGCAATAAATTTTAAAGTTTTTTTTTCATTTTCCCATTACGGATATGCTTTATATTTAATTCAAGACACCTTCAGTAACTTCCACACTATAAAACTCTCTATCGACCATGGTTTCGACATTCTTATGTCACACATTATGTTTCGTCAAAGTGTTTGATCGTAATTTTAAGTTCATCTGCCTGCCGCTTGGCATGGCAGGGTCGAGAGGGGGTCGTACGATCACTAGGGTGCAGTAAAAATTTAAATCTTTTTTTTCATTTTTCCATTCTATTGCCATGGTTAAATTGAAAACACCAATAATAATTTCCACCCGTAAATATACAACTCCTCTACCGACCATGGTTTCGACACTGTTATATCACGCATTATGTTTCGACACTCTTTACTCTTTAGCGGAAGTTGCCGTGTTTGATCGTAGTTTTCGGTTCATCAACCTGCCACTCGATATGGTGGGGGCGCGTTGGGCTTGTACGATAACTTGAATGCTTTGTATAATAAAACTATTTTTCAATTTTTGCATTGCGTATAGGAAAAAGGAAGAAATATGAAAGTTCTGTAGGTTGGTAATTTGATGTATTTCGTCATGGAACGTATACAATAACTCTAAGGCAGATAAAGGGGTACGAAATAGGTGTATAATTATTTTTATTGCATATTCAATGTGCGCAACAATTCATTTGGAGGGTGAGGGGTTTTTTCCAATCACTATCTCTAATACACATTTTTTGCCGGCGATTGCATTAAATCTCCGCCGTAAATATATTCCAAATCAGAGTTGTTGGCTTTGCACATGAAAAAATCAGTTATGTTACCCTCATCAACCAAGTTTTCCGTCAACCACATGTTTTATTCTTTTATCCAGTTTTATTTTTTTTACCGATTTTGCGACGTTTTTTCGACGTACAGAAAACATTTGCTGGTAGTTTTTCACGTCTGAAGACCGTAATTGATCTTTCAGTTTTCAAGCGTAGTACTCGCATTTACGAACTTTGCCGAGTTGAAGAATGGAAAGTGGATATTTTTATATTCTTCTATCATTTATAAAGTATGGGGTGATTCGCAAAATGCTCCATGCAAATCAGTATCAGTCGGTAGAATACTTAAATTATAATGATCTTAAGCATAATAAAATGGATGGTTTTAGGATTCGTTTGAGATTGACTAGCTGTTTTTTAGTTTTCAGTAGGTATATCCATTTCTAGATGAGATACGGAGGAGATGAGGTATAGATGGAGGGAGTATTTAGCGGGGAGGGGATGTGGAAAACAGTGTTGGAGGGTAGAATATTAGGTAAATGAGGGGGTGGAAGGAAGAGAATAGAATTTCTAGATATAATGAAAGGTAGTTGGCCTTACAGTGAATTGAAGAGGGAAGTGCTTATAGGTAGAGGAGGCTACCAGAATGCTTTTGAAGTACTCCATGGAAACCTACCTTAATCGGTGGAATACTTTAATAATAATAATCTGTAGAATCATGTGCAGGATGCTGTGTGGAGTTAAAGAAGAAACCTGTAGAAGTGCTTCGGATGAGCATACAATTGTTGCAGTCGCACTCGCTGCTAACAGTTCTCTTTTCTGCGTCGGCGAAGATTCTTTCTGCAGATTCAGAGGGTTTAGCGCGTGTAGTGTCATGGGGTGTTTTATGGGGGGTTGACGAGATGGGGGATATTCTTTGATTTTCGGGTGTACAAAGGGAGAGGGGTGGTGATTGATGCGGGAATCATAGGGAAAACTGAGAGGGTGTGAAATAGGCGAGAGACTACTACTACTAGGATACTTGTAGGATAGTGTCTAGGCGGTTGATTTTCCCTACATTTTTGTCCAGGGTTGAGCGACATCTTCGCCAAACTACGTTACAAAAAGTTACGGACCATTCTTTTAGTACAACCGGGCAT
This sequence comes from Ischnura elegans, assembly GCF_921293095.1. Taxonomy (NCBI): domain Eukaryota; kingdom Metazoa; phylum Arthropoda; class Insecta; order Odonata; family Coenagrionidae; genus Ischnura; species Ischnura elegans. The sequence continues at coordinate 68,221,974 of NC_060252.1, forward strand.
CAACACTCCTCAAGCCGCCTAAATTGCCGCATGGCGGTGGGTGTTAGGACACCAGCCATAAGCAAAAATAGAAGAAAAGAAAATGAGATTCTGTATAAAGGGAGAACAATAAAGGAGTTAAATAAATACCACCTAGGATTTATTGAAGTCCTTCATTGTTCGAGGGAAATGAATTCCTAAATCAATCGGTGCACTGATGTGAATAAGGTAACCTAATATAATCTGGGAACGCCCGAATTTTTCCATTAAAATCTTTTTACAATTGGTCGTTGTAGAAAATTAAAAATTAAGTCGCGGATAAGATCGAACCTTGCAGGGCGCCGACTGATAACAGGAAGAAGCCATTGTATCAGTCGAGTGCTACACTATTGCAATGCTCTTATTACAGCCGCTTCCATTTTTTAGCAGATCGACAGATGCAAATGCTTTTTTAAAGGTTATAAAAAGAAATTAGTAATTTTTCAGTCATTAGTCAGTATAATCGAAAAGGAATTACTATTTCAATGTTGAAAATTCTCTCCTTTCTCTTATGCGATACTAATTACTTAAATATCTACCTATCAACTGCTGAATCTTTGTTCGAAAATATTTGTAATAAATAGCAAAAGATAAGTCCACGCGTCTTACGTGTTTTATAAATACATTTGAATCACCCTTATCTTGCAAAACCAAGGGAGCGAGAATTAGTCTGTATTACATTTTTTTCAGGATTTCCTAGAATGCCATACAATTGAGGTAACGAAGTGGTTAAATTAACCACGATTTTATTGTATGTGATTGTGTAATAAGTTATGATACGTCCATCTTAGTAATAATAATTCGAATGCATCAGGATCAAATGAAGATATCTATGGAAGAGGTATCGTAAATACTTGTTGAATAAAACAATACATGTCCTTTTCCACTCCCTTGTTCAATTATTTAAAAATATTGAAGCCTTTAGTAGATTCAAATGGTTACCAGAGAGTATTAATCAAGGGATACTTTAATTCCATTGGATGTAGGTTTTCGTTTCTTGATTCATCCAATTCCTATTCCTTGCACCCCCTTCCCTTCTTTGGCTTTAAAATCTACCTGGGGGTTCGAGTGATCTGCGCTGCGTGCTAGTGGGCCCTCCACCAATTTTAGCCCCTCCTCCTCCTCCCACGAGTGGAGTCAGCTTTGGCTTTCGGATCCCACTCTTAGGCGAACGGCGTGGGGACCGCGATTTTTGCGTCCCATCCGACGGACTGTGAAGTGCTCTCCACTTGTCGCTCAAGAAGGGCTTTGGAACCCACGCACGGTGAAGTGTGCCACTGTTGAGTTCTCCACGGTTCGGAACGCCACGAAGTTCCCGTCTCCACGGCCTTTACGATCCTAATCCAACACTTTACGTTTCAATGGTGGCGGAGTTTTTTTTTCCTCGGCACCTGAGAGTGTAGCGGAAAAGTTATACGTTTTATTCAATTGAAAACAAATTTCTATGGGCCTAATACGCTATTTCATTTAAGTTTAACACACTTATATCATTAAAATTCTTTTTACAAACTTTTAACTATTGTAATCAATTCTGGTAGTGAGAAAAAATATTAGAAAAAAGGTTTTAGTTTCAAAGTAAAATTTTACCCAGAAAAATTAGTCAACAAAAACATACAGAAATATTCAATTTCAGATGGTCGATTCATTGTTTGTGGAATTAATTTCATTCCTCATACATATTTATACTTATTTATTGCATTACCTTTTACGATATCTAATAAGATGTTTGAATCGTAAATTGTTCAGCTTTCTTAGGTATTTTGGAAGTGGGGTCCACATTTTTACAGATGAAGTCATTTGAAAAGCAAAATACATTATGATAGCGTTCACACCGAAAATATTTGTTTTAGTCAATAATATCGTAAAAGTTATGAAACTATCACAAAAGTAATTTATACTCCACGTAATTTTGATGGTTAGCGGAGACTTTTTAACTTCATGTTAATACGGAAATTATGCTATAGGTTATCAGTCGAAGGTATTTCATCGACGCTGGTATTTCAAAGAGGGTAGTGTTCATCCTGGGAATTAGGAAAATCTTTTGTATGATGCTCAATGGATAACCAGTGAAATGTCGTGGAGGTAACGAAGTGGATAAATTAGCCACGAGTTTAATTTCTGCGGTTCACTCACAGGTAATAATTTATGCATTTTAGTTATTGGATTCAGATGTATGGGGATCAAATCAAGAAATCTATGAAAGCAGGGGCGGATCCAGGATTTCTCTCTGGGGGCCATAAGGGTCTGACAGGCAAACGATCTTCTCATACTTGAGTATTTTTAGATAGAGTGAAAGGGAGTAGGTCTTATTGTGAATTGAAGAGGGAAGTGCATGATGGAAGGGGAGGCTCCCGAAATTCTTCTTAAGCACTCCATGGAAACCTACCTTAATCGGTAGAATACTTAAAAATATAAAGCATAGAAATAAAGATTATCATGAATAAGCTAGATATGGGCAATTTTTTTTAAATAAAGGGAACATTTTTAAAATGTAATTGCTAACTTAAGGCTTAACTATGCAAAACCTTCCCATTATGGAAAAGAAAAGAATATATTATAAAAAGGCTCACTTGTATATTTAAATAGGCACGGCCTGGGTTTCATAACATAGTTACATCTCCAGGTGGCCGATCATGCATGTATCTCCTTCTATAACAAGTCGACCCAATCGAAGGCCGCTCCTTCCCCATCTATCCTTTCTCATCCCGCCTCCTAACTCCCAACAAAACTCCTTCCCGATACTTAGATGTCCTTACTGTCCGCACCCGACTTGTTACGAAAGGGGATGAATGAATGATCAGTCGCCTGAAGATATAACCATGTTATGAAACTCGTCCATGCTAATGCACAAGTGGACCTAAAAAATCGTTTTAATTATTTTATTTTTCATATTTTAAATGCACAGTGTAAGGGATGTGAATAAGTTTCAGTAGACTTTTGCTTCAGTACCATTCTTCATCAAAGTACCCAAGTATAGCTTTGGTGGTTGTCTGTTGTCCCTTCATTAATCTAATAATTTAGTTATCTCCTATTCAAGGCCATCTAAATTACGATTCAAATATAATATCTTGAAAAGGAGGTATATGTTGGATAATAGAGACTTCCTCTATTTTTCAGAACCATAATTCATCATAATACCCAATGGTAGTAATGGGGATTGTCTGTTCTCCCTCAATTACGTAGAAACAAACTTATTATCTCCTACTCAAAGCTTACCATCTACGATTCGGATACATAAACCAGCCTTTTAATTTGGTTAGGGATATCTTAGTCTGTCATTCTATTCAACTAGTTAGGACGCTGCATCGACAGTGATAAATAAGTGAGCATTGTGTGTGTGATTATTGATAACGGACTAAATTGCTCGTTAGGACAAACCTCTCGTTCTCTATCCGCTGCACACGGAGTGTATTGGCACGGTATTAGTGCAAGCAAAAACCTGCCAATGTATTGTATATATTTTTAATGTGCTAGTAATGCCCTAAAAATAATGGATATCTAGTACTAGCAGGCCACCGGGCGTTGATAGGGAAGGATAGCATCCAGAGAAGTAGGAAACTTAGAACTTGGATTTCATGATCACATAGGATTTTTATGATACTTCTCTGAGCGTGTCAATATGTGTGCCTATACTGCAGGATGTCCAACCTCAGAGGTTATATGACGTGACGTGACAAACAGTCATGAAAAGCGACGCAAAATACACGTCGGACGTAATTTAAAGTAGCACTACGAGTTCAAGAGTACGAGATGCACCTCTTACTTATATTCGGTGGCAATCCGAGGAGCCGTATGGAAACGCATAGCGGACAAACAAACACACATCCTCTTTTATATATTTAGATGGATAATACACCCACTACTTTGTGTTATACAATAGAACGCATTGAGAGAGGATGATATGGTTTCCCTAATTGGGCAATTTTTTTTTGAGGTAATGGGAAAATAGTGTGGATATCGGAAGGAGAATTACGTTAAAAACAGGAGAATTCGTGGTAAAAGGGGAATTAAAGGCAGGAACCCTTGAGTTTTAAGACGCAAAAAAAGAGAAATACGCACTGAAGACGTCTTACGCGGAGCTGCGTGCTTCAGGAATTCGATCTTTGAGAAAATGAGACGAGTCTTGGGGGATTTGAGCGTTGTTGATGGCGCCATAAGAAATAAGCTGGATCGAGAAGAGAGAAGAGACAAAAGGAGACGTTTAGGATGTCGGAATGATGACGGAAAATCGTGGAGGAGAAGGTAGTCTCTGAGGGATAACTTAAAGCATGAGCTATTTTAAGCTATTTTGATCTAGATTTTAATATAATTTGCGAGTTCAATGGGAAATGATTTTTTCCGCGAAAATATATTATATTCCACCATTTCTTTTTAAAGTACTATATAAAATGTAATATTTTATGTAAGATTTTTCTATGTGGATGCACCAGATTGAAAATATTGAAATCGATATTTATTTTCGAAATCAATGTCGGTCAAAAAAAAAAGAATTGTGCATTGTACAAAGCTAACAATAAGTCTATTTTGAAATGTTACAAAATATCATAAATTTGCATACCATGCGAAAATTCTTGATCTCATCAGATATCTGAGGGAAGCGATGAAAGAATATTTGATCCAAGTTCTCAATTTATATGCTTTAGTTCAGTCTGTCTTCATAAAATCAGAAGTCCACCATATCAACTTTAGGCTTATTGTTATGATAAAATTTAACATGGTTGCCTATTCAAGGTTGCCCATCCTTAATCATCTTTTTCATTAATTGAGCTCTGTGGAATAGGTGTACCCTATGATAATAACTATTGTTTCTATTAATCTTTTCAAGCTTTTTTAAGCTTTTCAACATTTTTTAAGCTTTTCCTGATAACCTTAAGACTTAAACATTTTGAGACCTTGAGGATTTTGAGGACTTAATAAACTATGAGCGCTGCAGCAATTCCTCTGAAATTAACCTCACCAAAGAATACGGTTATTCATTTCAAATTCAGTGTATTATATCAGTTATAATTTGAAAATTACGTTACTACTGGAAAGTTTTCAAACCTCACCAGCACAAATAAAGTAAGTGGTCACCAAAGTTCTTTGATATCATGACACTGAGGGATTATGTGAAATTGTTCATTAATTTTAAGATTAAATTTTGGTGACGTATGCGTAATAATTCGTTCTTTTAAATGCCTGACTTTACTTAGAATGGGGAAAAATATTTATAAATATTCTGATGTTGTTCAGTGATATGACTCCTCTTTGCTTCTAGTCGGAAGACTCCGTATACTATCCAAATGTTGAATTATGTATTTTGGCCTATTATATCGGTAAATGTGAAGGGCTTCTCTCTATCTTACTTTTCGTTGGCCATACGCGAAACCATCTACTGGGCACATCGTTAAAAATCCCCTCGCGAGCTGGGGAAAGTTATTTTTGGATTAATTGAAACGATTGATTTTCGTAGACGCCTGCCGTGTGCGGAATGCGAGCGAGTTTTAGATCAGCGAGGTTCCTTACAATGTTTTAAAGGAAATATTTTTTTCAAGGACGAAGGAAGGAAAATTATTAGGTACTGCGAATAATTAATTTTTCCCCGGGAATAAGAAGCATGGGATGCTTAAACAATGCAGCCGGATACAATTTATTTTAATCATTTTTTATTGCTCTTACGCTGTGAAAATTTTACCATACTGTACGATCATGTATACCAACATAATGAAAAGATGGGCAGTCGGACTCTCCAAACCAAATTTAAAAATCTAAGTCCCGTTATTTTATGAACAGTCACACCTCGCACATCGCAAGTGTCGTACATTTCGATTGGAGGACGGGTCATAGAAAAAAATGTCTGAAATATGAATTTAAATATTAGAGTGCCAACCGATTTTCTAGGTACTAAGCTAAAAGTTCCGACGCAGTTTTGCTGATTTTGCTGTCGGTCAGTAAAAGGAATTGGGTCTCAAAAACAACCAAATGTATATATTAATAAACTTCAGGAAATCTTTATTATATATGGTCTCACCTTTTTAATGTATTAATTGACGAATTTTTGGTAACATGAGTTAATTTTTATAATTTAAATAAAATAGTTAATCGTAAAATAAAATGAATATTGACTATTGAATGATTAGTGATAGCGCTCCCCGGCACTGTAAGAATTTGTGGGCATATCCATTTGTTGTTTATATTCAATCATGGAATAAATATAGTGTTTATTTTTCTACTCGATGCGTCCATATTTCTTCTCTCTCAAATGAGTCTCAGATTGCAAGGAGAAATATTTGCTGTCAGATGTCTCGGTGGAATTCTATATTGCTCTGAAACTCAACGTTCTCCTTCGTTGAGATGCAATTCCGGTTTTGATTATGATTCTCACCAGTCTCGGACGTGATGGAAGAAAATTTCAAATGACAGCTAAGGAATTCATCTTGGAATCCAGTTCTCAGGTTGACGCGGGACCGAATCTACCTTCCAGACACAGGTATCCGCTTTCGTGGGATGACTTTTCGGAGGACTCCTCCTCCTTGGTCAACTCTCTGTGGGATGGGAGTGGTAGAGAAGTAGGAAGAACTCATATGTTCTGTTTCTCGATCATGAATCATCGTGGTGCTGTTCCTTTAATTGATCTAGATGCTATACTGTGTGCACTATCTAGTAAGATGGTGCGAAAAAACTCAAGTTACGAATTTCGTGTCGCTTTTGCGCGAAAAAGTTGCGATAATTTAGTAAAAGGAAAAAAAAAGAATTATTAAGATCGTACGTCATCTTCCGATCCCTCAAAGCACCTAAAAAATGACGAAAACGAAAATTATAATTTTTTTCGTAGTATAAAAAGGAAAATTTAATATTTATTTTTTTATCGCTAAAGCTACAAATGATCACAAATATTATAGTTTATGCATATTGTTCGCCGGGAAAGTGTAAAATCTTATACAATATAGATTATTATTAATATATACGTATACATGGTTTTAAAGAGTTATTTCCGATCGCGCGAAGTAATCAAAAGTGTAAAAAGTTTGCATTTTAGCCTATTTTTCAGAGTTGTGTAATAATTATTAGGTGCACAACTAAGTTCCCGATGTTTGTTACTAGATGGCTCTGGTAGTGGTTGCAGGTCGATTTCGACTTATCGGAAACGTCACGGTGGAGTGGAAGTAATAAGTGGCTTTCCAAAACAATCATTCTAATCGACCGATTAATAGGTATCACCCTTATTCATTATGATATAGAAGGTAAATTATGATTGCATGTTCTCGAATTGCACGAAAAAGTGCAATGTAGATTATGTTTCCGCCATTTCAGTTCTACATTCTCTTTCATTATTTTTTATTTTTGTTTGGTGAATGCTTCCATGTATGTCTTATCGAAATGTTATCGCTACATTTTGAATTAATTTTTGAACGTATTAATCAGTGGTGATAGTACAGAGATGTATACACTGGTATTATCTAGTAGTTGGGATACTCGGCTGCCGCCCGGTAGGATCGCGTTCGATTCCCGGTACATGTTTAGAATTTTGTAGGTCTCGGTGGCGGCGGGGATCAGTCCTCGCTTGTCATACCGAAAGTCGCGGGTTCGAGTCCCGCCTGGTTAGGTTGCCCCTATCCAGGGCATGGATGTGTGTGATTGTCCATTGTTAATTGCTGATTTCCCCGATGTAAAAGCCTCATTGTGCTGTTTTCGGGGATCATTAAGATAAATCAAGGGTGCCAAGTTATAAAAAATATTGGGGGGGCCGTACGTATTGCCCCGGGAAAAATTATAAACAGTGAGTTTTAAAGTTTTTACAGCATTTTAGAAGAGTCATATGATCAACATTAGAACTGTGAAAACTCGACTCTCGATAACTTGACACTCCGGGGAAAATCGACAAGCCTGAAACATTTTTTCCTCACTCCCTTAACAAATTTTTGAGGGGTATCGGGCCCCCTCAGGCCCCAGGGAGTCGGCGCCTCAGATAAATAAATAAATACGACAAAATTTTGGCTGATAATAGTCTCTAGTAGTCTTCATTTTATAAATTATAATGTGTTTCACCTACCTTCCGGGAAAGTTTTACTAACTTTAGCTAGCGCTGGTGAGGGGAGTATTTTTATGATCTCTGAGATATAGATTCGTTGTAAATACCCATGGTAAATACCCATTGTAAATTAAAATGTGTTTCACCTACCTTCCGGGAATGTGTTACACTCTACTCCAGCGCTGGTGAGGGGAGTATTTTAATGATCTCTGAGATATAGATTCGTTACAAATGCACATGGGCACTTGTTGCCGGCATTTTCCGGCGTCCGACGTTCATTCGGAGAATCAATCACAAACTTGACCGTGTGGGGAATCTAATCTGTTTATTCTCCTCCGCTCCCCTTAGCGTACACCTCATCCTCTTCCTCCGAGTAAGGATAACAGATTGACTGCATTTATCATGTTTGACAGACCCCCTAGCCTTTGTCCGAATTTTCCTTATGGGATCGTCACCATGACCACGAGGTGTGTTCAGAAAATAACGGGAATTTTATTTTTCGAAAAAAAAAGTTGTAAAAAATATTTATTTTTTCGCCTGCATTGAAAGTTTTCGCATTCAAAATAGTCCCGATTATATATGAGGGGATGATAAGCCAAGGGCTATAAGTGATATTTTTCTCAACGTAGTTAGGTAAACTTGATTTTTGGAAAAATTACACAAAAAACTTGGTTACCGAGGGATATGAGTGACTCACAGAACAGAGCAGCACAGAACAGAGACTCACTTATTGAGTGAAAAATCAAATGCACCACTAAATATCTAATTGATCTCATTTGTTATCTACACCTAATTTCTGTACCTAACTCTGTTTATAAAAGAGTAATCACTTGTACCCCTTGGCTTCTCACCCACTCCTATTAATTAGATTAGATGATCATTACCATTTCTTTCACTTTTCCCACGTTTTCATCGTTTGTTGATGTGCTGGGCGTCGAGGGAGCACGTCAACGTCTTTAAGACCATCTTGGAAACGCTTATACCACTCGTAAAATTTTGTTTTACTCATAGCAGACTCACCATAGGCCTTTCTCAACATTTTTCACATTTTGTTGCACTTAATTTTATAGGTTAATCTTTGATTTGCGATCATTCTTTGATCCATTTTTTAAACAATTATTATATGCCTAGCATTTATTTATAAAATTATTTTATGACTAAAATAAATTGTTTCCTGCTCATTTTTATTGGACGCTTTTTCTCAATTTTCTTCCTCTTTTTCATCGACGAAATCTTGTAACTTATTTTAACTCACTTCCCAATGTCGGATAGGCTTGAAATTTTGCACACTCCTTTCTCCTGATGATAATACAATATTAAATAATCGTATTGAAGTTCCATCCGTTGTTCTATAGTTTACCAATTTACGGAAAAAGTTGCGAAAAATGCAACAGTATAAATAAATGCAAATAAAATTGTTCCAAGCGAATTTTATTAATATAGAATTCTCTTTACTAGAAATATAGGTTTAAACTAATTTTTAGTAAGATAATAATTATTCTTTAAAGTATTTCGATGTTTAAAAAATACTCAAAATGTGTAAATGATCAAGTCAATACGCAAGATAAATATGTTTTCATAAGAGCAACTAATCCTTTTATTGTTTTATTCGTCCATAAATTCGTCATATCAAAATTTCATTCAAAGTGCAATCAAAATTTCATAGGTATTACAGCTTGTATTTCGCCTGGAAGTCAACATTAAGCAAAAATCGCATTGGGAATATAATTTTGCGTTTTCACAACTTAGGTAGAATAAGGAAAAAATAAAATAAATAAATCCGAGAAAATACTCGCTTTGATTCATTTCTTTCAAACCGTAATACATGTCTATTTTATGGTGGATATAGGTAAAAATAATACTACACCCCAGTGGACACTTAATATATAAGAATTTTCACTATCAAATATGATTATTTCTATTAAATACTTGAAATAAATAGGCGTAGGATTATACCTGATAGTAATAACAGCACATTCCTACGAGACGGCATTAAATGGTAATGTGGGTTGCATAACTGCCTATAGAATACCGAATTTGGCCAAAGTTGCGAAAACGCAATATTTATTTTTTATCATGAGTAAATTTTTTTGAAGGCCAATATTTTCGATTTACCTGTAGTATTTTATTAGGTAAAATTAAATGAAAAAATAATTTACTTCAAAGTATTCCTTTACTCGGCCAGTGATGGGTTAACGAACTGATTATCTATATGGGAAATAGTTTTTAATTTTCTCAATATATGACGTTAGCTGTGCATTTTTTTGCAGAGGTGTCTTTAACAGCTCTGATTAATCGATAACGTGATTCACCACTAACATTAGATAATAGAAATTAAAAATAAAAAAGATTTAAAAAAGTCGCTTTTACCATAAACAGCATAAAATTCACTACAGAGAAATGAGTAAGCTTTTCATCACTATGAGAATAATTCATGGGGTCTGATTAGGTTTAGATTTTAATATTGGGATCTAATCCATACTCACCTATTAGGCTCTCTCAACACTAATTTCTAATAAACTTGAGCTGCACTAACGTTTTATTCTCCGAGTGAAGAAAAGCGTATGATTTACTTGTTAGTGGATTGTATAGAAACATTAGTTTTCTTTCAAATCTTTTTAATTTTATTTACGATGTATACCTTTTAGCTGGAATCTTGTATTTTGTTCGGTTGAGTTTGTTTCGGGATTATAGAATGGGTGACAAGCGGGTGCACCTGCCTTGAAAGCAATGCATGGAGGACGAGGTTGTGGAAACACGGCTATCAATTATGTTCCCCCTCAGCACTGGCAAGCCCTATTGCTTGAGCTCCACCTGTGTTTCGTAATACCGGTTGAATTATTGCCTGGATTTCTGCCCTATTCATGGTCTTACGCTGCGTTCATACCTAACCCAATTTGAGTGAACATTCCAGGTTAGAATTTCAGCTTGCTGGTCTTGATGAAGACTTCATTCATTTGCGCTTGATCCGAGCTGCTGGTTTAACAAATGTCAATGGGACTGTATCATAATTTTTACTTATGGTGATTTTTCGGCCTATAGGCTGCGTTGGCTGTTGACTAGAAACTTCAGCTGGGTTAAGGCCGTTTTACACGCACGTACTCTCACAATCTGACGTTTGCACGAAGGCGCCGTCCAAATTGCGTCCTGTATAGCGGTGAATTGCTAGAACACATGCGAGATTTCCTTTATTTAATCGGAAATGTACAAATTATATTAAATTCTCATATTCTTGTTTCAAAGCTCCTAAAACTTTTTGTGCAATGTTATTGTTTTTTTGTATATGACGTTGTAACTTGTAATGTAATATAAACGCTATGCTTTCTATGTTGCCACTGCGTAGGATAAATGGAACCTTCTGACAAGCCATATGGCTTAGAAGTACAAAGTTTGTATATGCTAATAAAGGCAATCTATAATTAGGTCATCCATTTTATAAAATGACAATATGATATATCTCAGACATGTTGTATATATTATAAAATTTTAAATTTTGCGACTGTTATTTTGATTATATGTTACAAATGGATATTAAAAAATAAATATACAAATAAAAAAAAGGATCCGTGGACGTGAGTTGGCAAAATGACCACTGTTCTAATTTCGTACGTGCATTTGCTCAATTTCGCGCCGTTATAGAAATAGAAGCAGTTCTAACCTGCACAATTCCGTGCCCCGTGTAAAACGGCCTTTGGATGTGATGGAACAAACTTTTGAACGAGAAAAAATGTTATCATTGCCCACTTGATTTAGTGTCGAAGGAACGCGTTCGTCGCTCAGCGTTTTCATGAAGTTAACTCCAGGGAAACATTTTGTTGATCTTATATTGACCTGATGTTGATTTGTCTTACGCCGATCTAAATTTGATCGTGTAGTTAAGCAATGAGTTTAAACACGAAAAATTCGATTTTAAAGTGATAGGTAGTACATAAATGTTTAATTTTTCAGTGAAAATTTCTAAACTTGAAATTGGAGTACATTCTAAAAAAATTACCTTACAGAATCATGGGAATTATTTGAATTTAATTTAAATTAAATTATTTTTAATTTGATTAAAGTTTAATTTCAAGAATCATTAGCATAAGAAACCGGGAGAAATTAAAATCGTTTTTGGGAGAGAAGTTGGAAATATGTGACGCTTAATTTTCAATTTCTATAAAACCATCATAGCTACGGCAGTGTCTTATGGTTCACAATTATGTTAAGTAAAAAATTGGGTACTTTATTTCTGGGGACACCAACGTAAATTTTCCCTCGAAATACTTCCCTTATAAATGCAAAAAAAAGTATTCCGGTACCGGGAATCGAACCCGGGCCTCCCGGGTGAGAGCCGGGTATCCTAACCACTAGACAATACCGGAGATGTTTCGTAGTGGAATATCTTATAGTATTTAATTGATTTTCCTTTTAAAAACCTTAATTTTTCACTCCACGGTTCACGAGGGAGCGAAAGAAAGAGATTAGTGTTTTTTAGATGAAATTAGGGGAATTGCAGGGGGAAGTTTATTAAGTAAACGGAGACTACCGGAATACTTCGTAAATACTCCATGATAACCAACCTGAGTCGGTTGAATACTTAATTATAATAATAACGGCCTTTTAAATTCACCCAAGAGTTTCCTCTTTTCATCCATCAACGGTAGGGGGTTGTTCTCTTTGTTCTCCGACCACCACAGCTTTTCCACGCTCCCGAAGGAGTGGCGCTATCTCTGAACGAGTGAAAATAGCCATCTCGCAGCTGTATCGACGATCAAGGGTTAGACGTGAAGGAGATGGCAAAAACGCCGAAAATTTTTAAGGGTGCACGCTTCCCAGGCAGAAAGCGTGACTCTCAGTAAGTAATGACAGCGATATGCCCTCTGGATATGCATGATAACGGCAGAAATCAACACACATTATGCAGCGGGAAAACCTAAAATTATTCGTCGTGGTTCTGAATCTTTGCTACACTGTCTTTTTAAATGTAAGTGATTCACAGACTTGGTAAAATTATTGAGAAGAAGTCACTGGGGTTAATTACAGTCACTTGGTAAAAAAATAAACCGATTACGAGCATTAATTACTGATTTTAAAAAAATTAATCAGTAAAATTGCAGTTAAAATTGCTTATTGTATGATTGTAGAATTACAATTACTTCTTATAATACTCTAAAGACCACCTGGCAACTGACGAATAGTGCAGTAAACATGTGGAATAATTGAGTCATAGAAATTGATTGTATATACATTTGGCGATATGTACGATTATAACAGCTGTACAACACAATAGGCGTCAAATGTTTTACCCATGATAAGAATGATATAAGGGTGGCTGAAAATAAACAAGCGAATTACGTGGGAGAAAGTAAACTACGATGACAAGCAAGTATTATTAGTTCCTCTTTCTCGTGAACGAGTATTTTTACAAATAAAAATTACGTATTCATAAAAATTAATCGTTACAAGTACAAATTACTGCAAAAGTAATCGTTACAAGTAATCAAACTACTTTGGAAATGGACGTCGTTTTACACGGGGCATGGAATTTCACAGGATAGAGCTGCATTATTTTTTCTATAATGGCGTGGAATTGCGCGAATGCATGAACGAAATTAGAACAGGGGCAATTTTGTCATCTCACGTCCACGCATTCTCGCATGTGTTCTAGCAATTCCCCGCTTTACACGACGCAATTTTGACTGCGCCTTCGTAAACACGTCAGATTGTGCAATTACGTACCCCGTGTAAAATGGCCTTAATGATTGCTCATACGTAAAGATTCAGTGGCGTGACCATTGGGGGGATGAGGGGATGTAAGTCCTAGAGAAATCAAAAAATTGTTTCAAAATCTTGTCTGGATTTAAGTGCATTTGCTTAAAGTTAAATTTTAAGTGCCAAAATGATGTAAAATATTCAGGCATGTTATTTTTCAAAAATTTTCCTTAACTCCCCGTTTCGTGGGGGGGGGGGGAGGTAGCCCCCACTAATCCCTCTCATCCACCCCAAAGCATATTCCTCGGTACGCCACTGTAAAGTTGTGAACCCCTTCATCATATATGCCATATTCACAAATCACCACATATGCTCAAAGGTAACCATTGCCTCTCATTTTGGTCAGATGGCGAAGGTTAGACTGAAGCAGAACACGGAGAGAATGGGGTATGTTGCGTTCCGAGTTAGTTATTGCGAGTCGAGAGTAATAGTCGACTGCTGTAATTGAAATATCCTGGCTGATGATGAATTCATTTGAAGCTAATTGCCGTTGCCTGAATGACAGCGTCCACATGATTTCCTCGCACCCCTCACATCCGCAATATTTCTCTTCCTGACACCCTAAGGCACACCACCTATAACGAGCAATGCACCCCACAGTGGCGTAACTACATAGGGGGTGAGTAGGGTAGAACCCTCCCCAGAAAACTTCCCTCCAGAATTATCGTCCTCCTTATCAATTATGATAGTTTGTCTTCATTTTAAATAATAATAATAAATAATAAACATTGACAGTCGTTGACTCATTGGTCCTTTAGGCATTGATAAATGAACAAAAAATGAAACTCAAAGATCCTGAATAAATGTGGACATAATATTGCATAGAGTGAATGAGAGTGTGTACATAATATCGCATAATATATTATAATCCAAAAGGTATCACTATCAATTTCACTTTTCATTTCAATGTTGGAATTTTTCAAATCGATAACTTTTAATTTAAAACTTACTATGATTTTTATACTTCAATATCATCAGGAGGTGAATTCCATCTGCGGAATATAGATGCTATGAACGAACTATGATACATCTCTGGCTATCCTGCCAGCGTCTTCAGGTCGAAGGTGTTGGCTGTTGGTTTCTGCCTCGCTTATATACCTTAGGCTGGATGGGAGCTGCTCTGTGATTGGCTGTCTGACTGAGCGCTTCTCTTTGATTCGCTCTCTCTTTGACGACTCCTTTGTAGACGCTGTGAAGGAAGTAATCATCTTCTCTTTTGAATTTCGACGGTGTTTTTTAAATTTCTATTGCTTCCCTGATTTGTCTGAGGAAGTATCGGCACTCCTTAACTAAAAGTTTCTTTTCTTCAAATTGGATGTCGTGGCCATCCCAGAGCAGCTCCCATCCAGCCTACGGTATATTAGCGAGGCAGAAACCAACAGCCGACACCTTCGACCTGAAGACGCTGGCAGGATAGCCAGCGAATCTGTTGTCTATAAACAAGCTGACGCGAAAGAAAATCCTGAAGAAATGCAGATATAAGGCCATCGCCGCGGAAACCTACGTTCTAACATTTTCGTTTGGTTTCACTTGCCATCTCTGTTTATTAGCCACCCGGTTTGGTGTGCCACTCAATCTGCCCCCCCCCCCCCCCCAATAAAGCCAAGTCGTAGTTACGGCGCTGGCTCCTCCCTATAGACCCTGCAGCGTGCGTTGCGTTTCTCACCCGAAAGCTAATGCATTTTTGAGTCGTCGACGGCGCAAAATTCAAATATCCCCCGTGATAGCCACGCAAGCTCTTCGGCACGTGGAGCCATTGGGGGAATGGGGGAGGGAGATTTAGGAAGAAGTTAGGGGTGAGGTGTTCGTGGTGGGGGTGGCGCAGTCGAAAGCGTCGACTCCCTGAAGAGCAGCGCGTGGCACTGCGGCTGTCGTATTGCATTCACGCTTCCCGCTAATATAAGCCTGCCTTAACGGGGAATAGGCGCAAATATTGCGCCTTCAGTTTTAAGGCATGCTGTATCTTATTAAACATGCTAAATGTAGTGTTGTACTCGCTGAAAAAGAAAACAAACATTAATGTCTGTTGATGGACTCCACAATCAATGTCATTATTAAAACTCCCGATGTAAAGGCTTCATTGTGTTGTTTTGGAGGTAATTGCAATAAATTTAAAAAATATTAGCTCTTATAATTTCCATATTTCCGCGTCAAAAAGGGATACATTTTTTAATTGAAATTATGAATAAAAATTCACGATTTTTGCGTTTGAATGCAATTTTAATAGAGAAAGATATTACAAAGGACGTAGTTATCACAATTTTCGAGAAATGATAGTTTTCCAATAATTAAAGATTAGTTAGTATTTTCAGATGTGTGTCAAACATACTAATCACAGCATTAGTAACTAATTTTCTGGTTAACATTCCCCACGTACAGTTTACATATTCCCTTTTAGAATTCTTGTCTCATCTTTTTTGTTAATTTAAAACTGGAAATTTTCTTTTTAGTATTGTAGAAATATTATTATAACCTTCTTTGCTGTTTATGTATCAAATTTTTGAATTTATTTTCATTACGAGCCTTGATAAAGCTATATAAATTATACCAAAACGTTGGCAACAAATGTATTAATTTTTGTTTTTAGTTTCATTTTCAAATTGCAAAACGACAGAATAGGACCGGTAAAGCGGGGTCGACAACTCACCTTACATACATCCTCAATGTAAGTATGTAAGGTGAGTTGAATCATCCTGAATGCATCGCGGGGATTTCATTAATGGCTTCACATGTAAACTTGTAAGTTTTAATTTACCGTGTGTCAAGATAACAGCTATATACACCAACGGATGAAGTTCGCCCTGAAAAAATATTTGACTCAGCCGGGATTCGAACCTATATCTCCCGATCTCGCTGAAAAAGAAAAAAAACATTAATATCTGCTGATTGATTTCACAATCAATGTTATTGTTAAAACTCCCGATGTAAAGGCCTAATTGTGCTGTTTTCGGGAGATCCGGGTTCGAATCCCGGCTAAGTCAAATATTTATTCATGGCGAACTTCATCCGTTGGTGTATTTAATTTTCACCCGCGCACGTGACTGCGTACAAAGTCACTTGTTCCTGCAGTGCTTTGATAACAGTTAAAGTTTTAAACGAGTCATAGGCTACGGAAAACGACAGAATAGGACTAGTAACGCGATAGCGAAAACACACCTTAGATACATCCTCAATGCATCGTGGTTATTTCACGTTATGATACAATTTTTTTTCGTACCGTACTTCTCCTCGTTACTCCAACGTGGCGTTAGATGTTGCCAGATCATTCGTGGTCGTCTGCCGAGCAGGACTAATTGAGATGCGCGAAAAAAATAATAATAATCACGTGACCGCCACCCCAAGCTCAGTGCAACATCCCTCGTATTTCATATCGTTTTGTTTTCTTTTTTTATTTTGACTGCGAAACAATAAAGGAAACGGGGGAATTCACCCCCTCACAGCCGTCCTTTTTCTCATCCCCTGACTTATTTTTTTTTCAAAACCCACCCCTCTCGGTCAAAAACAATCCAAGCACCCCCGCCGTCCTTCCCCCTCTCCTCTGAGCGATCCAAAAAAAAAAGAAAAAAAACTTCAGTGTTTGTGTGTGACTCATATGGGAGACGACGCTGGCTCTCCCCAGTTGATCGAAAAATACGAGCTGGAGGGCGCTAGTATTTATACCTGCGAATGGACTGTTGAATAGCCGATTATCCCGTTCGGGCAAGTCATGGAGCGTAGCTATCCTAGTTACATTATGTCGACAATTCAATTGAAATTCGTCACTCTAAAGACCTGTTTACACAGTACATTTCCTCGTACAAGTGAATGTCTAAATGTATGGACGCGAGAATGAGCGCCAAAATGTATCGTGTACCCAGCCAACTTGTGCGAATGCATGGACAGGAAATGGAACCAATTCTAATTTGTTTCGTGCATTTGTATACGTTTCGTTCCGATGTACAAAAATCGTTCATGTCATCAGACATTAGCTCGCACGTGTTAATGTATCGTGGGAACAGGTCTTATCGACAAATTGAGTCAAAGAAGAGTGCATCTCGATCGGTTATTGAAATTGTCAGAGTATTATAGAGTCGAATTTGTTATTTTCTCTTATTTTAACATGTTATAGGATGCATGTGAGTATCAATTAATGAGCATTCTATGTCTGTGCAGTAGTTAAATATAATAATTGAAGACCGTTAACTTTACCATACAAGTTAAGGGATGTAAATCTAGATATTACCCTGCAAGCCACAGACAGAGGTGTTGGACGGGGTGTGAACCATCCCCCGGTCTCGTCGAATTGCTTCCGGTCGATATAAAAATTATTGCAGATAATTTTTTATCTTGAATTAATATCAAACTTGAATATATTTTTCATGGTCTATGTGTGAATGCTTGAATAAAATTAGAATAGGACTAATTTTCTGTGCATCTTTCGTGTAAGTTAGGTGGTTGCTCGATGCATTTTGTGTGTATTCACCTGTTCATGCATTTTCACATCACTCGTACGGGTAAATGTATCCTGTAACCGGGCCTCTACATCTACATTTTACACTGCAAGGCAAATACTGAGGTGTTTGGCAAGGGTTCAAACATTACCAACATACACCTGAGGATTATAATTTAATTCCACGAACATGCATTACGCTTCATGTGTTCTACATGTTACACATAATCTACTGTACCCTAGTTATGAAGGCAGTATATGTCTATGAAGCAACAAAATGCAAAATATGCAGTTAGAAATTCTAGGAAACTTCAGAAACATGCGTTCAGAAATTCATCAGTTGGTAAGTAAAGTAAAGCTAAGCTAGTAATCGGATAAAGGAAGAGATTCGGCGGAAAGTGCGTTGCTTTATTCCTTACCAAATTCCTTACTTAACCTAATCCAGTGACACCAAGGCTGAAATTCGGCATAGAAAATTCATTTTTCGGAATTTTAACCCAGATCTTGCGATTTCCACTGCTACCATTCCCTCTTAATTTTGATTTGACGTTTGTTACGCGACTCGTTAAAATGAAATATTCGTAATTTGGCTTCCAAGAAAGTAGCACGATGGGGTCCTTCGATAGTAGGATTAACAGGAGAATTAGGATCATGGTGTTGCCAGGAAATGAATATGTAGCAATAAGCCAGTGGATGAGACTATTCACTAGCGTACGCAACATTTCACTGTCATTTTCGGTCCGAAATAGGTGTAAATAGCAATGTTCTCATCACAGTGGCGCAGCGAGGGGGGGTCCGGACCCCCCTCCCCGAAATATAAAAGCACGCCTACTTTGCATCTCAAAAGAAAATCGAATATTGAAAAATCATGAATTTACAAAAGATTTCCTTGAAAAATTAAGTTTTTTCGATTGTGAAAAGTGTGAAAATTAGATTAAAGCCCTCTAATTAGTACCCTGTTTTTCAAAAAATTTCCCCCCTGGGTTTTGATGCCCCCCGAACAAAATTCTTTGCTACGCCCAGTGGCGCCGACTCCATGGGGGCTAAGGGGGCCCGAGCCCCCGAAAAATGTGGGAAGAAAAGATGTCAGGCCTGTCGATTTTCCTGGAGTGTCGAGTTATAGAGAGTCGAGTTTTCAGGGTTCTAATGTTGATCATATAACTCTTCGAAAATGCTTTTTAAAAACTTTAAAACTCACTATTTATCGAATTTCTCGGGGCAACAACCCCAGTATGGGCCCCCCCAATATTTTTCATAACTCGGCAGCCCTGCGTACGCCACTGTCTCACCACGTAATTAATTCTAACTTAAGTTTGTTTTTGAATTTTCTTAAAAATTCTAATAAATCTATGTACGCTCTCCCTATTCAAATGTCTTTCCATTATTTTTCAATGCAAAAGATCATTGAAAACTACTTCAGTTGAGGAATTTAAGCGTGAAAGGGAGCTAATGGGTTAATGGAATGACTTATTAGCTTTAATCCAGTTCTCACATAATTTGAGATTGCTTTTGAGTGGAAGATACTACAGGACACGTTTTCTCTCACCCTTGGGGAAACAGTGTATATTAATTTTAATGATGCGCACATTTTTGCAATTTTTGCTCTTTTTACTCATTTTTTATGCCTAACATTAAATATTGCAACTTTTAACGTCAGTATTCGACAACGGGGAGGTATAATTTCAATTTATATATTTGATCTCAGATGAATTCATTGTTCATCAGTCATAACTTCATAAGGAGTACCTTATTTGTTTGTAGGTCAGATGACATTTGCACGGAAGAAATTGCGGATTCCATTTACTTTTTAAACCTGAGAGATCGCTAGTTTTGCCATAGAGTAAGTATATATTTACTTACTCTATGGTTTTGCTCATGAGGTGAGTGGTAACTTTTGTTTTGTCAGGTTGACAGAATCCAGATATGAACCAATGGGCAAATGCTTTGTATCCATGTATCGATTATATTATTTATTCGCTATTCCTGCTTCGAATTAGGCTCGTAAAATCCCAGCCTTTTAAAAAATATACAAGAGGAAAGATTTATTACTCTTACCTACGTTTATTTTATGTTTTTGGTATGTGGGAGTCTCAATCTTTGAGGTGTGTTTGGATAGTTGCGGGTAGAGCTTTCCCAATTCTAAGCCAGAAGATTGTGAACGCAAGCCATAACATGACACGACTTGTTCGAGTGTGCTAATGACCGTTTATCCTAAGTATTACAACCAATATGTTAGAGGGAGGATTTGTACAACTAGTATGGAAAGGAAGTTACTCTAATCTGGCTAACAGAAATTTAATTTTACTACCACATGATGTTACAGTTGGTGCTTCCTCTGAATTTCACACCTTACTGAAATTGCATCTGCACGAGTTAGGGTGAGCACATGAGCATGACTGCTGACCTAACGTATTGTGAGGATAGAATGATTATATGTGCAAATGGGGTATTTATGTACCAAGTTTTAATAAGCAACATTTTGTGTTCAGTTGGCTGCATTTCACTTGCATTGGAATTATGCTATAGCCAAATTTGATTTTCGTTGCCCTTTACAACGATACTAAATATCGTCGATTTCACTCATTATTGCCCTCCTTCACCAGCCACCCTTCAAGTGGAACCACCACCAGCGGTAGCGCGACCACCTTCGTACCTCCGTACGCCATCTATCGGATATTACCACGGATGAGCAGAATGGGTAAACGCAAGGGGGGAGGGGGCGAGGCGTATTTTTGTGGAAAATAGCCTCGGATAACCTCGGCCGTTTCCGTCAACGCTCGGCTCTCCCTCCCCGGACGACGCCCTCTGTATACCTCTCTTCGTATTCCTATCCTGTTCCCCTATTTCTCTCTCTTTCCACTACTCCCTCCCCCGCCATACCCCCCCTACAATTTCAGCGTGCCCCCTACCCCCCCCCCCCCTCCATCTCCTCCTCGCAACGCGATCGCAAAGCTTCCCCGCCGTTCTCTCCGTCGATTTCTCGCAGCGGGGTTGTCGGCGTGCCCCCGAGTCTGCGTACCCCGCGCGGGAGCTGCGTGCCCCGGGAGTTGTGTGTCGTCCGCTAGCCTGTGTGGGGGAGAGAGAGAGAGAGAGGAGGGTGCGGGTTCTCTTTGGGGAAGGAAGAGAGAGAGAGAAGGAAGGAGAAGGAGAGAACGGAGAGAGAAAGCGGGGAAGAGAGAAGGACGCCGCCCCCTTTTCTCAGAGGACGCAAAACAACACACGCACGCACCGCGAGGTCCGCAAGGAGAGCGGGGCAGGAGGAAGGTGTCGGTTGGTTGGTCAGTCGCTCGTGGTGTGTCGGTCGGTGCTGAGCGCACCTTCTGTGGTGCACGCCGAGGAGAAAAACCTTGCCGCGCAGGAGGCTTCCGTGGTCGGCAGGCAGTGGCAGCGGCGCTTTCCGTTCCTCAAGCCCGTGTTATTTGGTGGGCTTGCAGTCGGAAGGGTCTCCGTGTCCCTCTTTGTTTTGGTGTCTGGTCCTCCGGGACCTACTCGAAGGAGGCGCTTGGCGAGAGGAAGTTTGCTGCATGCCACTCCTACCTCGGTGGTGGCGCAGGGATCGTTCTGCTGGTCGTAGCGTGGGATGAGTGCAGGCCGACCCCGGGGAACAACAGGGGGTCTCAACCGTAACAACATCTGCTGGAGGAGCTGAAGGCGGCAGCAACGGCCCTGATTGCCGCTGGACAGGTACGAGGAACATCCCCTCCCTCGCCACACCCATCCAGTGGAGAAAAACAGTCGTTTGAGTCGGAAATATTTCTCGGGTCGTCCACCGGTTGAGGCTGTGCACTTTCCTCGACGTTTCGGTGGTCGACGTTTCGCTTTTTTATGTGATTTCCTTAATTTTACCTTGAGGTGAAACAGCCGGAGTGAATCCTTCCCGGGAATTTAAACGCATTAGAGAATCTTCATCGTCCTCAGCGTTTCGCCTTTTAAATTGGATTCTCTTGACTGGTGCCTTCGCCTAGTATTTTGAATGGTGCTAAATTAATTGTTTTTAAACAACATTCAGCTAATTCTTTTCTGGTCCTCCTCCGATTGAGGTTCATATTTACTGTCAACGCTTTGAAAGTCTTCTAAAGACTTAGTCGTCTATAAAGTTATTATTTTTTATGTTACGTATTCTTCGATCTATATTCTCACCAATTGATGGCAAAGCGTATCAGCTGTTTGAATCCTCATCTCTTCAGGTCGCCTTTTTCGGGAGCCTCCTATCGGATTTTCGCTGCGTCTTTGTGGTGTCGACCTAGATTTTGTCGCAGTTAAACCATGCTCGAGGATAATTTGCGATCCCATTCATCTGTCCGGCGCATGCTAGATCTATAAGTCCTAATGAATTCTAGTACTAATCAGGTGTTGAAAACTTAGGCGATAATGGATATACATATTTAGTTCCTCGGCGGAGTGAAATTGATTCATTCAAGGATCTCTTATCTGCAGGCATTAATACCTAGACACATTTTTAGGTAGTATTTTCTTAGTCTAACACGAATATAACGAGTTTACTCTGAATGCAAAATACCTTGCTTAAATTCTTCCGCTCTGCACCGTTTGCGTATACCTAGCGTTTTGCAGTTGATAGATCATAGAATATTTGCTCAAAACGGACTAGACTGAATGTTTAATTATACCTACCGTAATAATTGCCGAAAGCTAAACCCCAATTTAGTGTCCTCTTTGTGGCTAATCGGGACGTCATCATCTGTGATAGCTTTAAAACCATTAATACGGAATAGAACGAATATTCCTCAGTATGACTAAAATGCAAAGGACATTTCTCGCGCAGAGTCGTGTTATTCTGGACCATTATTTCGCGTTAAAAGAGAAGTTTCACTTGCATTCATACGCCACGTACCTTGCGTGGTGAGTCTGTTTTCCCCTGAATTTGATCGTGGCAGGGCGTGTGTGTTTACACCCCCGTTCCATTTGCAAAGGGGGTTGAAGAGAACGTCAATGCTGTACTCGAATGGATGGGACGCCTGAAAGTGTTGGACCCCCTTTTTAAGGGTGTTGCGTTTTGGGTGGAGCCCCGTGTACGTTTTCGTCTCCCCCTTGATGCGAGCCTTCACATGGTCGCATCGTCATCTGCTATCCGCAGCCGTTATACATGGGACCATTTCGTTCGTCAAATGTTTATGGCGACATTGTTGCAATCTTCATCTCGCACATTGTACATCCGTAGGATAGAAGAGAGTCTTCTACCTACCTACCTAGAGAGAGCTACCCCTTCAGAGCACTTGACAGATGTTTTAGGTTACACTGTGTTACATTTTAGCGGCAGGATAGGAAAATTAACTATGTACATTCCACACTTTGTTAATCCAGAAAATAGTGTTGATACGGTGCTTAGATTATGACTGGTCAAAACTGCATTTAGCTTGATTATGACAGAAAATGTGGTGTACTCCATATTTGCTGTAACAAATCTTGGTTTTGTGAATACTTATTGAATTTTATTTTCCTGAGTGACTAGTTTCTGTATGGTGTTTAAAGAAATATCAAACCCTTGAAGCTGAAGTCACTTGGAGACTTATCCTAATGATATTCCAGTGGCTTCCTGCAAAATTTCCGTACCCCATTCAAAATATCAGCCTTTGTTCAGTGCTTTAATTCCACATTCAAATGGTACTGAGGATTTGCAGTCGTTGAAATCATTTTTTGCGCAGTTCCTCTTCGGAATTGTTTGACGTGGGAGCAGTTTTTCAGTGCCTCTTTGCTTTTCGGGGGTCTCAGTCTATATTTGACTATCGCCTCGCACTTTTCTATTGGAAAGATTGCAATAAAATCCCTTGAAGGTGAAGCAATGCACTATTAATGGCTTCGGTTGACAGAACAACCACATGCTCACGTTGTCTCTCTTCGTTTTTGCAATGTCATCATTTAATGCAATATTTTAACTATGTATTTGGTTGGAGGTTTTGATAATGACAGTCTTTACCCCAACAACAAAGTGTAGTTATACCTGTAATGGGTGTTGGCGTGGGGTCGAGTTCGACCCAAGTGCTGTTTCCATACGGTACTCTTTACCTTGGTATTCATAATATGCTTAATTGTTTTGTTATTGAGTATTCTTGGGTTTCTTAATGTATTGTCCTTACATGTGGTACACCGTACTATTGTTGTTAGCCAAGCTCATTGGCCCAACGTGTCAATGGGAGGTCATGGGATTTTTTTTTCATCGGAATCCCTAATCCATACCTCGTAATTGACTTAGTGCTCTCCAAGTAGTTAGCAGGGGGAAGCCAGGCCCCCCAACTTTCACGTTAATTTGTTCGAAAAAGTATGAAACCTGTACATTCAAGTACAATGACAGGAAAAATGTCAAAAGTTAAAACAAATTTTATCCTTAGCTAGTACTTAAAATGCTGTTTTCAGCAGCTAATTTAAACTAATTTAGCCGGAACAATTAGGGGCAATGGAATACCCCCCCCCCCCCCCGTTTCACTGGGGGTTGTTCCCACCCACGGTAGGATTGCTGCCGCCCCCCTCCCCCCCGACATAAAACTCTAAAATTCGCCCATGTATAAGGTGGAAAAAAATTAGGGAGGAAGGAGGAATTATTTTCACACCAAAAATTGTTTGCTACCTCCTTGATTTTTATTTCGTGACACGCCTTATTGAGTTTAACGCCAGGTTTCCCTATCTCCCCTTCTCCTCTCGTGACCGTGGGTATTTTTCGTGTCTTGAGTTCAGCGAAGGAGTTTGACCCAGTCGCCCAACGGCGTTTTCCGAGAAGGTAAATGGATTTTTTTCCTCCCTCTCCTCCTTGATCGTGTGAAGTGCCTGTGTTGGGATTAACTGTTCTCTGCAACGTAACGGAAGTGGTCCTGTTTAAGGGAGGCTGGAGAAGCCATCTATCGACGGTGCAACGCGGACTGAATCATCGATGATTCCTTTCACTCGAGTTTGGCCATCCGCTCCATATGGTTCCAGCCTCCGAACCATCGCGGGCTGGTGTTTGTTTCTTCCGCGCTGTGCTCGTCTGTGTTGGCAGAAATGCCTTCTTTCCCTTGCGCTTGCCCTGCTTCACTCAGTGGGTGGCGGATAATCTAACCAACCTCTCAGGGAGCAACATAAATAAACCGATTTCGAGAATTTTCATTCAGAACGGATTCGTTCGTGGCGGTTTACTCAGGAATATACCCTATGTCATGGAACCTATTGAAGTAAATATAGGGCTGTCACTACTTTTCAAATCAACAAAATATTGGCCAAGAGTGTCTCAGATGTTGATTGAAATTTCTTAATGGGCGCATATTCCCTTCGAGCGAAATACCCCAAGACCGTTATGAGAAAAATGTTTACTGCGGAATTAATGCGCATTTTATTTTTTTTCGATTTTTTTCCTCGAACAAAAAAGACGTGATTTGAATCATAGTATTTATCCATAATATTAATCATAGTATCATAGTATTCCTTGTACATCTGCTCCATGTTTCTAAGAAACATTATACTTTTTCTCCGAGACCCTAAGATCAATAGCTTACTGATTGAATGTGGATTGATCGGGATAAGTGATAATTTTGTAAACGCATTCAATTAGGATGAAAAACCTGATTTTTTTGCGACTACAAACCCATTGTAGTTTCTATTAAAGCATATAGGAATATTAATTGGCATACATAAAAAATTGATTGGGAATGTCAGCGTAAGATGAGGTTAATGTATCGTGGTTTCTATATAGAGCATTATGCACCACGGTGGGTTATTTATGACGTTTATCAAAAAATATTTTCTATCGATGATTATGGTAAATGAGCCATATAATAACATCCTTGTCTACTGTCATCCAATAAATTCTTTGTCACCCTACATGTAGACTGAGTTTAAGTGCTGTGCAGTTGAGGTGTGGTCGGTTTGATCTAAGGATTTATGCCTGCCTTCGAACGAAATTGTATTTACTCAGTTGATAATTTGATAGTACCATCGTCCTCACTTGAGTACGGTTTTGGAGAACTCATTATTCTTGCTTGATAGGTCTTTTATCTCCCGAATTACTTGTCATTTCTACCGTGTTAATATAAATAAATTTATGATCTTGAAAATCGAGTGTAAATAATTTACCCTTGTCGACAATTGACTGCAATTTAAAGGTAGGAATTTCATCCTTGTGTTCTGTAAGAATATTTTTTATTTATTTTTGGAATCGGGTATGTTTTAAGGCTTAATCTGGTATAATTCTTTGGTCAAATAGGTGTAGGAGACTGGAAATTCTTCAAAAGTATACTTTTTCCTATGAATTTCGATACAGATCGGGTCATCATCAACTCAAATAAACTTGTATGCGTACAAAAAATACTCTTTTTCTACCCACCCTTTTCCCCAACCATCACTTCATCTACTTGCTGATTTGCACGTATACATGCTCCTTTGAGTCTATTTTCAACGTATGCTGGTACAAAAAGTATTGTAAACGGTAGGAAAGTAAATTATTTTCGTGGGAAATTACAAATCTATATTGATATGAGATGTAAGTAATTGTTGACAAAGTTCTACTGTATGCTATAGATGTTTTGTGATAATGGCGTAAATTTTAAAGTGCCCCACATTCAGAGTTATAACGCGCAGGTGAAACTTTGGCCGTTATCCTTTTATGCCCAAGTATGACGTATATTCTATGATATAATGTATATAAGGTTAAGCATGACTCGATCTCATATTTTACTCACAGGACACCCAGAGAATCTTGACGTTTGAAATTCGTATTCTTGAAAAAGTCATTAAAAATTCGCAAGAAATATTTTATTCCACTGATTCAATATTTGAACGCCTTAAGAAATTTCTCAAGAGTATCTACTTTGTAATTCTTATGCCTTTATTGACACGCACCTAATAATGCCGAAAATGTTGCAAAATTAGTATAATAACGCGCGCGTTATGCTTAATAATTTAGGATGGAATGAAGTCAGGAATAAATTACACTGCGAGAGTGAATTGTTCTCCCTACGAAGAGAGTGGTCCCTTATCTCTTGACTGGATGAAGTGTTCTGCAATGGAGTCGAGCGGAGATTTAAATTCGCTCGGGTATTTAACTGACCCCGTCGTTCAATCACCTGGCCGTCGCCAGGGGGACTCGGTCCCAGTGAACCACCTGTGTATCTACACGCGTCAAGTGAAGTGAAGGGAGGGAAGGGGGTGGGGACGATGGAGTGACGTAGTCAGGAGAGGGGGGGGGGGGTTTACTTGGAGTGCGGCGAGGAACCTTGTGTCGTAGTTTTGGCACACTCAGAAGTGATTACTACTCTCGATTCATTCAGCGAATGGATTCAAGTCTGTAAGGAGTGCGGTGAGCTTGCCAGCAGCGTAGTCTTTTGGGATTTCAAACGTTGAGAAGTTCCTCTGGGCGTCATTCAAGTTGCGAGGCAGACCACTCGCATTTTACTTACCTACTCGCTTCGCTCGTTGGGAGACTCTGCCAGGTCTTAACAATTTTTGTCGAACCCTTTGACGCGACATCTTTTCTCCCGCCGTTATTGAGGTAATAATTCACGAACTACTAGTGAATTCACACGATTTGGCTAAAATTTGAAGTTCCCCGATCGGTCTGAAAATTGATATCTCGGTGTATCGCGTGGTCTAAACTCGAAAATTAAAAAAAATCGATTTTTTGGCCTGTTTAAGTCCCCCATCACTGTAATAAATAAATAACTGTTTCAAAAATTTCTCGTTGGGTTTCAGACGATTAAAGAGGGGTCCATTCTTAGAATTCTTGTCTTATCTTGTCTCGTTCACCTCATTCGTATGTATGAATAAGTCGATCAGTCATTGGTCAAAGCTGGGTTTTATAGTATAGAGATGAACTACCGCTTCCGAAACGATAGTTCTCTTGACCCCTGCGATCTCCTATGAAATTTATTGATTCTTTTCTACTCTTTAATACCCATTTATTCCCCTCAGCCGTTGTAGGTGTCAATTTGTGATATTACGGATCATTAATTCTATAAGCCAGTTAAAGTAATTAAAAAAGAGTGGTGGGTGTTATTTTTCTCCAAGTTACTTCTCGATTCCTCTTCTAACGTTTTAGTTTTGGTGCAAGTGGTCTTAGTTCATTGCTTACAAAGTTGAATTAGTAATCATGATTACTGCATGAATCTTTGTGTTATCTAGATGTATCAGCAATATGTTAATATCGAAGAAGTTTAATGTGGAAATAATGGTGAATGCTTTGTAAATTTCCGTTGGAACTAACTACTGATTAAGTATGCACCATGGGTTAGGTATAGTTAAAGCTTCGGTGTTTTTTCGTAGTGAGCTGAATCATTAAGGGATTAAAATGTGTTTTTGAGTGACAAAGGCAGAAATCCCTAGTTTACCCCCGATGATCAGATACATTATCGAAAGTTGTATCGTCGTTATCTTACATGATGTTTCACAAAGAATATACGTATATCGAATGTATATATTTATTAACATTCAAAACATACGAATATGAAACTCTACACATATTTACGAACCTCTCAAACTTAAATTACAGATGTTCAATATGTCCTCTATCAGCGACTCGAACAATATCAATTAAATCGATACTCAAATTCGTCCTACACTCGGGCAAGCATGCCCTTCGTCACTGTGGCAGTACGGATTCGATTGTTTACCTCTTCCAGGTTTTGTAAGAGTGGTGGTAAATCAACGTTGTCTTTAACGAAACCCCGCAGGAAGAAGTTACAGGGTGTCAAATCCAGTGACTGTGCACTCCAGGTATAAGACATGCTAAGTCGCCAGCTCCTTGACGACCATTCCAACGTTACGACAGAGTCTCACTCAGATATTGACGCACTTGCCGCCCCTCACAAGGGTCTCTCTTGTTGAAAAATGAAGTTGTCTTCGTACAGCCTTGAAAATAACCATGGCCCAATGATCGATTTTTGGACAATAATAATACTTTGTAATACTTATATTCCTTTTTAAACTCCCTGTATTCCGCGTCGCAGTGTATGGAGGTGATTTCTAGCTTAACACTCTGCGGTACAACGTCGAGTTGACCTCGGCATCACAAGGCGCTGCGATTATATGCAAGGGCAATGTCTAAAAGAGGTATCTCAAATTGAAAGATTTCAAAGAATGAACTCTTCGTTTGAACATGCATAGTGTTAAAACCAGTGGATTTTTACCCTAAACAATAAAATAGCATTTTAAAGATCAAAAATAAATCCTGTCAATTATTTCTTTTTTCCTGAAAATTAATTTGTACCAGGCTACTTGGATTTTAAAACATTGGACCGCAAATGGTTGTATAAGGTACCAAGAATGGAACAATGACAGCTCTATAGTGTTAATTAATTTGTTGTAGTCTGTCATGATGCAAATCCTTGTACTCAGTTTGAATGTCTTTTCTGACGCATTGATGCACCATCTTCTTGGTAGACCGATGCAATGCTTTTGTATCAGGCGATCGCCCAGGTTACGCCCACTTCGCATCAGTTTGAGAATCTGGGTGGGGCATTGGATGTAGATAAGCGGTTGGGAAGAGATGAACAAACGAATCCAGCTTTGGGCTTCATCGTTGGCATTATCTTACGCATGGCTTTCAATCATTTATGGTGTTCCTGCTATCTCGAAAAAGACCAAATTTATCATCTCTCCGTCAATGGATTATTCATTACCTATTTTCCTCAACTCCACCCATTCGCTTAAAAGATCGCAAACAGTAATTAATATGTCGTTAGAACGTGATGATGCTTTGAAAATTATCCTTTGAATGCTAGTCATGCATTAATTATAATGATATTTTCAAATGAACTTACGATACTATTAATGAGGGTATTTTTTTAACAAGCTTCGAAAGTAGGCCAACTTATTAACCAAGCACTATTTTATCGATGCATTTTCAGAGTCAATTAGAGGAAAAAACGTTTACATGCACAGGCTTGGGCTGTATAATGACTTATATTGTTTTCAAGACAGTAATAATTTGAGAGCATATGTTCATGAAGTATGTCAACGATTTATAGGCATGTTACTTGATACTGAAAAGGAAGAAGAGATCACATGGCAAACCATTAACCTTATCGTATCTCACGATATATCATTCCATTATGGAATAGGACTACGTTATATTTAGGATGTTCTTTTAATTTTTACAAGCTAAGCCGGAATTGTAAAAATATTTTTACTCATCATATCTCTCTCAATGTTAGAAAAATTTTTAGGAACTTCTAAAAGTTGATTTTATTCTGTATGCAGGAATTCTAAGTACAGTGGATCGGCATCTTGGGGTTTATTGAACAAATCACAATTTTATAAATCTTTTACTTCAAGTTGAACAATTTGTTGTGAGCTGTTTTATGGTAACCTAACTACCATTCGTCTGTTTATTGTAATTTTTAAAATCTCTTAAATTTATGTGCTGTGGTGATGTATGGACCATATGAGGACCCTAGAAGGCAAGGAGTACAAGTGCATTTTTTGTAATTTTGGAGGTTAGTGCACACAAGGGTACTCAGTATTGTTGTGGCGAAGTGATCACTAAATACATGCTACGTAAATTTACTTATCTGTGGTTTACTTTCATCTCTTTGCACAACAATATTTTGTATCCCACCTACGATTATCTGCACTTATCTCCAAAATTATAAAAATTGCACTTGTACTCCTTGTTTTAGTGGGTCCTCATAAAAAACATTTATCTACCAATAGTATTGCAACCATTTAAGACTTTTAATGCTTTCATCGTTTCTCTCGAACTATTTAAGAGCCAGAATAAAGTTATAGTTTTTTTTCTATGATAATACTTAAAAGTACAAGCTCTGATCTTCTCCTCCTATGGCAAAATTTCTCTCTTACTTGTGTGCTCCTCGCGTGGCGATTGCGGTCGTGTGCGTTCAGATATTGAACCCTCATCTCGCCATCGCCGATGGAAAAAGCTCTCGCATGGTTTTGGGTAACGGTAGCGATATTGATCAGGAAGATTGCTTGAAGTTGTCGCGTAAAACCACCGAGTTATTGATCCTTTAATGGAATGTAAGTGTGAAAAACTGCTGATCAATTATTGGATCTCTAACTTGAGAGCTTTTTGAATTTTATTCGTGCCGACTCGTGTGAATGACCTAGGAGGCTTTATCTGGTCGACTCTACAGTAAGCGACAGATATTCTTCGACCCATCTCGTGAGCCGATCGCTTTTGGAAGTAGTAATTTCTCATGCATATAGCTGACTGATGATTGCATTTTAATATTTGCGATGCAATTATATTTTTGTCACCTGTGAGTGCGTTGGCTTGGAAACAAATCAATTTTAGGAGTCAGGAGCGATTTTTGTCCATGGATATATGTTTAAGTTGTATTGCGTCCGTTGTTAACTATATCTAATCCTGTTTATATATAGGTAGACATTCCATTGATAAGCCCTTTTCAATTATTGATACTAATGATAGTGCATGCATTTCATTGTCTGTTGTTCCTCTAAGTACCTCAAATTTTCTTCTGGGCGGGAATAAATCAATGAAGATGTAAAAGGTTGCTTCAAAGTATCATAGTTTATTACATTATTGTCATCGATTCTATTTTATATCTTTGTCTACATCTCATTCGTATACTTGCATCACGTGGCTTTCTCGTCAATTCCCTTGTTTTAAATCATTACCTTGCAACGTTTTGAATTACAATTCAATTAAACAACCAAGTTTCATTTGAAAAAGAATTATGAAATGTAGTTGACGCATGCCGTTTAATATGACCCAAGTAGTATCATATGTCAACCGTAATATTGATTTTTGCCGCGGTTATTTATGTTTTATTACTTAGATTCTGAAATAATATTCTATTCACCAGTAAGTATTAACAGTGAGTAGGCACTTCGATGGATTTGAATACGAATACAGCATTGTACTTTGTGGCAGTGAAATGACAAAATCCACTAACTCTTTTGATATGTGTAAATATGTGGTATTCCATGTTGAAGTTTCTTGGATGAATGTATATAGCTTATACCACTTCTTTTTTTATATAAAGCAACTGGGGTATCGATGAATAACCATCATCACTGGGTGATTGGTGAATTGGATTCTAGAGATCAGTCAGAAATAAAAAAAATTATAACCAGGAAAGCACTCTCAACAAATTACATCTACTCATCCTTTGACCCTAATCTGGCGTCCGTTTCAAAATTAATCTCACCTTCCGTTACGCTTCTGACGTTACAATAACATTATGTAGTCACGTTTGAGGATGAGTATGGCTCCATATTAGTTTCTTTAAACCTTCTGATTGATCCATATAGCTTTGTGATATATACTCAATACATTCATGCGCCGTAGTGATCCAAATAGCTAGTAATTTTCGCCTGAACATGATAATTATTCATCGAATCCCGGGTCGCATTATGTAAAAGAGAAGTGGAATAAGCTGTAGATATTCATTCAAGTAACCAGTGAAATGACGAGCACAATTATTATCGCGCACTACTGTACCCGGGACCTTTGCTGCGCGTTTAGTAGGTTTATAAATACGAATAGAACCTCACCAGTGTTAACGTTCTCTTATCACAATACCTAATAACGGTGAACTAGGTAGTGTGGGAGCTTAGTAGCCGCGCACAGCATTGCCGAAGAAGACGAAAGAGGAGGCCGTCGAAAATGTTCCTCGTAAAATGGGGGCAATAAAGCGTTTAAAAAAAATAGAAAAGAGAAGAATAAGCGCCCTTTCGAGCGGGCGCCGCTGATGCGCGAACTCCATGTTAGAGAGGAGGGTTACAAAAAAAAGCAAAAAAAAATTGCCGCGCGGGAAGCGGATTCGCAATTATGTCCCGTCTGATGAGTGAGAGCGTGGACTTTGGCGATTCGCTCTCGTGTGGGATGGACGCGATGGGAGATGAAGAGGCGCCTCGTCCACTCGACGGATTTTGGACCGGGTGAAATTTATCGATCAAATAAAAGATAAATTGGTATGCGCAGACTTTTAACTTAGATTCACTGTCTAGAAGCTTAGTAGAATGGTGTGGTTTAAGTCACTTTATCTACAATGTATTATTATGTATATCTGGATTCTACATGTGTATTAAAGATGACTGAGAACAGTCTAATTGACTGATTGTTAAACAAATGTAAGTAGCATGTACAATAATAAGATTACATGCAGATTCGTAGATTCTTTGATTTATTATATAATGCGTTACCCTGAAAAATATTCTTTACATTTTTAATGTTATACAAATGCATTCAAATAGCATAATTAGCTCTTGTGCAAGTGTTATGAGGGGGCTAGTTTTATGTTTCCCTTTCGTTATGTTTCCATGGCTTATTTAATAATTTATTCTTCCGATTAAGGTAGGTTTCTATGGATTATTCAAGTTGCCTTTGGTTAATAAGAAATGAAAATATTTGAAAAAAAAGAATAGTAAAGAAAGTTCAGTTTATTAAAGTGGTACAACAGCTTTTTTTTCGCTAGAAGTCATAAAACTACAGAAAGGGTATAAATTCGATAGTTTTCATTAGAAATCAAATTTTTTTCTCGAAATTTGATCATCTATGGCTTCAAATGTAATAACTACACTCGTGCATAAGAAAAATTATAAATGCGGTATATTTTGTAAAGTTTATTTGAGAATATTGAAGCGAAGTTCCAAGCGCATGCCTAAAAAAAACGGTTTTGAGGTTTTGGCCAGCTTTTTTGTTTCCAGCCCACTGTTCGACGTTTTGTCAGTAATTACACGAATATTCGACGTGTTCGAGCTCTTATAGGCCTCGTTCTCAACAACTTAATGCGGAGTGACGCGAATTACAACCGTTATTTGAGAGAAACATACATTTCTCATAAAGATGGCCTGTAGCGAGAAAGGCAGTAATGTCCGTAGACATTTCAGTGAACTGTTGACAGTTCTCTTAGATGGATTTCATCATTTTTCACGGCCTCAGCTGTGATTTTTGGAATTATTCACCTATTGTTTTTGATGACATTAACTCAAAGTTCTTCGCAGCAGTGACGTCATGGCCGAATTAGCAGTGCCGGAAGGCGCTTTCCTTAAATTTTTTTTAGAAGTGAAAAATTACTCTGTGCATTTTTTATTACAAATTATTATTTACGTTTTCTTAAAAAAATTTTGCTTTGGTGTATTATAGAAATTTTTGGCAACAAAATTGATAAAATGTTATTTGACTATTGTGTCTTTTGTTAACCAGTGACGTAACGGCGTTCCGGGGCGTTCCAGCACCGTGACATCTCTACTTCACAGAAAATTTTAATGCGTGAACTTCATAAAATATTGAGGAAAGCTGCGGGATCTGATTATGTTTAGATATTAATATTACGTAACAATCCTTACTCATCTATCAGTCTCTTCTTCACTCATTTTTATTAAACTTGACGGCCTCGGTGGCCTCAGGGTAACGTTTTCGACTGCCAACCTAGTAGTCGCGGGTTCGAATCCTGCCTTGGTGGATTAATAATCATCCAGGGTATGGATGTACGTGATCTTTAAAACAAGTAAATTGTAAGAAAGTACTAAGTAGTCATAAATTCACCTATAAATAAAGACGACATTATTATTATTAAACTTTCTTGATTGAAGCTTCCGCGGCTCATGGTGATTAAAAATGAGTGACATACGGGTGTATGCCGCGTGTCGTAATGGAGATTGCCCCGACGTTTCGCGACCGACTGCTGGTCACTTCTTCAAGGGAGTGATCCCAGCATCATTCCCCTGAAGAAGTGACCAGCAGTCGGTCGCGAAACGTCGGGGCAATCTCCTTTACGACACGCGGCATACATCCGTATGTCACTCATTTTTGATCATTATTAAACTTAATCAGCACCCACGATCTATTCTTCGAGTGATAAAGGGCTTATTTTTTATTTTTAGGTACTATAGATATTGTTTTTTTGAAAAATCGCGTTTTTTAATCTTTTTTATTTTATTTTTATTCCTTCTTTTTTTGTTTGCGGCTGGTGTCGTAACACCATCCGCCACACCATATTAAAGCAGCTTGCGATGTAGTATGTAGATGTAGATGAAGTACAGAAGTCGTGAACGAGACCTGAGAGCAGGGGGAAGAGTTTCATCTGTTAATATTCTCCATCTCGCCCGCGTGGTCCGGTTAAGGAAGAGCTGTGTTGCGGTTGTGTTGTTAGTCGTGGGAGGAGTTGAGAAGGGAGGGTAAGGAGGGGGGGGTGGGGCTGTCGCGGTTTTTAATCCCTCTCCTTGTATGGCCTGGACTTTGGTGGGCCTCTTCCCCACGACTCGCATGTCCGAGCCGTGCTTCCGTCTTCATCCCGAGTATATTTCTTTCTTTTATTTTTCGTATCCGTGGCTCGTGTCGCACCTGCTTCCTGTGTTTCCCTGCTACGCCCTTCGTGTGCTGGAATCACGCGGGCCGAAATGCAAAAAAGCTTTTCCTCTCGTCTCCTTCGAGCAGGTTCGTTCCGATCGTGAGGAAGTGACTCAAGTTGATGCATCCATCGACCGTGAGTTCTTTACATCTCTTTTATATTCTCTTTACAAAGAAATGGCGGATGGACGTCAAGGAGTGATTAGAATAATGCTTTCGAGAGATCTGTTCGGTCGAAAATTGATGAAAAATATAGTTATTCTAAAAATTGTACTAGAAATGTCACATACGAATCATCAATATCAGTGTACAACAATCCTAAGGGCCGTTTTGATAATTTATAGATAGCGTTGGCCAGAACATGATGCTGTCGAAAAAAATTTGAAAATTGAAGTAATGAAAAGTAATTAAGGATAACGGTTAGTTCAACAGAACAGTTAGTTCTTGTGGAAGGCATAATTAACTCTGATTTTTATGCTCCGCAAAAGTTTCATTAGACATAGTCAAACATACTCTGAGATTGGTTTGACACAGCTCTCCATTCTATTCACCTCCGTATTTCTTCTCTTTCCCATCCTTCTTTACCTGGTCCATATATTTTATTCTTGGTATTCATTTTCTGTGCCTGCCATCTATTTCTAACTCGATGATTGTCTTCATCAGGCCATCATGCCTCAAAATATGGCTGATTAAGTTGTTCCGCTTCCTCCTTATGGTTTTCACGATGATTCTAATATTTCAAACATCATATATTAAACAGGGATAGTTAAGGAATTCCTTTTAGGTACTATGTGCATTGGAATATCTATTGACAAATTACGATACGAATTGGAGGAAGAAGTAAACTGAGACCAGACACGAACATCAATAAATGCATGGAAAAATAAAAACCTGTCGTTTAATCTCCTCCCATCGTATATATTGAATGTTAATCGTACTATTAAGCTCAAATTTTTGATGCATAGTGTAGTTGGTCTATATTAGCTTGTATCTCAAATATGATATTTTTTACCTCGGTATTTTCTCAGATACTTTTATTCTTAGATACTAGCAAATGTCGACGAATTTCTGTTCCAGACCTCCTTGATAATTTCAAGATGGCACGGTGAGTTCTAAACGAGTAACTTGACTGGAAAAAGGCGAAATACGAGCGGTGGATTTGGGGTCATCTAATTAATAGATCGCTCACTGTTGCAGTCAACTTTGCCCAGTACAATCATCTTTACGTTTCCTATTTCTCCTTGCTTTCGTCGCTGGTAAGAGAGTCGAAAGAAGGCAGAGAAACGGAAAGGGTCCAAGATTACGGCTGTCGTGATGACCGTCCGTCCTAGTTTGACCGGCACCCCGCGGCGATTTTAAAAGGAACCTTCCATCTCGCCCGAGACGACGTCTTTATATAGCGTTCCATAAATAAAAGACTGAGCTTCGGGAGGGTTAGGTTGTTTTGCTCGTATTGGGAGGAAGAGATTTTTACGTTTCGCTGTCTACGTTTCTGCCGCCATCAAGCATTGTTGACGTCTCCGGGTCGACATTTTTCATGCCCAATCCCATGCGACACCTTGTGTCTATTAACGATATTAACGGATTGATGTGATACTGAACATACCTGAAATCTAACTCTGGATGTACTCCCTTTGTAGCGCTAATCAGATCGATTGTTTACGAGTTCAATATGTGGAAATTCACCACTGGCTAACACACCTGACCGGCAATCGGGAGATACGGGTTCGAATCCCGGCTAAGTCAAATATTTTTTCATGGCTAACCTTATCCTTTGATATATTTAACTTTGCACCCTTGCGCGTGACTGCGTACAAAGTCACTTTTTCCTGTAGTGGTGTTTATAGAACATTATTAAAAGTATTATACCGGTTAAGATAGGTTTTCATGAAGTACTTAAGAAGTGTTCTGGCAATCTTTCCTTCCTTTATGTAGTTCGCTCTTGAATTCACAGTACGGCCTACTCACTTTCATTATATCTAAAACATCTCGGGATGTTTATTTCATTTCATCGTAGATTTGCCCAAAGAAACAATGGAAAATATGGTGCATCTGTGAATTGGGGCCTGGGAAGCGAAATTTTTCTGGGATAATTGGAAGATGCCATACGTGCTGACGACGAAGATGAAGAAGAAAGCGTTGAGGATTCCATGGTTTTATCACGGTCTTACACCCCTTGTTTTTGCCTGCACCCAAATCGTATTTTGATCGATCTATTTGTCAGGTGTGATATATTTAGGACTGATATGAGTGGATTTCCTTGTTATCTCAGGCAAAAGTCATTTTACCGTTTTAGGCTCCGTGAGTTTGAGCAAATCTGAAGATCGTCGAAGGACCGATATTCTCTTAATATGCACCGAAGTAGTTTAAGGTTGATTCTTTTTCCTAAGGAAAACATTTTTCGGCCGAATAGCGCTTCTATAATGGATGCGTAAATGTTTTAAAATATCAGGAACGTATGATTATTAATGCTAAGTGGCGGAGAAAGCATACGAATATTTTTAAAAGTCTTGGGAGAAGGAGGTGGTTTACCCAAGAATAGATGAAAGGTAATTGTGCTGCATCATACGTTTTCATAATACCCGGTGAATAGGTCATGTCATAAGAGAGAATATTACGTGAGTAATATAATTGATGGGAATATATAAGGAAAAGCCCCAGGCGAAGGCCTGAAGAGGCCTTGGGGAAGATGATACATAGAAACATAATAAAGCAATTTATAATGCCATTCTCGTCGAGCGTTCCTATCCGTACAGTTATTTTGAAATTTCGCAACGCAAACAGTAATGTATTTCTGGCTGAAAAAAAGCTCTCATTACTCAAGAGTGTGTTTTAAAAAATAAGGACATTTTAAGAGGCAGAAGGGGAAAAGGACAAAGAACTCTAGGAAACCACAAGAACTTGTTAAGAAAAGAGAGACCTGTGCACCAATCTTAAGGTTGTAAAGTTGTCGGTGGATGGGGGAAGTAATGCCATGAGAATTTGACGCAGCATCCAAACTGTTGTGAAACTGAGATTTTCACGGTGTGCGATGGAATTCTTAATTTTCGGTTACCACCGCGTCGGTTGCTATTGCGAAGAGAACAACAGTTTTCTACCTGAAGGGCCTGTGACAGAGAATGAAGAATTTCATGCGAACTGTTATCAAGAATTCGTTGATATGCGTTGTCAGAATTGCGTGCAAGACGGCTGAACAGAGGAGGCTCAATTCCATCCCCGGTTAGGCTGATTTTTGTTGCCACTTTGGTCACATTTTAATCGATTTTCAAAAGTTTATCGGTGATGAGTGCAATGCGACCCGCTTTTTATTCAATATTTTGTAATGCAATGTTAGTAATAGCTAGGAATGTCACCGAAAAGTTATGAACTTCATAGGTCGCATAATTAAGAATGTAAATTTCGATTATTTTCCTTAATTATACCTTATATCACCATGAAAATCGAATCACTTGTCAGTCAGTGACGTGAGTGGCGACTTTTGTAAATCATTTAAATGCGCGGTGGGTGACAACACATTTATAGGCCGACTAGAGGATCCTCTTTCTTAATATTCGTGACTACTGACTAGCAGGCCACCCGGATTTGCTCGGGAATGATAGCATTTAGAAAAGTGGGAAAGTTGGAACTTGGATTTCATGATCATATAAGATTTTTGTTTTCTCATTGCGCGTGTGAGGAAGTGTGCCTATCCGGCGGGATTTCCATCCGCAAAAGTTGTATGACGTGACGTAACACACATTAATGGGAAAAGAACGCATCTGAAGCAACCTAAAGTATCACTACGGGGTTTGGGAGCATGAGATCCACTTAGACACCAACTTTGGCCGCAATCCGTGCATCCGTATGGAAACGCGAAGCGGACAAACAAACAGTGTATAGATTGAGTGAATCGAACCCCGTTCACTTTTACGCTCGTTCTGTGTACGAGTTGAAATTCATTGGGAGCAATATAAGTGCAGCCGAACTTCTCTCATAGAGGTGACATTGATTGTTGAGAGAGCGTGTCGGAAGTTGGATTGATTACCTTGGCTTCGCATCGATGAGGACTGGCCGTGATTGCTTCCCCTTGCATATATAGCCTCTTCCGTGATTCAGCGGCGGTTCTTCTTACGCCTTCATCATCAAAGCTCGACACCGGACGCATTCCTCAGTGGCTCCGCGTGGAACAAAAAACACGAAGCAGGCACGGGTGAAATGGTAATGTATAATGATAATAGCTGCTGGCGTGGAGTGATGCGTATCAGACGAGTGTTGAGAGATAACGGTCTACCCTGTGAGGTAATGTGGCGTATAAAAGTAGTCCTTGAGTTTTGTCCCGTTATTATTTTGCTAGGAACAATTAGCATATTCAGCAAATTGGAGGAGGCTAGGGCAAACATTGAACCTGTAATGGAAAAGAGGTGAAAGAGGTTTTACTTACTATGGAAGCCGAATAACCGACGATAGCCGAAACAAGAAGGAAAAAATCAGTAGAATACCGCAGGCAAAGTGGTTTTTCTCCGAAAAGAAGAATATTTTTTACTGATGAGAATACAAGCATAGAAGTCAGGAAAAAATCCTTAATATGCTACATATGGATCATTGGAGCATGTTTCTCAATAGGAGTGAGGCTGGGACGTTAACAGCAGCAGAGAAGTCGAGAGTGGAAGCATTCAAAATGTGGTGCTGCCGATTATAAATAATGAAGATGTAATGGATCGACCGAATAAGTCATGAGGAAGTGCTAAGAAAAACGGGAGAAAATAGGAGTCTTCTAAAAGCCTTAGAAGACTGGACAACTTAGTTGGCCACATTATGAGGTATGATGGCCTGATGACAAAAATTGTAGGACAGGTGGAAGGGAAGACGGGCATAGGACGGCCTCGAATGAATTGCATTGGAAAGATCATAAAGGATTTAAAAAAGAAAAAAATACGTCGCTGTGGAAAAGCTAGCGGATGGGATAGCGTAATGGAGAGCTGCGTCAAAGCAATCTTAGGATTGTTGACAAATGATGATGATGATGATGACATTTAATATTTTACTGTAATACCATTATCTGTATAATTAAAAGAATGTGGTATAGAAATGGCTCAACATTATGTTGTTTCCAGTTACTTTATTGCTCAGGTTTAATGCATAGGAATTATATTCTCAGGTCATTGGGAAAATATTAAATTAGGGAGATATTTTGGCGGACGGATAGTTATAGGGATTCGTTTTTCCCCGAACGATTTAAGAATGAAATAAATTACGGATGGAATTCAACTTATTGTGTTATTGTAGTGAGTGGATCACTTGGCTACTGATTGGAGGGTCTCGGATACAATTTTTGGGTGAAACCTTCGGACACCCACAAATAATAAAACTTTCCTTTTGCTAGGTGGCTCAAGGTAAAGAACTTCCTACCTCGGATACCTAAATGTGTGAACTAAGTTCTACTCTCACTAATCTAAACCAACCTTTGGTTATTAATTACTGACTGACTGATTTAGTCACTAATCTTTTCATTCTCAGTATTCTTTTTATCGAATGCGTAAAATCCATTCTAAAAATGCGATTACTTAATGTTGTATTTGTACACAAACATTTATGATCTCTTGATTATGTACTTCAAGTTTTGTTATTATTTTTATTCAATGTGATATGACTGTGGTGCTTTAAATCTTCAAATGTTTTTATAATGATATGGAACCCTTTAATAAGAATTCTTAAGATACTATCCCTTTGTAAAATGTATTGATGTTGCTGTGTTAAATTATGTGTCTGTGTTAGCCGTTTCC
The DNA here is from genome assembly GCF_921293095.1 of Ischnura elegans. Lineage (NCBI taxonomy): Eukaryota > Metazoa > Arthropoda > Insecta > Odonata > Coenagrionidae > Ischnura > Ischnura elegans. Next base: position 68,263,202 of record NC_060252.1, read on the forward strand.
ACTCGTTCTTTGTCTTATGTAGCCCTACTAATGGAATTCTCCTCAATTTAGGTTAATAGTAAAACAAGGCAAAATTGGTTCTTTAACAATAGGAAGAATGATGGAATTTACGTAATTCGAAGCACCTTAATGACATTAATTGATTGATGCTCGGAAAGTAGAAACTCCCACCCTTGGAGAGTAGTAAAAATAATACCACGTAATACACACGTATAAACGGAGAGTAGCCCCTTAAGTTTGCATTTTTTATCAGCGTCATTTCCCGTCTCTTTTGTGTGTGTGAGTAAATGGGTTATCGGATATAGTGGCGAGGAGAGTTCGGCAGTTTATTTATCAATGAGAGAGGGAGGAGACATGTTTGGGCGCCGTCTGGGGGGCCTCGCTCCCATTTTGAGGTCACGCCGGGACGACTCAACAGGTTGGTCGCAATAGTCGAAGGAAATTACTTCACGCTGCTGAGCACACTGGCTGCGTGTGGGAGGATGGGCCATTATTTTGTGAAATGCCAAAAGCTACGCTGGGGACAATGCGGATGAGCCGCCGATGGATGATATCGAGCATATATGCTACAACAGGAAATACAAATATCAAAAATGTGTGAAACCCGAGGATCCAAGCGTGATGGAGTGCAAATTTTCCATATTGAAATGAATACGTGCAATTTTCCACTGTTGTGAAATTTATAACGACCTAGGATTGAATTTTTCTACATAATCTTCAGGTTACAAATGGTGCAAGATACAAGGTAAAATTTGTAACTTAAAGATGGTATAGGAACATTGAAATCTTGGTCGTAATAAATTTAATGATCGTAGAAAATTGCTAGTATTTATTGCAAGCTGCAAGGTACCTTCGTACCTTGAAAATGATACAGGAACATTGGAACCTATGTCGTAATAAATTTTATAATTGTAGAAAATTGGCAGTATTTACAGTAATAAAAAAGGGCATTTCACATTACTTTATTATCGACCATGAATTCCATATAAAATTCTATTATCCAGTTTAAAAATATTATTTTATTTGTTCCTCGATACTAATGTGGTTTTGTCGAAATCATGATCGATAAAAAAGTGTCTTACAATGTACGAAGTGAATTTTCCTTTCCAACGACATGGATCCACGTAGTGAATCCGCATGCATTTAATAGGTGGTATTTTTCATCAGAGATATATTATAATAAATAAGCGTAACTTCGGAATAATCTCCCTATTTTCGTATATATGTATTTTTCTTTGTAATTATCTTTCAATCATCCGATTATTAGTATTTTTAATAAAAGACCTGGGCAAATAAATTAGCAGGCAACATTTATCACTTTGCAAACCCAATAAGTATTTTACAAAAATATTATTTAAACTGCATCGTGTATTTCTAAATCAATCGGAGAAAATTATTACATGGTAAAAGGTAAAATCATTAACTCTTACCTGTCCAATGTTTTCAAATTCAAGTAACTTGTCCAAATAAATTTTTAAGATAATAGAAATAATTGATAGGACTGATGGAATGTTCTAATTTTATTGTTTAAAGTAAAAATCTACTGGTTGTAATAATATGCTTGTTCAATCAAAGATTTTATTCGTTGAAATTTTTCAATGTGTTATATCTCTTTAAGCATTTCCCTTGTATAATCGCAGCGCCCTGTAATATCTAGCTCATCTCGACCTTGGACCGCAAAGGGACGGCAGTTAAATTTTAGGTGCAGGAAAATGCTGACTTTGGTCGACTCTACGTCCCCTGATTTTTTCATGATGAAAACATATATAATTGATTAAATCGTTGACAAAAAGGCCCGGGAGAGGGAGGTATATGTCTTAATAAACGCGGATTTGTGGCCGGCGCCGCTCCTGGGACAAGTGTAGTCATGAAACCGTTGGTGTTGACATGTTGGGTTTTGCACGTGAGCGTTCCGGCTCCCGCGGGTGCTATGGATCCTCCGTCTGGCTTCACGGCATTATCTCATCTCCCCCAACTCCTATTGTTCTCCTTCCTCCCCTGTTTTCCGTTCAACTAGCTAGCATTTTTTTTAGTCTCTTTAACATCCGCGATTCGAGCCGAGATGAATCACTTCGCCTGTGGTCTCATTCCGTCTACTTCCGTGTGCATTTTTGAGAGCTGCCACCAGAGGCCATGTCGTCTATGCATGCCATCAAGGGGACTGCATAGAGAAGGCCCAATTCCATCCCATGGAAGGCTATTTCTGTTGCCACTTCGGTCGTGTTTTATTCCGTTTTCCGCGGCGTTTGTCCGCGGCGCGGTGATGAGTGGATTGCGATCCACCTTTTTCCCAATATTTTGCAGTGTAGTGACTGTAATTGCGAGGAATAGCATGATAAATTTATGAATTTGTTGCCAATTTGGTCGCATTTTAATCGGTTTTCAAAAATGTCCGCTGAGCGGTGATGAGTTCAATGAGATCCACTTTTTTTCAATAATTTGCATTATAATTCGTAATGGCGAGGAATAGCATTGAAACATGGGCGTACACAGCGGGGGGCAGGAGGGGTAGCTGCCCTCCCTAGGAGCAAATTTAATTCAAAAAGAAAGTTTTGAACAAGTTTGATGTAAATCAAAGGAAAGCCATATTGGTGTAAAACGTGCAATTAAAATTATTTTTTTGAGAAAACATTTTTCTCTCTAGTTTTGATCCTGGTTACGCCCTAGCATTGATAATTTATGACAGACCGCAATTGTCATGATATAAATTTCGTTTAACACCCCTAATTATTCCATATTTCCCCATTAAACGCGGATCAATTTGTCCGTCAGCGACACGAGTGGCGGTAAACCCATTTAAATGCGCGACGTGTGAGACAACACATTTAGAGGTCGACTTGAGAATCCTCTTGTGATATTCGTGCATGTCACGATGAAATTAATTTTCTCATTCTTCTCACTAGATTGAAATGCTACTATTCTTTTTGGAATCGCGGACTAGAGTGAAGGGAAAGATTGGTGATAGCAGCCAAATTTTGCTTAAAAGGACACATAATTCACTCTCTTATTTTTTTGTTGTCTATTTTTAATTTAAAAACAATAGCACATCATCAAATTTTCAAGGTTCATGCGTCGCTCACTCTCGACCGGTTATTTTTGGGTTACTAATAGTTGTTAGAAAATTAAGGGTTCGCAAAAAGGCCATTGTCCACATTTACCTATGCCGTAAAGATGCCAAATTGAACACAGTATTTTCTCAGTTGTAATTTTTTGTTGAAGCAAGGGTTTTACTAGTGTTTTCTCTATACATCTTGAAAATATAAATCTTATTGTGTGATCTAAATATAAATATAATAATACTGACCGCATCTTATTTTATGCGTGGGCGATTTAAATGAGATACTATCGGTCGTGATCGGAAGTGATGAGCCCTCTTAAATTAAGAAGCCCTAACAACTTTGACATCATAGCATTATCATCGAGGGAATTATTTTTAATATACTTATATTTATTTTAAATATATTTTAATATTTATCTGTGTTCAATGGTAAATACTTAAGCATATAATGTCATTTATGCATTGAATAAGGTAGAAGTAAAAAGTCATCCATTGTGGAGGTTATAGGGAGGTATGCGGCAGAGAATTAGAGAAGATAGATGAATATAGGAATGACTAGTTAATAGCAGTACCTATGAATTAAATTTTTATGTAGTACTAGAAAACAGGACCTTGAGTGGTTGAATATGTAGCGCAAGTTAGGTAGTATTTTCGGAAAAGAAAGATTTTTCATCTTTCATTTACTCCTTCGCCAATCTTTCCAACTCCTAGATATCGATCGTGTATCACAGGCTATCGGTAGAATTTTTCCCGCATTATCCGAAGAGATTTTTTTAACCCTTAATTTCGTTCTCTTTCGGCGATTGGATGTTGAAATTCACTTTCACCGAGTTGCTATGCGCTCCTTAAAAGTTTCATATTTTGATAATGATCAATAGCTTCGGGCTACATTCGAGAAATCGTTGAGCTTTAACATGAAGAGCAAAATGTGTTCTTTTCTTTTTGTGGGCGAAGTTATGGCTGCAATATCAATTTATTGTAATATATTTGCTGGTAGGACGAAAAAACTAATTTAGTACATTCCATACTTCGAAAAATCATCTAACTGTATTTATCTGATCCTATAAAGGTATTGATAGAGGAGAAAATAAAGTATATCTTGCAACTGAATGCTTATATTCATGGAAGTAGATATTATTGATGTTAAAATACAATTTGTAGTTATCTACAGTGTAGATATTACAATTGATAAATCTATATAGGTCACATAACATATTCTCACATTGGTTTTTTCGCTGTATTCACTATTTTAGTAATAATTGAATAATAATGCATTTTAGATAATATTTCGTTGTCTTCTGTAATATTATTTATTTTACTGAGTGAATTCCTTAGTGAATCTTATAAATGTCGTTTTAACGTGTGTAATACACTAAATTAATTTTGTTTTAATTTTTTTTATTTAAAGGCATCTTTTATCAATATTTTATCCCTTTTTAATGTCAATTAAGGCTGTAAATTCATTGTAAGACCATCTTGCTCTCATGAATCCTGTTAGAAACAAACTACGAACGCTTTCCGGGGCGTATGTTCATCTTGCCTTTGATCCGCGATCGTGAGGAAGTCGAGGGCTTCCCCCAATTGCTTCGTCTATCTGGAAATCATCTCCTCCCGACTCTTCCTCGATATCTTCTGTCTCTTCCGTCTTTACCGGCCCTTAGCAGTCCAGAGAGATCGCGTGACAAGGCCCTTTGTGGCCTGCGCGTGCTGAGAGACGACTTAAACACTACCCAACTCGAGATAATCCTTTTAGCCTTCTCCTCCACCCAGGGATGGTCGTAAATGAGCAAGCTCTTCCCTTTTGCTTAAAGTAGTCCTGTCTTCTCTGTTTTCTGAGTGAAAGCTATCTTTAAAGGTTCGCGCGCAATTGCTTCACTCGGCCGAACTTGGATTATTATAGCCCAGAACAAGGCACTAAGTATTTAGCTTATCACAGCTTATACTGTGGAGGAGTATGATGACACTTGGCGGCTCGAAGGGTCCAAGGTTCATATCCCGGGGAAAGTTTTTGGACTCCTTTAGCATTAAATCTCGTAGTGCTATGTGACCCGGGGAAAGAAACTGGCCCCCTAACCTGAATGTGTGAGGTACACACGTCTGTGGTTAAGTCTGGGGCGAGCTCTACCCTTGCCTATCCAAATCAACCTTACGGTTGAATCTCTGAGTTAACTCATACCGTACAAGAAGATAAAAAATCGCTACTTGAACTGTAATATTGATATTATTGTTTAAAACAATCGATACGGCTAACCATTCCCCTGCAACCGGTAACACATTTTGAGAAACGTAACCTCTATTCGTTTCATGGTCTTGTTGAGTTACGACGCTTTGAGTTGTGAACTACCCTACATTTCTCATAAAATACCTACTTAACTCCTTGATAGCGCGAAGTTAAGCCAAGTGTAATGAATAACGCTTGAGTCGTCGTCGTCTTCATCGTGTTTTGAGTCTACTAATGTGTATTATCAACTAAATTCAACCTTCTGTTTCATATAAATGAAGTAAATTGCTTTAAATAATATTTAGAATATATATATATAATATATGTATAACGAGATATGAAATCATAATGAATCTACGAGACAAAATGAACTATATGTATTCACATTTTAATTGATACTAAATATAAATAGTGTTATTATGTAACACACACCTTACGTTTTTCATTGTATTTGAAGCAATTTATTTAGAGACTTTATGGCTCATAGAAAATTTATTTTATACATTTTATTTCGCGGAGCGAGCGTTGTCTTTTTATGAAAAAGTTTTTATAACGCTATATAATTTTTCTTTTCGATTCCTACTTTTTTTGCCCCACTTTTATATAACTTCACTTTTAGTCACATCTTCTTTTGCCTATTTCACTTTCTTTTCCTCCTCTTCCACTTTTTTACTATAATTTTCAAAAAATTAAACATTTAGTCCGATAAATTTTTAGTCCAATAAAACAAATTTTTGAGCAAAAATATTTGCTGCTGTAATTTTCTACGAAGTTCCTTTCTTTAAATGATCGCATCGTCACCATAGGAATTTTGTGGCCATTTTTTTTAATAATCGCCATATTTAACTTTAAATTCCGGATAAAAATTGAGATACAATTCCAATTATAATATAAGTGTTAGAAAATTCGTTGTATGTGAACTAATTTATTTCGAGACCCTGTCAGGTTAATAGAAAATTTATTTTTTTCGTTTTTGTTTGCGATAAAACCGATGTTTTTATGATATAAACATATTTTTATAAAGCAAAATTTTTCGGGAATGCATTTTTTTAGTTCCCCTTATCCTCCTCAATCTTCTGGATGACGGGATGAGATTTTTGACCCGAGCCCATTGTGCGGTTGCGCCGGAATCTGAAAAAAAACTCGTCCTCCCGAAGCAATTCGATTACGTTCAATCTCTCTCACTTTCCAACCCCTTCTTTTTTTCCCTTTTGTTGAGCAGCCGGCCTGTTTTGGACTCCCATATTGAAATCGACGCGATCTTCAAGCGATGGAAATTCTCGGCGTTTCGATGGAGATGGGAGTTTTCCCTCTCTCTGTGCGGTAAAATTGAAGGCGTGATACGACGGACAATCCTCACCCCCCCCCCCCTTTGCCTCGACAACGTGTGAGGGAAGTCGGCTCTTAATTTGAGGTTTCTTTGCGTGTGCTAGACGCCGCTGGTTTTCATAGTGATGGCGTGACTACGGAACGAGTGCCGAAATGGAATTCGATATCATAGCGGAAATCAAGGCGTATGGCGGTTGATGATGAAAATTGGGTCAGTTGAAAACTTTGTGTGCGGTTCGAATAGAATATCATTTCCACGGAGAAAATCAATTAGATTATGTTAACGAAAGTGATTGGAGAGCGTGCCTGTCAATGTTAGCTTCATTTAATTTAGGAATGGCAAAAATATTTGGTTTTACTTTATGGTGTAACAATCTCATCGGGTCACTTGAAAACTGGTTGAGGTCAAATAGAATATCATATGCTCGGAGAAAATCAATGAAATCATTTTATCGAAAGTAATTGGAGAGCGTGACTGTCTATGTTACCTTTACCGATTTTAGGGATTGGCGAAAATGTGTAGTTTTACTTGATAGAGTATAAATCTAATAGAGTACTAAATAGCTTAAATAACTTATGACTTTAATGCGTCATTCATCACTTTAATGGCTTTTATAGCTGTAATTATCGTGTGTCAGACATGAATTTCATGGTATACTTTTTAAATACCAATGTATACGTCATAAATGGGACGCTATTAAAGTAGAGTCATTCTGGTAGTTTTAATGAGTGAATTACGTAACTGCATTACGGTTTTGTTCAAGTTACTGAACAAGCTGTGTTTCAGTAGTGTTGTTAATTAGCAATAGATTTCACCGGCTATGTCATTGATTTGGTTTTTACTATTTTAGTCCCTAAGGAGTGAAAGTATCTCTCCCCGCAGTCATTCTCTGATGCGAAATATTACACCGTAGTAAGTATGCGGCAAGATTACTTAAATTCTAGTGTACATTCTCGATCCCCCTCGCCCTTTTACATTCAACTTTAAGCAGTGCATCAGTAAGATTGATATCCAGTTAACAAATTAAGGTCAAACAACGTCTATAATTTACTTTTCTGTCCGTCAATGTTTAACTTCTGCTCAAAATGGCAAAGTTGGAAGTACTAGGGTATTAACATTGATTGTTCTAAGTATATAATTTGACTAACTTTTCCCAACATAATCCAAAATGACGGAAAATTGGTCTGTTGAATAGGTATGTTATGCGAACATTGCGTCGAAGCGTTAGTTTCATCGCAGGATTTGATTTTTTGAAACATCTACCTGTGTATTGCCGATTTTATATTTTACATCTAGCAATTTTTTCTTCCAATAATACCTTATTCTCTCATTAGTATTTTTTGTTATGTATAAAATAAAAATGTGCAATGACCGTAACGTAGTTACTACGTGTATACTCTACGTTACGGCCATTGAAGATTACTTTCTGTTTCATGATCGTGGCCGTAGAGCTCACTTTACCCGTTCTAGTGCATTAGTGAGTTTTCACATTGGACACCCGCGCAGATTCCTTGTTGTTCCTCTTTCAATTTTTTCCATAGCAATTAAATTACTATTCATAATACAGTAGATTCCCGTCGTTGTAATGAAACTCACCCTAAATTCCATTAGGCACTACATCAAAAATGAATTTTTCTATGAAATTTTATGTACACGGTATCTAATTATGAAACTACCTCTCTCAAAAAGTAACCCTGTGAGTTCCAGGTTTTTCTCAGTGTATTTCAGAAAGCGACTGCGAATTTCTACGCCAACCTATGTTTAGGCGATAAGTCGTTTCATTCACCTTAATTATGTAACCATTAAGCCGCGGATGGGCACTTCTCGGGGTGGGAGTGTTCTGCTGTCCATGCATGCACGATACCATTCCGGCGGTTGCTCATCGCTTGCGCGTTGAATATCGGCAAAACTGGTCCGGCTGCGAACATGCTCGCATGAAAATTCTTTTCCTCCGCCTATCGTGTGTCTATTTACGGGCCTGTTTCACGTCCATTACCGTCGATATCCGAGTCGGTCAGCACACAGGCACTTTCACGATTCTCGTCGGTTAGGATAGCATTGGTAGGTTTCGGAGTCATTACGATGGAAAAAGGGAGGATTAGAGAGGTACTGTAGAGGTTGATCATAACGCGGCATAATAATAGGCGTTTGAGCATCTCCGCGGAGGTGATGGGTGGGTTAAGATCGCAGAAAAATTCTCGGAGATGCATCGAACTATTTTATAGAACCTGTTTTCCCACCATCGCTGTTTGAGGTCGTACCCAAATGTTAATGATACTACTATTACATCTACGTAATACCCCGCTAGCCGCCTCGAGCCCTGTGCGAGAATCTGTGGCTGATCAAGGGGTCGGCCGGCCGAAAATGGAAAATATAATGGATAGAAAAATATTTATTTTTCATGAAAAAAAGTCCATTGGAACAAAAATGATATAGTTCACTTCGCATGCACATTAATTACGAAATAGATACTCAATTTAAAAATTTATAAAATTTTGTGTATAATGTTTTTCCATTTCATAACATAAAAAGTGTATGAAGCCTAAGTACAAAAAACGGCAAATTGAGCTTTGCACCAGGCCGGATTTGATGCAAATACAAAAAACTATTGTGTTACTACATCTACATACTGCTCCGCAAGCCGCGTAAAAAAGGTGTGTGGTGGGGGTAGGTAGGAAACTAGCTATTTGCATACAAAAAGCCAATGCTCAAACGAAATTATATATAGCATTTATTGAAGTCCTTTATGGTTTGCGGAAAAAACGAATTCCCATATCTATCCGTTCGGCAAAATATCTCCCTTAATTTATCACTTCTATCGGACCTGGAAATATAGTGGGGCTCTAAGATGATGTTCTACGTGTCGCTCTTAAGGATATCTTTTCTAAATCGTTCAAGCAATCTAAGACTAGCGCGCTGCCTCCGAGTCTCTAGCGGCTCCCACCTTAATTTGCTTAACATCTGGGCAACGCTGTCTGTACGCCCGTAACAGTTTTTGACGAATCCCTTAGCTTTCCTCTGAATTTTATTCAGTCTTTCTGCACCGAATCCCATATGCTCGCTGCATATTCAAGGTGTGGTTGGACGAGTGCAAAATAGCACCTCTCTTTTACACTTGGTGATGTGATAGATAAGGCAAAGAGGTAGGAACTAGCCTTTAGGATATTCATTAGAGTATTTCCATTTTAACTCACTGAAGAGGTACTTCACCAGAACATCTCCATGATAACCTATAATGTAGTGGATATCGAGTAGGCTTTGCGTAATTTCAGTGTGGTGTGTATGCAGGTGCTCATTTTCACGTGAGTCTGCGGTTTCTTTGAAGAGCGTGGAATGGAGACCATCGCAAGGGGATTGGTTTACTACTATCGAAGTTCTTTGGCTTCACCCGGATATGCGCTCCAAACCACCTTGTTCATAAACTACAATCCTCAAAATGGTGGCTCTCGATTTGATCATTTCGGTATGATGTGGCGGTGTGATGGGCTTCCCATCTCGAGAGACCAGGTTCAAATCCCGCCTCAAAGGAGGTTTTCAGAGGAAGCCCTACATCTCGTGGCAATAAAGTCGAACTTCTGAGCACTGAAGTATTTTCTGTTGATATTTTCAGGAAATAGCCGAGCATTAGCCGGCAGTATGCATTTTAGAAGTGAACCGCAATTGCATCCTAAATTCCAATAACATCCATCCTTGAGCGAACACCATTTTTTTATAACTTGATTGAAGTAGGATACCTCGAATTCGTGAATTTATTGTTACTATGGGTCCTGTAGTAAGTCAGAAAAAGTCATTGAAAATTAGTTGAGTCTGGAAATTCATGGATTTGCATTTTGCGAGTGAAATGCAAAAAAGTAAACGGCAGACTCGATCTATTTCTCAAGCAATTAAATGTACCCAGGTGCACTTCCAAATGAGAGTGCGTTATATTTAGGAAAAGTTCTGCGCAAAGGCTGGTGAATATTTGATGAATTCATTTGCTTCTCAGTGTTTGGAAGTATGGACATAAGGGAAGGATAATAATAGCTGCCAGACAAGTAGATACGATGTTTATGAGTATAAGGGACAGGAAGATAAACGAGGAAATGCTCGATGAGGCTGGCAAGCAGAATAAACTATTACATGGGAGCCCAAAAAAGTACTTGGAAGCGGTACGTTGGAGCAAAGCTTTCGCATTGATTGCTAGAAGGTAAATAATAAAAGACGGGAAACTGAGCAGCCTTTAGTGAATCCTCTCCTTAAGATGACGCATCACCTCCGCTCGACTGCTTGTATTATGCCTTGATTCCCTATTATCTTTTCATTTTTCCTAAATTTTTGTTTAATTTTGATTTCTTGATTATAAATAGTATTTAAACTTTCCGCAATCAACTTCGACTTTTCTTTGTTAACTATGTGATGTGTACTTACAGACTAGACCTTTGTCAATATTTACCTTTGTATAAAATATGAAAAAAGTTGTTCAAATCAAGTAACATTTGCATATTTGAGATAAAGGTAAACTGTCGTCTTATCTGTTGTGTAGCAATTTACGATGCTGAAGCATGGCCGCTAACAAAGGAGGATGAGAAAAGACAGGAAGCGTTCGAGATGTGGGTGTGGAGAAGAATGGAGAAGGTGAAGTGGACGGTGAGTAGGAGGAACGACGAAGTGCCGGACATGGTGGGAGGGAGAGAGAGGCAGCTTCTAGACGGGATATGGAGGAGACGGCAAGTTTGGATTGAGCGAGTACTTAGCGGGGAGGGGATATCGAAACGGCGTTTGAGGGAAGAATATTAGGTAAGCGAGGGAGAGGAAGGAAGAAGATAGGATTTATAGATAGAATGAAAGGGAGTGTGTTGTGTTGTGAATTGAAGAGGTAAGTCCAGCTGGGATGGAAGGCAGGCCGAGATAACCCGAAAAGTTCTCTAAGTAATCCTTAACCGTTAGAATTATTAAATAATCGTAATATTACTTTTAAATTATACTATTAAGGTAGGTTTATGTATAATTTTGAGGTAGGTTTCTATGGAGTACTTAAGAAGCATTCTTGTAGCCTCTTTTTCCTTCATTGACTGTATTTTTTTACGTGTCACCTTCACGTAGACCACCATTCGTCTGGTCCTTACCATTCCACCTATCTGTCATGGGTGGCCATACAGGGAGTATTTTAAAATTAATCCCGCCAGTGCAGCTCTAGGGATATTAAGAACGCTCAAGCCTTTCCGCGGCAAGGTTGTAATCCCAAGAGAAAGGAAATAGCCATGTATGCCCTTAAAATTTTTCAGATGATAATTAAAGTAATAAAAATATAATTCTGGATTCCGAACAAAATAAGACCGTTCGCCCTGGATTATTGTGTCCTCTTAATGCTCAAATAGCCTTAACTTCTGATCGTTCATTTCTATTTCCCTATACCACTCCAAACAAATGCGCGTAAGGGTGAAAGACGCTCGGGGTGAGGTAACGGGAAAACGTTGCGTGCTAAGTGGGTGATTATCTTCCGATCCTGCCACCCACTCCACACCCACCGCGGAGCCTCTTATAAGATTTGCGGTTTTCGTGTTCGAATGCACGCCAAGTGATTCCCAGACAACTTCCTTTCCATAAAACCATTCACGCAGTTCTTTTCTTCGCCCCCTCCGGCGGGAAGCCAAGTCCTTTCTCCACGTGGAAAAGGTTTCTCTGCGCTCTCCGTTCGACACCTTCCTACCCTTTAGGGTTTACATTATTAGCCCTCGTGCATTTGGGAGGAAAGATACGCTCTCTGTCAAGCTCGGTTCCACCTCATCTGCGTCTATAGCTCCGATATTTGCCTACCTCTATCTGGTTTTTTTTTCCTGAATGCCTCCTACGATCTCGGTAATAGTTGAAGTGCATTCGCTCAACCATGGGAACTTTTGGAGGCGATGGAAAGACAGTAACAATGGTAATTTTATTTTATGCATTACGTAAGGCCCCTTTCTCACATACGTACCGATTTTGGACGGCAGTTAAAAAATCTGTCGTCCACATTCCAATGGTGAACAGTGAGAGGTTGCACACTGACCGATCACGTACCGGCACCGGTAGAATGCCGGTTAGCAGCCGGCGATTGCCACTGTGGATCACCAGCGCCGGTACAACAACCAAGCAAGTGATCGTTTGACCGGTAAAAATCCGGCGTGTGTGCAAGCAGTGCTTCACCGGTAAAATATCGGCCGGTATTTTATCGGCTGTCCAAAATCTGTGTGTGGGCAAGGGGCCTAACTGCATAAAGGTTACTAAACGAAATGTGTATTTCAAGGTGCGTTTACTCTGTGTAACATGTTATATAAACATGTTATATGTAACAAGTTACTTGTAACATTTGTTTTACATAACATTTGTTTTATAACAAGAGTCCAGCGGAGCCAAAAATGCACAAATAACTTGTTTGACATGTACAGATTCAGTCGCAATTTATTGTTCTGTGCTCGGGGAAAAGGCGCTCTAAAAGGCGGTATTGGGTGCGGCCAAGTTTAGCACCCCGGAAAAAATACTGCGCCAGTGACCTATCTATTGAATCTACTGAATGAACTATTGAAAGATCTTCAGCGGGACGACCGAGATTTGTTATCCGGAGAACTAAGAACCGACGGTCACTTTAAGAACGTTCTTCGAATGACCAGCCAGGATTTTGAACTGTCAATATCTCTCATTGGCTAACGGATAGGTAAAGAAGATACCACCTTCCGTAATGCTATTCTGGTGAAAGAAATACTAGCCCTCCCGTCAACTGGCTATCCCCACCATACGCCTCACCTTTTTTCTGTAATATGTTACTCATTTTCCCACTCCGTGCGGGAAATCAAAATCTTCTTATATAACACGAATTTTTGTTTTGTAACACAATGTTACATATAACTTTGTAACTTTTTCGTAAAATGTTAGATGTAACTTGTTTATTTTATATTTTCCACAGTTTAAATGCACCTTTACTTAGCAATAGATTTCACTGGCTAGATCACGAACTTAATCTTTACGGTTGCAGAGCTTAGGGTAGAAGAATATGTTGAAATGTTTTGAGTGCATGTTTGAGCCTGTCGTAACGGTTAATTTCTACTGCTGAAATTACTAAAAAAATAGACGAATTTGGATCTATAAACAAATGTTAGGAGAAAACAAAGCGTACTGAAAGATAATATTAAACAATAAATTACATTATTCGTTCAACAAATCTACTACGTTTTCGGTGTGGTTTTTGACGTATCGCGAAACTTACTTTTTGATGCGTGAGTGAATCGGTCAGTCAGAAAATCGTCTATCTCAGCGGATTAGACATTTGGAGGAGGTGACCGGCATCTAAAATCATTTGCGTCATGAGGGAAGGGTAAGGAGGAGAGGTTGGAGAGACACCTGACGTCGGTATTACTAGACATTATAAAACCGGCCCTAAATAGACTCACGTCCATTTCTTACCCCCAGGAGGGGGAATTTGGATTTATGAATGGAAATCACCACATTGGGAGATCTGTTGGATCTTTAAATGAATCGTTCAATGATTCATTCATTGCTCGAAGGAAAAGACATGACCCGATTGTAATGAAACGTTCTCGTGGAAGTGAGCCATTACTTGGCGTAAGCAGCCACTTGTTGAACTTAGCATTGCTCATCTTTGTCTGAATCTGTGATGTCATTCGGATTGATCCTTTCATCTTAATCTATAAATTACCTTGCAAGCGACCTACAGAGGTGTTTGGCAGTGGGTGAGTCATCACCAACTTCAACCAAGCTATTGGATTAATATAATACCTCATTCCCACCTGATCCTATCTATATACGCCGGAACTACGAGTTTTTTCAGGGGGCAAAAATCAGTTTTCCGCCCCCCACCCGTGGTACCCCTTATCTCCTCCTCTCCCACTTAAATATAATACGTCCGTAAATTATATTTTTGAGATTTGGATGTTGAAATTACACACCGTGTGATTGCTATTAAGACGTTTTATTCACAAGAGATTTTAATAATTTATAACTTAAAATTATTGTTAATAATTTTATTCGTAAAATGAAATAACTTTTTTAAACTAAATTTTTCAAATTTTGCCCCCTCCCCGAAATCTACCGCATGGGGCACGTGACCCCTAGTTCCGGTCCTGTTCCTATCTACATTATCTATATCCACAGCCTTAATTCGAAAATATAGAATAACCCCCAGGAGTGTAAATATCTCCCTCGAGTTCTTAAGGAATAGCGGGTGGCCTAGGTACAGACTCATATTAACCAAGGTGACGAAGCGCTCTAGGCGCGGCGGCAACGTTTCCTCGAGATGCGTTCTGGTAGACGAATTGCGTCAGTGCTCAAGTTGCGCAACTGAAAGAGGTGACAGCGTGGGTATCATTCCTTTCATGTAGTTGGCTCCTATTCCGGTAGAAGTTACGGAGTGGTGGGCACGAGACTCGCGCGATGCAGTTTCATCCAAGGGCAGTGTTCAGTAAGAACTTGACTTGACACAGCCTCCAATTTTTCGTGAGAATAACTTCTCTACTTCCGTGAATGCCATTTTTTTTTCAAAGCTTTTTTTTCGAATTAAAATAATCTCTGCGTTCAGGTTTACGTGACTTATAGGTACTCAATAATTTGTACTACTGCACAATAGTGTCTCCCGTTTTCAAAACGAAATGAAACTTGAAGAAAATTCCTGCTAGAATTGCATGGCCCTATTGCATGTTTCGTTGCCATTCTATGAAAATTTCAATGCCCTGCAATCGAAATTGAAGACCTCAGTGCAAAAACCGGAGTATGACCAATTTTTGCTAACATTAGAATCCACAAGCAAATAAAGCACCTCCTATCTTTTACCATCAGACAATTTTGTTTTCAAAAGTAAGTTTTAAATAAGTTCAGCAGACATTGTTTAAATGTTACGTTTTACTCTCTGAGTGCAAAATCCATTATGTTTTGTATGTTTTCTTGAAACATCACCTTCGGTTATTATATGGTTCTTTCACTCTTGACTCCAATTGCGATATTTTCATTGCTGAAAAATGTTTATGTACACAACTGATCAATTCTGCCAATTTCGTAATCCTCAGATCTTAAATTTTCTGTGCCAGCGTGCTGACCACTTTGATTCCAAGGTTATACAGAAGTATACTTCGTTATTGAAGTATTGGGAGCAATTAATATTTAAATTTATGCACCTCAATGCTTAGTTATTCGTTTCAACTATTCAGTCAATTAGTCTGATTATGTAAACGTTTAGGTCAGAACCAGTGGCGGATCTTTGGGGGGGGGGGGGTGGCAAAGGGCCCCCCCTATAAGGCTATAGCCCCCCCCCCTAGGGTATCCAATTTACACTACATAAAATGGTAATTTTTTCCGACTCCCACAACTGCTGGAATTTTAACCCCCACTTAGCCCTCCTTATCCCTATCCTGGATCCACCACTGGTCCGAGCTGCAAGATATATCTGAACTTCTTCGGTATCATGCAAGCCTATTATATAAAACCATTACATGATATTTCTTCAATATTTACGTAATGTGAATTTATGTGGAAAATTTAAACTCAGCCGTTTAAATTTATTACCTTTCATATATGTTGTTTGTTAGATGAGTAGTGGCGGTACGGTACTTACACTCAATGGGTATTTCTTGGTCCCTGATGAAAATGAATTTGCTCATATGGTACAGGTGGTGGTGCTAGAGGAGCTCTCCGGTACTGTTTTATTTCTCAATGTTGTCTTGTAGCAGAAACCTCTAACGACGTTCCTCGCACTGAATTAAACATCAAGGCACGTATCTTTTCTTGGCAGAGGCCTTGATACATCTCTCCTTTTCGGGAGCCGACAGCGACTTAACACACACAACGCCGACGCGACGCCTGGATAATAAGTCTCTCGTCCTGAGAGGTGCCGGCACCAAAAGAAACTCCTCCTCAATCATTCCCTGATTGCAAATTAATAATTCTATACAGGCCTCGTAATAGGTAATCTCAGGAGCCATAAGTTAGTTTTTTCATTACTTCACTCAGTTGCGATCTTCAAGATGAGAACCTCCGTGGTTGAATATTACGGTTTGATTGAAAGATATCGTCAGTCGTGCTAACATGTAAGCCATCTTATGCGGGGTTAAAGAGACCGCCTCCCCCTTCGGAAATGAAGTAATCATCATGAATATAACATAGGCTGAAAGGGTTCCAACATGTTTCTAGAAATAAGATACAAACAACTGTAGTAATGTGAGAGACAGCTCTTGATAATGACGTGTCGTAATAATCGTTGAAACTGCAGTGAAGTTTTCTCGGGTTTCACACCGGGTCAGGTCCTCCATTTCTCCTTCCAACGTTTCGATGAACAACTCGCCCATCGTCTTCAGGGATTCAGGAATCCAATCCTGGAATTTTAACCCCCACTTAGCCCCCCTTATCCCTATTGGATTCCTGTCATTGGATTCCTGAATCCCTGAAGACGATGGGCGAGTTGTTCATCGAAACGTTGGAAGGAGAAATGGAGGACCTGACCCGGTTTGAAACCCGAGAAAACTTCACTGCAATTGTTCGCCGGGAAAAAACCAAAAATTATATCGTTGAAACTGGTTGACAGAATAAAATAGTGCGGAAAATTACCTGAGCAGTTTGTATCTTGTTACAATGAATTTCCATTAAGTGAACTCGTCAGAAATCGCTGTTCCAGAAAGTTTTAAAGTTAAGAGGTAATTTGGTAATCTATTCGGGTAATTTACACAAATACATTGGCAATAAAAGTATTTGTATAATTTTTTTTAGATCCAACGCATTGATCATATAGTTTTTTAACTGGATTAGGGGTAAAAATATTTACAAATATTTAAAATCTTTATTCGTCTACCTGTTAACTCTTCTTTGTAAGCTTTTTACCTTCGTTTTTAAGCCTATTTCATGAGGTTCCCGAACCCTGGCAGCGTATTCTAAATTGGAGTCTAATGAGCTTTTCCCAGCTTTGGCTGAATGTGAGATGTCTTTCAGATTGAACCCAAATTCGTAAATATAGAATGACCCCCCAGTAGTGTAGATATTTTCCTCGAGAACTCGAGGCATAGCGGGTATTCCAATCTCTAATTAATCTAGTTATTAATTTATTTACTTGATGAATAACAATAAATGCTCAAATAAAATGCCATATTTTTACGTCTTCTTTTCATCAGGGGCATGCATGATGGCAGGATCTGACGGATTGAGCTCCTTTCTCAACCTTTTAATTAACGAGGGAAAATTTCAGGGTTTAAGCTGTGTACCGCCCGAAGCACAGAGCTATCGCAGTACTACATATTATGCTAATAACAAATTAAGGACTTTGTGACCAAACGGGTCATTTCAAACGGATCATACTGATGAACGTGGCCAGAATGAAGTAATTTTAATGAACTATCGTTCACAGCTCCTCTCCTATTTCACCTCCTCCTCGTCAGTACGTTCTCTCTATGTTCATTTCCATCGCCTAGTTCCCCACGCATTGCTGCTTAGAGAAAAGTCTAATGATACCGGTGACTGGGAAACGTATCGTATTGAAGGAATAAAAATCAATGGGTAGTTTTTAAAAAATAGTTTACAAAAGTTTTTATCTCCTCTCAAACTCATCTCAATTTGCAGAGTAAAATGTAGATGTAGGTAATGAAACTCATTGAAAACCAATACATTTGTAAAAGGTTTTAAACCACTATCCACTTAGGAAATTGGTTGATCTGCGCGTTGAATTTAAGCATCCTTGGCCGGAATTTTATTGTAATTATAAAACTTACCCTACTGTATGGATGGTCAAATTACATCTCAAACTCATCTCATCTCAAACTCATAATCAAAAGGTAAATAATAAGATTTTTTCTGAAGCACTAAACTTTTAGCATTAACTGACAACTGGTAAAATCTTGCAGATGCAGTATTTTACTTCTGTTTACTGTATTTGGTTATTTCCATGAAATATCTTCTCTATTCTATAAGTAGCGAACCTGTGACAAGTGTTCTATTTGATATCTAGCGTGTGTTCCAAGACAGAGAATGAAGAGATTACAGGTTGTGTGAAGAAACGTTATTTGCCTACTTCATCCGGCAGGAGTCCCCTCTTCGAGGCCTCGTATGAAAACATCCCGAAGGCTGTTTATTTATCAACACCAACGGCGCAACAGGGTGTCCATCCACGCATGAGTGACAAGGAACCCGAAATGCGTCTTTGACTTTTTTTTTCATTTTGGTCTCTTTGTAATACAAATAATACTCTGGGTTAACTCATTTGCCTCTGTTGTATCTTACACTGTAAACTGTATCAAGTAATCTTCAACGAATAATCAAGATTACTATTCATTGGAAAAAAACGAGAAATAAATTATCAAGGATCTCATTTAGTATGTATTCAGAGCTTTGTAGCTCGTTCATTTTTAATTAATTTTAATCTCTTGTACGTAATGTTTATTTTCATTTATTTCGGTTAATTTTATTTGCCGCTCGATTTCTATCCTTGGGGAATACACGCGAAATAAATTAACTCATGTAAAATTTATTTAGAATTCACTTAGCTCGTCTGTGTTCGTGTTAACATTTGTTTGGATTTTTTAAAATATAGCGTTTATTTTAATCATAATTTATGATTTTTGAAGCAACGTATAGATGAGATATGATTGAAAGGATTCTTTTTTTTCAAGTATTCGTCGAATTTATGGAGACAAACTCTCATTAAATATCCTTTGCATGACAAATTAGAGAAAAGGTATCACGAGACGGTCAAATAAGGAGAAATACTTTGGTAGTACTCGTAGGACAGCACTTCATTACCGAGTGTCGCATTAGAGAGCTGTGTTCTCCTTGGTGCTCATTGCTTGAGAGGTCACACTTCGACAAGGCGATTCCAAAGAAACACTTACATCCAGATTTTGGTATGCTCTGTTTAAAAATAAACCATTTATTAGATGAGATCCTTTGATGATATAGATCAAAAATAGGGTAAACTGCTCAGGTATGCGAGTGAAATTATTTTTCTACTGCTAGCTGCTGTACTATTAAGGCTTTCCGTAGCGCATTTTATAGTCAACAATGTTCAACACAAATTGGCATTAATTACATTGAACACAAAATAACGAAAACATATAATAGGGAGGCTTTTAAGGTTCTTTTATCATGAAATATGACGTATCGACATCGGTTATTTTCATTACTTACGTTCGTTTTCTAATCGTTATTTCGTGTTATGTGAGGGTTAGGTAACATTACTGTGAGAGTACCTATTTAAAAAGTTCATCGGTTTTCGAATTTTGTTATGCGTCCTCTCAAGGGGACTTTGCTTATCGGCAGGCTAGATTTCTCTCTACACCTGTTCCTATTCGATCGCGCAAAAGGGCTTACCTCTCGGTCACCTCCCGCAAATGCCGTGCCTTACGGAACAGAGTGTGATTTCGACGGAGAAGATTGCCATATTTTTTGCCTTGATGAGAGAATGCGAAATGGTCTGAGTTGAGTTAATTGAAAACGGGAATATTCGGGAAGCCTCCCCCGTAATTTAGTAAATGAGCGATGAGTTAGGGAGCTTAATACTCGAGCGACATGGCATGTGCGCCAATTTCCTGGCAGATAGCCTTGGGAACGCTACCAAAAAGTTGAAGTCTTTGTTGATGGATGGCTCTCCAGCGTGAAAGAAGGAAACCATTCGCCATCGCTCACGGCGTGTTAAATTCTTGGGTTTTAGTGTGAAGGTCAAGTGCAGGGAATCCTGTTTGACGTATTCTTAAGGTAGGAAGAGCGGCATCGGCTGAAGTCAAATCGTGTACTCGGGCTACCTATTGTTTGCGCAAGAGAGTCGCAAAAAAATTTAAAAAAAGAAAACATAAATAGAAAAGAAATGTGACTGTAATTTTGCACCTCAGCACAACGGAAACGTCAAAAATGATTTTTTTAAATGTATTTAAAGTAGTCAACTTGACTAGTTTCAACAATGCTCCGAGCCTTTGCACACCGTAAACTGTTGACGACACACTTTGACCAATCTAAGTGTTAAATCGTAAATAAATATATATATTTAGAAAATAAAGATATGTAAGACGTATATGAAAACTGGGGAATTAAATATATTTGCGTAATTTTAGCGGTGAAGTGATTTTCATTTTGCGATGTTGATACCCGAGATCCCTGTGGTCATCTTGCCAGTTTCAGGCAGTTTCTTTCTTATTTTATCATGGACTTCCTTTCTTATTTTATCATGGACTGTACTTATTTAGATTCATCGCAAAATTTCCCTTCTAATGAGTGCCGTCTCAACAACGTCTTGTCACAAACAATTTCCCTAGCTCTAAAAAACCGTAATATGAGCCCATGTTAAATTATCTTATTATACCGTCAAATATCTCGAAAATGGCACATAGAAATCCATTTTTCTTTGGATCATTGAAAGCATGCCTTTCGAAGAATATGTAACCAAAGTTTCATAATATTCTTGACGCTTTTACCTAGGCGCTGTAACTACTAGGCGCACTACGCCGTTAGGAAGTCTCGTTGAATGCAGTTTCCCTCGTCTTAGGTTGAAGTTGCGCTGGGTCACGTCGTGTCTTCATGTAAACAAAGGATGAAGTTTGCCATGAGAAGAATTTGACTTGGCCGGGATTCGAACCCGGATTTCCGGATTGCCGGTAAGGCGTGCATGTCAATTACGCCGCGAAGCCATCTTTTCAGAGCGAACTTCAGGATGGGTTTTTCAGAGCAAAGTGTTGACGTAGCATGTCCACGCTTTGGAACATGTGATGAAGGTCGTGCTTACTAAGCCACTATCGGAGATATAAACCCTGCTTTGTAGCTATTCGGCGACGACGAATTTGAAAACATTGCATAAAACAAGTGACTTTGTGTGCAGCCAGGTGCACTGGTGCAAAACTAAATACACCAAGGACAAAGTTCGCCATGAAAAAAGATTTGACTTAGCCGGGAGTCGAACCTAGATCATCCTGTGCTTATCGTAGGATAGTCTTCCCATCCCATAGTAGACCCATCACGAGACGCTGTTCATTTTAATGCCGATATTTAGGGAAAAGATACTTCCTACCGACCCTTTTTATCAATTTTACATCTAGATTTGATTCCTATGCTGGCCCCAGAAGGACGGTCTTTTTAATTTCGTATAGGAACAGTATGTACGATTACATTCAAATAACTTAGGGCTATATAATAAGGTAGACATACTCGTGTTTCTAAGTTTTCGGCTAAACTTAGCGCGGTGTTGGTAGAATGCACTCGTATATATTATCTACATTCAGGGCCGGTTTAAGCGGCAAGCAAAGTACACGGCTGCGTAGGGTGCCAAGCAGAAAGGGGCGCCTAAGCGCTAAGTACAATGTTCAGTACTAATCAAACAAGGAGACTAAAAGTTGAGGGATGATTTACTCCACGAAATTATTGTAGAAATAAGAATATATAGTAAAATGGATATCCATACCACAGAAAAATCTGTTTTTAGTGTTCTAAATATAAACTTCTTAAGTTTGTTTTCACTTGTTGAGTAAATAAATGGTCAAATTGCTTAAAAGCGACCTTGTGTTTTATATAATGACTTATTTTCATTTTTTTACTCTGAATCTTTGTATTTAATTGGTTTTAAAGCTCTAAAAATATCACATTCAATATATAATAGCAAGCATGTTATAAGTTCACGGTCTTGACCCTTAATCGTTTAGAATCCTCTCAGGTTAATTTTGAGGGAGGGGGGGCGGAATTTTGTTCGCTGACACTAGATAAAATTTTTAGTGCAATCCTTGTCTATCTTACGTCCAAAGTGCTTTGTTTCGTTATGTTATCAATCAAGGATGGAGCACCAATTAATAGTCTTAATTTCCAAGTTTTGTGCCAAGTGGGCTGCATAGAGGAGGCCCAGTTCCATCCCATATAAGGCTGATTTCTGTTGCCACTTCGGTCGCGTTTTAATCGGTTTTCAAAAATATCCGCGGCGCGGTGATGAGTGCAATGCGATCCACTTTTTTTGTCCAATATTTTGCCGAATAAAGTTTGTCACTGCGAGGAGTAACGTTGAAAAACAATGAATTTGATAGATCACAATCTTCATGTGGATAAATTTCGGTTAAATGGTGGGTGAGCAGAGGCAGCTTTTAGCTGAGATACGGAGGAGACAGAAGGTATGGATGGAGCTAGTACTTAGCGGGGATGAGATGTTCAAAACAGTGTTAGAGGGAAGAATGTTAGGTAAACGAGGGATGGAAAGGAAAAGAATAGGATTTTTAGATAGAATGGAAGGCAGTAGGTCTTATTGGGCATTGAAGAGGGAAGTGCATGATGTAAGGGGAGGCTCCCGGAATTCATCATAAGCACTCCATGGAAACCTACCTTAATCGGTAGAATACTTTAATAATAATAAACCCCTTGATTATACTCTATTTCCCCGTGAAACTCGGATCACCCTGTCCATCAGCGATACGAGTGGCGACCTTTGTAAACCCATTTAAATCCGCGGTGTGAGACAACATATTTATGGGCAGACTTGAGGATCCTCTTTTGTTCGTGCTCTGTGCTTTCCGCCGAGGTAGCACTTCCTCTTTAGTATCTAGGTAGTATTTCACCTTTCCTTTGCTCGCACACCCACGTCCGGTTTCTTCGGCGAAGACATTAAAGCAACGGAAAAGAGTGGAAGTGAAGAAATACCTTTCTCATCGCGTGGTTCTAATTTGGTTTCCACGGCGGAAAATTAAGCTCGAAAAGTGATTTCCGTGATTTTCACGGGTGACGTGGTGGAAGTTGGAACGCCATAAGTGTTCGTCCCACGCTCTGTCTTGAATTAATTTTTTTAGGAGCCACATCATTCATTGTTACCAAATACGTGAAGTTGCTTGGTGACGCAATGAGGCATTTCGGCCGTGCATATACGTTGTTCATTTTTTTCCTCTCAATTCTTTCGAGGTAGCTTCGTGATGGTGGGATAATGGCGCCTTTTTTTGTTCTCATAATAACAAGAGAATTCGGCGAAAGCAGAGAGGTTACAACATATCCTTTTCAAGGTTTTGGCTATGATAAGTCAGTTATTCTAATGTTTGAAAATACGATAGTGCTTTTTTTTTGTCGAAGGTTTGCAGTATGAATTAAATAATATCGGCAACAGACTTAATTAATCCTCGAATTAATAATTGCGAATAAATCCTCGACAATTAACAGAAAATATATATACATGTGTAAATATAGTGCATAAAACTAATGATATATAAATAAATATAGTATATAAAAGATAATTATGTTTAAATTAAAAATAAAATAAAATTTAATAAAAAAACAAATATATAAACATATAACAGCAAATATAAATTAAGTTTAGTGCTTAGGAGTCTTTCCTTTAAATAATATGCATTCACTCATCAATCATACATTTTTCTTATTACTTGATTTATTGCCGGAAAATGATAAAATTATTTATTAAATAAGCATTCATCAAAATCTTTTTCCTATCTTGATGCTCTTGTGGATATGTCGCCAATGCATGACATAGGTGATGTACAATCGAATTCTGATTCATGGTAACCCTTAAAAAAACTTAACACACAACTATAACGTTCCTTGGTATACATATTCGAAATTTATTTCCATTTTAACGTAGTCCAGATTTTTCAAAAAATGTTGGCATATAAATTGACTGGATTAAATTAATAATTAATTTTAACTGAAATCTTAATTCTAAATCTAAAATTAATCGGAAACCGTTCATGTTTTCATAATTCCTGAAATCGACATTTTTTAATCAAAAGCTTTTTTTAGTTACGGTAATATTTTCTTATCAGTGAGACTAATCATAATCATTGATAATTGCGCTAGTGAGTATGATATCTTTGCAGATGATTAAATTGAATTTGCGTGGTATCCACTCATCACTTACCCCTCTTCACATCATGGCTGCTCAGTTTTAATGACGTGTGGGGTACAAGGGTACTTTTTGATACATACATCTATTATCTAGTTTTAAGCCGACCTCAGTGGCAGTGTGGGGAAGTATCCGATTGTTTAATCAAAGGTCGTGGGTTCGATTCTCGCCTATTAGGTTGCCCTTATTGTGTCCCTTGGCGTTTGTGATTGTGCATTGTTGTTCATTGATAGAACTCCTTGATATAAAGCCCATTAATGTGCTGTTTTCGGGGGTATTAGCTGCGGTGATAAGTTTGGAAAAATACGAGGTTATTTTGCGGTGAGGCTATGATTTTCAAAGAAGGGCGGTGAAATTTTCCTTTTTGTTTTTTTCCAAATTTCAATTTTATTGGAAGATCCTACCGTGGGTAGTTGAAAATTAATTCACCAATGTTATTACACTGCATGCGGGGTCCCTGAAGTCCTTGTATAAGAATGCTGATTTTTGTTACCTGATGTTTTCATGGTTGGCTAATTGTATGCAAAAGATATCGCTTGCCGGAACGTATGGTTCCAGGAATGAATTATACCGAAAAATATGGAGGGATGAGGTTAAAAATGTTTTTTAAACTACTTCTGTCAGTCTCGAATTCGGATAAAAATTACTGGCTTCAGTTACAGCCCTCGGGACAGGAGATGGAGGTAGTTAGATGTACGGTTTTTTTCTCGTTGAGAGTTGTCGTTTCAGCCAATTTATTCACGTAACGGATGAGAAAATCATTTATGACCTCCACATCTTTTTATGTCCTGCGGGCAGTGATGGCAAAGATATATTCGGTTACAATCACCGGGTGATTAATCACGATTTTGGAACCAGCGGCATTTTCTGGTAATTATTTCGACGGCATCAATTATATTGCAATGTATTCGGACTTATAAAAGGCACTTTACGGCCACGGCACATTAGGAAGGGTCGAATGTTCGTCGTGGATAATTGAGGCACCATATTTTCCTCGATTTATTTTTACTCTCTTTACCATGAGCATAGATGAACTGAAAAATCTTACGCCAGGATTTTGAACCGTATATATATAATTGACTAGCATTAAAGGTGAGCGGGTAAAGGCTATAGAGATTCTGAGAGTGAGGCAAGCCATAGTCCCTCTTGTATGGGCTTGTTCACCGTATCCCTTAAATTGGCGATTAGGATAGAGTTTTGAAAAATCATAAGGACCTTATTTTTTCCTATTTAAAATCCGTCGCCTTCTTGTCCAAATATTTTCGGTGATAACTCGACGCCCTTAACTTTTTCGAAGATGAATTAATGACGTCACCAACAACTGCCGAGCGGGTCGTCGCTTCTCAACTACTCTTCGGCCTCGTGTGGTTCGTTGTTATTTCCACTCATGAGATTGATTCAATTCATTCGATGAGCGGCTCTCTCTGGACGGAAAATGAGATGAAATTCTAATGATGTCACCTACTCAAGAAAGAAGGGTTATTCGCGTTTTCTTATTTTACAATTATGAGAGAATGGCTGGCTGAGAAAGATTGTTTTCGTCGTAATTTATCTTACGTTTCAATGCGTCGAATACTTCTAATGAGTTGCGATTTCGGATCTGAGTGAGTGGCTCTTAGCAGTTTCCGTTGGTAGCTACGCCGGCACAGTGGGCGGAAATCGAAAAAAGTGTGACAAAACCCTAAATTTTCACTATTTTTTTGGTAAACAAAAATGGTACAGTCCGATAGAATAATGTCCAAGGATTAAGGAACTATGGCTATTTTAATATTTGGTTCACCCATTAAATCATTAAAATTCGTTAAAGACGAGAAAAAATTATAAAAAATGTCAATTCTGAATTTCTGCAAAAATCGAGTATTTACTTTCGCTATTGAGCCGTTAATATGGTTTTCCATAAATTTCAACGCATATTTTGTAAAAGAGTAAACCTTTCCTAAGAATTACACGGGATAGCTTATTTATTTTTATCAATTTTTCATATAATAATTAAACATTCAAAATTGCATTGTTTTTGGACTATTTTTGACATAAAGTGGAAAAAAACTTTATGAGGGCGACGAGACTCGATCTTAAAATTCATATGGAAATAAAGACCTGAATCTTGACTATATGATCCAAAAGAAAAATCTTGCTCCAACGTGCTACCTTGCTTGTTGATGGGATATGTATAAAAAGTCAACGCTGCCGCCCGGCCCGGCCGCGGATTACCCTGATTTGGTTTTTGCTCCAGTTTAAAGCAAATAATGGTTCCACCACTATTATTTTTACCCCAATTGTTAGGAAAGATGTGAAATCTAAAAGTAAAGGCAATATTTTGTCAAAAAAAATTTCGTACTCTCTTGTTGCACATAGAAAGTAGAAAATTCGCCGCTGCCGCCGGTCACCCATGAGCCCTATGAGGACGTGTGACCATACGTCGGCAGAGTGCTTTGTTCCCTTATTCGTACTTACTCTCACATACATATGTACAGGGGATTTCCCGCACTTAGGTCCCTTCAAACTAGAAATCCCTCCGACCTTGAGGAGAGGGAAAGAATCGAAGCAGGCGCGGTCAGTGCACACGACCGACTGACCGCAATTGTTCCTTGGGGCGGTAATCCGCTTCCACTACTAGTAGTTCTCTAAGACCTCTTGACTACTCCAGCTTATTGTACCTTCAAAATGTGGGGCTCTTGAATTTGGTGTTTGGGGCTAGGTTGTTTCTTTGAAACTCGCCGCTATTTGTTTTACCACCGCAGCGCACGTGCATCGGTTATTGCCGTCCAAAAGATCGCTTCTCTGGAACACGCTAGTGAACGAGTTAGCTGGCGATTTACCGGGCGGTTTTCCCAAAAATTCACACACTATATTGCCTTAGATAATGTCTTGCTTCCTCAGTTTTACTCATACGGTCAGTCTAACTTAGCTGGTGAGTGTTGAAACATCGACGTCTTTTAGCCACAGTGACTACTGACAGAGGAGTTCTCCTAGGTGAGCCCATCGATTGGTTACCGGTTGTCGAAGGTACTCTAATACAGAGAGGTCGCACACGACGGAGGGAATATATTAATCGGTCACAGGTATGATTAACACTACTAGTTGTCGAAATACTTTATGTCGATAAGGCAACGTTAGAAAATGTAGCAATTTTTTGTGGCTTGTAGATTTAGAAGCTTTTATGGGTGAGGAAATGACAGGGGAGAAAATGAAGAGGAGGAAAGTGACTCGAAAAGAATTGCACGATGCTATGTGCCAAGGAATGGTGTAGACGGTAGAGTCGAAAAAACTATTGGCATTCAAATTTCTATTAAAAAATTTAGTATTGGGGGAGATGTAGAGATAAAGGATTTTTTGGGAAATTAGCGACTTCTAATTGATGAAGATCGTTTCCGCGAGTATTGCTCCCTTTATGTGGAGCACTCTGAATGGTATTATATACCCCCAACTGTGCATAAGATTCTAATACATGGAGCGTTTATTGTAAACGCAGCAGTGCCACCCATTGGACAATTGTCGAAGGAGGCCCTTGAATCGAGGCACAAGGATATTAGGAGGTTCAAAGAGCAGCACTCCAGAAAAATTTCCAGTGCAAAATTTTATTTTTCTAAGACTTCTTCTATCTTCGGACGCAATAGTATCCTCATCAATCGATTCGAATCACGGAAATGTGAAGGTACCTAAGGGAGCTAGGAACCTCCTTCTGATTGACGAGAACGCAGAGTCAGATGGAGACGAGATTGATTCAGGTAATGAAGACCTATAACTGTATTTACTCAGGTATGCATCATTTCCATTTCATTAGTCATTCATTTCAGAAACAGAAATATGGTTTTAACTTCTAATGAAAATAATCGAAAAATACTTGGATTAATTTCCGTGGAATACATTGGTAAAATCCATATCCTTAATATTACATAGATACCACGCATCTATACATTCTATGATGTATCGATACATCACGGTTAAGTTGTTTAGGGTTATGTATCAAAGTTTCTAAGTCAGTGATAGTACTTGTATGAATATAATAAGCATCTACAATGCAGCGTTTTTAATATTAAAATTAGGGAATTTTTACTGTTTCCGCCATTTTATTTTAGAGAGGCCCCTGATTGTTCTAGAGCAAAAATAACATTAGAATCGGATTAAGGAGGTAAAAATAATTCAAAATCGAAAAAATCGTGGATCTACGTTGAATAATAACGGAGATATTAGTTTTGTCAAGCTTTTTTCGATTTCCGCCCACTGTGCGCCGATGTAGCGAGTTGGTTCAGAAGAGTGTATTCCTTTTGACTGCCACCTTTATTTTTTCACTTTTCTCTTCTCTATTGTTTTCAAAAATGGTCTTACATCTCATTTTACCGTATTTGTTGTAACATTGATACTCATTTCTCTAATACCTATCTCATTGAAAACAAACAATACCTCTATTCTATTCACTCTAATATCTTTTGTTTTAACTTTTTACAAAATATGTTTTTATTCCATAGTGGTACCTCTTTTCCTTGTCATTCCTTCTTGAAGTGTCTGATCGTCATCGACTAATTATGACGTATCGTATTGAGACTTGCATCCTGTATTCCCACTCCTTCAATACTTATACCTTTTTTCTTTTCTCTGTGAATTATTTTTACCATCTCAATTTTTTTCCATCGGGTGCAGCTGGTGAAAATTTCTCATCGTCCAAGCTTATTGATATCGGTAGTGCCCAGACCCCCATCTGTCATTGTCACCTGGACCACGAAGAGACCAAGCTTGTGGAGTGTAATGCTTCACAGCCTACCCTAATGTCTCGTTCAGATAACGATTTCTCCTACGATCGTTGGGACTATCGTGCATTCACACAATGATGGTGCTGCCCTCCAGTGCTGAAATCTAAAGTGAACGAGAAATTGACGCTTAGCACTGCTGTTGAGGCATGTAGGGTTAAGATGTTACTGTGTTCAACGTGTATTTAAAGTATAGTTTTTCTTCCGCCCATATTCTTCTTTGTTTGGACAAATCCATGAAAAAAATTAGAGCTATGGGAGCTTCACAAACTTTTCGTCCTTCCTTTGTCTCTTCCTCTACCGGTTTCGCAGCGCCTAACCATCGTAAAGTGGCAACGTTCGGAACTACGTGAACCATAGTCCAGACATGCATTCACACGACTAGTTCTGCCGACTGTCGTTAGGACGATCGCTGGGACAATCGTAATATGAACGGGGCATAACATTCCCGCAGCTTTGTTAACCTATCCCGCGGTTGTCATCGGTGCCGGCTTATCGTAGCGTCCGTCAAATGGGGTCACACCAAACTCGCGACCGCAGTACGTCGGCGCGACCCTTTTGACCGCGGCGATCATTTTGTGTGGCTTTAGGACTCCCGACAACCTGGACCGGTCGTTCGCGATGCGGTGTTGCCCGTGCTGCTTATGCACGAAGGCGTGATTTTTTTACGAGTGGGAATTTACAACGACCTCGCTTTGAATCGATTCTTCCCGCGTAACAGGGCCATTGGAGTCCGGGTTGGGGGGTTTCCGAAAGTTATAAACAGAGGTCGATGTTTTTGTTCGTGAGGTAGTGTCCTTTCGCTCAAAAACTGTGGAATTGGGTTCTCGCAGCTTTTGTTATCGCACCGCTGACAAGTTGCCGACTCCGAATGCTCAACTTAAAATATGTGACAGAAAGACGTGAGGAATAAAACCACCTCCAAATCAGATACAGTTTATATTATCCATTCAAATCGTAATTTATATTCCAAAGCCATGTATTTAAGCAAAATTAAGTGCGCGATTTTCCATCTCTCATTGGAAGTAAATCTCCGATTATGCATGACGAGTGAATCAACCTGCTGCGCACGGATACTTTTTCAAATGTATTAAACTTTAATACGTGATAGGCGGTGCGCAATTTCTCCTACGCATTTAGCTTGTCACCCTTGAGTTGAAGAATGCATACGATTAAGGATGATGGCCATGTAAACGTGCTTCTGGTGGAACTGGGTATGAACTGCTAATTGAAATTTACAAATATTTGTAATATCCAATATAGTTTTCAATTTTATTTGTGCTTCCGTTCAGTTAATTGGAGGATGCATGGAATTCATGCCAGGGTAATGAATACATAACATATTTTATTGAGGAGTTGTAAAATAAGCCTTGTTTATGGAGTTTAATAATCTTGTGGGTATGAAACCGAGGTACTGGTTAAATGTTTTACTTTCGTGATGTGTTTGTCCTTCATGTACTGGGCATTAGCAATGTTGTACGTGCTCATCAGGTCAAGCGTGTGAATTTGATCTATTTCCATCATTCGACAATAACTGATCAACGTTTTATTACCTTAAAGCTTAGGAGAGGCATAGAGATTCCTTGACCGCCGGAATGCGACTTCCATATTCAATTATTTTGTGAAGGAGGTCTTCTAGGGCATACATGACCTTCAGGCATCGGCTAAGATCTCGTTCGTTGAAAAAAAATCACCCTCGCAAACCACCTTTTTGCCTATAAACACGCCGTCATCCTGTATTTTCCATGGTGGAACCTTCTATGCATATTTTAAATTACGTTCAAAAATATCCAAGAAACGAATCTATACAGGCACGTTGCATACAAACTTCACCGCATAGTATTTGCAGTTTAATGCTTCATAACCGATAGTGAGCATTAATTGCCATCGGTAACCATTGCTAGTTCTTAAAGCTGCTTCTAACTCCAAAGTTACATTTTAAAGAAGAAAGTATCCCTTTCATTTTTGTTTACCATGAATTTAATGTGATAAGCATTAGAGAACGTATATAATTAATGTAATACGTGATAAAAATTAGAGTTGATTTAGATTTAAAAAAATCTCCCTCGTCAACCACTTTTTGCCTACAAACGCCTTCATTCTGTATTTTTCTTTTTAAAAATAATTTTTTCCAACCCTCCTTTCATATCGCCCACAACGTTCACCCAGCCGACACTAAGCACCCCCTTGAGGCCACCCGCCCCTGAGGCAGCCTCCAGCCCCTATTGCCTCGGAAACGACACACTTCCCTCTGTCATCCCTATCACTCTCCCTCTCTTCTTCACTCTCTCTTCCTCGCATCGTTCAACCCACGCCGTTAATCCACCATCGATAATCGCTATCGTGCAGAATGGGGCCCCTATGTATTGGGACTTTAAAAACCGAAGCATGGAGGATTCCAACCCAGGCATACCACCACGACCATTCTGGTAAATCAAAACAAAATCCAATCGTCTACTGTTTTGTCCAATCGTCTAGTAATTTTATTTATTTTTCATGCATTATTAAACCTTTTTTTGTAATTCAAAGAATTATCATCAGCTTGTAGAATGTTCCTTTTTTTCATTTTTTAATTGTTTTTGTTTTAACTTAAATATTTAAAAAAATATACATAATAAATTGAACCATAATTTCAACAGATTCAGGCTTCAATTGGTGGAATTGAGACATATTTAAATAAATCAAAGATTGTTGCACTATTCCACAGAAGTTTTACTAGGTACAACGTGTTTCGGCTCACTGAGCCATCATCTGGTACAAGACCGTTGTACGCAGTAAAAATTTTGTGGAAAAGTGCTACGATCGTTTATTTACTTGAATTGAACCATAAATGGATAAAAAAATTTGAATAGAAGGAGGTAAAGATATGGAAGAGTTTCATAGAAGAGTAACTCGATGAGGCAGTGTATATATAGTTGGGACTCCAGATATCCCAAAGGAGTTGCGACTCCATATTTATAATATACTCCTGAAGTTCTGCAGATTCTGTCTAAAGAACCCTATATTGTCAAAGCATCCCCATGCAGACCTACAGTTTACCAAAAAATTCCATAAATTTAACGTTTAAAAATTTGTGACATGTTTCATTGACAAGAGTTCTTAACCTACGTTCTTCCAAGTCATTAACAGCACAACTTACTGTCTTTCACAATCCTTGCTCAGATAAGGGTTCCAACTTTCTTCGATCTTCTTCGCTGACTAAGGAAAGGCAATCCCATTTCCGCAAAAAAATACTTTTGGCAAAAAAAAAAACAATTCCGTAATGCGACTCAGCTCCAGCTTAATACCTTAAGCTCCGACATGCTTAACGGGTCAAGGCATTATGGTTCTTCGCCCCTGGAATGTTACCCCACCTATTCCAAACAAAGTTAAGAAGAGGGATTTCGTGGGCATTCTGGTACCATACTTTGAGCAGCGTTTTCTTGTGATAAACGCCAAGACGGTCAATACTCTCGTACGTAATTCCTCGGCAGACCCACGCGTGTCAGGCCCAACGGAGTCCACCATTATTCCCCAGGTTCCTTTTTACATGCATGTACACCAAATTAAGACGGTCATTATTTTTAGCCCCTACTGAAAGCGTTTGAATAATGCATGCCTGCTACGGAAGCAGAAAGCCTGTTCAGAGTTGATCTAAAAGAAGACGAATTTCACGAATGTTTTCCATTAGCTGGATGGGATAATGACTGAACAACCGGTTTTGGTCGTAAGAACGATAGATATAAATCATGAAATCGTGGCCAAAACGGTACAATAATTATTCCCGAGGTTATCTGAATCGACTCCAGAAATGAAGATACGGAATGTCAAAAGCGATGCTTTCTGAATCACGTAAGCCATTATTCGCATCTTTCACTGCCATATAGATGTTAACCTTAATAGGTCCATTATGACAACGAAAATGAGATGACAGAATCATGTCAGCTTGCAAGTGAAAAGAAACAAAAATGTTTCCTTTCGACCCGGAGGGATACGAAAATTCGAGACCTAGGTTTAGTTTCGTTCCCACGGGAAATTAATATCACCAAGGAGTTTAGTTTCGACCCGGGACGAAACTTCACTCCCAGGAACGAAACTAAATTAATCGAAACTCTTCTGCTCACAGTTTCCATCCCAGAAGTTGAGTGGAGGGGGACACGTGGGAATAGTTTCGACCCAATTCATCGCAGAATGTAGAGAGGTTAAAACATTGAGCTTAATAATCGGTTGGCTAGTTTGAATTTACTGTTTCAAAAATATGCGTGAGCCATGAATCTAGTGGCGGTAGGTCGAACCTCTACTTTAATCAACCTTACTTCGCACTCGGTGTGTGGGTCGAAACTAAACTGTTTGAAGGTGACTCACGCGGTCCCTCCGGTGCTAAACATTATCTGTGTTTCGTTTCGTCCTAGAGGCTTAGTTTTAAGTTTAGAACCTAGAGGTTTAGTTCGACGATAAAGAACGCTACGGAAACCCCGAGGAAGTCTGTTGATGAGCAAAAGACTTGGGGCAATTCCACTTAAATATTTTCCAGTGCATTTCCCAACATCTTTTCTTTTATGCATCATCCCAGCAGGTTAAAAAAGGAATAATCTTTCTGTATGTTGGGAATTTATACTCTCTTCAGGCACTGTAGGAAGTATATGGTAGATACAATGTTTAGTAATGATCATCATCATCCTAGCCTTTTCATAACGACATATTTCTTCTCTTTAACATCCTTTATAACATGTCCCATGTAACTCATGTGGAGCCGTCCTTTGCCCTTCTTCCCTTCCACCTGTCCTTCTGCGATTGTTTTCATCAGGCAATCATGTCTGATAATGTGGTCAACTAAGTTGTCCAGTCTTCTGCTTAAGGTTTTTAGGAGGCTTCTCTTTTCTCCCACTCTTCTTAGCACTTCCTCGTTTCTTACACGGTCGATCCATTCTATATTCATCATTCTTCGCTATCACCACATTTATTCAGTTGTGATCTCATTAATATTCGTTGAACCACTCCTGCATTATCGGGTGAGCCGATTCTCTCTCCTTTTATTTTCTGTTCATCTCTTGTGTGGTGTTTGCTCCGTATGGAGGGTTCAGTCTTGTGCGCTTGACATGTTACTTTGTACTCGAGTTGCCTTTGCTGTGGTTTATACACCGTGCCACCTTTTCCCCACTGTAGCAAAATTTAAATTTCAAAGGACTTTTATCGCACTCATCCCTCATCAATATTTGCCATCAGTTATTTGGGAACTTGGTCTACTCTTTATAGCCTCGGAGTCGAGCTTGAAAAGTTCGCTTTATCCCTCCTGTTTGGTGGAGTTAAAAGTGTGACTAAGAGAAATTTCACCGTCAGCATTTTCCTACTACTATCGGAGCGAAAAAGGTTAAACGGTGAACTTTAAGCATATGTATAAAATTCTTACGAAGCTCCATAGGGTCGTGCCATTCGTATTACTCGTTTCATTTATCATTTACTCATTGTTTTTTCGAATACTTGTCAATACCTTTGGTAGAAACATTAAGAAATAAACAGCGAACTACGATTTCAATTTTAGTACAAGATGTTTACCATTGCTTCATTTATCTAGGAAAAGTAGTGATTTTTTTCCTCTCTTTTTTCTTTTAAAGTTGACTGTATACTTTTGGGACCGGGTGGGTGTGGTGACTTTGAGTGTTGGCTTTCCACCCCGTGGGCTCGGGTTCAAATCCGGCGTTGGCAGAGAATTTTCAGAGACTCCCCGATCCCTGCCTGCATACAGTGTGGAGGACATTTCAAGCGCAACACTCCGTCCGTCGGATGGGACGTTAAGCCGTTGTCTCCTTGGCACCTTTCGTTAATGCCGACGCCGGGTTTCTCTCCACCATTCCTTGCCTACCATTCCCTCATGGCGCAAATGACCTCAGCTGTCGGTCGCCTCTTACAAATACCCCTACCCTCAAAGAAAAGAGTGTTTTGTGGAGGACAATTCAAGCTCAGCACTCCGTCCGAATCGGACGTTAAGCCGTGACCCCTTGACGCCTTTCGTTAAGAGCAGGCTAACCGGGTTTTCTCTCCGTCCTTCCTTCTATACCCTTCCCTCATGGCGAAAATGACCTTTTTTGTCGTTCGCCTCCTCCATATACTATGCCATGGGTTCCATGAACATAGAAGATCTTTTGAATACCGTTAGCAAGGGAACTGCATGCAGGAGGGCCGATTTCATCAGACAGAGGGTTGATTTATGTTGCCACTTCGGTTGCATTTTAATCGGTTTTCAAAAATGTCCGCGGAGCGGTGATGAGTGCAATGCGATCCACTTTTTTTTTCCAATGTTTTGCAGTATATTATTTGTAATTGCGAGAAATAGCACTGAATAGTTATGAATTTAATAAACCACACCTTCATGAATGTAAATATCTGTTAACAACCCTATTCATATCTTATTTCCCCGTAATACTCGGATCAATTTTTCCGTCAGCGACGCGAGTGGCGACTTCTGTAAACCCATTCAAATGCGCGTTTGATAACCAGAGGCATAGCCAGGGGGGTCCGGACTCCCCCCCCCCCCCGAAATATAAAAACACAATTATTTTTCTTCATAAAAGAAAACAAAATATTGAAAAATCATGAATTTACAAAATATTTCTTTAACAAATGAAGTTTTTTAGACTATGAAAAGTTTTAAAATTAGTTTAAAACCCTCTACTTGTTGTTTGTACCCTGTTTTTTATTCATCAAAAATTTCCCCCTGCTTTTGGACCCCCCCCCCCCCCCGAACGAAATTCGTGGCTACGCCACTTTAACAACACATTTACAAGCCTACTTCAGGATCCTCTTTTATATTAATCATGAGCGTTAGATACACTTTAGGCATACGTACCCAGTAGCCTCTAAGCCGAGAAAAGAGAAAAGAAGGTTTTTAAGAGTCATTCTAGCAACTTTTTCTTTTCCTCCTCAGTGGTCATTATTAAGCTTCCCAATCCTCCATCGCAAGGGGAAGAGTAAACTTCGTTCCATCCGCCTCAGGAATTGAAAGAGGTCGGAACGAAACGGGCACTTTATGGGCGTGGTGGAAGAGTTCCCTGGGAAATTACCCATTCTCTTTTTGGAAGCGTGGAAGATGTCGGTCAACGCGTCCAACGCCCAGATACTGAATTTACATTCCCTCCCGGCTCCCTCCCTCCCTCGATCCGCGGGGGCGCTGGTCTTCGTGTGTATACTGCACGCACACCGTCCGAAGATGAATCGGGAATGATGTTTATCCCGCGGACCATCTCATCTCATGGCACTCATATCCCACTCGCATTGCTCCTGTAAACACGCGTCGCGCACTTCCGCTATCGGATCGCTCTGAAAGACGGACGATCGCCTATTTATTTACGGCGAGTTCGTTCCACTTTCTCGCCATTACTAGGATGCACGTCGATTCGTGGCGGGACTGATCAAAACTTTGCCCGGCTTTCAGATCAGTGGCGCAGCGAGGGGGGGGTTTTTGGGGGTTAAACCCCCTCCCCCAGAGCTCTGAGAAATATTTAAGTTTAATCCATTTTACTTAATTGGATTGATATTACTAATAGAATAGTGTAAGGATTAATAAAATATCCCTCAGACAGCCGTAAAACTCACCAATTTGAACCGTTAATCTTAAAATTCCGCAATTTATTAATCTCACACCTACCGCTTTGCTGGTGGGTATTCCATACCCCACACACACCCCGGTAATAGTTGCTCCTAAACCCCCCCCCCCAGCCTTAATTCCTAGCTGCGCCCCTGTTTCAGGTAAACGCGATTGATAAAAAAATTCAGGTACTTTACACTTTAATAACTGGTACTTCATTGCAGCTACTGTGATTGCAGCGCCTCCACTGGAATTAAATGAACTTTTATAGAACTCCGTATTTAATTTTCATTTCTGAATACTACTCTAGGCACTCTTTAAATAGTGTTAAAGGTGTAAGAACATTGCATTGCCATCCAGTTCTGAGCGAACCTGAAAATTTCCGTGCTCTAGTTAATCAGGAAGTGGTCGAAAATTTGAGTTGCAAGATTTATCCCGGATGGACAAACTAGAAAGCGTGTATAATAAAACGTGGTAAAAAAATAAGTCGTTTGCCATTGTTTTTTATGGCCTCGTGAAATCGATTTACTTGGGATTTACATCCATGGAATATATTCTAATATCACACAGCGAGGAAATATTTGTTTTGGATTGCAAATCCGATTTTGTCCAGATGAAAGGTTAATTTTTCATTCAGTAACACGTCACGTGAAGGAGTAAGAACGTATATTTTGTAATCGACGAATTCTCCACGGTTTACTCCGTTATCTCGCGATGTAATCGAAGCCTGAGGGCTTAAATCTTGAGTTTTTTTCCCGTGAAAATTATTCATTTGGTGTGTGTAGGGGAGACCGGGGTAGTACCGTAAGGCGGGGTAATACCGTGCACCATAATTTTAGATCCGCTGGAGTACGTAGTGAACTCTGGGAAGTACTGCTGCATAGCGGAAGGAAAGCGAAACCGATTAAGACAATCTGGGAGCTTCTGCCTTCACGCATGTGCATGTAACGAACGTTTTTCTGTCAACTTTTCTTATGATTTTAAATACTAACTCGGACTGAGGTAAGGGACACATGTTTTTAGTGACTAATGGTTTTGAATAGCCCATATCATGAGCTATTTTTTAATACCAAACAGAAGTCCTATATAGTTCTTATTTTAAATTAGGGCTGAAAATGCTGCGTCATGTCGTTTTGGGGCATTTCCGTACACATTTCATGGGGCAATGTCGTGCAAGTCGCATCAAGTACGGTATTGCCCAGTGTTGGGCAATAATGCCCCATATAGTATTATAACTTTTCGTAGCAACTTGAAAATTAAAATTCTTATGTGAATTATGAAGAACCTTTGAATGAGTGAATTGCCACTCCTCTCAAGTACAGGCGAACCTCGATGGTCCGAACATACGATAGTCGGAACACCTCAATAATCCGAACGACCTTCATCCGATGTGTCGTCAGTTTGTCTGCACTAATTATGGATTTTCATATTTTGAAGCTACAATAAAACATTTACTCGTAAATGGAAAAAGATTTTCTTAAATTTTAGTCTTATGTTAGCTCACTTTTAATACAACTAATTGTAAGATAGGAGGTTGGTATTATTTTAATTTTAATGTAAGCTAATATGCTATGTTTTAATGATGTGATAAAACTTTAAATCACATTCACCATCTTTGTTTTGCCTCCACAGTATTTGCAATATCGTTAATTATCTCCAGTTATGACAGGTGTACGGTATTACCCCAGCACTCGGGACAATACCGTGCAGTGTAAGGGCTTTGTAAAATAGGTGTAACACTCAAAGTAAGTTAAATTTTACAAATATGAAGCAGATAATTGGTGGCAAATCGAATTTCTTCAAAATAAAATGATTGCCTCTTTCCTTGAAGTTTTCAATTGAAAGATATAAAATAAAAATGCCTATGTGTACGCTATTCCACCGCTCTCCCCTATGTGCTCTTGCTTACGTGATATTCGAGTTTTCCTTCCGTTGAAGTACCTAAGATAACAATCGAATGGGGGATCGAAGGCAGAAATAATTAACAAAAATAATGAACTAAATCTTCTAAAGTTCAGGTTTTTCGTGCGGATGGGTTTGCCATGGTCCTTGTTTTTTGTCCTCGTGAATTTAGGAGCCGACAGGGAAGCTACGATGTTAAAAAAATTGCGATCGGAATATCTCTTCTTTCTTGCATCCCTCCCTATCTGCTCTAAGAAAAATATATCATCACCGTATGTGCATCTCAGCTTAAGCTACGTATGATTTATACGTTAAATGTATTAGCCATGAAGATATCATTATTAAAACAGCTGCGCAATTTATCGATAATGGATGAATATAAAGATGGATAACAGTGAAACATAATTCACGATACGATGATTAGCAAACCGTTTCTTTTATATAGTTTGGTTCGAAAATAGCATAATGGCATAGAGGATTCAAGCAATTTGGTCCTCGAAATTTTGGCACAGTAAGCCATCCCTAACAAATTTCTCCGAAGTGGATGCTAATATCATGAAATTGAACTAAATGATGGCCAAGATGGCCAAGATTTGTTTCCCCACGCTAATAGTAAGGGAAATTGTGAAATAGAAAGAGAATTCTGTTACCTTTGTGTATTATACTAGCCCCAGCATTATTAGAAGATGAAAAATAGGTTAATAATTGGAGTATAAATGAATTCTTCCAGCATCTGGAGGTCTTTCTTGGATGAATTACGGAATTAAGGATCATTTTCGTAATGATGTCTGTCTTCGGAATAACCTGTCCTGCAGTTTGAAAGGGGAAGGTTCAGTGATCCCTCGCTAAGTGGGTTTTATTTCCTCTCCTTTGCGTGTGGGTGTAATTCGTCGCCCTGTCCATAAATCGTGAGAGACGCGCATTACTTCCGAGTTTGCCCTTGTCGATTCTGCGTGTGTTCCGATGCGTTTAGACCCCGATGCGTGCTCGCCATTAGATCCCCCTTCCCCGCTGGAGGGACGCGCCGCACCGCCGCCCTCTTTTGTTTACCCACCGCCTTCATTTGCTTCTCTGCTCGCGCGCCTGACTCGGACAGCTCACCCCGCTACAGCGTTCTCCTCCCTCTCCTCACCTTAAGGTCTCTCCACTGTTCTGAAATAGCACTCTTCCTTCCCCCTACAACGACACCAAGGCATCCCTTGGCCCTGCGAGGTACCATGTCCCTACGGTATTATCATTTTACAATTACACGTGCACGGCTGTGGTCCTTCATTAAGCCTAGAACGATTTTTTTCAGCCTATTATGGTAACGTGGAGTGAAAAAACTCCCCAATTTTCAAAAATTCGTATGTCACACCCATTATGACTATGACAGTCCTGTTAGGGTTTGGGCGAATTGCTTTAGTTTTTTTTTGCGTAGAATCACGTGAAAAAACAGCCCATTCGCACTTCTAATATGCTGCTCGAGACTGCGCGTGTCACTAACGCGGGGAACGGAGTCTCCCTTATCCCGGAAAATCGAAGTGAATTGTGGTAAAGATCGCGAGTTGCTAACGTAAGTCCTTTTCGTTTGGCGCGAGATTTAAACCTCACTGGGGTGCTTTTTTTAACCCCATGTTACTGTTCTAGGGTTAACATATTCTATTTATTAAGGTAGATTTCCATGGAGTACTAAAAAGCATTCTAGTAGCCTCCAATTATTTCCTTAGAACTATTCTAATGATTAAGGTAGATTTCCATGGAGTACTAAAAAAGCATTCTGGTAGGCTACCATCTGGTAGTCAATCCACTAATAAATAAATTTTGCGTACTCTCTGTCATTCCATCTAAAAATCATATTTTCTTTTTTCCTCTCCCTCATTAACTAATATTCTCCTACCATACCTCGTATACCACCTCAGGAAATTACTTCATTTGAATAAATATTCTCTTTAAAGAGCGTTACTTTTGTTTTGTATCGTCCATTTCACTGGGAGTAATCTATTTAGAGCTGGGAATGTAAGCATTGAAGTAGAGAAGCTATTTGATGGGACATCTATTTGGAGCATACTACTTTATGGTAGTGAGCCATAGGCGATAGCAGCAGAAGAAAAGTCAAGGGTGGTAGCCACTTGTTGATGACTCCTCTGCGTGAAAGAAGGAAGCCATTTGCCATCGCTCACGGCGTGTTAAATTCTTGGGTTTTAGTTTGAAGTTCAAGTGCAGGGAATCCTGTTTGACGTATTATTAATAAGGAACACTATACCGTTATAAAGTTTCATTGAAGGCAGTTTCCACTAATATTGCAAAAGGAGATCCTCAAGTCGGTCTCTAAATGTGTTGTCACCCACCGCGCATTTAAATGGGTTTTCAAAAGTCGCCACCACTCGCGTCGCTGACGGAGAAATTGATCCGAGTTTCACGGGAAAATTAGTTACAATTAGAGGTATTAACCGAAATTAATGTTTATGATAATGTAATCTATCAAAATAATAACTTTTCTATGCTAATTATCGCAATTACAAACATTATGCTGCAAAATATTGGGAAAAAATGGATCGCATTGCACTCATCACCGCGCCACGGACATTTTTGAAAACCTATTAAAATGCGATTGAAGTGACAACAGAAATCAGCCTTCTTATGAGATGGAAATGGGCCTCCTCTATGCAGTCCCCTTGGTGAGAGCTTTGGAAATTTGGTATTACAGAGGAGTGATGCGGATGTAATGCATGAATGGTGTGAGTAATGGAGAAATTTCAGAAGAGGAAGAGAAGAAAGATAAATGGGACTAGTGATGTAGAATTTAAAACAAAATAGTACTGCCAGTGGTAAAAATTTGCTGCAAGGATAATTGAGTGGAGAGCTACAACAAACCAATTTTCGGATACCAGACATGCCATTGATGATGATACAGTATTTTACCTGCGAGTATTTTACCTCCTAGTATGCAATTAGACTCCTAAAGAAGGATATAATTTGAAATGCATGGTTAATTGATAAATGAAAGGCTTCCGGCATTTTTGACAGGTAATTGGAATTCTAATTTAATAAGAAATTACAAGTTTTAAGCGATTTATAATTATGTTCGAATTCCTACAGATTACGACTGAAAAACTATCTTTAAATCGGCATAGCTACATCTCGGAAATGTAAATATATTTGTAGCATCCATAGCATTTTTATTTGAACCGATCAGTTTCATTACTGAATTAAAAGGTATTCCATGCATAACATTTATCATGATCTAAATATACCTTTTGAGGCCTGATTGAGTCTCGTTTTCAGTTTATTGTAGTCTTTGTATGAGTGATGGTTTCTTTTCGTGGATTCCAATATTTTCCACCAAGCTCACTTCGTCGCCATGCCGTGTGCATATTTGTCCCCTCGTGATCTTTGCATGGGTGCGAACTTTTAAGGCCCACCTGAATTGTCAGTTCCATCGCAGGAGTGACATCCTTGTCGTAAGTTTTCGCAGGGGGGATAGCGCTATGTTTACCCCTTCTGTTCTCTTCCTAATGATGTCTGGGGGTCGGAGGACCCTTGTCGCTGCGTTCCTCTCCCTTCAAGAGGAGACATTGGGCACGCTTAGTTAACCGAACGTGAAGGCGAATCTCGACTTTTTGAAACTGCGTACAGCAATGGAAAAATCGAATTTTAATAGTCAAAGATAGAGGATGCAAGGTCTGGTTTTCCCGGCGAACAATGACAGTGAATATCTCTCGGATCCCACACCGGGTAAGGTCCTCTATATATCTCCATCTGACTTCTCGATGTGCAACTCGTCGATCGTCCTAAGGGATTCAGGAATCCAAATTTAAAAAAAATATGAGAAGACTTTGAAAACAGATTTTTGTAATTGGTCTGCCAATTACTACAGAATTAGACTTCTCCATATGGGCGGTAAAATTGGAAAGGCCCGCCCTTGATCATCAAGAAAGTATCTCAATCAGTTGATCTTTTTGAAAAAAATTAGTGTATTTGTTTTGAATGAATAATAGCCATTTGTTTGCGTATGTATATATGTTTATTGTGTTAAAGGTATTTTTAGAAGAAAAGAATCTTAGATTTTTTTCGATTAACCGCTCTTATGGTTAAAATTTCGATTTTTGTTGAAAAGTCGTTCTTTTCGTTTCGATGAAAAATCGATTTCTCGAAAAATAGATTTTGACCAACATATTTCCATCACTAGGTGCGTCTCCGATTCCGTATTTGATTGACGATTGCGAAGTTGCTGTTGCTTCATTCTTAATTGGGATATTAATAGAGTATAAACTATCTTTTTGTCAAGAAAGGCATGCATTTTATTACATACATAGACATAAATCTTGCGATGAAATTTTGTATTGATCAAAATTATACATAGATGAAAATATAAATAAATTATGTAGGAATTAAGTCCAGAAATTCCATGAAAAATTTAGAGGCGAATGGGTTAAATTATACTATGAAGTAAATATTTTTATAGTTTTAAAGTAACTATATTTTTGCTGTGGGGATGCATTCCACGAAAAAAATAGTCTTTAGTTGTGACGTATCGCGGGGAGCATTCTCATTACCTTGGAATAACGTGAGCGGTATGACAATTAGCATTTAACCCATTTCTTCCCAACGTTGCGTGAACGCAACACAAACTTTGCGATTTTTTTTCTCCGTATTTATTATTGATAAGTAGTTAATATTTTTAACATAGGTAGTTCAATGCTTTTTAAAATGTTGTGAATTTTTTTACGGATGAAATTTAATAACTTTTGTTTTTACAATGGCCTTTTCATTTATATGTAAGTCGTTATTTTAGGTCATCTTCTAAGTTTACATGTTGTGTTAAATCTGAGGCACTCGATGATTATATCTCTCTGCAAATACAATGATGCATTTGTACTCCAGGCTATTGCAACAAATTGGGTGAATATGAGTAAGTGGTTTTCAAATTATTTAAGAATAAAGCAAGTGTTGCGTTCACGCAACGTTGGGAGGACCCCGGTAATCTAGGGAAACAGTGCGCCGTGGCGGTAGTCGTGTAGAGCGTTTCTTTTTGGACTGAAAAATGAAAAGCTTATCAAGAATATGTTACCTTTTTATGGTGACACCTTATTTTCAGGCAATTGTACAGTATTTTAGTCCTAAATATACATCTACATAAGTGTTGAAGGGTCTTTACTAGGATGTTTGGCAGGTGGTGAGTTTTCACCGAGTTGTGACTGTTTGATATTTTTAACTTCGCGTACCTAGCAAGATTAAATCAGCGTTTACTTGTGCTATAGTGGAAACTTACTGTGACCTAAACAAAGGATGCATAAAAACTTTGCTATAGAGTTGTCCAGAAAATATAATGATTTCTGTAGGCATCTGCAATTTCAAGATATACTGGCATCCTAAGGTAAGAACGATCTGCTTACCAAAGTTGACAAGTATGCAAAAAGCAAGTGAGTATGTGAGGGTTAGCAAATAGATCGTAAATTCGTATTTACATGGTGTTGTTGACTATGATCCAAAGGAAAGGTAGTGGGAGGGTAAAAAGCATAGTTAGGCTGGGCGGGGATATCCCGGCACCAATGGGTCTCCGTGCAC
Organism: Ischnura elegans; assembly: GCF_921293095.1. Lineage (NCBI taxonomy): Eukaryota > Metazoa > Arthropoda > Insecta > Odonata > Coenagrionidae > Ischnura > Ischnura elegans. Next base: position 68,307,384 of record NC_060252.1, read on the forward strand.
AGCGGGGGTTGGCAAGTGAGCAAAATGAATGGAGAGATAAGAGGGATCACATTATCGCAGTATTTTCTGAGAAATTCATGCCCACTGGCCTCTGACGATAATGAGCTGGTAAGGCTCCAAATGAGGGTGCAGGTCATTTCGAAAGAAATGTTTTGAGAACTATGAGTGACTATGAATGCACAGGGATTCCAAAAAAAACATTTCTTGGTATACTGACTCAGGTAAAGGGCTTTCTGGGTATTACGGTATATAGAAAGGGCGATGTTCCGTTCCATCTGCTTTTACTATATCTGTGGTTGTCTGTTGAACAATCGTTCCCTCCAAATAACCTGAATTCACATTTGCAGCCTAAGTTGTTCACTATCGCCAGTGATCATAGTGCGTGAAATTCTCAGAAAATATTCCAATAGCGTGGTATTTCTTCCGTTCTGATGTTTAGTGGTTATTACATCTTAGCAAAAAATATTACTGGAGTAAGGACGCGTTCCTAATGTGCGTCAAACGATGTCCCGGAAGTGTTTTGTTGAACCTAAAATGTTCTTACGCCTGACTGGTAACAGAAGTTTGGACCAGGGGGATACGTTTTCTAAGATACGTCCATACTTTGCGAGCTCAACCAAATATTTCTACAGTTTGATACAATTTCTCATAAATTATCTTTTGACGAGAAGATGATGCCATATTTTGGCAAAAGTGAAGGAGCAATTACTCATTATTAACAGCAGACACTTTTTTACTTCCGCGATATAAAAATTCCTATTATTTCACCGGTTTCTTTATATTTTTTGTGCTTTATAATGGTGTAATAGCGAAACCGGTCAAATAGTATACATTTCTATAAATATTTTGTGGTAGTCACAAAGTGTCTGTTATTGATAATATGGACCTTCTACCAAGTACAAGCGTCAAGTTTCGAATTGAGCAACTACACTTTTAGTAACTAAACTTGTCATAGTATAAGAAATAACGGAATAAATAGTTTGCGAAATTCAGTAAGAAAATACAAGGTTGGCCACAATATTGTTCGTGACGAAAAAATTCACGACGAAGATGCCGAGTTTGTAGCAGCCAGATGTTTAGTGATTACCAAAAGTGCAATATTCATTTACATCCTGATTGGTCCTCTAAATTTCATGAACAATACCAAGTTTAAGCAATATTTTGGGTTAATTATATATTTGGGTTACAATTAAAGCGAATTATTTGAAAAATAAAAGAGTTCCGAAAAAAAAGCAAAACGGCTCATTTGACCCAGGGAACTCCCAACGTTGCGTATACGCAACGTTTCACCAACCGCAAAGTAAAAACAATAAAAATATAAAAATCGATAATTTGCCTTATTTGAGTCTATTTTATTGCTAATTCATCAAAATATTTGGAATTTTTAAGTTATTAACATGCTTGGGATTTAATGGGTTAAAGGCGAATGAAAGGTGCATGCTAACTTAATTGATTCGCTTGTGCTGTTCTTAGTCGTGACGCTAGTAATGGAGAACGGTGATGAAATTTAGTGGAACTCCTTATACGATGCCTTCTCTTTCAACTATTATCCATTGATTGAAAATTAAACTCGTTGAAAATGTTTAAAAATGATATCGTGAAGTTTAAAATTTTATTGATAGTAGTGAACATCTGGTTGTCAGAGAAACGTATTGAAATAAATACTTGAAATTTTCCACGATTTATCCATAATAGCGGGTATTTATTTCAATATGGTAAAATAGGGTAGTTACCATCATCAAAGAAAACGAAAGGCATTGCGATTGATTGCGATTCGTGTATTAACCCGCCATTAGTGTATTCATAATATATTATAAATAACTTGGTTTTAGTAATCCCAGTTTAGACGAATGTTAATGGTCAATTTTAACCTCATTTGAAAAAGGCCAGATTGGCGTCCATGCGATGACACTCCACATGACGTCAGAGGGACCCAGATACTATATGCAGATATAACCCAGTCATGAGTTTTACATCGCCTGAGACGACCAATGCATGCATGTGGCACAGAGCTCAGGGAAACATCTCTTAATAATCACTTAATAAAAGCCCTATGGTCGGAATGTTTTCTTCGTATGATAAGGTATTAATAATCCTCATTTAAGCCAAGCGCTACCTGCTAGTAGCCTGCATCGTAGCGGCGCTCATAGTCTCGCACCAAGGTGACCTCACACAGCCGCCGCCGGAAGCAGAATGATGCCACACGGGTTTTTCCCAGCATTCTTACTTAGCCGTCCCATTTTTGCGGGCTTGAAAATTTTCTCTTTTCTTTTATCGCGAAAAATAGATATTATCATTTAAAAATCTAGAAGCGTGAAATACGTACTCCAGGAGTAATAATCTTTCGATTTAGGCAATTTAAAAAAATAGGATACCACCCTAGTCCCCTTCATCAGGCTTGAATTTTCGGACTTCATTCAGAGAATCAATACCGTGAAGCCACTCCAAACAGCCAAGGTTGTTCAGCGGCCGGTTCTTTAAACGGCTGTTGGAACGGAATTGTTTTTCCTGTAATTCCTTTGAAAATAGCCCCAAATTCAACCGGTATGTGCTCATGAGGGCACTTGTTTCATGCAGACTGTCCCACAGGTCGTGTGTCTCTTTTGAATAATAATTTTAGGAACTTTTCCTTGAGCAACAGCCATGAAAATTGGCATACTTATCGGGATAGGTCCTAAATTTTGTTGTGCGAGCAAAATTTTAAAATTTTGACCTTTTGACCTCACAGTGTGGGTCCAAACCAAAATTTTGATTTTGCCTTATGGGGTTTCTATGTTAAAAAAATCGGGATGTAAAAATGTTTGAATTTCATTGACCAATATGTTAATTCTTAGGTTTACGGACACGAGAGAACCGAAAATTACACTTTTATTAACGAAAATTCAACAGTTGACCCAGTAAGGTCTCGATGACAGGTGTCGATCCATAACTTGCAGTGTCCGCTGAGGTTATGTTCCATTCTAAATAATATCATTATGGATACGTTCTCTATGTATTCCCTACCTCGGAGGATCCTAAAAAATGTGTTTACTTATAACAGGTTGTTTGATCTTTTACTTTACTGTTTAACATGGTAATTACATCAAAAATTAGACTAACATATTCTTCACTCTTATTAGTTATTGTTCTAATCTATTGTTAAGCGAAATTTTAAAAAATGAGGTCATTGTTTCTTACATTTTCTTAGGTTCTTTTCAATGATTTTTTGGTCTGCTGCAATATTGTTTGACATATTAATTGGATGCAAAATTAGTTTGAAACCATGTCCATTATTCTCATTAATTATAGTGCTTATTTATTATTGAATGGTGTATTAAATTATTTCAATGATTGCTACATTTTTTCTCGCAATTTTTCCCTAATATATTTATTGAAAACTACTGGGCATCTGTACTGATTTGTTCTTTTTTCTTTCTAGGTGAGTCGCACATAAATCCATTATGTTGGTGTGGGATAGTCACTCGCTACAGGTAATCTATAGTTTTTAATGCGTCATTGAAGGTGCATGACAATGATTCTAGTGCTTAAGCGTGTGTGGTATCTCATTTCCAAAGCGTGCATCATCTATCATCCTTTCTCTTGTAGTAATGTATGCCTTATGCAAGGAAACCAAATGCATAATATGCAGAAAAACACTGTTACATATTCATGCAATCTGTTTATTGGAATATTAGAAGTATTTCCTTCCTACGACAGAAATCGTTAGCTTAAATATTTACGTTGATCTTATGAAATTTAGAATTTGACCATCGGTAAATTTCCATTTAAGTTTAATGAAGAGGAATGGTAATTTTCAATATTTGTCGATCTTTTTATTTTAAACCTATTAAGTATAAGTGTAACCTTCATACTGATAATGTTTCAGCAATGTATTTTTCCACGTAATGGCATATTCGAACTCTCATTCACTTTGTAGTTGCTTCAGTAATGAGGCTGTTGACAGTTTTACATGGAGAAATGAAAAGATTGTCACTCAAGAGATCGAGGTATTAAGAGGACGTATCATTTTCCACAGCCGATCGCTTGTCGTGACGGATTAGGTACTCATTCAAAACCGAGGATAACGTCTTGAATTTTTCAGGGTGAATGAAGTCGACTCTTCTCTACATCTGCCTGTATCTAATGTAGGAAAATTTAATCACCTCATTTTCTCCGGCGCGAATTTATTTTAAATCGAGATCCTGATGACTGTTAAGTTTAGGTAAAAGTCTTGAGTACCGTGAAAGTTTTGAAACGATACTGGGAGAGGAAAGGTTTCAAGGAAACGGGAGGGGAATAATAGACAAATCATGACCGATTTCAAGGGGTTGGCGCGTCGTTTAAAAGGAAATACGACTCCTATAGTTTTTTTGCACTCTTATTGTGCGATGATTCACGGTAAATGGAACCATTTTTATTAGCTCACAAGGTTAAGGTCACCTCTCCGAAATCATTCGAGGAAGACGAATGAGGTTTCAATTTGTTAAGTTTGCCGAGCGGAACGCTTTGTTGCGGCTCCGCGAGAGAATCGCATGAAATACGACGGGAGCATTTGGAGTGTTTTTCCGTCTGGTTGGAGGGGGGGAGAGACATTTTTAAATAGCCGTGCCGCGGTGAGGATTGCGAAGATTGAAAAAAAGGACAAAGCGCGTGTGCGGAAGTCGAGGATTTCCTCGGAGAGGAGGCGGCGGCGGTAACGCGAGGGGTTTGGGACTGTGCGGGGCGGGAGGAGGAATCCGCGCGGCTATAGCTAGAAGGGGTTGTTGTCGGTTGAGCTTCGGAGGAGTTCAGAGAAGGCGGCCAGGAATGCCGGGAAGGGGGATATTAAGGCAGCCGGGTGGATAAGGAAAAAAAAGTGGGGAAGGTGCGCGTTGGGGCTAGGGAGGAGGGGAGGGAGGGTTAGGAGGAGCGCGCAGTCACGCCATCTGTGAAGTCTCGCTCTTTTTTTATTTTGTTTTTGTTTTTTTTTTTTGCTTTTTTCTCTTCCCTTGTCTTCTTCCTCACAATCCCCTTGCTTCCTTCCTCCCTTCTGTTCTCCACCTTTACCCAGTTTTAATATTATCCTCACCTTCTTCTTTTTACCCTCTTTCTCCTTCGCATTCCGCCCTTCTTCTGTTTCCGTATTTTGTTTTTTTTATACGTTCTCTCACATCCTTTTCCTTCCTTGCGTTCCTCTTCCACCTATTTCGCTTCTATCCTCACCTTACTCCTCGCCTTCTCCCCCTATCAACAATCTTTCACTTAGGTATTAAATTTCCGCCTCTTCCTTGTTTATTTATTTTATTTCATTTTGTTTTGTCTTCCGCGCAGATTTTTCCTCTCCTGTACGATTTTTCAGGATCAAATAATCTTCAACGATTTTCTGGGAATAAATTACGTTGGGAACTGTTTGGAACTTATTGAAATTGTAAGCGTACATTCAGTCATATGATCAGTACTTGCAGTAATTCACCAATAAGGTTGCATGCTTGTCAATGTTCGCTGTCTGTTCAGGCATATCGTTTTGACAGTTAGAGGAGGTTTCGGAAAAATGAAATTGAGAAATATATTTCTTGTCTAAACTGGTTACATGCCAATTTAACGAGAAGGAAAAATTTTCAGTCTTCTTTCTAATTAGCACACTTGTTATATTCTATATATTTGGCGGTAGCAGATACCTTTTGGCCCAAGAACCTGACTAATGTACTTGTATATTACTTTCTAGTAATATTTTCGAACAGTACCTTTGTGATTTTTTTCCATTATCCCGTTTTTATATTAAAAGTTTCCTTCATTAAATATGTGTGTACGTGAAAGATTTTCATGCCTGTGCTACTCAAGGTGGGGATTTATTTTAAAGTTATCCTTCTTTACTCATTAGCTGCTTATGAAGATAAAGAAGCCACACTTGTCTCTAAAGCCATTTTTATGTACTGATTCGATTTTATTTTACTGTTTAGAGTGATATTTCTCCGTTATTGTCAGTTCCGGACAAAATTTATCATGTGGGATTTTTCACTAATTGACGGATGTAGGTGATTTTTTTAAAATGTCATATTGTCTAGTATGCTGCGGTAGCTGTTTTTGCTCTGTCGTATAACCTATATTTGTCAAATAACCCATAATCGGCGCTTGAGATTTTATAAAATGCTTGCTCAATAAAAATCTGGATTTAACTGCTTTTGTTATGGGCAAAATCTTTGCTTGATGTAGTTAAATGTCAATTTTGATATAAGGGCACGTGTAAAATGTAGCATTAATGAGACTATGGTAACATTGTCTATTGACGATATGGTTTTCAAAGAAACTCGTTGTTAAGTATTTTGGGAGCTACCCTGGTTCAATATGTTATGATAGTTGTAATGTCTCGAGTGCCATCGAGTGGGTTAAGCCGTATTGATGACCATCCAAGATTATTACTCTTTCAACATCGGTTGTCAAGGTTTGCCATAAAATAAATGATGTCACATTGATCTACTCCATACTTGATCGTTGTTTCATATAGTTCACGGGATTGATATTTTTATGATGTAATCGTTGAGGCAGCTTAATTGCTCTCCAACGCGTGTTCATTGCCCGTGGAGTGTGTATAATAGGACTTAGCACTTGTAATAGCCTTTGCCTTGGATATTATACTCACCTCTCGTTGTATCCTTAGGAAACGCAAAACGTGTCTTTAAAGGGCACATCGAAAAATGCTCAACGCGAAGGTAGCTATAGAAAACGAGTTGGTTGTAATTCGTAGGTTTTATTAGCAATACTCCTGGATTAATTCGAGAGATAGAGGAACGGCGAGAAATTTTTGAAAAATATTCCGTGCTCGTACAGCCGATCTCATAATTTCCTCACCATTAATGTGTTTACTTTTTTATGAGGCATTGAAAATTTCCTATGTTTCCGCGAATGAACCATATGGGATGGGCCCTAACTAACATAGCAAAGCCCAAGATTATTTCATTTGAATTCTGACGTAAGTACCGCGTTTTACAAGTAAAGGACAACGATGTTAGCTGTAGATGAGAGCGATAGAATTTTGCTGATAACTCTCACCAGAAATCGCTTATTAAATTGAATTTTCAACAGTTAAAAAAATTTCGTATATTTGTCAATTCCTTCAATTTAAAAGCCATAGTTTTCATTCGTTACCGTCTTCTTGAAAACTTTGTCATCCGAATAGCGAGTCGCTTCCTTGAAATCAAGAGAATACGAATAATATATAGCGATGATGTTGAAGGGTAAAGAAAACAATGCCCTTCCACAACTCTATCCTGAAAACCCCTATGAGTGCTACTGATGAGTCGAGAAGTAGTAAATTGAAGATTCAGGCGGTTTCATGAATTTGGGAGTTATGGTGGCGAGAATTTAGCTTAATGAGACTTTTTTAATAAGAGAGATCATTCCGAGGTGGCAAATAAAACGAGTAAGCACAGATTAAGTTTTACATGTTTCGATCCCAAGATGATCCGTAAAAATATCTAAGTGAAGGCACTATAAAAATGAAAATTTTATTTACGAAAAAATGCTCCTCTAACATCACCATAGCCAGGGGATAAAAATAAGCGAGAAAATGTGAGAAATCCATAAAGTTCGATGAGATATTTTTTAATGTTTGATCTCCTAACCTATGTTTGATCTCCTAACGATTTTTGTATATATATTTGTGGCGATATAAATCTATCAAAAGTATCAAACTGGAAATTTTATGCCGTAGTTATTGAAGAGAAATGGATCGGTGTGCACTCACTGCCGCACTGTGGCGTCATAAATAAAGCTTCTAAGGCAAGGACTGGTTCCTCCTGTACATAGTGCCCTTGCTTTATTCATAATATGGTCTAAAATGGCGTCACGTCCTGTGGACTGTAAATTTTAATGCAGTTTTCCCCTCATTTTCGGTTTGAAAGTTCTATTTTACTTTGTATTTTTCTCTCACTGCGTTTTATTGAGTTCCTTTCCTCCTCCTCTCTGATCAAGTTAAGGCTGGACGGCGATATTTGGTGAAACTTGGTGACAGGGAACATAAGAAAGATACACTGTTGCATGTTCCACAGAAGTTTTAATAACCGACCCAGGTTTCGAAAATACACCATGTCATCTTCAAGGTGAAAATGAAACCTTGAAAATGACATACTGTATTGTCGAAACCTGGGTCGTATCTTTATTATGTTTCCTCCTCTTCTCTGTTCACTGGTATTCATACATTTCCCACAGAGGCTCGTGCCGCTCTCAGGCCAAAGGCGCAAAACGTTGCCTCGAAGTTGATTGTCGTTGATGTTATGCGCCGGTTGTGGGTGTGTCGACACTTTCAAGGAATTTTTGCCCTCTGATCATCTTTCCCTCTCACAACACGTTCGTGAAAATACCTTTTGTTTTCGTTCGAGTCACTTTTACATCATGCAACCCCGAATTTTGGTCCAGTGACATCATTTCTCGACGGATTCTCACGCTGTAAGCTTTAAAAGTCGTGTTTACAAATGGCTTCTTTTTTTAGGTTTTCGCGGGTTGTTGTCTGTGAAGATGCAGGTCTTCTGGGCTTGACTCCGCGTTGGTCCATTTTTCCTGGCGACAATTTCGCCGGTGTTGCACTCAGCTTATTCAGGTCACTAAACCTAATAGGATAAATCCAACTGCATGGGCACCATCGAACACTATTGCCTATAGTTTAAAAAAACTCGACCCAGTGGCCAGTAATCTTTATCAGTGTAATTGCAAAATACTTTTATCATTGAGTGGCCTAATGCATTTTGATAGTCAATCACGACTTTTATTCTATTTCTCTACGTAATTAGCTACAATTTCGATTCTTAAATCACGACATTTAACTAAATTCACTTGTTCAATCTTAACTGTTCGGTATTCCATTGTAGGTTCTTGTATTATATTCTTTTATTTTGCATCACGTGCAGGAAAACGTAAGAGGTCTTCCTGTATGTGGGGCAGACACCCCACTTACCCCACTGTGTCTGCCACACGTACAGGAAGGAACTTCGATGTCAAGAGGAAAGAGCAGAAAGAACAGTGCTTCACAAATCAGAAATCACAAAGATGAAAAAAGTAATTTTGCTAAACACTTAATATGTAACAGCCATAGGAGTGATTATATAGTTACGCAACGATCGGCGCGAATTTAGATTCTAGAGAGCGGTTAGAAATTTTAAAAATATTGAAAACCAGGACAAAACTCTCGTAAACGAATATATTTACCCATCCTTTCCCCCTATTCTGGCGTCTGTTTAAAAATTCAGCTCTTCCTACGTTAGGTTATTAGGTTGTAATAATAAAATAATTCTTCGTTAAAACTTCCGCTGGTACTCGTCATGTTAACTAAAAACTTTTGGGCTATGTCACCGCGTCAATTTTTGGGTGGCCCCAACGTTCCTCGACCGATGCAGGTCAATTTCTCAAGGGAATCTTCCAGAACTAGCAATTGACGCGGCGACGTAGCCAAAGAGAGCCTTTAACCTAATAAGATAAATACATAATAACTTACGCCTGGTTATGATGATTACGCATCGAAAAACGGGTCAGTTTATTAGTTTATTAAAAAAGAGATAGTGGTATAAGTAAAAGTTCACTAACCAAGAAACCTCAGATTATTTAAACCAAGTTCATTGTAATCGACCGAATTCCGCCAGCAAACCCGAAGGTCCCGGCTTGAAGGCGGGCCAATGGCCTTTCCAACCGATCCTCCTTCTTAATTGCGCCCCCTCATTTTTCTCTCTCTTCCCTGCCTTTCTCCACACTTTTTTCATCTTTTTTTCTCTCATGCTCTCTTGTTTTTTTCTCCTCTTTCATTCCTTTCCTGCAAGTTCACTCATGCACCGCAACCTGGCCGTTCTCCCTCGCTCCCCCAAGCCATTCCCTTCGTCGTCAGTCTCTTCAGGTTCTCATCGGGTTTTCCCAGCGTGCCCGCCCGGGACTCCAGAAATAAAAACTCCCGACTCCTTGCTCTTTTGTCCGACTCTCTTGCTCCATTTCTTTTCTCTCTCTTTCTGATTGCAATTCCTCCGCTTGCTTGAGGTCCACACGCGTTCAGACTCTCTGCGGCGTGTGAATGCTCACAGACCCCGGGTACTGTTTGAAAATATATGTCTATTAGGGATAAATGCACCAAAAGATGAAGTTCGCCATGAAAAAAATTAAGGAAATTTACTCGGGATTTCCACAGGGTCAGGTTCTCCAAGTCCATCTCGGCCGACGTTTCGATGAACGAGTTGTCCATCGTCTTCAAGGCAGGACAACTCGTTCATTAAAACGTCGCACAGTGGGCGGAAATCGGAAAAACCCGAATAAATTACAAAATGACATTTTTTGAGTTATAAACTTGAAACTTCGTAGGTATACTAAAAAATGATTGAAGTTTATGGATATGTACTTCATTTGACATAGATCCCACTCGTTACTGAGATATGGAGGCTCAAACTTGAGAAAATATCCATAAAAACGCCCGTCTTCAATTTTCTCTGAAAATCTTCCAAAGTAAGTGGATGTTGAAGTTGTAGGTGGATTCTTGCGGAATAAAAAAAACCACATAATCTGTCGCGTCGGCCGAGATGGAGTTGGAGAACCTGACCCGGTGGAATTGCCGAGTAACTTTCCACAATTCTATACGCCGGGAAAGCCTGCGATCATTCTTCATGAAAAAAAGATTTGACCTTGTCGGTATTCGAACCCGGATCTCCAGATTTCTGGTCAGGTGTGTCAGCCAGGTACACTACCAAGCCATTTTCTCAGAGTGAACTTCGGTATGGCTCTTACCGAACAAGATGGTGACGTCACAAGTCCACACTTTGGCACATGTGGCGAGGCGAGGGTCGTGCTTACTAAGCCACTGCCGGAGTGAAAAACCCCTATTTTGTCGCTGGCCAGCGACGACGTATTTCAAAGCACTGCAGAAACAAGTGACTTCGTACGCAGTCACGCGCACGGGTGCAAAGTTGAATACGCCAAAGGATGAAGTTCGCCATGAAAAAATGTGTGACTCTGCCGGGACTAACACATCTGACCTGCAATCGGGAGATCTGGGGTCGAATCCCGGGTAAGTCAAATATTTTTTCATGGCTAACTTCTACCTTTGGTGCATTCAACTTTGCACCCGTGCGCGTAACTGCGTACAGTCACTTGTTTCTGCAGTGCTTCTACTAGGGATGCTGTGGAATGCATTTATAAGAACTTAAACGGTGTTCGTTTTTGCGTTGCATCTACAAACTACTGCGCGAACCGTCTCATTTGGCGTAGGAAGTTAGGTGCTAGGACTCCAGCCATTAACTGACAGGAGGGTAATTTGGATAATTCAAATGAATTAGTCCTCGTTTTGATAGATTTGACTTCCTTCCCTTAGGTGATTGCGTTAAAGACGTTCGAAAAATCGGTGTCGGAAATGTTTTTCCTAGCCATATTTTATTGGGATTTGGATGTCCTGTTTTCGTACTTATTCATATCCGGTGCAATTGCTTTGAGAATCTAGGAACCTGGGAAACGTGGTGGTCTGCGCAATGGTTTGGAAAGCCTTATTAGCGAAGAGATAGTAAATTATGATGACTTGTAACTTTGTTATTACTTGGAGAAACACCTGTTTTATATCTGTTACTCTCCAGATATAGTTTCAATGGGAAATCGGGAAACTGGATAGCATAGTTGTCTACGTAGTGGCTCGGAAAGACAAAGGTCATTGGTTCGATTCCTGGAACTTGTTTAAGTCTTTTCTTGTCAAGTGAAAAACGAATTCTTACCCGTTCGGCTTAATATATCTCTTTTTTTGCTTTCTGTCGCTGGTTCATTTCTGGAATGATGTTCTCAGCATCGCTTTCAAAGGTACTTAAGTTGTATTCCTTAGGTTAGACAGTTTTCCATAAATCAATTTTTCTATTCTTCTGGATGCATTCCCTATTCTGTATGGCGCAGAATTATTTTACATTTTTCTCATTCAATAGAAAAAATACCCGAGACAACCCTGTAACTCTATGCCCCGCAACCGAGACATGGAGTGAGGGTGCGTAGTTTTAGGGCCATTCCACTTCAACTAATGATTTACCCTTAGGTTCTCAGATTGCGATCAACATTTATATGTGTTTATATTCACCTTTCCATACCCTGTACTATTTTGCGAACAAAGTTTGTGGTACTTTTCATGCTGATTTTATTTTTTTCATATTATTTTTTAAATCGTGCTGTAGGTTATATAATTTCTTACATCTTCCCTCCCAGGCATGTTTTAGTCAAGGTTCTCATTTCATCGTAAATATAATGGTTTTCTTGTAATATTCAATTTAAACAAAATTAAGATCCGATTTGATCACGGCGAATTATGTTGGTAAACTTCTCTCAGAATTACCACCGGATTAAAAACTTCATTTCTGCCGACGTTTCAACCTCCGACTAGGGGCTCATCCTCAGGGCTTCAAAAATCAGGGCAGCCCTGAGAGTCAGTGCTCGAAACGTCAGAAGAAATGGGAGTTTTTAACCTGGTGGAAATCCCGAGAGAAGTTTACGGACATCAATAAAAGTGACCTAATTTCATTCCCTGCGATTGTTAATATTGAGGTTTAGAAAATTGTCAGTGCAACTTAAGCCAAATTTTTTATTTTGCAATCAATGAATATATCAACAATTCTTATATCTCCTACGACCAAAAAATATTCTAACCTTTACATTTTTGTCCCGTTTCGGCTCCTCCATTAGGAATTCATGAATTATAAGTATGATTCATATCAATGGAACTATATACTCCAAACCCTAATAAAATGATTGACGGTTTCAGCGATGAACTATCAACGCCGCCTATATCATAAACAAAATAGTTTCGCGTAATTAATGCTTCATCTAAATAAAACTTTTTGGTTGAAAAACGGATGTGTGACTTGATATGATATTCAGGTTTGCTCGTGCAATTATGGCTGAAGAAGATAAAAATTATTTGCGTGCAAAGATGAGATATTATTTGAGAAAATAAGAATTGATTTAAATATAGTCAGTGTGTAATGATTTCGATCAATGCTTATTAAAGGTCACCGATTATAGCCTGCACTTAACGTCTCTTTAGTAGCTAAATGATCCCTCTTCAATGTACAAAACAGAATACACTCACTGAGCCTAGAACTCAGTGGCAATGTATTACCTTCACAAGATCGATATTTGTAGTTTCTCTTTCCTCCCTTGAGGCGCTAAGAAACTCGAATCGATTTTTATTTTGGTCGTGCGTGTAAAACTTTTACTTCCCTCGGAGAAATGACTGCTGTTTTTTTTTTACTTCTTTTTCCTCGACGATTTGAGGCACACGATTCGCAGTCACCGAATAAGCGAAGGAACGGCTAAAAATAAATTTATTTGGGTCAATTCACCCGAATTCGACCACATGATTGCCTCTTGGGTCACCAATTTCGATCGATTTTGGCAAATCGTCTTTATTCGATTAAAAAACGAAAACCTTTTTGTAGCATTTTTTAATTAAAATTTAATAACTCATTATTAACTTCGTGATATTCCAGTATAAGTTTTCTTGGTTATTACACTATTACTTAATATGCAACTGCCATAGGAGCGATTTTAAAATGATTATTTTAAAATTATGGAATTTAAAATTCATCTCTTCCTCCGTTGGGTAACTAAGTAACAATAATAAGATAAATAGATCCAAATTTTCGCCTGAAGATGATGATAATTCATCGAAACCCGGGTCGCATTATGTAAAAGAAAGCTATGGTGTAACTAATAGTGGAATACCCAATAAAACCTATTTTTGGATTCTCTTTGTAATAGATTCAACGGTTGACAAGAAATTGCTATGTTGTAAAACTGAAAATTTACGAAATAACTTCGCTTTAGACGCATTAGTAGCCAATTTTTCGCTCATCATCATCACTGGTCAACAATCCTAAGATTGGTGTGACGCAGCTTTCCACTCAATTCTGCTGTAGGCTAATCTTTTCAACAGCTATGTACTACTTCTGTTTCGCATTCTTTTCATTGTTCCATGAATTGCATTCGCGGTCTTCATGTTCTAATCTTGCCATCTACTTGTCCCTTGAAAATCGTATTCATCAAGGAGATATTTTTTTTAATTTTTAAATAAAGAGAAACGCACACAGCATACAGTTGCCATTTTATAGTGGCCTGGTAACAATAGATAAATTAGAGAACAAACAAAAAATATAACAAGCGGAAACAAGAATAATTTTACAAAAAAAAACAAGAAGATCTGCAGGTAAAAGCTACTTCGGCGACATAGAATAGGGAAAGGGAATTTTAATGGAAGTAAAAAGAGGTCATTGCGTGGAGGGAGTGAGTTCAACAGGGAAGCAAAGCGGTAGGTAAACGAAAGTCGATGGTGGATTTGAGAGTCTTATAAATAAGTTTTAAATCAGCTGTGAGCCTATGGGTAGTGAGATTAGGGTTGGAGAGGGAGGAAAGATTAGCATTAGTGGACATGTTACGTAAATGCGGTAATCTATTTTTTACTATTTTAGCAAAGAAATTGCTGGAACAGTCCAGGGATAAGAGGCTGGTTTGTGAAGAGATAGACCAGATCGGACAAGAGTAGGTAAGAATTGGAAGAATGATAGAGGAAAAAATAGTTCGAGGTGCTTGTGGGTTTTAATTTTAGTGAAACGGTACCATAGGTCTAAGAAAGACATTACTTTAGACTTGATGGATTGTATGTGCGGGGAAAATTTTAATTTATTGTCAGTGATTATGCCGAGGTCCTCAGACGTTGACACACGTTTTAAATGTCCGAAGATATGGCCGATTACATTGTTTCGACTTCTTATTAAAGTTTTTACGGGGCTTCTCTTCTCTCATACTCTTCTTAGGGATTGCTCATTACTTACCCGATCGATCTAGTTGATCATTCTCCCTAAGTACCTCCCGTTTGAAAGCCTCCTCCCGTGATTTCTCCGATACTGTCATTGTCCATGCTTCACTCCTTTAAGAGGCATACTCGAATTATGAGTTCTGATAAATTGTTTCCTTGCTTCTATGCTTAAATTTCCCGCCGTCTTTTGGTGGAATGCTCTCTTCGCCTGGGCTAATCTGCTGATAATTTCTTTCTTCCCTCTCCCAGTTATTTCGATTTTTATCTAGCTTCCCAAATAACAGTTTTTATCCGACATATTCTAGTGTTTGTTTCCCTGTTTTAAAGTTTCCCTAAGTTAAATTAATAATGACTTATTCCCTTCTGATTCCTTTAGTTCTTCGGTATTTCCTAATAACGGGCAAGAATAGAACATTTATAGTAATTACAAGATTAAAAATGGATGAAACTGTAAAAATTGCAATATCATCGAAGTAGTGTTGAACCCGAGTTTGAAAATGGAGAGAAAGGTTGGCTGATCTAAAAACTCATGTTTTTTTAAGGTAATGCTACCTTTTAAAAGTTCCAGTTTCAATTTTCAAAGTTGCCAAATGCTAAAGCTACATTTGCTCATGCTACATTACATACAACGCTCATGCTACGTTTCCAAATTTCACGTTCAAGTTTCCAATGTTGTTCCCAAATATTAGGGAATAACCCATCATCCATCCAAATTACCATAGTTTTGTTACTATGAAATAACATCAAAATTGCATTTTAAAATTATTAGTGAAATCATAATTTTTTAAACTAAAAATTCGAAAAGTTTCCTAAGTAACAGAATTCATCCGCCTCAACGTTTTTTTGTTTCCCTTTTTTATGTTATGATTTACTTCTCCTCTTCTGCTGCGTAGAAATATCTTGGTTTCCTTTGTACTTATTTTCAGCTGATATCCACCACGCAATGACAAACGTTATACAGCAAAATGTTGGATAAAAGTGAACCACATTGCTCTCATCACCGCGCCGCGGACATTTAAAAAAAACCGATTAAAATGCGACCGAAAAGGCAACAGAATTCACCCTTCTATGGGATGGAATGGAGCCACCTCTATGCAGTCCCCTTGGCAGGGAGGATAAGGATGAGGACGAGCGAGAGGAAGGAAGACATGTTAACTACCAAGATGGGTGGTTTGGCGGTCGCCTTCCCCTGACAATGAGGGATACTCTTCCAAGTTTAATCACCGTGGGCCCCGGGAGAGAGTTAAATATCCCGCGTTCCTCCACACGTCTGCCCTCCCGGAATAATGGGCACTCGCAGATTCCTCCGTAATGCGCGGAGGAGGGCAGGCATTGTCGATGATTGAAGAGGTCGTCTACCTCTTCTTCGACTCGTTCTTTTAAGGTGACGGATTTCTTGCGAAAAAATTATGGTACCATCTTGTAATTTAGGGGGTATCTTAAGTTGACATATACCAGAATTGGCCTGTATTTTAAAGGGGGTAGCAGGTTAAGATGATAGGAAGTACCCCAAGAGGTTTTGAAAAGTAAATAAATATACGCTTGAAGCACCTAAAAAATATTTTTTACTGCAAGCTGTTAAAACCTTAAATTTGAAAAAGGCTTTAAAAAATTGAAATGTGACTTTTTTGTATTTTAGATCTTGATTAGATTATGTCTGTATCTTATCATATAGAAAGGCTTACCTTTATAGAGAATGGATACAGTATAAATATCTACAAATCTAATTTCAGTATTTTTATTTTTAGAGATAATGTAGCAGGACTGTGCCTACTCAATAGGCCACTAAAACTTCACTATATTTTAAGAGTTTATTTTTATATATTTCAAAATATATAGGAGTACTTCTCACCATATTAATCTGCTTTAACCCTCTTTTTAATTTTTTTTCTAAGTTTTTTCTCCGATCTAATTTTTAATCTTTGGGGTGCTGCTAAGTGCTGAACAGGGTCTATTTTTCTTGCTCTGAAAATGTCAATTCAATAGCATTGATGTTTTACGTGAGTAATTCGTTACCAAAAAAAGGCCGGTTAAAAGGGAGGTATGCGTCCTCTCAATGCCTTCCATTCCTCGTGTCTGTTCGCAGTCTGCGGAGCGTCGTTCAGTCTTGTACCATGTCTAGGACGCTTTAGCCGTGAGAGTGAAGGAGAAAGGCGCGTGGACCAACCAGAAAAACGAGGGTTAATCAGAGAAATTCCTTTGGCAAAAAATTTACAATCTAAAGCATTGATAAACATTAACCTTTTGAATTTAAACAGATTTTCTAGATACTATTTTGAAATTTCCGTGGCATTTTTGCTGATTATGCTATAATTTAAAAAACGATACGCTTAAAATACAAGAGAAATCACAATATAATAAAAAAGGATACTGAAGAAACTGGGCTAAAAACTACTCTTCTGTTATAAAATCACTCACATAATTCTCATGGAAAGCCTCAAATCTTATTCTAATGCTACGTTTATTTCTCTGATGAAAGGATACTGCGGTAATATCTTGCCATAAAATGTTATTCATAAGCCAAAAATGTGCCCTTCTATGAGCGAGAGAGAAGGAAAACGTGAAGGAACAAGGCGGAGATTAAACGTGATGTTCACGCCGCAATAAGGTGACTCATGGCCCCTGTCAGGAAGGCGTCCACGCGTGTCCCTCAGCCAGCTCAGTCGGTGAACTGCTGCCAGTCCTTGGCTCGTATACAGGATGGGGGTTGGTATGGACGCTTGAAGTTATATGGGACCCAAAGGGACGAAGACGCCATTCGCCCATGGCACGGAGTGACTGAAGGGGCCAGGTGCCCCCCCGCTTGACCCCCCTCCCCGATCTTCATTTTTTTCAGTCAGGGGGAGCGGAGCACGGAAATAGCCGTTGGTCCGTGGATAAAAAGGCTCAAGGAATGGGAATATATGTGCGTGTGGGGTTGGGGAGCTGTGCGTGGATTGGATTCTTAAAGGGGAGAGCTTCCACGCTAGGATCCAATCCAGGAGGATCCAATCCAGGATGATCCTCCCCTCAGGGTTACTTTAGACCGGGATATTCTCCCTGGGAATTGGATGGAAATGGTGACCGTCACTAGAAGACGGGTTTATATTTGGTTCATCGAAGCCAATCGAAAAATCGAAGTCAGTCGATAAATCGAAGTCAGTGGATTTATCGAAGTCAATCGATTTATAGAATTCCATCAATTGAACTGTTATTAGAATTCTTCCTGTTTTCGAGATTAGACCAATCTCCATCTTTGTCACTCCCTGGATTTGATCCCAGGCCCTCGGAAAGGGATGCCTGAAACCACACCAGACACGTGGTTAGGGCTGCTACCTCAAAAAAATATTCGATCGATCGATAGTCGAATCGATTTAAAGAAAAAATTTCGTCCCAAAATCTTCACCTTTTCTTGAGTATCTCGTCAGATCAGTTTACGAAGTGGAAATTGAGAGTAGATTAATCCGTCTATCTTTGTCACTCCCTAGATTTGATCCCTGGCCTTCGGTACGGGATGACTGCAATCACATCAAACTCGTGGCTGGGGAGGAGACTGTTTTCCCCCCTCGAAAATATTTCATCTCTTTAAATCCATCCATTACTACTTATTACAAATTTAGTGAGTTTATCCAGACCGTCATTAAAATCAAACTTTGTTTTATTGTTTCCCATCAAATTTCTTTCTGTTTTGACAACGCACTGAACTATGTTGACTATTGCCATTTGAATTCGCCAACTTGGGACACAAAAAAGGGACGGATGATTTGTAGCAACATATTTTAGACCCTCCATACCTTAGCACCATTCTGGGAACAATTTCTGGCCTCGTGCCTGAAGCACGCCTAACCAATCTTTCGTTTTTCTGAAATTATGGTCAGTGATTATTCATCGAGAGGTGAGTAGTTGATTAAAATAGATTTTAATGTACGGTAACTTTTCTTCACCCAAAAAACCTGTTCATTTATAGTAACAAAAATGAGTGGGGAAATCAAGCAGCAAAGAAGAAACATTTTACTTATTTTGGGCCTCTAATCCATGGATAAATTGGATGCAGTTCGGGAACTGCCATTTACAGCAAGGAAGTATTAATATTTTTTCTGCATCCATCTAATCTAAGTATGAATTTGTTCCCTCACAACAGGAATTAAATAGGGAAATGCACAAAGCATAACATTCCAATAATTCAACGTACCTTGAGCTACACAATAAATATTCTCGCAATTGTTCTTAGGAAATATTTCAAATTGTCTTTGAACAGAAAAATTCTTTCTGAAGGAAAATGGAACACATTACTTGTAAGTAAAATATTTTTTTTAAATCTATTATAAATCGAAGAGACAACGGCAACATAAAAATATATGTAGGTCTCATGAACATTTTTCCATCGATTACCGTCAATAAGTAGCATTTTATTAGGAATTAGAGTCGAAATGAATAATGTAGAAAGCCGTGTTGAATGATGCTGAAATTTTGCTATTATTGGTTTGATGTGTCCTTAAACTGCTGAAAAATTGAGTTATTTCTTGTCCCAAATCTGAAGAGCAATCGATGCCTGCAGAAACGGATGGAGTCATTTGTCTAATATATCCCCTTTAGCGCCAAATACTTATACTGTGGGTGGATGGCCGGCCTCCTTCGAAGTTGGGGAGTGAGGTTCACCCATTCCATTACGATAACCCTCATATCTCATTCTTGCCGTCCGAGATAACTTCCCTCTGCGCGGTGGCCCACTATTCATCTCTCTCACTCTCAGACAGGGCGAAGGAGCTTGCCTGAGGCGTCCGAAGCAGTGAGTGGAGTGTTATATTGCCTCGATAACTTGCAAGGTTATAGATCAAAATTCAGGATCCCACTAATTCTCCTTTCGATGAATTCGTGTCCGTTACCTGCGTTTTTGAGGAATTGAAACGAATTGCTGCTGAAATGCTTGAGAGGATTAGTTCATTTTATTGCCTCTTTGTATCTATGTAATCATGAGTAATTTAAACGTATTTTTGTCCTAGTATTTTGGCATTACATGAGAGGAAAAGGAGCTTAAAGGTCGTAGGATGGAGCGAATAGCAAAAAATTGAATGAAATATTTTTTTTATAATGCTATCGGTATTACTCTTGGAGCAAAAAAATATTAAAAGGAAGAAAAAGTTGGCTGAGCAAAAAGAGCAATAAATACTTGAAAAGGAAAACGTATATGTAGCAGGTATACTGCAAAAAATAAGAGTATAACAGAGAAACAGTGAGTAAATTTTTTAAATATCCGTAATTTGTGCGCTATGACTTTGGAACACAGTAAGTTTTATTGTGGTCTACATTGAGTAGAGTCATGTATAATTGATGTTTTAAAATCATGATTGGAAACCTTCAAATGTAGCCTTTGCAAACAAGAGGATTTTTAACGGAGAATACTGAGAAAAGGCTAGTAAAGAATTTAATCTGGAGTGTAACGCTTTATTGTGCGGGAACTTAGACGATGAGGGAAGAAGAGAAAATAATGGTGCCGTTCGAGATGCGGGTGTGGAGGATAATGGGTGAGGAGAATGGATAAGGTGAAGTAGGCGCAGAAGAAAAGAACGACATACCTGTGTAACCTCGGTGGTGTGGTGGTCGTTTCGTGTAGAAATAAACCTCTCCCTCTATCCCACTTCTCGTTCTATGTGAGAGAAACGCAACCCAAAGATGGACGTTAGTAAGACTCGCGGAGTGATAGCAGTGGGCGATGTTCATTAAACTCTAAGTAATTAAAATGCGTGCTATTATTATTATGAGTGTATCGTAAATTTAAACGTCTCTTTCAATCCCTTAGAGGTGGACGAAGAAATTTCATCGGCCAGCATGACGGCCTGATGAATACAGTCGTGGAAGGACAAGTGGATGGGAAGAAAGGCATAGGAAAGCCCTGAATGAACACAGAACAGGTTATTAAGAATGTAAAAGAGAAGATATACGCAAATATGAAGAGATTAGTTGATAGTAGAGTGGAATGGAGGACTGCTTCAAAACAATCTTCAGATTCTTGACTTATGTTTGTAATAATCGTAAAATTCTGCCTGGTGAATTATGAATATTTAGTCTTAAAAACACTTCAGTTCTTTTTTTCTGTCTAGTTATTTCTTTTTTTAAGTCTTAAAAACACTTCAATTCTCATTTTGATCGGCCCAGAACTGAGAAGCTAATTTATCATGAAGCATTCAATTCATTAGACTCTGATTTTTATATGAGCGTGTTTGTAGCCAAAGAAAAAAAAAACTTTCGATAAGATTACGAATTCATTTGAATACAGAGATCCGTCCTCTTTAAGTTCGAGTGGAGGACAAAAGTGATGGCATTCTTGATCCCCGAATTATTTCACGAGCTGGCTATAAGTTTCCCGCCTGATGTGCCGAAAGGAAAGGCGCCGCCGTATTGGATGTCCTCCCTCGGCCCCATCTATTACCCTCGAGCAGTTCCTGTAGATTATGATTCCTCCCTTCTCCATCTATTTCCCTTCGCCTCCTCGCTACCAGTAATGGGCCAAGTAGGGCGTCGGCCAGTGATGTCGATCACCGATTAACCATTCAATTGAGTTTGCCAATCCCGAATGGTCGGTCGCGGCAGATATCAATGACAATCAATGTCGGTCGCAATCGATGTTGTTCACGACCAATTACAATCGCGACATGTCGCGAGTGACTGACAACCTACTTCGTTCTACACACTACTCCGCAAGCCGCCTAAAAAGGCGTGTGGCGGGAATAGGTAGGAAACCAACTATTTACGTAAGAAAAGCAAATGCTCAAACGAATTTATGACTAGCATTTATTGAAGTCCTTTATTGTTCTGGGGAAAACGAATTCTCATACCTAACCGTTCGGCAAAATATCTCTTTTGATTTATCGCTTCTGTTGGACCTGAAAATAAAGTTGAGTAAGTGAGTGTGGTGAAGCGATCACCATTCAATTGAGTGGGTCAATCGTGAATGGATGATCATCGGTCGCGACCGATGTCGATAACGATCGATGTCAACAAAGATCGATATGTTTCACGACCAATGCAATCGATGTATACCGCAAGTGACCGACGTCCTACTTCGGTCGCGAATGATGGACGAATCACGCGAACGGCCCAAAAGATTTTTTCGTTCATTAATGGATCGCACTGAAGATCTCGATCGCACCTTTCGGTCGTTCACGATCGACCAATCGCTACTCACAACTCGGAAGGGACGCACGTCGCGCGGCGTAACGATTTGGCGACGAAAGGGCTCCCTCCGCCTCCCGGGTGGATTTCACGGAGGCTGCTAAATACACCCAAGACGATTGGATATCCTCCTTTCAGCTTGTTAAGCTCCGAATTCAGGGCTTTCCGAAGTTATCGGGACTCCATAGAGCCCGGCGTATATATTCCGCAGTGTTGGGGTAGCGTATGGAGAGGTTGGTCGACTGAACGAGTATTAGGATGTTGATGCTGAGAAATACTTTGCTTCTCCATTTTAATTTCAGCATTTTTCTATCAAAAATGCAAAGTACTTCCTGATAAAATTGTAATCGAGATGAAATATCACGCTGCCATAACAGTAAATCAGTATAATTTGCATTCATCAATCCTTTTGACAATTTAAATCCTAATAGCTGCTTAATTATAATACCTACCTGAATTGAAATACGAAAACAATGGCTCGAAAATTTACGACGGATTCAATTTTCCTACCACTATTCTTTATTTTTTGTCATGGTAGTTTGAATTGGAATGAAAAATGAAGGTGCTGTTTGATCGCAGTGTTTGCCTGGTGGGAAGATGGTATGGGCCGTTTCTCCTTTTTTGAAGTTCAATTGTTGAGTTATTTTATTATATCATAATTTCCTCTATGGACTGCTTTGTTACAATGGTGCAAAAAATAGCCACATTCCTCGGTAATTCTGACTCCAACTTTTTAACTTCATATCGTCGTTATTCCTTCAATTTATACGAGAGATAACATCCGCGGATGCTCTGATTGTGCTCGTAGGGCCTACTCCACGTCCTCTCCAAACTTTGCGTGTCTCAGTGGCGTCGGGCTACATTCCTCGCCTGCGAAACTCTCAAGTCGCGGATTTGAGTCCCGTCTGGGTAGGTTAACCGTTAACAGGTTGGAGTCCTGCCTAACCAGGGCATAATTAATGGTGATATTTAATTGTTCTTTGCTGTAGCCCACCGATGTAAAGGCCTAATAGTGCTGGTTTCGGGGTGATGAAAAAAAACCGTCATAAATTTTCACCAGAAAACCTTCAAATTCAGTAAAAAAATGTGTGTGCTCTGCTACCGTTGGGGACGCTTGAACCTTTCTACCCTATAGCATCTTCTGCGAGGAATCAATTTTCAAGATTTCTCATGTAAAAAATGTAAAAATTTTTTACTTAATCATAATTATCGTGGCAGCAATATGTTTCGCCATTAAAATCTACAGCACAAAAAACAACGTAGTTTATATCTTTCCTGAATGGAGTTGAAAATTTATGTATTTTTAATGCTACTTTGCAGTAGCATTGGGTTATAATGGGTTAATGACGTGGTGAGGCAGCGGCATAGCCACGAAAGGGGTTTCCGGGTTACAAAACTCCCCCGCCCCCCGTGAGCCTTTAAAAGATGTTGAAATTAATGAATTAATCAATTGATAATTTAAATTAAAAGAAATAAGCAAAAGAGTTACCAACGGTCAAGAGTTGTTTATTAGTTACAGGAAAAGATGAGTCAGTCCAAGAAACAACAACGGCGTGTATTATTTGAGATTAATAAGATAATTATTCACATTAATACTGTGTCTAATAGTTATTTATGAAGCAAAAAAAGAATTAATTCCAATAAAAGAGGCTTTAAAAACAAGTAAGACGGCCTCAGTAATTAACTTTAAATGAATACTCATACAAATTACTGTTTTTTGAGACCTAAAAATCACGTTTTCAGTCAAAGAAAAAATCCAAAAATATTCTGGGGGATGACCCCCATTTGTTTCCCATGCACTCCGGAAGGGGCCGGAAATCTCCGGTAAACCCCTCATTTCAAAATCCTGACTACGCCACTGGCTGATGTCGTGCCTTTTTCTGCTTCGACTCAGTATCCACCCCCTCTTCATGCATTTGCGGGGGGACATGTCCTTTTTCCGTCGCATACCTGACGCGACGGGAAGAGAGTCTAGGCGGAGTTCGTTTTGGAGACGCAATTTAGGTCTTGTAAGAGGATGGGAAGCTGTCTGGAGCCCCCGGCGGACGACGAAGCATTTCTGCGGTCAGCTATGCCCGCTCTCCTTGCGCGCTTGGGGACGGTCTAAATGCGGAGGCGACTTCACCGAGACGGTATACATTTGTCCCCAAGACTCACTCTCTCTCTCTCTCTTTAAAAAGAGCCCCATAGCGATCCATGACACAGAGAACGCGCCTTTCGCGAACACGGGATGGAATTGAACGGGGAGGGTATTGGGGAGTGGAGCGATCGGGGCGGAGTCCAAAGTGTGAGAAAGTGCGAGAGGCTGCTTTAGATTGAGATGATGTGAGCCAGTCGCGGCTGTTGTAAGCTTAACGCGAATATAAGTGCGTGACATTTTTTTTAATAGTTCAATCCCTTCTGCTGAAATCACGTGAATGGAAATAATGTCTTTGTGAATATATTTGGAAGAATATATATTAGTATTGCTATATATTTTTTTCTAAATTTATAGTGTAATAGCGGTTTTGTAAATAATCCCTAGCTAGGAGAGTGAATGTCAGCGTCCAAGAACTTTGGCACTATTATATTACACATCGATCATATCTTCCACATATTCATAACGGTAACCATTCGGGAGACAGAGAGGATTTTCAACTAACCTCCACCTCAGGGTTGAAAATTTTCTCATTCATCATTCTGTTAAAGACCATAGTAATGCAGTTTTGTAAAGAATCCATAGCTAGGAGAGTGGATCTTAGCCTCAAAGAAGCTCGGCACTCATATATTGCATATCGATCATATCTTCCACATATTCGTAACGGTAATCACCCGGGAGAAGAAAAGGATTTTCAACATACATCCTCCTCAGGCTTTAAAATTTTCTCACTAATCTTTCTGTTGAAGTCCATAGTAATGCGGTTTTGTGAATAATCCCTAGCTAGGAGAGTGAAGTTTAAGTTCCCCTATTCTATGTAGTCTTTATTCTAATACCACGTCTTAGCGTCCTGGTAGCGCAACTTATGGAGCATCCGATTTTCTCATTCATCATTCTGTTTAAGATCATAGTAATGCAGTTTTGTAAAGAAGCCCTAGCTAGAAGAGTGAATCATAGCGTCAAAGAAGATGGGCACTGTTGTATTACATATCGATCACATCTTCCTCATATTCGTACCTGTACCCACTCGGGAGACGGAGAGGATTTCAACATACATCCTCCTCAGGGTTTTAAATTTTCTCTCTAATTTTTCTGTTGAAGACCATAGTAATGCGGTTTTGCGAAGAATCCCTAGCTAGGAGAGTGAAGTTTAAGTTCCCCTACTCTATGTCGTCACTTCCTATATATAGTCTCCCTGCATGTTCTCATCACTTTTTTCTCTCGCGATGATTTTCAATCGACCTGCTTTCAGCGAAATCCTCCCGCGTCGGAGGAGTCATAAAGCAGCCCATCTCGGGTGCCTGCCTCGAGTGGTGGGGCCAGAGGAAGGGGTGATGATGGCACCCACCCGGGAGACGGGAAAGGGAGAGGATTTCCACGAGTTGCAGCGTCCGCTGAAAGGAGAGGAGACGAGAATGAGAAAAAGGAGAAAAATCAAAAGGAGGATTCTCGAATTCTCGGAGCGGTCTTCAATCGTTCTTTTCTTCGTTCGTTCCCCGTGGAGTTCTTGCACTTGCCTCGTAGCGCTCCCGTCGGGGATTAGTGCGACCTGTGAAAGACTGCTCTAATTACAAGTATCGCGCACTCCCTCCTTTCGTACGCGGTAATATGTGTGCGCGAGTTTTTTTTTTCAATTCCCATCGCCAGTTGTAATCAGTCGAATAAAATTTCAGTTTAAAATTTATCTCTTCTTCACTCATCTTTCTGTTGAAGACTATAGTAATGCAGTTTTGTAAAGTATAGAGAGCAAAGAAAGTGAAGCTTAGCGTAGTATTAGTTACGCTAGTACTACCCGTCGATCATAGCTTTCTATAATTAGGTATAGATTGAAATTTTTGGATGAATCTAAGGATTCGATTCGTTGCAAGCAGTAACGGAATGTAAGCTGAGGCAGAGTACCTAAGACTGTAGTCTGAAATAAAACAGGCGCAAACTGGAGAAATCAGTCGAATAAAATTCGGTTTCAAACGTACCTCCTAATGAGGCTTTAAATTATTTTCTCTCATCTTTCTGTTGAAGACCATGATTATTTGGTTTTTTAAAGAATTGAGAGTAAAGGAAGTGAACCTCGGCGTAGTGGTAACCTGCGCGTGTATTACCTGTCGATCATATCTTCCATAATAATAGATCGATATTATTCGGATGAATCAAAGAATTTTATCTAGTACGAGCAGTAATGGAATGTAAACTGAGGCAGAGTGCATTAGGCTGCAATCAGAGAAATTAGTTCGAAATTAAGCGGAAGAAAACTAGAGAAATCAGTCGGATTAAATTTGGTTTAAAACATACCTCCTAATCAGGCTGTAAACTTTTCTCTCTCATATTTCCGTTGCAGACTGTAGTAATGTAGTTTTGTAAGGAATCGCGAGCAAGGAAAGTGAAATTTAGCGTTAAAGCAGTTGAGCAATGTTGTATTACTTGTCGATCATATCTTTATGAATCATAAATTGATATTATTTGAGTAAATCTAAAAGCCCTATCTGCTTGAAGTAGGAGTGGAATGTAAGCTGAGACTGGGCACTCCATGATACTGTAGTCAGAAGAATTTGTATGAAGTAAAGCAGATACAAACTAGAGAAATTGGAACAGGTAAGCTATTTGAGCATTAGAAGAAAAAGGAAGCAACGGTAAAGGCATCAGAAATGGAATTTCGAGAGCATATTAGGCGTTCATGAATATGAGAAAGATGAAGAGAAGAACATTGTGCAAGTAGAGAATATGCTTGCGAAGACTGATCTGGAATGTCGCTTTACGGTGCGTAATTGTGAACGCCGAGTAAGGATGACGAGGAAAGACTGTGATTTGATATGTGAGTATGGAGATAACTCTATTAATGCATTTAAATACAACCTTATGTTCCTTTTTTAGGAACGTTCCTGCGTTGTCTGCAAAGTACAGCTTTGATTGATGAGATGTTCCTCTCTGTCTAAAATAGCGTTCCTATTTGGTACCCAGAATACCTAAAATTCTCTCCTATGCTGTGGCCTTTACATTGACTTGGGAGACAGCTATGTAGGAAAAATAAAATACGGTCAAGGGTGCACATATAAATGAAGTTCAGTACTAGGTACCTGAGATAGAAATTATTCGATATACACGAGTTTAAGACTAGAAATATGTAACTACGCAACGCCATATATCTTTGTTATAGTTATGAATAATGAAATGAGTAAAACATTTAGATTAAAGGTATTGACGTGGATTCAGATCGTAAACTCCCGCCATTTTTCTCTGAGCAGAATCACTTAGAAGGAAAAAATATAAAAAATCACTGAGATTATAATCAAGTGAGAAAACAATGCCATCATTTCCATCATCACCTAGAATTACCTTAAAATCTCCTTTATTTCTGCATCATTCCTTGCCTGGGTGCCGCTCGTCAGCTTCATTGCTTTTTATTCTCTTTCCTGAGTTTTTTAATACTTCACAGTCATTGTCATTCAACAACTACCGCAAGAATTTCGGCAGTGGCCTTCCTGTGAATCCTTTGGTACATTCTGAACTAATTCTATAATTGTAATTTTGACGTAATTATTTCCTTTATTTTATGGCTTAAATATCTGAAAGAATTTCCGACCAGCCCCATTCCTCTTTGTTGAAATTTTCAATTTTTCAAATACCTTAAAGTCATTATATCTCTCTCTCTCTATCCCTCTCTTGACAATTACTGGATATTTTGAATTCATTATTTTTACTGTCATGGTATTCCCCTAAATAGTTTTCGCAAAATGCAGTAGTTCTTGCCTTGTTTTTATTTGTGATACATGCGAATAGTGAACGAAGTGTAAAAATTTTCTACATTTTGATCCATACGCTGACAAAAAGATTGGGGACAGTTCACTGGAGGTGTTAATTACCGAATTGGAAGTCGACAAATTTTTTTTACGTGTCTAATCCTCTTTTTTGACCTCCAATTCTGTAAATACCACCTTCAGTGAACTGTCTTCAATCTTTTTGCCAGCGTATGGTTCAAAATGTGGAAAATTTTTATACTTCGTTCACACGCATTACAAATAAAAAAAGGCAAGTACTTCTGCATTTTGTCAAAACTATTTAGGGGAATACCATGACAGTAAAAATGATTAATTCAAAATATCCCGTGATTGTTAAGGGAGGAAAGGAAAGAGACAATGTCGTTCTATACCCCGCTCCTAAATGAGAGTACGCTAAACTCAAAGCAATACGACGCCTATCATTTCAATTTTCCTAGAAAAAAATTACGTCAGTCTTTACTAAGCAGTTTATTTCCCATCGCATACTACATGTCGTCTTTGCAGTGGAGGCAGAGTAGATTGCTGAAAGGTCTTTAATTTGGCATGAAAATTCATTTTTGCCCTCGTTCATCGCCTTTCGTCCCCATTAATTCCCTCTAAAATCGATGGCTGTCGGGTAAAGCTTCCTCGTTACCTTTATTTTTTGCTCCCAATAAGTCTGAAAGGACTTGCGATATCCCGCCTAAAAAATGCACGTTTAATGACTGTCGGAATTATGTGGAAAAATAAAACCTTAATCTTTTTTAGAAAGTGAACGGAGGTATCGATTTTTTGGGATTGATTGTCGTGTAACGTTAGCCTACTATCGACGTTAAATGCTTTCACTGCTTTCAGACCGAAGCCTAGCGATGAAAATTTAGGGTCTAAAAATGAATTTATTGTAATTTTTTGGCCTTTTCAAGTTTAACGAGGGTTCAAAAACTATAAGAAATGGCGTCTAGTCATCGTACTCTCTGTACTGATTCGTCATTTCTTCCTATTATATCCGTTTCAGTGTCATAAAAAATTGCCTTCTCCTCCTTAATTGAACGTTTTATCAATTTCTTGTCGAATATTGAAATAACATCGGGACCCCGTTTCCAGTAAATTGTTCCAATTTCATGTTTTAGTTTTTTTTTATTCGTTTCGGAAAATAGAATTACGCCTTCAACTTTCACGCTAAGATTTTTCGGACACCCAAATTTTTTTCTCATCTATATTATTCCATCTTACTCGTACTACCGTGGTCCTTCCATGGTCTCTCCCTGGCTTAACGGTAATGTCGCTGGCAAAACTCTCGCCCCAATCTATTTGATACTGCGATCTTTTTCACTTAGAATTTTCCTCTTATTGATTCCTCACTTCGGGAAAGCCGGCTGTAACGGAATATATCAGCGTAAATAAACTGCAGGACAGTATTCGGAAAAAGTGGTAAAAGGTTCCCAAATCCATTTTTAGTTATCATATTTTTCAAGTATCATATTTTATTGTGAATAAGTTTGACCGATTCAGGTGTGATATAGTGGAAGTTTGACACATTGAAATTACAGGTAGTACTTTTCCACTATTATTTAACGCGTACGACGCGTTTCGGCTCACGGAGACATCATCTGGTACAAGGATTTGCACCAGATGATATCTATGGCAGTCGAACGTATTAAATAATTGTTGATAAGTGCAACTACTTTTTATAACAAGATATGAAATTTATTTTGCCGGACCTACTAATATGGTTTGGTTCCAATGTACTGTTCTCCATCTCGTCCTGTTGGATATCTACTCTTTATATCCCTATCAATGCATGCGTAGATCGTAGCCTCCGAGCCTCTGGAAGATTTCTGCCTAATTCATGTAATTAATGAGTACGCTATACAAGAAGAAATTTCAACCACTCCCAAGATGTTAACTTAGACCTTTAATTCCGTGTGAATGAACAATAGTACATGCATTGAGAAGCTGCATCTACTCTTGAAAATATATACCTACCGGAGATTCTATGTCCGTGATAAAAAATGGTAATTTCCACACTATTTAATTTAACACTCAACCACCGACCATGGTTTCAACAAAGTGTTGAAACCATTGTCGGACGTTGAGTGTTAAATTTTTATCATGGATATAGCAAACTTCCACAAAATCAAGCCTGAAACATAATTAATAGTAGCGGGCGTAACTTGGTGGAAATCCATAATCACAGGAATAGAGGGATCAACAACTTTGCTATTTTCACATAGTAATTTATTGAGATCGACCATGGTTTCGTTACACCTTGATAATGTTACTCTGTAACACATCCATGGTCGGTCTCCATAAATTACTATGTGGAAATAGCACAGTTGTTGATCCTTCTATTCCTGCAAGTCTGAAATGATTTTATACGGAGATTCCATGTGTTTCAAGCGATACAGCAGATTTTAATATCCTCCTTATCCGCCTCGTCCCATAAGAATTTTTATTCGAGATCGAGGGAGCGCAATAGGTTATTTTAGTTTCAATGTTCGCGTAGTTACGCAAGAGATAATGCGTGAGATCATTGGATGGAATGAGTTGAGAATCGATGGGAATAGAGTTGACACCCACAATGAATATTCAGAGAGGAAAGTGAACGACTGAGGGCGGCGTCTCGGAAGGTCACTCAAGGGTATCCCTTTCTCCTTTATGTCACGCGTCGTCGAGGCCACCGGGTCCTTATTACGACATCTGATCACTGCAATTGAATTTAGTGACGACAGGGATGATCGCGAGTTTGTAGTCGGGAAGCCAAAGGTCTGTGCATCCATTCCCGGCCAAGGGGAATTTTTTCCTTGGCAATTATTGTGGAGATCCTCATTTGAGAAGTTGTAGCTACTTAAATTTTGTTTTCTCTCTTGTCTTCACCTCTTTTAATAAATGGTCAAAAATTCCTGGAGTATAGGTCATATAATGCAAAAATGTTTTTGCCAACGTTTGGTTTATTTTAAAACCTTCCTCAGGGCTATGAATGAAAAAATGAGAGTACAAAAAATACAATAATATACAATGTTGATACATAAATAAAGGTTACAAAACAGTTTTTTTACAATATTATAATAAAAAATGATAATAAATGAAAAAAAAATCTCGTAGCTTCTTATGAGATCAATCTTTGACGGGGTATCCACATATTGTCGTAGCTAAAAATGTTTTTTTTTGCGTTCCTCCGCGTAGTGTTTCCATCCTGCTGGGGTTTTCAGGTCAGAAGTATCGATGCATCCTTCCTTCTGACCCGACAGTTTTGATTCATTGATACTTCTGACCTGAAGACGCTAACAGAATGGCTGGAGAAACTGTCGTTGTCTTTTGGCAACACTTCGAAGAGTAACGCCCGAGAGCCGTTGCTAATGTGGAGAAACCCCGCGAAAACCTCAGATCCAACCTAAAAAGGGGGATTTAAATATCACATTCTCCTATTTTTTTAAAATTCATTTTGACTCGTTGAAATAATAATTCGACGATCATAATCGGTATTCCAAACCGTCGTTGTTCTCTTAAAACATTTTATCAGTTTTGCATATTTTTTACTGCGAAATCCCATTCTAAATTTGCTTTAGGTAGCCCATTATTTTACTGTTGAACCGGTATTGCTCCAAAAATACTTCACTTTTTTACTTCATCTAATCCGTCGTGCTGACATATTTTTCAGTGCCTCCAATTTCAAAAATTACTAAAGTCGTTATTAAATTGTTTGTGGCGTTTTGAAAAGGAGACGCCATTTTGATAGATAATATTTATAAAAAAATGAATTTATAACTTTGAATTTTTTTTACAATAACTTTTTTATTTAGTTTTTATATAACAAGTCACTGGTGAAAAAATGCCCCATTCTGGGCGTATGAGTATGAACTCGTTGTTCTTTCATTTTTCATATTCGTCTCTCACATTCGCATGCTACCTCATTCATCGCGTACACAGCTCCTCTCAAATACTTTTTTCGATCACAAATACGAGGGAAAAATTCATCAACGGTGTCCGGGTGAAATTCGTCGCTTTCTGTTTTCGAACAGTTAGCACGCTGCTCGATCATGGCTAATAAAATGCTGAGTTATTGGATTTTTTCAACAATAGGGTGATTCTATTGGTATGCCATTGTTAATTAAAAGCGATTTTTTTGCCCCAGCTTCGCGCAATATTAAACGTCAATGTTATCTCAAAATTTCAGCATAATTTTGGAGAAATGAATATAATTGTTCTTCTCTGCTGAATTGGGACACCAAATGTAATTAAAAATTGGTGAAATTAAAATTCTTTGTGCAGTTTAACAACCTCTCTATTTTCTTCAAATTGCAGTTTTTTTTGTGTCACTCCTTCAAACAACTTTTCCTCTTCCTTTTCTTCCCAACAATTTCGCTATCCTTTTTATCAACAACTCCCTTAAAAAATTAAATAACAGTTTTTAAATTTCAAACGTTACACATTCAATAATATGCAAGGATGCAGTAAGATTATTTCTCGTGAGTTTAAATAAAAAATTACAAATATTGGGAGTAAAGGCATTGTTATGCGCTCATTGCCGTGTTGCAGACATTTTTGAAAACCGATTGCAATGCGGCACAAGTGTCAGCATAAATTAAGCATATATGAAATGGAACCGGGCCCCTTATGTAGATCCCTTCGGTGGTGGTTTGGGGGGAGGAAGAGGGTTTTTTGGGAAAATAAAAGAACGTCGCGCATTGAGTGGTTTCGTGTTCGCTTCGCCTTTATCGGCTGAGAGGGATGCAAGCGGAGAATATTTCCATCCCGATTTCAATCTTGATAAAAGTCTCTGAAGTGGAGGGAGGAGCGGTGTCTCTTTAGTTCGATGACATATTCTCCATAACCACGATACGTCCACGGCGACGGCGCATGCCCACATGTTTCTGAAAGAAAAATATTGCAACCGTATATGAATACCTGATCATAATATCTTTTCCGGGAAAGGCTTTCCTCCTTCCATTTGCTCTTAACATGCTATTCCTTTCCAATGTTTTCGGTAAAAAAAATAGAATGGCTTTTCACATGCAGTGTACTATCGAAAAATGTGCATGGTGTTCATTCTTCTCCTCGCTCTATGGCTAATGATGCATTCCTTTTGTAAAGGAGTTGGAGTGGAATTACTTTCTTTTGTGTGTAGATCGTCCTCTCCGGGCGTTGAACTGTGCGTAGTGGAATAGCATAACTCAGCACATCGCGACTTTAAGCCATTGTATTGCATTTTATCTTTATAAGAAAATCGGCAAGAATTACATTCAATTTTTTTCAGTCCTTGTGAATACTTTTTCGTTCGAGTAGATTTCAAAATTGAAACATTGAGATAGAATTATTTCAATTGCTGCTTTCTTGGAAATTATTTTATTAATTTTTAAACCAACTTTCGTTGATTTAAAAACTTACTTTTCAAACACGGGTTAAATTTTTAACTTTCCCTTGACCTAGATTTTTTGGAATGCGCTATTTCATGATATATAATTCTTTCAATGCAAATACTTATTCATATTTTCCTTCCGTTTGGCGGTCATTTTACTTAATTACAAAATTAATTTATTGATATAATGCCAAAAAAATTGAGTTTGTTTCTCTGTTGTTATAAACCTTTTGCTGAGTTATTTTATGGAACTCAAAAAGTTGGGGGTTTTCAAAGCATACCTTTAATATTTATTCATCTGCCTGTGAAACGTGCTCGTTTTCTTTGGAAACTTTGATTATTCTAGGCACGATTAATGAATAAACAGCTTCCTGATCTCTTTCATCGATACATATTTTCTTGTTGAAATTGGCGAAAATTTGGAATTCCGCTGAAAGTTTTATCGAGAACTAAGTTCCGGTGGGTTTAGTGGATTGTAATTCCCTTTTTGATGATAATTCTTGTTTGTGGGTCAAGCTAGCGTGTTTAAGCTTATTCATTAAGAAGTCATTCTTTTGGTTTTACGAAATGAATCTCCTGCATTGCTGAAGTAAGGTTGTTTCTTTTCCCAATGGTAGGCAAAGAGAATGATTTGGCCATACCCAATTTTTAAGTTACTGTCGTAAGTATGGAGTTAGAATGTTTCTAATAATATTTTTTAGACTCTGAAGGATTCTTTTCGTGATATCTCGAGCAATTCAAGTTAAATATGTATAGACTTTTTCTGGGATCAAGATTTGTATAAACAAATTAAAGGAATATAATATTTTGCAATACTATTAAAGGACTTTCCAGCAATCTGTGAGACATTCTAATTGCCTTTACGGGAAACGAGTTAAATGTTGTCTAGTCAAATATAAACTTCATATTACATTCTACCTCTTATCGTTAAAATGTTGGTTTTCAAGTCTTATTTTTGGGGGATTGTGATAAGACCTCATTTTTTTACTACGCTCTTTTGAAATTATTTCTTTTACATGGTAAATAAAAATAGCACAATGTTTATCATCCATAATATTGGCGACTGAAACCCCATTTCTGGGGAAAAACTCTTAGCAATGGTGGACCTCAGGTGAAGTAGTCGCTCGACGGAAAGCCGTCGCCGTAATGTATTTTTTGGCATCGGAATACGGAATATCGGTTGTGAAAAATTCTCTCCGAGTCACTGTGTTTTCGTACCATAGGCAAGTATTTTAATTTTCGTTGTTTTTATTACGATAACGTGCGTCTTGCAGTGTTATTTGGATGTTGAAGAAGTACTGTCCTTTGAAAAATATAAACTTGTTTTGTTCTTGTGTAAATGCGTAATAGCACAAACCTATGTCTTTGTATTGACGACATCCTAATAAGATTAATACGTAAACCTAATTAGAAATTCTTGTTTACATCTACCCTCGGGGATTGAAGTAGACTTTGATTATATTGAATTACTGTCACACATGCTCGTTGGAATAGGTCCATCCTCAACTGGAATTCGGCCAATACTTGGCAGTCACCGCGTTCTCTCTTTCTTCCGATGACTTCGGCCAGTCGCATCACTGTTAATTTCCATTAGTTGATTAAGGCCTCGGTTTAATGTCGAAAAGTTACGGAAGTCGTTTTTAACATTAGTATATGATTCGATTTTGTCGTGCAACTGAAAATGGATTTTTAATTTTTAGTAGTACTTTAACTTCGTGTGTTTGTTCATATCAATAAATTATAAAGTATGCGCTAAAGCGGATGTATCAGTAGATTCCTAAATCATGGAAAACATACCTATATTCCATCTTATTAAAATTCGTATTTATAGATACTGGGATAACGTCTTCTGTAATTTATACGTAAATACGACTTTTCATGTCATGTTTTTGGTGATAATATTAGTCGTATACTCTTTGAAGAATGAAGAATCTTTGCATCAAAATGTTTTCAATTCATTTTATATAGTACCTTGTATATTTTTCATAATATTTCTGTATCAATCTGTTTCTCGAAACGTTTCAGCATCTCAAGTATACGAAAACTATTATTTTGCGCCACTTGAATATCCACGGCTCTATTAGATACTTGAGCCATCTTTTAAAGGCATCGGCTGTAACTTCGTTGACAATCTTGGTGTTAAAAATATGCGTTTATAACTTTACAACATAAGAACCCAACTTTTTGGACGAATTTTTGCGGAAAAAATTGTACTCTCACATATACAAAATCTGAGCGAAACTCGTGGTTTCGCAAAAAATCTTGTGGAAATATTTCAATTTTCCTTTTAAATAATAACTTTAATTTATAATAAGTTGACAAAAATTTCCATGAGACAATTTTATTTCCCAAATCACAGCTTAAACAGCTCCACAATCACCAGCAGTGCCAATAATCTCCAACTCCACCACTTTCTGCCACACAACAATCTCCCATCCAAACAAACTCCGCTTCCAGGCAGCCATCATCAAGAAACTCCCCCCCCTCCCCGCTGCAGAGCGTCCTCCATCGCGAAACTCAGACGAACCACCCTTTGTGTTCACAACAGATATATAAATTTCGCCTAAAACCCGTAATTATACCTAATTTCCCCGTGAGACTTGGATTACTTTGTCCGTCAGCAGCGAGAGACAAATTTTATTTTTTATGTATTTATTTTCATGCCGCCGAAAACAGCTCATGTTGGCCTTTACATCGGGGCTTTTCAGCTATTTTTAACAAATGTTCAACCATGTCATGGATAGGGGCAACTTACCCAGGCGGGACTCGAACCCGCGACCTCTTGTTTGGCCGGCGAGGGCTTTACCGCGCCTCCACCGAGGCCGGCAAATGTAAAAGTTAACCGATTTAAATATGGGGTGGGTGACAAACACGGAGCTGACTAGCGATTAGTGTCGATTAGCGAGGGACGACTTTTATTTTTATGTATTTATTTTCAAACCACCGAAAACAGCCCATATTGACCTTTACATCGGGGCTTTTCAACTATTTTTAACAAATGTTTAACCATATCCTGGATAGGGGCAACTTACCCAGGCGGGACTCGAACCCACGACCTCTTGTTTGGCAGGCGAGGAGTTCACCCCGCCTCCACCGAGGCCGGCAAATGTAAACCCGGCTTAAGTAAACCGATTTAAATAGGCGGTGGGTGACTACACATTTAGAGGCCGACTTGAGGATCCTCTTATGTACTATTCGTGTCGGTACGTCCGATCGTCCGACTCCGATGCGACCACGGAAAAAGAAATGCTGCGCGGGACACCTTGGGGGGGTCGCCTTTCTCATTGCAATCGCGTGTCGCTATGGTGGCATCGATGAAGCGTAGTCTCGCACCGACCTACTTCTCGACACCCATGGCGCCGGTGTCGCGCCTCATGCGGTGGGTAGCACTGCTTTTTTTCGGTTAAGCAGGTGTAGGACCCCCGTGGGAGTGGGACCGTGCGAGAGAAGTTTTTAATCTCAGTCAGTCAACCGCGCCTCAGCGATAGTCCTCGTGCAGAACAGGAGATCCGTGGGACTGGGAAATCAAGGCGGACAGCTATGCTACATAAACCTTTGTCCGGGACTCCCTTTCTTTCTCTCTTGGGTCCATATGTCACTCCTTTAGACTGTTTCCTCATTGTAGACGATTAATGTTGACTAATGCCAGCTTCCTAGCATTGTAATAACACTCTCATTCACTCGCAGATATACAGTAGAGGCGTAGAAGTATGATTTAATGCTTTCCCGGCGAATAATGTGGGTAAACTTTTCTCGGGATTCCCACTGGGTTAATGTTTTAATATTGGCCGATATTAAAACATTAACCCGGTGGGAATTCCGAGAAAAGTTTACCCGCGTAGAAGTAGTTTCCAACGCTGTAATAGATAAAAATTTGGTGCTTCCCCAATTTTTCCTGGGGTTTCAGACAATTTTTAGAGGGGGTCGATTCTGTGACTTTTTCCCTTATATCGTCTCGTTCACTCGATAATTCTCCAAATAATTGTGGTGCTTCTAAGGAAGGATATTGGGATAAATGGTATTTCTCGGCGCTAACGTCGTGTCACGGCTATTGGAAATCATCAGAAGGCAACACTCTCGTTGAAGGCGGCGAGTTAATCACCCATGATAGCCGCTAGGTGGCTCCTGATTGCCGCTAGGATGCCCTAGTAGGCCGTGTCCATCACTTGTGAGCGCTCTAGCTGTTTATTTATTCCGCTCAATTGAGCGAGGGGATCATCTGCATGGTCTCCGAGAAAATGCCTTCGTGCAGTTGCGTGAAAGGAAGTCGGTTGGGAGGAGGGGAGAAAAATCGATTTTTCTGATCGAAGCGGACACTCGATGATGGAATTAGAGAAGCAGTGGAAGTGAGAAATAGAATCAGGTTGACGCGTGTTCAATGACTCGGATCAACTGGCGCAAAACTCCACAATTTTGCGGAGCCACTTGTTACATGAAGAAGCGCTTTGGAAATGTCCGTCGCAGAATGGCGACCATATAAAGTTTACTTTACCGGCTGTGACTTACAATTAGTAAATACAGCCTCCTGTCTTTACTAATTGTATTTCCATTTTACTAATTTTTCCATTTTTTGGTCCATTTCTGACTTTTCCTATCACTTTATACTTATAGTCGTCTAATGTAATATAAGGGTATCGAGTTTCAAGAGTAAAGTTGGATAAGCTGACATTTGTCCAGGTTCTCGGATAAATTATTACCAGGGTTCCTACTAACTTTCTTCGTGTGCAAGCTCTTTTTACTGTATGATCTGAAATTTAGCGAGAATTATGTCTTCACCCTTTGGAAATAAAGCTCTATGACGTCCGTTCCTTTAGTGGAATATGGCAGCTCGATATGATATATGTAAGCGGGGTAGATTGCTTAGCATAAGTAAATAATGTTTTGCTTACTTCCTTGTGAAACGGGTGACTACAGGGCCTAATGAAAATTCAGATGCCTGCTTTCTTCAACGGTCACAATATCCATAGGCGAAAAATTTGTTTAAGTGTCAAACTCCAGTTCACCTAGTTTTCCCTATTCCCAGTACACATCTCACCTAGCGATTGCGCCTTCATTAACTTTTATGTGTAAATAAAGTTATTTATTTATTTATTTCTTGTTTATGTAATCCGTCCTTGGTTTCGAGTGATACGTAGTGATTACCTAAGTCTATCGGTTGCAAACTTAAACATTTAGTCGACGTTGTGAAATTGTGCCAATTTGATTTCGTATTTTACGGATTGTTTATTGTAATGCTATCAATTTAATGTTTACAGCAAAAACAAACTTCCAAATCGATTTTTGACGATATAGCTTTCTCTCCGATTTTTTAAATTCATTTTTGGAAATGGTGTAGATATAACCCTCGTATGCTAGTTTAAAGGAAAATTGTGGGGTTAAAATTTAATTTAAAAAATAAAAATATTTTTGAGTGAACATGTATCAGTAATCGAGCCCAGTTACTTTTTTTTACTACTAAAAACCAACACTGCTTCATGCTCAAATATACTGTAATCGAGTAAATTTGGCTCACTCTCAACAGACATGACCACGTGATAAGTGAAATGATTGAGCCAAGTTACATTTTTCTGGTACTTAAACCCACCACTGCTTTATGCTCGAATACCTGCGATGAGATACTTTCGGTTCACTCTTAAAATACATTACCACGTGATGAGTGAAATTATAGTTTCTTATTCATCACATTCCTTATCCTTCAAAGTATATTTGGCTCACTCTTGACGGACACGACCACGTGATAAGTGAAATGACGGCTTCTTCTTATTCATCACTTTACCTATGCTTTAAAAGTGTTCCCTTCAAGCAATCCCTTGACGTTACAAGAAAAAAATATTGCAAGATTCATTTTTTTTCTTTTGCGCATGGAACAACCCCGAAGAGAGAGAGAGAGAGAGTGGAAAAGGGTACAGGGTTTTATGGGGGGGAGAAAAAGAGTCGGCGAAGAGAATTAAAGGGTTGGGGTTGAGTTAGAAGGGGGAGAACGGGGAGGAATTTGTGTCCCTTGCTCCTGGAGGGTGGGTAGGGAAGCTGAGTTTCGATAAGAGTGGTATGGGGGACCGAGATCAAAGGCTTTTTTTTTGGAGGTCTCTCGTTTGAGGTTGGTGAGAGGTCGACTCACGTGAGTGTTGGCGGAGTAAGTTTTTTTTCTGTCAGCGAATTTTTTTTCACTTTGCCCTTTCACTCATTTCTATTTCGGTTCGATTAGTTATGGTTGACTGATTGCACTCATCTTCCGTAGCCAAGTGTAATTTTGTGGATAGTAAGTTGTCGCTTCTCCGAAAAAATGGCATTTCAAAATCGAGAGGCGAGAGAGTGGTGGAAAAGGGGCTTGAGTATACTCCGAAATTTTTCTGTCTAAAAAAAAATCTTGTAGAACTTTTTCTCATGTTCCTGCTGCAAATTTCGTCGGTGGCTACCAAGTTTGAATTTTCTTCTACCCGAGTGTAATCACTCTTACTTTTAATTTAAGCGTTTGTTGTAGTTTTAAGCTTGTGCTTGTTGATTTTTTGCTCATATTCCTACGGCAATTTTTGACCGAACCTACCAAGTTAGCGTTTATTTTTACCCGTGCGCAATCACTCTTACTTTTTATATCGGAATTTTTTGTAGTTTTTAACTCGCTCTAGTAGATTTTTTCTCGTGTTCCTCCTACATATTTATTGCTTACCTACCAAGTTTGCATTAACTTCCACCCGTGTTTAATAATTCTTACTTTTTATATCGGCACTTTTTATTGTTTCTAACTCGCTCTTGTAGGTTTTTTCTCGCGTTCCTCTCGCATATTTAGAGCGTGACTACCAAGTTTGCATTTACTTCTACCCGTGTGTAATCACTCTTACTTTTTATATCGGGGTTGGTTGCAGTTTTTAACCCGCTCTTGTAAACATTTTGCTCATATTCCTGCTGCAATTTTCGTGCGGGCCTACCAAGTTTGCATTTATTTTTACCCATGTGTAATCAATCACTCTTACCTTTTTAAATCGGCGTTTATGTGGGGAGGGGATCGACCATCGAAGGTGGTTGCAAATACGAGTTCGGATTACGGAAGGTGGGATTTGGAATACGATTCAAAGCGTTAAAAGGAGCCGCTGGTTTTTTTGTCATCATCATCATCATTATTATTATTGTTTGGTAGTGAGGGAGTTAGCGACGGCGTTCCGTTGGATTTCGCTGCGGGCTCGTTGTTGTGTCGCGTGCTTTCGGCGGTATTGGTTTTTTCTTTCTGTCCTCCTCTTCCCTATACTCCCTTTAGTCTCTGTTTCCCGACCCTCACTCCCGTCATCTCCGCTTTATATTCCTCTTTTTTGTGTCCTTCCCTTCGAATCTATTTTTGCGAGCCACCCTACCAAACCAGCGGCGTTAATCCACCATCGTGGTGGGGGGCTTCCCTTTTTGCACTTCAGGGAAGCTTCTCTTTCTCTCGGGCCTTAGTTTCATCTCCCCTTTTGCGTCCATCCTTCAGCCTCGATTTACCTCAGAAAACCCTCCCTCTGCAACCATCGTGGGACTAATATGAATCACTCTTTCCGATATCACTGCTCCACACAGTTGCGGATCCAGGATAGGGACAAGGGGGGTGGCTCTAAGTATGGGGTAAACTCCCAGAAGTATTGCGGGTCCGAACAAAAATTGCCATTCTATCTAGTGTAAATTGGATGTCCAAGGGGAGGAGCCATAGCCTCCTTAGCCGCCCATAGATCCGCCACTGCTCCACACCTTACTTACACTTGAATACCCTCCGTTCGCGAATCCAAGGGCAGATCGTTTTAGTATCATCTTTGTAGGAATATATCCACCTGTATTTACTTCCACGGCTAGTTATTGCAATTTTTCGTGATCTTCAAGTGCTCGGTGTATGATTGTAAAATATATTATCTTCCTTTTCTAAGTCTGGATTTGTATACCCACTAGCAGGCCACCCGGCGTTGCTCGGGAAGGGTAGTACACAGAGTAAGTGTATATTTACTTTATTGTAGTACCCAGGGAAGTGGGGAACTTGGAATTCACGGCCACACGGAAATTGTTTTTAAGCTACGGAACATAGCAGGTAAGATTGTATGTTGATTCATATGTAATAGAAAACAGTCGAAAAAACGATTTCCATGCACCGCGAACGGTATCAGCTTA
Organism: Ischnura elegans; assembly: GCF_921293095.1. Taxonomy (NCBI): domain Eukaryota; kingdom Metazoa; phylum Arthropoda; class Insecta; order Odonata; family Coenagrionidae; genus Ischnura; species Ischnura elegans. Next base: position 68,348,678 of record NC_060252.1, read on the forward strand.
TACCCCGCTCCAGTACATCGATCATTATGTGTGTACGTACTCTTAGACCAAAAACGTCGTGTATCCTAGCAATAAGGTTTGCACCAAGAGGATTAAAAGTAAGTGTAGAGTCCTTTGAGTATTGTTTTCACTTTGACCTTATCAATAGGTGTGCCTACCCGGCAGGATGTCCAAACGAAGAAATTGTTTGACGTGACTTAACAAACGGCATTAAGAAAAAGACGCTAAGGACGCGTCAACCGCAACCGAAAGTAGCGCTATGGCGTTTTGATAGCATGAGATGCACTTGTGTACTAACTTTGGTCACAATTCGTGCAGCCGTATGGAGACGCATAGCGGACAAACAAAGAGACATATTTTATACATTTATGTTAAAAATATCTATGATAGATCGTCAGTTAGGGTGATTAAAAAAAACATAGTCAACGGCGGGGATGTCCACTTTTATTCACTTCCAATACTAGTTTTGCAATTTTTCTTCATCTACAGGTGCGCGGTGCATGAACGCAATACAATATAAGATGATCTTAGTAATACCACTAAGATTAACTCGTGCAGCTAGTTAAAACATTAATAGATATTCAGTGCCTTGGAGTGTAGGTCTTGAAAACATTTTCAAATGCAATTTTTTTCAACTTTTCGATGTATTTATACACCTCCATCAGAGCTTGGAACGAAAATGAATTCATAATTATGATTCCAATTTGAATTTGATTTTGATTTTTGAATTTTCATCTTCATTACAATCCCTGATGAAGGTGTATCAATGTGCCGAAACGTCAGAAAAAATTGCAATAAAAACATTTAAAGGGCTACCCTCCTATATACTGAATTAATATTTAATAAAGAGGTCAAGATAGAGAGCAATAGAAACTATTAACAACGTTTATGCGTTACCGTTATAGGCACTAACCTAACTATGAAGCGGATGCAAAGCGTTGAAACTAATTGGACGATTGAAGTTAATAAAAGTTTTTATCTACGATAAATTTGTTTTATTTTTTTACAATTAGGTGTCGGTATGCTCCATAAAATCTCGCCACAAACTAAGTTTATTCGAACAGAGATTATTTCTTGAACGTATCGTAAAATGATGATGCTGTTTTTCCCACCCAATAAACCTACCTGTTAACTATCGCCCTTGCAGAAAAAAATTGAAAACTCTGTATTAACTTAATCCTTCCGTATTTTCTGAGTCGACTTACTTCTTCCCACCACCTTCGTAATTCCCAAAATAAACGTATAGTCAATTATATTTAAGGTAAAACTCTATAATCAAAGTTTTTACCATATTAAGAAACAATGCCAAAAAATGGTTGATTAATATCTCAAAGCTACCTGTCCATGTGTATCAAACCTCAAACGCATTTTCGCTGCGATGTATAGCTTACTACCGAGCTATCGCAGGAAGTAATGAAGCCTACCCACTCCAAAACGACGACCTTGATCCGTTCTTGCGTGCTCACTTTATTATTGATCGGAAGCCTAAGTCCTTCTTGTTCTCTATGAGGATTGAAATTTTCCCAGTGCTCCTTGATTTTTACTCAAGAGGCTTAATTGCTCCACAACGAGCAATTTCCCGTCCGGAGTTGCTCTCTCGCGCCCTCATCGAGTATTCGGACCGGACACTGCAGCCCAAGATGTAACCCCCAGCTTTGATTGTTTGACAAATTGATTTCGCTCCCTACTTACTGGGAAATAGTTTTTTTTATCTCTGCGTACGTACGTTCAAATTCTTTTTTTTTCAGGGTAAATCTGCTCCTTAAAGAGTACTTCTAATATATTTTAGTTCATTACCTTGTATATTTTAAAAGGAAATTTGTTTCTCAACGAATCAAGACATAAAATCAACAGATTTGGGCGTTACTAGGCGGAACGAAGAGATGTTCACGAGGAATCAAAAACCAACTTGTCACTTTTTGTTTGTCTTGATATTGACGCTACAGCCGTCGAAACTAGTCGACAGAAAATTAAAGTTTGTGGAACAATACTTGGTTTTTGATTCACCATGAATTAAGACATGACCTGATTTTCTAGTGATGAATGGATGTATTGAATTTATTTAATCTTAGATAAGAAAGGGAAAATGATGATTAATCGATTATCGCATGTTGAAATCAATGTCATTCGTTAATGGTATACCTTGTTACGAAGTAGAACTGATATTTTGCGTGGAAGCCGTGATCCATATGTATGAAGTGAAGAAATGCTTACAAGGTGAGCATACAAGATGAACGTCATTGCTTTGATGGTGCTATTATGGATCGAACTTAGAGAGTGGTATGTTTTGTCCTTTCTGGAGCGATGGACAGAAATTGATTTTTTACGTTGTTTTATTGTACTCGATTTCTTGTTTGTTTGTCCCTCCGGGCAAAAACTTGCAACTAAAAGTTCAACCACTTCCTAATTAGCAGGATTGGTGAAATTTTCAGGATCGCTCACAACTTTTTCCACTACACTTTTTCCATGATCGGAACAGTATCTCGAGTACTTTTAAAATAAAATAAAATATGAATATTAGTTCCGACAATTATCACCAAAATCCAATCAAGGCTCTGCAGTCATCACAGTCCCTTGAGAACAATGAAGTCCCTTGAGAACAGTCCCAGAGAGAGGTCCAGTTGTTACAGTGGACGACCCTGAGAGTGGGAGCCCGGATCGACGCTCTCGGGAAGCCGTTTTCTCGAAGATTATAAAATTAATTCTTGCTGGTCAATAGATATTATCCTTGTCTCTTAGCGTAAGCGAATATAATCTTACATGCGCTCCACGTTTTGCGTTTCTAATAACGGAAATGCTCTTCTAAAAGTTATTTTTACTTTCTCATTTAAAATATTTGAAATTCCCAATAATTTAAGGGGCTGTAGGCCCGTTCCTCACTCCTTTTTAGTAAAACGTGTTTTTTTATGGAATATATGCTTTTTATATTGTTATATTATTTTGCCTCAAAGAAATTCCAACGTTTCGGGGACTAAATTCAATTTCATCAGGGCATACTACATCTTTTTAAATGATTTACTCTTTGAAGTACGTTTTTTTATGTTTTTCGTTTCAAGATAACGTTTGATTATTCAAAATAGTTCCGTGATTTTATGGTAAAAATGCAGGGTAAGTGAAGGGCAGGTGAGCCGAGACTTAGAAATTATCCTGAAGTTAAAAAAAATATTTCCTGAGCAACACGCCTGAAAGGACACAAGATATTTGTATAAAGTGGATGATAAATACAGTTTAAACACTGGTGAGTGATTTTCGGCATTGCTTTTTGGTGAGCGGCCACTTAGATTTTCCCCTCATCGCAATTGTGGAGGCCCTCGTCAGGGCCTCACGACGAATCTCGATGATTCTTCGGCGCCTCCCCCATCCCGAATATCCTTTTGTCGTCGCGCGGATATAGTAACTCGAAAATTCGGTGCCCAAACGGCGCTGGCTTCGTGGTGGGGGAGGGAGCTTGATTACTACTCTTTCGGGGTTGGCGTGCACCGCAAGAGGGGAGCCACAAAAGCGACTCCGCAGGAAGGAAAGAACCACGTCTCGGTCGAACTCGAAATGTATTGAGGAAATATGGTTGAGGGTGGAATAAATTGCTACGGGGAGAACAGGTCGGGGTTCCCGTCGAGGGAGATCAGAGTATTTCAGCGGAATTAAAAAAAAAAAAAAACGATTTGCGCGTCTCCTTTTGATGTCATTCGTTATTTTTAAAAAATATTTTTGGTTTTAACTTTTTTAATATTATTGTTTGCTTTCCACCGTGTGTGCCCGTTCAAGGATCGGTTATTTCTCGTTGTGTCTGGCGCTCGTGTTATCGGCGACAACCGATTATTTCAAGGCATTGGTTTGATGCGCGGGAGTTTTTTTAAATATTTTTTTAATCGCTTGTACTGAATTGAATGGATTTTGTTTCTCCCCCTTCTTCTGTTTCAGAAGGGAGAGTCTGGATGATGTTTCATTCTGGGTGATTTGAAGAGGGATGTTTTTATCTAAAATGAATGGAGGACAATATTTCGTTAATGTGCGAAAAATGTTTGCTAAAAAGAGTTCATGTATGAGTTCAAATGTGATTTCTTGAGTTTATGGGAGTGCAAGTTTTATCTGATCGTCATTTATGATCCTTTTGGAAGAAATTGAATAGGCGTAGATGTGTTTTGGAAAATTAAAGAAAGCAAAATCGCGACACGTTCCGTGTAAGAAGGCAGTGTGGAATCCTATTATTTTTCGCAGTTTTAAATTATATAGAAGGTCTTTATATGAAATATGGGTCAATATTGCTCGCAGGCGATTCTGGTAATTGAAATTCATCGGAGAAAACTGCTATTTTTATCTGAACAACCACTCAATATCCCATGTTTAAAAACGAATTTAAAAATAGGCTAAACGCGCTTAATATTTACAACACAAGCTTTATTTTTTCGGATTTCAACTCGCTAACTCACTAATGGATTGGTGGTATTACATATCACATAGTCCATGACGAAAAAGGGGAGCTCTTAATTCAGTTCAAGAGGATTTAGTAAGACAGTTGGTAATTGTGAAAAATAATTATAATCCGTATTAATTATGAATTTAAATCTTGGTCACAATGGTGGCATAGTTGTCTCTGCTTCTTTCTTCTTTTTTGATTTATGGTCATGGGATTTAATATGATAATAATATTGTTTTAAAATAAGTTAAATAAGGGGGGATAAATATGATTAAATGTTTATGCTAGTATTTACATTACGGATGTTTAAGTTTCTATATTTACATGGAGATGTTGTTGATCTTATTTAAGGAACTCAATAGTATTAAATGGTGATCGAAAGAAGAGTTATATCTTCTTATTTACCGGCAATCAGTCACAATAGAATTAGAAAGTTCAATTATCTGCATAATTTCTATTTCTATAAATTTATTTATCTCCAAGCCTGTTACAAAACCACTGAACATTTTAGCCACATTACAATTAATGAAAGTTGAGGGCAGCAATAAATTCAAGTTAAAACTTAAAATTTCTCTCATTTTATGATGACAACATTTTTTAATACGTCGGCAACCTACATCAGAAATTTTTATGAACATTCGAAATAAGAATAAAGTTGCTGAAGAATTGGACTTTTTAATTTAACGGATCAAGTCGTAAAAGAAGAAACTGTGGCTTGTTTATGTTAGTATTCCTGTAAGTTACTGCAAACTATAACATAGAGTTATGGAACAAGTGTTTAAAGACTCATGATTGCTTTGAGTACTCCGCTCACTTTACTCTCCAAAGATTACTCAATTCGGGGCCATATGTTCTTTTCGTGATCTGGGCACGTTCTGCTGCTCTTAGATGAGCCCATTAAGAACCTTAACCTTCTGACAGCGAATTGTCCCCACACTAGCTGTGATCCATCCCTCGCTCGCAATTCCTACCGGCCTCTGAGGGCGTCCAAACGAAACATAGTAGATTAATGCTTACTTTCCTTCCAAATAATCACTTTAATGGAGCTGCCCCCTAAAGTGGTTTCCATCGTCGTGGATTATAATCAAAAATATTGACTAAGGTCCCACCTGTCATATCTTACCTCGGGGTAACTTCTCATGATTGATTCTTTTAATAAAATTGGGTAATTTTAAAACTAAATTGTATGCTAAGCGCAACTTTTCAGACAGAGTACCATTACTAATTAGAGGTTATCTCTTTATCACAAGCATTGGTCTTTAGCCCAGCTTTAAAGTACACCATTGTCTCTATGGCAATAGATATTTACTTAAAAACTATACGCTCTGCAATTGAGAAAACTAATGATTTCTCCATCGGATATGAGCATTTTGTGAAAATAATTTTGCGGAATCTTGACGACTGCTCTCATTCGCTTTTGACTATATCCGCAAAACTGATACAACACACATCGCCTTATTATCATTAACTGCCTAGAAATTTTTGTGCCATGAGAGAAATGAAGGTGAAAGAATTTCGTTTTATAAAATAGTGCCCTTGCGCCCATAGGATAGCGATTTGCTCTCCAGTTATCCCTAGAGTACTTCTTTAGAGACCGTAACAGCAAAAAAAAAAAAAAAAAAAAAACTGAAGTTCGAAAATTTAGTACTTACGTTTCCTTTGTAAATTGATATTTGATTTTCATAATTCCAAACCGAAAGTATTTAATAAATACAATACAACATTAATTTCGTAATGAATAGCTCCTGAAGCACCATTTAAGACAGATAACAAAAGATCAACACGGAAGTTTTCAAATAAATTTATCGGTATGACTTAAGCCTAAATTAAATTTCAGACAAGAATTTTAATCCAACTTTTATGTCGTTGAAGGTTATGTAAAGGCATTTATTGCATTTACTAGTCGTGGTTCGGTAACGTTGGTTGTAAATGGGTCAAAGGAAGTTTAAAACTTTGCTTTCTCAAAGTTTTGAAAGACGCATTTCTTGCATTCAATTCTAACTCGGAAGCTTATAATTATATCTATTACCAACTTATTATTTAGTCATTATGAAGTGTTTCTAGGGCCTAAGAGTATTGTATACAGTTGTACCGTACAGTGGTGACGAAAAATAAGATGTTTTAATGATTTTTTTGTTGTGCGTTTTTGATAAATTTTTACAATAATTTAGCAATTTCATTAGTTGATTGTATATGGTAGCTTTATAGTCTGTGCCCATGCTTTCCTTAGGTAGAATTTCTCGCGTTCGTGGCCATGCAAGATTTCGTGGGTACAAAGAGAATCGAAACGCTGGATATAGGTCGATATCTTCCTTTGCCAGCGGGAGTTTTCAATTACCACCATTATTGTGAAGATTCGAGGTCAACGTCGATAACTTGAGTGTTTGCTCTTGCTAACCGCTTTGGCACAGACGGGGCCTACTCTGTTTTGCCGTTGCTCGGTAACCACTCATTGCCTACGTGCTCGTGTGTGCAAACATTTCATTGCTCCTGTTTCAGTTATAGCGGACTAATTATCAAGTAAACCCTCCGTGCATTTATTTGTTTGCCCTACACTCCTTCCGTAAGTGTCATTATTTTCGTTGGAGCCGAGCTTGAGGAGTTCAATTAACAGTTTTCATTGCTCTCGTTCGAAGGATACATCGAACGTTTCCTTGAGTGCAGCCACGTGCAAGAACCGCTTTCTGATCGCTTGAACGATCATGATAATTTAAGAGAGCGCATCACTCGATCTCGTGGGGTCGTATTTTGTCTTTCATATGCCATGTATTACCCGTTTCACCCATGTATAAATATCTTGTACTTCATAGCGTGTTGTGCAAACCTTTGTCTACATATCTTGTATACCGAGTATCAAAGTTTTACATCTGAAAAAAATAATGAGGCAAAATTTTCAAATTCGAGAATTGGTAATTTTTTATTGGGATATACTTCCGCGGTAATAAATCCAAGATTATTGCGTAAGTTTAGAGCAATTAATCCTTTAGCTTAATTAAACGAGATCTATGAGCGAGTATCGACAATAATTGCGCTATCTCGCCAATTTTGAGATTCATTGTGTCAGACAATTGTAATAGCACATTTTCTTCCAACATTAATTAATTAATGTCATTAAAAATCCAGAATATTAAATAAAATGTCGAGAAGGCCGGATCCCCAAGTTAAACCGTTTTCGTGCCGCAAAGTGCACCCAAAAAATGTTTGCAGCTCATGAGTAACGCAGAAGTTACGAATAGGTGTTTATGAGGAAAAATGCCTGAAAATGTATCACCTGCCACCACCGGAAGTATTGCAGATTCCTCCTAAAACACCCCGTGTATGATATAATTGATAATATGACTTGATTTGCTTCAGTCATTTTTAATAGTTAATTTGTCGAAAAATCAGATTGGCAATACGTAGACTTCAATACGTAAATTTGTTCACTAGCTATGGTTAATTTCACTTATAATTGCTATGCGTTTGATGTCCAGACCACTTTCTTCAACTAAACTTTATGTTTTATCATTGCCCTCTTGCATATTTGTGGCGGTAATTTTTTATTAGGCTACTTAGTCCCTCCATAAAACATACTCTTTGGTAACAAGTCGTGAATTCTTCAATACGGTAGAGCACACAACGTTCTTCCACATCGCATCCTCGGCAAAGTCGGTGGTGAAAAATCCCGGGAAAATTTTATGTGACGGGAAATTAAGTGAAGACTTTGGACACTGAGCGACTATTTATTAGATTTTTTTACGAGCATGATGTGTAATTTAATTTTCCTTTCGTGATTCCATATTTGGCATCGTTTCCTGTCCATACCTTTCGCCTTTCATTTGTTTGCCTTGCCTGATGCGTGGGCCGGATATGTAACACCTGCTTGTTGTGACAGGAAGCGAAGAAGGGGAGGAAGGGAAAGTCCGTCGACCCCTATGAGGTGGAATAAAGTTAAGTTATGGGAAAGCAATCTAGCACCGTGGATAGTTATCAAATTTTGACGAAACACTAGATTTACTATTATTACGCAGCGACTTGGAAATGGGCACTTAATGAATGCAGATGAATCTTTAACGTTCTCTTTAGTTGAGGAAAAACACTCATTTTATCGACCAGTCTCTAAGTCCTACATCTGCAACTTTCTCAAAATTCTTTATTTTGGGCAAGCTGAATTCTATTTTCGGAAGTTAGCTTAAACTTTCTCCCTCAAAGACCGCGCAATATTTGGAAATCTTCTTGGGATTGTTTCTTGTATTCCGAAGCCAAAAGTTAGAACTTATTATACTGCACTTTTTCTTGCTTGTTTTAAGGTAGCTAAATTTAATTATTTTATTAAAAACTAATACTTCATTCGAATTAGTTCTTGATCTTAATATAGGAAAGTACAGGTAATGGTAATGTATAGGGCTTAATTATTCTATAATGTAGTATTCTCTTGAAAAAAAGAAGTTCGCCATACGAATTAATTCGAAATCTTAATATTTAATAATTCAACTTTTGCGTTTAAAAGCCTAACTTCGCCAACTAGTAATGAACAATAAGAAGATACGAATAAATAGCACCCGAGTGCATTATCAGAAGAATGCGCGTTTGGCATTCATTTTGGAATTGTAGAGTAAGTATATCAATTTTTTGACTTATGTGAATTTTTATATTTGCAATATTCAAAATATTTGACGTGTTGAAAGAAAATGAAGGTTATTTCCGGCTTCAGTGCCGAACAATGTATAGGAATTAAATTATTTTAACATGAAATACTACCATCATAGGCTTGATGAATTAATTCCGGAGAAACTGGTTTTTGGCGGAAATGCGCTAAAGAAACAGATAGCGCCGATTTCCAAGTGACGCTGGAATTTAAACGGTTTTACGGAGAAAAAACCGTAGAAATACTAAAAGTAAATAAAATTTTGAGGAACTTTTATTTACTTTCATTTTACCCTAAAATCTTATTCCATGAACTGTAGCGGAACTGTAACTCATTATCAAAAAAGCCAAAAACAAACAATATGTTGTTTTTCTTATTATTTCGAGTCACTAAATCTTGTTAAAAAAACCACAGATTCAATTGCAGTACCCCAAAAACCATTGGAGTGGAAGATAATTATTTATGCTTAAAGTTCCCGGAAACGGCTGAATGTTTTTTTTAACTAGGAATAACCGGCAAATAAATAAATTATAGGAAATAAAAAACCTATGTATTTACTTACGAGGAAATAGAATCCCACAGAAATAGCACATTTGAAAGGATTTTGACGGTGTGAAAAGAGAGCTTACATATCGGCGTACGTGGTTTAAGAGAGAGGATTTCAAAACGGATTGTGCGGAGATGAGGTAAAGGTAGGGTGATTGTGAGGTGAAGAAGTTGGATATTTGATGAACGATCGTGGAATAGTTGGTCTCAGAAGTATGCTATCAAGGCAAACTGCATTTCGAAGGGACTGATGTTGCCATTACAACCTCCTATTTCCTCACGATCTTGTGCATACATTCCTTTCGTCTTTTTCTAGGTCTTCTAGAGTTCTAGGACTTTTACCCCTGATCATTTCCCGTTTTGCTATAGTTCTATAATTCTCAGGAAATGTCTTACTTTAATACTTTTAACATACCCATACCATTATTTTTTTTTGCTTTTTCCGTACCTTTTGAAAAAGGTACGGAAAGCTCTTAATTCTTGTGTGTCCTTAAATTATTTTACTTGCTCGGTCTCCCCTTGCATTGATCTTGGGTATTTCATTCCCTGGATTGTACTCCATACTTTTCATTCGGTAATCCATATGTAAGCTCCGTATGTTTTTATCGTTTGGTCCATTTTCTTTCATAATTTGCTATAACTCTTTTGTTATTCTCTTCACCTATATTATTTCATGAATATTAGGTGTTGTTAGAGTCATTGTGAATAACCTCCCTTTATAGCGCAGTGATCAAGTAAGTAGTCCTTCGAACTCCCACCTTTATTCCTTAATGGTATTGGAAAGCTACTTAAATCACAGGTGTGATTACGAACTATCAAAAGTGATTCATTTGGCTTGCTATATGTGGTTGGATTCGTGAAGCTCGCAGCCTCTTTCAGCGTCACTCGAAAACCATGCTTCTCGACCTTCATTTTTTTTTCGGTGACGATCGGAGTCGCTCATGCGGAGATTACAGTCGTCGTTGCGGTCCACGTGGCACGCTCCAATTTTGTGACGTCATTGGGAGGAGGGTGTGGTCGTGGTGCAGTAGGGTGCGGAGGGTGTCGTGGCATTTTCTGCGCGTGTGATTTCAGCAGTGTGCGGGAGGTTGGCCTCGGAATAAGTGGGCGCCTCGTGTGATACGACATCGTCGAATAGGGGATATTAATAGGGGTGAGTGGGTGAACTCTGCAGGGGTGTGTTGTTTATTTAACCAATATATGTTATTCTTAATATTTCAAAACTTAAATAAGGTGGAGTAAATTGATTAAGGATACTGAATAGAGGAGGCCCAATTCCATCCAATATTAAGTTGATTTCTGTTGCCACTTCGGTCGCATTTTAATGGGTGCTCAAAAATGTCCGCGGGGTGGTGACGAGTGCAGTGCGATCCACTTTTTTCCCAATATTTTATAACAATGTTTGTAATTACGAGGAATTGCATTGAAAGGTTATGAATTTGATAGATCTCATCATCAGTAATGTAATTTAACATCCCTAATTATACCCTTCAGGTCTTTGGTTTATCTTGTGGGTGTGGAAATTTAAAAGGTAAATGTCTCGGGTGAAGTCTAAGGTCACGAAACTCCGAAAAAAATATCCTCGAAGTGCTAGATGACCCTGGAAGCCTTCCCCCAAACCTGAGTGTGATACTCTCAATCTTGTGGCTTGGTCGGGAGCGAGTTGTACGTTCACGTATTCTGACAAACCTACGTTCGCCTATTCAGTTTTGGAGGAATCGCTAAGTGTCGCACTAAGTGTCCTGAATTGCTGCTTGGGTTTTCCATCGGGTCAATTAAGCCCTGAGGATGGAAACGAACTCGGTTTTCTGAACGTCAGCAGCAATTTCCCTGCATGACCCGATGGAAACCAAGGGTAAGCATTATTTTTTTATGATATCGATCCGTATGGGATTTCCTTTTGATAACAACCTGTATATATTGGGCGCATGTTTTCACATAATACAGACTCATCAATCCTCCTGTCCGGACTTCCTTGGGTCCCTTATCGTTGTACTCGTTCTGATAACGTCGTCATAATTCTTCTATCCATTGTTCTCCGTCCATCTTCCTTATGTATATCATCGTGGGCTTTTATTTTACCCATTACCCATCGCTGCCTTTGTCTGGAGCAAGATTTGAGCAAGATAAATATGCCTAAAAATTTTCAAGTAAATAAAAAATGAGCGCATTCTGTAGTCCTGTCGAATATTTTCGATTATCCAAAGTTCTACATGTTACTTTACACCCATCCCTTCGCACGGGTACAAAGCTATTTACCACAAGGATGTAATTTACCACGAAGAAATAATTTAACTGAGATTGGTTGCGATCCCTGTTATCCCTATTTTCGGCCAGGTATGCTATCAGCTAAACTATATTCCTCCTAGCCAAATTCCAGAAAGGGTTTTCCGAACAAGTTGTTACAAGGTGGCTCAATACACGATGAAACTCAAGAGATGGAAATACTAATATTAATAATAACGTCGTCTTTATTTCAAGCGAATTTAGAACTTAAGTCCTTTCTTACAATTTACTTGTTTTAATAATCCCATGCATCCATGCCCTGGATGGTGGTCAATTCACCCAAGCGGGATTCGAATCCGCGACCTCTTGGTTGGCAGTCGGGGATGTGGCCCCAGCGCCACTGAGGCATGAAAAAAAGGTGCTAGCACAGACGATTTCTGAAGAAAAAGCACTACTTCATCGTTGTTAAAATACGCCCGTTTTCCATATTGTTCCGTGCAACAAGTAACTTATTATCAAGTCTTATGCATGGGCGCATAGTTATTTACATCAGGTATGAAATTTTCCTTCAAAAAAATCTTTTGGCTTGGATGCAGTAGCGTAACCAACGTAACCAACCAACCTATTCCTAAGTCCAATCGCTGCTGTTATAGTCTCATATTGATCGCGTAATTATCGTGATTACATCATCGATATCTATATCATCAGGTCACTTCTAAAGATATGTTTTCTCGCTGAAAAGTTTCTCTGGTTTTCCACCAGTTGGTGTCGTCCATGTCTCCCGACGTTTCGATCAGCGACTTGCTGATCGAAACCGGTGGAAAACCCGAGAAACTTTTTAGCAACGCCGGGAAAATCTTAGATCATACATGTTTTGTCAATTGCTTTAGCATTGTAAGCCTAGCGCGCCGTGATGCGCCTCCATAGCGATGATAGGAAGCAAAGAAGCTTTGAATTCGGGAGCTCGATGTAGGTACTTCAGAGTGTAGGTGAACATTTAGTCAGGTCTTGAATGTGCCGGGAACCGCCCTCTTTATCCCCGGGGAGAGGTGGGCGTGGACAGGGCACGTGCGAAGAGCGGATATCTCCCAGCGAAGGGGAGGTGTGGGCCTAGTTCCCTGGGCGCTGCTGGAGAGGGCGGCTTCGATTCATCCATCCAGCCTGCGAGGAGGTAATCGGGCGAGGAGGGGCAGTAGGCTGGGCGTTAAAGCGGGATGTTAAAGCGAGCCATTTTAAGGGTCGAGATCTCGCGCCACAGCGCGTCCAGGCGGAATATTTATGGAAGATCAAGTTTACGCGATACTCTCCGGTAGCTTATCGCTATTGGGGTGAGAGGAATCGGGTTCGTGTGGTGGCTAGATTTGTATCATCCGTTTGATTTTAATTGCATCCGATGTAAAAAAAAAAATGGCTTATGAGGTGTGAGGAAGTAGAGTTTCTACTAAGAAAGGTGGCTTAAAAAGTTTACAATAAAAGGTATATTGTATATTCTATGTATGTAATTATGCGTTTATACAAGAAAAATAGTTATCCTTGTGCAAATATTTGAAATACATTTTGTAATAATGAATGCAATCGGCAAGAGAACAAATAACTGTATGCAAAGAAATTTTACTTCTCATGTGTGCTAGCACCAGACCTATGTAAAAAGTTTAAGATGGTAGCCCCATAACTATTCAATAAGGGGTACCTATATATTCCATGATTATTTAAGTATGTTCTAATGTAATATATTTGAATGTAAATGGAATAAAGTTATATTATATTTTTAAAAAATTGAGAAAATTCGCATTTCTAGTCAGGTAAATTTATTTCTCCAATCTAAGGAAATTCATTCATTCATGATTTATTTTCTGTGCACCGTGGTACCCTAGGAGGGTTGAGCACGTAGTTGCTGATCCAGATGTCCTGGGTTCAAGTCTGGGGTGAAGCCTTCGGACATCCCTTTTATAAAATCCTCGAAATGCGAGGTGGCCTAGAGAGTGTAACTGACCTATGTATACATTCCCTGGATGAGTGAAAGTCACACGCCTCTGGTTTAGTTCAGGGTGATATCTACCCTCACCTCTTATCACTAAATTTTGGGTCTACTCACTTTGAGTGAGTGAATAACTTATTTTATATATTCCTCTCTCAACCGCGCGCATAAATGTGAGATTACGCTGCGTTTACGAATTCCATTTTGTGAAGATTTTTGGTGTGTTAAAGAGCACTTATATTTCATCGAAACCATCATTTTATAAATTTTTATTCTACATGAATATACTTGGAGTAGTTGGTACGTCCAGTTAACCCGCGTGCCGCCTCCCACGGTGACGTAATTGTTTACCAGTTGTTAAAAAAGTTGAAAAAATGTAGTAATCGAACAATGGCAGCAGCATGGCATAATTTTAATGCAATGGTTTGTGGCGCTACTAGATTGGACTCCTCCATGACTATCAGGAAAGTAACTTTACTAGTTCCACAATAATGTATTTACACAGGTTTCGATACAGTGTATGCCAGCCAGAAGATGATAGATTGTTTCCAAACCTGTAGCTAGTGAATAAATATTTTTGGACCTATAAAAGTTTTAGTCTTTCCTGACAGTCATAAATTTTAATAAAGAATTAAAAAGGTATGGTACTTTTTTTCAAAGAATTTATATAAGTCGACCAGTTTCTTCGCAAAGGCGACATTTTCGACATTTTGTCCCGGAAATTCTCCACCTTGAGAAAAGGGAAGAAGAATGGACTGCTCGGAGGAGTTTGAGATTAGAAAGCACATCAGGAATGAAATTTTAGCTAATGACAATATTTTTGTTTACCATTTCCCCCTCTTGGAAATTCCCCTGAAGTTGAGTGACTCTCCGACCCTACTTTAACCACCGTACCGGTCCCAGAACTTCCTTTAGTACCCTTTCCCCTACCCACTCCGCAACCCTCCCCTACCAACGCTTACAAGGAGACATCGCCAAAGTGATGTTCGGGATCTACATGTGGATGTTATTTTCTGAAACTCTATTGGTAAGGTAGAAAAAGTGTCACGGCTTTCTTTCACATAGTCCCGGGTTCGCGAGATATTCGTCCTCTAATTCGCGTGGTAAGGCACAATTCGGAGTTTTGTTTAAAATCCAAAAATTGATATTAAATTTAAAAAATCGTGAAGTAAGTAAATAAAACGAATGGGGATAAAATGCAACAGTGATTTCAAAAACTAGAAGAGAGAAAACCTATTTCCGACACTGGGACTCGATTCCTAGACACTTTCTGTAGGTATAAGGACTAGCGCCCTAGTCCACCGCCATGGCCATATTTGAGAGATGGAGATTACTCAATGGATGTGATGCTGCGCGAAATCTTTACAAGCGAGTATCTCTCGAACCCGGGCATATGTGGAAGAAAGCCGTGACACTTTTTCTAACTTACCTAAATAGTTTCAGAAAATAACATCCATATCCAGATCCCAAACATCAATTTGGCGATGTCTCCTTGTTAGTAACAACCAAATAAACAACAAAATAACAAACTCTGTAGCTCAAGATGTCGCCTTTGCGACGAAACCGGTCGACTTAAATAAAATCTGTGAAAAAAGTATCTCACCGTTTTAATTCTTTACCATGGATTTTCGCAAGGTAAAGCCTGAGACCATCGAGTTTATATTTTTTAATGTTAAATATATTGAATGTTGTATTGAATGCATCATCTCCATCAATTGACGGAGGTGGAATGAACCTCGCGTGCTGTTATCTCACGGATTGGAGAGAGAACGGGAATAGTAGTCGTCGACTTAGGGCCAGATGTAGAATGGAGAGCGTCCGCAAACTCGTCAGCCTAATGGGCGAGTGAGAGTGGCTCACGTGTTTGTTTTTGTGGTGGGATAATGTTTGCGTGAGTGGAGGGGACGGAGAGGAGAATGGGGCGAGAGGCGGGGAGGCAGCACTCTCTCGGAAGAATGAAATGGAACGGAATCTGTGTCACCTCGGACGGAAGCCTCATCGGATATGCGCGGGAAAGAACTACGACTATGTAACGAATATTATCTATCTATATATGTATAAAAGAGGATGTCGGGGCATCCATTAATTACGTGAGGCGTACAGGTGGGAGGAGGTCAAGCCTATTCTCAATTAATCTCACGTGGGAGAGAGGGGGGGTCCTGGCAAATTCATGTAACTTTTTTCCTCAAGAAACGGTGTAAAATGTGAGTCTAGATTGCGATCATAGTAATCTTAAATACTAGTCTTAACTAATCTTAAATAAAAAATAATCAAATTCACTTTTTTAAAAATGAATCCAACCCAATGAAGCATAGATTGACGTATTGACACTGAAATATGCGCAATTTGAACAATCTCACGTGAGATTAGAGGGAAGGGGTCGAGCCGAATCTCAAGATATCTCACCAAGTGGGAAGGGGAGGTCTAAAAATCGCCAAAATCAACTCGCGTAATTAATGGATGTCCCCTTCCATACGGCTGAACGGATTGCGAGCAAGTTAGTACATACGTGCATCTCATTCTCCCGAATCCCGTAGTAAATACTTTCGGTTGCGTTTGATGCGTCCTTTGCGTCGTTTTCTCATTGCCGTTCGTTACGTCATGTCATACAATTTTTGCGATTGGACATCCTGCGGGGTAAGCACACCTCTTGGCAGGCTCAAAGAAGAATTATAAAATTCCTATATGATAACGAAATCTAAGTTCCAAGTTTCCCACTTATTTGGGTCCTTACTTTCCCGAGCAACCCCTAGTGGCGTGCTAGTGGTAAATAATTCTCTTGCGGACTGCTTGATGTACGACGTGTGTTCATAAAATAACGAAAATTTTAGTTTTTTGAAAACAATATTTATTTCTTCGTCTACAATAATGTTGTCCCCTTCAAAATCGTCCCCATTTCATAATCATTTCACTACCAGGTCATAATCATATCTTTCATTTTTCCCGCATTGCCAGTTCTTGATGTTCTCCGTGTAGCCCTAAAACATCTCTACTCTCACTTGCTCAAACAATCTAATCCTAGCGCGCAGTGATGCGTCCCCTTAGCTAGGATAGGAATCAAAGGCTCTTAAGGCCGCTGTACACGGTGAATGATCTAGCGAATGAAATCATTCGCACCGTCATCATTCACGGTATCATTCGAGCAAAAATAGAACATGTTCTAATTTTCATTGAATGATCATAGGCACTACGGTTCATTCACGATTTTTTCCGTTATACATGGCGAATGATTTCATCCGCATGATCATTCACCGTGCATAGCGGCCTTTTAGAGTGTGGGCGCTAGATGTACTTGAGAGTGTACATGAGTATTTACTTAGGTCGGGGATACGGCAACGCGTCGTCGTGATCTTTAATGCCTTCTCGGCCATCTTGGAAACCCATAAACCACTAGTAAATTCTTCTTTCCCTCATAGCAGACTAATTAAAGGCTTTTTTTTTGCATTTTGCACGATAAGTTACTTTTAATTTCATTTTTTTAACTCAAAATTTGATAAAATTCTTTGTTCCACTTATTTGACAACGTGAAACCGCCGAGGTCATTAAACACGAGTAGTCTTTTTGGAAAGGAGATTATTTAGATGAAGAGGGTTGTTTCGAGCAGGAATATTACAAAAGAGCATTCCGTCCGTCTCGATTCATAATGTAGATATTATATATCTACAGATGTGTTGTCACCTACCACGCATTTAAATGGGTTTACAAAAGTTGCTCAGATGCTTCAGGCGCGGCTGACGAGCAGAGCAATCCGAATTTCACGGAGAAATAAGCCTTAATTAGGATTGTTAACCGAAATGTATATTCGAATGATAGCCTGTCAAATTTATGACATTTCAATTGCATTTGCTAGTATTCTATTGCGAATATTGAGAATACAGGTATCCTAATTTCACGGAGAAATAGATAATAATTACGGCTGTTAACCGACATTTATATTCTGGATGATGTGATCGCTTTAAATTGGTAACTTTCAATGATTTTACTCTTGATTGTAAATATTGAATGGTAAATATTTTAAATAAGTGAATCGTAAAGCAATCATCGCCTTACTACGGACATTTTGGAAAACTAATTACAAAGCGACCGAGGTGCCAACAACAGATGGATCGAAAAGAGTCATGAGATCACGATTCGTGGTATATATAAGTTAACTTTTTCACAAAAGTTAAGTTAACTTTTGAGCAAATGTTAACTTGATTATTAGCTCTTTCAAAAACGTACTTAATCTCGTGTTCGACGTGAGCGAGTCCTGAATTTATTCCCTCGGCCACAGGTTTTCTTTCCCTTGTCACATGCTCATGCGCAGTCACGGTTACATGTTTTTCGGGCCCTGGTGTTTTTCTTTTTCTCCTTCCTCATTACTGCATTCCTGACACCTACCGCGCGTCCCGAAATGTTTTATTCATTTGTTTGCGGCTTGCGGTTCCTCAGTTCCCAGAGAGAGGGAGCAAAAGCCGTTCGAAATTCTCACTGGGCTTGGGGCAGTACTTCCGGTTCCGGGGTCAATTTCGGATGATGCCAAAACCTTTGCTGCCCTCTAGTGCTGACATCCAAAGTGAACGAGAAAGTGACGGTTAGCAAAGCTGTTGAGGTATGCAGGGTCAAGATATTACTGTGTTCAACGTGTATGTAACGAATAATTTTTCTTCTGCCCATATTCTTCCTTGCTTGGACAAATCTATGAATAAAAAATAGAGCGAAGGGAGCTTTTCGTTTTTCTCTTGTCGATTCCTCTTCCGGTCTCCCAGCGCCTAACCATCGTAAAGTGGCTACTTTAGGAACTACGTGTACTATTGTCCGGACATGCATTCAAACGGCTAGTTCTGTCAACCATCGTTAGGACGATCGCTGGGACAATCGTGATCTAAACGGGGCATAAGGCGCGCGAGTTACGGCTCACTCGAAGGGGCTCACTTCCACAGGAACGGTTCTTCTACATCGTGTCATTTTGTTGCTCTGAGTAATAGATGACTGATTGAACGATTCATTTGAAAATTCAATGGCTCTCCAACTGTGGTCATTTTCGTTGTTCCGTGATCTTTTTTTCCTACGTAGTCATTACGGCGAAGGTAAGCTTTGCTCTATCCGTTTCTTGACGTTGATAATCGTCATCGAGTCGTTAGTTTCAAAGAGATTCATGGCAAAAAAATTATTATGTGAAAGCTGGTGGTCAATTTTGTTGCGAGTAAAGAAAAACAGGTATCAACGCGTTTTATTCACGTCTGTATTTCAAGAAAAATACACGCAAAAATCACGCACAGTGAGAAAACCTGGAGCCTTTGAAATCAAAAGGACCCATATTATTAACAGAGATCATGGCTTCCTAATCAGTAAAGAGTGGATTAGATTGATAGCCAATCAATATTCAGCAGAGGGATTGCTGTGCGGCATGTAATGCGGCGAAAAATCAAGACTTCTTAACTTCGACTTGATGGCGAAAGGAGTATGGCTTTTGAAGATGCTGTCCCTAACAAACTACAAACGTGGTCTGAGAACACGGAATTTGGATCATCATCAAAATTTTAACATTCTCTTTTCTTTCATTCTTACGAGCTCTTCCTCATTTCGTGGGCTATCCGTTAGATAATCATCTTCTTTCGGCTAGCACCACATAACTGGTACCTCCACCCGTAATAATTCAAAAACTCCTCTTGGAGTGCATAAACTTCCATTCCACGAACTCTTCTTTCCACTGCATTCTCTAGTAGCAATAGGGTAGTTTCCTTCATTAAAAAAAACGAAAGGCATTGATTACGATTCGTTACCCAACATTAGTGTATTCGTAATATACAAAGTATTTGGTTTTAGAAATCCCAGTTTATAATAATGTTAATGGTCAATTTTAACCTCATTTGAAAAAGGCCAGATTGGCGGCCATGCGATGCCACTCCAAGCGATGTCACAGGGACCCAGATGCCATACGAGTAGATAGGAGTTTTACATCGTCTGAGATTACCAATGCAGGAATGAGGCACAGAGCTCAGGGAAACATTTCTTAATAATTACCTATTAAAATTGCCTATGGCCGGAAAGTTTCCTTCGTTTGATAGGGTATTAATAATCCTTATTTAAGCCAAGCGCTACCTGCTAGCAGGGTACTCTGCAACCTGCAAGCAGCCTGCATCGTATCAGTGCCCATTGTCTCGCACCAAGGTGGCCTCACACGGCGAAACCAGAATGACGTCACACGGGCTTTTCCCAGCGCTCATACTTAGCCGTCGCGTTTTCGCACGCTTGAAATTTTCACTTTTCATTTAATCGCAAAAAATGTACATCGTCATTTAAAAATCTAAAACGTGAAATGCATACTCTAGGAGTAATAATCTTTCGATTTAGGCAATTTAAAAAAATAGTAAACTACCCTATTGCATCGTGTAGAGCGGTGAATTGCTAGAACACATGTGAGAATGCGTGGACGTGAGATGGAAAAATAGCCCCTGTTATAATTTCGTTCATGCATTAGCGCTTTTCCACGTCATTCTAGAAATTAATTCAGTTATAACCTGCGCAATTCCTGGCGCATGGCCTCACACGGCGCGCAAATTCATTAAAAAAATGAAAGTATCGTAGATTATGCATAAAAAATTTAACTTAGGCTGAACAGATAAAAATTGCATACGAACACAAATTACTGTTGCTTTAAAAACGGTCAACTTTAATTGTTTATATAATTTATAAATAATATTAAATTTAACAAATAACAGTCACAGATCTGAAAAAATACGTCGATTTATTTGATGCGCATCAATCTACACCTTGAATGAATAATTGAATACAATATCTATTTTTAACATTTAATTGCTTAAATAATCGGCCATTTAAAAACAATGATATCAAAGATACGACAAAAATAACTTCAAATTCGTATTCAGCGGACAAAATTCTTATAAAAAACCTTCTTCATAATACAACAGTGACTAAGAATAAAAGCGGTATTAATTTCGACCACCTTTTTTCGATTTTGAACCACTGTGCGGCGGTGGCTGGAACCAGAATGACGTCACAGGGGCTTTTCCCAGCATTCATACGTAGCCGTCGCGTTTTCGAGCGCTTGATAATTTTCAGTTTTCATTGCATCGCGAAAAATAGATATCGCCATTTAAAAATCTAAAAACGTGAAATACGTTCTCCAGGAGTACGATTTAGGCAATTAAAAAAAATAGGAAACCACCCTATTTGGAAATTTTTTACGTTTTCATCCTGTGAGTCGGGGAACCCGCGGAACACGTACGTGAGGGAACGCCCTAGCCGTCCCTCCAATTCCGGAAGGGAAACAAACACAAGAGGAGGCCCATTCATCAGTCTTTATGTGTTTGCTCAATCGCCCAACGTCCACGTAAACATTGCACCGAAACCGACGCACGCTGGATAGGATATCCACGGCAGACCTTTTCTTCGGAAATGTTTCCTTTTTAAGACCACTTGGCGTGAACGGATGCACTTTCGTAGGGTGCATTATCGCGTGGACCAGCGTACACCATTTTAGTCTCCTGCCAATTTTCGGACATAGCAACACAATGCTCCGAATATAAATATTATCAAAAAGTATTTTATGTTACTCGTGTGTCTACCCGTGGTGTGGGGCCTTTTATGCATCGCGATCTCCAGCAGGCCAAGCATTGGAAGTCATGGGTTGTACAGGAATGAAGGGAGAACTGAGCGGGAAGGGGATGTTAAAAAAAACTTGGTTGAAAGAAGAATGCTTGGAAGGCTGGAAGAGAGAGGAAGGTAATAGGAGTAATAGATAATGTGAAAGTGAATAGACCTTGTTAGAAATGAAAAGGTTGGTTCATGATGGGAAGGGAAACGTCCGGAGTAATTCGCAAATGGTCCATGTAAATCTACCTTCACCTTCAAACTATCGTAAGATTGGTTTGATGCAGCTCTCTACTCAATTCTCTTATCAGCTAATTTTTTCATACCTGTGTGTTTTTTCTCTTTCACGTCCTTCTTTACGTTTCCAAATATTTTAATTCGAGACCTTCCTTTTCCGTTCTTGCCATTCACTTGTCCCTCCAAGATTCTCTTCATCAGGCCATCATGTCTCAAGATATCGCTTAAAAGTTTCTTCCGTCTTCTTATTAATGTTTTCTTGAGGCTTCTCTTCTCTCCTATTCTTTTTAGAACTTCCTCATTTCTAACTCGGTCGATCCATTTGATCTTCATCATTCTTTTGTAGCACCACATTCCGGAAGCCTCTAGTCAGCTTAACCAGTAGAATACCTTAATAATGAATGTAATTTGGGACAAAACTCTAATTCACCCTTCACATGTGAATATTCTTTGAGGTCATTTAGTAGGTTAATTTTGACGGAGATCCATCGGCGGTACAATTACCTGCTGCCGTCAAATTTCACGTTAGAAAAAAAATTGCCCTGAGGACGGAGAAGGCGTGGTGCAGTAAGACAATGCGCGCTGAATCCGTTAGCAGTGGGGTAGGCCACTCGGTGGCAAGATATTTGAAGCCCTCGAATTGGAATCCGATATCATTGAGGCCGCGGTAAACGTCTCTTTGAGATGAAGCGAGTTGTTTTGCGAATGAAAATGCAGCGTGGGTATTGTACTCACCGACTTTCTCGGCAACCTATATAGTGAGGTGTAACTACCATAGAATCTGTTTCCATCGACCCAATTGGTCATATACACCTGTAGATATTACGGTGAAGATTATTCCTAAGAATGATGAAGGTTTATAGAGGTAACTTAAGGCTCGGGAAAAATTAAATTACTTGTTTCGTATAATTTTGCGGCCGATATTCCTTGAGGTACTCCAAATTGAATCAAAAAATGGTGAAGTTAAAGGAACTTTTTTAAGGAACAAAGGATCATTTACGCGAATTAAAGTAATATAGTTAAATAACTTTCGTATCACGGAACTTATGTGAATAACAAAGGGTAGACGTAGTAGACAATGTTTTATCTATGCACCTCCATAATGTGGCATAATAGCCCTAGCATTATTATTGAAGTGGCATCATTTAATATAATTAATGTCTTTATTAACCCTGCTTAGAATTTTTTCCATGTTGATGAGCTACTTAGTATATTAAGGGTCCTTATTTGTTGCTGTTGCGTACTGTAATGATCCATTAGTGCATTTATATAAATCATTTTAGTTTATAAGGGATTCAAAATTTAAGTATTATTAATTGTAATGGCATCGAATACCTACGTAGAAATCAATCATGTCGTTGCATTGGAGTGTGTACATTCATTGAATTATACCTATCAATAGAAATGTAAATTAGCACAAAATCACATATTTTACTCAGTAGAGTAGGGGCCATATTCCAGAACGTCACTCACTCCGAGTGATCACTCGTACTCATTCGAGTGATCACTCATTCTCAGAATGAGTGTGATTGTTGATCGGTATTCCAAGAACACACTCACACTCCACTCATTTGAGGGCCAGTATCGATACAAGTAACTGGGGATTGCGAGTTACTATGACGTATTTACACCAAAAAAATGACGAGCGATAATAATCTGCGGCAAATCTGATTGTAAATAGAAATGTCCAACAGGGCTACATTTTCGTCATTTCTTTGGGTTTCAAATATATATCAACGTAAGAAAATAACATAACTGACACGCAAACATCAGCAGCAAAAAATAAAAGCTGGATGAAGCTAGCAGAGGAATTTAATGCGCACAGTTTCGTTCATGGGGTATGTTTGTTAATGCTTTTATAATCGATTCCGATAGCCGAGACGAAAAGAAAAAATATAAATTAAGTCTTTGAGATGTAATTATGAAAAGCGGATGGATGAGCTACGTTACGATCAGTTAAACATTATTATATTGATGAATAATGCATACTGAACACTCACTTAAGTTAATATACAGGCGATGGGGTGTAAATAATGATATATGAAACATTCGTTTTCCTTAATTCCAATTCTTATTGTATGGTACTAAATGCATTATAACAAGAATATCCATTGGATTGATTTTCGTTTTTGCCTTAGCGTGATGTCTGACAGCCAAAATATAAGCATGGGAGAATATAACAGCTCGAAGGAAAGCCACCTAAGCAAAGTAGACGCAGGAGAGAATGGGCACTTGTGGAGGGCCTTACTCCAATCCCCCGACTACTGATCCCTTGCTGGAGATTACAGTGCCATGCATTTCATACCACATCCCAAATACAGGGGATAGTGATAATATAGTTGATATACATAGGTGGTTGTAGGGACGGGGGCTCGCTCCCCCCCTTAAAAAATATGGAAGATTTTAATACGGTCCCATTATCATTGCGTTCGTTTTGTTTTGCGAGGTATCCTTGTGCCCCCCCCCCCCCCACAGAACAAAATCCCGGATACGGCCTTGTTGTGCCCCCCCCCCCCCAGAAAGAAATCCTGGATCCGCCCCTGTTGTTGTACATAATGATAGTAGTAGTGAGATACAATACTCAAATTGCAGTATCATATTTTTAGTCTTAAAGTTCTTTTCTCAAAAGTTTTTAATTATTTTATTTGATTAATATTTTGCATTGCCTTCACTTGTGTGCTGACTTTCATACAATGGCTGGCATCAACAAAGAAGGAGCTCCATCCCTTACAAATACCACAACTACCATTCTCAATTCATCAACATCGTCTATAGCTAACAAAATACTGATACACCTTCATCGGTACTCTTACCAGCATCACTGCCACCCTGCACTCCACTTCAGCCACTAGCCAAAGATATAAACTCTGAACACTGCCCACCCACCATTACCTCCATCCACCCACCCACAAAAAGAGCCATAGTTAATGATGAATACAATATCAGGACAAAAAGATGCAAAATAATATATATGGTTGAGAAGAAATTTTGAACACAAGGAAAGAGGCAGCTCTATTAGAAACAAAAATAAAAAAATAGAACTTGATTAGAAGCGGAAAAATTCAACTGACTCAAGGAAATCACCAATAGCTATGAATTTTTCCTCACAGGCTATCCAGGAAAAATAAGTCAGAACATGATTTACCACCTTCCACGACCTCAGCCAAAAAAATGTATTATATAAAAACAATATCTGATATTTTAAAATAAATTGTCTCACTTAAGAAATGTTCATTTTGCCTCATTATAATTTTATACTCTTTTAGATTTGTTTATGTATGTTATTTCAATTCAATACCGATGATTATATTCAATATGTTGATTGCAACATCTAGTTTAAATAAATAAAAATCACTTGATTTTCCAAACTACTTATTGAATCATAAATCTTGTCTATGATTTACAAAAATGCACAGCCAGCCCCTCCAATTATGGAGACCAAACTAATGGCATTCTTGTGAGCATACTACTCATGTCCTATTTAAAGTGATAATTATAATTGACCAAGCAGTTTAAATGTTAAAAGCACAGTAAATAAATAAGCCATGCAGAAAATAAGCATTATGAAAGATAGGCATGATCATTATTGATTGTCAAAAGACTCATGGGTAATTTGAGTTAGCTGAGTAAATATTAATTCAACAACTATGAGCTATGACTAAGATTTGAGGCTTATACAAACCCATGTGTTAGAAATCTAAGTACATATCATACATTCTTTAGCTACCATAATACTTGAAGTGCACTTTTGCTCATGCTAGTACAGTCACACATGTAATCCAACAAAATGGACCCATAAATTGCTAACCATGTACTATTTTTGTTCATCCTACCCACTCCTATACCATCTTCCTCAATGTTAATCCTTTATAATCTCTTTGACTTTTAAGCAGGGTAGCAGACGACTCTGCTTAGTAACAGCTATCTTTGCTCAATAAGGAGGACAAAATATATTAATGCAGTCATATTTAATGGAGCAATTATTAGTACAATGGAAGTAACATGGTTAACTGAATTCTTTAATTTTTTTTTCTAAATTGGAGATAGTGAACCATCAGGGTGGATGTTAAAATGGCTATTATTCACTATAAAATATTTCTTCAAATGAACCAATAAACATAATATACATAATTTTGCTATAAAATTTTGATCAACTGCATAGATTAATGATTCGTGGCCTATCTCATCTATTAAAATTATGCGATCAGCTTAAGTTTAATCGAGGATTGAAGAAATATTTTTCCAAAGGTCACTGACAATCACAAGTACTTCAGTCCGCAATTTTCAAAAAGAATTTCATGGATATGGCAATCCTCAAAAAGCAACCTAGGTCCATTCACATTTCTTGTGTAGATGAGTGATTACCTCAACAGCTTTGAAAAATGAAAACATTGTATTACATACATTTATACATTGTTATCAATGGGCCATAAGATACCAATTCTTATAAAATAATCTAAGCAAATCTTTACAGCTTCTGGCACAATAATCTAACCATAATACGATTAATCAATGAGCTAATACCCTACTATCCATATTAAAAAAAGAGAAATTCCTTGTACATAACTACATGACATGTTTGCAGGCTTAATAATTGAAGAATTATTGAAGTGGAATATCCATATTAAGAAGTTAGTTCAAAAATAGGTCATATCCTTTCAGTAATATAACTTGATAAAGTGAGTGGTTTTATATTCCAATTCTGACTCATTTCTGGCTTTCCTATGTTTTTCTCAGTTAAAATCCCTGAACACTTAAAAATTAAACATTTCTATTCAGCAGATCACCTGAAAGTAAAGGTAGGCAATATCATAGGTGTATTACTACGCTCAATACTTACTAGCAGGAAGTTTTAAAAATTATTTTAGACTGGTGAGTGTAACACACACATAAATTGGAGCACATTATTTTCAAATTCATATGAACTATAGGGAGCGTCATAGATGGCGATGTAGGTTTCAAATAATCAAAAAAAGGTGTGAAAGAGAAAATGGTACACTAAATGCTTTCCTGAACATTAAGTACATACTTAGGAAAATGTGAAATTTGTGTTAATGTCAATTGCTCTCTCATAAAAAAAAACAGGCATACCTACCCATTGGATGAGAGGGTGGGTGTGCTGCATGCTATAACCTGGTTATATTATATCACAATAGATTCAAGTTTACTGAATAAGTGAAAATATCCTGTGTAGTTAAATAGGTACCCATTAAAAAGCTAACCTTAACAAACTTTGATATTTTTGATAGAATAATTCTGAATAAATCACCACAAACAACCTTGGACAAGACATGTGAAGTGAAATAAAAATTCTTATAGATTTTTAACGCCATATTCACCACCAAACATTATGTGGTATCCAGCAATTAATAACTTTACCAACTTAAAAACAACAAATGGCTACAAATCTTAGAAACACTAATGTCTGAATTGCTACTGGCACTGGCAGTTAAAGAATGCTAAGGTGTGGGGTCGAAGCTATGGGGATGATGAAATCTCTGACAATTTTTTTAAGGAAATCTAAATCTTGCGCAGACTTCTCTGTCGTGGAACATTTACATAGGGTTATTAAGATCCCTTAGTGGCCTACTTTCAAGAGGAAGAGCTTCGTTACCATTAACTTGCAAACAATCGTCGAAATCGTGGAGATCCAACCAACTTTTTACCCATCCAACTTTGGTTCACATGTACCTAATGGACATTGAAAATTAATAAGGTTTCTTCGTTGTATGCTACGATACACAAATTGTATACCTTTATGATCCAATAGGAGTAAGGAACAAGGAAAAGAAACACTATCCTGTAACATCAAATATCTTCTCATCACATCGATGATTTAATTAAGTTTATAAACAAATTCATGAGTATTATAAAACGATAATCCTATCAGAATAGGAATACATATTCGAAGGTCCAGTGACAAATGCTACACACAGTATGTTACAACAGCAGTAATCATAATCACTACATTTTGAAACCTTGATGACATGAAAGAAAGTAACGTGAAACCTATAACTAGTCCAATACTTGAAAATCTTAGCCACAAGTACACAATAACTTTGTAACTATTGCTTCATTGCACAAAAATATATTCAGTAACACACGATCACATTACCACAAACACTGTTGATTAAGCTGCAAACAGTCCTTCTCTATGCACTTATATAACTTAAAATAGTGAATTGAGAACTCAAAATTCGTCGACAAGCTAACTTCCTAGGACAGAAACGCCAATTTGGAACGAATGCATATTACCTGCTCATTTTACACTGGCAAAGTTTAGTTCATGATTACCTGTAACATTTTAATACATTCCTTAAAATTGAAAGCCTTTGAGAATACTTTACCCGATGTAAACCTATTTTAAGATAAATGTGATTCTTCTTGGGCTGTTCGGCGATATCTGTTTACTTGTCGAAAACAATAGCAAAACTTTAATAGAAGACTCGCGGCAGTGAAGAGCGGTAAATTTGAACCTCGACGCGAGAAGTTATTGAAAATATATTTCTTCGGGGAATATTAATGATGCATTACATGTCATGCAGGGGGTCAAAACACTTTTATATTACTTAAATTTCATCATACTTTATTAACAGTGGTCTATATGGTTATTGTAAGTTGATTTAAAAATCGCAACCCAAGCCGAGTCAAAGCCAGTCAGTAAGGTCCCCGTAATGTTTTAGTATTATTTTGAATAATAGCCGATAACATAAGTAAAACGATGCACAAATGTAAATAAGTATATCTTGATTTTGACATTTCCTACATCATATAAATTTCCATTCATAAAATCAGTAATTATTATCTGATTATAAATTATGCCAAATCACGGACCCGTGGACACCATGGGGTATCGGAAGGAACGTTAGTTGAACTTAATTAAAACGACTGACGCCTCTAAACTAAATTATAATTGTTTAATCATGCTTTATTTAAATCACTGGAATTAAATTTTGTTGGTGGATATCGTTTTACTCCCAATATTCCGCTTTAAATATGCGAGGTGCTAACGGCAGACATCTTGAATTTTGCTCACTCCATTTGAGTGATCACTCGGAGTGTCCAACACAGGTCACTCGTTTCCGAGGGCAGTCCGAGGGAGCAACGTCACTCGAGTGACGTCTTGGAATACCAAAGTAGCGACCGAGTGCAGTTGGAGTGACGAGTGAGGGAAATCAACACTCGAGTGACGTTCTGGAATATGGCCCTAGGTGTTGGTGTATTCAATGTTCAGGCTTCTGCAGAGAATCGTTGCGCACATGGTTGCTAAGGTATTGTTTACCGCAGTTTTTCAACCAACGATTACATAGCCCCTTTCTCTCTCACGTGGTCAAAATGTTATCATTCCAGATGGTCGCGGCAGTTACAGCTACCTATTAATATCATGGTCGTGATCTGGCGTTACTTCATTTGGAAAAATATTTTCATCAATTGTTTACATTTTTCCAAATAGGAGAGGACAGAGTATTACTTTGAGAAATCAGACATTTGCCTCGACAAATTCCTTCCAGGTAATGTGTGTTAAAGTAGCCTCATTTATTTGAGCCTTAGTAATGAACACTAGTGTCTTTACTTTAAACCTTGCTTACCATGTGAACTTCTGTTTAGCTCGTATCCGATGCTTAGAAACTGTCCAGCATGTTCTACGGCCGTAGGAAGTTACCAAAAAACCGTGACTTGTCACAGCTGCCGCGATGTGTTCCATCTTACGTGCACGGCTCTCAGTGAGACGGATTTGCAGCTCCTCTTGGAACTTAACCGAACATGGGAATGTTTAACCTGCACGAAAAGAAGTCGATTTGGTCGAGGAGATGAAACCCCGGTCAAATCTTCCTGCGAGTGCTCTCGTGTTGACGTCAATCCCTCCAATCCATCAGCCGTGAGGGATGTGCTTCATTGGACGCAGGAGGTGCAGTATGCTGAACGTGAGTGGCGGTGGCTGAAAAGGTTTATGATACATTCAAATACTATTTATCTTGACTTGGGTCGCATATTTAAGCTCGGCGGTTAGTAGATAGTAGTCCAAAGTCCTTTATCGTTCGTTGGACGTGCGATTGCCTATATCTAACCATTCAGTGATTTTTCTACCTCGATTTACAAGGTATCTCACTTGTTCTTAATACTCTTTCGTTAGTGTTTTATATTTAATGTTGCAGAAGCCTTGTGTCATATAACAGATTGACAGTTGCGTACTTTCTCAAGTTTATTTTGACTCTTGTAAACTTTGTATCGTAAGATGTACTAAGACTTATTTTACCATCTCAATTGTTCTTCATCTCGTTTTCGTTAGTGTCATATGTTTAATGTTGCCGAACGCTTGTTTCTGATGACAGATTATGATTAACCATTGCGTACTTTCTAAATTTAATATTGACCTGTAAATTCTTAGATTTTCCCGGGGTATATACATACATGGCCAATTTGGGAGACGACATTCAGAGGATGAAGAGCTAGTCGTTCTTCGAAACGTCGAGGGACGTTGAGCAAATTATCCGGTGGAAAACCCGAGAATCCTTTCTGCATTCATTTTGACCCTTTAAACTTGCAAGATGTACTCACTAATTCTTTATACTGTTTCCGTTAATTTCGTGTATTTAATGTTGCCGGAGGCTTGTTTCGATGACAGAATCACAGTCGCGTACTTTCTAAAGTGTATTTTAACTCTTTAAACTGTATACCTTAATATGTAGTTACACTTATTTTGCGATCTCACTTGTTCTTCATACTATTTCCGTGATTTTCATAGATTCAATTTTGCCGGACGCTTGTTTCAGATGACGGAATTACAGGGGCGTACTTTCTTAAGTGTATTTCAACTTTTTAAACTGTGTATCGTAATATTTAGTAACACCTATTTTACAATCTCACTTGTTCTTCATACTATTTCCGTGATTTTCATGGATTTAATTTTTCGGAGGCTTGTTTCTGATGACAGAATGACAGTCGCGTACTTTCTAAAGTTTATATTAACTCTTTAAACTGTACATTGTAAAATGTAGTAACACTTATTTACAGCTTCATACCATTTCCGTGATTTTCGTAGATTTAATTTTTTCGGGGGCTTGTTTCTAATGACAGAGTGACAGTCGCATACAGTCTATATTTTATTTCTACTCTTTTCAACTTTACACCGCAAGATGTACTAATGACACTTGTGTTTTTTTATCGATGCTTGCAGGCCCCTCCGGAATGCAGCGTTGCCCGTACCTCACCGAGATGAAGGAGCGACTGCTGAGACAGGCCACTGATTCCACGGCCTCGAATCCCGAGGAACCGCTCGTCACGTCCGTGTTGGGTCCCTCGCTCGACAACGACCCGCCGTACGCGGACGAAGACATCATGGACAAGGAGGTGCTCGAGGTATTGGGCCCCGCTCCGCCCCCGCCCGTCACCGCTGCTGTCACTGCTGCAACCCACCCACCCGCCATGGCCACAATTGTGAAGGTGCGGCTCTCCCTGCGTAACACTAACTGCCAACCTCTAAACCTCTAACAACATCCCCTGACTTAACCTCACATCATCCAGCAACCTTTTCCTACCTACCTGCTCTAATATTTTCTAACTCCTACCTACTTCGGATTGACCGTCGACCAGGCCCGTGCTGGGCCGCCGGGTCACCGGGACTTATCCCGGTACGCCCTACAGCCTGGAAATCTTTGGCGCCCTCCTGTTCCGAAACTGAAAAAAGTTTACAGTCAGAATACCAAAATTGAGCAGTTAGCTTGATTTCATAAGATGTCTCATTTAGCAGCATTATTAACATCGTCTAGATTGTGCAAACAATAGTTTAAATTAATATAATTCATTCTGGATCACCCCGGTAGTCCTCCCCCTGCATAGTACTGGCGCCCTCTGGCCTTGGCCGTCCACTGCCCTAAGAAGGTGTCCAGCACGGGCCTGTCGTCGACGAGTTCACTTTGTGGAAATTCATCGATAGTAATGATACAAATGGGTTTAGTAATTATCCAAACTTATTAATTGCTCAACCGGATTCAGAGTATACACATCATTATCAAGAGCCGTCTGTCAAGAGTGGGACAGCTCTAGATAATAATGTGCATGCATTGAAACCGGTTGAGCAAATTAAAAAGGGTGGAAAATTGCTACATCAGTTTGTATTATTACTATCCTACCTACTTCCTGGATTTGGTTTACCGTTTTTTCCTTTAACCACCTTCTACCTTTTATCACCCCAACCTCCACTTAATCTCACATTATCCAACAAACGTAACCTTTTTCAACCTACCTGATCTAATTTACTGGTTACTACTACCTTCTTCCTGGATTTGGTTGACCTATTTCTTCAACTTCCTCGTAAAACCACCGTCTATCCTATTAACACCTCCAACCTCACGTCTCCCAGCTAACTTACCGACTGTATTTTCACCTACTTATCTACAATGATCACTTCCCCAACTCGTTCCAACCTGGATTTGAAGATAGATTTGGTGCTTTCACGGCAAATAGACGGCGTGAAGAGTTCTCGGGATCGCCAGCGGATCAGGAACTGAATTACTGCCGAGGTTTTGATGTCCGACTCGATGTCAGGGCTATGAGTGTCGATAAGAGCTTGTCAAAAATTCTCGCTCGACTCTCATAGCCCTGAGGACGATGGTCGAGTCGGACATAGGGGCGTCGGCAGTAATGCAGTTCCTGATCCGGTGGCGATCCCAAGATCTCTTCACACATCCTGTCTAGTCTGGTTCAACCGTTCATTAAAATTTTGCCTATTAGGCGTGACAGATTATTTCCAAAAGTATAAACGCTAGTACTTTCCGTACAAAATATTTATTAACCCAGCCGACCATGGTTTGAGCACGCATCGCCATTGTGATATATTACAAACCTGTCGCATTAACGTTGATAAAATTCACATCAATTGCCGTGATAATAATTCCCATGGATCGGGAATCGAGCCAAGAACCTTTGGATTCCATTGCTCTGCTGCGCAGACCACCTACAATAATTATTTTTGGTCCTGTGATTTAAAGAACCAGTTCAGCGGAAATGTAAAGGTGCGTTTACACACTGTAACATGTTATATAAAACAAGTTACCTACGTGATTTACGAAAAAGTTACAAATCCGGGTAAAATATTACATGTAACATTGTGTTGTAAAGTAAATATAATTGTTGTACAACAAGTTTTTGGTTTCCCACGTGAAGCGAAAAACCAAAAACTTGCTGTATAACCCGAATTTTTGTTTTATAACACAATGTTACATATAAAATGTTACACGGGTTTGTAACTTTGTCGTAAATCATGTAGCTTGTTTTATATAAAATGTTACACAGTGTAAACGCACCTTTATATTTCTGCTGAATTGGTTCTTTAATTCACTGGACCAAAAAAAATTAACCTAGTGGTCTGCGCAGCAGGGCAATGAAATTCAAAGGTCCGTGGTTGGATTCCAGGTCAAGAGGAATTTTTCCCGCTGTAATCAATAAGAACCCAGTGGCATTATCAAGGACCTAGTAGTTCGCCACACCTAGTCCTTGATTGTGAATTAAGTGGCTGAAGCCATGGTTCCTTGAGTTATGAAATATTTTTTATTGAAAGTTACAGTGGTTACCCTTTTTGACGTAGATATGAATGAGTTCTACCGACTTCAGCGTGATAATCGGTCACAATAAAGTGTGATACGTACGTTCTATTCTTCTTGGTTTGGAAGAAAACGAGCCCCGTCCATCGGTAGAGTCAGTCGTATGAGTGTCAGAGATACATAATAATCAGGTATCTGATTTGTGAGACAAAATGACGCATAGCTCTTTAATATTATACTTTGCCGTGGTGCAACGATTTTATTGTAGTTTCGCTGAAATTGCTCCATGCATAAGTTCAAGATTAATGGGCTCTCTGTGATCCGTGGAGGATTAAAGAATTTTATTTCCTTATTCATTTATTTTAGGGCCGGTTCGCCAAATAATGGTCGTTATTTAGCTCGCTCACAGATTCTTAGGTCGATTCAATCACTCTACATTTTTTTGGCCAGGTGTTTGATTTTTGGCGTTTTACTTAGCAATTATTGGCCCCTTTATTGCTTATACTTTCTTGCAAATTGTTTTCTGGAACCAATTGGGTCACTCAGAGTCACTACCCAGTGGGTTAGCCAAGAATTTCGTAGAATGGGAACCGTAGAACCAGATGGGAATATTTTTGAAAAACAGGGTATTAAGTAGAGATTTTAAACTAAATTTAACACTTTTCACGATCCAAAAAACTTCGTTTATCCAGTAAATCCATTGTAAATTCGTATTTTTCCATATTTTGTTTTCTTTTAAGAAGGAAAATAATTGTGTTTTTATATTTCGGGGGGTTGGGGTCAGGACCCCTTGGACCTCCCCCTTCGCTACGCCAGTGTTCCGACCTGTCGCCGTAATGCATGAGGCAATTGTTACTTGGGATAAAACATTTATTTTGGGACCCTAATGGTGATGTAGTGAAATAATTGTTACGTTTTTTGCGTATTTGGGCATGAAAACGCAACTGCAACCACCTCTGTGGTTAGCTTAATGAGATTTGAAGTGAAATTCCTGCGTTTTGATCTAATTTATCGTTAGTTGAAATTGTTCCTCTCATAATAGATACTGCGTTTTTGAACGTAATGGTGAAAATGAGCCATTAGTAACGTAAAATAAAAATTACACTTATGTCAGTATCTTTCCCCGACATTTAAATTTTCCCCATCATATCTCCAGACCGTAATTATCCTTATTCCTTCCTAATTCTCTTTTTCTTTCGTTGATTCTCTGATAAATTTAAAAACATGTACATATGCAGGTGTAAATATACCACGTTTGTTGTAATTGAATATTTCAGCTGCACGATTACTGAAATAGAATGCAATGAAAGCGAAATCAGACAGTGATTTCGCATACGCTTAAGCTTACTCACCCAATACATCTCATGTACACTATACATTGATCATCATTTGAGTTTATCACGAGCTTTCTGTTATGATAAGTTGCTTAATACATCTCTCCTATTTGATCAATGTTCAGTATGCAATCTTCAAACAAGAACGTAACCATAGTTTTTTTGTGTAAATTACGCGTATTCATGTGTCCCTCTTCATCATTGCATGATTTCAAATCCCGTAAAATTTCTGGCGATTGTATATTTTTCTGTAAAACTGTTATGTCGGTCTATTTGTGGAACTGCATATACGGTGGTGAGAAGCCGAGGGGTACAAGTGATTTTTTTTTCAAACAGAGTTAGGTACAGAAATTAGGTAATGAAAACAAACGAGATAAACAAGATATTTGGTAATGCATTTGATTTTTATGCTCAATTTCAGCGCAGAACACGTACTCACTCGTATCTCTTGGCCACTAAGTTTTTGTAAACTTCTCCTATCAATTTCTGTACCAAACTCTGGTTACAAAAAAATCATTGATGCCCCTTGGCTTCTCGACCCCTCATAGATTCCCCACGCATATTAATATAAAATCTGCAATTAATTAATGCCTTCTACAAATATTTTGAGAAAATGGATTACAAAAACTTAATTTTTAATTTAAATCTAATGTTTTCAACAATCGCGGAATTAAAGGAAACGAAGAAAGTTCGCTTTGATAATATGTCTCTTTGCACTTCTGATTTTATTAGCCTACCAGGACTCAACGTTTTGAGGACTTACGAGCGTTACCAAACGTTAAGAAACTTGGAAGCATCATGCATAAATTCGTGGTTTTAGGAAGGCTATGTGAGTCGCAAATGATGGTCCATTCATTAACGTCATCATCGCTCAATCACCGTGCACAATTTCATCGCACACTCAATGCGTAGACACAAACGTATCTAATTAACGCAATGAATTAATATCATAGCACCTGCTAAAGCAATTACTTACGAGTTTTCTTCACTGATTCCTCAGCAAGCTTATTTTTTGATATGCTGGATTATAATGAGATTCCCTCAGATTTTCTATTTTCCGTAGGAACCAAGAATTTTTATGGAGGATACATTTACCGACATAGAGAGGCTTGGGATTTAGTAAAAATTGATTCGCGTCACCTGCGTAATTACCAAATGTTCTAATATTTTTTCACAGAATTGTTTCTGTTTTTGTCCTCTCGGATGCAAGAATGCAGCAATTTTCCCCTAATTCCTCTCTATTCATTAACCTAGGGGAATACTGTGTAGTCTGTTGCGATGTTTAATGTCGCTTGTGTCTCGGAGGAGCGCGATGCGATTTGACCCAAATACTCCGTGAAGTCGAGCGGAAGACAAAATATGTGATGGTTTTATCAGCATCAGGTCAGTGGAGGTGGTGCATGAGTCGTTTCTCACAATTTATCCCCAAAGGGCGTGTGATTTGCTTGAAATTTTCCTCAAGCATTCTCCTTTTGTCTTCCTCGACTTCCTCCATTAGTTTGATTCTAAAAATGTCTCACTCGAAATTTAGGGCATTTTCGTAGTATTTTGGTTGCAATGGAAATTGTGTTCTCTCCCAAGTATGAATCCAACCTCGTACATTTTCCGGAACTTCCAACTACATTGTACTTGTAGGCTGCATTGTTTAAAATGCATATAAAAATGATACAGGGGAAAAAAACTCGGTCATCCGTGTATCTTCAAAAAATAGTACTTATTGAAATGGACTAAAAATGCACTTGCTGAAGATAAGTTGAACAGATATTAGTAGTCATTATTAAAAAGGCGAAAGGCCATGAAATAAAATTTCAAATTCATGCGTATTAGTAAATTTTCAATTAAACGCGGGAGATACTTCAATCAATTGGTACTTTCGCGAGGAGTGAGAGGTTTCAGTTCTCTTCTTGAGGTATTCAGTATTTAGCTTTTGACGTAATAAATACTGGAATAAGTTTAGCGTATTGTTTACGTAATTTTGAGTTTGATCATTTAGAAAAGTCGTGGCCTTATACAGATCTCCACAGCTGAGGAGCTCTTCCCGTATTTAAAGAACCGTATTATTTTATTATCATACCGTATTTATTTTATTTAGTTGCTTGTAAAACCGAGTTTGGCTAAGCTACAACATTTTTTCTCTTTGCTCTCCAATATAAACACTACGTTTCATATGAAAAATTGCATTCAACAGTATTTATAATATTTTTTGATTTTTTTTAATGGTAGAATTTTAATATCAGCGCCCATACTTTGCATTTTATTTTAATTCCAAACAAAACGAGCCTTAAAATGACAGAAATTGGGATTAACATTGGATACTCTCTGGCGTGGTGCTACAGAAGAATGGTGAAAATCAAGTGGATCGACCGAGTTAGTAACGAGGAAGTCCTAAGAAGGGTAGGAGAGAAGAGAAGCCTCATGAAAACCTTAATAAGAAGACGGAACAACCTTATAGGCCACATCTTGAGACATGATGGCCTGATGAAGACAATCGTCGAAGGACAGGTGGAAGGCAAGAATGGAAAAGGAAGACCTCGAACAAACTATATGGAACAAGTAAAGAGAGATGTGAAAGAGAAGAAATACGTAGGAGTGAAAAGATTAGCTGATAGGAGAACTGAGTGGAGAGCTGCGTCAAACCAATCCTAGGATTGTTGACCATTGATGATGACTCTCTGGCGAAATAATTTTTATATGTACAAATATTGATGAGGATGGTAAAATCAAAAGTGGTGCTTAATAAACGCAAGTAGTTTCAAAGAAATGGGAGTGAGGTAAAAATTTATAGTGCTAGAAAAGTCATCATCGAATTTTTATTATAAATACGATAGTCGAAAACTACTGTTTGCGATTTGTATATTACCTGTTTTTATTACCTTTCTTTAATAAGAGGCGATATGGAGAATGGGTGTATTTGACGTTCCACGTAGATGAGATAGTAAATCGAGTGGAAAAAGTTAGGAAAATGGGAGATGGGTGGAGACTCGTCTCCTTTATATCGCAACCATATCTTGGAACGAAGTCAGAAAATTTGAAACGGAGCGAGAATTGGGAGTCCTTTTTTTCTCTTCGATCGCACAGGAAGGAAGATAAGAAGCATCGTATTGCTCCCCAGCCTGCTATTCCCTTCGTTACTTCCTGGAGAACCGTTATTTCCTTAAAGGAGTGTTATTTGCGTCATTTTTATTTCGTTCTGTAAGAGTTGGAGGTTTCGAAGACGTGGAACAAGCCATCTTCTTCTCCGACATCGGCAGTATCCCAGCTTGACACTCTACGAAGAGTCGGGATCACATAAAAAACTCCCACTCCTACATCTCTTTCTCCGTTGATATAGGTACTTTTAATACTTCGAAGAAATGCTTTCATACATGGATTATTGGCAAAGATTTTTGAACGGCTATCCTCGGCATAATATTTTCTCTTGCTGAAGTTCGTTGTTGCGGCCACATTAGTCACTTCCGATGCGGGTTGCAGTAATTTTTCCGGATGGCTTGAAAATTCTAACTAAAATAGAATATTTCAAAATGCTGGTTTGCATTATAATTAAAAATGGTGCTTAAAATACTTGAGTAGTTTCAAATAAATGGAAGTCGGTTAAAAATTTATACTGCTATAAAAGTCATCATCGAATTCTAACGTAAATATGAACGTCAATAAATATTTTTGCGCTATATTTAACTCCACCAAAATTACAAAAATCCATTATTCTAGACACTATCTATATCGTATGATAGTTCCTACCTTATTAAATTGTTAAAAATGTTATACTGTAATAATAGAAGAACACAGAATTTGTTCCGTTTTCTAAGAAAAAAGACTGTGATAGAATTTAAAAATTGTATTTGTATTAATGGTATGGTATTTGGAGGAGGCGACCGACAGCTGAGGTCATTTGCGCCATTAGGGAAGGTTAGGTAAGGAAGGGTGGAGAGAAACGCGACGTCGGCATTAGCCTGCTCTTAACGAGAGGCGCCAAAGGGACCACGGCTTAACGTCCCATCCGACGGACGGAGTGTTACGCTTGAAATGTCCTCAACACAACATTCAAGCAGGAATCGGGCAGTCCGTGAAAATTCTCTGCCACCGCCGGGATTTGAACCCGAGCCGACGAAGAGGGAAGTCAACGCTCTAGCCACCACACCAACCCGATGCCCAATTGTAGTAATGATTATACTGATTTGTCACGGAACGAATTTATATTTATATGGCGGCTAAATATGTACCATTGCTAAATCATCATTCCTGTGACCAAGGGCCCACGCTAATATTTTAATGGAGTCTTGTAATCAATCGTGTTTGATTGCCCTTTCTCCGCTTTCCTTGTATCGCGTTGCTCGTATCACCAGGGGGTCAGGTCACGAGCTGCACTTAATTTGCGTAGCGCCCACCAGTTGGCACTGCGTCGCGGGTCGTCGATTCGAAGCGGCCAATGGGAGGCGATTTGCGAGTGGGAGATCTTGCAGGAGTCAAAGGTCGCACTTGGGTCGAGTTGAGAGGTTCTATTTTTAGCCGAAGCCGCTTCGTCCCGGAAGAAAGGATGACTCTAACTTTATATATTTCCATTTTTCGATCCCAGAAATTGAGTGGAGGGGGATGAGAGGGAATAGTTTCGGCCCATTGCGTTTGAAGTACGTGTAGAGAGGTTAAAACATCGAGTTTAAAAATCGAAAGGCCAGTTTGCGTTCACCGTTCTACTGTTAGTGGTAAAAATTTGTGTGCCCCATGCATCTAATGGCGGTAGGCTGAACCTCTAATTCATTCAATCAGCATTCATCCTTCGTACTTGGTGTGTGGGTAGAAACTAAACTGTTTGAAGGTGAAGCACGTGATCCCTGCGGTGCGAAACATTATCTGCGTTTCATTTCGTCCCGGAGTTTTAGTTTAGTTTCGACCCGAAGTAGTTTTGACTCCGATTTCGTTTCGACCCTGGGTTTACCTCCCCTGGTTTAAATACATTTCGTTTCTACATTTCGCTCCCAGAAACGAACTATTGTAATTTTCCTGTTTTTTTACTTTAGTGTAGAGTCTATTGCCATCCATGGTCTTTACTCCACTCGTCGTCTCACTGAGGGAATGACGGGTAGTGAGCAATGCTGAGAGTCGTATAGAGGATTAAAAAGTTGGAAAGCGGAAGCGAGGCTCAAAAGTTGGCTCCCGTCCAAAGCTTTCGGGAAATAGTAGCTGCGGGTCTTGAAGGAAGTCTAGCTTTGTCTGGCGTACTTGTTTGGGAAACACCACACGTGCGGATTATCCGAGCTTCATTGATTTCCGTCTCGGGCGTGTTTTATTGTTTCCAAGTAGGTGTTCTCTCTTAAGAGAACGCATCACTCCATCTCTACCGGTAGTTTTTACACGCTTTTTCCTAACTTGCTTCTTCTGTTCGTTAGTTTCATCGATGGGGTCTGTTAATATATTTTTAACCCACTTCTCGATGTAGAATCAGCTGGAAATTTTGCAAATTTTTTGGCTTTAGATGACTATACAATTTTCAAATGTAACTTTAAATTTTGCTCCATTGTGCTCTAATCAATAAATTAAATTATATTTCATATGAAAAATAGTTTGAAATTTTATCATTAGATGGCTCTAGTTGTAAATTTTTCGGCAGAAAGTTCTTTAAAAGCTGTGCTTCAATCGATTTCACGATTCACCTCTAAAGAGTAGAAAATTTTATAAAATAAACGCAATTTCCAACAATATTATAAAATGTGTTTAACAAATAAAAATTAGCCTTTCATCACGCGGAAAACAAAGTACGGGTGCTGATTTGGTGTAAATGTTAAAAATGCGCGCCTATCCTTACCTATCAGGCTCTTCTACACTCATTTTTTTATAACTTAAAATAGCACTAATCGTTGCACTCATTATTCTTCGAGTGATTGGAAGCTTACGTATAACTTTTCGGCGCATTTTATGCTTTTAAGAAGAGCGTGTTTTTTTTCATATCTTTTCTTATTTTATTCTTATTCTTTCTTTCTCGACGAATTACTCGTTTAAAACTTTCGTTATGGCTTCGTTGTAATTGTCAATATGGACGCTTTTCAAAATTTTCCTGTGCCTGAATTACAAAAAATGCATCTGAGAAAACATTTTTAAAGAGTTAAGCCACTTAAGGTGGGGAGTTAGGGCCTTTAATAAAAATTAAATGACTATCTATCAAAGTATCAACTCGGGAAATGAGGTTATATTCTTCAATATTTTATCAGGTTGAAAATAACGTTGTTCAAAACTCTATAGAAGGTTGGCCTGAACCTAAAAGGGATTTTGAAAGTTAGTTGGCAATAATTTGGAAAATTGGCAAATGTTGTCAAGCCCGGAAAATGTTGTAAAGAGAAAGGGTTCCTTATACTGTTTTCTGATATGTTTACTGAGATGTTTACTGAGCTGTTTCCAATTTTCTGTACAATAGGTACTTATTCTGCAAGCTGTAGAACCGTGAAGACTGTGGAGAATCATTATGTTAGTAATTATTTCTTACGACCAAACCAAGTATAACGTTACCAAACCTGCATTATGCAAAGTATGCTGTTTTTTTTATATCATCGTTATGGATAGGTCCATTCCTTCGTAAACTCGTTTAAGATTAAATTCACTTAATTGACTTATCAAGTGATTCTATTTTTGATTATAATTCGCAGCAATTAAGCAACTTAAGAGCTTATCTTATACTCCGAACGTTTTTTTTTAATCTTCCTCGTTTTCGATGAACCCTAATCTCCCAGCAAACTTTCACCTGAAACTCCTTTTCCATCTTAAACTCCTCACCACCCTTCCAATATTCACGCATAGTGACTGCTTAAATGTTCTTCAGTGCTTGCCTTTTTCGTCTTTTTGCTTTATCACACTTTCCGAGGCACTCCTTTAAGTTCCAAAGATCCCTCGAGAGTTGTCCAATGATCACTCTTTCACACTCAGCACTCCTTTCCTTTTTTCCTGCTCCCATATTTCATTCACCATCTTTTCCTAATAGGATATGATATTGACAAATACCAAAGTGGAGAGAAGTTGGTGAGTATTTTCAAACGAAATACCTTTCCAGATGCTTTAATGTCCGGTCGGTTAAATGATTATTGTTGGTAATTTTCTCCCATACGGTTGGAAAAATTCTCACGGGGTGGTGATGTGAGCGGGTAACATTTAATTTGCTGAGTTATTAAATTTATGAACTCTCCCTGGTGAAACTGACCCTTTTTTCCTTTACTAAATTTGATAAAGTGTGACCTTTAAGAGGTCAAAA
Organism: Ischnura elegans; assembly: GCF_921293095.1. Taxonomy (NCBI): domain Eukaryota; kingdom Metazoa; phylum Arthropoda; class Insecta; order Odonata; family Coenagrionidae; genus Ischnura; species Ischnura elegans. Next base: position 68,390,416 of record NC_060252.1, read on the forward strand.
GAATCGTGGTGTGAAAATTTTACCATAAATTTTCTATCGAAGTAAGATCACACCTCCATTAGGTTTTTCGGCGCGTATTATTCATGGCGAATGAGTAAATGTTTTCCATTTCTTTCGACTATATGAGAACCTGATCACATTTGGTAGTGCTGCACAAATTGCTGATTTGCATCTTAAAAAATTATAAAAATTATTAATTTACCATTACTATTCACGCAACGTAATCGTAATAACGATTGTTATGGTTATTAATACTTTTTAGTGTTTTTATTCAATTTTTTCTGTGAATATCGTTTACGAAGTGGCAAGCACGATAACCAAAAGTCTCTGGTCTCTTTCTCTGGAGGCAACCTAAAAATAAAATTAATTTGTAACTTATGACGTATATGTATAAATTCAGTTGTAACTCTGGTAAAATTTAGTGGTATTCACTTTTTTATTATAATGCAGCCTGCACTGTTTATTTAATAAATGCAATATGATATTAAAGTCGTGCGAGGAATATGTTTGGAAAAGTAAAATTTAAGAAATTTTACTAGATTAAACTTTTCATATTTCTAATTATTAGTAATTTACCTCTTGTTTCTGATACGATGTTTTATTTTAATTGTTCTTACCTTCCTGGGAAAGGTTGCTTCAATGAACATTTAATCGACCGGAATATCGATCCTATACCGTTTACTTACTATGTACCCATTGGTTTCTAAGTTTTCGGCTAGTGAGTTCTAGTTAGCATGGATACGTCTCTCTAATTCGTTTCATTCAGCAACGTTCCTTTCGTTTCATCTCTCGAGGGTAACCAGTATGAACGTGCATCTTATGTTCTCGAAATCTCTTCCGCGTATTTTCGAATGCTCTCGTCACATTTAATTTATTTTCATTAATCGGTGTGTTCGGTTTGAATGGACTTTTTTATGGGTTCTCCGTCTATCTTTCTATCTCTTTCTGTAACTATGTGTTTGTCTTGCCCAACCTACGAGAACTAACTGTCTCTGCGCTGCTAACAATAATCGCTAGTTGCTTTGCTTCTAACAAAAGCCGCATCTCACCGTTAAGGTCAATTTTTTTATTATGATAAAATGTCTGTTATTGGACAAGAAATGATGATTTGTCCATCGGTGGCCTTGAACTAGAACCCAGCAGAGAGTAAACTTAGAATAGATTAGCAGTATAGCTAGCGCTAGATTAAAATTCCCTAAACTTTAGAAATAGTTTACCGTTGAAAAACAATTTAATTTTAATTTTTGTCCACTTTGACAGAACTTTTTGGAATGCAAGGTATTTTTCGGTGTAATGATTAATAATTTTTCTGTTCAGGGAATGAAATAGTCTAGTTAAAATTGTTAGTGATGCCGAAGTGCAAATTTTTAATTTTATTAGCATGGGATTAGTTAGCATCCATGAGCGATATAGATATTATGTACCTATTTAATTTTAAATTATTCAATCAGGCAATGTCCTTTACTATTTCGTTTTTTAGTTTATCCATCGCTGGAAGTATTTAGTTATATTATCCAGATAGATAGCATAGCAAAGGAAAGATGATGCTATCAAAGTCATTTCGACTAATATTTTAAGTGTAAAACTCCTGTTAAAAAGTTGATGGTAAAACAGCATGATATGGCTCAGCATGCATTTTTTACTAAGTTAGATGCTCAGAAAGTGCCATTGATGATGACCTGATAGATAATTTCAGGGATTGAGTTTATGGTTTTATTTAATCCATATGTAAAAAGCTCATTTACTTAGCCTCCCAATCATTTATATGTTTATTTTTTTCTTGTTTGCAATTTCATAGCTTATCAATTATTTTTGTTAAAAATGTGTTTAGAATATGTGTTTGGTGATTCTCTTTTTCATAATCACGGCACTGTAAATCAACTCACTGAATTTATAATGTAATCTCGAAGATTAAAAACATGTGCACGTTAGTTAATTTTCTGAAAGGTTCTTTACGCATATGGCTTATTCTTTCGCGTGACACCTCTTGTATGTTATTTTTTCCACGTGTTATTTTTTTCTGTACGTCAGTGACTTGGCTATTTCAAAATATATCTCGCTTCTCCTGAAAGCAATTGCATTTTTGCTGGCTTGTTAGATTGAGATTTTTCAAAGCAATTAAGCTCCAAGCATTTGCGTGCACAGTCGAACTTCAGTGATTTGGAAGTGTTTTGATGGCCTAAGTCGTTGTTACAAAACTTCTAACTAATAGAATAGTTAATTCAGAGTTTTATTTTGATGGTGAGTGATTAATTTGACCGTTTTCAGTTCATTATCTTTGGTAAATGAGGAAAGTGATTGTAAATTGTAAATCGGCTAAAACATTATGTATTTCTATATCGATATTATTAATCTACCTTTAAATTATTGGGATCATGTTGCATACTGTTCAGGAATCCAAATTACCTCGTTCATCTTCCTTTTATTCCCAAAAACGTGCTTATTAAAATTTTAATATGATTCTAAGATTCATCGGCTGTAATTATGCTTAATTTTTGATTGGATACGAAAATTACTGATTGGCCAGTCTATTTTGGTGGCTCTTTACTGGTTTAAAACTTCAGCTATTATCGTGAAATTATAAACTAATACGAAATGGACTTTATGCTTTTATCTTAAATTTGAATATTTTGGCTCAATATTTTCTCAGGTGTGAAATTTTTAAATTTGAGGTACGGGCAAATGTTAACACAGATCTACTCTGTATTTGTTCAAGGTGTCAAGATATTAGCATTTTTCCTATACGTGGAATAATTCACCAAAAAAAACAAAATACGAGCGGGAATGATGTATCTTCTCAAGAGGTAAAAATGTGATTCAAGGCTTATAACTAGCTATTCGGTTTGATTAACTTGACTCGTTATAACCCGGAGTTATCGCTCTTATCATCTAGTATTTTATCGCTGGAGTTCGACTGTAGGTATGTTTATTTGCCATTAACGTCACCAAATAGCTGTGCTTCACGGGCTGGATTTTCGTATTTCACTTTCGTGTACTAGTCTTATGTTTTCACCCAAGTTTCTGAGCCATTCGGTGTGAGGTATGCATTCCGCTGGCTGAAGATTAAGGGCGCCTAGTGCAGGAAGAGTCCTGACAGCGGCATCAACTTCTGTCGCGGCCCGGCGCATTTCAGCACTCAGAGGTTTTGTTTTTCAACGGCAGCGCCCCATCTTAAAACTCTCACGACTCACGAATGCTCTTCCCTGCAGCTCAACCCTGGAGGTTACGGGTCACACACGTCGCCGGCGCATCACCGGGTAGCCCTGGTTCGTCATGGAGTTTTCGACGGGCATAACTTCCCCAAGAACGCAAAGTAAGTACCATGAATTTATAAATGTATTTATTGTGTAACCGTGCCGCTATTTTGGATGAATCTCTCTCAGTTGAATATAGAAATTTTTTTTGTACTGGTGATAGTACCCGAAGCAGAATACTGATTTAACTATGGGGATAGAAACCCATAACCCCTTCTTTAGTCTAATTTTTAAGTATTAAACCATGTCGTTATTCAATTTTGGGTATGAAAATCTCTCTCAATGGAATATATAGGGTTGTTTTGTACTCGCGTTAGTATTCGAAGCAGAGCAGTGGCGTAACTATGGAGGGAGAGGTTAGGGGGATAGAACCCTATAAATACAGACCCATATAAATAAAAAACAATCGTTTCACAACGATTGTTTTTTTTTTAATTGCAGTATTTAAATTTATTGTCTATATTTTTGCCTATATTTTTATTCAAATGTGCAGTTTATCATATACGTTTATATATTTATTTAAGAGGAGAATTTTCGTATATTATTACCCGGTGTGGTGTGCCATTGAATCTGATCCATGCCACTTTTAAGCCAACTCCTTGTTACGCCGCTGAATTAGAGATTTTTGCAGTTTGGATACTTCCTATGCTTCGTCCAAATGGTTGCTTCTTTGTTTGGATTAATATTCAATGCTTAGGTATTTCATGTATTTCATCAACTATCCTCGACAGGTTCGGCATATTCACGTTGGCGAAGTAATTGTTGCTGTAAGGAATATTTCTAAGCATTCATAGGCAAGGAATGTGTCGGAATTTACTGCTATTTACCTTATTCATTTGAACGGTTATAAAAGTATTCACGTTTTTGTAGGCAACGTTTTCGTCTCCTCTACCAAAGACCTCGTCAGGGCTAATAATCCCGTCTGTGTTGGGCGTCAACACATATCTGTGTAGCGAATGTAGCGGACGGTATTTCTTCTTCTAATAAGTACTGCAAGCAATGTAAGAAAGATTATTTGTCTTTTTTCTCTGTTAAAATTGTTCTAATGGTTCTTTTGTATCTCTAGCGCTTCACCTAAAGTTCTTGTTTTGTAATATTTTTCTCGTACGAGGATAGAGGAGTTCTCGATGTCTACGTCGTGTTCTTGAGCAGCATTATCTGTTTAACCCAGACAGATGTCGGTGCTTTATTACTCGAACCTTATTTTGATTGCTCTCCTACTTTTTCCAACGTAGACTTTTTCGTATGTCTTGCATTTATTTGGATACTATTATCCGCAATAAGTCGGTCTTTTATTAGGTTTTTAAGCGGAAAAATTAATAACGATTACAATGAAACATTGCTACATTCCCAGCTGTTTATCATATTTTATGTAATGTATTTCTTCGTGTTTGGTATTGTATGTGATGGGGCAGGGTTTTTATTTTGGAATTGGTTATTATTTTTAAGTTCTGCGTCGGATTAGAGTCTTCTTTTTAGCCTTTGGTGGAATAGAAAGACGATATATAGATTCTGCAATAAGTCCAATTAATGTGTGTATAAGATGTTCTGATACTTTCAAATAGGGTTTGCTTTTAAAGTTACCTATTTTACATTGTTATAAGACATTTATTGAGTATTTAGTCTCAAAATTAGGAGAAATAACTGTGTTATGGGCGATAAATTCAGTGAAGTTTGTGATGTATTCATTTTTTTACGTTTTAAATTTACTGAGATAGAAAAATTAAATCGTAGTTATTGTAATCCCTCTATTAGTTTCGTTCAGATTTAATAGCAGTGTGACGTTAATGTTGGTTGATTTTTCACGTAAGTCCAGACAAGGGAAATACTCCAACCGTCGGTCACATGCTGGATCAGGGTAAGACTCCACAAACAGAAAAACAGCTCACAAGAAAAAGGTAGCCAAAAACAATTTACGAGTTATTACCGTACGATATCTATTCAAAGTAGAGTATTCAAAAAATCAGAAGTATTACAGAAAACAATGATAGTAAATTCATGATCCCAAAGGAAACATTACCAGCAGAAAATTGCTCTAAAAATCTCATGGCTCACAAGACATGTGACTCCCAGCAGGTCTCGACCAGAAAAGAGGGCTTGCCTATGCAAGGCGAGACAGCATTTGAGGGGAGGGCTTCTTCCAGGGAGTGGAGGGGTAGCCAGGCGAATTCAACAACCGCCCACTGATGCGTCACTGCCCCTGCAGAAACGGCCGCTCCACAAAACACCATTCCCTGGTTTTGAGACAACAGCCAGCACCCAGAATTTTCCCCTCAACTTCTGGGTTGAGACATCAGAGGAATCGTTCATTGGAACACATGGAGGGGAAGGAGATACTGGGGTGAGGTGTTGGAGGGAGAGAGAGTTTGTGATAGGACAATGGTAAAACTTCTCACTCCAAGTGCAATACTAAGGCCTTAGCACCGATTTCCCCTTGCTTGCCAAGGAGAAGTATTTCTCCGCAGTAGTCCTATATAAGTCTTGCATTGCAGGTAGGTTGGTTCGGGGTTGGTTCGGGGTTGTTTCGGGGCTGTTTCAGAGGCTGATTCCAGAGGCTGAGTTTCCAGAGGCAGGGTTTTCAGAGACAGGATTTTCCAGAGACAGGATTTTGCAGAGACAGGATTTTGCTACAGGCCTTTTGCGCGAAAAATCCTTTGCGCGAAAAGTTCTTGGCGGGAGAAGTTCTGCGGATAAGTTCGGAGGAAGTTCGAGGAATTTCTGGGGGGGGGGGTACCAGAAATTTTGGGGGGGGGGGGACACTAAAAAATGCCACATCCTCTGTGGGAAAATGACCACAAAAATTGCTTGAACTTGTGGACAAAGACACGTCCACCAAGAACTGATTAATGCCTAGAAAACTTATCGAGGCATCACAGGTCCACTGGTTTTCACTGGATGAAACCCCACTGTTTAACCCCCATGAATTTCACAAAAACCATTATTCAGTGGTTAGAATTGAACTGAATATAAAAAGTTTATTGATTGAGACAATAGTATTCAAGAAATATCACTCAAAAATAGTTTTGACAAGAACATACATTTTTATCACTCTGTAAATAATAACCTCAGAAGTGATGTTTGGAATTCAACAGAATTCTTAAGTGAGTAACATGACATAATTACAAGAGTGAGACAAGAAATATTGCTGAATTGATATAGAGTAGATTAATTAGTATTACATAGCAAGAAAATGAAATTAATAATCAATATGTCATAATGTGATGCTTGTTTCGGTGAACAGTGAATCAAAATTACAAATAATTATCATCAGCGACCAGAAGGAACTGGGAAGATTTTTATTGGTATAACACCAGGATATCTTTACCAAACTCAAATGTTCCTTTTCTCATCAGAGATATTTTGTGGTTTTTTTAAAACCAAGTAAAGCAATACAATAACCAACCACTTAGTAAATGGGCAAGATTGGGTTGGTGAAGCAGTTGGGTTCATCAGAACCCTGGGTTGTCCCATTAGTTGGGTTCAACCACCTTATCAAAAATCAACGATTGACAAAAAATGGGTTTTAACTTCTACCCAAAATTCATATTGCAACCCAAGAGAAAGTTAGGGTCGACCAACAAAATATATACCCCATATTATATAATCATTAAGTACAAGTTTATTCAAAAATACGGTTATTCACTAAATAATTATTAGTTATCAAAATACCAGCAAAAATATTCAGCATAATATGTGTCTCACTTAATTAATATACATTGGCATTAGTATTTCTCCCATTTAAACCCTCCATGTTTGTAAATATTATCAGTCCATAATTAATTATCAATAAAGAATCCTCCAAAATTCAACAAGATTACGTAAATGACAAATAGATTGCACTAAATTCCTCGATTTTCCAATAATTATTAACAATTTATAAGGCATAAGGTATTCATGTCAGCTATTGAACAAGTACTGACTAAATTTAATCAAGATGTGTATATATATCTCTCAGTATTAATTAAACAAGTCAAAAAAGAATCATAGGCGATGCTAACAAAATGAGAACTGCATATTGCATCAACAAAAGAAATCACTCTAAATTTCACTCTTCAATTAACAATAGAAATGAGAGCTACATGCTGGTTGCGACAAGATGAAAGTTCATACTTGTCGGGCGATGAAGGTCGCAACTCAACGCCAAAACCACACTAAAACACAGTAGGCAGTCTTAAGATCAGCTGATCAATTCAATCACTCAGCCATCGATAGAATATCGAACACTGCAAAATCACGACACTTATCACCGTCCAGAATTGTGAGAATGTCCATAAAGTCTTGGTGGAGGAAAGGTGACACAAAACACAATTGAATCTTAATAACTGGGGCCACCTCCACAGCTTATCTGGAAACGAGCCATCTCGGGGATTTCCCCCCAAGTTAATCTCCCGTCCTCTCCCTCCAAGCACCCATAATTCCTCCACCTTACCCCATCTCACAATCACAGTAGACCAACACTAAATTACATGAGTGAATTAAGCAGATGAGAATAAGCAAGTACAATACAATATTTCAGAACAATTTCAATTACAAGCATAGAAATAGACTTATTATTCATTAATCAAAACAATATTATTAGGAATCAAGAGAAATTCAACACCGAAATCAAGCATCAAATAGTATTTGAGAAAGCAAACATTAGCATTCATTGAAAAAAAAAAAGAATAAAAAAAAAATCAATGATATTTCTCTCCTTTTAATTACTGGAATTACCAATGCCATCATGATATGCCTTTAAATGAGAAACATGACAAATTTTCTCTTTCCCAGGAGAAACTTCCAGAATAACTGTTACAGGAGAGAGATACTTTTTAAGGACGAAAGGTCCATTCCACAGAGGTTCCAGTTTTGCCATTTTCTGTTCACCTTTAGAACTGATAGGATGGTTTTTGCAGAGAACAAGATCTCCCACACAGAAAGTGATTTGGGAGTGAGATTTATTATAGGATTCTTTATACCTATTTCTGGCCTTTTTTAAATTAGCAATAACATGATTCAGGAAAACTTGTCTGTCACTATCGCTGAGATCATTCTCGAATAAAGATTTTGGAATGTCCCACTGATTAATTAAAGGATGCTTTAGTTCTCTGCCGAAAATTATTTTGGCAGGAGAATAACCACTGCTCTCATGAGAGGCAGTGTTCAAGGCAAAATTTAAGTCAGCAAGCATAGAGTCCCACATATGGTGAGCATTATTGCACAAAATAGCAAGTGCAGATTTTAGATTTCTATGCAATCTCTCTACCTGATTAGAACAGGGATAGTATGGATAAACAAAAATTTGCTTAACCCCCAGTTGCAAACACATCTCCTTAATGGCATGAGATTTGAAAACTTGTGCATTATCAGAAACCAAAAATTTTGGAAAACCGAATTTTGGAAACACTCTTTGAGTGAGTATTGAAACAACCGAACCGGCCGTAGCCTTGCGAACTGGCTCAAGAAAACAAAACTTAGAAAATCCATCAATAAGAGAAAGTACATATTGGTGTCCACCTTTAGTCAGAGGTAAAGGACCCACAAAGTCAATATAAAGTCTTTCCCAAACATCAGAAGGATTGTGCGACGATAGCATGCCAGGAGGTGGAGCATTTCTGGGTTTACAAGTTTGACACAGATGGCATTTTCTGACCATGTCATAAACCTCTCTTTTCATATCCTTCCACCAAAAGTGTCTGCTAATCTTATCATAAGTTTTAGCCATGCCCAAGTGAGCAGACATACTAGAGCAGTGAAAATATTGAAAAATCATAGGCCTCAAGACCGTAGGCAAAACAGCTCTTCCTCGCTTAATTTTAGAATTCCCATAACATAATAGCTGTCCCTTCAGAAAATAGTTTTTGTCGTTCAAGGAATTATTATTAATCTGATTGAAAATATCCTTTAGAACGAGATCAGTTTCTTGGTGTTTTCGAATGTCGACAAATGACAAAGGCAATTTATGTAACACACAAGAATAAGGAACAGCTGACTCCTTATGAGTGTTAGATTCCATATCTAAATGACTATTTGTAGATGAGGATGGCTCAATGCGAGAAAGACAATCTGCGACAGAATTAGATGCTCCTCGAACATGATGCACAGTGAATTTATAAGAGGATAATTTAAGAACCATCCTGCCTAGTTTGCCCAACTGCTTAGGATGAGAGAAAAGCCATGTCAAGGCACCATTATCAGTGTACAAGTGAAATGGTTTTACTTGTAAGTAAACACTGAATTTTTGAATTCCAAAATGAATTGCGTGACACTCCAATTCATAAGAAGAAAATTTACGTTCATGTTCCAAGAGTGCCTTACTAGCGAAAGCCACAGGGACAAAATCACCATTTACTTTGTGATTCAGGACGGCACCAACCGCCAAATTACTGGCATCGACAAATAAATGAAATTCCTCGTCAAATCGAGGGAAAGATAATACTGGTGGATTGGTGAGAGCTTTCTTCAACTGGCAGAAAGCCTCATTTTCAACGGCTGTCCATTGAAAAGGAACATTTTTACGTTTCAAGCGATTCAGTGGCATAGAGATTTCAGAATACCTTGGAATAAACTTGCAGTAAAACCCACAAAGTCCAATGAATCTGGCCACTTCCTTCACATTTCTGGGAACTGGGAATTGTTCAATTGGTCTCACTCTCTCAGGATCAACTTGCAAGGTTCCATTTGTGATGAGATGGCCCAGAAAAGTGAGTGATTCCACACCAAGCTTAACCTTGTCCTCGCACACCGTCAAACCGGCACTGCGTAGTTTGTTGAGGACAGCATTAACATGAGATACATGGTCTTCAGCAGACTTGGAATAGATACACAAGTCATCAATATATGGATAGACACATGAATATTTCAAATCGCCCAATACTTCATTAATGAGACGAGTGAATATTTGAGGAGAATTTACAAAACCAAATGGCAATCTATTATACTGGTACACTCCGAACGGCGTCACAAAAGCAGTTAATTTCTTAGAATTCTCAGATAATGGTATTTGATGAAAGGCAGAATTGAGATCAAGAACAGTAAAATATTTTGCATCAGCAAGATATTGGAATGCATGTTCAACAGAAGGTGTAGGATAACCGTCTGATTTAACAACTTTGTTCAACTTACGGTAATCAACCACTAATCTTTCAGATCCATCCTTTTTAGGCACTAGAAAAGCTGGCGAACACCAGTTTGAATTGGAAACCTCAATCACTTTCTTATCAAGTAAAGATTGGATGTGCTTCTTCATTAAATTTGCCTTTGGAGGTGACAATGAGTAAGGATGGGATCGAATCGGAGTAGAATCTAGCAGTTCAATTTCGTAGGTCATAACAGATGTGACCCCCAATTCTTGAGAAATCACATCAGGATACTTTGACAATAAACCCTTCAACTTATCACACAACGTAATTTCAGTGGACGACAGAACATGTGATTCGGATGAGTTACTAACTGGCGCCGATTTAAACGCTTCGCAATTGTCCGTAAAAGAAAAAAGAGAATTCGGGGCAATTTCAAAACTGACGTTCGCCGGACGAATAATCATCTTTGAATTACAAATGAAATCCACACCCAGTAACACGGGAAATGGGATTTTAGCTAGATAAAACACGTGGTTCCAAGAAAACTTGCCTATTTGAACCTTGAGTGAGACAGAGGAATTAATATGAAAAGGCTGCCCCGACACAGTGATTAAATCGACGTCAACATTCTTACGAATAACCTTTCTCCGGCAACATTTCAGAGAAGCAAAGAAATCTTCATCACACAGTGAAACTGAACACCCAGTGTCAATTAAAGCCTGGCATGGCATAGAATGAAGATTAATAGATAATATTGGCAATCGAGTCGAACACTTGTCACGGACGCTCATCAAACTCACGGCAGGCTGAGTAAATCGTCGTCTTTTGCGACACTCGTTCACTTTGTGGCCAGGTTTATGACAGTAAGAACAATTAATAGGAAAAGAAACTTCCCTAGGCGCACTGGAAGAGGCAACAGAAGACGGATTCCTAGAGATACGATGGAAAGTGTTGGAATATTCAGCACAGTCCATTAAATGTTTAGAAGCCTGCGTGATAACAGAGTCCAATTCTACAAATGTGTTAGGCTGATTTGAGAACATAATTGCAGATTTTGTTAAAGGATTTAACCCTTGAATAATGAGTCGCACAATAGAAGACTCGGAATACTGCAAACCCAGCACCTGAGTGGCATTACGCACAGAACACACGAAATCGTGGGGCGTTTCGCGAGGGAACTGAAATCTTTTAACTTTCGTAGTGATCAAACGATCAAACTCTCTGTCACTAACAATTCTAGCCCAAACTTTTTCTGTGATTTGAGACCATGCGAGATTCAAGTTTAACATAGACAACCAAAAATGACGAGAGCTGGCAGGTAGTTTAGATACTACAAGGTACAATAACGTTGACAGAGGAACCAAGGACAAAGAAACGATTTCATTAACTTTTAACATGAAATTAAACCAATTCTCACTGTTTGACACTTCAAATGGCGGAAAATCACTGAGTAATTGTTTGACAATCACTAACCCTTCAGAAACTGGCAATGTCTGAGAAGCAGACATTTCGTGAGAGACGTGAAAATCACTGCTTTCCTCGTGCGTTGGGCGAGGTGGAACCACTTCTAAAGAAGATTCCCGTTCATTATTAGAAACTTCACTTCCTACGGACACATTAGCCGTACCCCTGGCCTTACGATCCTCGCCCGTGGTTAAATAAGTTTTTTCGTACGGGTTGTCAGTATTACCTCCAGGCATTTTGAGAAGTGAAGTGACGACAACGAGAAAAAGAGAGAGAAAGAGCGAGATTTAAAACTATCTATCTCTGCTGGAAGAGTCCAATCACCAAAAATAGTGCGAGAATAACGAGCTGCTATCCAAATTATCAAGAACATTACGAGCATTACGAACATTAATGTCAAATGGCATATGACCACGAGGAAAAGTCGGCAACACTAGTCACGTAATCCCACACGAACCAAAAAGCACTTAATGGAACATAAAATAACTCACTTTTAAGAGAAGAAACAACCAGAAACTGCAAAAAGTGGAGAAATAGTGGAGAAATGTCACCATTGTCCAGCACTCGGGAGACCTCGACGAAAGGACAGGAAATCGAACCACGCTCTGCTACCAAAATGTGACGTTACGTCGTAAAATCTGGTTGATTTTTCACGTAAGTCCAGACAAGGGAAATACTCCAACCGTCGGTCACATGCTGGATCAGGGTAAGACTCCACAAACAGAAAAACAGCTCACAAGAAAAAGGTAGCCAAAAACAATTTACGAGTTATTACCGTACGATATCTATTCAAAGTAGAGTATTCAAAAAATCAGAAGTATTACAGAAAACAATGATAGTAAATTCATGATCCCAAAGGAAACATTACCAGCAGAAAATTGCTCTAAAAATCTCATGGCTCACAAGACATGTGACTCCCAGCAGGTCTCGACCAGAAAAGAGGGCTTGCCTATGCAAGGCGAGACAGCATTTGAGGGGAGGGCTTCTTCCAGGGAGTGGAGGGGTAGCCAGGCGAATTCAACAACCGCCCACTGATGCGTCACTGCCCCTGCAGAAACGGCCGCTCCACAAAACACCATTCCCTGGTTTTGAGACAACAGCCAGCACCCAGAATTTTCCCCTCAACTTCTGGGTTGAGACATCAGAGGAATCGTTCATTGGAACACATGGAGGGGAAGGAGATACTGGGGTGAGGTGTTGGAGGGAGAGAGAGTTTGTGATAGGACAATGGTAAAACTTCTCACTCCAAGTGCAATACTAAGGCCTTAGCACCGATTTCCCCTTGCTTGCCAAGGAGAAGTATTTCTCCGCAGTAGTCCTATATAAGTCTTGCATTGCAGGTAGGTTGGTTCGGGGTTGGTTCGGGGTTGTTTCGGGGCTGTTTCAGAGGCTGATTCCAGAGGCTGAGTTTCCAGAGGCAGGGTTTTCAGAGACAGGATTTTCCAGAGACAGGATTTTGCAGAGACAGGATTTTGCTACAGGCCTTTTGCGCGAAAAATCCTTTGCGCGAAAAGTTCTTGGCGGGAGAAGTTCTGCGGATAAGTTCGGAGGAAGTTCGAGGAATTTCTGGGGGGGGGGGTACCAGAAATTTTGGGGGGGGGGGGGACACTAAAAAATGCCACAGCAGTTAAATATGTAACATCAATATTGTTTGCTATAAAATTTAGAGGCATAAGCTATAACGGCTCTTCGTAAATGTAAGAGGCGTGAAGTCATTATCTAGCGATGGCTTGGAAAGCCGAAAGCCGTTGACATCATACGCTAGCGTATGATTAGAAATGCTGTGGTGTTCATTCTTACCATTTTAAATTTATTTGAATGTCAAAGATATCTTGTGACACCAAGGTTTCGATTTTTTCTAATGGCAAAATGTATAAACTTCTGAGTGTATTTGCACCAAAATTGTACCAAATTCTATCGTGTGGGTCGAACTATCCTTTTTCATAGGTAAGGTGAACCCATTTCCCTGCTTTATCGTGAATACAACTACCGAATTTTGAATACTGAAGTGAAAACTCTTTCATGGTTTTCTCATCTCAGATTTCGTCTTTGTGTGGCTTCCTCGCCACGGGAAGATGCCATACAATCTACTAACTGCGCAACCATCGGGCAGAAAATATTTCGATTTTCACTTTCACAATTTCGACGATTGCTTCCGGAATCTATTTATCTATAATTTTGGATAGTGGTTCGACCCAAAAGTGGGAATATATTTGGGCCAACAAATTAAAAGGCTGTCATTTTATTGTAGTCATCGTGGATAATTTTCATAAATCATTACAAATATGCATCATTTTCATTTCCTTGGTAGTTAACGATTTTATTTTCTATTTGATATTTTTATTATTTATATTTATATTATTTCACTAAAAGGATCTAGTCAGCCGATTAATAATGCCAATAGATGAATGGATCTTCGGTTTTTTTACGTAAGAAAATGTTCGTTTCACATAATAATTGCCACAAGCGGATAAGAATTTTTTCTGTACAATTCGTTACGACTAGTATTTTTTCCACGGGTACATGTGTCTTTTATATTTATTTTAGCTACTGGTTATTTCTCACGTTAAATACGAAGTTATTGCCTGACAATAATGACGAATAACCTTGCCTGTATCTGGCATTATGCATTGCATTCCGGGCAATGGTTACACATCGGAATCAGAAAATTTTGTCAAACACATTTGAACGTATAACCTGTAGTTATGCATATTTAGATATCGAAAAGTAAGACAGAAGACTAATTGAGGATTAGAACGCAATAGTTATAAAATAATTTTCTTGCTCGAACCTACTATTAGATTTACTAGCGATAAAGTTGTGGCTGCATACATTTAATAATTCATTGAAAACATTTTTGTTACTCTAAGGAATCGGTAGGAGAATGATATAAGAAGATATATGCGTTTCCCACGCTCCGAGAGCGATGTTTGAGCTTTAGGACTTAGTTGGTATTTTCTGGCGATACTTTGTGGCATTTGCTGAACATTATGGATGAAAAAATTAAACTTTTATTTTTCCACATAATTTTTTATTATTATTAACAAAATACCATGGTTTCAACGCTGCGCGTCATCCTCAGGTAACTATGGTACTGGTTTAATAAAAAAAAATATTCTGAGGATAAACAAATTTTAATTTTTTCATCAAAATAAAATTACGGCTTAGCCGAAATTTGTATCAACCTATTGATAATAGTATTGGCCTTATCCGTATATAACGAGATAGATCCCCGTATTAAGGATTAGCTCTTATGGTAAGGGGGAGTAGGGGAGTACTTAAAATCGGTATTTCGTATGTGTAAACGATTGCATCTGTTGACATTTCTGTGAGGTGAATACCACAGAGATGCGTGATCCGTTTAGGTGGACGGCTTTCTGTCATAATTAATAGTGAAAGTAGCTATAAATTAAAGTCAGAATTTAAAAATTGCATTAACTTTCTCAGATTGTTGGCGTTATTAGAAAAAGAATCGGCGTTTACTTGACGCCAATCAGCATTCTTGTGTGGAACTAGCAGTAAAGTGCCGCACTCAAGTCATTGAAATTGAGTTATTTCCCATCGATTTCTATGGTACAATGTAACTATATTCATTGTTAGAGTTAATATAAGAGGAACGATAGACGATGAAACAAATAACCACGTCATTGCGAGTTCCGAAATACATCCTAAATTTCCTGTTGATTCTAAACTGACAAAATCCCAAGCTAATTTCCCTGTTGTTTTTGTCAGATTAGATTCATTTTATGCCGGTTGATTTAGTCGATATTTTGTCGAGGAACTCCGCCATATACGTTTGGGTACTGGAATCCCATGCCAAGTGATCCTCTTGGATAGTTTATTGATTTTTTTTTTCTAAAAATCGGCCCCTTACTTCTTAATGCCATCTTATTCATTTGGGTTCCGGTCTTGAAAATTTGCCACGATTAAACCGCTGCCCCTTAATATTCGGTGGCACAAATCAACCGGAGTCTGATGTGTTTGAAACAATTGCGTTTCTTCTGTCTCTCGTGCCTGACAGAGGTGGTAGCGAGGGTGCGGAGAGGGACTACTTCTGGGTTCAGTCTGCAGACTGCGACCGGCGAGGAAAGAATTCAAAAAACCGCCAGGAAATGATCCCAAAGAGGTTTGCCTCCATTTCCTGAATCACTCTCTCTGTTTAATCACCTTATTAATGTAAAAAAAATAGAAAAGCCACGTGAAAAAATTTTAAGTTGCAAACATTTCGCTTTCCTCATTTTCAATTTTATCAAATCGTTCTTTTTGCTGTTTCAACTCTACTCTTTTAAGGATATGAAGCAAAGGATACTTTTCTATTTTCCACATAAATATTTACTTAACTCAGTAACGCCTGAATTAAAAATTTCAACCGAACTTCTATCGTAAAATTCAATTTTAAAATCGATTAAATTCTGATTAATTAGGTGCAAATTTTATTCTTTTTGCACTAATAGTCTTGAGGATGCAGTCTGGTACCATGTGGTGCCGCTAGGCCTTACGGAGTCAAAAAATCGAAATTAAATATTTCGAATTTCACATGTTAATGCCAAAAACGATAAACATTTTCTAATTTTCACAAAAATGTTCATTTTCGTCCAAAATTACTCAAAAATGTCAGATCTTTCTTATAAAAGAATTTTCTTATTCTGAAAAAAGTTATTATAAATATGCTTATCAGTGTAGAACTCTCAAAATACCAAGAAAATCACAATAAATAACAAAAAGTACGTTTAGTATTTCAGTACCAGATGGTACCATATGGTACCGCTTGGCGTTAACAGGTTAAGAATAAGTGAACATGTTTCACTGCACTATAGCATCATGAGGACTAAAATCGAAGTTAACCATGCCAGAATAAATAGTAATAATTGGGTGGGAGTGGACGGAGTAGAAAAATGAACAGTATTCTCCAAGTCTCCAGGAATAGGACAATATTATCATTCGATCCCCACCCTCCTTACGTGAACAATTATTACTTAACTTCGATGTTAGTCCTGATGGTGCTGCAGTGCATTGGAACATATTGACTCCTTTTAAATAAATAGTTACGTGGAAAAGGGTCATTGCTTCATATCCTTCAATGAATTACCACAAAGTATCAGCTTCCACCATTCATTTGATTACCATTTCATTATAATTATGCTTTTGACCAACATCCATTTCTGATTGCCGTAGTGCTATCTCACTGGCGTGCCTTGCACTGAATTCTCTATTACTGTTCACTATTTACTTTACTGTAGGGAATGTACTTCTTCGTTTTGCTTGCATGTATACCGTCTCGATTGGATTCACCCCCTCATGTTTTAATTTAGCATACGTCTCACAATCTCACTTGATGGCCTTGTATTGATTCGCACTGAGTAAATTAGAATCAGTTTGTTTTGTTACTGCACACGCTAGGTGATATTATTTTACGTACAAGTATCACAATCTTCCATTACCATCTCCTCATCATGCATATACTTCATATTCAGTGATTAATTAAGATATTATTGTAAGAATGTATTCGTTCATATTTCATTTAGGCCGGTCCTGGATAGCCTCGATGACTCTTGTTCATCCTAGCGCTATGCATTTTAACGAGTGCGGTTACCTTAATGCTGTTCTTTTTGAATTATGATATCAGCGTTTGCCTTATGTCGACTCTTTTCAATTTTGGCCATAGCTTTTGGTTGCCTTGCGATTTTTTTGTATTTAATCTGATTTAAAAAACCATAGCCTACAGAAATATGGGGATCAGGTTAGTGCGGCGGCCAGGGTGTTGGCTTCCAAACCAGTCGTTCCGGGTTGGAATCCCGGCAAAGGCCGAGATTTTTCAGTGACTTTTCGATACCCTCTTGACTAATTTAAGTTTACCGGGATTGGACACGGTGATAAATTTAAGGGAGTCACTCGCAATGCACAAATTGTGCGAAAAATCCACAGAGTAAAAAATCATTCGCCATGACCGGGATTCGAACCTGGATCCTTCGATTTCCGGCCGAGTGCTCTAGCTAGTTAAGCTACAGGGGCGTGATTCTCCCTTGTGGAATTTCGTAATTGTGTCCGGTAATTTCCGAAAATTTCCACAGGAGAGAATGACCTTCGGTAGCTTAACTGGCTTAAGCATTCGGACGGAAATCGAGGGATCCGGGTTCGAATTCCGGTCAAGGAGAGTGATTTTTTTTCTGTGGATTTTTCGCACAACCCTCTTGGGTGCTTTGTGTTGGGATCTACATCTACATAATACCCTGCGAGCCACCTCTAGGGTGTTTGGCAGGGGGTGATCAATCACCAGCATGCAGCATGCATTTGGACTCCCACATGCACACCACACCGTCCAAAAAACGTCCCGTATAATAACAAACTATACTACTATATGCTGTTAGAAATAGAATATAGAATAGAAATTCAGAAACATGCATTAAGTTTTACATAGGTTAGTAGGCTACACTACAAGTCATGCAATCTATTTACGAGTTCTATTGCTGCCGTTATAATCTCATCGATCGTGGAAAAAATGACATTCGGAATCTGTCTGTTCTGCAATCTATCTCTCTTATTTTATTTATATGATCTGATCTTCCGTAGTACGTTGGCGTCCGCAAGATATGGTTAACTTCGTCAGAAAAGACACTGCTCTTGAATTTATCTAAAAGGTTTAGTCTATTTTTCAATCTACGGTCCGACAGAGATTCCCATCCGAGTTTATGTAAGAGGTCAGTTACACTAACAAGACTATCGTAACGATCTTCCATATCGTATCGTAACATGCTTCCATACAAATAAAACTACTAGTTATTAATAAAACCTACCTTTCCTTTATGGCGCAAATGACCTCAGCTGTCGGTCACCTAATTCAAATGCCATAAAGCCTGTAGAAAAATCTGCCAGATTAGATTTTTGTATAGTTCATTTTGCTGATTGGGTGAAATTTGGGCAATGAAAGGAATAAGTTACGTTTGCTAGCCGAAGTAGGATCTATAGTTATTCTAGCGACCAGTATGTAGGAATCATGCACAGTGCTTTCGTAGTAAGCTCATCATCATTCCTTTTTACGTCTTCAAGTCTTCTCTCTGACCGCTGTACGTCATATCCCCTAATTCAACGGGCTCACCCCTGGGAGATGTCTGGGGATGGATGCATGGGCGAAAACGCCCCTTAAATATGACTCACCCCTGCGCTCCCCTCACCAAGGAACCATCTAGCCCCCTTTGTTTGGGGGTTGACGGGTCGTCAGTCCCTATCAACCCTCCTCCATGCTACTCGGAGACGTAAGCAAAGCCATTTTCGTCGAACTCCCGTCTAGCGGTCCCGTCCTCCGTGCTGCTTGGTGTTATGGATGATGAGGAAATTTAATAGACCAAAACCTTTGTGATTCATTTGAATTCATGTATTTTTTCTGTTCATCTATGGTATGCCTGGATTACAATTATTATGGGTGGTGAAGCTTTAATTTTATAGAGATTTTACCTGTTAATTTGAGTTGTGTGTTGCGGTGATTCACACAAGTGCAATCGAGGATTGCCAGCTCCTTCTCTTAGATACCTTGCGGTTGTTTTCCAGTTAAGATTATTCGTAGATGACATCACGTAAATTTAATGTCGATTTATCCGATTATTTTATTTTCAAAATGCTTCAAAACGTTGAGGCAAGAAGGGTATTGCATCGCTCGTCTTTTATTATTTATTTTCTGTCCCTATTTTTAGTATCGTCAAATGTCATTCATATTATTGTAGTTCTAATATTGGTATACGGCCAACATCCCATTTTCCTGAAAACCCTATCTGTCGGCCTAATACCGGAAATGGGATGGGATAAGCTCAGGAGTGCTCTCCGGGTGCTATTGTCGAGCGCCTTTGAGCACCTTTCTCATAAATTATTCTTCGATCTTGTCCTGCTCGTGTATTCAAGCGACCAGCCCTCAAACCCCCAGGTAATCCATAAAAGCACATCCATAAGCGATTACGTTCAGAGTCTCTTCGCTATATATTACGTTCACCTCCATGTTTGACCAGCAAATGTTTGTCCCTATTTATCTCGCACCTTCAACTATCGCCTTTCTGGCTTTAACCGCCCACTACCAATGACGCAGAAGTGTTGGAGGCCAAATAATTCGAAGTAGTCATTCGTCTCCTTATTCGTCATCGTTTTTATCCTCCTCAATCAACCTTTAATAACTTGTCCTTTCAAGCTTTTAAATATTAATTCCTTTAGCAACCAAGTTGTCAGTTCTCGCTCAGTCGTTAATTATTTGATTCTTGGTTCAGTAATGTGGCACTTCTAAAGGCCTGTTTACACGGTACATTAACACTTACGGGTTAATGTCTAAATGTATGAACGCGAGAATGAACGCCAAAATGTACCGTGTAACCACCCAACTTGTGCGAATGCATGCACGGAAAATAGAACCTGTTCTAATTTGGTTCATGCATTCGTACATGTTCCGTTCCGGTCCACAAAAATCATTCACGCAAACGTACATTAACTCGTACGTGTTAATGTATCGTGTAAACAGGCCTTAAGGCCATCACGCATATCGGGTTGAATTGTATCCGGGATTGGAAATGGGAAAGGAAATTGGGATGATTTTTTTCTCTGTGGATTTTCGCATGGGTTGATTGCTATTATTTATCGAATTTTGATGTTTTACGGACTGACATTCAGTTTGCGTGCTTGAGATAATATCACTGCCACCATCTGGAGTATATTTCATTTTTGTGCTCCATGCATTGCCAAAGGTTGTGTATACGTTTTATATAGAATAAGGAGGTAAGTCTAAATTGCGAAATTCAATTAATTCAGTCTCTTCACGGAGTTATTACGGGTTAAGAGCTCCAGGGTCTTTGATGGCTTGACATATGGAATAAATATCAAATATTAGAGACTTAATTATTAAATATCAGTTTTCTTGGAACTTGAGGTGCGGTAGAGGTACCTATGTTTCATGCCATGCCTATTTATAATTGACTGTTTTTACCTGTGGTAGTCCCTGATTATTTCGTTCCACTACGAAATCATGACCAATTAAATAAATTTTGTTCATTTACGTTGGATTAACGTGGTCATAGATTTTTATACACAATAGTTTGCAAATTATACCAATTCACACCGTAGACCGCTACTTTCAACATATTTGTAGTTTCACAATTTGTATTCAGAGAAACGTTCCAGCCGCCTTATAACGCCCTGAACGGTGTCTCGGTGCACCGCCTTGCATGTGCTACCGTCATTTTTTTCCACCTGTACGGTGGTCTGTTTATTCACTCATCCCCGCGCCTCGGATATCATATTCAACAAGTTTTTTCCTCTCCCTCTCTCAGCGGGAGATAAAGAATGTAATTCCATTGGAGAGGAAGACCTGTGCCTCTTCGCGCTTATTACTTCCCTCACGATCTCCACGACTCGGCGCGGCGGCGCTATTCTTTTCACGATGACTGAATCCACTCACTTATTCCTTCCTTTTTTCCCTTCTCTACATTTCCCAGAAGTTGATTAGATGGCTTAGCAGGCGTCTGCTCTGGGAAGCGGTTCTTAAACAATAATCTATTTTGATCTCTCATCTCTTTCTGCTGCGATATCTAGTACGACTTATCTCTCACAAAATTCCGCGTGAATTAAGAGTAAGCATCACTTCGACTCCACCAGTCATTTTACATGACAATTTTTTTTTTAATGTAAGATATCATGTCAAATTTTCTGGGTGTGTGGAGCAAGTAAAACCTTTACTCATTATTTGCCTGCGTATAAAAACTTGAAATTTGCTCTGAAGGCATGCTTTTAGCCAAGGAGGTGATATTCAGCATGTGAGGTATTCAGCAACCCCTGAAATTTCTTGTTTCACAAAAATGTTGTGTGCGATGTAACTTCCTACCGAGTAATCATAACGAACCTTTGTCAACATTAGCATGTATCTGGATATTGATAAATTTACCTCAGTATTTTTTTCACGTGTAAAATTTGTATGCTTGAGATAGGGTAAATGTTGATTATGGTTTACCCTGTATACTCTTAAAGTTTAAAATTGATAATACGTGTTAAATGTGTGATTCGAGGCGATGGAAGACACAACCCGACCGATCAAGAGGGAAGGACGAGTCCTCTTAAGGGGTTGTCCTCAGCGCGTTTTCTCAAGAGCAGTCTGATACCAGCGTCGGATTTTCATCCACTTTTCTTTCCATTTACTAATCTTTACTATTAGTGCAAATAGCGAAAGCTGTCGGTCGCCCCCTCAAAGTACCATACCATGGAAATACGTACAGCAGTGGCGGAACTAGGAATATGCCTTGCCGGGGGATGGGTTGGCCTGGGGTGGCGACCCCTCCCCCCGGGCAAAACTGTTAAAATATTTGAAAAATGACATGACAGGAAATATATTTTACTTCATTTTGGCTCTAAAAATTGTGCTTTAAGCAGATGCAGTTATTATACGTCAAAAATAGTCAATAGGTTTTAATATTTTTTTTATTTCTCTGAGGCTTTGGGGGGGACCTATCCCCTCATCCCCCCCATAGTTACGCCACTGACGTACAGTGTTTGTAACTTGGTGGCCCATGCGCAGACGTTTTGGGCATGGACGAGTCTAATTTGGATAAGTACCGTCACTCGGGAGTGTAGGTGATGAATGCCACTGTTGCTTAGAAGTTGACTCCTGTCGAGGTATTCGAGTCCTATGCTTGAATCGCCCTCAGGAACTCTTCGCTTCCCCTCTGAAGTTCTCCCACCACAGCCGCTTTCCCCTTCGCTCGATGGAGTTCTGTGCATTCAGTGGCCAACAGTTTTTGACCAGACTCCCCCGAATCAAATTTTTTTCTATAAACAACCCTGTGCAAAAATAATCCCTGATACATATAAACCGAATACATATAAACCGAAACGTCGGGATAAAAGGTTTGCATCATTTTGACCTAAACTCCAAGATACTTTTGATCATTAAAAAATAGAGGTCAAGACAAGGAAAAGGCAAATATAACTATTTAAACATCATATCAAATTTTCATTTTTTCCGCTAACTTTGGTGCGGTCACCGGAGCTGTTCCTTGAAAGGGATGGAAAAAGATGATACTTTGGGCAATTACATTTGTGACGGAATTACCATTAGAGAAAACTTAGGCCGTATGATATTTCGATAAAATTGTAAAATACAAAAAAATGTCAAACTCCTCACTAAGCATGATCAAAAAACATTTATGAAGGTGATTTTTATTTACAGAAAAAAATTAATTATCGAAATACCTTCTAAATATTCCCAAAATTAACATGTGACGGAATTACTGCCCGGTCAACCTCCCTAAGTGTAATGATTTCAAACTTCTTCATAACCATGTTAATCGAAGTATAATTTGAAAAATTTTAACAAGGCTCTGAACAATGTTTCAAATACTGATTTCATAAAATTAGATCATTCAACTGTAGATTTATCAAGATGAAACATTTCCAGCCTAAATTTTAAATTGAGAGAAAAAGTTGACATTAAACCCCTTCCACTTCGATTAATTTTCTGAATATCGTACTCCTATTATCTATTTATTTTTTCTATGGTTCTCTTTTAAATGGTAGGTAGTGAAATGATATTTTGTAATTTGTAATAAACGCAGAACCGTGAAATAAAACGTGATTATTAAACATGGAGAACACAGCTATCGCTACTCGAATAAAATCATTTTAATCCTTCCAATGCATCATGTTTCATGAAATATGAATAATTCATGCATAATTTGTATGTTTTAACATATTTCAGCTTTCAAAATACATAATTATATTTTCCAAAATCTCCATTCTTCATCATAGCGTCTTCCTCTCTTGAAATTCCTTGTAAACATAAAACACCAAAACATGCTCTAGTTCTCCATCATATCCACTCCCCTTAATTTCCCTAAATTGCCACACTGTGACTACTGACAGATATTAAGCTGAAATGAATTATTTTGCAATGTACTGTAGACAGCCGAATGGCTGGGAACAGTAAAAAGGAAAAACTTGGAAATTTCGGCGTGGCGTGGCATAGCGTTTTCAGGTCGAAGAAAAAAAAACAACCAGACGCGGTGGCACCGGAAGAATGGAGATTTTGGAACCTCCACACCGCGGAAACCTACGCAGTCAAATTATATTTTCCCTCTAAATAGTTCTATAATTATGAAAATCCGATAACGTGATACATTCGTCATTACGCGGTTTGGCGTCGAAAGTTCATGACGAGTTAGACTCGTCATTACTGCGCAAGGTGTTAATGCTCTGTTGCTCAGGCTGAAATACCTTGAGTGATAAATAAGTTATCCCGCCCTCTTCCTTCCTCGTATCTCCGTACACGGCCTCCTTCTCTTAGTTCTCTTCTCTCGGCTTGTCACTCTCCTCTTGTCGCCGCACTCAAAGCCAGTTACGACTCCCCCCTGTCTACTCTCCCTTGCCCTTGAAACAATAACCCTGCCCCCCCACCAAGTACACCTCCCCTCATCCCTCGACGCTCATCCCCGGGGTTTCCCCTCTTCCTTGAGTATACTGCCTCACTTCCGCACAATGAGTCCCGCTTGCTTCCTTCCGGTTTTCTCGTGCCTCACTGCTTCAAGCTTTATTTATCTCCCCGTTTCGTTTAAATTCTCCGTAAACGAAAAATTATGGCTTTTATTACGCCCGCAATGTTATGTAAATACTGGCTTTCACTCTCTGGGGGCTCTGATCCCATTCGGTCTTTGATGGTCATTCTGCCAGGTCTCACAATTTTTACCTGCCGTTTGTTCCTTAATAATAGTTGTGTTTCGGTGATATCTAGCCTGCTGAATTTGTATCTTGATTTGATACATAATTAATGAATGCAAGAAATTCTTTTGTTTATACCATAAATATGTGATATGTTATACCTACTGCACTTATCGTGCATTGTTTGATGTTAAATGTCAAGTGTAAATAGAAGTCATTGTTATTAAAAATCCTAGCAATACCAAACAGTACTGGGTCTCCTGGATTTTTCACTGCTGCAAGGTGTGGAATAATGGATGCAACAATGACTTTGGTGCCATTAACAAGCTATTCCACGATGTTCAAATTCCTCATAACCATCAATTTTTTAACCCCCAAGTGCCCCCAAAAATTTAAGACATAGAGGGAGTTTGCGACGCTAAATTTTCTATTTATACAGTGTTTCGACAATTTTTCCTAGGGTTTCAGACGATTTTAGAGGAGTCGATTCTGTGACTTTTTTCTTATATATCGACTCTTTCATCCCAAACATTTGTATGAATCAGTCTGTTATTCAGTGGTCAGAGGTGGCTTTTATAGTATATAAGCGTGTTCCAGTGTGCGTAAATCTCTCGGAACTTCCATCGGGTTAGTAGCTGGAATGCTGCCAACGTTTCGATGTCCGACTCGACCATCGTCTTCCGGGATGATATTCAATAAGCCCTTTAGATGATCGGCGAATTACCGCTTTTCTTTTAGCTCTGTGGAAGAATTTCAGAGGGCTGATAGAAACGAAGGGCTTCATCTTCTGACCAGCTGGTAGTCCCGAGAGCTTTTCACCAAATCTTTTCACTGGGAAAGCACCCAGTCCTACATCATATGTTTCAGTGCGTAACACCGATTGTGCGTAATCACGCGCGGCAGCTATGTATCTACAAGGTCCGAGGACATGGCGGTTAAGCGTTATTTCTGTTGCCGTTTCGCGCGCATTTTATTCGGTGGCGACAGTGTGGCTTTCGCCATGTACCATAGTGGAAGTGGTCTTTTTTAGTTGACAATCGTATCGCATGCGTTAAATGTGGGGTTTATAGGATTTTTTGGCTCATTCACGTATTTACTGCCGTGTATTTCCTCGTAAAAAGTGAAATTCGATTACTGGTAGCGCCGCTAGTGGCGATTTTGAAAACTTATTTTAATTCGCGCGGAGCGACAACAATTTTAGCGGCGGACCTGGAAACCCTCTGATGTGATATTTTTTGAGAAATACATAGGTAAAATTTTCTAATGACAGATACATTGAAAATTTTCACTGGTTGTACTTTAAAGTCCCTGGAAATATCGAGATGATAGCTTAAACTTTACGGGAGTAAAAAGTCAACAGAAAAAGCCCGTCGAGAGGAAGGCGTGTTTCCTCTTAAACGACTTAATCACACCACGCCTACAACGGCGAGGACTTCGCGGGGTTGGAGGGAGGTTACATCGAACAAAGAATTTAATGCACCCGAAGCTAATGACTGGCAGGGAGCAGCAGAGAGAGAACCCGTAACCCAGTTCGACGCACAAAAGAGAACTATGGGGGAAGGGGAAGGTTCTGCACGTGAAAACATCGTCTCATTCCCTCCAACCACTTGCACCCCAGGGGTTCGTTTTCGCGGAGAAAGTTGGTCAAGGAGATGGTTTCGAGAGCTACACTTAGGGATTTAACATTGCGCTGCACTTCTCCATCAAGCGAGAATATGAGCTGGAGCGGAATCTGCTTCGCCTTTAGCATTTAAAGAGGCTTTCGATACCGCGATTGCGATTAATTAATCAAAATTTGTCCTGGATACCTGTGCCCTTCTAAACTATCATTAGCGTTTAATTCAATTATTTATCAGTCTTTATTGCACGAACTTGGTTAAACATGAGACAAAATAGTAGAGACAACTTGATTGGCTCTAGCGTGAGACATGATCGTAGGGTCCTGAAGAGAAGTGGAAGAAAAGTACCGAGAAGGATGGTCTCAGATAAAATAGGAAGACAATATGTAGAGGACTGATTGAAAAACGGAAACTGGACTATCCCCCGAGATAGACAGAGTAACTTAACTCTGTTCATGTTAAATGTGAGTATCCAATGGGGCTCGGGTTGGTGTGGTGGCTAGAGTGTTGGATTCCCACCCCGAGGGCTCGAGTTCAAATCCAGGCGGTGGCAGAGAATTTTCAGAGATTGCACGATCCCTGCTTGAATTATGTGTGGAGGGCATTTCAAGCGCAACACTCCGTCCGTCGGATGGGACGTTAAACCGTGGTCCCCTTGCCGCCTTTCGTCAAGAACAGGATAAAGCCAGCGCAGTGTTTCTCTCCACCCTTCCATCCATATCATTCCCTCATGGCGCAAATGACCTAAGCTGTCGGTCACCTCCTCCAAATACCATGCCTTACTTATGTCATATCATCTCTCATGAGTATGCAACTCTCCATTTCGACCATTAGTATTTATAATTAATTTCGCAACCAATTTATCGCTTTAATTTTACCTTAAAGACTTAAAATTATCAGAATATATAGAGTAGACATTTTTTTACATTTACCCGAATCTCAATAACAAAAATATTACCCAAGAGAAAATTCTTAGGTAAAACATTCTAATTTGAGATGAAGGCAAATTTTGGAGAGGGTCTACTCTGTTTACCCTTAAAGTGTCAAGATGATAGAGAGCAGGTTTTTAAGGTTCAATACGTCAGGATAAAAGGGCCATCGAGTAGGAGTGATGGGTCTTCTTAAGAGGACGCATTATCTTCCTCTTGGCCGGTTTTTTGGTGACGGATTACTTCCTTAAAAATTTTAACTCTTTTTTTAAGGGTTAGCAGAGGCCAGCATTTTCCTGAATCTCACTTTTGAGAATTTTACCCTTTATCATTGCTTTACTCTCTGGGACACGTTTTTTTATTCGTGATACAGACAAATTTTGAACTGTGTGTACTCAGACCACCCTTAAAATTTCCAAAAAAAACGCAAGTTTTACGTGAGTGATCCATTACAAAGTAACACTGGTCGTTAAGGAAGCATGCGGGATCATAATGATGTGGCATTCATTGGTATCCAGGCGTGAGTGATTGTAAATTGAGCCATTAATTAATTTCATGGCTAAAGCTTGCATGAAATGAATAAATGGCTTATCTGAATTTGTCTGGCGATAGTTTTAAAGATATACTTCAAATGTTAAATCATGTATGTCAGAAATTAACTGCGAGGTAAAAGGTAACGTTATCATATTTGAGGCACTGTGTTGTTTTATCAAAGGAATCTTGTCATTGAAATGTAACCCACTTTCCATCGTCTGATCAATTTTATATTTTCACGATTGCTTGCTTCTGATGGCAATAGAATATTAAATTACCAGACATGTGAAATTTTGTTCCATTGTGTTCTAATTAATTAACGTAAGTCCCATGTGGAAATATAGTTATAAAATTTCCCAATAGAATGCGTCAGTCTTAAATTTTTTGGCGGAAATTTCTTTAGAAGCTCTGGTTTAATCGATTACATGATTCAATAAAATTAAAAAGGATTAAAAAAGCACGCTTTTTCCAAAAAGAGTGTAAATACTCTAAAAATTAAAAAAATAAGCTTTCCATAATTTGGAGACTAAAGAGTGGGTGATGATTATGCTAAGGTAAGGCGTTCCAATCGTTTGTCATCTAGCAAGCTATTCTTCACTAATGTCTAGTAAACTTTATCGGCACCCACGCTTAATTATCCGAGTGAAAAAACCTTTTTTTTCTACTTTTTAGAATATTTTTTTACTGTTTTTGGAAAAAGCGTGTTTTCAATCTTTTTTATTTTATATTTATTATCCAATTTTTATTGGTGAAATATGTTTCAGCGTGTTTTTTTCTTTTTTTGAAAAGCTGTGTTTTTATCATTATTTTTAGCTACTTCATCCTTACGCATTTACGCATGTAATTGAGGCTCTTGCCTTCGGAGGGAGGAGCCTCTCTAAGAGCCTCTTTTCGGCTCCTCGTGAACACGCCACCGTCGGGATAGCCGCACGCGTCGTGATCAATGACGCCGCAACTTCCAGCTGAGTGGAGTGTGCAAGGGAAACAAGTGGGTGAGTGGAGTAGGCCGTGGAGAGTAGAGAGGTGTGGGGAATAAATTGGAGCTCTTGATAGGCCTCCGTTCAGTGCAGTGTCGGCGTACTGTTGAGTTGCGGGGATAGTAGCACAATGGCACGCATGAGATGGGATTGAGCGTTCATGTTAAATTACCTATGGAGTTTTAGAAATGTAAATACTGCCTGCCCCCACTTGGCAAAACTTAAAGAGTTTCTGTGAAATAAATCGACTGACTCAGTAGCCGAATACTTGAGGTTTGGGTATGTGTAAAATCCAGAAGTTTATTTTGTATTAAATTCAAATAAATTACTTCATTCATTCACACGACGCCTTAAGCGCAAACATGCAAATAAATTCAGAGGTAAGGAAAGAAAGGGATAGGAACGTATAATAGAAACAGGACGAGGACAACGGTGCTACGATTAAATATTTTAGTCATTTCTTTTATTTTTCTTTAAAAAACTTTTTGTGTGATTAACATGATTTTATTCTATATTCATACGTATCTCAGTGATTTTCCGTAGGTATATCAGTCGTAAATTGTTTGCTTTATCTAATTCGTCATGACAAATAAACGTATTTATTGTGTGTACTAATTATGAATTACAACAATAATGTCAGTTTAATGGAGCATTTCATTCATTTGAAAAAACTCAAGGGTAGATTAAGTAACACCTTTGAAACAGCATTCCTCTTAGAAATGTATATTTCTGCAATGCAACATCCGAAATTATTCTAGATTCGATGGTGCAAAGCAAGGATGTCGAGTATAGGTAGTGCGTTTCGTTATTCATCCTCGTAATGAAAATGAATAGAGGTGCTGATTTCGGTGTTATCCTATGTTTCTTTAGGGAATTATTAATGTGTAAAAGTTCGTGTAGCCACTTAATGTATCCCTAGTCTTGTACGGGAAAGCTTGACTCTCTCCATATAAATGCTTCTGTCGTATATTAGCCTTATAATGAAGTTGGTGATATTTTCAGCTTCAGTCATCCTTTTTCCATTGACATCAAACGTCGTGACAAACAAAAAGCAACGCCAACAAGTGAATTCGCAGCATTCACTCTCAAGATTGTCAGACCCGAAAACGCAAGATGTTGAAATAATTCGGCAGACGGTAGGGAAAGATAAGTGACGATATAAAATAGTCTTTTTCATTCATCTGATGTCCTTAAATTTAAAATTTAAAAAATCGAAGGTGACCACCCCCTTTTCTTTGGGGTTCTGCCTTATGAATTTGTTTAGAAAGACCCGGTCCTTGGTATCACTCACTGTTGTGTTAGTAACCACGAACCACGTTGGACAGATACGCGAGGTCAAGGTAAAGAGATGAGACCCTTGGCTAGAGTCAGTGACGTCATCAACTTATCTTGGATGGGGTCATGGTCGTCGATATTTCGCCGCGAATAAGTCTGGCAGAATACGGGCCGGAAAGCGGAAAAATACGGATGTCTTTACTTTTCGAACTCAATCGATATCGGCAAAAATGAAAAATTATAGTATACTGTGTGCATATATATTACTACCGTAGTACCAATTTTTTATGGATACTTTCAATTCGATTAGTTGAATATACTATCAACTGCTGGTTTATTTGCAAATTCAAACTGGCTTGTTATCGTGATCACTTCTTTCGCTGACGTTATACAAGGAATTTCAGCCCCGACACGATCCGCTAGTTCCTCGCCAATGTTTATGAAGCGAATGAACGTCCGAACCGTGAAGATCCTATCCATCACATCGCGGCATGCAACTGGCACCTGCACGCGCACTTGTCGGAACCGTGGACTGACTGCCCTCCCTCACATCCAAAACGATGCGTTACTTACGCCCCCTAAAGTTTCATCCTACCCCTGAGAGGGGTCCCATGCGCCTCACCAAATCTAAGAGACGGCAGAGACTCCGGGGAGGGGGGTATAATAGAGGACCTCCCCATTTAACCACTCCTCTTCGTAGGGAGACGGTAGCGT
This sequence comes from Ischnura elegans, assembly GCF_921293095.1. Taxonomy (NCBI): domain Eukaryota; kingdom Metazoa; phylum Arthropoda; class Insecta; order Odonata; family Coenagrionidae; genus Ischnura; species Ischnura elegans. The sequence goes on from NC_060252.1 coordinate 68,420,918, forward strand.
CTACGGACGCGTCTCTCGTCCATACCCCTTACCGCCAGGGTTCAAGCTTCCTCCGTACCCCTACCCCCCGAAAATCTACAGCGAGCGTGCCTCAGCCCCCCAAACTTCCCCCCACCTTGTGCCTCCACGCGCTTCCCGCCATAACCCCCTTGCCAGCATTCGCCAGGATCGATAGTCGAATGGAGCATGGCACGCATGCATTTGACCGCCCCCTCGCGTAGTGCGCGCTTCCTCCCCCTCTCCTGTACATTGCTAAAGGGGGGGGCGGTGTTTGGGGGGGCGTGGTGGAGTGTGTTGCCATGCAACGGGCTGGGACGCGCACGGTGCGCGCGCTTTCTACGCAACAACCGTGCGCCCATATGGATTTGCTGCAAATCCTCTTTATTGTGGTTCGATTTCACCGAATCTAGGTGAGAATGCGTGAGGGCTTTGGAAGAGGTAATTGTCCGTGCCCTAATTAGAATGAATCACAATTGTGTCCTTAAATTTATTGAAGGAAGTACTATGAACAGACTAGTAAACGTAGTTTTATCGATAATTGATAAATTTTCAAAACCGAATTGGTGAAAATATTCGGTTTCGAATTAATATTAAGCCTCAACGCGTATTTGATGGTGTGCATTTTGTGTACAGCAATGGAAAGCTTTTTACAGCTTTAGTATTTGTTGACTTCAATCCCTTGTTTTTGTGGGTTAAATTTTTTTTTTACCTTGTACATGAATTAAACCGTGTCCTCTCTTTTTGATGATTCTATCGAGATGGTGGTGTAGAATTTTGTTGTAGCTGAAAAAATTTATGTTAGCATTCATGGACCATCCTTTTCAGACTTTTACTGGTTTTAAATTAGGTCATTGATTTAAATGACTGTTTAGGGTCATTCAATGGCCACAATAAGGTATGATGCGTAACTATAATACACCGTGGTAATGATAATAATGACTAAGATTTGAGGATTGAATATGTGTCCTTCGGTTAAAATTTCTGTTTTGATTTCTCTCATAATGAGTCCTGGGTAAGCCTCGAGTAGTTTGCTAAAGCTCGGTATCTCTACAAAGTTCAATATAATGTGTCTTTATGGACTACAAGTGCTGCATTCATTGTGATGAGATTTGCCGACGACAAAATTGCCCATTTTAGTATGCATAAGTAATACTTTTCTCTGGGTATTCATTCTTAGAAGGCTTGCTACAAATGATATCAATGATATCTTCCCCTTGGCTAAAATTGCGTAGTTATCATGTTGTCTACATCTATATAATACCCCGCAAGCCGCCTAAAAGGCGTGTGGCAGGGGGTGTTAGGACACCAGCCATTTACACATAAAAAATGAAATGCTCTAACGAAGTTGAGACTGGCGTTTATTAAAGGTCTTTATGGTTCGGGGAATAAACGAATTCCGTTTTCTATCCGTTCGGCAAAACATCTCTTAATTTATTGCTTCTATCGAACCTGGAAATATAGTGTGGCTCAAATATTATGTTCTCTGTGTCGCCCCTAAAGATATCCATTCTCATTTGTTCAAGCAATCTAAGCCTAGAGCGCAGCCTCCATGTCTCAAGCGGCTCCCAGTCTAATTTGCTTTACATCTGAGTAACGCTGTCTGTACGTCTGTAGCGGTTTTTGACGAACCGCGCAGCCTTCATTGGTATTTTGTTCAGATAGCTGATTAAGTCTCTTTGCACGCGGATCAAGTCTCGTTGTCATGTCGAAAATGTGACTGACATTAAAGCAGCAGGCTTCTTAGATACTTCCTCCGCCTTTTCCTCGTGGAAGTTCATGGACTTTACCTCAGGAGATGTGAATGCACGTTTTCCTTATCTTGTAAGGATTCAAAAGGTAAATTAGCTTCCTCCCTGCTCCCATTACGTGGGAAAACTGAGGTTGATGTGGTATTGTGGTGGTTTCACCTTTCCCTCCTTTAGACCCTTGACTCAATGGAGTTGGTATATCCCCAGTCGTTCGGTTGCGCTATCTTTTTATGTGAGGGATGGTCGGTGTTCGCCACAGTGTCCTTATAGCCGTTCAATCAGTCACCATCACTGCTTATGCGTTACGGGTAGTAATGTATCTCGCACACCTCTTCTGTCACGTACCTTATAGTTGATGGTTGTTAGTCGATCGTTTCTTTTAATGCTGGATATCTATATGATGGTATTTTTGCCTTTAATGGATACTGGAAACTAAATATATTTTTGCCCTACTTATATGTGACTATTTAGCTGTAATTATGAGCCGCGATCCACTAGTTTTGAAATCAAATCAATAAAAAACCCCTTCAATTGAACTCAATAATTATATAAAGAATGGTATAGATATGGAAAAAATTAATAGGTATATGAAATGGAATAATTTATAGTGAACGCGCTGTCGTGATCCTTGTAATTTTTTGTGCAAGCATAGTATATTTTGTGCGAAGGTGCTTTCATTTGCTGTTTTTTAGTTTATGCATTTTTATAACTTGTTAATGAAACTGATTGGCAATATTCAGCACTAAATGCCCACGTGGATAAAGTCCACTGCGGTAAAAAAAAATTTAACTGTGCAGGCATGATATATGTTGTGCTCAAGTTTGCATTCAATGTCTTTCAGTTTATAAATCGATTGTTGTTACTCTCCTGCTTCATTTTTGCGCTTAAATTTTTATCAACAGACATAAGCATTGTGTACATTTGATTCCAGTTGCAAAATTTTGGTTATATTGACGAAACTTAGTTAATTACATGGACATCTAATAGCGAAAATTATAATTTTTTAATGATTACATATGAAATATAAAATCGCTGGTCAAAGGGCTTGCTTTAATGACATTTATAAAAATAAGTCTTGTTTATCATTGCGATTTGCTGGATGTGGGGAAAATTCTTATGAGCAATACTTTGTTTATGAGTATTTATCCCTCTTTAAGTAGGTCATTGATTTGAGCTATAAACATTTTCGTAAGTTTACAGGTAAATAAACGTTATGTACCTACTACGAAATCGTATTTTTCTTGTGGCTCCGTTTTTATGAGCAAGCATGATATATTTTGTGCAAAGGTTTGCATTCGCTGTCTTTCGGTTTATGTATCGACTGAAATTGCTCTCGTATCATATTGTATGTGCATATTAATTAATGCATATTTCTATCCGCTCATATAGAGTCGATTTTATTTTTAATTGGACAATTGGAAAAGGCTTCTTTACTTCCTTGAGTGGATATAATAACCTGTAAAAAATATGTATGCATGGAAGAATAAATTATATCATATTATAATTATTATATTCCTTTTGTTTTATTATTATTTTTATTATATTATTATATTAGTCGTTTCCAACAATCTAATCAATTCCGAGTATTCCCTCTAGGAATCACCGTCTAACAATTGAATTTAGTTAATAATCGCGGCGTAGAACATATCGATCGACCGAAAATCGAAATTGACGAGTCACCAGATGTTCCGCGACCATTATAAGCGGAGGTCTCATTAATACAGACATTCCGCGGGGAAATACAGATTTTTTTGTAAGCGGCGTAATTAACATGCGAACATCTGTTAAATCCACAGACGCTCTTCAACGAGAAAGGTATTTCTTTTTTTTCATCCCTCACATTTCATTTTTTAACGAGCATCACTCTTTTCTCTCTTTGCATTCTCAAAAAAAATCCGCGAATGTAGGTCGTTGCGATTTTTGCCTCTTCTCTCTTTCGCGCGCGGGCACACTCGAAAATTCCTTCTCCAACCCCCTCCCCTTTCTCACCCCCCGCCATCGCTCAGTTGAGCGCTCCTCTGCCCTCGTTTGTTCCTCTCCGTGATACTCCTTTGTTTTTTCGTGCCTCCTCTCTACCATGCAAATTTCTCCGCTGTTTCTCCTTCATCTTTTTTTCAACGTAATTTACCTCTTCTCCCCGCAAAATGCGATTCGTGCTCATGTCTAAGCTGTGTAATCGTATTAAAAGTGTGTTTTCAGGCCTTATCTAGTGGAAGTATAACGTATGAATGAAACTGATTGGCAATATTCTGGAGTAAGCGTCCTCATTTTTATACTACACATGGCTATGGCAAGCGGTTGAGTTATTAAACTAAGTGTGGGGAATTAACAGTTAGTTTCTATGATCGCTGCTTGCCTTAATTAGCATAAAATTCTTTTTTTGGGTGAATGTACAAATTTTCTTTATTATATTAATTTGTTTCAGTGTTTGAGTGTATTTAAAATAAGGGTAATCAGGGAAAACGGGCGACTGTTAAAGAATTAAATATACGTTAGGTGCACCAGGTTAAGTAAAATTGGCGAGGAGCTAATGAATAATTGGATTTGGACGAATGTTACCGATGTACTAGAGCGAGGAAAAACTATCTCGATAGATTTTATGTCGCCATTTTCAGTCTTAGAGAAAATATCATTCTATTCTAATGGAGTGATATTCTTAGACAAAATTCTGACGATGGATATTCAATCCCGGCGTGTTGTTTACCCATATTAAAACCATAATACTTGGAGACCTGAGTGCCTGCAGCTTGCGTGACCATACTGTGATTTGTGCTGGTTACTGAATGGTTAAATATTTTTCATTTTCACTTTATTAATCTGCAAATCCTTTAATATTTTTCCCTCCGCTACAAAGTATGGACGCTAGATAAACATGAAATCCTCTATTTTTTTCCCCTAGTTTTATCCATCATTACCGCGAAATATTTTTCATCCGCCACGTCTATCCTATTTAGCAATCATTGATGAGACCACTTGTTTTAAGACTGATAACTTGTTGATTTTCAGACTCTTTGAAAGATAAAAAGATGGAAATATTTGATTGTTAGGATAGTAGGACAGAAAATGAGGGCCTTTGCCCTATTTTTTCGTTATTTTCAAGTGTTATATGTTTATTTTTTGAGTAGTTTTACTTTTTAAGATCAATTGTAAATAATGGACCAACGCCTCTGTTTTTCCCATGTAATTATATTCATTCAATTTTTCTCTGTGCCTTGAGTTTGTCTGCATGAAATATTTGTACTGCTATTCACTATTTCGTAGTGGCGGAGATTTTTTGTTATTTTTGGATTGTATTTGGGTAAAATGTGGGTCACATGGTATAAAAAAATAATCCCCTAGTAATAGCGTTTTCTTCTTGAATAAACCTCTTACAGTAATAACCGCAATGTTTATCTCTTATTGACTCTTCAGAGAGCATAACTTAATGCTAAACTGTTGTCCAAACTAATTCTTGAGGAACCATGGCTTCAATTAATTGTTTAATGACAATCATGGTAAATATGTGCCTCCTTTGAGTGATGGATGTAATTTTAAGTAACATTTGAGTTCCAAATTGTGAATATTTTCTAGATAGTTGAAATTTTTAAAATGCATCGAAATCTTCAAATTGATGTCACAAGTCCATACTTCCTGATATCATCACAGAAAATTTGCCAAATGTATGCCAGATGATAACAAATTGTGATGCAGTAAGCTTCTAGGTACAAATCTACCGTAAGGATGTAAATTTGCCTTCTCAAGGCTCCCACTCTTACCCCTTTCAAATTTTGCCAATTTTCCGACAGCTTTTAGTAGTTTGTGATGGAGCGGGTGTCTAGAAAGAAAAAAGTGTAAATAGGGTTAATTTGTTGGTAATATTTCCTTTTCCTAGCTCCGCTCCATATTTTTTGTCATGTTAAACTTTTATCTCCTTGCCACTTCTCATCTATTACTTCTTGTCTTTGTTTTCGCCACTGCCTATCATATCAATCAACAGCCTATATTAAAATTTAAAATCATTTCTTGAGTATATATTTTACCGTATCTAACTTAATATTCCGCAGATTTGTGCCTGGGTCCATACAATATCAATATATAATCTCTTAAATATGACGACTTTGGTACTCCAGGGGTCTATCCTTACAAATTAATTAAAGAACTGTTTCAAAGGTATGTTGATAAATTATCGACTTATTAACACCTCACAACCTTCCTCCGGATAGGAATACGAAGAAAGAAATTACGAAAAACATAATTAATTAGATTACAAAAAATGTATAATCCTAAATTTTATTACGCTGCGAATTTCGCCAATTTCGTTCTAGCCTTCCCCAATTTGTGATCAAGTGGTTACCTGTGACTTAAAAAAATCAAAAATTGGACCCTTTTTACCACCCGTGCCTTCTCTATACTCCCACCCCTACCCTTTCCAGCGCCGCTCCAGTTTGTCTGCCGCTATCTAGTTTCCTCTCAGCTTCCCCCGTCTCCACTCCAGCTCCAGCGTGAAAAACAACAATCGCTAATAAAGCGCTAATTGTCGGAAAGGGGTTCCAGAAAAACTACCAATGAAAATATGTTCATACAGTGCATCAAAAGCAAACGCTTTAATCTGAAAATTTCAACGAATTATTAAAAAAGTGTATTTCATTTTTTCTCTTTTCTGGTTGAAAGGAATTTTGTTTGTCGTATTTGGTATTTTAGTTTATATAGCAGTTCGCATAGTAGTGAGTATAGTTTGGCAAGTTTCTTCTTAAGCTTTCTCCTAGAGTCCAAATTTTTCAAATGATATACGTTCAACTTGACAATTCCTTGAGCAAGTAATTTATTATTATTGTAAATGATAAAAATTCCTCCTCTTATTAAAATAACAAATATCCTCGGTTAATCACTGGCCAGTCACAAGTTTGTCGTTCCTTTTGAAAATTCATAGAACAATAAATTTATCTTATTATTATTATTGTGAATGATAACAAATGCATTTTCCTCTCATTAATTTACAATTTCCTCGGTTAATCTCTATCCAGTAACAAGTTGTTTGTTCCAATTGAAAATTCATAGATTAATAAATTTATTCTTGTTATTATTATGAATGATAACAAATGCATTCCTCCGATTACTAATTTCCTCAGCTAATCTCTATCCAGTGGCAAGTTGTGATTAAGCGGGCTCCTAGAAACAAAACAAATGCGAAGAGAGACCCTTTTGTGCCGCTCCTTCGGTGTACCCCGTACCCTTTCTCCTCGCACCCTTCCTAATACGGTTCCCCTCCCTTGTTTCCCCACTTTGGCCCCTTCCCCCCGCGTGCCCCTCGGCTTCCCCCCTTGCGGTCCCGCACTCTTCCTCCGCCACGCTGCTTCGATCAATAAGCGAGCATCGGACGCGGGCCCGCGCCCGGGAAACCCTCTCTTCCTTCCCCTTCTGCCGCGCGATCTCCGTGTCCCTTGTCCTAGCGATTCGCCCTCCACCCCACAGATGGCGGGCTCTTCCAGTTAACATGGCGGGCCGTGTGTGGTTTTGGAGGTGCCTCCGTCGTTCGCGAACAAGTGTTGTATATGCCCAGGCCTTGTTCGTAGGTGTTGCTGTTCGAAACGGTCATCGTTGGTTTTGGTCGTCGGTTTGGTTTCGATGTCGATAACCATCATCGACATTTTTTCCTACGGTCAAATGGGGTTTTAAGGGTGGGAGACCGCACCTTCAACCCACGGATTATGTTCCAGAAGAAAATGGAGAGAAAAGTAATAATCAACGTGATATTGAACTACCAATTTATCTCTCAATTTTATTTTGTAATTCCAGAGATATTCCAGTATTCGTTCCTCGACTCAATTTTTCGAAGGAAATTCTTCTAAATCTCCGTTACCTAAGTTTAAGGGTAATTCATATAGAAATGATCATCGTTGGCTTTGGCCATTGACGATGGATCATTGGTTTCCGTTGTCGATTGCAGACTTTGACTTATTTCGGAAAGTCTGGTGGCGCTGTGAGAAGGAGAACATACCCATCAACCATTCATAATTCTGAAAAAATTGAAAATCAGTTATATTATTATCAGTTTCTGACGCAAGTTTTTACTTCACGGTTCAATGTGCGATGCTTGCAGTCAGCAATGAATGTTTCTCGGGCTTCCGCTCGGGTTAAAATCTCCTCCGTCGTCAACGTTTCGATAAGGGCTTTGCTCATCCTCTCCAGGGCAGTCTGATGCAGGGACCTAACAACCGGGCTTGCCCAGTGGTCTTGCCGGATGTGATTGGTGGGTACGCCTAATAACTTGGTTCTATGATTGACTGAGGTAGAACCCTTGGTCTCGGTTAAAAGTTTTTCTTTTTGCCAGCCAAATCTCGATGGCTTCTTTTACCACTCTCTCTCAGAAGCTTCGGGCGTGGTAGGGAAGTTTCGTCTCCTCCCATTTGATGAAATGGTCGTTTTTGATGGCGTCCCAGGTTTTGCCACCCTGAGGTGTCGTTGATGTTCCTTCATCCTGATTTACTATGGTCCTGCATCTTACCCCAATGCACACTTCCCAGCATTCGTGCGGGATTCTATACACGCCCGGAACCTTGATTCCTGCGAGATCCTAATCGTGGAATAGTCAGTCGTGAATCTTTTGTGATGGAAGATGGACGGTCTTGATATTATTTCTACCCAGTATCCTTGAAATCTTGCGCATGATTTTCGCGTGTAGGTATCACATCCCACCGCACCATAATTCTTGGTAAAGCAGATAGACGTTAAACATCCCTGATTAAGTTGCTACTTCGCCAATTCAACACATAGCGTTCAAGTTAGTCACTACTAAGAAGACTGCGCAAAATAACGGCTACGAAATACTTATGATTGACAAATTGGTATACTCATCAGAAGGAAGCGGATCAAGGAGTAGTTACACTCATATTTTTCAATTGAAAAGACTAGCCATGATTGAGCAATCTATACCACCGTGGTATAAAGTTTCAGCGCCCCACGCTAAAGAAAAAATAATGTGTCAATTTACCTATAATCCTAAAAGTGTGGGAGATTTACTTTTAAATTCTAAAAATGAGCGTAATCATCTGAAAATCTCTATGAATACCATATCATTAGTAAATTTCATTTTATAAAAGATGAGTATTAATACTGCTTGTGGGAAATGACCACCCGGCAGAATCCACAGCTTTAGAAAGCAGCGTAAGCTCAAATGTTCGTTCTTTTGCTCTTTTGAATATGCATTTTACTTCCGTTTGAACTTCATCCTTTGTACGGTTTCGATTATGCTCTACTGCGTATAATTCATTCGGTCGGTTGCAATGATGTTTGAATTTGTATTTTGTAATAAAATAACATAGGTGGTGGGGCCCGCACATCACAAAAATTGAGCTTTAAATGATGACGGTTATCAATATCAACTTTTAGTTAAACGTTATAGGAGCATGAAGTTATTGCAGTACTAATACTTTTTCGTAGGTTATACAATATGATGTCCAATCCAATCCAAAAGCATTTCAATCAGGGAGACGCTGAAAGCAGAAGACGATAAAACCTTGCGGTAGATGATGTAGGATATTTCTCGCGTGATTTGCGGTATTTCACTGGGAAAACAGTTTATTATATAGAATTTGAATAAGTCATGAGGTGACAACTGGTTCTGTAATTATTACTTTTTGATGAAAATTCACATTGCTGCAAACCTCGTCAGTAACCGTATATGGTGCGTAATATGTTTTCAATACGATGCATAAACGAAATATTTTTGGGTTACGCATCTGTAATTAATAACATTGAAACGTCTTTATGTTTCATTTAAACTAGACTTTCGTGAAAAGTATGCAATAATTGAATATATTAAAATTTAAAATCTCTTCGGAGATGTCCATCCCACTCTACCTAAATGAAACAGCTATTAGTTGCAGTTTTCTATGTTCGTATGGTCCTATATATTGGTACTCACGTAGGTATATTATATACCTGTGTTGTTTAATTAACTTTTGCCTCTTTCGATGCATCCATAGCCATCTGTTCATTCTGGGTTCAAAGCTTGACTACTTCAACTACTTCGCTAATAGGTCGAATAAAAACATCAATTGATTCGTATTCTCTCTGCTGTGCATCGCTGACCTTTTTCTCAAGTACGAGTGGAGCTTTCAGTGATCCCTCGGCCAATCTCCAGCCGTATTTTGATACTGCACGTCGGGTTTCAGCGGATTCTCCTCGGTTTAAAAAAGACCTCTTAAATCTCTATTACCTAGAATGGTTACGTGAAGCTTTGAGCCCTGAACGCGTGTGGTCCGGAATTATTTAGAAGATCCACAAATTCCCAATCCAGGTGGGCAGTAAAACGATTTGCGTCAGACTGCGCTTGAGGAAAGTTTCGTAAATTCTACTATTTTAAATCTTCATCCATTGCGCTTGAGAATTTCACGACTTAAGGAATTTTCACCTCCATTCCTAAAAAAAATGCCTCCTCATACTCTTGAAAAACTCTATTGGTCGTATTCGGCAATATTTCCATGATTAACCAAGTTCTGTATTGTCATTATCAAGGTAACATTTTCCGAGCGGCGACCATATTTCCACCATTTATATCCGGATAGAAGGGGTATTACTAATTGTTAAATATAAATTAGTCATTGTGTAAGGGGGTGGATGAAAACTAACCCCTGGTGCTAAAGATCAGGCAGCATGGCCAAGGGATTCATCTACATATACATAATACCCTGCGACCCACCTCTAAGGAGTTTGGCAGGGGGTGATAAATCACCAGCATGCAGCATACTAGAAGATTGCCATATGCACACCACATTTTCATAAAAATGTTATGCTAACATACTAACCAAATGTTATACTAATGCTTGCTTACAAATTATACTTCCACATTCAAGCAAAACATGCTGTCAGACGGTTTAACAGACGGGAGGGAGTACAAGTTTTAGATGCGGTGATATTTATTTATAAACGGCTTCATTTTATAACTTATCTAAGCTATTTATAAAAAAGAAATCTATTTTGTCCTTTCGTCATTTTAATGTTAGTAAACAGCGGCGTCAAAATTAATGAAATTATTACACTAACACATATACTTCTCAACAACAGATTTATTGCCGCAATTCCCAAAACCAAACTTCGTTATCCCGTTATTTGAACATTCTGACTTTTTGGCCTTTATACAACCACTTATAACTTGGAGGTACCTGTTGGGACGCTGCCGAAACTGACTTGTGGAACAGGAGTCGAAGAAAATCCCGAGAAATCTGCTTGAGGAGATGTTTTGTTTTTTTTTCCGCGTTAATCTCTATCGTATGAACACGAAGCGTGCCATAGGGGCGATATTTCTCTTATTTCGTCTCCTTGCCGGGGAAGGTCTCGCAAAGAAAGAGTTTTAGGTCGCGAGGACCCCCATACTTGAGTTTCTCCTTTCAAAGTGGCAATCCGAGCAACGAAGTGCACTCTCACGACTCGAGGCGTCGTATATATGCAGTTCCCCATTCCACTTCGGCTTTTCGTCCCCTTCGTCACCCCCATTCTTTGTGTGGCCGAACCAATTTCGCACTCCCCTCTCCCCTTCCCTGCAGGCTGGCGAATGTTCGTAATGCTCCCTGGGGCTCTTTCTCCCCCCCCCCCTCTTTGCCAACCCCCGCGTGTACCTAACCCCGTGGGGGGAACCCCCAAATGTCTTTTTTTTCGGTCCCGCGTCTGTTTCGGCACATCTGTATGCATTCTGTATGAATGTCTCTGCTTTTCCATTGCGTGCACACCAAGGAGTAAGTCGTACGCCGTCTTGATTTTTGCATTAACCCTCTTGATGCCACGCACTTGGAGTGGCACTGGCGAGAAATGCCAATGGTCCAAAGGTATTTAAATTTAATGCGATATCTTGGAGAAACATTCCTATTTTTTTAATTTTTTATGTTGAAAGTGCTGTTTTTTCTTCACTCTTATGATACGTTGATTAGTGTCTTGGATGTAGGTCATTAGGGATTCAATGCAAAAGTTTTCCACTCTGTTTCAGTATATTTTTATGCCTTCATCGGGACTTCTTCGCAATGTTGATCATTCGCGCTCATATATGATTTATTTTATATAAATTATGGTGTTTATTAATACAAAAATTGAAGTCAAGAGAAAAACTCTTATGATCTTAATGTTGAACTCTCTGATCAATCCTGGTTTTTATTTAAGAGTTAGTTGCTGCATAGTCATTAAATTGTACAATTTACTTTTCAAAGTGGATATTTCGGCTCGTAGCACTTTTCTGCTGAGAAGCAAAAGGCGATATTTCGGCCCGCGACATAGAGGGTAAAAGCAAAATGTCATCTTTCATTTCGATACTTCCACTGCACAAACGCTCAACAATCGCCCAACGATTTAAATCCGCTCATGTAGGAGCCCAACAATACGAATGCGCTCAGCTGGCAGTGGCTGGAGCATAAACGCTCACCTTCAATTCTCCTAGATTGGTATTGTTGGAATCCTGGATGAGGGTATTAGACTCGGTGGGCGATTGTCGAGCGTTTGTGCAGTGGAGGTATCAATTTGTAAATCGACGATTCAATGTCGATGGCGGGCTTTAGCCAGATTTTAACGTTTAAGTACACTGGTTTAGAAGACATCTCCCTTCTAATATCTACACAGAAGTATCCCGAGCGTGGCTATGCGCTTCGAGATGGCATTAGTAGAAATATCACAAATTATTAGTAATTTTTATAATAAAAGTTTTCCTAGCGAGAATTTTATAAATAAAATTTGATGTAAACAAATTCGTTGTAATTATTTTCTATTATTATCCTTCTTTCTTAATGATCGCAGCGCCGTCATCGAGTTATGGTGACCATTTTATGAACTAATTACCTTACTCACTTTTAAATTCTGAATAAAAATTGGGATGCAGTTCCAATCATAGTAATAGTGTCAGAATACAGCATTGTCATCTGAGTTATCTTAAAATATCAGACTGATAGCTAATCGGAAAGTGAATTAAAGTTGGGTTCAATGATTCGACACGGAAAAGACGACAAACAACAGAGCGAATCCTAAAAACTTTGTAAAATAATTTCGGTGGCATTTGCGAAAGAAAAAATGTTTTCATATGCTCTTCTTTGTGAGAATATTGTCACAAATATTGGTCCTTAGCAAATATTGGACAAAAACGGCAAATTTGCGATATTATTTTCTATACTTTTCCACCACTTATACTAAAATATGCAGAGTTGCTAGTAGTTATCATGAAAAATAGTGGACAAATCGCTGCTTCACGAGCAGGCTACTCTTGCATCTGAGGTAGTAAGCCCCCAAAAGGATACGCAAATTTAAGATTTTTTTCGTTATTTTCTCTAATATAGCATTTTTATTTTTTAGGTACAGACAATGCCGAAAAAATTTACTTTTAAAAGCTGAAATTTTCTGTATTATATCGTAAAATTCAAACGAGTGATTCGTCACGAAAAAAAAATGCAAACCTTAGAGCATGATTGATACTCCCTTATAAGCTTTACGCCGAGGAGGAATGGGGAAGAGGGGGCTTCCCCCTCCCTTAAAGGTCTCCACCGAGTGGTGTCATGATGGAATAAACTGCGTTGGAGTGTATTCAGTCTTTTTTTGGCCGTCATAGTGGTGAACAAGAGCAATCGAGGGATTTTGAACGGCGCGCTCCGCCTCTCGACTGTCCTGGGTCTTGTCCCTTCTCTTTGCAACCCTTTCCCTCGTTAGCTTCGGGGCACGCGGTCGTCAAGAGTCGGGAACTCATCGACCTCCCTTCCCACTCTAGGAAACCATTGCGGGCTTGGTGGGCATTCATTAATTTTTGATCGGCCACGCGCCGGGTTCATGTTGGGAGGGATTTGTCGGGAGGTGGCAAGTGACCTCCACGCCTGCGGCCCTTTCACTGCCGGCGATGTTCGAAGCGTGCGTACAGAATTGTGGCGAAAGATGTTCACTTCATCGTGCGTTCAAAAATCATATTTTCGCCCCTTTGGCTTCACGAGGTTCTAGCTATCGAAGCGAATGGTGTCAGGGGGGATTTTTCTATGATGGCTATCATAAATCCTGCAAATTTCGCTATAATGATGAAGATCAAATGGATCGACCGAGTTAGTAACGAGGAAGTCTTAAGAAGAGTAGGAGAGAAGAGAAGCCTCATGAAAACCTTAACAAGAAGACGGAACAACCTTGGAGACCACATCTTGAGACATGATGGCCTATTGAAGACAATCGTCGAGGGACAAGTGAAAGGCAAGAACGGAAATGGAAGACCTCGAACAAAATACATGGAACAAGTGAAGAAGGATGTGAAAGAGAAGAAATACGTAGGTGTGAAAAGATTAGCTGGTAGGAGAACTGAGTGGAGAACTGCGTCAAACCAATCCTAGGATTGTTGGCCAGTGATGATGATGGGTCCATTTACGACCCGGAGTTCGTCAAATTATGTCAACGCCTGAAGGTGGCGTATTTTTTCGAGACTTGAGTCGTCAGTTAATCTTTCACAGCAAAATATATGAATTTTATCTTCATCGTTCCACCATAAATTATTTTCTGATTTTTCATGAAATCGTGCATGTATTTGTGTATCGGATTCATTATCATCAGTTATCCACCCGAGTTAAAGCAAAACTTGAAGCTTGTACGTGGCGTACGTACCACTGAAGGGCGCATAACAAACTATGGATCTGAGATAAAGGTATATTGCTGATATAAATAAACGCAGATATCACTGTCTTGGTCCCAATTTCTTAATATCTCCTTCACTTAATCCTGCACGGAAGTTCAAGATAACTGTTACAGTTCACTACAGAGTATATGTTTTCAATTTTGGACAAGAGTCGTTTCATGAGGCACGAAATGGCAACAAATTAAAAGAATTCCTAATATGGAAGGGAAAGAAAAGTTAAGACGAACAAAAATCTTTCCCACTCAGCCGTTTCCTGGTAAATATATAATAAAAATAAACGCGAAAGTTGTCACCCACCATTCATGAGTTGGTGATGACATTAGAAGTTCGGGCCATTCAATTATTAAGGGAGAATCGCTTCTTGAGGGAAGGAATCGTTCAAATGCCAAAAAGTAACTAAACTACGAACAAACAAGGCCGATACAAGGAGGAAAGAAGTCGCTGAGAAGCTGTGACCAGCCCGACAGGAGCACGTGACGTCATGAAATCATCTTCGGAAGGGTTACCGTCGTTGTTTATCTGTTAGGAATTGCTCGATAAGTAATGGTCTTGCTCTATAAAGTTAAATTAAGTTCCCATTGTGCTTTAGAGTAATAAGAGCTGGTAGGTGTATTGAGAGGAGAGGTGCGTCAAATCCTATTATCCAACTTTTGACTTCTCTATTGCCCTTTACGACCAATCCCCGCTCTCACACAGAAAGATGCTCCATGTTTAGCATTTGATGAATTGTTCCTGTGATATGGAAAAAGTGAACGAGCCCTTCCATATTCTCCCTTTGAGCAGACCCTAATCGATTCATTTTCCCACCGCAGTCGGGGCTGTGTGGCCGGCACGCGGGTTGGGGCGATATGTGACCCGTCTCCGACATCCCCGGCGCCTCTAAGACTCCCAGACAACTCACGCGCCTCCCCGGGGGATTCTCTCTTTGGACCTTTCCCAGACGTGAAGCATCCCCGACCTTTCTCCATACTAGTAAGGGAAAAAGGACGAAGATTTTGATACGACGCACTCCATTGGCTGGAGTCTTTTGAAAACCTTGGGTATAAGACGGGACGTGCTAATTGGCCACATCATGAGCCCAGGTGCTTTTCCCCCGCACGATAAAGGACTTCCATAAATGCTAGGCGTAATTTCGTTTGAGAATTTACAATTGACGGGGTGAGAAGCCAAGGGGTATAAGTGATTTACTTTTTTAAAAAGTTATGTACAGAAATTGATAGGAGAAATATACAAAACTTGGTGGCCAAGGTATAAAAGTGAGTCTCTGTTCTTTGGTAGCCAAGGGATGCAAGTGAGTCTCTGTTCTGTGCTGACATCGAATGGAAAATCAAATGCACTACTAAATATGCAGGTGATCTCGTTTTTTCTTTACCAAATCTCTGTGCCTAACTCTGTTTAGAAAAAAATCACTTAAGCCTATTGAAAATTTCGGTATAATGGTTTTTGTAACGGTTGACAAAGGAGGGGGAGAACTTCTCCTTCCGTAATTTCAGAAAAAAATTAATAAGTAGTCAACTTTAAGGCGGCTCTCTAATGAAAGTTTTCTTTCACAAGTGTGACAACAATGTTAAGCCAAAATTCCTGTTTATCTAAAAGCCACTTGTCCACGCTTATCAGACTTTTAACTCTATATGGCTGCAAGGTATTGCATACCACCAAGGCGCCGAGGAAAGTAATGAACCTTAATTCCTCAAAGCAATGGTCTTAATCCCTCCCTGGCTCCCCAATCTTTTGCTACCACTTGATAAATTAAACCAAATAAATTGATGACTTACGCTGCACACCGGCAGGCATTTTCTCTTGATTCATTGTGAAGTTCCTCGACGCGATTGAGATCGTGACGACGGAAGGTATGATTAGCTTTTGGGCTCAGGAACCAGACTCCGGTAATTTATCTTTGATCTTCACGCATCCATTGTTCGTCTCGTCTCCTACAACTTTGATCTTGAGCAGACTGTCACCATCCCGACTGTTTCTAGGTAACTATTCATTTTCTCCTTGTCTTTTGCGACGATATCATCATCATGCCATCGCCACCTGTTTTAGGTTCTCTCGAACTCGTCGAAGCTGATCGCGACACCCCAAGAACTCATTCATTGACTTACAAAAAATATATATATATATATATTTTCAAAATATTATAAAAGCAAGTACAAAAAAAAATTATTGTAAAAATGTTCAAAATTCTTCTTAAATGTAGTAATTTGTTCCTGTCAAAAATACTGCCTAGATATAAGTTTCCGCTAACGCAAACACAACACTACACTCACAACATATTCAATGGCGCTAAATATCTATTCAATTGTAAACTGGCTGGTTGTGGTGACATGGTCACCGGTACAGCAAACTTGAACGCGCCTTCGGCGCGGTGATTTAATGAGATTGCAATGACTGCGTCAATAATGACTTTTCAGGTATGTATTGAGTGCCAGGTTCTCGCGTTAGTAATCAAGGGACTTCTGTTTCGACGGATTCAGGAATACTATGCAGTTCTTTTCCATGAAGATTATGTAATAAAATGTAAAACTCTATTTTGTGCAGAATATATAATTAAATTTTTTCGCTGAAATATTTTCAAGAGCTTTGTTTTTATGGATTACGTGATTCACCACTAAAAATTTGTGCCAGGTTCTCGCGTTGGTAATCAAGGGACTTCTGTTTCGACGAATTCAGGAATACTATGCAGTTCTTTTCCTTAAAGATTATGCAATAAAATATAAAACTTTATTATGTGTAGAATATATAATTAATTTTTTTCGCTAAAATATTTTCAAGAGCTTTGGTTTTATAGATTACATGATTCACCACTAAAAATTTGTAAATAAAATTAAACAAAAAATGGATTTAAAAACACGCCTTTTCTAAAATAAGTTTGAATTGCACTAAAAAGTATGCTTTTCCTCTATAGAAGAATAAAGCTTGAATACTGATTATGCTTTAGATACTAATATTGCATTCTAATCCTCTCCAACCTATCAGGATCTTCAACACTCATTTCATATAATCCTAATCATCACTCACGCTTTATTCCTGAAGTGCTGAAAAGTTTATCTTTTTAGTTTTTGGTCCATAAAATACTGTTTTTGGAAAAAGCCTGTTTTTTATCTTTTATTATTTTATTTTTATTTCCTAATTTTTAACCATACAATCGATAAACCAGTAAGATGATTTCAGCCAAAAAAATTATAACTTATGACTACTATTGAGACCATTTTATTTATAATTCTAGGGATCAAAAGATCATTTTGTACTTTTTATTGCATTTTATACTATTTTTGGGAAAAGCGTAATTTTTATCTTTTATTAATTTATCTATATTTCCTAATTTTTAATCATGAAATCGATACAACCGGTAAAATGATTTAAGAAAAAAAATTTATAACTCGTGCCAACTATTGAGAAATTTTTAAACTATTTTTCCGTATGTAAATTAAATTATCCCTTATTGTTTTATTTTAATTTGATTATCAACCCCTGTGGAGCGTTTCTATTCTATTCTTTTCCCCCAAAAATGGTTTCAAACGCGCTTTTTCTGAAAACTATATACAATGCGCTAAAAAGGAAAAAAACAAGCTTTTCATCGCTCGGCTTTGGTGCTCTGTAGATTTAAATATTAATATTGCATTCCAATCCCGGCCAATCTATCAGAATCTTCTCTTCATTTCTTATAAACCTAATCCGCACTCACCTAATCCACTCTCCGAGGGATAAAAAGGATATTTTTTTTACTTTTTATTGCATTTTATACTTTTTTTGGAAAAAGCGTATTTTTTTAAAACATTTCTTAATTTATTTTCATTGGTGCTGTTTAGGTGTAGATATATTGCATTCCAATCCTCGCCAACGTATCAGGATCTGCTACTCCCAATTACAGTGAACCTAAGCAGCACCTTCATTCTCCGAGTAATGAAAATGTTATTTTTTTACTTTTTCGTGCATTTTATACCTTTTTTTTTTAGAGAAAAACGTGTTTTTTATTCCTAATTTTCAGTGTTGATTCATGTAATCGATAAAACCATGGCTGTAGAATCATTTCAGCCAAAAACTTTATATCTTACGCTAACAATTCAGAAAATTTAGAACTTTTTCCCATTTGGAAATTAAATAAGAAGTAGCATTAGATTTAGAATTTTTATTTGTCCACACGATACAATACACTAGTCAAATACTAGATAGGTATATAGGACACATCAAGATATCAAATTTTTATTTAAGTATGATATACACATCGAATGTCAATTCTTACAATGCGAGGCCTTACAAGTTACCAACTCAAACGCTCATTAATACTACCTAAAGAAGCACTTTTCGACTGGGTAAGTAAAGACCTTCTTTTAAACACAGGTATTCTATCTTCTTTTATACAGGCAGGCATTTGATTTTATAGTGTTGTGCACATTGCACGGGGTCCTTTGAAGGTATGGGTAACATTTTTTTGTGTAACTTGTTAACACTTTCTGGTGTTTTAAAAGATAATACTATTATATACTATATATTATCCTTTATAATTTTATTTTTCTTCGATTTTCACCCCGTGTGGGGCGTTTCCATCCTAACCTTTCATCCCCCTCCTTCGTCTCTTCCTCCATCTTTGCTCATCTCTGCTGCACCTCATCCCCGTCCTATCCCTCCTCTCCTCACTATGGATTTTCTCTCTCTCCTTTTCACTCCTGCCTTTCTCTCCTCCTCTCTTTCGTTTTTCCTTCGCGCCGTAGGACCGTCGTCGCCGGGGTCGTTGGCCCTTCCCCATCCCACTCTCGTCTCCATCCTCAGGAACACCACTACACCCTATATAGTGAGTGTATGTGTGCGATACGACCACCCCGCGTCTCTTTATGTCTGTTCTGGGCGTGTTACTCGCTTTCTTCCCATTCACTCTCCCCACTTTTCACACCTCCCACCTCATTAGTTTTCGATTTTTTTAAAGAATCCTCGCCTTTATTAAGACTCGCTTTCAGTAATTCTCTCTCTGGCTATAAATCTCTGTCCAAGTAGGGACTTGGTGACGAGGATGGTTGTTCTAGAGCCTTATGTAGTTAAGACGGTGTTTAAAACTTAATATCACCTTGGTGTTAAGCATGGAAAGACAATTTTTTCCTATTAAGCGCCTATTCAATCAAGACTCAATGCAGAAAATAATCTAGGTCCTAAACAAAAATACTTACAATTAGTAATGCTTTGTTTTTCTATATTTATTTTATGTTACTCATTTTTAAGCAGTATTTTTTTTAGTTAATAATTTCTGATTGGATCGTATTGATCATGATTTAAATTACGCTGAATTATTAACGATTCAGGTTCGAATTCCGGTCAATTATAATGATTTTTTTCGGAAAAATTATGTGCCTGGGACGATGGAAAAATGTTATAACTTCTCAGGTTGATACATTGACCCCGATGAAGGGTGTCACAACTTCGGCACTCTTGGTCTAGATCGATTGTCTCGCTGAAATAAGTGGGATTGAAAGTTTCGCGGCTGTGCGACTGTGCACCAAAAATGCGACTTATTTCTCAAGCTTTATGTAAGCAAGTGATAAAGGTAAAGTATGAGCTGATACTGAGAGAAAGAGGTGCATATGTAATGGATCCATAAGCAAACTGTCTTTGAACGGCGAAAGCGAAAATGCTCTCTGATTTTTCCTTTACCAATTGACCGTTTCCCTTGAATTTATGCAGTTCCGCGAGCTTCGAAAATGTACTCTTTGTCTGCTCATTGTTTCAAAATGTATCATTGCCTTTTAATCAAATTCTAGCGGTAAGCAATCCATGTTTGCCTTTTGTACCCTCCGTGCTTTGGTATATTTAAGTTTTTACGAAGACCGAAACTTGAATCAGAGGGAAATATTTTCTGGTACTGATTATACTATCTCTATATTTTCACCGAATGGATTTGGGATCGTTGCTCCTCGACTACAGGATAAATATTTTTGACGTAATGATTTATGAACTTTTACTCAAGATTTTCCATCTGAACTGATGGAATTTTGCTGAGTATTTTTAGTAAGTAATTGCTTTATTTTGACCACGAATTACGGAGACTCTTGGTAGTGCACATTATGAAATATTCATAAGAACCCTTTTTTTCGCCGTTCAGATTTGGAGTCTTAGCCATGGGCGTATCCAGAATCAAAACTGGTGGGGAGGTGGGTAAAACTAGCTGTGGTCGTTCAAGTTGTAACGTTTGTACATAGAAAAGGTTAATGAAACCAACATTTTAAGGAAATTATGACAGCAATTTACTAGTTTTTACAATTATTTGCTGGAAAAATGATAATGATTTTAATTTTAGTTCTATTTCTCATACTAGTATAATTTTTCTTCAAAAGAAAAATTTGTTCACAACTTTTGTTTTGAACTAAATTTATTTTCGTTTCTATGGGTGACCCGGTTGGCCCCCACTGGGTACGCCCATGATCTTAGCTCCACAACCACGCACTGACTTTAACGTTAGCGATCTCGCCACACGGTACGCATTTGCTGTTATTCTCCCAACCACATTCCTCGCTCCCTTCACACACAGCTTCATCCATATCGGCGCTCTCTCGTTTCCCTCACGGCGGAGGGTGCGGCCGCAACACCCGGGTGCATTCCCCGAAGGGCTCGTCCATCCGGTCTGAGACTGATCCGAGAAGAGAGGAGGAGTAAAAAAAAGAGAGAAGGGATTCGCGCGGTTTGATTCTCATGCGCCATTGTCTCTCTCTCAGGCGGACGGATGGCGGCACAAGCAGAAGTTCTCCACCGCGAGTGGAGGGATGGAAATTTCCGAACTTGACGCGTTCAGCTCTTCCTTTTTCTTTGGTGCATCACTCTCCCGAGCCTTCTTGCACGCGGAAAAGTCGTCGTTAAGAGGATGCATCCCTCTCTTTCGACCGGTCTTCTTTGACGAAGTATTAGTCGCGTAAAACGTATGCTATCATCTTGAAACTTTCAGGGGAAATATAGTAGACCCAGTTCAACAACTGCCTGTATCTCAGATATTTAAGATAAAAATTACACGAGAGAAATTAATAAACCCAACCCCCTTTGAACGTTTTGCGGCTGTGGAGAAGGGCATCTTTAATCTCTCCCGGCATCAGGGACATGTTTCCAACTGAAGAGAGGCTGGAGAAGTTTTCCATAATCGGGGTAATGAAGAGGACAACTTTATTATCAGCATTCATTTTATTGTCTAAGTCATGTGTTTTGTCATTTCTTGACGTATGTTTAGTCTGTCCTAGCTCCCGTGAGGCTATAAAATTTGAGATTCTGGCCAATGTTGACGACTTAAACTCCTAGTACCTAGTACCAACAGCCTTGGTATATATGCCATGAGAATTTATGAACCTGGACAGAATTCCCTGTCCGGCCCAGGGACAAATACAGAAAACCCTGCGCCGAAACCGGTCAAACCGAAGATCTTCCTCCAAAGGAACAAAAGAACGCGGTCCCGTAACGGGATTTACAGCCTCAACACGGGAGGCTTTTATAGGGAATAAGTCCCTTGGCAATGTGGAACACGAAGCGAATCGTAATCTGAAGAGCCCAGGAGTGCTGAGCAGATTAATAGCAATGTAAGATTGGCATGAAGTACCACGCGTCTCCCCGTGTTCAGAGTGGGGTCTACGACGTGGCCCGGAAGTAAAAAGGTCCGTGGTTCGATTCCCGGTCCAGGGGAATATTTTCTCATAACAAATCGTGTATATTTCACCGCCATTCATGCGTCAGGCTTCGAAATATTACACAAATTGTCAAATCAAGTCTTCATCGAGGAAATAACCAACGTCCTTAGCAAAACCAATTAGTAAAACTTCGTTTTGCTGCATTTGTTTTGTATTGCTCATTTTAAGCGAAAAATTTTTAAATGTTTTTACCTCTGATTGAAGTGTAGTGATCATGATGTATGTAGCACTGAATTAAAAAAGACTGGATGAATCCCGATCAGTAATTAAAATCGTTGGTTTTACGTTATGATGAACATTATCATTTTTAATGCATATGCTGGTATAACTGGATCCCTTTTTTCTACTTCTACAAACTTGGATTTAGGCAGGTGATACAAAGAAAATACAACGAAATTTCTACTAATTTTTTACAATATTTATTTAATATTTTATAATTGTTTATAAATTCCGCAATTACCATTTTTAAATTTTGTCTTCAATTTGTTTTCTCATCTTTATTGTCGGATATTTGCATCCCGCCGCTTGTAAAGTGCTCAAAGGAGTATTTTTTTCAGTGTCAATAAAAGACTTTGCATCAATTTTTACATTCGATCGACCTTCAACTATCAAACTTAAGTTAGTTTTGTCTCTTTTGTTGCTATCATGATTTGGTCTCTGTCACATCTCAATCAATACGTTCGAAAGATGAAGAGCAGTCATATCAATCGAGGTATGCTCCCCACTCCCCATCCAGACGAAAATAACGATTTTTCCCTCGCCCCCTCCCACTTTTCCAAACTCCTCCCCAGCCTCCCGGAAAATGGAACAATATTTTCTAACGCTCTTTCCTCTCATCGATTCCTTCGCAGTTTCAACTCGGCAGAAGCAGTCTATCAATCAATATCTACCGATTTAGATGGGAAGAATGGTCGTGACGTAGCTCAATGTCACAGTTTCTCTCCCGTTTTTTAAAATTGTGTTGTTTCTCGTTCCTAGAATTTGTTTTGGTTGACTTTAGAAATAACCCTGATTATGTCCACCATTTAATGAAACCGGTCTTCACCAAAGACATATTTTAGTGAAAATTTGCACCTTTTTTTTTGTTTGATTAACCTCCTATTTTACCGAGTTTTGGCCGAAATTATTTGATATAGCTACCATTATGGCTATTCATACCAGGATATTGGCTTCAAATCCTAATAAAGTAATTTTTATAAACTTTCGGTAACTTTAATTCATTGATCTGTAAGAATTCCACAAGATTTAGGCTTAAGCAATTCCCCATATTTAATTATTTGCAATGACTAAATAACCTCATACTTCAAGGTGGTTAGGCGAAAGTAACTCCCTTACCTCAAATACGTGAATTTCAAACTTCTATGGCTTGTTCTGGAGTTAACTGTACCCTTAAATATCCAAAATAACCTTCGGATTGTAGCATATAGTGAGAGAGCTATGCAGCCACTTTTGAGCGTGATCACAGAATTTTACCCACTTTCTTCGACCCTATGACTTTGATGAGAGGAGATTTGAAGTGGCCATACCGTCAACTCTCTGACTTCCAACTATTCAAATCCTACCCAAGTACGATCATCTTTCATTTGGTAAGAGCTAAAAAAAGACTTAAAAATTAGAAATACAAGAGCTGTCAATTAAACGTGCAGGCGTAATTAAATGTAAAAAATTAGATTACCCTAATTAAAGGAAGATGACGGAAATAGGATAATCTTACGAGTACATGTAATCATGAAACATGCTCATTACGCAGGGTACCAACTCCCATATAAAATTGGAAGTTTTTCCAACACTTAGCTAATCATTGACGTGCAATCGGGTACTCTTTCATTAAAGATTTCTGAGAACTCAATTTTTTGATTTTTCAAAGAATATTTTTATTTTTCAGCGTCTTAATTAAGTTGGAAGCCAAAATCATGTTTCCAGAACCTAATCGGTGACATCATTTTCCAGGGAATGTGTTCGATAAAGCCGCGGTGGAATATCCGATATCTTCGGCTTGAAAGTTTAAATGAGGCCCTAGATTCCTGATTTGATATCCGTAGAGAAATTTCTCAATCCAAAGATAAAAAAGGCTGAGCTCAGCGTTCCCAATTAAATGAAGTGCTCCAAGGTCTTCACAAAAAATAAGTTTGCTCTCATAAAGTTACGCGCGGAATGATTACGGAAGACCATTTGGGAGCGAGGTGACTGCCAAGTGATCACGTTAAGTAATCTAGCGTGATATTTGGTTATCAACTCTGTTTCTAGTGTCGCTGGACATTGCAAAAAAACATTCGGGCACTTATTTTTTCAACCAGTGACCTTGCATTTCATATGAAACTAAGTAGTTTTCACAAAATGTCGAAATTCAAGTGTATAATAAATGTTCAAGTGCCTCCTCAATCTAATGGGATCGTGCTGAAAATTTTTCGCGACCAGAACATCAATCAATTAATTGTTTTAGCGACTAACCCTTTCTAACCCAGAGCTACTTTTGGGAGAAATTGAATTTCAACACTTCTCATTCTTAAAATGTGAAAATTTTCTACTCAATCATAATTATTGTGGCAGCTACATATTTCGCCATTAAACTCTACAGCACAAAAAAACACGCAATTTAAAATTTCCTAAACAGAGCTGAAAATGTGTGCTGTACATTTTTGATGTTACCTAGAAAAAGCATTGGGTTGTAAAGGGTTTAATGTTAATTTAGCCATTGATAAATCAGCCGAATATTATTCATAGAAAATCTCGTATGTCCATCCAGTTAAAAAAATCGTCCAAAATTCCTTCATATGAAAATATTGGTAATTTTATCTGTACGAAAAAATTTTAGTTCAAATTAAAGTATATCAGCGTAATAGAGCTGTTGCGGCGATCGAGAAGTGTACATATTTGCACCAGGTCTGATCTCGCAGGAGATGAAATCCGTGCTCTGCCCGAGCATTCCCCTGAGGAATGCGTTTGCTGTTTGTGTGTAAACAGGAAGAGCGGACATCGCTCCTCGTAAGAGGCTGCAGGAAAGAGTGTGGATAAACATTCATTCGCCGAAGAACAGGCGGAGAATAGGTCGAACTCTGTATCGGCTGATATGCATATCGAAAGAAATGAACCGATAAGGCTGGTTATGTTATGTTTACTCTTGATGACTATTATCAAGGGGACTGCATAGAGGGGGCACCAGTCCGTTCCGTTGTTGCTTGAGCTTTGTTGCCACTTAAGGATGCATTTAAATTGGTTTTCAAATATTTCCGTAACCCGGTGACGAAGTGAGAGCTATCCATTTATTATCAATATGTACTTTATAGTTTATAGAATAGTGAGGAATGGCAATCAAAACTTATGAGTTGGATGAATCAAATCATCCTTCAATTACTAAATTCGTCAAAGTACTAAATTCAATTACTGCAATCATCAAAAATATAAATCTCGGATAACAGCCCTGATTATAGCTTCTTTCTCCGTGAAATGCGGATCACTCTGCCTGTCTGCGACCCAAATCTGACTTTCGAAAATACATTATACGCAGTGAGTGACGTGACATTTAGTGGCCGACTGGGGATTCCTTCATTGTAACGTTCGTGACTGTTATGATGGAAAATCTTATTTAATGCCTACGGTTTTATATTACTTATGTGGTAGGATCACGGCTTCACCTCGCAAAGCAAATACTTCATCATGTATTATTTTAATTTTTTTGCGATTGTAGATGACATACATTAAGTTTATAAGGCATAAGGAGGGCACAGAGAATGTGCATGATTCAATCCTTTCATGTTACACGACGAAGAAATGTATCCGAGCGCTATTCTCATCAGGCTTTCTTATCGACCAATTAAGGTGTTTTCATTCTATTAATTCCTAGAAAATTTGTGGTATAATGGGATACATTTTCCGATATTCTTGCTCCAAAATTTATTTATTTTTTCAAAAAACATTGTCCTTATTGAAGCACCATCAATTCATTTTTAATGAGACGCATAAGAAAATCATATTTGGATAATCCATTTTTGTTAATATTCGCGAGTGTTTGAACTTTGAATAAGTTCTTCGCCTTTGATTTTATCTCATTTATTCATGACATTTCAGGGAGTAGACCAAGATATCCTGTCGCAAGGGTGATTATTTTATTTTGCATTGTTTCCCTGATAACTCTTCCACGCTGTCCAATTATAAACTGGCTTTTCAAGAAACGTCGCAGTGCATCAGCTAAAGGCGCTGCATAAATGATGCCGTTGCATTGTTTCGGTACAGATGAATCGCTGTGCTCACGAATGCAATTTGAACCGCTCCACCTGCATGCATGTATTCCGCCTTCGTTTCGAGGTGCTCCCTTTCACCGCGTCAGTAGACAATCCATCACCCGGATGCATTTCCTCAGCCCATTTTTCTTGCCGGCCTCCTTCGGTCTACCATCCCTCATCAAATCGCGAGGTCTTCCTTGTGCTCTTCTCCTCGTGGTCCATTCATGCCTCAATCCTTGCTACCCTCAGTTTAATCTGGAAGTGAAGTACCTTTAAGTGAACTTAGAAAGTACTATTATTGGAATCATTTTCTTATCATTACAATATCAATTTATCAGGCATTATCATCGTCATCGGTTTAAGATCGGAAGGTTATTTTTACGCATCTACCTGCTCAATACTCCCATCAGTTAGTCTTTTAGCGCTTTATAAATCTTCTTTATCATATCCATCAACACCTGCTGAATTCGTCTCATCGTTGGCCTTCCTCTGCCATTCTTCTGCCATCTGCCCTTCGACGTTTTGTTTTCAATGGACAATCATTTGGTGCTTGCGCAAAAATCATTGGGTGCATCACATCACATCAAAGGGATATTCCGGAAAAAATAATTGGGCTAAAAGATATTAAGTATGAGTATATGGTTGATCAGTATCCTTAGGAGATAAAAGTTAAATCAAAATTTGAAGCTTGTACCTGGTGGAAGGGCTCCATATTATCAATAAGGGACTTTGTTACTTCCACAATTTTTTTTTTCAATTTTTTGACCGGTTTCGGCTATTACACCATTATCAAGTTCATAAAATATGTAGTGAAATATTTTCTGCATTTGATAATGGTGTGACAGTCGAAACCAGTCAAAAAGCAGAATTAAAAAAATATATTGCGGAAGTAACAACGTGTCTGTTATTGATAGTATGGGATAGTTTTTCCTCAAGCAGGGGAAGGAGGATTAAAAAAACGGATATTTCTCTTGGTCAGACGTGATTTTTGCTGTAGAAAATTCTTTAAAATGCAAATTATCTGATTTTACGTATAAGAATGATTTTGGTAGACAAAAATCATTCATATTCCGGTAAAATACCTTCTTCGGCATTGAAATATTCGGGAATGGATCGCTAAATTCCCAACGGGTTTGGAGAGGGTGTGGCGTCGGCTTTAAATAACCCTCTTTAAACCTACTACTCTGATCCTGTCAATCCCCTGGGAGGGACGGAGTGGAATCTGTTTGCCCAACTCCATGGAGTGCGATACCCACACCATTTGGGCATCCACTATCTTCTTCTCATCCTTTAAGCGTTTGCTTTTCAGATTTTTTTCTTGTAGTATATTGGGGTTTAGCTCGTAGACGCGAGCCGAATCTTCAGTTTTTTCTTAGTGGATGTGTCTTCGTCTGATTTTGCGAGGAACGGCATCAGCCTCGGTATATTATACATAATCATCAACATCAATACTCTCCCTCCTCCTCGGTACTCTATTCAAAGATTGGTTTGTCGTAGCTCTCATTTTCGCTCTCCCATCTGCTAGCCTTTATGTATTGACACATTTCTTCCCTTATGCATCCTTAACAACCTGTCCTATATAATTCATTCGGGGCCGTCCCTTGGCCTTTTTACCGCTCACCTTTTCCCTCGGCTATTGTCTTCATCAGGCTATCACTCCTCGTGATCTGGCCGAGTAGGTGCCCGCCCTGTATTCTTCTACGGGGTTTTAGGAAATGTCTCTTTTCTGCCTCTCTTCATAGGGCTTTCTCATGTCTTATTTGGATATATTCATTTTATCTTCATCATTCTTCAGCACCACCGTATTCCGATTGCCTCCAATCTTGGCTTCTCTGCTACTATAAAATTTCAAACCTCGCTCCCGTGTTAAAACCAGCTCCTTATTATATCTTAAGGAAAATGTGACTCAAAATAATGTGTTTATTTGCGGGTGGTTTAACTTATTCTAGGATTTCATTCCTTTATCCACTATAGCAAGATAAATTACTCGCTAAATAATGTAAAAGTACCTATACAAGAGTAGCAATGCAAATTGGCCTCACCATGTCGAATCTCAGTGTAATGTTGTCGAGCCAAAAGGACACATTGCATTTTTGAAGCTACAGAGCGTCGCCAAGTGTTGTTGAATATAGAAAAAAGCTATAACTCATTCAATGTATCCTTAGCATCAACGTGCTATCAAAATCTGTAGCCCACGAAAGTTTCCCCTTGTAAGCTTGGTGTATGTTGGTGATTATATTTCTTATTTAATGATAGAAATTAACAAAGTTCCTCAAGTCCCTTTTCTATTCATAGAGGCAGCGCCTCAACTTTATTTAAGGTCATTTATCGCATCCCTAGGTTCAACTGAGTATTACGCCTTCAAAAGTCCTTTACTTTTCAACATATTTTTCTAGCAAAATATTTGCCAAATATTTATGATACGTGAACTTGAGGATAAATGTGCTACTGTTACTCTGGCAGAGTTCTAAATACTAAAAATTGTGATTTATTATCTGTTATTGATTGTAAATTGTAGAATTCGTGGGATTCCTTTCGCTACCTATTCTCATAGTTGACATATAATATGTGAAATTGGAGGCACAAGAGCTCTAGCTACACCAATCGAGTATCAAACAGCGGAGTAAATTTGTGGAAGTGTTCAACATCCATAAAGGAGTAATCTATATACTATAAAACCCGCTTCCGACCACTAACTGACTGACTGCTGGGGTGAACGAGACGAGATACGGCAAAAAGCAATTTAATCAACCTCCTCTGAAATCGTGTGAAACTCTAGAAAAA
This sequence comes from Ischnura elegans, assembly GCF_921293095.1. Classification (NCBI taxonomy): domain Eukaryota; kingdom Metazoa; phylum Arthropoda; class Insecta; order Odonata; family Coenagrionidae; genus Ischnura; species Ischnura elegans. Next base: position 68,449,947 of record NC_060252.1, read on the forward strand.
AACCCAAGAAACAATTTTCGAGCAAAAGCGAGTAAAGGATTGTCTAAATACGATACATTACCACGTACGAGATAATGTCTGTTTGCGTGAACGATTTTTGTGGACTGGAATGGAACATGTGCGAATGCATACGAATGCATGAACCAAATTAGAGCAGGTTCTATTTGCCGTTCATGTGTTCGCACCAAATGGGTGGTTACACGATACTTTTACGTATTCATTTACGCGTTCATGCATGTAGATATTAACTCGTACGGGTTACTGTACCGTGTAAACAGTCCTTAATACTTATTAAATCCCACTCAACTTTAATTTTAAACTAGCGCAAATTTTCTCCGTGCTGCAACATACTCACGTGTACATGACTCTGAAACAGTGTGTTGAAATGCGTTTTGCGTTTTTAAAGTAAAATTTCCATGGAATTAAGTAAGTTTGTAATTTCATGATGAGTGAAAATGGAGCTTTGTTATCTGGAAGTATGCCTCCTTGGAGATTAAAAATCTGACGGATTTCACGTCCCCATAATTTCGAGCCACGCGCCGTAATCTACACTCCCTGGAGATAATCTCGTCTCCTGCTACGCATTTTCCCTCCCGAATTAATAATTCCCATCCCCAAGAAATGGAGTGGGCCCACTCGACCAGCTTTATATTCTCCGCCCCTTTTTAACGCCGCGAGCAAGGCCGCTTAACTTATTGTTCTCGCATCCACCTCCTCGCCGACTTGACGTCGTTTTCACGAGTGCTTCTTTGCCTTAACGTCTGTATCAATCTCCGTCCTTCCTCCTCCGAAAACCGCCCCCTTAAATCTCGTTTGCAACCCTCCCATCTCTCCCTTTATCTGCATAATCTTTGACGGGATCTCTCACCCGCCCTCGCCTCTTCACTTGGCACCTTCCCCGTGGGGTTGAGTCGTTTTCCCATTGAGAGCCGATGGATCGTGCAGTCGGAAGTCGGGGTGGTAGTTTCAAGGGATGATAGGAGATGTAAGAGACAAGTTTTTCTCTCGTTGAAAAGAAAAGTGTTGCCATCCTTTGGGTGTGGAAGTTGAATCGAAGGTGATTCGAAAGCTGGAATCAACTTTTTTGGACGTGAATACGTGAAATTGCTTCATGTTGAAATGAGAAAAAGTTTGTAATTAGTATACATTACTTTGTAAGGACACCACAGGTGAAAAATATAGATACACGCCGAAAGAGGCCACAAATATGAAGGCACGAATAAAATAAATACTCACACACATAGTGAAAATAAATACAAATATAGTGTGATTTCTAATTTTCGACTGTTTCTTGGTCTTCTTCGGGGAGAAGGTAAGTTATTTGGGAGTGAAACAGTAATTGTCGATTCGGAAATGGCCTGCGATTATCGAAGTTGGTAGCCAGGAACATAATAAAAATGACCACATCCCGCGTTGATAAGTGATTTTGAATGTCTGCGTACAGGTGCTCTAAAAAAACTGCCACCGAGACTTAATTATTTTACTCTTCATAATGAAACGAATCAATGATACTCCACTTTCATATCAACCGATCTGTGTTTCGCCTGCTCTGTGCCTTTTTATATGCAACTAAATAATGGCACTGTGACATCAGTTGATAATTAATCGTGTGTGTAATATCGCTATCGTGTTTCATCGTGGACATTAGCAACTTCGTTAGGGTGACGCCTGAAACGTTTCCCTATACATAATTATTTTTAGCTACAAAACCATCAATGGATAGCTATCGTTGGATAATTACCTCGTGATTTGCTTTATGTAAGTATCCCCTGTATATATTTCCAGAATCATATGCGGTAAATTCACAAGGTTGATAATCGATTAAGTATGCAGTGAGAACTAACTGTCTGGTGAAAAATGTACTCCTTTTTGTCATCAGAATTCGTATTCGTACCTAGTTTTTTTTCCTTTTATTGTATCCAAATTCTACTAATGGCAAGGAGGGCTCATTGATTGAAGGTAATACTGTGCTGAAGAAGTTATCGTGGTGATTTTTTTATGGTGGAGGGGTTGTAATGTTAAATAGAGCCGTCTCATTTTAAGGTAGAACTATTATTATGTCATTTGAGGCTTGTTCATTTTTGTGCTAGAGTTTAGAAATGAACGTGCTTAGATAAAACATTTGGTTTTCGTTTTGTTCCATTCTTTCGTGCATTTTCAAAGGAAAGATATTTCAATATTGTCCCAAATCTTCGCTTTAAAAAGTCTTTTCATTACTGCTTTAATTAAAGTGAATAGACCGTATAGAGTACACAAGCTTGAGTTTTCAATTTTGTTCGCTAATTTTCATCGGCCTTTGTGAAAAAAAAACTCGAATTTAAACGGTGCAGAACTCTATTTGTAGATTTTTGAGTGGCAGAAAATCCTTGCATGCTGACGTAGATATTGTGGGTTCAAATCCCGCCTGAGCGTGGCCTGAGTCGCATTTTTACCACTTTCGTTTCGTTAATCTGACGATGCGTATTAAATGACGATCCGTTCTCTACACAGTCCCGAATCGGAGTTACGCCCTTGAGCCCGTTTTCTCATCTGAGCGGGCCAATACCGTAATTTACTCAGGGATGCGATCGATTTTATACGCTTTGAAAAGATGCGATTATGCCCATCTTTGTTAATCCCCTCCTACCTGCCTACAAACTCGGCAATCGACTTTGGTGTCTTTGATTTTCTGCTCGATTGGAGGAATTTCCAATGATTTGTGTTCGTTTGCCGGTAATCTTAATTGTTCTCGTCGCTCACTTAATCTCTATTACCATCCTCTTCTCGCCCATTGATTGGTTTTCATTGCTTGTTCAAATTCCCAGCATCACGTATTCCCCACGGCATTAAAATTCACGATTTATTTTGTGTTTCATATACTTATCGTACAGAGGTCATGATTTAAATGCCTAAAGTTAATAAGCGAATAAAGATTCCGGTTCCCAACGTTAACAACTCAGAATTTCCTCTAGACCTACCTTGTGAACCACGTATTTGAACTGAACATGAGCGACTGCTCTCTTTTCAAATTAAAACCATCTGTAGCTTAAATGTATAAATGTCGATTCCCTTTTTGAAGAGATGCTCTATTTATTGTTGTCCCTGGTCATTCATTCATTCATAGATTGCAGTTATTAGATTAGTATGCTGCAGACCGCCATTTCTCCCTTTCCCCAACTGTTAATTTCAGTGGTCTGATATTGTTCTTCCTTGCGCCCTTCAATCCTTACCTTAAGCACTACGGATTTAAGTTTCTTTCATCGAAGGAATATTTTCCTAATTTCTCCTTAATTAATGCGTCTAATAGCATAGCCTATTGAATGGGTGTTTTGGGTGCTCCAATATTCCCTGTCTTCCCGTATTCTTTTGTCCTAGCTCATCATTTCTCGCCCGATCCATCCATTTAATCTGCAGTGCCCCCTGATGCACTTAAAATATTTATTTTAATACATAGGTTTAGGTAGTTTCCGAAAAAAGCACTCTAATATTTTTACTGGAAACTTCACGTGAATGAGTGGCCGGTCACTGGAAAAAAGGCCGCTAGTTAACTCCAAAAAGACTTGAGACCTTCGATGCCTGATCCTATGTTGAGGGTTTGTGTATGGATTTTTTGAGTGAACTGAACTCTCAGTGATGCGTTTTTAATGGGGTTTGACGTCAGTACCTTGCATACTTTTTCTCAAAATAATGAGCTCATAAATTGATCGTTATGCTCTGCTCTATTTGGAGTTATTATTTTATACGGTGGTTGGACAAAAAAATGATATCATGAGATGATGGATCACTCGTAAAGCGCCATGTATTGTTAGGGAGAGGTCAATGACATTGGAAAATCAAGTGCCGGTGCATGGAAAACGGGAAGCAATTTTTCCGCCCTTCAAAAACATACTAGTTTGGTCTAATGAGGGATTAAATCCAAAGATGGAAGATTTCCCTGCCTGAAATAAAGTTGGATTCGCCAAAAAGGAGTAGAATTGCTACTTAACAGCAATAGAAGACATTCTCAAGATGCCATGGGATTGAATGAGAATTCTACCGTTTCAGGCGTAATATAGTGGAAGTTCGGTGTATTAAAATAAAACGTAATTGCAATATACCACAATGATATTTATTCGTACGACGCGTTTCGGCTCACAGAACCATCATCTATTAGTACAAGACTTGTCTGGTTCTATCAGCCAGAATGGGTCTACATGTATGGGTATTAAAATAAATGTGGAAAAATGAAATCACGTTTTATTTAAATGAATGATCAATTTTGGTTCCAAAGGCTCACGTATACTCCTGGTTCAGGTCTGTCCCTGTGTAATGAAGACTGAGCTTTATTATTTCGTCATTTAAAGTTTTTTATTCATTTTAGTTCTAGGGTTAAGAAAAACACTTTGTTTATTAAAACGTTTCATTTCGTTATTCTGGGGACTATTTCCTTCTTGCTTTGTCCATCCCTTGTCAATCACCGCAAGGCAGTTTTCCTATTCCGAGAATCACTAGGGGAGAATCTGGCTAAAATTTTCGGGATTCCCACCGGGTTAAATTCTCCATTTTAGCCAACGTTTTGGGCTCCGACTCGAGACTCATCCTAAGGGCTGCTGAAACTTTGGCTTCTTAGTTTCTGGCACAATATTCGCCGGGAAAGCATCAAACCTTATTTCAACTAGGGGAGAAAGCTAGAATCTTCGACGCGTTGAAATTATTTCAGTGGTCAAAATATCGAATTCCCGGCTTTCGAAGGTTTGCCATGGTAAAAGAGCGCGAGCGATGATCCGTGAGCAGTGGTGTAGCCACGGGGGGTTTTTCCGGGTTACAATCCCCCCCTTGAGTTATTATTATTTCATTTTATATGCATTATATACTTTATTTTAAGAAATTCTCGTATAAAATTACTGTTTTTGAGTCCTAAAAATCACCTTTTAAGAATAAAAAATCTCAAAATTTTCCGGAGTACCCCGGATCATCACTTTGCCCTAGGGTGTTTTCGATTGACCCCGAAAGAGCCTCGAAATCTTCGGTAAACCCCCTTCATTTTAAAATCCTGGCTACGCCAATGACCGTGAGTATTCCTAGCAGTGGCGTAGCGAGAGGGAGGTCCGGGGGTCCGGATCCCCCCCCCCAAAATATAAAAATATAAATACTTTCCTTCATAGAAGGAAACAAAATATTGAGAAATCATGAATTTAAGAAAGATTTTTTTTGACAAATGTAGTTTTTTCGATTGTGAAAAGTTTTTAATTAGTTTAAAACCCTCTACTCAGTACCTACCATGTTTCTCAAAAAATTTCCACCCTGGTTTATTGACCCCCCACCCCCAAAATATAAAAATATAAATACTTTCCTTCATAGAAGAAAACAAAATATTGAGAAATCATGAATTTAAAAAAGATTTCTTTGACAAATGAAGTTTTATCGATTGTGAAAAGTGTTAAATTAGTTTAAAACCCTCTACTCAGTACCTACCATGTTTCTCAAAAAATTTCCACCCTGGTTTATTGACCCCCCACCCCCGGAACGAAATTTCTGGATACCCCACTGCTTCCTAGCCAGTAGTCCACGGGTGCTTCCTTCCTGTCTCTCCTCCCTTGTTTTTCATTCCTCCCACGCTCTTCCCCAAGGGCCACGTTTTTCAATTTCCCTTTCTGCCTCGCACTCCAAAACCATCCGCTTTCCCTCTCACGCTTCACTATATAGGGCTCGATTATGTCTCGCAACCCACACTCTACACCCCTTTCCTCTCATCCTTCTCCTCCCCGCTTCCCTCCCCCCCTCTCTGCTTTCTTCTTCGCCATTCTTCACCCTTTCCCTCGCACTTTGCACCCTCGAGCACCTCGTTTTCTCAGCGCCGTGATCTCCGTGAGAGGTGAAGAGGATGTTCCGTGAGAGCACCGTGTATCTCTTCTTTAAGGAGGCTCCTGCTTCGGCTCCAAAGGGAAACGTGATAGGAAGATTACTTATACTCCTGTTCTAGGGCTGTCCCAATGTGAGGAGGTATCAGCTTTAGTATTACATTATTTTAAGGTTTCTAATTTTTTTATAGTGTTGAGGAAAAAAGTTAAATCTACCTTTTCATTTAGCTTATCTTGCTGACTAGTTCCTTCTTACTTTGTCTATCACTTGTCTATCGCCTTGAGGCGGTTTTCCAGGTCTGGCCAAAACTGGATGAGCATGCAAGAATCATTTACTGATATTTAATACTCGGCCTTCTTGAAAGGAACTTACATATGTTTTAGAAAATATAAACAAGAAAGGAATTGAAAAAGTGCAAATTGTATACTAAAATGAAAAGGCGCGTGAATTAGTTTTTATATCACAGGTTGAACAGGAAAAAAATATAATTGAGAAAGTAAGTTTCGTAGGAATGAGATGCAGTTATAATAAGCAGTCCGATGAAGTATGTAATATATTATATAATTAATCAATTATTAACGTACATCTTCATTTAAAGAATATCCTTAATGCGTGAATTTTAATTACGTAGGATCCCAAAAAAATCAGGAAACCCTAGCAATTAATCGTAAGGTAAAAATACTTTTTTTAATCTTTTTTCCGACGCAAAGTGAGCTTAAATAAAAAAAGCAGGCCAAAACCTCAAAGCGTTTTGTTGGGCTTGGAGGTTGAGACTGTGCATGATAATTCTCATTTGATTTGTGCATAATGTGACGTGATTTTGTCTAACGTTTGACTGAAAGTTAAAAACATATTTGGGGTCAAAGCAGAACAAATTTCACGAAAAAAGCTCACAGTTAATTTTGCCTCTGTAAATTATCGACGTCAGTCTCTTTCTGTACTCCTGTGGATTGCAGTATGAAACAAAAATTATTGGTATGCCATTTAAATATCCTGTTTTTCTCTTTTTTCGTGGTTTTTGAATGATGATATTTTATCTTTTACTATAGATACGAAACAAAATTAATTTAAAATTAGATTTATTTTCTAGTTGCATACATAATATGATAAATACGTAATAGCATAATATGAAAATAGGTATAAATGTGCATCCAGTCACCTTGTGAAAAACGCGCGTAATGGTTTATGCTCTGCCTAAAAAGACCATAAATATGAAAGCCAAAAGGGTAAAATCGTTTTCTTCCCAATTTTTTATATCTCATCCACTAAAAGTATAATTTCTTCCAAGCTAAGATTTTCAAACCATAATATGTTTGAAAAAATAAAGCCGCGGCGAAAGGTACGATGTAATGGACGACAATGGTGGCAGAACGGGACCTTTTCTTTTCTCATAGCGGAGACGAAAATGAAAAATGCATAAATTTCTCTTTTATTACGGCGAGATATTCGTGCAGAGGACTCAACGAGTTTTCGTTTTTTCTCCTTTTGCTGGTCCTTTGCTCTTCTCAGCTCATCTCCTTGTTCTCCTCTTGTCCACCCGTGGTCTGTTGCTTTCTTGCTCTTCCTTTTCTCGGCCACCAGTCCTTCCAGAGAGTGTGCCTCTTCCATTGTCCGTTCCTTTCTTAACATTTCATTCGCGAAAAATTTCTCTCCCGGGCCATTGTGTCCCCTTTGGGGGGGGGGGTGTCTGTTCATTCCCTCCTCCTCGCTCTCGCTGAAAGGCTTTTTCTCCTGGATTCCCTTTGAAAATTCGGACTCTTTCCAAAACCCTGGTGGCGTTTTCAAGCGACACGTCTCCTGAATCTGACTCGCGTCTCCTCTTTCACTTGTTATGGCCCTAGTTGCCCACCTGGATTTATCGTGAAAGGAATGTGGGAGGACAGAGGAATAAGCTGTACAATCACGAGTTAGGATGATGCATTACCTCCGTTCTATCGGTATTAATTTTTTTTCTTAATATTATATAATAATATTTTTGTCTCAATATTTGATAATTAAAACTTTTCCTGTATTTATAGTACAAAAAATACACCGCTGAGAAAATGCTTAGGGGAAAATATTTTCAAATTCAAATGGTAGCATGATAGAAGTTTCAAACAATTAATTAATCACGGAAACAGGAGTGATACATCCTTTTGAAAGTACATTGTGCGAGGGCAGGTTTTTTGTAACTCTTCAATTTTCTATTACGTTAGCCTGTTTGACTATCTCTAAATTTTACTCTGTTTTCCTGGGTACCCTGTGGAAATATTCAAAATGATAAACCCTACTTCGTGACTAAGGTGATATATCTATTTATCTGACTCGAAAACATTTTTTTGAATTATTGGAGGTATTCAACAATGTTAACCAATATTTACCATTAACTTAGGCTGCCTTCCTATTAATCATTTCCGCACTTGTAGTGATATTGAAATTTCTTAGTTATTATCTTAATGGATGACGATTTATTCATATTTTCATGCCTAATTTAAGCGTTATAAAAGGGTTTTCAAGTCTAATTTGTAAAATTTGACTCAAATTTACGTGTGTATTATTTTTATTTTCAAGCTACCCCTATGCATTTTCTCAAGCGTTGACTTGGTCATGGTATAAAATTTCACCATTAAAAAAATATTCATATTTTCTACTTTAGATATCTTGAGAAACGCCGAAATTTACACTAGGTACGTTTTTCATAAAAATTGCATTTCGTTTAATATTTCGACGCCATTTAATCGTGTATTGCGCCTTAATGTTTCACTTTGTTCTTGTGAAATTGTGGAGTGAGGATGTGGTACTAATGTTAGCCGTACTCTTCGTTTTAATGGTTCTCTCAACCGCATTCGGGTATTAATGCCACGGAGGAGGACGTAAATGCTCTTTCAAATGGCGTTCAGCAGCTGTTTTGGCTGCTTATTCCCATTTTTAAGGCTCTTCAAAACCCCCCACGGAGTTGCTGTACTTGGAGACCTGCCTAAATGTTCTACTATTCATCACTGCGGTCAGTAGCAGGTTGAATGCTAATATTCTGTGAAATATGTGATGAACTGTGATGCTGCGGCCATTAGCGAATTGAAGGCTAATAGTCTGTGAAAATTATAATCATTATTCTTCTCTTCAAACTCCTCTACTCAATTGAATTGAAATGAAACTAAAAATGATCTCAAACAAAGAGTAGTTGTGTTATATAATGTAATGTATACAATTCCCAATAGTGTGATTTGCTCATTTGAAAATTTCCCTGGACTTCATGACGCCATTGGCTTATCGGTGAAAGAGTCCGTCGATTTTTCGCGAATAACTCTAGAAGTAGATAAGTTTGCTTTAATCTTGTAAACCAATTATAATCGATAAAAACAATAAAAATAACGGTGAAAAAACCCCTTTTCTATATTTTACAATGAGCAATCCTCATTGTACCTCAGAAAATTAACTTCGTACTTTTATTATTCTTTCATACGAACGTGTGAAAGCTTTTTTCAGACGTTCTTCGAGTGACGTATGATCTTAGGTTTTCCCGGCGTATTAGCTGCAGAAAAATTTCTCGGGTTTTCCACCGGTTGATGTATACCATGTCTCCCGACGTTTCGAACAGCGACTTGCTGTTCATCCTCAGGGGATTTTCCGAATGCCGTTCTTCAAAATTTGACAAGTATATATACACCCTATCCTACACCTGACCATGGATGGGGTGTATATATACTCGTCAAATTTTGAAGAATGGCATTCGGAAAATCCCCTGAGGATGAACAGCAAGTCGCTGCTCGAAACGTCGGGAGACATTGAAAACATCAACCGGTGGAAATCCCGAGAAACTTTTCTGCAGTTCTTCGAGTTGTTTCCTCGTTACCTGTGAGTCAAGAGAGTTCTTGCACGATGACAACGCTCTTCGTTTCCGAAGATTCCGCCGATCTCTCGCAGTTTCGGAGGTACTTCGCCAGAATCTTTTACGAGCATCCAGTTTTAGTGCTTTCCATTCATTGTGTCCGACCTTCCCCCACCCAAACTTGTTCCTCCTATTCCCGGATAATAGTTTCGTATTCCCATCGCTGGTTAGCCCCGCAGGCTAGTCAAGTGTTTGAACTGATTCCGCTTTCTCTTAAATATTGAGTCGCGGCGAGAAAAATAGAGCGTGTTAAACTCTGTGAAAAAACGCCCATCGTTGAAGCTTTCATTCCACCCACCCAAACTCGTTCATTGCGCAGATGTGAAAAAATGGAAATTCTTTCGTTGTTTTTTTTTTTACTTGAGAGGGAAAAAGGGAAAGAAGAGTCATTCCGAGTCAGTACAAACAGGTCAAGAGTTCACGAGGCAACGATACCCATTCATACTAGTCCGCGCGTGGTTGATCTATGGGAGTTCAAGATGAAGAGGGGTTGAGTCGGCATAAAATAAATTTTCCTTTTGTGTACCGTGCGCATACATTGACATTACCTGTATATCTTCCCGTGAGACAACTATTATCGTAGTTTTGAAATCGTCGAAACAAAATAAAAGCAAAATATAATAATAAATCATGGTGTGAAGTGGCCTTAGAAAGGAACTGGTCTTCCTCGACCATGAATGCTGGTGATTAAGGTGAATATTCATATGTTGGTGATTAAGAATTGGTTAAAATCTACCCTCACTTTCCCTGACCAACCATCCAGATGAACCAGAATTAAGTTAAGCTGAGTACTTCTTTGAAATCGTTGTTATATACGTATATGTATAACAATTCCTCAACTTTTTGGGAATCATTCATTATTCACTAGGTTGATGTATGCATCTTATCTTTGTTTTTTGTATGAGTAAAATATTTTCACGTGGACTACCACTTTTTATACCTTTTTACCAAAAGTATTCAATATTTTTAATTTGAAAGCAGTTGTAATGGCCTTTAGGAAATCCCGAATTTGCCAAGGAAAATTACTAGAAAACAAAGCAATTATTTTATTCACAAATGGTGTAGCGCGAGTGTTGTTGAATGAATTAGCCTGAAAAGTGTATCAATTGCCAAGGTTTTTTGTGGATGTGGAAATTCTCTAAAAACATTTCCAGAATTTGTACGTATTTTGAGAAGGTAAAGTAGTTCACACAAATTTCATTTTCTAGGGTTCAAAATCATAAACACCGGAAGGTGAATAAGAATTAGCTAACTAATTTGTTTCAACCTTCGTTTGCAAATCTTCGTGTCTCCTTGGTTAACGTCAGCTTCATAAGCAGTTAGGAGTAATCAGCGCCGGATTTAGATGAAAAGAAGCCTTCGGCTATTACACTTATAAGGTCCTTTCACCTCCTATTTCAAGGGTTTAATTACATTAGGGATAATAAAATACATCATTACTGTGATATACTAGGGACGCTTTTTTTCAAGCTCTTATGGCTCATGAGCTGAAGACGAAGAGATTGATTGAAAATTATTTCATAGCTAAATATTGAGTACAGTTGTGATATCCTGTCGACATAATCGCCTCGGCAATTGAGGAATTGGTCGTGCCTGTCGACAAGCTGTACTATAATTTATTCATAGGATGTTGCCACCAATGATTTCCAATTAATTTGCCTTAGTCCTGAAGCTCATCTCCCGTTTGAAAATGCTTCCTTCGTAGACAAATCTTCATTCCAGCGTAAAAATGAAATTCACACGGCACTAGGTCGACATTGCACGGCGGGTGATCGAAAATGTTCCATTGAAATTGCTCAAGGAGCAGTTGGGCTGCATCAGCGCTGAGATGACTGGCGTTTTCATGAATCAGAACGCTTCCAGAAGTCAGCATGTTTCTTCTTTTGTTTTGAATGGGAATAGTCGTTATGTTTCACACTGAACCGCTGCATTAACGCGAAAATTCTCTTTTATCGGCATAAAGGTGAAGACATGTCTATGTTGAAGCCATTCGGCGAGTTTTCTGGCTGTCGCTCCGCAGTGCTCACTTGGCGGGAGAGTAAATTGAGGCAGTGTAGTTAATGAGATTGCCACTAACTTTAAACTAACAACTTACGGTCAGAAATGACTTAAACGTCTGGTGCAGAGGATGCGTAGTTTCTCTATCCGGGCAGTACCCGCCTGTTGCATGTATAGTATTGTTGCCGAGCGATCGCACGTTGAAAAAAAAACCGCCCTCGTTTTAAATGAAATATTAAATGAAAAGTGTTGTAATCGGTACTAACCTTCATAAAAATGTGGCACGGATAGTAAATTTAAAAAAAGTCGACAATGTACAGTGAGGAGACCTACCTTAGTCTTTAGAATACTTTATTAACTTCAATAGAGCCTTTTCCAGTGCTAAGAAGAGTGGGAGAAAAGAGAAACCTCCTAAAAACCTTATGCAGAAGAAGGGACAACTTTGTTGGCCACATTTTGAGGCACGATGGTCTGATGAAGACAATCGTTGAAGGACAAGTGGAAGGGAAAAAGGGCAAGGGACGGCCCCGAATGAGGTATATAGGACAGGTTATAAAGGATGTAAAAGAGAAGAAATATGTAGCTATGAAAAGATTAGCGGATAGGAGAGAGAAATGGAGAGCTGCGTCAAACCAATCTTAGGATTGTTGAATAATGATGATGATGAGAGCCTTTTCCATATGCTTTTCGTAAATTATTCTAGTTGTCATTTCAGAATATTTGGTCATTTCTGTGTTGTAAAAATTTTCAGGCTCATATCTCTTCCAAAATATAGTGTATGAACTGAGTGCAACACTCCTCTTTATGTTAAGGCCCTGGGCTAAAGGCTAGCTAGCCTATAGGAAAATCTGGCCCTGAGAATAATGTTATCATGAGCGGAATATATTTCCCTTTCGATCGCCTTAATAACATATCTTCGTACCAATGAGTCAAGTCAATCAGTGTCCAAAGCGCAGTGTAAAATTTTGCATTTTTTCCCGGTATTTAGCTTCAAAACGAATTGAGTCGATGCTGTGGCAGACTTCCAGTTTGAGGTCAAGCATATTTTCGGAGGTGTGTGTGGCCTTCGTTTCCGCCCATTTTATCGTGTTGGCACCACTCCAACGCCATCTTTCCCCCACACCTTTTCTCGACCCAATGTTTTCGATACGTGTCCATTTTCTTTTCTTTTTTACGGGATTACTTCCCCGGCCGTGCGTAATTGTGTCCGTGAGTCACGTTTAAGCCTCCGTGCCAAATAATTTCTAGCGTAAAGACCGGCAGGGTTTTTCTCGGCGAGAGTCAATTTTTTTAAAGTGACGTACGAGAAAAAAAACTGTAGGCGTTGTAGATGTGGAGGTAGAGAAGAATTAAAAGGTGGAGTGGACCGTGAGGAGGAGGAACGACAAAGTGCTCGGCATGGTGGGTGAGGAGAGGCAGCTTCTAAATACGGAGGAGACAGAAGGTATCGATGGACCGAGTACTTAGCGGGGAGGGGATGTTGAAAACAGTGCTAGGTTAACCACGGAGAAGGAAGAGAGTAGGATTTTTACATAGAATCATAGGTAGTAGGTAGTATTGTGAATTGCAGAGGGAAGTTCTTGAAGGAAGGAGAGGCTGCCAGAATGCTTCTTTAGTTCTCATAGAATGCTTTTAAGTACTTAATCGGAAGAATACTGAGTAACTTAAATATAGCCTTTTCTACATGTTTCTTTATATTTATGGATTTCGTTTTAGACTAGTTCAGCATATTTAGTCATTATTGTATTGTAACATTTTTCAGGCCTTACCAAAATTTCAGTATGCACTAAGTACAACCCGATTGTCTGTTTCTTTTTCAGAATTTGATTAGGTTAGGTATGTCCAATCTCTATTGTTCTCATTGAGTTCAAGAGGTATAATAATAACTATGATGATCGATTTTTTGGGTGACAATCGCTTGAAGGTAGGCAACTCAAGCTCTTTGGTTGGTGGGTAGCTTATGGAAATGCATAAAACACCCTTAAACTAATAACATAAATTTTAATCCTGGAAATGTTAATCGTAATGGAATTCCGTCTTTCCATCTCTCAACGGTCTCTGTTCTACCAAATCCCGTCCTTATTTAACTCCATGGACTCATAAATCCCTCCCCTGGGCCTCCTCTGCCACTATTTACAATTCCTCCTTAAAATGCCAACTGAATATTTCACCGCTGTCTAATCCATAATGCCCATTCTTATGCTCAAAACTTTTTGTTTTCTGTCAGTTTTTGTTTATTGTGTTATCTTCTAGCTATTATTTATTTAAACTCGATTGTTTCAGGCTTAACTTTTTGAAAATCCATTGTAAACAATTAATCCATTTTTTTTAAACCGGTTGTCATAAATAAATTGTGTGAAAAGGTACCAAACCTTTTAATTGTTTATTATTTACATACGTAAACAGTCAATGTAAAAGCCTTTGTGCGTTTTTGGTGGTGAAATAAATAAAAAATAGATAAACCAAGACGGGAAATACCCTAAGCTATTACCATTTATTTATCATGGAAACATTATAGATTGTAGATTGCCGTTTTCTGCATAATCTTATACAATATCATAGCCTATTGTAGCGAATAATGATGGTTTATCCGATATATTCGTAAATTGTTAAGTTGGTGCTCCCTTTTACATACGTCCCTTGTCTCGAAGAATGCAGAGCTGATGAATTTTGGAGCGTCTGTGCTTCGTTGTGTGTCGTTCCATCTCGGCTCCATCGGCGGGAAGGTCTCAGACTCTCGCGCCCCGACCTTCCTCAACTCGCGCGTCGGCCGACCGACCGGTCGATACTCGCGGCCGCTCATCTTTTTCGATCCGTCCGCTCCTCACGTCTCGGCGATTCGCGCGTTTTGCCCGCCATCCCTCCCGCACCACTCTTTATTCTCCCCCTCCCCAATCCCACTCCTTAACTCCCCACGGAATCGATAAAAAAGAGAGGCATATTCCAGGAGGATGGAATCCGAAGCTCAAACGCGGCCGAGCACGAATTATTGAGGGGAAGGATGCTTAATTTTTTTATTTTTTCCTATTCATTTCAATCCTGGAATTGTGATCGCTCCGTTTCGGAAGGAATTTTTTTTTCGCGCCGCATCAAAATTTTGCTGCGTTTCTCGTGGCGTTCTTCGCCGATTTTTTTCGCTCGCGTGTACATACATCCTTTGGTATATATTCATTGGACGGGATTGGATTGCGTGATGGACTGTTGCACTGTGGAATATTATTAATTTGAGTGTACCCTAGTTCGTGGATTTCATATATCCTAAAACAGCCAGCCGTTACCGAAGTAATAGCTGGGCATGGTTTTTTGGATCAATCAATCTTTTAAAAACTACACAATCTCCTTATTGTTAAGCGATTTTAAAGTTTACTTACTCTAAATCTTTTGATGAAATCTTCACGGGAAATCAGCCGGGTAATGATGGTCATTGCTGCCAACGTTTCAATGGCCTTCTCTGCCATCGTCTTCAGGGCGAATGGTGGCAGAGAAGGCCATTGAAACGTTGGCAGCAATGACCATCATTACCCGGCTGATTTCCCGTGAAGATTTCATCAACAGCATTCGCCGGGAAAGCACCAAATCCTTCTTTACTCTAAATCTTAGTTTACTAATTCAATACAAGCGCATGACAAGAATTATTTAAAAATATTTATCAATTGGGCTCACCATCGAATACTTATTTTTTTACCTCAAATGAATTCAAACAGTCGATAATAACCTTCATGTGAACACAAAATAAGCTGTCAAGGATGTAAGAGATAAGAGAGTAGTAAATATGGACAAATTTTGATGACTAGCGATGATATTTAGCGGAAGAATTGATTTACATCATGATTTTCTTGTGAAATTCGTTGTAATGCCGTGATTGTCAACTATATTTCGTTTTGGCCTAGGAAAAAGTTTTATTGAGTTGGCTCTGGCCCACTTTGCGATTGTTAATTTAAAAACGACACACTATCAAAATTAGCAATTATTAATGCTAATCGAGTAAGTTTTGATGGAAGCAGAGTTTTTACAGCCACCCTTGATGGTAAGATTTTTCTTAAATGTCAATCTTCTTCTGGAAAAACTCCCTTACTCACTTCGTTATATCCATAGCCCAAGTCTTCTGTCTTTCATACGAATAGTTTCATTCTAAGAAATTGAGCTACAAGTCACCGTGATTTTCAGAGAAAAAAATAATTTGAATACTACAATAAGTGGACTTCCACAATGTTTGTGACTTGAAAATTTTAATGTTATACAATTTTATTTCTATTTAAATATCTCTATAGATGAAGATGTTGTATAAAGTGGTAATACCTTAATATTATAAGTACTAAGCGAACGGCATTTATCATTATCGTGTAAATACGATAACGCACCAGAGATATATCTAGAAAGCTGGAGTAGCATTTGTATAAACATTTTCACTGCACTCGCCTATTATTGTAATGGTGACATCTATCCGAGGAGATCATGCCATGCGCTTCTTAATTTCTAACATGAATAGGGATTGGGATTTGAGGAAGTGTATTGCTGAAAAAATAACTTTTTTTCGAACTGAAACTTGTGTGATTCCAATAATCCTATTCAAGCGAAGGAGGGAAGTCGCTGATGACAAACTGTCTCTTTATTTCGCCATAGTTATTTTATATTGTCCTACCTTTCTTTGCAACTTTTAAGCACGTTGCGAAGTGCCATCTCTGAATTACATCGTTCTGTACAAGCAATTTAATCATACACTTTCTCCTTATCTGTGCATTGAAGTATCAAGTGAAGTGGGCAAAGCCTAAATTACTATCAGGTTTATTTAATTTTAAAATGATGTAGACCAATCTTCATGCTAGCAAATATTCTTGTATAATTTATGGAAAATGTCTATTAGTATCTCCAATTAAATCTAAAATTATAAGTTTAGAATTGAAAAAAATCTCTTACGAACAGCCCACATCTGCCTCTGTAAACCCACAGTCATTCATGTAATAGTTTACCAAACTTTATATGATCTTATCCAGTTTGAGGTGATGCATGACTTATCGCCACGAAATAAATATTTGAACTGTCAAATAAAATCTATTCTTACCATCGAATAATCAGCGAAAATAGTCGGTATGAACTCCGAGGAGCCTTCAAATTGCAATGGACCCTTCGTAATCCTTTCAAACAAGCATTAGAATAACGTGACTTCCTAATTTGATCGAAAAGCTGTACTTCTCGTTTATAGCTTAAATATTTAAGTTAATTTTTCGTTCATAAACACATTTTAGGGAAAAGGTAATTCGTTGAACCTTTTAATTACCAAAATTTCACACCTGTATTTTAATCGGGAAAATAGCTCCAATTATTGGAAATTATTGGATAATAGCATCATGAAAAGACGGTCCAGTTTATTTTTTGAACTACCATAGTAATAACATAAAAGTAAATAAATCTTTAGGCGGGAAGAATCTAGTTGGATGCTTCTGTCGTTTTGCCTGAGCAGAATTACGGCCACGGTAAAAGTGCATATTTTTATCACGAATTTATTGTCAACGTTCGTCTCAACAATGGCGTCATCGCTCGTTGCTATGGATCTTGGTTATTTTCCCGCCTTTTTCGTGGCCCCAATTGATTCTAAGTCTCGGAAGCTCGGGGTGCAGCGTGAACGGGGCCAGGGAGTGGCGGGCAGCTCACCCGGTTGCAGGAGCGTGTGGGAAGGGTGGGACAGAGCGGCAGGGAAGCTGCTGTGCCGAAATCCCGCGCCGTTGGCAGCTGGAGGGAGCGGTGCCTTGTCGCCTTTTTAAGCCGCGGGCAGGTCAAGGTTGCGAGGAGGCGTGGTGGCGGGCCCTCAAACATTGATTCTCCCTCTCCGAGGCAGACGAAGGAGGAAATCTAAAAACTCTCTCAGGTGCCACGGAGCAAAGTGCTCCCGGGAGGTGAGAATGTGATGGGTGCTTGGGAGCCGAATATGGCTGCTCACAGAGAATTCGTTACATCGACTCCCCACTTGCCCGTTGGATTACGAAGTTCACTCCTGGGTTCGTTACAGCCCGGGGTGAATTAGCCAAGTCATGGGTTTTAAATATAATCTACTCTTAATTAATGAAAACATATAAGTGGCATATAATGAAGTAGTGTTTATCAAAAATATCGAAAATTTCACTTGGACCGGAAGTCGAACTACGAACCCTTTACCTTCCTCGCAGATGCTCAGACCACATAACTATCGAAATTACTCTCATTACCGTTTTCCGCGGAGGTGCAACCAATGCCCTACAGGTGCAGCCCAATATTTTCGCTCTGGGCATGGTCACACAGAAGAAGAAATGAAATGAAAGATTGCCACTTCATTTTTGTTTATTCCATCAGAAATTCACGTATGATGATGTTGCCTATTACTTTGTTACGTCTTCTCCTTCAGGTTCTCATGGGACTCTGCTCTTCCTAGCTCTTCTTTGTTTGACTTTCAGTTCCCTCGTACAAGTGGCGTAGCCAGTGATTTCGTTCGGTGGGGGGGGGGGGGTGGAGGGTAACCAGGGATTGAAATTTTAAAAAACAGGGTACTAAGTAGATGGTTTTAAACTAATTTTAACACTTTTCATAATCGAAATAACTTCATTTTACAAAGATATCTTTTTATTCATGATATTTCAATATTTTGTTTTCTTTAAGGAAGCAAAGTAATTGTGTTCAAATATTTCGGGGGGAGGTCCGAGCGGTTCGGACCCCCCCTCGTTGCGCCGCTGCCTTGTACTACACAAAGTTTCGAAAGGTTCGACCCATGCCTTCACCGCGATTGTTGCTATCCATTTTTCAATGCCAATGAATGGATAAGAGAAAAATTTATGATATTTGTATGAAATATCTCAAGTCCAACGTAGTTCGAAACGTCGTCAGAAATGGAGTTTCTAACCCGGTGGGAATCGCGAGAGAAGTTTACTCTTAATCTCTGCTGTTAGAGTAAAGTATCAATTGACCTCGTGTCTTCTCTTCACCGGCAGAAAACATTTTCCCGAGCGTTTGTCGATTGCATTCTCGTGTCCGACGAAAAATTTGCATTCGGAGAAGAGGACCATTTTTTAATCCATTGTTTCCCAGGGGGACAGTTCTTAAGTTGACTTGTTCCATGGGGTCGTTGAAATGACTTTTGCGCTCCGTTGCAGCGTTTCCAAGCTCGGGCCATCTATATCGCACAAAAAACACTCAAGAGAGTTTATTTCATGAGGTGAAGAGGCGAGCGTGTCTGGCTGAGGGTTTTATGAGCACTAAATGAGCTACTATAGGCCCCTTGGCTCGTCCGTCGGAATTCGTTCGCTGAGCGGACACGCGGAATGTTTTCCTGTATAATGGGAGCAAAATGAAGTCAATCAGGATTTACGGACTTACTACTGCAGAATGTTGACACGTTATCCTGGTTTCTGAACCTGAAGTTATCTTCTCCTTCCGATGTTTCGCTATTTAGGTTTTATTCTGTGGAATATAGTATTTCGAATCATCCAGCTGTATATTTACCTCTTGAGATGTGTTGTCATAGGAACTATTGCCAGATTTTGACTCCCAGTAAGTGAATGGATAAATTATTTAGTATCATGTCTTAAATCCCATATATTTCTTTCATTATCAACCTAAAAATCGGATTTAATTATTGTTACTTATTTTATTAAGCGACTGAATACATTTTTGTAAAGCTGCAAAAATTTAAGTTATTGAAATCGAGTTTTTGTTATGAAGTCAGTTTTAATGAGCGAAGGTTTTGATTCAAATATGTAGCATGAAAAGTTCGCCCGTTTTCCTTGTCATTCAACTGTAGTTTCCTTCCATATTTTGTTCATGACATTTCCTTTTAAGCAGAGAAACATATATGTATGGTTAAGTTGAGTATTACTCAATTTTGAATTGAAATCAGCTAAATATAAATTGTATAATGAATTAGAATTCTTATAATCTGGAGACAGAAATTTTTTGCTTCAACTGCACTTTGTTTTGTGGTCGGGCTTGTTGTAATATGTTAAAACTTCAAAATCTCACGATTCTCAGGGTAGAAAAAATGTAAGCTTTGGTATAATTGATAGAATCACGATTTATCTCAAATATTCTTAAATCCACACATCGCAGTGGACTACTCCTCGGTGGCCGTTGAGGATTTCGATCCACACACTCCCCAGAAGCATCGGAGAATATCTACCTCAATGGACCTCTCGCGGACGTCGGCGTTCAAGTTTTACGACGACGAATCTCGCCCTCTCAGCCGGTAATTTTTATTGGCGTATTACTTGATTGAAACGTACGCTATTGCCTCAAACTTTTCTGGGCCCGTATATAAATAAATCCCCTAAAAATATTTGACTGCGTTTTTAATATGAAACATTTGCCTCATTCTTTTCCGGAAGGCAATTTTTTTAGATTTGAGAAACCATCAAATGTTGACTAGGGTTTATTTTGAATATCTTGAAATTCTCAAGATGATAGCATCATTAATGGCAGCATTACTGAAGTTAATGTTTACGCAATGCATTTACTTATTGTTAGTAGATGCGGAAACAATGACGATGAAAATTGGATGGCGAAAATGTGCGAATGCATGTCCAGGAAATATACCCTTTTATAATGTCGTGCATGTATGCGATCACTGTTGGTTCGAAGATTTCCAGGGCACTGATCAGATGATTTCTGCAATTTATTCGGATTCTCACCGCCTTACCGTTGTCAACAAAAGCCGACGGACGCTGTGGTTACCCGAAAAAAATGCAGAAATCATCTTTGCGAGTATTTTCCCCACTTAGCAGGAATAAGAGGATAATGTAAACATGGTTTATGACGTCACTAAAAAGACAAAATACGACGTCGCGTCGGTCGAGCAGGGTCGATACGGTCTGTTCACGGATGGCAATAGAAACTAAAAGAAATTCAAAACCAGTAAAATTTCAATAGTTTCGTTCCCGGAAGCGAAATGTAAAAACGAAACGAAAAAAATAAAACCGAGGGAGCTAAAATCGGGGTCGAAACGAAATCGGAGTCAAAACTACTTCGGGTCGAAACTAAACTAAAACTCTGGTACAAAACGAAACGCAGATAATATTTCGCACTGTAGGGATCACGTTCTTCACCTTCGTAGAGTTTAGTTTCGACCCACACGCCGAGTACGAAGTATGGTTGAATGAAGTAGAGGTTCGGCCTACCGCCATTATATGCATCGGACACTCATATTTTTACCACTAACAGGAGAATGGTGAACACAAACTGGCCATTCGATTTTTAACCTCAATGTTTTAACCTCTCTACACGTATGTCAAATGTAATGGGTCGAAACTATTCTCCCTTATCTCCCTCCACTCAACTTCTGGGATCGAAATATAACTATGAGCAGCAGAGTTTCGATTAATTTAGTTTCGTTCCCGGGAGCAAAGTTTCGTCTCGGTTTGAAACTAAACTCCTTGGTGATTTTAATTTCGTGCAGGAACGAAACTGAACCTAAGCCTTGTATTTTAGTTTCCCTCCGGGTCAAAAAGAAACATTTCGTTTCGTCCCACTTGCCATCCCTGGTTCTGTTAAAGGGTCGGATTCCGTGACATCTGCTCTCAAGGTGAATTAGGTTAGGGTAAGAGCCGATGCTGCGGTCTGGAACTCGATTACTCTATCGATATCCCCGAGACCCCAGGCATCATGGGACTGGGACTCCGAGGCAGTGAAGGTGAGGGTGGTAATAGCCGGAAGAGCTGAAGTCCAGGAAGAAGAGGTACATCGTGGATACACATTGGTTTAACGTGCATGAACGAGTTTATAGCGTGGCTATCTGAGCGTCAAATATCATTCAGAAAACTTGCTTACTTTTCCATTGCGTACGTTATTCGACATTACCATCGTAGTTGACATCTGAGGTGAGTCCAGAAATCAGTGCTGAAAGAGTAAGAAATTGCCTATTCTCCACGATCATAGACCTAATTATTGAGAAGAGTTTTCAAGTAAGAACACGTTGTCTTCAATCGAGTTGTTGTTTGAACAAATTAGTACTTTTACCAGTTTCCTTTCTCAAACATACTCCATTCAATGCGATAGTCCTGTCTCAGCAAAGCCTACCAACTGATCTAATGTGGTGTAACTGTATTTTACATTACAATATCGTTGTATTGACGGTTTTTGACCTCACCAGGGTTTTACCTCACGTACTTAGTGTGTCTCACCAGCGCGATGTAAAATATAAAGGCATCATTAATTAGATCACCATGCGGAAGCACTTGTTTGAATCCTTGTATGTTACTTTTAATTTATCAGCGTTATTGAACAATTGAGTAAGTACTAAAAATATTTCATTTAACGCGTGTTCAGACAAGTTGTTGCCACTCACCATCTTATCCTCGCCCAGTGAATGTGGGACCGTTAATACCCTAATAACTACAGATACAGCTTCAATTTCAAATCCGGCCTACGAGATCGATCGATCTATGCTTAGCATTAGTATTCAGTTGGCTTAACTTATCAAGCGGATTGTAAATTGGCTCGTGAATCTGAGAAAGCAGTGAAACGTCATCTGTTAAATTGGCTCGGGGATTAGCTTACCCATCCCTCATTTCCCTGGTCGAAATACAAACAGTGAGAGACATAGGTCTCCTTGTTGTTCCTGATTACGACCTCATCTCTCCTATTTCGGGAATGTTGACCCAACGCCCGCTATCCCGTGCACTTGTGTGACTTCATTGCGGTGTGAGTAAACGTAGAAATGCATAAAAGTTTCTCGGGGTTTCCACCGGGTAATTTGCTCAATGTCTCCCGACTTCAAATTGATAAATTTAAGTATACCGGGACTAGCCACGGTGATAATTTTACGGGAGTCACCCGCAATGCACAAATAGCGCGAAAAATCCACAGAGAAAAAAAAATCATTCGATTTTACCGGGATTCGAACCTGAATCCCTCGATTTCCGGCCGAGTGCTTAAGCCAGTTAGCTACCGAGGTGTCATTCATGTAGAAGGGTCAAGGCGAATGATTTTTTCTCTGTGGATTTTTCGCACAGGTCCATAAAATGACCCATCAAGCTTAAAGTGACCAAATTTGCCGTGCACTAATGGCGCAGTGAGGGGGAATTTTTGGGGATAAACCCCACTCAGAGGTCAGAGAAATTTTTTCATAAAAATATTTTAATGAGAAAAATTTGGACCTAATATAAGGGGAACGGATTGCTCACAAACAAAACTTCAAACTATTCATACATCCGTAAAACTCGCTATTTTTAACCATCTATCTTTAAAAAAATTCTGGAGGAGGGACCCCCTCACCTCCCGCTAATCCTGGCGAGAATTCCATACCCCCCATTATTAGCTGTGCCTAAAACCCCTCTTGCCGTAATTCCTAGCTGCGCCCCTGCCACGCACCTATAATATCCTAGCTATATAGCGTTAGCTGAGGAATCTATATGATTTAAATCCCTTCCGTAACTTAGTGCTTAACTTTGTAAGTGGTGCCTTTTTTTACGGTTTCGGGCTGAAAAACCTTTCTCCAGAGTCACTCCAGCCCGTGTGAATTTGGTTCCATGATATTTCATTGCTAATCTTATGTTCCTTTCACTCGTGATAGCGCTTTCGTAAATTCTTTCATGTAAAGCATTTTTACGTTTGATGTAAAAATTAAGATTCTCCCGGCGTATCACGTGCAGAAAGGTTTCTTGGGTTTTCCAACGGATAATTTGCTCCTTGTCTCCCGACGTTTCAAAGAGGAACTTGCTCTTCATTCTCAGGGGGCCTTCCGAACGAATCAAAGATGGTTTTATCATAGTGAAAGTATACGATCAAGGAGTTAGAAACGAAATATGAAAGCAAGAATTTTGCTCGAGATGGAGGAATCCTAGGGAAAAATGTGTTTCAGCCCGAAACAGTAAAAAAAGACACAATTTCAGAAGGCCCCCTGAGGATGAAGAGCATCTCGCTCTTCGAAACGTCGGGAGACATGGAGAAAATTACACGGTGAAAACCCCTAAAAACCTTTCTACATTTGATATGCCGGGAGAATGTAAAATCTTATGTAAAACGTATAAGTGCTTTACTTGAACAAATTTAAGATAGTGCTATCACGCGGGAAAGGAATATGTTATTAGCAGTGAAATATCGTTGAAAGAATTTCGCACGGTATGGAGTGACTCTGGAGTAAAATGAGCTTAAGCCTGAAGCCGTTAAAAAGGCATGCTTGGGAAAGTTAAGCGCTAAGTTAAGAAGGATTTGAAACTCTATAGAAGCCTCTGATAACGTGTCATAGCTAGGATTTTATAGATGCATAAAAAATGCGGCCATTTTAAGCATAATGGGTCGTTTTACGGGGTGAATTTATTTGTAAGTTGTAATTAGAGCCGATATTCGAGAAGCATTGTTGTTCGATAATCGTTGATTTTCGATAATCGTCCAACTGCCATATCCGATGTCGATGGCCATTGTTAATCAAGGCTATCGATCTTCGTTTTTGACGACAGTTTTAGATTGTGGGTAGTATCCTTCTTTTGTTTTTGGGAATCCAATGGCAGTCGAGTTTTGTTTATTTATTTTCCGAAACCATCGGTGGCGCGTTCCGATATTTCGAACCATCATCGGGCAAGCCTTGTTTTGATTGAGATCATCACCTATGGTTCCATTATTTTCCCTTCATTCGAAAAATTTTAGCGCGAGAGAAATTGACTGGAAGTTGTAATCCCCTTTCCTATCAAGTAACATACACAAAAGCCCGGTTAAGCTATCATGGAGCATGATCGCTATTTCTTGTTGAGTTGAGAACATGTTAACATTGTGTCATGTTGGGTGTATTTTTATTTTTGGTCTACGTCAGTCAATGCTCCGTAATCATCCCAAGAATACTACTTCTCACTTTTAATAGGCCTAAATTTCGTCGAGAACTTTTGCCGTTATAACGTATCCTCTGTGGTCCGCGGCATGTATCGACGCTAATTGATTTTGGAAACAAACAGTGACCAGCCGACGGTAAACTTACTCGGCGTCACTCACAAGTGCACTCAAAAGCGGGAAACGTGAACCGAGGACGTATCACTCGACTTGGCCCAGACCCAAATCCATAAAATCACGTCGTAGAATGAAGCCTTGGTAACTTGAAGACTTCTAACTGGAATTAAATTTTGCGCGAAATAATGTTCATGAATACGAAAATTTAAGTTCCCGTAGTGGAAGTGTACGGAAGAATTACCAGGTATATTGCCGATTAAAAAGTATCTCCCGGGAGTATATACCGGGTCTCATCTCATATCTTTATTGATAAAACCTCCTCATAATAAATGAAATGAAGAATAATTTCCTCATACCCAATTTCCTCATACCAATATTCTTGAAAAGGAAACTGACAAGATGTAAATACCATGTTTTAGGTAGATTTTATGTACGTTGTATCATATCCTTACTCATCCATTGTTTAAATAAATAATTGCACTAGTTTTAGGCAATATAATTATATGAGGATTGCTTAGTTCCGAGAAAATATCGACATAAACTTTACGTCAGTTTAAACGACTTCCCCCGTGAATTTGTTTCCAATCTTTATGAACGGGATTAAAAATTTTGTTTCAAAGAGAAGAGAAGGTAGGGATTGCGTTATAGGAAATTTGAATACTTTTCCTTGGCGATCGTATTTTCAGGAAATTTCACACGAAATATTAACTAGTTTATTTTGTACTCGCATCCTCAGAAATCGTTAGGGAGATTATGAATTAGGAAAAAATAGTTTTCAAGTTTGATTTTCGTCGGCCACGACTGCGTATTGGCTCTAAATGTGGCATCGCTCTGTATAAAATTAGAATAAACCCGACTGATATCGTCATATACTGGCAAGTTTTCACCGAAGTCTATTATAATTACCCTGAAATTTTCAAGATTATAGCGTAGGTTTCATATGGCTATTATGACACTGCAAAAGACAAAATGCAACCGGTCAAGGAGCGATGCTTCCCCTTAATGGACATTTCCTTGGTTGACTATGCATTAAATTCTTTACTTAGTTTTTTAAATAAGGCGATGTCAAGAATATTTTCCCATTGCACATGAGGATCAATTTACTTTAGTAAATGAGGATCGGGTGCGGAGAATTTTCTAAGATGCATTATTTTCTTGGATCAAATTACTATAAGATCATCGAGTGTATGTGAAAGTCAATTTGATGATCAATGATAAGGGAACCGAAATCTATGATTTTGACAGAATAGGTTGTTGTTTTTCTACTTCATTTTACCTTTTATCCGTTCTGTATAAAAAAAGACGGGAACAATTTTTGGATATTTTCAAATATTTCATTGCAAGTTTGAATTAGCGTGCAATATTTGAGCTGCACAAAATGAGCAGAAAGTATACATTTAAAAAAAGTTTTTGGAGCCCAAAAATAAAAAAAAATAAAACATGTGTTCTAGTAATGAAAAAATCCTGATATATTACCTCGCCTAATTAGTAGTCACGACCGTGTTGACAGTTGACAAGGTATATCATTGGCAGTATTATACCATTGTTTGGTTCCATTAACTCCACCATATCAGTCCTGATCCAGGATCAGTACGTGCCATTTCTCGCTTCTAATATCAACATCTGTCACAACCTCAAACATGAAACATCTTGAAAACTGAATGAACCTTTCAACAATCCTACGATATATTTGACGCAGCTCTCCACTCAATTCCCTTATCAGCTAATCTTTACACAGTTACGTGATCCATCTCTTTCAGATCCTTTTTTTCCATTTATTTTTTCGAGATCTTCCTTTCCCGTTCTTGTCATCTACTTGTCCCTCAACGATTGTTTTCATGAAGCTATCATGTCTCAAGATATGGCCTATAAAGTTGTTTCCTCAATGTTTCCATGAGACTTCTCTTCTCTCCCACTCTTCTTAGGACAATCCTCATTTCAAACTCGGTCGATCCATTTGATCCTCATCATTCGTCTCTATCACCACATATCGAAGGCCTCTACCCATGATTTCTCCGCAGCTGCTATCGCTCTTGGCTCACTTCAAATGATTATAGGTCGAGTATGATGGTATGAAAATCCTGGAAACTACCTATTCCCCGCTCTATCTCGAGAGCTGTATCCCTAAGCGATAGGGGGGGACGCCCATCCCTAGCGCTCTTCGTTATTCATTTCCTTCTCCTCCCAGCTTCCCTTCGCTACCAGGGCTGGACCCGGCAGGCTCGCGCCCAGGCTGCAAGCCGACCAATCCCGTCTTCCCGGCCGGGTCACGTGCTCTCCCCCACACCCCTATCACCCTTCCCCTCCTGCCCCCACCCCCTCCGCCATTCCTCCCTCCGTTCCCTCCCCTCCCATGGACCAAACCAAAATGCGGGGGGTGGGGGAAGAGTAGGGGAGGAAGCGGCGTCCCCGAACGCACTCTGACGGCCAGTCTCCTTAGTTACAAAGTGAAGCTGGTTTTGCGTCGACGGAGCCAGTGGTTGCGCCTAGCACTTAAACGTCAAGAAGAGCCAAGCGGCCCGCCCTAGTCGACAATTGTGTAGTCTCTAACAGTGCGGTTCGAAAGGAAGGTCCGGAAGATTGTGCTTGGCCCTCGACGCTTGTCCCAGGGCCCTGGAAGTGTTCGCGACCAGTGCTTGCCCCGTTCCTCGCAGTTCCTCGCCACAGTTCGTTCGGGGGCGTGTAGGGCTACCTCATAGTTATCCTACAACCCACATCTCCCGATACCTTTCTTCTCCGACCCAGAGCCCGGGGAAGGCCCCCGCCTCGTATTCGTCGGGTGTTGTCGAGGGCTAGAGAGAGAGAGAGCGACTGGGGGCGGCGATATAACGATTGGGAAAGGGGACACTCGGAGGCAGGCGGCTGGGGCTTGGAAACCCACCTCCCCCGCCTCCTTCGGCCCCCTCTCTCGCCCCCTGCCCCTCTTTCTCTCTCTCCCCCTCGCCCCCGATCTCTATTCGGGGACTCCCGCAAAACCCTCCACCCCCCCTCTCGTGAATACCTCCCAACCGCCCCCACACGTATAACAAAGTGACTACCTTGCCGCCGACACAGAACCACCTCATAGTCTGCACGGTGCACTGATAGTGTTGGGAACGAGAGGAGGTTCGTTCGAGGAAAAAAAAATTTTTTTGAGAGGGCCTTCTCGCCTCCATCCCCTCTCCTAGCTCGCACCCTCCCCCCTCGCGGGGGACGGGCCCTGAAAAAAGTTTCACGAAGCGGCACATAGTTTGGGGTAAAGTTTCGGAGTTCGCCGCCGACTCGTCCGCTTGTGTTGTTGAGAAATTTCCGGGGACGGATTCTTTAAGCGGAG
Source organism: Ischnura elegans (assembly GCF_921293095.1). Taxonomy (NCBI): domain Eukaryota; kingdom Metazoa; phylum Arthropoda; class Insecta; order Odonata; family Coenagrionidae; genus Ischnura; species Ischnura elegans. The sequence goes on from NC_060252.1 coordinate 68,477,843, forward strand.
AGGCGGCGGCGTCCGAGGACGCCTCCTCCGTCTGGTACGGTCGGGTCCGGCTCTTCAACCCCGGGCCGCACCCCAAGCCCTCGCGGGTCCTTATCCTAGAGGACGCCCGCCCCCCGGCCCCCGGAGGCGGCGGAAGGCCCGAAGGCGGCAAGATTGGAGGCAAGAAGAAGAAGATGGTAGGAGGCGGAGGCGGGGAGGTTAGGGTCGCGACGGTGGAGTTGGAGGCGGAGGGCGTCGGGGGCAGCGGAGGCAGCCTCTCGGAGGCGGCCACCCTGCCCGTGGGGCGGGCGCATGGCAGGGGAGGCGGCGGTGGCGGAGTGTGCGCCGGAGGCGGTGGGGTGGAAGACCTGGCCTCCCCCGAGAAGAACAATATGGCTAACAAGCGAATGGAGGCCAGGAAGGAGATGCCGGCGCGAAAGAGGTGGGACCATTGGAATTCGCCAGCGGCTGACTGCCCGATAGCTCTCTTCTGTCTTCCTTTCTCTCTAGCCATGCACCTATTCTCTTTCCTCTGTAGTGTTGTGGACGCTGTAGTGGCACTTCGCCTCCTCACGGCTGGACCGGCTTACCTCCTCACAAAATAACAATACGCTTACTAATAAAAATACCTTGTGTACAACGTCTTCTTGTTTTTTCTAAGATATTTCGTTATTTTAATACAAATTAATATTTAGATATCGTTTCTTTTGCCATAGATCTCTTATTTATTACAACGACTATCAAGGCTATAATTTTAACATCGGACTAGTATTACCACGAAAATTCGCTAGCGGCTGCCTGTCCGATAGTTCTCTTATTTCTTCCTTTCTCTCTAGCTGTGCACCTCTTCTATTTCTTCTGCAGTGTTGTGGACGTTGTAGTGGCACTTTGCCTCCTCACGGCTGAACCAGTTTACCTCCTCCCAGAATACAATTCGTTTACTAATAAATATACCTTTTATACAACATCTTCTTTTTTCTCTAAGATTAGTAGTTGATATTTTCATACAAATTAATATTTGAATGACATTTTTTCGCCAGCGATCGCGTTACTATTACAACCAATATCAGAGATATAATTTTACCATCGGATGTAGTGAATTTAATATATCCTCTCACAATCAATTTATTCAAAAAGTATTATGTATTTTACACCCTGGTCACGTTTACTGTTCCGAACCCGGGGCTCAAATTATAGTCCTGTTGATGATTGAGATAAAAAGCGAAACGATAGCTAAAGAAATGTTTGTTAATTATTTGTTTGTAAAACAATTAACGATCAGCCTCCATGAAAACAAGAAGGCATAACAAAAGAGCCAGTGGTTGAGATATAACCTATCACCTTGCAAATAACATCAAGCTTTAATGACGTATCGCTTCTACCTAGCTATAACGATCAATTGATCTGTTTGGAAGTGATACATAATGTTGACATTTCGATGGCTAACCCTACCGTCATCCTCATGTTAATTGTCCGGACAGGAAGGAGTCCGGAATGTAAAAATCAGTTTGTGGTTTATGATCATTATGGTGAATGATGATGAATGCTGACCTTTACTCGGATTTATAAATACTGCTTCACTCTCAGTTGAGATGTTTCTTTCCTAAGTGAACGCATCACTCCCGCTCGATTTGTTTTTCGTGACTTGTTGCTTGTTTATTACGTATTTTATTTTCTTGAAAGAGTATGGGTACATAAATAAGACCCCATCCATATTTTCCTATATTCAAATTTGGAAAGTCTCCTCAGTATTTTCTCATTCTAAATATGTATGTATTCATTGGGAAATTTCTTTTGGCTACCGAAAGTTACAACATAATAATGTAGGTTTCAAAAGAGTAACTCGTCTCGACATAATCCGACCGGTGTAAAAGAAGTGATGCGTCCTCTAAAGATAACGAGGAAGTCGAACATCGAAGCGCTGTTATTCCCCAGACTAAGGTGGTGGCAGCTTGTCAAATTTAGGCGCAAACTTTCTTCTATTATTTTATCAGCGATTGCTTTGTATTAGACTGACACATGCTTCCTAACGGGTTGGGGCATTCATACCAGCCGGATAATTTTATCTAATAATGATCGCTAGTCAGCATTCCTTCGCTTTTGCTGCTTACCGGCATTTTTTCGCGTGAGGGTAATGTACTCAACAGGAAATAACTGCTGTAGCTCCAATTCAAGCAATAAAAAGAATTGCTGTAAACTTTTCTACTTTGGCATGAAAGCCTTACTCTGGTGTAAAGCCCAAAAGCTTTCCTGAAAACTGAGTCCTATGCACTAGTCCCTCTAGGTCTCACTAACATGAAACCTAAGCCTGAAAGCTCATATTGGTGAGGTATTTTTTTTCCTTGCAGCTCACTGTAAACATGACCAGATTGAGCTCTGTTCTCGTTTTTCGCGCGAAATTCGTTACCTAAAATCCTCGTATGTACATATATTCAAAGATGTTTGATTAACCTTTGGCACTTACTCAATGGCCTTTTTCCTATTTCATTGTGGCCTTTTGACCCTTCAGCCTTTCATCCCACGCACTTTTCTTCCACCTTATAACCTTAGCTATGACCCTTCGTTCGTAAACTCATCATTATAACGGAGAGCCGTGAAAGTCAGCTTGAGTATTGGTACGGACTGAAATTAAACGTTAGGATTCCCCGTCATACCTCCTTAAATGCGTGAAATATAATTTTCCCAATGTTTTAAACATCCTTGTTTGTTATCCCACGTATTCATTTTTTTATTAGAAACGAAACCTTTTTCAGTGTTCGATTGCGAAGAGTGAGCACGTTTTGTACTTGATTTTCTTGTACTTCTCTTCAATTTGTATTATTTTAAGCCTTCATGTTTTTTTTGTCATGGTGTGTAAATACTTTTCCGCTGCGATTGTTGAGTGTCTTGAAAATGTCAGCAGAAGAAATACGTTAAATGTTCTTATTGTGTGTACAGACTTGGTTATTAATGATGACATGTGCCCTTCGGTGGCCCATTTTTGGTGTTTTTTATATTGTTAAAAATGTAGTACATAAATTTTCACGTAATTGCATAATTTTTGGGTTGAAGATCCATTGTTAAATTGCGATGCTAAAGTCCTTTTATTGATTGCCTATTTTTGTATGATCATCTTTTTTTTGAGGAAACCATTGAAAACAGAGAGAAATTAACAACATAAAATTTATTTTTTATAAAATATTTTATCAATTAGCTTTAGGTACCTTTTTCCTAAACTATGTTAGAAGTTTTGCAGCCCTAGAATATTCTATTTTCTATCACTGCCACAATTTTTATTCACATTAGCGTTCTAATTGAATCATTAACTTGAATGGATAGTGTACATAGCTTGCGTTTATTAGTTTTACGTTTGAATTACCTTAGTCACTTGGACAAGAGCCTTTTTCCTGTCACAGTGTTACCTTTTGACCCTTTAGTCTTTCGTCCCACAAATTTTTCCGAATCCTTATGACCTTAGCGATGACCCTTCATGTATGCACCATTAGAGTTGGTAGCCATGAAATTCAGGTTGCGTATTTGGTACGGACTGAAACTAATCGTTAGGATTCTCTCGACCGTCCGATCTCCTTAACCCTGAAGCCATAGTTCGTCTTAGTGCCAAGCCCCGTGAAAAAATTAGTGAAGAATTTTTGGAAGCCTGAATTAGAGCGCTTGGCCATGAAAATAAAAACAGCTCTCTCAAATGTCTTCCTTGAAACAGAAGTTTCTTGACGCAGCGTGGCAGAACGTTGAGGGAAGGGAGTGAATTAGGACGGGAAGACCTCATTTCATAGTAAACGGTGATCTCATTCATCCGAGCTAAGTTTATTTATTTGTAGAACTGATGGGATGCTTCAATTTTTTTATAAATTACAGTTACACTTTTTTCGCTGTATGTCAATATGTCTTTGGTATTTCTTGTTTACCCAGATTGATTACATTCTAACATCCTTTACGAGCTCTAATTGTATTTCAAATACAAAGGTTTTCAAGGCTCGAATTCAAAGGGACTATTTCCCTTGCCTCCTCCACTGATCTGAAACGTAATTTTTTTATATTCCCCGTTTATTCGAGACATAAAAATCAATTTTATTCATTGTTTTACTTTTTGGTTGAGTGGACGTTTCAAGGTTACGTAAAACTCGAATTTTAATATTTTAAACTACTGATTTTCATGCCATACCTTTCATTCACGTACATTCGAATGGATTACTTTGATATTCAAACAAATAAAAAGCAATCATTCTTGATACGTTTCGATTCACAGATTTCTTCGTGGTTTCCTTTCAAAACTGGCTTCATTGTTCATCAAAGAAAGAGCAGGCTTATGAAAGAGTGGGATCCCTCATTCGCTTTTGCCGCTTAAAAAAATCAGTAAAAAGCATTGAAAACTTGCTCTGAATGTTTTTCTTAACTTCCATATGCGTAATTAATTAAAATTATCCTTCATTTTCTTGCATGTTGTCCTTGTAAAGTATATTCTTCCTTCAAAAGTATTCCTCATTTTCTCTTTGATAATTCTTTTAAATAGACAAATCGTTTAGAAAAAGTTTCTGCGTGAGCACAATGATAATGATGGACACTAAATTGTGGATTAAAAACTGGATTCTTAATTCAGAATTTCATGAAATTAGGTTTTACGTATGTATCCCATTAGGTTTATTTTCATGCAATCCGTTTGTCTAAAACATGTAAATTTCCTCGTTTTCTCCTACTCCAATGAGGTGTGGTTTATCTTTTCACGCCTGGTGTGATAAACACACCGCGCTTCATACCTTAGGCTATCTCGGTATTATGTTATAAAAGTTAAAAGGGTGGTGAGAATAATTGTGCGTCACTTTAACATATCCTCTACATTCAGCTTTGAATGCGCGGGGTGACCGAAAGTCGGACTCCACTATACCCTGCCTCTTCCGCCGCTAGCTGTACTGCCACGTTATTTTTATGCGAAGCTGTGAAAGTGGTTCGTTAGCTCATCCTTTTCCCTCACTCCTCCTCCACGGCGACTCGCGGAGCGCAAAAACAAAAAAAAACTCATCGAGAAGCGCAATGATTCCGCGCTCGCTGCGCGACACCACACTCCGTTCTCTCTAATGATCGAAACATACATTGACGTCATCCTGTCTGTAGCACTCGACTCTGCTCTGCCCCCGAGTTGATTGCAACCCTCACGACGTGAATGTCTGTTTGGTTGCATACGCGGTGTTTTGCTGGGGCTAATTCACACATATGTTCATAGCCTAAGCCGTATCTACTTTTACCTTTGTGAAACCCCTCTCAAGCGCCTGGTAGTGGATGTTATTAATAAAGTTATGCGAATTAGAATGGGAAAAAATTTTGAGCATTCTGGAGCTCTTTTGTGTTCAGCTAGCATTTTCCTTGGGAGTGTTGCTCGATGATGTAATGTATTCTTCTTTTTTTATTTATTATTTTAAGCCAAGATGCATGAAGTCGATCTAAAATGTTGTTCTTCGAGTCAAGCTATACTATTTTAGCACTCTGCTATCCTTCGATTTAGTCAATTTGCGTTTGTTTCACGACGTTTTAGATATTTGTAATTCTTGCAATGTTGACGGATACCTTAAAAACATTTTTATGTGTTATTTCCAATTGCTATCAGACACGGATAGGGATCTTTAAAATTCCCCTGCCACCGTATCTTTTCCAAACCCTGTTTCATCGGTATTAGTGTATGTTTATTATTAGCGGATTTCATGAGCAATGCATAAAAATAAACAGAGAAATCCTTGACGAAGGTGAATAAATGTAATCAAACATCGGTCTTATTTTGAAATGAAGGATTAATATTTAAACTGACCAACCCCTCAGAAATAACATAGCTAAGTAAAAAATGATTGATATAAGAATATAATATTATTGTATCATTTCATATGTAATTGTTGTGTCGTATCTTATTATATTTATGTTTCATATTATGTTATTCTGCCGCATTCACTTAAGTAATCCTATTGCTATATCCGAGAGAACATATCCGTTCGTATTCGTGAGAACTTGCATGTAGCCAGAATATAGTTGCTTGGTTGTTCGGATGAATATAAGCCAGCACGTCATCCTCATGCTTTGGGGATTACGAGTATTTATTTCCTGGTGTTCCCCGCTTGTGTTTCGCGGCTGAAACTTTTCGGTCGCGGAGGAGGAGTAATTCTGGCAGAGGGCCAATTAAGACTCACGCCTGGCGCCGTTTATTCCTCCGCGTCCTATCGCGAAAAACTACCATCCATGCGGATGCGTTAAAATGTTTGGGAACGCTCCCTTTTTAATGGGCAGTTTCATGACTAGAATTTTGCATTAATATCCGTAAAAAGATTAATGTAAGGTTAAGTTAACTCATGTTAAGTCAGGGCATCCTTTTGATGTGTTGTTTTTTAATTTGAACGAATAGAAATATATTTCGGGAAGGCGAGTAGAGCCCGCCTCTCCCCTCCACTAGATACGAGAAATATGAAGAAAAGCTTGATTCATATTATTCCGTAAACTTCAGATCAGTCAATTTAAGCTAGTTTTATTTTTAGTTTACTAATCAAAATTGACAGCTAATCATGAGTTGCATCAGCTTAGTTACCATCTATAAGCAATACAAAAAGTTATGTCAAAATGTTTGTCTCTTCTTTTTCGTTATCTATGTCTTAATTTGTTTGCTTTTTTCATTTTATTACTTTAAAAGTCAATGTTGTAACTCTTTATTTTAATTAATATTGAAATTAAGTACTCGTTTTCATATCAAGCCTTCACGAAGGTGTAAAAATAAACCGAAACACCGGCAAAAATTGCATTTTAATTTTTTCAAGTCCTACACTCCAAAGATTCAAATTTATTTTGAAATATTTAATGATCGGGGTCTTAATTAGCGCAATTATTCACATGCCAGGGAAAATTCCGTTAATACGATATCACTCGCATATATAATGCAAGTTATTATGGCGTTTACTTATTTAAAACGAGTTAACCGAACCATATATTAAGCTTTACTCCCCCCACTGGTTTCGATATCGTCTTGAATTATTGGTAAGAATATCTAGCTGCAGTACGCACAAATGATAGGGAGAAGCGAACCTGCGGTGCCGAAAATCCCCCAAATAACATGCCAAATATTCCTGAAGTGGCCTGACAGGCCAATTTGTCTCACATCGGTGAGGTTACACTCTGCATTAAAGTCAATCCAATGATAAGGGTTGCTAATCCCATAGCTAATTTAAGGTAGACCTATAGCCTACCGGAAATGAACTACATACTCCACTGTTTATTATTAATCACCTTCATGACGTAATTTACCTTGCGGCCTCTCCTTTCGAAGAATAGGAGCAAAAATAACTTCTCCAACCGTCTGCTTTGACAGCTTTATCTCTATGCGTAGAAAACGTATTAGTTTATAATCTTCCCATTAATGTACAGAGTTAAAGAACTAAACTGATGAATGAACTAAATTAATGTCCTAATGCAATTACATTGAGACAATTTTATTTTTATAATAAATGGCATCCTTCTTTTTACACTTTTTTTCTAATGAATTAAAATACATATCCAAAGAAAGTCAGGTTAAAGCAAAAAACATGGGAATATTCTCATTAAAGTTATGCCTGATAAGTTGTAATTTTCATGCATTTTCCATTGCAGACTTTTAAAGGTAAAAAATAAATACATAACATGTATTTACTTATCGGAACATATGTGGCTCCGTAGGTCGAGTGTTAGGCCCACCTACCAATCCCGGATGAAGCATTCGGGAATGATATCTTGTCCGGGTCAAATCTTGCTTCTCAATTTTATCCACTTTCCGATTAGCTATCGAGCTGACCTTTCAGGATAATTCAGAACCAGATGACAATTCAATATTCTAACAATTTTTTTATTATGACTTTAACTGTATTCCGATTGTTATTCAGACTTTAAAATTAAATATATAGATTATTCCAAAAATATGGCCACCAAAATCCTATGATGGCGCTGCGTTCATTTAATGGAACGAGAATGGTAGAGAGTCATGACATTTGTTGACACATAACATGAAATTTGTTTACGAATTGAGTGTTGTAGTGGAACATGCGCCCAACGGTAGTCGTTGTATAGGAAGTAAATAATTTAGAGACTATGTCGGGCTCGTAGGAAATCTTTTGTAATCCTTTTAGTTTGTGATAAAAACGTTGTTTTTTATTAAAATTTATTTGTATTTTGTATCATAAAATAATATTTATTATCAACTTTTTTAAATCACTGTTTGAATCACGAAGTTGAATATGTACCATATTTTTGTTTAAAATATTACGCTGTCATTTTATATAATTTTTTATGCATTTCTTATTTTTATTGTAGAAGGAAATCGGCCGAAGACTTAAAGAGAAACTCGAGTAAAAGGGGCTTTTTGACGGGGTGTGTGTTGATCATTAGGGCAACTGAGCAACATAGTTGATGTAAAGCGTCAGAAAAAATAGCCAAGAACGTACCGTGGACGGTGGAGTTGTGTGGTATAGAAATATAGACTATAAGAAAGGAGGATAAAAACCAGATGTAGTATTTTGCGTTGTGAGTGTTCAGGAGTATGGATAAAGCTCCATAGACCTAAAGAAATGAAAGAAAAACTGGAAGGCTCTCCACTTCGTGCAGGTTGGGAGAGAAAACTTTTGAAAATAGAATACGAATTAAGTTTTCATAGTTATGACGCGAGTGGAGAATAGAGTATGAGTAATTGAGGTAGTTCTAAGGGTAAGTGAATTTTAAAACAAGTTTTTTTAATGAAGTGAAGGCATGACGTATACGGAACTAAAGATAAAGAACAAAAGGGGTTTGTGAGAGAATAATAGGTAGCAGTCGTTGAACCGTCGTGGAATTTATGTTTTTTATGAGATTTTCTAAACGTGCTTATTTGTCTATGGCAAATTTAACCAGAATATTGTTTTCATGATATTGTTTTTCGTCTTTGCCATATTCTTCGGAGAAGACTTTCATGTTGACATGGCACTCCAGTGCCTTTAACGCCAATTATATAACTATATTTTTTGGGTGTGTTTATTTGCGTGTGTGAACAATGAGTGTGCTTTTTCTTTAAAGAATGGTATTCAGGCTATTATGTTCCTGAATGAGAGAATAAAGGTATTCCTCTACCCCGTTGTTGTAAAGGTGGCTCCGCTCCCTTCCGAGTCTGAGAAGCGACATTCCCTCAGATCTCATTTCCGAGTCTTTTTTTCCTCTTTCTGTTTAAAAACAAACCTTTTTCTCCCTCCTAAGGCCTCGCCTTGTTTTTAGCCTTTACGCCTCTTGCGGTCTTTCTGTGCTTTTGCGGTCCCGAGCGCAATCCTCGCCTTCCGCTATATACCCGACTTTCTTTGCCTCCTAAAACCCTTGTTTTTATTTCCACGTCGCATACAACGTAACCCTCGACCCTTTGCATGATTTCCGTATCCTGCCTTGCCGCATATCCCCTGGTTTGTCTCTTATTCAGTAATGGAAAAGTTTGCAACACTTTTTTTCTAAGGCCGGTAAAATTGGAAAGGCACGCCTTCGATTATCTAGAGAGGATCTCAACCAGTTCATCTTTCTTAAAAGTTTCAGTGAAGCGGGATGGCTCCAATCGGTGATCCCAAAACTTAAACGTGCGTGCATATGCAAGTATAAATTCAAGCACGTGTTCTGAGTAGATTTTGTCAACTACTTGAATGTATGTTTTGAGTGTTTAACAAATGAATAATGAAGGTGTTCTTGTGCAAAGATCTTTTTCAAGTAACGGTCGATTTTTTCGATTATTCGTGATTGTGGTTTAAATTTCGATTTTTGTTGCAAAGTCCTGCTTTTTATTTCGATAAAAATCGATTGCTCGAAAAATCGATTTCTACCGACATTTTTCAATCAATATTCTTATTCATCCCCTATCTCCTCTTTCTCTTGTTTACTCAGCAAGCCAAGTATTCATTCTCGTGGTTCATGTTTCACGCAAGGTAATTCATATTTAATCGGTTCAATTAATCGCTTTCACTCATGATGGTAATTAAGTAGTGACCCCCACAGTTTAGTTCTTTCAAAGGAAATGACCAGTAAGCCAGCTTCTGGCTTTCCGAAGCATTATACTTAACATAATCACGTAGGATTTTTTTTTCATGAGATGTACCTTCTGGGGTCATCATTTGCGTATGATCATAAAGAGACATCAACTGTTTTCCAGCCACCGGGTCGATAGCGCGGACTTCATTGGATGAGCGGAAACTGCTTTGAGTCGATTTATTGGTGTAACTTTATTTCTGCAGTTACTATTTAATTGTTTATTTTTCCTTTATATGTACAGGAAAAATTAATTACAAACAGTTTTGAGCCTCTAACATATCATCAGCGTTGGAAAAATGTCTACGTGTATTAAGAGCATATGGTTTCCTTGGTTACATTATCCTGTGCTATGATTACCCTTTACCGCTGAAGTAAGAGTGCGAGAGAAATCAGTAATCTAGTTAATTGGTTGGGAATCTCGCAATCTAGTAAATCATCATAAGACATAATGGCATTAGCTTTCATCAAAAATTTTACATATTATTTCAGTCCTCGGTGATGGAAGTATCGTATACCATGTTTTGCTAAGATTTTTCGGAATTACTGAAACTGTTGTGAGCTAATAGTTTCGAAATGCATATTAGACATGAAGATTAAATTGAAACGTTGGTACATGTCAGAATGATTTTCCGCTTTGATTAATGCTCACACTGTGCTTATAATTGGTATCAAATTGAAAATAAATACGGAATTTGGAATAAATTTTAAATAAATGTAACTTTTACCTCCAATGACTTGCTCGATTGTGAATAATTTACGATGATCCCTTTCATTAACTATGAATATTGTTTAAAAAATGGAGTAATCTATGGAGATTCTGGAGTAGTTGCGAAGCTTGACGGTAGCGTAGCGGAAGTAGAAATCACTCTGCTTCCTCGTAGTTCCTAGAGTGACAGTCTGTATGGAACTGGTCGATCCCTTTCGCCTCGTATACTCCTTGTTTCCTTTGTTTCCAGCAGAGGCGCTACGGGGCTGCCCTCGTATCTCGATCGCAGAGCGCGATGCTCATCTATTGTCTCCCCCTCCTCCTCTCACCTCAGACCTTCCTCCGGTCTCACGAGGGATCATCCTCAAAGTATATAAACCCTTGATTCCCCCACGCCGTACCCTTGACCCGTGAGACCCTTAAGGGGACAGCATCTCGACCGGTCCTTTTCTGGTCACAAATTGCTCGTAAAAAACTTTCGCTACTGTCTTGAAATTTTCAGGTTATATAAAATACGTCCTTGTCACACTTTCCTATATCTTTCCTATAGCTGGTGTAATGTTTTTATATTTTAGATACAAGCAAATGTAGAAAAGAAGGAAAGGTTAGATCATTCCGCTACCGATACAGCTTATCTTCTTTTATGTAAAGACAACTTTTTTTCGGAGAGAAATCGTGGAAGGACATATCTAAATGATCAACTAAAATATCGTATCGCCTATGAATTTTAATATAACAGCTTACTACACATGTTTGGATAGTTACACAACTATCATCAGGTCCTTATTTTATCGTCGTTACACAACGGTACTTCCACTGCACAAACGCTCAACAATCATCCGCCAAATCAAATCCGCTCATCTGGTACTACAAGGGCTACTAGATGAGCGGTATTTTTGATTCGGTAGGCGATTTTTGAGCATTTTTGCAGTGGAGGTGTAGACAATCCATCGTTACAACGACGTAACACAATCGTCATCAGTACCTGATTATAATTATGTAACAATCATAACACATGTAGGAAGCTGTTATAATGAAATTTGTGGGCAATGCGATATCCTAGTTGATGATTATTCTTTTATGTAGCTTAACAAACGTAAAGGTGATATCTTTTATGTCTCGAGTGTAAATTTTTTACCTGACGTGAAAAGAAATAATTTTATCACTTTATATCATGCAAGAAGATTTTCGCGTCATAAAACTACAAAAAAAATTGCTGCAACTTTCATTCCTATCGCATGATAATTTCTGTTATCTTAATTGTGAACTTTTGATGTTCCTTGTAAAATCGCGGTGCTTAACGCAAGAGTTTGAATAGCCAATGTTTTATGCAGATATTAGTATTTCCATAATCAGACAGGCATTAGCTTCGGATTCTATTGAAATATTTCTATTTTTTATCTCATTTTTAAAAATCATTGTGAGGAAATGTAATTTTTATGCCAAGATTTGTGCCTTTGGCATGTAAGTGCGGGAAAAAATCCGCATTTTATTCGTATATTTTTTTAATAATAGCAGGTTTACATATATCACTTGTGCGACCGAATACGCAGATAGATCGTTCGTGATATTTCTTCATTCCTGTATTTATTGGTATACTGCCTTGATTTTATAATTTAAGTGGTTCTTTTAAATTTTAGGGGAGAGAAATTGGCCGCGGGCTGGGCGAAAGACCCAAAACCAAATTACACTGCTACAAGGTCGGTGGAGTTAATTGAGAAGGGGATATTTCAATAATTTTGCCAAAATGTAAATTACCCTAAAATCTAAATCAAAATGCGCTAGGTATTCAAGTCTTTTGGAAAGTGTTCAAAGTTATTAGATGCGAGTTATATGTAAGATCAACGAGTGTTTTTTGCATTAAAATTAATAAGTGTGACCACGGATGGGGTGTATATATACTGGTCAAATTTCGAAGAACGGCAATCGAAAGATCTCCTGAGGATGATCAGCAAATCGCTACTCGAAACGTCGGTAGACATGGAAAAAATCAACCGATGGAAAACCCGAGAAACTTTTCTGCACCTGATACGCCGGGAAAACCTAAGCTCTAACAAGTGTTACAATTGATTAGGAATAACAGTCACATCATTTGATCATTTGAGAATTAAAATGGTTTAATGGTCATATTCCTTGCGAACTTCAATGGTTTCGAGAGACTAAATTTATGTAATCATGGTTCTACAGATGTCATGCACGTAGTATGTAAATTCACGTTGAACATTAAATTTTGAAGACGTGCTTTACAGCCAAAGGTTGACCGGGGCGTTATGCTTGGGTATTTAGGGTACCATTTGCCTGCAGGGTCTTAAGATCGTATTTCTATCTACCAAATATGCCAAATAAATTTTTAAATGAATAATGCACGATTTTGTTGGTATTAATTAATTAATTAATCAATTAATAAATATACAATCGTACGTCCATTATTAGTCATTCTTTTCGTGATAATTGCTTTACTGTAACGTTCAAAGTGAAATATTGTACTGCTTTTAACGCTTATCTGTTGTCACGTCAATAAACCGCAAACCCTACGTTTTTGACCAATTATAACGTTATGCAATTAGGTTTCCTCACTGCTAAGATATTAGATCATATTTTTAGACCCCAATTACCTACTATAATTTGTTTTTAAACGTATATAAAGCGTTAATAATCATTTTATCTTCCAATTTTAGAATAATTGTACCAGGTTTCCAGGCGTATGGGACCGAATTCTCTAATTTATTGCAAAGCGTTTACGGCGTAAATGGTTTGCAAAAAAGAAGTTGGCTCTAGTGAGCAGTCTTTTATTGGTTTTCGTCAGAGAAATATTCCCTGCGGGAAGTTGGGTGGTGGCCCCACGAAAATTTATTGGAAGGAGCTATATCGTTTGGGCGAAATTCTCCGGCCGGAAATTGCCAAGACGCCGATACTAGTGAGTTGGTATTTCGGGGAGAATTTTGTGGTTTTCAAGGGTGGGCGGAATTTTAACCGCGCCCTTTTTGCTCGAATTTGCTCTCGTGCGATCTCGCCAAGGAAATGGCCTCAAATTTAATTACCTGGGTCACGGTCGCGGCCCATATTTGCTCAAGCGTTCTCTGGCTGCATCAAAGACATACTTCCGAAATAAACTCAATTCCTTTTTCATAGACTTATTCCGAGGCCGGTTTGAACTCCCTCCGGTCGTTTTTCAAGTTTTCAATGTTGTACGGAGGAGGCAATTAATATTTTAAAATGTTCGCATTGTATGTTCTCGTTAAACTTGACACGAGAGTTTTGGCTATTACAGGCTTTGAAAACAGTTTTTAAAAACATTTCAAAACCTGCTGTAATTTGATTATTCAAACATGGATACCTTCCTTCAGTTAAATATTGAAGTGGTTGACCATTGTCACATTTTGTCCCATATTGAATATAATTTCGTGAATGATTTTGAGGTTTATACCGAGTTTTATACGCCTTTTTTTTACTGTCGCGCATAAAAACTCTTGGTAATCTTTTTGATTTGGTAACCGGTTCACATATCTCAGTTCCTTTATATTTAATATGAGAGGTTGAGAAGCCAAGGCCTGCAAGTGATTTTTTTCTTGACAGAGTTAGGTAAAGTTAATTATTAGAATGAATACACAAAAACTTGGTTGCCAAGGGATACGAGTGAGTCTCTGTTCTGTGCTGACATCGAGTGGAAAAACAAATGCACTACTAAAAATTAATTGATCTCGTTTGTTTTCTCTAGCTAATTTCTATACCTAACTCAGTATGGAGGAAAGAAATCACTTGTACCCCTTCTCTTCTCAGTCACTCATATGATTCAGTCAACTAGTAAATGACTTTACAGTGTACGGTGTGAAGATGTAAATTCAGCGTCAAATTGTGGTGAGGGTCATGATCTGGGTCCAGGGAATATGGAATACCCCCTGGAAGAAAGGGGCTTTATTAATAGTAGATACTGCTAAGCTAGGTGATAAATAAAACGCAAACTTCCCTCACGTTTGGGACTTGAATTCATGCCATCGCGTATGCAATCCTTTTCTCCTTAACAAGGATACAAAAACTATTAAACGAATTAAAAGTTTTTTAAATTAGTAAAATTGGGGGGTCATGACCCCTGTAACCTATCCCCTCCGCGAAATCCGCCCCTTGACGGTATGTTTATTTCCTTAATTTGACCATAAATTTTGGTAAATTTGTTATCAAAACAGAGGCTCAGTGTGCATAGTAAGCGGTAACCTTTACGCGAGTATTTTTGAAACTTAATTTTTTTTCCATTTTGGCCAAATTCCAATCCTCTTCGGGGTATGCGAGACATACTTAAACTTCCTCTGTTTCCGGAAGTGACGTCAGCTTTTTTTTCGTGGGGAACTTCACGACCAAAACATGACGTAGTATGGCTGATATTGCTGAAGGCGTAATACGTAGTTGTAACGGCCTTACTTAATAAACATGGCGAACCCGGCCCAAACCTATGACCGTATTATTTGTTCTTAAAATATTATTTTAACAATCTAAGCTACATTTTTAGGTCGACCATGTTTTTAAAAACGCAATACACTTATAGAATAGAAAAATTATCGCCTCGCATATAAAAAATATCACCTTAGTTTTGACTCGTATGTTTACATGGTGTGCGCTTGAGATTTCAAATTTTCGACTAGATATATGATACTTTCGTTGGATATTATGCTTTTATTTTTGTTCGTGCCCATCTGATACTTTAAAATAGTGCTTCAAAAATGCCTCTTTCAGTATTTCTGCTTTTTTAATGAATGAAGAATGTATACAACGTTACGCACCACATCAAAATTGAAGCTTTTCGTAGACACTTTTCATCCTCCATCACCCTGACTAATCAATTCCTCCAGCCTTGCTATAGACGCAATGATTCTCTAAGTAACGTGTAAATGTAACGAGTCGGTCATTCATGTGCTAATAAGCTATTTTTCATTCGTGCAATTTATGCATACCCTTCAGCAGAACGCATCAAGAAGTTATTTGTTTTGTTTTGTAGTTCGTAGACGACCGCATTACTGTACAAGCGCTTCGGTCGTACTTGCTTACGGTGTGATTTGCTAGTACACCTCGAAGATATACTTATGAAAATAATAATCATAATGTTTTTTACGGGTGTTTACCCATTTTACAAAATATTTGGGTTCATAAAAAAATATTATAATATATATATGCTACTTTATAAAATTCTTACTCAGAAGGGATATTTTTCAGATAAATAAACAATATCTTAGCAAAATAACGATTGCAAAAGATTACAGAGGTAGGTCAGTAAAAAAGCAACAGATGGTTAGACAGATTTATATGAAGTTACCAACATGTATCACGTAAACCATTGATCAATATGTAGCAGAATAAATGTACGAAATGTCAAAAAAGTATCGAAAGTTATAATCCAAACTTGAGTTAGTGCATGTATTGAGGTTAAATACTTGGAATTGGCAGTAGGCCTTTCTCAGCGCAAAATCTTCCGCACAATACTACCATTTATTTAATTATGGAAATAAGCGTGCATTGGCGCCATCTTACGAAACATATAGTTTATCTCGTGTCACCCAAAATGATAAACCTTTTACAGCATAACGTTATCGCGTAATCATTATTCACAACTATGACGCAAATTAAGGCATATTGTATCCGTGATTTCGTTGCCTCTTGACCAAGCAACTATTTCTCTTTGTAAAGTGCGGCTGTATGAACCATAAGTGACAAAACAACTCACTCGATATAAAACTTCTGTTTAACTTATAAATGTTTACACTCGTGACCTATAGTTTTAAGTAATTCCTGGTTATGTAAAGAAAGAAAGACTGCTTCTAATACTGGTTCCTCTTTACTTAGCTCTCCAAGCTATTTCTACGATACCTATATTTTTCAATAATTATTTTAAATAGAAACCTTTTCCAGACAAGTTTGACTTTTCCGAGGAGCTCACACGTTTTGATACGATTTGTGGACTCACATGTCAAATCCAATGGTGGTTCTGTTATTATACGTAAAATATAGGGATCGGGTTGGAGTGTTGGCTTCCCACCCGGCGGGCTCGGGTTAAAATCCCGGCAGTGGCAGAGAATTTTCAGAGACTGCCCGAACCCTGCTTGAGTGTTGTGTGGAGGACATTTCAAGCGCAACACTCCGTCCGTCGGATGGGACGTTAAGCCGTGGTCCCCTTGGCGCCTTTCGTTAAGAGCAGGCTAATGCCGACGCCGGGTTTCTCTCCACCCTTCCTTCCATACCCTACCCTCATGGCGCAAATGACCTGAGCTGTCGGTCGCCTCCTCCAAATACCATACTGTAAAATATATTTATATTCCGTGAGGTAGCATCTAATGGAAGAAATCGCGTCAAAATCGCATAATCATTATAAGCAAGGTGTTCCTTATCCTAGGAACACCTTGTTATAACCACCACAAATGAACTAAGGTGTTCCCAGTTTACTATTCCCAGCATACGACACCCCAACTCTTTTCAAAGTTCCTTACCCGAGACGAAAGCCATTTGGAATTGGAAACTATTATCATTAATTTTAGTGGGTACATTTTTAAAAAGAATAGGCATTCAGACGATGGGGAGAAGAAAATAGCATGGTTTTTCCGTCCTTTGGCGTAAAAGAGCAATTTTTTATTGTGTACAGCTTTTAGTGGGCTCCTTCATTAATATTTACCGTTTATTATTCGGATCAAATTTGGAAATTTTTCGAGAAATCTTACGCTTTCATGATTTAAATAATTTATATAAAAACATTTATTTATTCTAGGCAAACACTCTCTACCGAAAATGGACACTTTTTCTGTAAATTCTCTCTACTCGCAGCATATAAACCTTTGGTTCTTCACTAGCCTCTGCTCACCTGTACTTCTCCTCTAACGAAATAAGAACATTAGTAATTTTTTCTGATGTTGCAATTTAATTTGAATAACCATTGGCATTGAATGGTCGGTTCTATTTCAATTTTTGTATGGATTATTATTTTACGGAAATTATGATATCTTTTTTGTGAATATATGGTAGTTAATGATGCATTCTTAAATATCGAAATCTTCAAAGTAATGCTTAAATGGAGATAGCAGTTTTGAAAATAAATGGAAAATTTTCTATCGACCTTTTCTTACTCGACTTTGAGTAACTAAATGAGAATTAAAACTGTGCGTTGACTCTAAAGTCTTTGTCATCAAATGGAATCATTACTGTTCAGTTTGAATTTCTCGCGTTATTTGGAATTGTACTCACGTTTTTGGATGATTTATCGCTCTTAAAGGCATGTTATTTATTACCTTAAAATAAAACTGCAGTGGTATTGACTGAAGCTGACTATGATAACTGCTTCACATAGTCCAAAAGATTTTCTGCCATGATAAATTTTGATGCTAGTGGTAAACGTCACCTGATGAGGGCATTTTGAAACATAAGTTCACGAAATGTGAAAAAAATTAAATCAAAACTTTATTAGTATTAAAAAGTGAAATAATATGTATGCATAAGTTATTTACAAGTTTAAAAAAATTATTAGATTTTTTTTGTATTAATGTCGGTATCTATTTTTTGCGTTTATATGTCTCTATAAAGGATTGTAACAACTCTCAAGCATCTTAAAGCGCTAAGACGTAATTGATAATTCATATTTAGATTTTGATAAAAAAAAAATTCGTTTTGTTTTGTATTTCTTCCGTTATTTCATAGTTGTCGAGAGTCAAACTGCTCTTACATTTAAAAGTATGTAGATGGAAAAATCATTTTTGCTGACGTGGAGAAGTGTATTCGGTTTATCAATGGGCAGGATTTAAACCAAGCGACCATGATATCATACTCACGAGACCGAGCTTCTCGTCCTATGATATCAATTATGCGGTTTTATTAATTAATAACTTCTTCATATTTATAGTCCTACAGAATTTTACCTGCGCTTTTCCGCTAATCTTAGCTAAAAAAAAGTTGCATTTTAGCTATTCGTAAGTTTAGTTATTATTGCTATTTTGCTTATCCGGTCGTCTATCAACTGCCGAAGAAGCTCTCTGCGGTTTTTCGCTCATTAAACCGCTAATTTGGATGCGTTACGATCAGATTACGAATTAAGCTACTTTTTCATCGAGTAATAAGTATTAGTGACCATGAGAGAGGGATAATATTATTTTCGTCTCTTCTGTATGCAGATTGAAAATTTTATAGGTTTATTCTGTGGAGCAAGGTAGTCAAAATTTGATTACCATAAATATTCGTTGGTTATTTTTATTAGCCATGTTCATAGTGATTTCCAAACCTATGATCGATATATATCTAATTTTATTGACACATCACGCAGTTGTAATAAGCGGAATTCCGTTTAAGTTGTCAATAAAATGATGCCAATAATAGGTACTTTAAAAAGTATTTATTTGTGCATATTTGTCGAAAGAGTTCCCTATAGGTGTCTACTCCATTCATTTTCGCTATGGTAATGAGGTACTTGCCGGCATTTTAAAAGCTCACTTATGCCCTTCCTCTGCACTGTTATCATGCTCATTACTGTCACCTTATCCTTATATTCCATTAAGCTTGTCTTTTTTTTAAGTTTAATTTTACGTTTGTCATGTGCCTTGTGCTTGTATGCTGCGATAAAACTAGTGTATTTCATCGATAACCAGGTGTAAATCTCAGTTTGCTAATTCTCCTCTTCGTTTCCTCTTTTCAGGACGTCCCTGTTCATCATAATGAGCTTTATCTACGCCAAGCTTTTAGTGGTCATTTGCATAGCTTACGTGCTCTCCGAAGTGGTCACACACAATGTCCCGCTACACTATTACGAGGTAAGTGCTACCCGCTCTAGCTTGTATCGTCCTTTTTCCACACGGCCGTAAAAATCTCGGGAATGCCATTTCCCGGATGTTACAAGCGCGATGGGCCGCTGAAAATAGCGTTCTCATTGCGTGATTTTTCTCTCTCAGGTAAGATAACTGAAGTTGGTGCCCTCTTTGCGCAATATGGGTCACCCGATAAATTTAATCTTTGTCACTGGTGACGAAAACTTGAATTTTTCTGTGATTGTGTGGAATGTTCGCTGTAAAATGTGATGGGGAACCTAAAAAAAGGGCTTTTTTGCCTTCTTTCATGACATTTGAATTGATCTTCACATTTTCTCGCACTTTGTGTCCATTTACATCATTAGATTTTTTAAATCAGTGCTAAAAGTCAAAAATTTTAATTTATTTAACCCTTAAAATGGCTTTTCTATTCTTAACTTTCTTCTAAGCCTTGATCTTTGCATTACATGAAAAATATGGAGTTGTCTGAATCTGTGTTTTGAGATGAATTAGGATTTATGGAAGTCACAACAAATGATACACACTTCTCTTCAGTATTATCATGCTTCCTGTCTACTTTTGGGACCCTCACATTCATGCCTAAGTGATTTTCAAACGACGCTTTTATATTGAGCTGAATAATAATGTTTGCATGGCCTGCTTTCTGCGGAAACTTATTTTGTGAAATTAAATTCATAAGAGACAATTTAAAAGCCTTAACTAGAGAAGACACATAACTCCTGCTCGACCGATCTAATCTCTTAACTTATTACTTGTTTAATTATTTCGCTATCACCTTACAATTTTCAGGCCATTTTGAGCATACCTTAGCGTTTTCATTTTTGAAATATGAAAACAAATTTTCATAAGGGTCTGTTTTATTTGGGGGCGAATTAAGGTCGTTGTTTAGGTGAATTTGGGATATAATCATCACTTTTGTGGTATTCAATACCTCTCATCAATGATGCAATTTCTTAGGTCAGGGATCTACAAACTTTTCAATATAAGGGCCACATTATATATTTCCCACATGTATGCGGGCCGAAGGAATAAAAAATATAAAAATAAATCAGTGCCAGTAATTTTATTTCCTAAAAAATTAGAGTAGTATTAATATGGAAAATTTTAAAAATATCTTGCTGGAAAAAAATGAGGGTAAACTAAATAGATTTCCGCCTTTAGTTTATGCAACCAAATTAGTGTGACGAATGGTACTTCGTTTTGATTTCAAAATTTCATTTTAATCAGGTTCCAGATTAGATGAGCCTATTGTAAAACTTTTAAGTAAATACACAGGGATTTGTTTGGCGGGCCGGATGAAATAATGTGTCGGACCGGGTGTGGCCTGCGGGGCATAGTATGGAGACCTCTGTCTTAGGTCATTCAAAGATGGTGGAATGAAAACTTGCAATGGAGAGCCACCTGTAAAATTACCATCTTTTCATTTTTTCCAGAAATTATGGGGCACGGTCGCTCCCTTGCTCCTCCACCTCTCCTCCACTTCTTCTTCGTCTGCAGAGTTTTTAATAATTTTCTTGTTCTAATCCTCCAAATTTCCTTGTGCGATAAAAAGTTTGTAGTGAATGCTAGATCGTTTTAAGTTCTGGCTTTAGCCTTGGGACTTTACCTTTCAGGCTGAATTAATTTCCGCCGCCCTTAATTCTCCACTGGCTTTATTTTATTCTGAAAATTTCAAGGTGATAGCGTAAGCCTTAAATAATATATACGTTAGGAGAAAAAAAGGCACGATCGATCGAGTAGGAATGATGCGTCTTCTTAAGGTAATAGATTCTTCGCGCTCGCTTTGCCTGTCTCGATGATGTGACTGCATTCCTGTCCATAGATACTGATAATGCGTCTTTTCTTCTCATGCCTCCCTACGTGGAACCCAATTGGATCCAATCGTCGAAGTTCATATTGAACGTACGTTGAATAACGTCTGACTCTCAATTTCCTAAAAAAAACGGCTAGTCAGCCCTCCTGTTTTCTTTCTCTTCCAAACGTAGACCCAAATAAATTGAATATATGATCAATACGTATATCCCTGTCCTAATTTTCCATTATTCGAGAGACAATAGTGAAAGTGTAAGGAAAATAGTTTATTATTTTTTTTAGATGTATTTCCTCAAATTCAAACATTGGTATATACAAATCCCTCAACGGAATCAAAGTAAGTATGTAATGCATTAATTATGTTCAATTTATATTTTATTTACGGATATTTTTTTAAACCAGGGTGAGACAGTAATGGTGTGCAACATATTTTATTTTTTCTTTTGTTGGAAACCCAACTGAATAAATTTTTTTTCAAGCTCAAGTCTGCTATTTGCGAGACTAATAAAATTATATTGTTAATTCATTCTTAAAACTTGTCTACTCATTAGTAAAGAGGGAATATTGTCCTCAAGAGTGATTGAAACTTCGAGATCAAGTGGTTGCGGCAGTCTCATTGGCCTGAAGAGAAACATTTGGTCTAGTAAAAATTCTATCACGTTTCATACCTACCGATGCTACTAATAAATTCGGGTAAGATATATTGTAGGTGCGTGATTATATAGTTTTACGCGTGAATGATAAAGTTGGAGATATTTTCACGTTTCAAAGCAACGCAATGTGTGGTGCACACGATTGGAATGCTTTTAGGATAATTTTTTTTTAGGCGAAAATTTAAATTGGGAATCAGTATTTCTCGGAAGTGATAAAAGATTTCTTTCTTGAAAAAAAATCAATCTTGATAAAAGATTCGGCTCCTTTGTGAAGCATTTTTATCTCCTTAGCATCATTTTTTTCGAGCGAAAAAAATTGACCTTCTTAGAACTCTTATAAAATCTCTAATTTTTTATCGTGTTTTGCAGTCTTCAAGTCTGCTTTGGATTAAATTCAATTAAGTAGCATATTTAACGTCAGTTAAAATTATTCTATACATCGAAAAATTATTGTTGTGCGAACATTTGTGGAAGTTGCTAGGGATGACATTAACTTATGAGCATACAAATCTTGTATGCTCATAAGTCAATTGATGTATTGTGGTCTTAAAGAATTTTACAAACATATCGCTTTTCAAATTGGAAGTACAGGTTGATGTGAAAATATCTGTCTTCTCTATTTACTGTTCTATTGGACTTTTTTCTCACTCACTCGCGCAACTAACATATGTAGAATCCTGAAAACGTCGATTCTTCTTTAAATTGTTGCAACCATTATCGGTTTCCCCAATGTCTTTTACCCTATAGAATATTCCCTGTTATCCATTCATTTTTAAATTGAATTTATGTAATACTTATAGCAAAGTTTATCAAACAGTTTAAGAGTAAATAAATATTCAATTAGAAGATAGTCCTTATTTCAATGAACCAAACCATCTTATAGTGTCGGAGTATAATATTTTTGTTATATCCATTATGATTTTTTGAATTAGATTTAAGATCCATTATAATGTTAAAACTTCTCATTTTTTCTTGGTGCCTGTTGCAGCTAATATAAATATTTGAGAAGCATATCAAAAAGTAATGATATTTTTGATGATTTCGTAACATTACCTCTTCGTTTTCTGCTCAAACGATTATTGAGTAAACCTTCACATGAAATAGACATAAATCAATCCCGTCGAAATGCTTTCGAAACTGGAATTTTATGATTTTTTAAAAATTTATTATTCCATATTTTTATTCGATATTTGGCTATTCATCCCGTATTTCCACCTTCGACTCCCACCTGAGTAAAAGTTTTTCACCGCTCGGGACGTAATTTTTTGCAAAATTCTGTTCTTTATATCCTTGGAAAAGCTAAACGCAGGCTGCATCTTCTGGGATTCCTGAGGCAAAACGGGCCACGGACGTAATGAAAACAATTTCAAATGAAAGTAACATTCAAGTTCCCTCTATATTAAGATCTTTTAAGCAATATTATATCTCGGGTTGACTTTCCCCTTCTGAATCCGTGCTGTTCTCTTTTCTTCTCGTCTTATTTATCTGCTCATTATTCTCACTTTCGTCGCATGCGATAATTGGCCAATAGTCACCTAGCCACCATACTCTGCAGCTTTCTCCTTTTTCGGTAGCGAAATTAGAACTGTATTTACGAAATCCTACAGCCAAGTCCCCTCCTCATAAATTTTATGGGCATGTGCGAAAAACCTTGGGATTTTCGTCTGGCTCCTATCCTACGACTTATATTGCAAGGGTTGCTCATTAGAAGTAATTGGAAACTATCCCTTCCAGTTCATCGCTAGGGTCCCTGGGACGCTCAAGCCATTTCACCACGTCCAGGTTGTAGCCCAAGGGAAAGGACAGTACTCGATGAAACCGCCATTATCTAATATCAAGTATTATTTAAAATGATTAGTAAATGCAATTAACGAAAATCAATGCTGATATTGCAAAATATTTTAAGTCATATTAAACTCTAAAACCTCATCATGCTTCTCTCGAAAAATTATATGAGCTACATCTGGCATAACTTCTCGTGATTACTAGATGCATTTATGACTTCAGGTTTTCTATTTTTTGTTTCTCTTGGCAGTGTGTTCTTATGTTTGAATGTACCCTTTATTTGATTAACATAGCCTTATGCTGTGGAGTTTCGACTATCGGTCTTTCCATCATCCTATTAATGGGTTTGCCCTCCTTTCAATTTCCTTGCAGTCCACCCAAACATTCCTCCACTCTCCTTCTTCTGCCCTTTGTTAACTCAGAGATGCTTGATGTTTTATTGGAGTGGGTACCTGAGATGCAGAGGGAGCATAAAAAAGATCCAAGCTCTACAAAAAAATATCGTGAATGGATTTCCCTTCCCTTTCAGTTATTCTTGGGGGTTTTTCACTCCTTTTTCCACGTGGACCATTGGGAAGCGTGGTAGCTCGGTGTGTTAAGCGATGGATTACTTTGTTTGTAACTTATTATCAATGGTTTTGGGGTAACCCGAGACGAAACTTTCAATTTTCCAACGCTTCCTCTCCAGTGCTTAGTAATTTCAAATCAATGGGTCGGGAGTTCACATCGTGGAATGACAACTCTACCTCGGTTTCGCCCTGTTCAGGTAGTAATCAAGAGGTAACAAACGAAACGGAACTGCCTCTGTAGCGATTTGTTCTATGACCTTAAGTTCCCAAGTAGGCTTCCGCGGAGATTATGACGGTTGGAAGCGATTCTTCCGGGTTTCCTTCCGTGTTCATCCATTTTTCTGGACAAGTGCAGTAAAATGGATAAACGCGGAAGTAAACCCGGAAGAATCGCTGCCTACTGTTGTGTTACCTCTCAATAACGATCAAAAAAGTCGGTACCGGTAGATTTTTTAGTAAATTTTTCCCCTCAAATTGGAAGTGCTATCCCACCCAGTGGCGCAGCGAGGGGGGTTTTGTGGATAAACCCCCCCCCCAGAGCTCAGATAAATTTTTAAGTTTTATCCATTTTACTTATTTGAATCAGTATTGCTTATGGAATAGTGATAGGATTTATCAACTATCCCTCGGAAAGCCATAAAACTCGCCATTTTGAACCATTATTCTTCAAATTTTTCTGGAGGGCCCCCGCAACTCCTGCTTAACGTGGTGGGTATGCAATACACCCGTAAGTATTAGTTGCGCCTAAACCCCCCCCCCCTAGCCTTCATTCCTAGCTGCGCCCCTGTTCCCACCACTATCTATTAACGGACCAATGATAATCGAAGCTCTACTGAAATCTATTTTAGTGAGTTCCTATTCAGTTATTCAGCTTGTTTAATAAACCTAACCCTCCCTTCCCTCCATATCCTGCGATTTCCCTCTGTGACTCTCGTCTTCTCCCGCGTCCACGCGCGCGCCACAGGGCTTCTTCACGTACCTGTACGGCGCGAGCATCCTGTTTCTGCTCTACGTGTTCTGCTACCTGCTGCACGACAGCAGCAACGGATCGCCTCCGCCCCCGCCGAAGCCCAAGCCGCAGAAGATAACGAAGGCGCAGAAGAAGGCCCAGCAGAAGGCGGAGAAGGAGGCGGCCAAGGCCCAGAAGAAGAAGAAGAAGGAGGCCTCCAAGGATCCACCCCAGCCGCCCCCGCTGCCTCAGGAGGCGGAGGCGGGAGGGGCCGGAGAGAAGGGCTCTTCCGGGGGAGGAAAGGGGGGGAGCTCGGGCAAGAGCGGAGGGATGTTCCAGCAGGTGAGTCTCGTACGGTTAAATAAAATATTATTTTTGCGTTCATGTTTTATGGAACAAAAGTTTAAGAAGATGTTGATGATCCAACCCTTTTTTTTCTCAAGTTCAAAATTTTTCTGAATTTGGTGAGACCGCATCCCAAAAGGGTGTGTTCATTCGATTTGGGAAAATAAATTTTTTTCGTACACGTGTTATTGAAAAAATCTTTTACCATCACAGACGGCATCTATTGAGGTTAGACAAAAGTTTTTGTTGCACAAATGTTAATGCTTCGTCGTTGTAAACGGTATCAATAAAATCAGATGTATTAGAATCTGTGTATTTATGTACTGGTACATTTAATTCCTCTTGAATATTGGACTAAAAGCGTTCAAGTGCCGAGTATCTTAACAGCGTGACGGATGAGATATTCCTACCTAGCAGGCTCCAGTATTACTTCAGTCTTCATATTCATTCAATGGTAAAATTAGGAGTTTCCCAGTCGTCCATTTCGTTTTCTCGTTTTTCTGGCTTTTGCCGTCTCTCGTCTGAAACCAAGACGAGTTGTACTTATTTTGTGATCGTTTCCAATTGCATCTTAGTGTTCACGGTAGTATTAAAATCATATATGTGAAATGTTACTGTCACCTGTTACATGAAAACTTTTTCAATGTTAAGGTAATGAAAAACAATGAAGATATATGAAAACATTATGTAATTGAATATCGTTGTTGTTGTAATTTTGGAATTCGGTCGGTTGCAATATAATCCATTCCTGTTATCAAGGTTTTTACATTTATTTGCACATGTTCTCGACCTGAAAATTGTGAAATATTAATGCATAAATCTCAATATACTTGATTTATATGCCAAAACTGAAATTGAAAACATAATTTTAAACTTATATCTTGGTAAATTGTTCCAACAGTCTCATTTTTATGTAATAATAGCTTTTTAAAATCTTAGGTCCGAAAATTCGCAAGTAAATGAGCCAAAAATTGGAAATATGTTTTGTTTATTTTTTCTAAGTGACCTAATTTCAAAATAACAACAAATGTTAATATTTAATAGTATGAGGTTTATATATTTTCCGTTCTATCAACAACAGCCTTTCGGTGTGTACGCCGGATTTTTTCGATAGAAATAATATTCTGTCGCGAGAGATTGCGAAATTGAGTGTCCCCTTTCGTGGATCTTTTCTTGTCTGCCCGCGAAATAGGTATAAATATTGGAATGATCCGGTAAATGGATGTATATTATTTGCATTGATTTAATTCATCCGTTCCACTCGCTTAGATAGTGGCATCGCCAGATATTGTTTTCCCTTATTTGATTCTGATGCCTCTGCTACGATAATTACGTCGTCCACACATAAGTGTGAGTTTATAAATGGTGATATGGGAGCAATTTCATGTGTGTTTGCTTCTTTAGGAGCGGAAGAAATACCAATTATGTGCAAAATGCCCCAAAGTGCCCAGCGTCTATCACATCAAGCTGTTGGGGTGAAGGATGCTCTCCCGGTATCAATTTGCCGCCTTTTCAAGCCGCGTCTTTTTCATCCCGGCGCAAATGCACCCTCTCTTTTTTTTTCATTTTTATTCCCTACCGCCGTGAGAGGGCCGAGCGCAAATTGAATGGGCCGGCGTCGCTCGTGGATTTCATCCAGCCGATAGTGACGTACTCTTTCTCGTATATATTTATTGCCTTCGAGTAAGAAGACGTAAAAGAGCGTAGTATTTGATTGAGCCAACTACAGATGTTCACCTCGCAACCTACCGTTGGTCTTTCAATAGTTACGAATTCTCCGTTTTGGATCATGTCCGTAGAGTTCCAATCCGATTTAAGTAGGTAATATCCGGGTTCCACTTACGCGAATGGGCTGATGGATAAAGTTTCCATCTCACATTTCAATCTTCCTTCATCGAATCTTTATCGAATAAAATTCTTTATGGAAGGAAAAAATCTCAGTTTCATGAATTTCCTGAGTGGGCATTCATATTTCGGGTATGTTTTCACTTACACATTATGCGATCTTCAGTTTAAGATGTGGCCACTTAAGTCACGCTACACTTTCAATGAAGCACCAGGTAATCAATTTGAAAGAATAATTATTTTATGCCTGAATATGGCGTGAACTTAATCGGTATAAGTAAGGGTCTTCCTATCGGCTAATTTTGTTGGTTGCAACGTGATAAATCAGACGGGTTGTTCCTGTTGTATGGATGTTGTAAAAATTTATTCATTCTTTCGATTATGTGATTTTACACATGTTCAGTTGCCAAATACTACCGTGTAATTTCTCTGTTTGGCCAAATTTAAAAATTTCTTGTCAGGAGTTTAGTATGACTTTGAGAAGTTCATTCTATTTTATATATTACGCATATGATCTATCAATGTGGAAACTTACAACTGAATGCAAAGCGCCAAAATTACGATTTGAAATTACAATGCGCCGATAGGATCACAATTGGTTATTTTTGCCTTAATTTAATTTTTACTGTTTAGGCAGAATTGATTTTGTTTCCAGCTTTGTGGAAATTTCTCGACAATATGATATTTAACTAGGAGATGAAAGACATGAACTCTTGAAAAACTATAGTGGTCGAGCTACCTTATTGAAAATATTCATCAAGCCTTTTCTAAAGCCGTCAAGAAGAAATATAGAAAATAGACGAATAAATCTTAGGAGTTAAAATAATGGCGATTATAATTCCATAATCAATGAACAATTTCCACACAGCTAATGGCCACAACTCCAACCATTTTTCTATGCCCATTATGCCATAGTCCAATCCTCTCAGTGATTCCACAGATTCAATACCGATTCGATTCCATTTCTTTTTGAGGTTATAAATATTCCTCTCGGCGGAAAATCGCTTCACCCGGCGTCTTTCTCATGTGCAAACTGGAGGATCTTGTGTAACTCTTCTTCCTCGTAGACTCCAGTGGAGGACTTCCTAATATTCTCATGCTTACGTTACGGATGGAGTTATCATAAAGGCGTCCGATGAAGTCAAAATCTGGGAGTTATGATAGCTTCAAACCTATCAGAGGGAACATTCGTAAGATACATGTGTGGTTGAGCCCTAAAGAAGCTAGAATTCGTCAAGCGCATATTTGGAAGGTTTTCGGATGGAAAAGTAAAATAAGAGACGCTACTTCGCACTCTTCATACCGAACCTCGATTATGGAAAGCATATACGATCTGGCGCAGAAAGATTTAATATGTGAGTTGAGTAAAACGCATAGTAACTTACGCTATTTCTCAAGAACTGCTACAAGCGAACAGATAGCTTTGACATAAATTAGGTCAGGGACCGAGATTAGGACCGGGATTGAGACTCGGGAGCTACGTGCTAGGCTTAGATTGGTGGAGAAATTACGAGCAGATATTTTTCAGGGTGAAAGAAACCCTTAGTATATTTCGAGGTCCGACAGAAACGATAAAAGAAGGGATATGATTTGCCAAAACAACAGGCTTAGGAATTTTTTCCCCGAACCGAAATGATTTTGAAAAGTGCAAGGTAGATCTCATTGGTCAAATCACCTTTTTTTAAACGACTGGTGTCCTTACAAACCCCGCCACACGCCTTCTGCGGCGGCTTGCTACGCAGACCCAGTATAAACCGCTCAAATCTCCACCGCGATGCTTTGGAGTGTAATGCCCCTACACTTTCCATGCGTAAACATCCCCCGCGTTGAATAGGTCGCGTCCTCGGCCGTGCGAACACAAGTTAGTCGTGGACGCCGATCAATGATTCTCGGGGGCTGGCTGGTTGCGAGGCATGGCGACACGGGAGCTTAAGGGGAGAGGGGAATGTGTGCTGTGCATATCGCATCGCAATTGCATCCGTGTGGGTGGGGAGAGCGAGGAAATGTCTCCGTGCACACGTTTCTCGGCTTTCTTCTTCGCCTCGAATCTTTACGCGAATGGGTTCCCACTTCATCTTCCTTCACCCAAGCATCCCTCCCGGTTTTTATACGGAGTCACGAATTCTAACTGTAGGCAACTTATTGCGCAATAAAAAGTTACTGCCGCAGTTTATCAAAGTACTCTCTTCATAAGTAAAAACAAATAAGTACCTTAAATCGATGCTGCATTTTCCTAATGGATCGTATTCATGAACTTTTCTCGGGCTGCACCACTGGTTATTAAATTTATCAGATCCAGCGTTTCAGTGGCTAATTTGCCACCTTCTACTGGTACAAAACATCGTTTTTTAAAACAAAAATTGTCGTATTTTGCCGTGAAGACAGTGGCCGAATTTGCCACAGAAACGACGGAATTTATGAATCTATTGACGTGGTGTTAATCCCTAGAGCGTTAATTTCATAAATTCCTTTAATTTAATTGATTTCAACCCTAAATATTTATTTATTCCGACCATATTTTTAGAAATTCATCGCTGTTTCCAAGCATTTTTGATTATATACCTGTATTTCGGGTGGATCTTAAGATCTTGGATACAAAATTATTTGTTGTTATTTATGAGTACACGAAACCGTATTTAAGGGCCCTGCCTGTCTATCACTGTACTATTGCATAATTTTCCTGTCAAGCTCTAAAGCTGAGGACCTAGTGGTATTTTTGCATTTTAGTAATTATTTAAACTGCGTAGCAACCTATATGTTTTTTCAGGAAGATAGCTTTTTCTTGCTCATTATCAACTCAATCATATTTTCTTGTTCTTGAGCCTTACGAAAGTCATTATTTTCGTTTATATCCAGAAAAGGGCGCTTTTCTCAGTTAATATCGCTAATCATCCCAGAAATGAATTACGATAGATTGTTTTATTTTGCTGAGGATTGTTTTCTGTGTGGTAGAATGGCCTTTCTACGGTCCGCTGGAATAACAATGGCCCTAGTTGCCTTCAAAACACAGACTATTCACATTCAATCGTTGCTGCGAAACTCTTAAATCGGGCTTAATAAAATAGATCTTTGCTTTTTCTATCAGAAACCAAAAATACCCCTCGGTATTCATTCTGTCTTCAATATTTTTCCAAAATTTTCCGCCATTTTTCCATATTTTCCCGCCATTTTTCTATATCTTCCCGCCATTTTTTCACATTTTTCCCGCCATATTCTCTCAGCTCTTACCGTTTCACTCTTGACTGCTAGAGAAGATTCTTTTGAGAAGTGCGCTGAGAAATGAATCCCTCGAGTGAAAAAAAGGAGACCGGATTTGGTGGCAAAGCTTAACTCCGTCCTCGGGGTTTTGCGAAGGTGGGCGTGGGCCGCGGGTCGCGAGCAAAACCTCTATTTATTTACAGAGGCGCGGGGAATGGATTGAGGTCGCGTGGCGAGCGTAAAGGGGTCAAGAGTTGCAACCAGAAACTCAGGAGTTTCGCGACACCTCGTCCAGGATCGATCGCGTTTCGTATTTTTTACGGAGGCGGTTGTGGGAGGACTGTGGGTGGGCACGTGGAGAGAATTTTTATTTTTGATTTTTTCAAAAAAATCTCCCCGTTTATGCCATGTAGCGTTCAGTCTCTTTCCTTCTATCTTTAGATTGACTCCTCACGTATGCACGTCCATTTAATCCCACCTCCGATGTGGATTATTGAGCATATCGTAGTCAGGCCTAAAATTTCTAAATTCATAATGTTCACGATATTAAAGGCATTGCAAAGATAGTAAATATTCTTTCAATCTCTCAAGTTTTTGGGTTGGAACCCAGAAACATAGGCGTTGAGTAAAGTCTGTTGGATGGGACCGTTAATATATTGACCCCTACATGCTTTCACCCTCCTTACATTCTGAAGGGTTATGTTCCCCATTGAGTCTTAAGAGAACTCACGAAATGATCCGCTTTGGGTCGGTCCGATTTTTCGTTATTTCCTGCCGCATGACTTTTTGAAAATTTTTAACGTATTGCGAATATTTGAAGATTCAAACCAGCGGTACTATCGGCCCTGCTCAATAATCTGTATTTAAAATGTTGAATTTTCATCTTAGGTCGTGTAGAGTAGAAAAATTTACCTCGTATGCCCTCTATCTCCTGATGACGATGAGCAAGTCGAGCATTGAAACGTCCGCTGTGTAAGACATGATTCGGCGGAGAACCCGTAGAAGAATTTCGGGAACCCTATCTTTCTATTTTCTAGCTAATATTGTAATTTTGTAAATAGTCATACTCCAAGAAATTTGGCCCATCGATCCTACTTATGGGTCTCATCGTTCCCATTCGATAGATCTTGTTTTGTAATGTAGCATTAAATTAAGCCTTGCACTATATCATTTGATAGTAATCGGGTTCATTTGCTTTTCCATGTTTTCCTAATGACTATTTTCCTAATACGTCAGGAAATCAAGACAAAATACGATCGTTCGAGCTAGTGATTTGTCGTTGTAAAAAGACTAATATCATGTTCCGAAATTTTCCCTCATTCTCAAATAATTATTTCATTCTCTAGTACAATATATGTTTTATTTGGCGTTCTGAAAAAATTAGGGCCACCATCTGTTATTGTATATTCTTGGCGCCGTCGGATAGATGGATGGAGTGTTTCATTCAGAGTTCCAGGGTACATAAATCTTTAAGATGCCTCCGTTTATTACCCTGTGGCCAGATTCTGTTTCGTTTACGTTTTTATAGCGCCGCGGGAATGTAAGGAATAACATGCCAGAAATAGCTAGTATGTGCACCCAGCTAGATCATCTTTTCGATCACACGAGAAAAGAGTGCCAGTGTACCCTAATTGAGGACGTGATTTGAAAAACAGAATTACGGGGGTGGTATAAGATACGTTATGCTACTGTCGCGTACTGCGGTATGGAGTTATGAAGTGACAGAATCTCGTCCTTAGTCTGCCATCAGGCGCTGAGGAAGTTTGGAGTGGAAGGGATTTTACCGAGGTGCATTGCTAATTGCTCTGCCGTCAAATTGAAGCATTATTTTCTGCTGAGTTGGCACTTATATCCTCTCCCGGAGGGATATAATCATGGAAGAGACTTGGTCGTATGCCTTTTTAAATCTTTTTTCTTCAATTTTTCCCTCGGAGGTGATTATTTTTGGTGCTTCTTCGTGTCCAATCAGGGAGTTGGTTTTTTAAATATTTTTTCGCAAGGCCTGCAAATTCGTCCCACGTAAAATTAGCCTCCACTTACGACCGCTGGCCATTTGTGTTCGTTGTCGAGATGGCCTTGACCTATCGAGTAGGCTATGATTTTAGGGACACTATCCTATCTGTGCAAACGTTGAGTCATTTCCTTTCCAGACTGTTTGTCGCCCCGTTGTGGTCTCAGAGTTCAGATGGTATTAAGGGTATGTTAGTTGATTGAGGTGATTGTGGCAATAATCCACAAATCATGCGATGAATTACGCATTTATTGAAGTGACTTTGTTGAAAGCCAACACCCGAAAATATTTCTTCGGCTGCCAACGGCAAAATGATACCCTTTTATAAGGATGGATTTGTGGAATAGAGACTCCTACAGGGTAATCTTCCTAGTGAAAGAACGATTAATATTATATTCTTCATCGTCTTCAAGGTAGAAGTTCTTGCGGATTCTACTTTTGAGTAAGTTTTTCATGACTATATCCCTTTCACTATTTTGCATACATCCCAGTATGAGTTTTTATATTATTTTGCTCACTTTTGCGATATCATTCCGCACATTTTATATGCATCCTCGATTTTTTAGCCTTTGGTGTCATAGCTCGTCAATAGTTATTTTCATATTTGGCTACTTTGATTTTATTTTCAATTAAAATATTTGCTTTGTGATGGATATCGTTCCACTGCAGTTACGTTTACCGCTCTGCACGGTATGCCATTCCTGTTTGCATGGGTCGTCGTGTCTTTTATGAATCTTTATTTTTAAGTGTCGCTGTGTCGTGAATATCACCTTACGAGAATGATTAATCACCTTATAGACTCACCAACCCAATCCGCAGTATGATGTATCAGCATTATCTAGTCCCTGCATTCGTTCTTTTCAGTTTTTTTGCCAATTTTTTATATTGATTATCGTAGTTAAAACTGCTCTTGTCTTTTAAAAATATTTTGGTATGACAATGAACAAGACTGACGCTGTTTCGTGGACTACTTGTTTCAAATTTTACTCTATAATTACTTTTTATGACTATTTTGTTGCTAAAACTATGCAATGTGGTTTACACTGCTGTAAAGGAAATTTCAGTGTTTCATTTTCGTTTATGCCCAAAGATTTATTGATTTCAAAATACTTGTTATTGCATTATTCCGTGGACTGCTCGCTTCACATTTTACTCTATAATTACTTTTTATGACGTTTGTGTTGCTACAATGAAATAGTTTGTGGTTCACATTTCTGTACAGAAAATTACCCAGGTATATTTTCGTTTGTCCCAAAAGATTTGTAGATTTTAAATTGCCTGTTATCTAATCATTTTCATGTTTCAAGATTTTTGCATTGCCTATAATTGCCTATTTCAAAACACACTTAAACTATGGATCAAGTTTTGTATTCTTTTTTTACTCAAACACGAGATCATTTCAGTCATCGTAAATTACACAGTTCTTTCAATTTTCATTATACTCCCCAAATGACTGTTAACTGACTGACTGATAACTTTCTCTTATGAATATTGCTTTGGTTAAGTTCTGTGTAGCGGTTATTTTTATACTTTGCTATTAAACTGTTGGTTCACAAGTTTTGACTTTCATGGATGCCAACATGGATTTTTATGTAACTTTCAATTCAGTTGGCGTTCTTACGACCACTATGCTACTGACTACAATTATAAATTTTGTAAACTGGACGAATTGTTAACCTAAAACTGTAAAAAGACGCCTGAGATTGTATATATTTACGTTGCCATTCGTCTAAGCCATGGTTTTTTTCTGGACTCATTGCTTGCTTATTTCATACCGGCAGTTTTCTGGTATTGCGGTATTTTATTGATCTCACCGTGTAAATTAATCAATTTGCATGTAATTGAACTATTGTCAGAGACTAGATTCTCAAATCAAACTCAGAGTGTGAGTATAGGTATGACTAGTCAATTTTCGATGCCCTCTCTTGTTAACAATCTTTGTATCCTTGCGCGATGATGATTTTACTGTTATATAAACCATGGTATTTATTTAAAGGTATGGACTTCAGCAGTCTTCGTGAACACCTCACAAAATCGTGAAACGTTCATAATTTCCTCCAAGCGTATAATTTTTTTCGCCAATAGTCTTTTTAAAAACTCGTATATTTCGGATTCTGGAGGATTTTTTTTATTGCTGGAGAATTTTCATTTGTAATCTAGGGAGGAATTAATTGTATTTGCGATAGTATAGTGTACAAATTTGAACTCAATTTCATCCGATATTTGGCAATAAGTACCTACATTTGATATCTTTTGGGATTATAATCCTACCGAAGTACTTATGTTACCTTAGAAGAGGTATTGAAATTTTGATCGTGATGGAAAATTTTGATTCAATATTAATTTGTAAAATTACGTGTTATAAGCTCTAAAAGTTTTGTGAATCTGAATATTTTGTGAAGATTTTATCCCATGAATCCGTAGTTTTCTTAAATCTTAACCAAAGTATTGAGAGAGGAAGGAAGACCTAGGTTTTTAGGCGAATGGCATCGGAATTTGGGGTGGTAAATTCTCCAATGTTGGCAACCTTGACATGGCACCGGCGCCGATGCTTCCCAACCTCTTCCGCAATCTCCCTCCTCCTCCCTCTACCAACTTTATCTCCTACCAATGTACCAAATATACTCGGGTGCAGGTATTCAAGTACTTTGAGCATACTCGAGTACCCAGAGCATGCCCGAATACCAAGGTAGTATGCGAATGTACAGGTAGTATGCGGGTGTTCATATCAAATGTGAGCAGTGGCGAATCCAGGATAGGGACAAGGGGGGACTAGGTGGGGGGTTCTTGGCGGTAACCTGCCGACAGGAGTGGGATTCCGAGCAAAATTATCATTTTATCTAGTGAAGGCCATTTTATATCTAGGGGGCTATAGCTCCCCCTAGCGTCTCTCTCTGGATCCGCCACTACCCGTGAGTACCTAAATCAAATTCATGAAACCAGACAAGTACACACTTGAGTTCTAATTTTTGGGTACTCGAGTATTCAGAGGAATAAATGGATGAGCGACCTTAGGCACCCGTGTTGTATTCTTCTTGGCAATCGCGTACCAGAGGCATTCAAGTATCTGCCTCAGGGTATTCCACATACTCTTCTAGTGGTTCTCCATGGATCCACCTGGCTAGATTGGCAAAACTAATGCACGGGTACTAGAATACCTTTACTCGAGTAATTGTTGCTTGCGGCACCCTTTCAATCGGGAGGGAGAGTTTCAATGAAAACAATAATGTTAAAAAGTAATAAATAAGGAAAGATGGTGCCGTGTTTTAAGTCCCTTCACGACCCTTGATCGTTTTGGTGTCGTTCCCTCTGGGTGGGTTCGACTCGGGGTCCTGTCACGCAGGAAGCGTATCCAAGAAAGATGAAGGACGTCATGAGGGAAAGGCAGCGGTTGGCGGCCCTGAAGCAGGCCGAAGCCGACGGCCGGATGGTAAGTAAAGACATAAGGGGCAAGTGTCGGCAGGTGGGAATGACCATTTTCCCCGGCTATGGGGAGAAATGCAACACTGGGTGTGTTTATGTGTGTGTTTACGTCAGAGCAGAGAGAGAACTTTTCTCGCCCTCATTGCGTGCATTAACTAAATGGCGCTATTCTGGTATCAAACAGACGCGGGTTGCACAATTGACAGGGATCAAAAACTTGCTAGGGGTAAGGCCTCTTGCACACACGCCGACTTTAGATATTGGAATATGGACGACCGACATTTTACCGGCCGTCCGCATTCCATTAGTGAACAATGGGAGAGAATTGTACACTGACCGACCACGTAACGGTAACGATAAAAAGTTGATTAGCAGCCGGCCAATGCCACTATGGGTCACCGGCGCCAGTACAATAACCAAGCAACCACTTGCTTGGTTATTTTACCGTTTGACCGGTTAAAATCCGGCGTGTGTGCAAGGAGCCTTAAAAGGCTGGCAAGACAGTCGCATTGACACCGCTGGCTGTTGCTGAAAACCATAATATTACCAATAATGCGAATATGCGTGGATCACGAAAGTCGAGAGTTTTCAAAGCGAGTTTTCCGGTAAATAAGTTGGAACGGCCGAGACTTGTGGTATCCTGAAGTTGTACAACCCGCTTATATATGGTGCTAGAATGGCCAGAAGAAGTGGGCTTCCATGGCGTGGATAGAAGATTAGTTCTCTGTGATATATATGTGTGTTGGATCACAAAAATTTGTGCCAGTTAGGTCACCTAGATGTTGCCGTTTTTCAGATGTCCGAGATGAACAATCCTTACGTGTTGGTGGAATGGGTGACATGTGGGTCCACCTCTGAAAACATATCCACCAGATAGGATATTATTATAGGAGACTAGGATATATTTCTGTGGATAGGAGGCTGTGGAACATACGAATTTAAAGTATAATATTAATCCTCCGAGAGACATTTTTTCCTTTTCTGCCTTAGTTTATAGAATACCTTCATTGGAGAATTATTTATACTTCTATGATTCCCATAAAGTCCAACTTTAATGTATGTAAACCAGTAAAATACCTGTGATTAAAAAATTGGAAATTTCCAAATTTGCCAGCTTAAAAAGGAAGCTGGCGCACAGACTTAGGAGTTAAATCAATTTATATCCCTACCTTATGAATATGCACATAATTATTTGATTTTTACATATAACCTAAACCAAAGTTATTCAGTAAATTGGAAGGGGCATATTGCGGTATCTCAATTAGAAATCCACTTTAGCCCCACAGTATATTCTTAGTTCTGGCAATAGGAAATGATAAATCTTTTAATGCTCATTTTTCATCCCCGGTTATGTCCAAAAAAAATTCCAAAGACAATAAATATGTGACTATGATAAAAGCATTTTTCTATCCACTCATTTTTTATTTATTTGACCCTTTCCGCCACTCGGAGGTTAACTCTTGCTTGCAAATATTCATCACGGATTTTTAAATACCCTTGCTCTTAAGTACAACGCAAAATCGCTTCTGCTGAATTTTCTATGGCCACGGCTGATTAGAGTCCCGGGGGTGCTTTTAATGGTGTGTGGTGCTTAGACTTCTCATCAGCTCTTGTGGATATTGCCGGTGGAATAGTGAAAAGGTGGAATGTCACCCCTGATTGTACCAACATGAGGATTGTTCTCACTGTCTAGTAGCATCTCGATGACCATCCTTCCATAATTAGCTACCCTATTCCGTGTCCATCAAAGCATCGTCCCTGGTCCCGCCCTCCTGCCGACAATGCCTTTCAACTAGACTCGCCTGCCGCTTTTTGTCGCGTGCTGTTCGCTAGCTCTCTGTTTTCGTCTTGCTTTTTTTATTTTACTGTTGTGCCGGACGTTTGTTGTTCACGCTTTAGTCAGTGTCCTTGTTTGTAGCTAGGATATGTTTTGTGACATGATTTCATTAGCTGGTTAGTTTTGGCGAGGATCAGAGGAATTTCCTGGAAGGGTTTCCTCGTCCCTCTCCAAATATATGCATGCTACCACAGTTGACCTCTTCTTAACTTTTTTTACCTCACTTCATCTGCGTACAATTGGATGAAATGCTTGACCACTTACTTACTTCTTACTCTTACTAAAATTCTTATTTTCTCATGGGTCACCACCAGTTAGAGAAGTTGGAATTGGTTAACATCTATTTTCAAATTATTGTTTGGATCAGCTGTTACCGTTAGTTAGTGAAACTGAAATAATGCTAAAGAAGTGTTGAAAGCGCAGAAATGATGGGTGCAGAAGACTACCAAATGGAATGGAGCTTGTTGGAGGCTTCTGTGGTTGAAAATTTTTGAGTATTTGTAATCTACTAAACCCCGTAACGTGACTAGTACAGTGATGGTTGAATTTATCGGTTACCGCTTGGCCTTATCTATAAAATTTACTATACCTTACTAGATATTTACAGTGTGAGGGCCGGTTGAAACTTCTGAAAGCGTCAGTTTTTAAAATAGTTATATGTCGTTTTCACACTCTGGTGCCTAGAAGTTAATAAAAGTACGCTAATGTGTCAAATATGCACGATTTGAAGTTTAAATAATTGCGGCAGGACATGCAAAATTCGGATTGTTTGGCAGATTTCTACGGTACTTATTTTTGCAAAGCCCGTTTATTTAGAACCTAAATGGTTGGAAATGATCAAGAGATATGGATATGGACTAGGTAAAAGCAACTTTTCATTTGGAGAAGATTCTTGTCAAATATAATGTTCGCTATCTCTGTGAAACAAGTCCACCTTCGTTGTATCCCCATCGGTTTTCGTGGGAACGTCATCTCGTCTTTAATAAAAAAAAGGGACGGGTATTGAGTCGTAGTTGTTTCCCCCCTCTCCCGTCCGCGCACACGTGGCACTTTTGCCTCGGAATATCCGCCTCATGGGTAGAAAATGGAAGGGAGAAAAAAGAAAGAAGATAAACGGGAGGAAAGCGCAGTGCAAAATACTTGGAGGAGCTCATCCGAGAAAGGGGAGTGGGTAGAGAGAGGATGTGAAATCCTTCGAAATGACTTTCCCGCCTCTATTTTTCCACGAGTCCTGCGGTCCGGAGGATATCCTCTGTGACGTGGAGGATCGGAGAGGTGGAAAGCTAGGGAACATAGAGCGGGAAAAAATTGAAGACGACGGGACGTTCCGGCGATGCATGCGCCGCGTAGGCGGAGCGGTGGAGAGGGTAATTATCGCTTCAGCACGACGCCTCCCGACTCTCCGAAAGTATATATGTACCCACTCGTGCTTTTTACCGCTCTATCTTCTTTATGAAAACAACTTTCCTCTCCCCCTTTACGCTGGGAATTTCAAACCAAAAACCCTCGTCTTCCCTCGTTACCTTTTATTTATTTTATGGACATACCATCGCTACTTTTAATTTTTTTTCCTATTCCGCATGTTATATTTTTTCCTGCCTTTTTCCTCATGTCACGCCGTTGCGTTGAGGGAAACCATGGTACAGCTCATGTGATTTTTTAATTTTTTTGCTTACTCCCACCATCCCTGTCTCCTCGCAACCCCTTGTAGTACATATACATATTATATCCTGCCTGTTTCGTAGCGTCCATGCGTGTGCTTGCTTGTAATGTCTGGATGCGAGCGAGTCTGTGGTTGAGCACGCGTGTGTGTCTGTGTGTATGTATGTGAATGACGTGCTCAAGAATGCGTGCTTTCCTGTGCCCGAGCTCGGTCGATAGCTGCTGCTGCTCTCCTCACAGCTTCCTCTCCCGTCTGCTTTGATTTTTTTGCGTGTCACGTTTTTCCTTTGTTTCCTCTCTTTCGTCTGCCGCATTCGTTCTGGTTTTGCTTATCCCGTAGCGTAGTCAAATACTTTAAGGAGGCGAATATGCATTCTCTTTGATAACCTCATGATCCTAATTGTTCCCCGCGTGTGGACTTCTCACACCAATAGGTGATGAAATACCATTTTCGTCGCACACTCGCAGGTTATTAATTTTGCGCCATTTTACGAGTTCTCGAGAGATATCGTACTATCGATAGAGGGGTATCGCATTGCCATAGCAGATCAAAACTTTTCACAATACCATTATGTAGATCCTATGCTCTAATCATTGAGTATATATGCAGAGTGTGGTAGCAGCTCACTATTAGTGTGACATCTTTGCCACTGATGAACCACGTGACTTTTATGGTCGCATGAAAACCACATCGAAAACGTTGCAAACAACGAACTAACGATAATATGCTAAAAGAATTTTATAGAGGTAAAATCAATTTTTTCTGCTTACTTTATCTTTAAGATAATTGAAATGTGTGAGAATATAGTTCATCCTCTATAGGTACCTAGGTATCTCTGATGCCCTTGACATGCAGTTTTAATAGATGAGAGCAGTAATTCAGCGAGTGTATGATAAATTCGTTCATATGTGCCGTATAATAGCTTCACAATCATTGGAAAGATGGTAAAACCGGGTTTTAATAGATTTTCTTTAGTTAGGTTACTATTCTTGTGTGTGATGTAGTGTTATTTCCCGTAGCTGCTCCAGAGAAAATCCAGGCAGAATTCAACAGATTTCTATCTGGAGAGAATAAGTGAAATTAGTGTATATTACATTTCTGTTTCCGAATAAAGAGTTCGATTTGGGGACATTCTGAGTCTGTGAATTGCAAAGAAAAGCTTAAGTGGTTCCAGTGCATGCGTAAGAAACTAATGAGCCTGTAAATGAGACATGATTCTTGCTTTCATGCATAACTTGATACGCTTGTAAAACTACTAATGCAAATGATCATTTATCTGGAGATAACATTATTGTTATCAAATAAAAATATCTGGGAAGAAATATCCAATGCTATTCAATTTTCTCATGACCAACAAGTAAGAGGCTCATTTTAGCAGTTCACCAATGCTCAATCACCAAATATTAGCCCATCTATTTGCTGGCTGTGAAAAAGTTTTCAGTGTGTCTCAAGAAAATTAAATGATTATGAGCACAGAACTGAGTGTTTAGTCGATCATGGCTATCTTTTTCTTTGATTATTTGATTTTTTAATAATTAATATCTTCCTTCGACTCATGTATCAAACTGATAGTTATGCCCCAAGAAAATGGCAGTGCAGCCATATTTTTTTGTGACATTTAACAGAGTTATTTTCTTCCGCCAAAGAGTTGTCTTTCTCGAGTTTCTATGTATATTTTTTATTTTGCCCTCTTGCGTATAATTTTCATTGTGGTAAATAGACTGTCTGACTATTTACTTAAGGCTTTGTATCAATTAACTTATACTTGGGAATCCTTGGAAATTCAGCGTATGAACAGCTTGCATTCTCAAGTGGAAATCATCTTGGGATTCAAATATTTTTATAGTCCTTTTACCTGGTACATATCATCTTCTTTATTTATCTTGGAAAAATGGTGTGAGATGTAATTTAAGAGCTGATTTTTGGTGTTTCTCAGGGGGTCGGATGGTTTCATACTAAACTATATACATATATCTAACTACTAATTTGGACGAGAATTTAGTATATTATCCCACACTTAATAAAAACTTACTGGTTTTTTAACACACCATGTTAAATGAGGCATATTTCTTACTTCTTTGTCTTCTCATTTCATTCAGTTGAATATTCTACTCCCCTCTATTGATGGCTAATAAGGTATTCCAAGTATTTTAATTTTCATGGGTTTTCAATCTGCAAACCAATAACCCTACGTTAGGTGAAATATGACACTCTTGAGTGAAAGAAACTCTTTCATGCTCACTCTCATCAGCAATAAATTTGGATACTAAAGTTTTAGCGTTTGATGTTTTTCAAATAGTTTCTTTGGACTAAAGCGATAATTCATAGTAGAAGTTTGTTTTCATTTTAACTTCAAAATAAAGCCCGTTCCATCAATAATATGTCATCGGAGATTTGGACTGCTATTTTGGTGATTTCAATAATTATTCCTAAAAAGAATTGCTTCCTCATGACATTTTTCTTTGAGTTTGTATTGTTGTAGGGAACTGGTTCTTGTGATAACTCTCCTATTCATAAAACTTTCATGGGGCATTTTCCCAGGTTCCTGATTGAAGGAATCACTTTCTATAGGCCTTAGTTTTTTTGGAAAACCATCTTGCTATCAAACTAATCTTGATAAATACTTAATGAAAAATAGATTCTAGATTCAAATTTCCCCTTGACTCACTGAAAAAAATGCATTTCAAATTGATTTTCACTTGCGGAATGAATGTTTTATTTTACCCTGACTTTCTTTTTTTTCCATAAATGTACTAATCACTTTTTCATCACTAATTATTGTTCTCCTTGGTTATTCATGAATGTCCCCTTTTGTCCTTGTATAACATGATTGTCATTTATCAAATTCATTCCTTGAGATACTTAACTTATTTAAATATTGATCTCCTCAGTACATTTTTACCTTTTTATTATCGGCAATCACAT
This sequence comes from Ischnura elegans, assembly GCF_921293095.1. NCBI lineage: Eukaryota > Metazoa > Arthropoda > Insecta > Odonata > Coenagrionidae > Ischnura > Ischnura elegans. The sequence continues at coordinate 68,520,364 of NC_060252.1, forward strand.
TTTGCTAAGAAAAACTACTCCCAGAATTACGTCCCTTCTAAAGTTCTAACAGAGTTCTGATACATTAAGAAATTAGCTGTAGGATGTTTGTTTTTAGGCCGAGGTAGTGTGTCCTTTCTTGTGAAGTTAGTAGTCATAGTTTTTTATTTTGTTTAGCGGTGAATGATTAATGGGGGTTCTCAGTCTCTAATGAACTTGTTTTAGGATATGTGTCTGGTATTTTTGCCCAATCAAGCTATGTTGGAATTCATGTCAGTAATTCTTATACTTCTTGACACTTTAGATTTTTTAACGAAGTGTTAATTTTAGTGCTTGGGTTCTTTAATTTAAAAACATTTCCCCCTAATTTTAAAGCGATAAAGTGAATATTAACTAAAACACATGAAAAAACTTCATGGAAATTTTCTAGATGTGGTTTTAATGTGACTCGATGGTTAGTGTGTATTACTAACATGGTTTCGATGCTTTCTGTGTGTAAATGTACTTCACATTTTGACTTCATATAATTTGTCGAGATCAGGCGAGAAGCATTTTTATCATCCTCATAATATGTATGTATGAGTTTGAGGAACTCACGACAGTGTGTTTTAATAATGATTTTTCATGCCTAGTGATGAAATTATGGAACCTCCAAAATGAAAGTAACATTAAAGAAAAACAATTTTCTCTGTGCAAATGATTTGAAAATAAAGTAAACTGTCAGTATGGTGAATGAAAGGTTACTTTTCCGAAGGAGCCACATTATTTCTATTTGTATCATATGTGGGTGTTCTCGTAAAATTGTTTTTTGCTTGTTTAAAATCTCACTTCGACTCACATTGAAAATATTTTGTGCTAAATTCAAACCAACTACATATATTATTTTGTTCAATAATAGTGCATAGTATCTTTATCTTTATGTCAGGTGTAGGTACATGCTATCCCTCTTTGAATGAATCATATTTATGGGATGCCAATCATTTGAGGCGATTTGTTGGTTGAAGTAGGCATAAATGGAGGTAGTAAAACATAATGTGGAGTTAAGAGATATGCCAGTGTCTTCTCTTCCTGAGGATTGGACTCCTTATGTCAGCATATGGTCTATATCTCTTCATTTGAAATTACTCAGCCTATGTTTACATTTGTCTCTCATCCCCCCTTCACTTTAAAGTTATGATCAATATTTGACACTGTAACTTGGGATTGTTTTTTCTTCGTGTAAAAGGTTACTTAGCTAGGCAACATCATAGCACAGTGCCCCTAACTGCTGGTATGGTAGGTAGAAGTAAAACCATGTTTCGCCAGCAGAATTAAATAGCAGCAGCATTCAGAGATGTTTTTTCTGATAAGTGACGCACCTATACCAATGCATGCCAATAATCTCTGCAGGGCAAATTTGCTATTCGCCGCTGAAAATTAAACTCCGAAAGTGTTGAAGTACAAAACAGAGATGATGATTGAGCATGCATCCTGATACTTAGTAAACTTTGGGTGAATCAATTTAATCATTCATGTGTAGTATTTTTACTAATACTGCCTCCAATCTTATGCTTTGAACAAAGTCAACAATGCAACCATATCCAACTAATCAATGGAGAATTCACTCATAAGATTTTAATCGACTTAGAAAAGGAAGGCAATTCATTTTTGGTTTTAATGAACAATCTATTCATTGGAGGCCATTCTCAAATGGCATGATCAAGGGGGAATAGGATGGATTTACTTTGACCTATTACAAGGGAACCAGGGCGATTGCTTGTATACGAAATGCTCCCCTATCTTCTGTAACAGTTCGCATAGTTAGTGGCTCAGTACTCAATTTGATTCCTTAACGTAATAAAACAGATCTCATGCCAATACTGAGAATTCCATCATTGCTGTTGCAAGCTAATTTGTTCATCGTAGTTAGCTCCATTTCTTGCCTTGTGGCTCCTTCACAGAATTTAGCGTAACATTACTCTGGCTACAAACCGTGAAATCTGCGTAGGAAGTATTTGAGGAAGATTGGGTCATTAACAGTGCTTTGGAGGCATACTTACCCACATCAGTTGATCAAAATGGTTGAGGGTCCGTGCAGTCGCCACAACTTGTCTGTCTTTATTTCCTCTGCGGGGAAGAAAAATGGCAAGGACGTCAATCTCAACGATGGGAGTGGTGGTGGAGGCCAGGCCATCGACAGCCCGCCAACCGAGAAGCTCACAGGTCTGGTGGCTATGGAAGCAGGGAGCCTGGAGCCAGTGCTGCCGAGGAAGAGCAAAACATCGGAAAACGACCGCAGCCATGGCAGCTTTTTCCTTCGTGTTGGGGCAATCGGTGAGTAACCAGTTTCTCTTTTATCGACACTCACTCATGAAATCTGCCGAAATGCAGGATTTCAAAGAATTTCTCAGGACTTTGAATCTATCCACTGGGAAAAGTCTAAAGAATATCCTCAAGTTTCTTGGGCGAGTAACCAGCCTTCAGTTTGGATCAGAAAGTGATTAAGCGAGGAAAAAAAAATTTTTCACTTAGCAAAAAGTCAACTGTGATGCTCACGGTAAATAAGTTCAAATCCAAAGGAATACCAACCGAAATGTAATTTTAAAATTTAATGAAACAAAGAAGTCTACAAAAGAAGCCTACAGTAATAATTATACAGACCAAAGACATGTTCTTGATATAATATTTCTAGAGATCGTTTTTCACCGGGCACAATTTTGTGCAATCTGACGTAAGTGCAAAGGCGCAATCAAAATTGCGTCGTGTAAAGCAGTGCTTTGCTGGAAGTCTTGCGAGAATGCCTGGATGTGAGACGGCAAAATATGTAGCCCCTGATCTAATTCCAAGCTCGCATTCTTGCATTTTTAACATGTTTTTAGTGCTAACCTGCACAATGACTGATATGATGACTATATAAAACAGCCATAACACACATTCAAGGCTAGCTTTTACCAGCTGCCATGATTCAGAACACTATTGCCACAGAGTAACAACCCTCAATTGTTTTTCTTTTCGTGGGTTCTTCTCATATATTGATACAAATAAGTGTCTCATTTCGTTTCCAAATCTACTTGTTATAGTGGGAAAAGGTATTGGCTTAGCTTACCTGCATTCTTTAAATCATTCTATTTAATACATATAACCTTAAACATATATGAGTACTCTGGTCTTGGATATAATTGGTTCAAAGAGAAGTAATTGGGACCTGTGATAATGGTACAGCATCATTTGTAGCCTAAGAAATCATTGTGCCTAAGAAATCATTGTGAGGATACAGGTACCACAGTGGTATCTGTTAATGGACATAATTTCATAAAATTATGTGAAATTATGTATGTTTCATTAATATTGACTTCTGTTGTTGAGAACTTCTGAAACCTTATGCCTCATTGTATGTTTTATCTCTTTATAGCGTTTGGTCTTGGTACAATGATCTACAATGGTTTGGAATTTGGTGCTTTCTTTGAGCTTCCAATGGAATCGCCATGCTACCAAATATTGCGAGGAGTCAATCCAGTCTTACAAATGGTGTTCACATTCATGCAGATGTACTTCATATTCATGAACTCTAGAGTAAGTATAATTTCTCTTTTAGCAGAAAAAAAATCTGTCACATTTTTGTGTAGTCCAATACATTTTTCCTCCACGGCTATGTCATTAGTGAATTTATCCTTATTGTGAAACATAGGGCACATGCAGGATTTTTATGCCTCTTCTTTCCAGACTTGTCGTACAGGTTCAGTGGGAGTACGGAATATCAGCCAGCATTGGATCCCTTCTTTGAATTGTATTCTAGAGTTGATCGTTGAAAACAAAATTTTAGGTCAATTAAAGGAGAAATCTTGGTAGAAAAAAGAAACTGATGGTGTAATTGTGGTAAATAATGTATATTTATCCACAATTAACTTCAGGGTCAATCTATGTTGGTAGTGTGGTGCAAGGCAGTTGGTCTGGGGGGTCGTTACCCCCTCTGAAATATAAAAACACGATTACTTTGCTTCTTGAAAGAAAACAAATTATGTATCATTAAATGTTATGATGTTTGTCAGCCTGGCCATAAGAAATCCATACTTAAAAGGACCTTCCTTATTTCTTCCTTCCACCTTATCTCAGTGACTTACAGTGTGCTAGCTGGGTATTTAGTTTTTATTACTCTAATGTAATTACTCTTTGCCAAAATGATTTGGAGCTAGAAGCTGTCATTCATTTATTTTTACTGGGTGGTAACATAAGGTAACTTTTGTTGTCTAAGTTAAGGTAGAATACAGATGTTTCAATAAGGTGCCCCAAAAATATCATAAATGTAGGCAACCCACATCACACATCCTTAATTTTCTCTAATTCTTCTTATAATGCCATCTAATTATTGAAAAATGGTCATGAACGAAACAGTAACCATTTTAATATTTAGGAATATAAACCAAATTGAATAATAATATTGTTTTTATATTTTTCTTGCCTAATTTATGGTTGATACAATTATTCTCCAAAGCAAACGGACATTAATATTTGTAGTTGGTAATAGAAGAATTATTCTCTTCACACACATATTTAATCTATGAAAATGTACCTCTCCAGTTCCAAAGTATATGTCTTGCAGCTATTTTATACCAGCTGAGTGGTTTACTCATAAAAAGGTTTTACTGCAGTTTATCAAAGGATTGGTTTCTGCTGCCATCATTGCCTTACGGCACCATTATCTTTCTACCCTTGGTACACTTATTCCAAAAAATAAAATCTGTTCTCATTTTATTTCAGTGAAAATTGATATTAATTATGAAATAGTTGTATGGAACCATTGTTACTAGCAAGAAGCTTTTTTTAACGCTGTTAATCCTAATTTAAATCTTTAACCGTTATATTTTCTGGTTTTATGCAGATATGTAAGTTTACAAAATGGCAAAAACTTTTTTATCTATGAACAAATTTGAAATTGAATTACATTTGTTGGAATTTGTCTATCAACTGATGTGATTGTTTCGTTTTATTTATCTTTGCAGCTGAATATTCATAAGTTCAAGGTGGTTGCTCGCTTTGGGCTGATGCATGTGGTGGCCACCAATTTGTGCGTCTGGATTCGTACATTAGTCCTTGAGAGCCTGAAGGAGATTACCACTTACCAGATTAAACATGGTGATGGATACTCAGAAGATTTCATGATATTAGGTAAGTTTTGATGCTGTGTGGAGGGATACTCAGAGGCAGCCCCACATAGCAGAAATATGTCTCCGATACATCTCTGAGACGTCTCGAATGTCACATGTTACGACTCAGAGACGTTCTGAGAGCTTCAGAGGCATCTCTGAGACTTCTCTGAGATGTCACTATGTCCAAAAAAAATGGTCTATGTGACATCTCTTGAGACGTCTCACATAAGTCTCTGAGATGTCTCATTAGACTTTGTACTATGGTATGCTTTAAATTTAGGCAAAAAAATAATTAAATTTAAATTATACAGTTATTTTTCTCGATCATTTTTAGCGACAAATTTTGTGATGGATCACCTTTTGAAAATAAGAAACCCATATTAAATGTCGTGATTTTAATAATCAAAACTGCAGATTTGCACCGAAAAATATATATGGAAGGCATTGATGGCGTTTAAATACTTTTTTTTTTAATTCCTGAACATCTCACGATTACATCTCCGAGACATCTGTGAGACATACGTGATATTTGAGTCATTCGAGACCATAGTGAGACGTCTCTGAGAGGTTCGTTGCTATGTGGGAGATACAGAAAAAACTCAATTGAGGGGGGATTTGGGGAGGGTGCAAAAGATATCTTGAGCTACCTTTACTTTTATTGTAATAAAAAGATAATCAAGTCACATTCAAAGTTTAAGAAAGTTTTATTTAAACTGGTGATACACATATACAAGAAAATACCATTTTATGATATGAAAAAGTTACAATTGTGGTTTCACAATGCAGGGGGCCCCACAGCTGGGAACACTTGACACTTAATACATCCACTCCATAATGTGAAGACTTGAAAATAGTGCATTATTGTTAAATAAATATATTTTACTGTCATGTTGTTTACAGGATAATTAATGACTTGTGCCACAATTTGGCTAAATTGAATAAGTCCTAAGACAATAAATGCAAATGCCAATGCCAATGAAAGTTGGTAGGAAAAATATGTCCGAAACTGAGTTTTTTATCGCCTTTGATAATCTAGTCATCAATAGAAGAGGAAAGTAGGCATACACCCACCAAAGGCTAGGCTGAGAATAGGATTTTAGAACAGTCGAGAGTAGGGATTTGAGGAGTTATATTGCTATGTAAAAAAATTGTTTTCCTAAATGAAGAAAAATTAAGATGCACATATCTCCCTTTCATTTTTGTTTGCTATACATTCTTCGGATATTTAGTTTGAGGTAAATGTACACCCATATAAAAATTTTGATCCAAGTCTTGAATCCTTATGGGATAATATTTGGTTGAATTTTGATGGAATGATGATTTTTTTCTCATATGGCATAGTATTTATTTCATTATGTCTATTGGGTTAAATTTTATGTTCTGATGTACATGTATAAGAGTGTAGTGCAGAATATTAAAAAAGTAGTGCTCATACTCATTGAGCTGGAATAATGTTCCTGAAATATTTCAGAGGGAATGCGTTTACTAGCATTAAGAATGGGTGCTGGATCTTCAGATGTGACAACCACTCAACCGCCATCACCTGAAGGTCCAAGTCCATCAGTTGCAGGTGCTGCCCCAGGCATTGCTATGGCATTGACTGATCAACGCAACAAGACTGATCCATTTGAGAGGAACGCTGGTAAGACGATGGAGCAAACCAGTGGCGGATTGGAAGTAGTACGACAGAGAGGTATTTTGTTGCCTCCAGTCGTTTGATATAACCTCTAGGAGACCTCCAGAATATTTCCATTCCACTTTTGTGGCAAAAGTATTCACCAGCGCTCACTGGAAGGAAGAACCCTTGTAAAATTAACTTCACCACTTCAGGAAACGATGAAGGCTTTGGTTTCTTTTATGTCAGAATTTTATATCCATAGCAATGTAAAACATTTAAATTTTGCAAATTTTTCTGATCAAGTCACAATTATGCATGGCTTATAAAAAAGAGATGGCTTTAGATTTTCTTTCTGATAAGTTACATTACAATTCTTTGGAAATGTGATGGGTGTAAAATTTATTCTAGATACAAGTTTCTATTAATGAGAAGTATAACCTGCTTCCTTTGACTGTTTAAAAACATTAGAGTAAGTTCTTTTTGGTGGATGATCTAATCATTTTTATTCTATCATTCCACTATTAACTTATATTTGCCAACTCCACCATTTCTGTTCCTGGGAATTGGTCTGTGATATTCAAAACTGCATACATATTTATTCAGTCTGCAGATTTCAAATAAATATTAATTTTAAAAGACAATGTCGAAGAAATAGATGATCATAGAAGAAGATGAAGTCTTCATCCATCCCTAAGTTGGTGAGGCTTTTTTGCACTGGGCTGTACATTTTATGTCCAGCACAAATATTCATCCATTAAATGTATGATTATTTTTGTGACTATAGGGTGATAGGAGCTACTTTGAAAATTTCCTGCACAGATTTTATTTTTGAGATGAAAAAATAACCAATCCGCCTATGGTCTGGCCTCTCCTAATACCCTCCAAATTATATCTAAGGCAGTAATTTTACTCTAATGGGTCAAATTAGAGTAATCCCAGGCTGTAAAATACTATTCCTGCGCTCTGATTTGGGGGAAAATTTTGAATTGAGCATTAGTACAAACTGATCTAACTGCTTTAAAGGATAAAATCATGCAATTTCATACCAAAGTATAGCTGCATGAGTGACTAAGTTCAAGTAGGATAGTAGACTTTGTATATTCTGACATGTAAGTACCACAAGGACCATATTTTTCTGCTGTCAAGTGAATTACGATGACTGACCATTCAGCTTTTAAGGAATCTTATTCAATAATTCCCTTAGAAAAGCTCCAAACTTACAATTTTACTAGAATTAATGAAGTTGAAGGAGCTTAGAATTCTCAACATGATACAAAGAAAGTATATTACTAGGTACCTACTCCATAATTTCATTTAGTTCGATAAAATTCATCCTATTCGTTGCCTTACATGAAGTTGAAAATGTTATGCAAACTTAGAAAACTACCATATGTAGTAATTGAAACTGATCAGTCTATTGACATTAGTCAATGCTCTGTATTAAATTCTTTCAAATTTAAAGCTAAGAATGTAAGACAAATAGTATCAACAAAGCTGCATAAAATTTCAACAGATTTTAAATTCATTGAACTAGAGTTGATAGTCCGTTATGTAATATAATACACAGTATAGCTGATGCTCTCTACCACTTTGATTCGTGGAAGATTCCTCTGTCTAATAATAATTTTTCAAATAAAATATTCTTAAAAGTCAATTTTTCCTCAGTGGCTGAAGTGTCCCTCATAATAAGCTAATTATTAGCTCTTATCAATGAAAAAAATTAAAAAGACATGGATTATTTGAGCTGCTTCCATGTCCAAAAATTTTCAATTCTTGTATTCTTTTTGATATTTAACTATCAAAGCCATACACATTTGATGTGAATCAGTCACTATCTTTGGAAAATTACTAAATATTTATGAAGAATAATGTTAGCTTAGAAAGTCAGTGTGTACTGGCATATGCAACAAATACCTATGAGAAAGTTTACTACCATTTCTGTTAAATATTCTTTGAAATGTAAAATAATTTAAATGGACACCATTGCTAATGCCTCATGGAAGAAGAGACTGTGATCTGTGGTGGGTGTAGATAGTTTGATGAATGCCTCTTCCCTATAATCTTCACAACACATCACAAACACTCTTCTCTGTTGTTGCCTATCTAAGAGTAACTGGTGGTACGTGTGAAGCATTATTAAAAGGCGGCAGCAAAAATCACTTTTTTCTTCGAATTTCTGATGGCCTTTTGATAAATAGCGCATGACAAGTCTAGGAACATAGTGCAATTAGAATATTTGCTATTCTTTTTAAATTTCCTATCACTCTGGAATTGGATAAAAATTTTTGCATTTTTAGGTATGCAACCAACACTTAAACCAGCAATTCCCCTGTGACTAAGGAATCAGTAATTCCAATCTAGGAATAAAATAGCACTAGTACACTTTAAGATTGAACAATTTTTTCTATATGGCTTTTCTTCATTGCCTGATTGTACTTAAATAGCCTCTCACTGAAGCAAATAGCAAAATCATTGAAAGTGCATCATTATTGGAGGAAGTGGATGTTGGCCTCCCAATTTCCTTCAGATGTCATTTGCACAATGTTGACTTTAGTGGCCCAAGAATTTTCTTGGGTGCAGGGATATGGTCTCCTTTCACAAGTAATAGCTGCTTAAACAGAAGCTACTAGCTTTGAGTTCAGTAACCATCATTAAATTTCCGGCTCTGGAGATACCTTATAAATTTTCTGCTATCATTCAAGTACTTTGTGGAGGAACTAGGAATTATAGTGAAAGAATTTAAATTCATTCAGCTAAATTCATTTTACAAATATTTTAGCATCCATTTAGAGACTAGCTAGTATCTTTTGATGTCATTGTTAGGCTTCATTCATGAAAGCTTGAGAATAGTATTTTATTGATGCTAAAACTATTTGTACCTAAATTTAAGGGTATTTTATGCTGTATACCTCCCAACTTTAATGACAGAATGTCGATGATCAGTTTTGGAGGCCCACAAAAATGATAAAAAAGGTGAAAATACTGGTTTTAGTCTGGGTTGCTCATCCAAAAAAATGTCCGAATGTCACATCCAGTTCTGGATTGATTAGAAATTTGAATATAGCGAATATTCTCTTTGCATTATCTTTATGGTTGTACATGATTTGTAGGGAGGCTATCTGAGATCCAAAAAAGATGATTTTCGCTGCCCCCTATTACACATTCTTCTAGCCCTGTTTTAATTTTTTAAATAGCTGAAGTTCTTAAATGCATTTGTCCAATTAGTCCATAGAGTATTAGTAGCATATAGCCAGTATTTTAAACTGGACTCCTCAAAGTGCTCTCACACATTTACACACGTACACTTGGCCCCCTGCATATATTAAACTTCCCCTGACCACTCCATTTGTACATCAAAATGTTGTTGCCATCAATCAAAATGAATATATTTGCTATTCCTGAGCAATCCCTTCCCTCCAGCAACTGAGGTATCTGTGTGTTCTTAAAAAGTGTTTCTAATCACGTCAGGCTGATATAGGTCTCAGCATAACCCTTAGTAGAGTTTGAAGGAATTTCAAATAGGTGCTCACTCCTCAAAATAATTGATGTGGATAAGTCCTCTCCTCCTTCCTTGCTGCAAAGACCATCTAACAGCAAGAACAAATACCTGCAAATTAAATCTCTCACCAATTAAGAGAAATAAATCTACTATAGTTTACCCACTAATTAGAACCATTGATTAGGCTGCATATTTCAATGTGACGAGATTTGATCATGGAATGACCTTCACCAAATCAAAGTTTATAATTGTCCTGAAACTTAACCAGTTGTTGTTCTTTGATATGGAAGTAGATGTAACTATGGATGTACTGCAGAGAGCTGATTATCTGTAGTAAACGATAGAGAAGCTATAAATAGACAGTGGCATAATGAGGGGGGAGTCCAGACCCCCCCCACCCCCTGGAAATATATAAACACAGTTACTTTGTTTCATAAAAGAAAACAAAATATAGAGAAATCGTGAATTTACAAAAGATGTCTTTTCAAATGAAGTTTTTTCGATTATGAAAAGTGTTAAAATTAATTTAAAACCCTCTACATACTTAGTACCCTGTTTTTCAAAAATGTTTTTCTCTGGTTATGGACCCCCTCCCCCAAATGAAATTCCTGACTGCCCCGCTGATAACAGATGATCAGAAAAACAGATATTCATGATCATTTTCAAGGCAATTTTGACCTTGATTTCCATACAATGCTTTATCTTCATCTGCCGTGCCCATTCTCTTTAAATACTCTTGGTTTGATTTAGGGGTTGATGGGGAAGGTTGAGGGGTTGGGGAAGTGAACATGCGATTTCCCCTCTTAGGTTTCCTCTCCCCTCTAATCATACTCATTGCACTGGGTAATCCAAATTTGCCCATCATCTAAATCTCCACCTTCCCTCCCATACCCTTCAAGAAAATAGGTACTAGATTTGACCCTGAGGAGTGTATAGGCAGGCTGATTAAGGATCTGATGAGCAGATAATTTAAGGAGTGATTAGATGGCTGAACGATTGATAGTCATTGCTCTACTGTACATAATTTCAAAGGTGGTGTGGCCTTGCGCATTCGTAGTGAACTCTGCCTATCAGGATAACCTTATAGTCAGTGTGGGAATCTTATGCAAGTGTGCATTTATTTTAACCTCTGAAAATAACCAGTTTCTTAAAGAAAATTAACAAAAAATATGTATATTTTCCAGAATATTTACATAATAATGAATGTTATTTTTCCACTGGAAGTTATTATTATCTCAAACTATTTTTGAATAATTTAATGGTTCTGGATTTGGTGTAAACCATCTGCATGATGATCAATTAAATTTTAGACTTTCAGTATCTATTAAAGTTAGCTTTTGCTTTTCCGGGAATGTTCAATGTCCATAATGGCATTCGGATGGAATTTTTTAAGCTATAATTTTCATGTAACTATATATGTACTACATGTTTATAAAGCAAGGCAATTGGTAGAGATGGAGTATGAAGTAGTGATTTGAGGTCACATCACCTGAATTTATGCATCAACTAATTGCATGCTGGGTAAAAATGAGAATCTCAGTATATAGCAATATTCTTCAGAAAGTGGATTACGATATCTAAGGCTTTTTTCTGTGAAATTTCGTTTATAAGAAGCACTTTTGTACATATTTATCGATTCCTTAAAAGTAGGTAGCTAAATATCTCCTGGTGCTTGTTGAGTTCAACTAAATTGTATATTGCATAGATTAATTGCAACCTCCAAAAACAGTGTACTTGTAAATGAATTTTTACCCTTTCAGTAATCATTAACTCATTTTTTTTATTTTTGTAAATAAGATATGTTTGAATATGGCCACTTGAAAGATAGCTCATTCAGCTGGAAAGAACGCTTCTTTCCATTACATTCAGCATTGATTCGAAAAGGGCACTAAAAAGCACTATCAGTTGCTGGTTACGTAGAATTTTTAGATTTCCTTGGCATGGCACTTGGCTAAGATTTGAGAACTTATCTTTATCCTTATTACATTATCTGACACCTGCTAGATTGTTTGCCGCATTATAAATATGTGCAAATACACTTTTATGAATATAGCTCTGCCATTTCTGTTGGAAATTCCTTGACATTCTTATAGTGAATCTATCCAAGAGTAGTAGATGGAGCTGTTTCCTTGAGTAGTACTGTTATTACTGCACTGACAAGATATGTACATGATATAGGTAACATCATTGATTTCCTTACATTTTATCTATCAGAGTAGATATTTGTACAGGACTGACTCCATTTTTAAGGATTGTTAGAAGTAGGATTTGTACATTTTTATATTTTATTGAAATGATTTAATTGATCATTCCAAATCAGTATTGAATATGCAAATTTTCTTTGCTCAAAGCATGAATATAGGGCAGTGTTTGACTTATAGCCTCTCATAGCTAATCTTGCTTGAAAATGTAACGGTGGAGTCTGAATTATATTAAAGATTTTATTAATAGTTCCATAACATTTTGCTTACCTTGCTTGAAAATGTAACAGAGCCTGAATTTTGCTAAAAATTGCATTGAAAGTTACGAAATTTTTTTCATCGGTAAATCTGTTTGTCTGTTTTATAAAGAATAGATGTTTCTTGAGGTTTTTTTCATTGAAGGGAGGAATTTTTGTAATTCATATGTCACTCACCACCTTTGAGTTAATCCAGAATTTTACTTAGGTTAAGTAACGTTATGATTATTTATTGATCAGTTCCCCAATTTTGATGTCTTATGATATTAATTGCATGCCCCTTATTCTCAGCTCCTACATGAAAGTGGTGAGTTAATATTCCATTTAAAATTGTGGGAACATTTTTGAGAAATTAGGTGTCATGTATATAATTTCACAACCCTAGTCTTTCATATTTGTGTCTGCTTCTTTAATTTCTTTTTTGTGCTTCCTCCGAAGCATTGTTACTCACGGCAAATGGAGTGCAAAGTCACCCCTCTATTAACCTCTTCAGTGGTGCGAAGTTTCTTTGCTTTACTTTACTTCAGCGTAATATACAGGGCATGCGAATCTTCCACTAGTTCACTAAATATTACCCAAAACTCCACTAGGGGGAGATAAAGCTGATAAATGAACTTAGACATCATTCGGCCAAAATATGAACTATGTACTACCAAATTAGTATGTTTGGCCTGGAAGTGTTACGAATATCTTCTGAAGTACAAGGTTTTGGGCAGTAGAGCAACTCCTGGAACTTTTTTGGGCATACCACTTAAGAGGTTAAGCTATCATAAATAGATAAGTAGCTTCCTTATGATGTGTCAGCATATTTTGTGACTAATAGTTTTATCTATGCTTCAAAATACCCAGAGATGGGTAGAATACCAAAAGTTTAGCTGGGTTTATTTACCTGCAGCTACTTTTGAAAATGTTTAATCAGTTAAAAGTACCAGTTTCAAAAAGTAACTAGTTACAGTTACTTTTCGTAAAACCTCCGGAAAACTGCCTATGAGATTAATGCAGGAGGATCTATTTAATGTTCCCTTAAAGTACAGGTTCAACACATTTTTTTATTTGGTATTTTGGCAGATAAAGTACGTAGGAATAAGTCAGTTGACACAAAGTTCTTGGTACATGCCAGTCTGTACAGTCTTTATGAGAAAGTAATGATTAATTAAATAGTAATGTTCATGGGGGTGGAAAAATTGTGGAGTTGATGGACAGCATTTGAGCAAAAGGGTTCAATCCACCTTTTCTCAAATTGACATTTAATTATTGACCCTTTAAAAAAACAGAAGACTTAAATTGAAGATTTTATTTAGATTCAATCAATACATTGTACATGATATCCACATTTTCATTTAGTTCACGACATATTCATGAAAATATTTGCATCCAATTTGAAGCTTCCTACATCTCTGTGAAAAATGTAGTAACTGAAACATGTCACATTTCTTTTTTCATTAATTATTTCAAAATTACAAATCCATGGTTTAGAGATTTGAGTACAAACCATTAGCGCTACATAAACTAGAGGTTAAAAACCGTTTTAGTTAATAAGATAGGCTTGATAGATTCCTTATGCTAGGATTGAAATGAACAATGCATGAGTTAGAAAGGAATATCTTTAAATTCTAAGCATAAAATTAAAATTTGTAGAAACTGTGTAGGGTTAGGGCTTGCGCTTTGATTTGAAAGAAAGATTTGTGCATGGAATATGGATTCCATGGAAAAAGGATCTTGATTTCATCTAATTTGGGATTGCATCTATCACCACTGCTTTCTCTTATGTCATAATAGGAAACGGTACTTTAAAATTCTACCAAAATATTAAGATTTAGAGAAACTTTGTAGGATTACGACTTGCATTATGATTTGAAAGAAAGATTTGTGTATGGGATTTGGATTCTTTGAAAACATAATCCTGATTACATTGATTTCTGGATTATATCTATCACTTCTGCTTTCTCTTTAGTCAATAAAAGTTGAGTACTCATTTGACATGAATGTCAACCTCTGATCTGCTCCATTTGCTATCAGTAATTGTGCTTTTGAAGTACCTCTATATCTTTGAGAGCTCCCTTCTCTAAATCCCTCTCCCCAAAGTCCCCCCAATAGATAGTCCGTTGTAGCGGAAACCCCCCTCTTTCTCTCTCTCTCTTTCTTTCTATTCTCTCCCCTGCTTTACTTGTCATCTCTGTATCTGTCAGCTATTAAACATTGTGGGAAATATGCCGACCTGTTGCATGCCCTCTCCCAACTGCAGGCAACAACATATCCTCGTGGTTCCATCACTCCCCCGTGTTCCCCGATCTGCACTCCCAAACGTCCACCACTCTGCCGCCCACCACGACCACCACTGACTCCCCGACAACCATCGACCCGTACGACTTCTTCCGAAACGAGTCCCCAACTTTCAACGCTTCCTCCTCCGCCATTCTGAACGCCTCCACCCTTGGTCCCGTCACGACGACTGTCGCCACCACCACAACCACTACTCCGTTTCCCACAACCACCACCACCACCCACATGCCCTCCTCGACCATACTGCCCTCTGCTGTCCCTTCGCTGGCTGCGGTCGCAGCTGAGACCATCCTGCCATTCTCCACCTCGGCCTCCTCCTCCTCCTCGGTGATGCCAGGCGCCACGGGCCCCTCCGGGATGCTGTACGATGCGGGTGTCGTGGAGGGCAACTACTCGTGCGGCCGGGTTAACATCATGGGGACGATCGTGCAGGACTCTGCCCCCTACCTCTTCCCCTTCATCATCGAGTACAGCTTGATTGGTGCTGCAGTTGTGTACGTCATGTGGTCCCACATCGGTTGGAGCCCAAGGCAAGTCAAGAGTTGATACTAATTTTAGTAATAATAATGTTTTATTTGTCCAGAGATCAAGTGATACAAAGGTTAGGTGTTGGAAAGAAGGCTTCTACGTAGTGGTGTCGGTGATTGGCTGCTTTCAGGTTCTCTCCCACATCTGTTCATCTCAGGCAACGACATGTTTCGCAAACATTGCAGTTTGCTTCGTCAGGTCCGAAGATGCAGTCAGTGATTTCCTTATATACCTTCCCTCATCCAGGGGTCAGTTCGTTTTGGCGCTCTTACTTGGTTTTGCTGAAAACTCATTTCAAAAACACCCTGCACAGCTGTTGGAAACTTTTTAGTGAAAACATCCCAGGTCGGGCAGAAACACAGGGCACAAAAAGATTTAAAAAAAAAGCACTCGTTGAACTAAATTTTCCACCTTCCTCAGAGTTTGGTAGGAGACTGTAGGTAAAGGATGGAAGAGAGCTGAGGGAAGGGAAAAGAGTGAGAAGGTAGGGTCCAAAGGGGGGGAAAGAGTGTGCTAAGGCAATTAAGGGATTATCGGTTAATATTTAAGCCGGGAGGAAGAAATGCTTTAAACAGCCAATACATAGGTTAATTTGATGGAGTTAAGTTTAAGTGGGTGGTCTGTGGGGGGAAGGGAGGCCAAAACTGAAACATTGAATTGATGCTGATGAGTGGCCACATATTTCGCCACAGGGAGAGACGCAAAGTGAGAGGAAATGTATGATGCCATGTGGTTGTTGATCCTTAGGTTAAGTGGAGTTGAGGATTTACCTATACAAAAGGAGGGACAGTATTGGCAATGAATTAGATGACCTACATTCTAATTTACTTTTTTCTACATTTGAAATTATATTTTTTCTTTATGAAGGGGTTGAATTCTTTTGTAGTAGGTTCTAATCTTGGTGATATCATCCCAAGGGAACTCAAAAACTTTAATAAAGGAAAACACAATTTTAAAATCGTAAGTGAAAAATTTTACATTTTGCTATTGACTTAAGGTCTCAAATAAATGCGTAAAATATTTTTTTTTGGTTGAGGTTGTGTTTGTATGGCCTGTATATCATAAAATCACATTAAAATTATTGCTGCATTAGCATGGAAGCACTTTAATTGTTCTCTGTTACCTGTTAAATTCTATTCTTGTAACTTCGCTACCCTTACCAAAATGGATCTCCCAATTTCAACTCTTTCTCTACCATTGTGAATGCTTCAACCCCTGGCCCACTCACTTCTCCTTTATATCAGTCGTATCCTTCGTGCAATGGCAGATTTAAGGGTGGGTCGCAGGGGTCATGATTTCCCCCCCCCCCCAAATTTATGAAAAAAATGACATTTTTACTAGTTTAATCGTTTTTGTACTCTGAAGTGTCTAAAATTATTTAATTTTATCTATTGATAGGAATTCAAATAAAATTTTAAGATCCATAATACGTAAAAAATGGGAATTTTAAAAAAAATTAAGCAGAAGAACACCCCTCTCTCCCATATTCTATACTCTAAATTCAATTGCTAATATTATTGGCATGTTATTTCATAGTGATTTGGTGTCAGGCATATATCTATAAAGGGACTGTCTGAGGATGTAATACATTTTTGGTGTCAACAAATGTAACTGTATCCATAAAGGGAGAGGATTGGTAATTCTGTGCTAAAGGCCTCTTCAGCAGATGCATTGGAGGCAGTCACCACAAGAGGCCACAAAAAACCGTCCCAATTATGTGGGTGGGTTTTGGGGGCCCACACGGACTATCAAATGAGATAGGTATTCCATTCTCGAGACTCATTCCAATCAAGGCTCTGGAGAACAGGTATTTTTTTCCATTCTGTGCTGTTAACTAATCATAGCGTATGACAATTTTATGTCTTAGGTACGTTGTGGAGGAAGAGGAAGAAGAGGAAGCTGCTCTCATGGAGAGGCGCATTGCGCTGGGTGTGTTGGCTGCACAGGGGCGCACCGGAGGGCGCATTGTGACTCGTCACGGTGCGATTCCAGGCAGCAGGGTGGACTGTGTTGGGGCGAGCAAGGGGCTGTTCTTTGGACTCCTGCTCCTGGTCGCCTCGCTCATCTGCCTCATTCTCTTCTTTGTGCTCATTCGCCACCCTGACCTGGGCCTGCTCGCCATCTACCTGGCTGACGTCTCCCACTGCGGAGTCATGGCACTCAGCATCCTAGCCATTCTCATTGGCTTCATAAGGTTGGTTGCACGTGGGTTACCGACATAAGGCCCGGCACAGAATCCCCGGTGACAAAATCCCCGCCAACATAAGGCCCGGCGACAAAATCCCCTGAGGGCATACGGCGTGGCGACAAAATCTTCTGAGGTTCCAGGTGTTTTGTCGCCACGTTTTGTCTCGGCCCTTTTGCTGCCGGGGATTTTGGGAGCGGGCCTTCTGACTGCGACCCTTGGCACATTAGTATTTAAATAGAATTTTGTCTTAACCCTTTCACTGCCACGGGGCCGATATAGTGGCCCTTGCTGGTTGAGCAAAAACTGCCAGGGCCGACTTATGTGACTTTTTTTTCGTGATTGTGGCCTTTTCAACGGCTGTAATTTAAGTAAACCCCCATAATCTATCTATGGTTATAAGATATAAATATATCTTAAGTGTTGGGACAAAATCTGGATGTATTAAATAAAATTAAGGGCCGTATTCTTAGTCGACCCTGTAGGGCCAACCGACCCTGGATACGTCATCAGCCCCTTCATAAACCGATCTCGCCCTACATACGCCACATCAAGCCCTACATATGGCCGTTTTTGGAACTAAACGGGCCCTACATGATGTAGGGTAGCTGAAACAGTCCTACACCCTACAAAAACAATATGCTCGGTCATAAATTTTCGGTCGTCTTTTCTTAGTTTCATAGTTAGTTCCATTACACCACCAGAGTGTATAATTAGCACTGCGCCATCATCTACGTCATCTCAGAGAACTTGACGACGGAATTACCCCCCACCACTTATGTAGGGTCGACTGAGAAACGCATGTAGGGGCCTTTTGGTATGTATGGACGGATATGTAGGGTCCACTAAGAATACGGCCCTAAGTAGATGAAAAACTTTATAATCTAAAATGTTACTAAGTGCGGAAAATAACCTTGGCTGTCTTCGCACATCCCACCTGAAATGGGCTGGCAGGAAAAGGGTTAATTAATCCATTGACTTTAAATTTTTCACTACTTGTATTTAATTTTTTGAACTTTTATGGATCTAGTTCTTTCCAATAGCAGTAAACCCTCATTTTATGATATTAATCCATTCTGGGAGGATGGGGTGTAAAGCAAATTCCATCGTATGTTGAATTAGCATTATTACTGAACAGGGACTCTATGATGTGTGATTCTAAAGTATTTAATGAAATATTCTGGAACGTATTATCCTCATTCACAAAAACTGAATGATAAAATAAGATATTAAATCTCTTCTTATTTGTAAAAATAACATCATTCTACCCAGGGTGGAATTAGTTAAAATGTGTATGCAAAATTTGAAGCCTCTCCACTCATTCCAGTGTTTTTCCCATAAAAATATACATTATGCCTTTTTAACTTAGTTAATGATATTTTTATGTACATTATATGTTTCTATAAACCTTTTCATGAGTGCCAAAAAACATGAAGAATTTGCTAGTGATCCAATGGGCAGTTTTCGTGGTAGTTTCAAGCAGGATATCATTCTCTCGATTTACATTTATAAAATTATAAATAGAATGAGTTTATTACCCTTGGACTATAGATCCTTTGGGACATGAAATATATGACCTAATTGATATTGATTAAACTTTAATCTACTTTTCTTTCATTAAATAGTTGCCAGAGGAGCCATATTTGATTTTGTTATTTTTCATGTTTTATAATTACCCTCTCAGTCTTAAGGTGGCAGAATTTATGCCTACTCATTTTTATTGAATTTTTTTCTAATCCCTAGCTTTTCAATGAGAATCAAATTAATTTTGCATTATAAGATTATGTTTGTAGATAATCAATTCTGATGTTATCATTAATTTATTTCTTGCACAGAGTTCAGAGCCTGAAATTCCACTCGGGTATAGAAGAAGGAAGCCAAGGAACATTGAATGATATTCTCCTTCGTGTTTCTGCATTTGGACTCTTTGTGTATGCTGTATTCAGTATAATTGCTGGGTCTCTTGCTGCCTATACTCATGAGCCAAACTTATTGGTAATGATCACTGGAATACTTTCAGTTGTACAGGTACGTACTGACATAAAATTACTTCCATAATGTAGAAATTTAACTCAAATGTTTGAGTTTGTTCCCTTTCCACTCTTATGTTTCCTTTTATTAATGAATGAATATTTATTAAAAATATGTATGTATTGAGATATTGTCTCAAAATGACATCTTATTGTCAGAGTATGAATAGAGTACGTCACAGTTTTAATTAGAGATGGGTCGAATAGCAGATTTCTCGAATTCGAATATCGAATTCGAATATTAAATCATTGCTCGAATATTCGAATACCTCGAATACTAAATGATGAATGCTGGAATGTTTGACTCGGTTGCCTATGCAGCAGGCAACACAAGATTTTGGGGAGTAATTTTGATTTCCTTTAAAGGATTCAAACAGGAATTTAGCTGATTAATGAATATTTTAATTTTATGGAAACAATTGGGCATATAATTAATTCAACTAACATCGCTTTACCCCCACTTCTGCTGCCAAGTGCTAGCTGACAATCTGAGGCATTTTGCAAAATACAAGCTCTTTTCCACCGGATTTTCTTCAATTATTTTCAGTCCATCTTTGGGAGTTCTCATGAGATAAGAAGATGAATTGGAATTGCTATTAGGGAGAAACCAAATATTCTGTAAAAATATCCCTTTGTCTGGGACTGTAACAATAAAGATTTATAGCACTACTCAATAATTGTAACTTGATATATGCTTTCGGAAAAAAATACCGCATCAACTTCCGAGAAGCTCTGCTGCTCATATCGAGTTTCGCCAGAATGCTAAGTCTCCGTCGTATTTTGACATTTATTTCTTATTGTAAAATGCTTAAATAAACTCAGAAATACGTCGTGTTTGGTCTTATTCTTTTTGAAATTACGCGCACATTACTAATATTTCAATTCAATAAAGGTGTAACATCAATTGACGAAAGTCATTCTTAGACACCTTTTGTGCTAATAGATGACTCATGCAGCGGTTGACCTCCACAGAAATGGGGAACTTCGAAGCTGGTAGGAAAAAAAAGGTCAGTTGGGGAGAAAAGGGAGGGCCGGAAACACGTTTCTATTGTTCTCGTGTAACTTGGTATTTTTTCGAAGCTAAGGTCTTCGTAATATGATCCCTGCGCGAGCTGTGACTTTTTTTTTTTTTCGAAGAAGAGGAAAGCCTCAGAGGGGGGGGGGGGGGGCTAGTGCTGAATGGAGAGGGATACCGGATCTTGGGAAATGCGCTAATGTAAGCATCCCACGGTACTCACACAGCAGTTGACCTCCAGAAATGGGGAACTTCCAAGCAGGTAGCCAGAAAAAGTCAGTGGGTGAGAAAAGGGGGGAGGGCGTGAAACACGTTTTTATTGTTCTCGTAACTCGATATTTTTTTCGAAGCAGGGGTCTTCGTGATCCTTGCGCGAGCTGGGACCTTTTGTTTGATTTCAGAGAAGAGGAAAGCGTCAGAGTGGGTGAGGCGAGTGCTGAATGGAGGGGGATAGCGGATCGTGGGAAATGCCCTAAGGTTGCTATCCCACGGCACTGAGGTTCTCCTGATGGGGGGAATCGAGGATTTTCGGATTTTTTTCACCCGACCATTTTCGGTTCCCCTCATCGAACTCTTTTCACCGCTAAAATCCACGAATTTGATGTAATTCGTCAACTTGCGTAAAACGGCGCTGCGAGCACTAAATGACTATAGTTCTCTACATTTTTCCGAGTCAACTACCAACGACGTGCGTGCGACAGTGTATGACGCGACATTCAAAGTATTCGAGGTATTCGAGGCGGTACTTTTTGCATAACTATTCGAAACCTCGAATATCGAATACTTTCTAATATTCGAGGTATTCGAGTATTCGCGGATACTATTCGCACATCTCTAGTTTTAATAATCGATGTTATAATAAATCACTGGCTGCAAAAATCGTCGCTTAAAAATTTTACTAATCTAGAAGGAAAGTGATCTAAAAGAGAACAAAAAAAATTCCGCTTTTGGTCTGTTATGTATGAATAATGGTCCCTTTCAAAAATTTCGTCATAGCTCCCAAATAATTGAAAATCAGACCTGAAATTATTTAAGTCTAATGTGGAACAGGTATTGCTCTGAAATTCCTGATCTGTAATTTGTGGGCACAAGAAAAAACTGCTATTATGTTTTAATTCACTAATTCAGTAATTCACCAAACTTCTGTGATGTGTATTACCTCAAGACTCTACCTGGGATCAATTTACTATCGCTTGCAAGTCTACAATTATTAGATTAATCTTAACCCACCCTCAGTGTAAAAACCTTTTTGATTCATTGAGGTAAAATATTAGAGCCTTTATGAACCCAAATACTGGCCGGTATTAACTCAGTTATTAAGCATTACACCATGTTGGAAATTTCTTATAAGTGTTACAGATATTCTTATAAAATCCTATTAGAATTCTCTAAGACTTATAGATTTCTATAAGTCTTACAGAATTCTTATAGGATTCTATAAGTCTTACAGAATTATTATGGGATTTTGTAGGTCTTACAGATATTCTTTTAAGAACTGCATTTCTAATAGAATTCTATAATAATGTTGCGCGGGTCGCATACCTTTCAGGATGTTATTCAGCCGGCATTGAAGTCACCATAACTTCTGCTGGC
This sequence comes from Ischnura elegans, assembly GCF_921293095.1. Classification (NCBI taxonomy): domain Eukaryota; kingdom Metazoa; phylum Arthropoda; class Insecta; order Odonata; family Coenagrionidae; genus Ischnura; species Ischnura elegans. The sequence continues at coordinate 68,542,678 of NC_060252.1, forward strand.
AATTGATAATTCTTTAAGGAATTCTCATAAGATTTTTTGTAAATTATGTATAACTCCTTGTTAACTAGTGTTCTGCTACTTTTCTGGCGTTTTCAGCAGGTATTTGACATATATTGTTCCAAGAAGCGGAGGTTTCTTTTTATGCGACTTGTTAGTATATATCTGAGACTGGTTAGACTCTGAGAGCACAAGAAAAATTGTAGACTTATAAAATCTATCTTTTTTGAGTATACAGATTACTTAACCGATGGAAGTTTGATATGGGCCATGCATTACCTCATCATTCATTCACTTACATTAACTTCACTCTAATGGCCAATATTATTTGCAATGCCTGATAAAAAAACTGTTGTTTTATGACATTCTCCACTTCCATATTCTCCTAAGGTAATCGTTTGTCTGGCATCAAACTCTTTTTAATCTGAATTTGCAGGTTGTGCTGCAGCTTCTATTTATTGCCGATGTTGGTCGGCGACGTGTCCACCTTCCCGAGCATGATCGTAGCAAACCAGGCAGACAGGTTGTCACATTCCTGCTCATTTGCAACGTAACAATGTGGGTGATATATACCTTCGAGACTCAGAAAGTGGAGGCTAATCCAGTTCAGGTGAGTTCTATGCTCTTGCTTAATATTTTATTTCATCTGGATTTTATAGCAGTGAAATGAATTGCACCTTGTTTATAATCATTTATCAAGAAAAAAAATCGCTGCTGGTCATTTATTTTTAGACATGAGAAACAACACAAAACCTGCATTCACTTTGAATTATTTAAATTTAAAGCTTGGATATAAGTCAATAAGGCAGAAAAGATTGATGTGATATTATAAGATTGTGATCGAGGAGATATATGGCATATTTTCTATTTTGATAATAATAATTAAGGTAATTTATTTTCTCCAAGTGTTCACAAATACAACATAAATAGGAATTCTTGAAATATATCATTAAATGTTGGCAATACATTGGAATAAAAGGATATTGCATCAATAAGCTACTGCTGAAATTAAATAGAAAATGGAATTTTGTGCGAAAGGTTATGTAAGAAAATCATTCTGGTGTTTGTATTTTTTGCTGAGTAAATATTATTTAAGTGCATTTTTAAAGTTTTTGAGACGGGGGACACTTTATGTGTACAGGAGGTTTTTTTATGTCCTTACGTTGAAATGACAAATCTAGCTTGTCATGAACTTCTGTTGCCTAATCACACAATGACCAGCTTAGCTTGTCATCAGATTTTCATAATTTTAGCGCTATTACCCAGACGGCACAGAATCCTCCGTATCTAATTCGTATGCAGATAGTATCCATTGACTACAGCTCCGTCGCTTTTCGTCAATGGATACTATCTGCATACGAATTAGATACGGAGGATTCTGTGCTGTCTGGGTAAGGGGAGCGTTCAAGATATTTTGAAACTTTAACTATGTTAAAACCTAGATAATGTATGTATAGAATTCATATTTCATGAAATATGATGCATTGGAAGGAATAAAATGATTTCATACGGGTAGTGACATCTGTGTTCTCTTTATTTAATAATCACCTTTTATTTCTCTATTCTACATTGATTACAAACTACCAAATATCATTTCATTACCGACCATTCCATTTAAAAAGAACCTCAGAAAAGTAAATATGTAGAGAATAGGAGCACGGTATTTAGGAAATAAATTGAAGTGGATGAGGTTAATTGTTGCTAGTTGTCGACCCATCACTGTTATTTGGGGTAAAGTTTTATTTGGATTGAGCTAAAAAAATTTTGTTCAAGAATTAACATAAATATTTGAAAAGTAATTGAATGAAGAAAATAGGGATTGTTCTTAGGTAAGAAACTGAAATCAACTTCTTTTCTGCTTTCAGCTCGACTTCTACGGCTTCCTGGCTTGGGCAATCGTCCAGAGAGTGACCCTGCCTTTGTGTATTTTCCATCGATTCCACTCTGCCGTGACATTTGCTGAAATATGGAAGACCTCTTACAAAGCACACCTGGATTGAAGATGCTTCACGGTCGATTAAGGAAAGTTTAAGAATATTCCTGAAGACTTATCATCCACGGACAGATACTGGAAAGATAAAAACTTGGCAAATGCTCACTGGGATATTCCTCATGTTAACATTACATGCTAAACGGAAAGTGGAAAAAAAGGGGATTGATGCATGTGGTAAATATGACTTGTTGTAACATTCTGCGTAGGAGAATGAAAGAGAACATTATGGCAACTTAGATTTTGAACTGTTTACAGCACTTCCTGGAATGTAATATTTTTATATCCACTTTAAGCGTAACAGTTTTAAATTCAGAAAAATCATAATTATGTATCTGTTGTTTTAAATGGATAGAAGCTCTACTAAAAGATAATTTATCAGGATCTACCTATACTATATGTATTGAATCAGCTCTGCCCTAAACACTAGCCAAAATGTAACAAATGCAGCATTATTTTTCTGATTTAACAATGGGATCAAAAGGAAAGAGACCTAAGGCTAAAAAACTACATCCTCTCTGTACATCAAGTAAATTTTTAACATGGAAACTCTCAATTGTATGTATTAAATGTATTTATTTAAAATGAAGAAAACAGCGTAGTTGGTGGAGGACCTGAAAATATTCAAAATACTCAATTAAAAGCTATATTGCCAGTGATGTTTAAAATTGAATAAATGTAATTATTGCATGTATTGCACTCCATATGTCTCCTCGTATTTATCAATAGATTTAAGTCTGAGGTGGAGAAAAATTCATCCATCATCCTTTCATATTCATTTGCATCCAACATGATCATATACTCTTTGTTTTTTTTTGATATTAGAAAATTTCTCCTATTTAAGTGTAAATAACAGATGAGATTGATGTTCAACCAAAATGAATGTTTGAGCTAGAATGCGTCCGAGTGTGAATGTAGGATGATTCTTATGGCTGTTGAATGCTTGGCGTTTACTCCCCAAGTGTAACTATAGCTAATGTAATTATTGTGATCATTGATGGAGGTGTGCCATAAACATTGGAGGTACCCATTGATTTTTTCACTATAAAGTAAAACTTTTTTACCAATGTTTGCATACTATCTGTGTGCAGTTGAGCAAATCAAATGCCCTGACGTGAAAAGAGTGCAAAACAGTATAAATGTACTGTTCATTGCATTTGGACCAAACTCAATAGCATTTTATGTTCAATTTTTTTAGCAAAAGTGAAATTTTAAGCTAGATTTTTCTAACTTTTCAAATTTTCAAAATAAATTGCCACGGCAACATATAGGGAACTTGAGTTCTGACTGCCATTTGTGTGAAGAAAGGAATTGTTTACGAATCAGACCAAATTTTTCCATACGTTTTTCACATTGAATACAACCTTTTGTAATTTAGACCAATATTTTTGATTGAGGCAAAAGCTGAAAAACTTTTCTGAGATTTTCTTAATTTTTCAACTCTTGTTTTAGAGGCAAAAAAAGGGAAGCTGATAGATCTTGTAATGCAATCAGCATATCAGTCTGTAAATAGGCTAGGATTTGATCATTCTTTTTTAAAATTTTGACATTGTAAATAAAGTTTTAAACACATCCCGGAAAATTTACCTAGTGCAGTGTGATAAACTGTAAAGAAATCCCCGATACTTACCTATTGCATCTTCAATTGCACTATTAGCCAACACGTGTTCATTTACTATTTGGAAACTATTTCTTGCGCAACAGGAATCAAATTTGGTGATGTGTGTGGAATTTCTGCCATTTATGTAAAGTCATCTATACATTAACGTAATGCAACTTTTACAAATCTTCCACTGCCTGTAGTGGACTAAGAAATGCCAATGGTACAAGCGTGAGAGTTGAGAATGTCAATATTTTCTTTTATATGTTATATGTAAAGCAGTGTATGCTAATGGTAATTAAACTTGAAATGTTGCTAAAGATTACAGTTGAAGTTTGTGTCATCATTAGAATCAATTAGGATATTAAACAGTTGTTTTCAACTGATTCAAATTACTCAGTATCTATGTATAGATTCCATTATATGAGCCATTGCTAAAAATGCTTTAATGAGGTAAGGTAAAATCACAAACTGAAAAATTGCCAAAGCTGTTTAATAGGAAAAGAAAGCATGGCACAGAAATGTTGTTACAATCAAAGACATTTGCCAAATTAAGTGTTTGAAAGGGTTTATTTTGTTGTCCCTTTGCCACAGTAAGACATCTACTTGATGATATTAATATTGCATTATTTCATCGTTCTCTTTGTTTGAAATGGAGGTACCGAATGATGTATTGATTGTGTTGCTATAACCTAATGTAGCTGGTTGTTCACGATCATTTGTTGCCAAAGTGTTTCAAGACTTATGCAATGTTTTACTCCTTTTTAATCATCTGAGGTATTTAAAAAGATTGTACAGTATATTTACTATGCCAAATTTCCTAACTCATTATGTGCTGCGAGTCATATTTCATATTGTAATACTCTCATAAAAATATGGCATTTCACTCTCTCAATTTTTGGCAATGTTAGATTTTAATGATTGTGATTAAATCCATGTGACAGAAGACATGTCCCATTGTAACATTATAATATATGTCAATTGATGTTTGTTAATGGCATTGAAAAGGTAAAGGGACTGGAAGAACATGTGGAACTCAGGCATAGTAAGGCAATGGCCTATAATTGCTCAGTCTTCTGTATAATAACATTCTTACAAGCTATTATATGGAGAAATATCTAGTGAAAGTGTTCAAAACATTATTTCTGCACTTCCAGTTTCTTTGATACCTTTGTACAAATGTATCTCTACCTGTGAAGTAGCATAGATTATATGGGCCAAACAAATAAAGAAACAAAGATTCCTTCTAAAATGCATTTCTTTGGCTATTCAAAATATTTTTAGAAAATGCCGAAGCTACCTTAAGGAAATTCAGAAAGTTTACAGTTTTGTGTTGATGAAATGTAGCAGTGCTTGTGTTGCTTGTATGAAAATACGTAATATATAAATCAATTCCATTGGCTGGAGTATTTTTTTTCACGCTGCAAACCATACACTACCTAAATTTGTAATATGAGATTTGGAGAAAATTTCCTCAGCTGTATAACTTTTTACTTAAATCAAGCATATGTACAAACATCAAGCTTCTAAACTGATCAGAGATATTCTTTAAAAGTTTCATGGAATCATCAAAATATCGGCAAGGTACCATGGTACATCATGGTATCATGTGATGGTACCATATGGCTGAGGCATGAAACTGTGGTTGTTCCCTCACCAGATTTGGAGAATTCATTGTAAAGAAACAAATTGTCATTTCTTGACGCTCAATCACTCCAAAATTTTAAAATTTACAAAGGAAACATAATGCATTCCATACGCAAGACATTTTGATCCAGTAGGATATCCAGGAATTACGTTTGTGGGGTCCTAAACCAGGAGGAAAATTTTTTTTGAAAAACAGGGTACTAATTAGAGGGTTAAACTAATTTTAACACTTTTCATTCTCGAAAAAACTTCATTTGTCAAAGATATCTTTTGTATATTCATGATTTTTTCAATATTTTGTTTTTTTTTTATGAAGGCAAGTAATTACGTTTTTATATTTCAGACCCCCCCGGGCCTCCCCTCTCACTATGCCACTATTTTGATCCTCTATGTTTTCACATTTTTAGGACTGATTGTGTAATGTGTGGCAGGCATAATGTTGCCAGATATAGTGCACAAGTACAATGGCATTTATTGCCGGCATCAGGGGTGTACATAAGATTTGTTCTACGTTCTCCCAAAATAAGGAAAAAAATTAATATTTAGAACTGTATCCTGAATTAGTTTGGGGAATAATGTACAAAGGAATGGCTGCAAGATCCAGTGATATACCTACCCCATCATATACACAGGGTGGAGGAAACTTGTGTCACGAAATTTTAACCCTGGATAGCTTATTGTTAATGTTGTTTATGCATTATGTTCTTATGAACAAAAATTACTGATGATGTTTAGGTAAAAAAATGCACCATTTTTTAACAACAGAAACTTTAAGGCATGCACTCTGATTGGCCACGAGTTTGCCCCGTTGCTGCATCCTCTAGACAATTCATGACTGCGAATGCTTTGACTGCCGGAGATCATTATGTATCCACTGGCATCAGTTATACAGGGTTACAATTTCGTGTCACAATTTATTACTGTTCTTTACTTTAAATATGACCATTCCTAATTAAACACACAAAATTACTTCCTTGGTTAATTGAAACTTGAGGATGCAGAATTCAGAACACCCTGGAATGGTCACCATATAAGCTCTAAAATATATCCCTATGAAACCTATTTCCATCTGATAGCCAATCTTAAAAGTTATGATACTATGTTGGTTACAACAAGTCAGTGGCAAGGCCAGGAATTTCGTTCAGGGGGTCCAAAACCAGGGGGGAAATTTTTTTGGAAAACAGGGTACTAAGTTGTGGGTTTTAAACTAATTTAACACCTTTCATAATCGAAAAATGTTAATATTAATAAATTGCTAAGGGATATTTATCACCCACATTAAGAATGAACTCGTACTTATGAAAGACACAAGGGAAGTGAAGATTTATTTTCTTTACCCACAATTCAAAGATACATATAAAACAAACAAAAGTCATACAAAATCATTTTTGGCGGGATTAACTCAAACAAATTAAAAACAACAAAAAAAACTTAATTTGTTAAAGAAATATTTTGTAAAGTCATTATTTTTCAATATTTTGCTTTCTTTCATGAAGGAAAATAATTTTTTTTTTTTTGAGGGGTCCGGATCCCCGTGGACCTCCCCCTGGCTACACCACTGCAACAAGTTCAGCTATCTAAATGTTAAATATAAACTGAAGATCTATGACATATAATCTACCCGATAGCAGATTTTTGCTTCTAGGGGGGGGCCTAGAAAAAAAAGTCTTTTAGTATAATCAGTACTAAATTGAAACGAAAGTATTCAACAAATTGTCTATAAACCCACGAAAAATAATATGTATTAGTATAAGATATGTAACTAAAATAAAACTATTTTTTCAAGGAAATATTCTCATAAAATAATAAAGCGCTAGGCTGCTATAATTTTCTTAAAAATGTTGGTTTCATTTACCTTTTCCATGCTAAAATGTCACAACTTGGCTTGCCCCCCCCCCCCCCCTCCCCTAGTTATGATCCTGGGTACGCCCTTGGGTGTACTATGTCGATTACAAAATGCTAGCAATTCATAAATATTAAATATGAATTGAAGATCAATAGCAGACTAATCACTATCAAGTATATATCCAGGGGCGGTCTGGACAGTCCGGCTGGTCGGCGATCGCCGGGGGCCAGGGTCTTAGCGGGACCCCACAACGCTCGCACCCATCGTGAACCAATATATAAGAGGTAAATAAGATTACTTGAACCGAAGTTTTTTGTGTAATTATAAAATATACGTATTCATTACCTGCTTTATTTGCAGCATACCTATTCGGTGTAGAAATATCGTATTAAAATGAATAAAATAACGGTGTCAGAAGAATAAAGAGACAATTATGCATTTATTGAAGGGTTATTGGAAAAGGATATATTAGAGTTTCGACAGCATCAAGGAAGAAAACCAACCAAAAAAGACAAGAGAATCATACTATTTCATTAATTTTTATATGCAGTTAACTTTCTGCCAATTAAAGTATTTATTTATAAAATTGAATATTTTATCTAGTTTTTAAAAGTCTGGATAGCGTCAAAATCCATTTCTATATGCATGCAATTTCAACTAATTTTATGGGGGAGGAGCGCCGAATACCCTAGGTAGGAGGGCTCCGTCATAAGCCTCTGACATATACATGACATGAAAATAAATATGCGGCAACAGATTTTTTTGCCGAATTTAAAAGAAAAATACTCAGTTCATAAATGAGAGGAACAAAGACTGCTGTAATATACCCATGCAGCAGTGAAAATAATATCATTTTTTACTAGAATACCTATTAATATATTATACGATCCTCAAGGCTGAGTTCGAAGATGCCGTCTTTATAGCGTATTGGGGGTGTTAGGGACAAAAATCGGTAAGCTTTGAAGTTTATAACTCCAAGACGAGAAATACGTGTAAGAATCTGAGTATTGCCCCACTTGACTTCAGCTGTTGTTGTTGGTGTGCAACTACTCACCCTACTTCACTATCTGTGTTCAACACTGGCTGGCGAGGTATCCAGCAGAGGGAGGCAAAGCGACAGTCAACAAACCCAAAAGCTGCAGAAGGCGTCGCAAAAATGTAAACAAATTCTAATGACACCATTTACGAGCATACCTCCTGTAATAGCATACGACACTAATAGTCGCCTTCGAAAATGTCCATTTTTAGAGCAAAACTGAGGTCCCAGAGGCTTTAGATTTTGGTCCGCGAGATTTTAGGCTTGTATCTCCAAGGCGAGAATAACATTTAAGAAGGTATCCCTGTAAGTCGCCCAACTTGACTTGAGCTGTCTCTATTGGCGGACAACTACTCAACCTCCTTCACAAAGCTATGTTTCTCATTGGCTGGCGTGGTTGTCAGTGAAAAGAGGATAAGCGGAGGGGGTGCATTACGACTAGTCAGCCGTTCAGGGGAGGGACAATAACCCAGCCGTTCCACGGCCAGTCAACAACCACGAAAGCTGCGGAGGGCGAGGAAAAACGTGAACAAATTCTAATGATACCATTTACCAGCATACCTCCTGACATAGCATACGACACTAATAGCCGCCTTCGAAAAATGCTCATTTTAGAGCAAAAACGACGTCCCAGAAGCAAAAATCTGGGAGATTTGGTGATGATACTAATAGCCTGCTTCAAAAGTGACGTTTTCTATAGTAAATCTGACGTACCAAAAGCAAAAATATGCGAGATTTGATACTTGTATCTCCACAGCGAGATCAAAATACAAGGAGCATCAAAGTTCGCGGAATCTATGTTGTTACGTAAGGTCTCTCTTCGTACCTACTAAGGGAAATTGAAGTCAGACAGGAACAAGAGGAGACCAAACCACATCAGCTGCCAGATAAAAATGCTCAAATGGTTATTTTCATAGGATTTTTGACATAAATATGATTCTATACTCACCGACTAATATGGAATCTCTTTGTTTGACATATTTGGAATTAGATAGCAGTTATTGGTCACTTACAGTACCTACCTAATTTGCAGTGTAAAACCCAAAAGTAGCTTCCAATATTATTACTAAAAAAACGAAAGAGTCTGCAATTTCCTTACAAGTGTGCATTAATAATTGATTTATGCTTCTCCATCAAAATTCTTTTTATCCATATTTTCAAAATAAAATTTGGGATTACAGATAAAAATTAATCCTACCTTTGTAATTTTAAAATCCAACCAAATACGTTATCATGGTTGTCTATAACAATTAGAAGCAAAAAAATATTTTGGCCTGCCGAATCTTTAACTTTGCATTTCCCTCCTTGCACGGCCGTGAGGAAAGATGCTTATTCTATATATCCTCAATAGTGTCAGAAAATGATTTCGCCATTTCAATTTGAAATCAATTGAACCCGGAACATATCTCTCGTGATCTCTTTGAATCAATAATAGACAACACATTTTAAAATTTTTTTATTATATTTGCCAAAACAATGAATGCTACGGTACCTTCTTTGGAAATTTATTCCAGTACTTTAGATAGCCATGGATTTGGTGATGAGAAGCGATAGCACCTGTCAGGAACCTTCAAGAATATTCCAGGGGGTCTTAAATATGTGTTATTATGGATTAATTAAAGTAGTCTTTGATGATTGAAGAAAAGCCCTTGACATTTCACTTATAAAAAAAAGTTAAGGAAATTGCGGATCGGCTCTGCTAATTTTGGCATGATGTCACTGCCCTAGAGGTACATGTACCACTGGTTGGGAACTGGTGCTCTAGGTGTTCATAACTTTACCATTCTTATATTTTTGGGTGTCTTACTTTACTCAATAGTTTTTGTTCCAATGACATTTGCACACTTCTATATCATTTCTCAAAACTCTTGTTATTTTCCCATTCTTGTTATTTCTTGTAATAAAAAAAATGTTATTTTCCCATCCCTGAGTGTCCCTTTACCTTCCTGCAAAATCTTTGACCAAATCAATTTTCCACTTTCCATACTATTTCTACAAGCCTTAAGTCTCAATATGCAAGTACAGTAAAACCTCTTTACATCGTAATGGAAGGGACCAAAATTTGGGCAATTTGATGTATGGAGGTTCACTATAGAGAGGTTTTAGTGATAGGCACCATTTTTTCATATCCTTTGGAAATGAAAGGCACTACTGTCTTTTAAACCATTATATTTATGGGTTTAAACAAACATTCATGCATCAGTGAACATATATGAATTTATTATTTAATAATTACAGAAAGCGAGCGCTATCGCATGATTTTTACCATGATTCGAGAGAAAATGATGTGATCTCTCTTAATTCAACAGTCATATGGAAACAAAATGGCCTTAACTTAAATGGTTAACGTGAAAATTACAGTATTGAATATTAAAGGTGTATAAGAAAAAAATAACTGTGAAACATTTATCGTTTAAAATGTCATTTTATGTATGTAATTGCAGCTGCATTAATGGTCTCTTGTTGTCTCGGTACGGTTTGTGGAGGTAGTTTTGCCATCTCGGGGGTGTCTCCTTGGTATGATAAGGGGAGGTTTTACGATATAAAGAGGTTCACTAAAAAGAGGTTTGCCTATAAATTTACATGTAAATCTGATGGGACCGTAGGGGTGGTATGAAGTATGGAGGTTTATGATGGAAAGAGGTTCACTACATAGAGGTTTTACCGTAATTCCTGGAAAAATTGTAAATTTAAATATGTACATCTATTCAACACAGTCCACACTTTCCTGAGTGATTCTCATCCAAATCAATTTTTCGCTCTTCCTAACCATTTCTCTGAGTGCTTAACCTTACCATTTTTTTCCTTTTTTGGGTGTCCATCCAGAATATTTTTATTCCAAGTCAATTTTATACCATTCCTCACCATTTGTTCAAGAGTTAAACATGAAAATTTTTCCCATTTTGGGTGAGATTTTCCCCTCGATCTCCCAATTTGATTTTAAAGTTGAATGATTGAGGGAATAAAAGAAATAAAAACTTGGCTATTTCCACATGGTAATTTATTGTGACCATGGTTTTGTTACAGTGTAACATTTTCTTTGTCACGCAAGCTTTCGCAGCCATTGCAGGTTGCATCATCAGGCGATGAAATCCATTCATTGCCTGATGCGACCTGCAATGGCCACGAAAGCTCGCGCGACAAAGCGCAATGCGCAGCTGCTCCTGAAATACAGAATAATGCACATCTCTTCAACTCCATCTCAAGTTGTTTATTTTGAAACACATAACACAAGTACATATTATAAAATGGAGAAGTAAAGAAAAGGGGGGGCTTAAAAAAATTATTCAACTCCAAGATGCCCAGGTGAGGTGAACTTTCAAAAACTGGTGACGTCGATTGGAGACGATGGCACCCGACCTGGACCCCCTAGCTACGGCCCTGAGCTCTAGCGACACAAGCCTCTTCCCGCCAAGGCCACAGTTCATGTACATTGTGTGCCAACCATCAAAAGTCATTCCAGAATTTTTACGCATACATTTAACCTGTGAGTGGAGCATAGGCACCCACAGACTTATGGAAATCATAGTACATGCATGAATAATGCACATATTTGTAGGTCAGATACTAATCTCAGGATAAGAATGCAAAAAGTAATTACACTCATTCCAGCTGTTCAAAATAAATTTATTGTTAATTAGAACACATGTTTTTCGATACAAGTTATTTTAGCATTAACATAGTCATGATGATTTGGCATGCAACACACTATGAAGTATGCAAAATACATATGTAATACCTAAAACACCACTAAACTGACTTGTTAGTCATAAATACGATCAACTGTACATTGGATATGTTCAGTAAACACACATGTCATATTGGTAGAAAAAAATGGTGGAATCAGCTCTTACTAATGAAATGGCCAAGCATGAAAAGCAACCAGGGTGCCAACAAAAACAACATGTCCTGGCTTCAATACTACAGAGGTAACAGAGAAATTTAGCAGTGGCACGGTGATAGTAAAATTAGAGGTAGTTCAGTGTAACAGCAAAGAGCATTATCAGTATGTTCATGTACTAAAATACCAAGACAGGATATATTGCAAGAGCAAAATAAAATAACTCAAGACAAGCAATGACTGAGTGGGGAACATTATCACATAAGCCCTACATTAAAAGATGGCTGCATAAAGACATCTGGACAGATTCAAAATAAATACCACCCAATTTCACATTGCCTCCGTCACCAATACAGCTAAAGACGTCACAGAATAGCTACACGATATGTTAAAAATGGGAGATAAATGTTTGAGTTCAGGACGGGACATCTTTTAAACATGACCGCAAGACAGTATTAGAGAATACCTTGAAACCTTGTTTCGACCATCTGAGTCAACTGTGTATTGAAAAAATAGCACATTAAAGTAGCTGCATATTGGCTAAACGTTAGTGACCCAGCCACATAAAAATACTGATGATCAACAGGATTATCGATGGGTAGAAGGAATGAAAACCATGAGAAAAGAAACATAACAACCATGCAGATAATGTTTTTGATTATAAATTACAATTGTTCACTATGGGCATATGACATAACGTACAAAGAGTTAGATCATCACACCTTACATTGAATCATTCTTAAAGAACTAGCTAACAATGATATCAGAATAATATTGCATCACCCATTTACCTAAAGTGCCATTCAATGAACTTTGGTTTCTCTTTAGTCAGCACCGAATTTCCAAACAAAACTGCACTCAAATAAAATAGTTTGGGGGTCTGAGTTATTACAAGGACGGCAATTCACTTTCAGGTAAAATTTTTGCTCATTCCTTCACGCAAATTTTCACAGTACGGTATATAATTGTGACCAAATTGCATTAAGATGGCAAACTAACTCCAACATGGGAAAACAAAACTTTCCTTGAGTTACAAAATATTCCTTGCTCCGCATGAGGCTCTCAAAGTCTAGTATTTCAACACAAGACAACCGGAAAAGATGTTTAGGGGAATTATGGGTAATTATACTATTAAAAACAGAGAATAAAAATCTGACCTCAATTATCTAAACAGGACAAGGCAGAGGAAAATTCCAAGGAACTTAAGGGCCCTATTCTTGCAAGGAAATGTACTTATTGGATTTTTACATGAAACTAAAAAATACTATGTTTTAACAACAAAAAGAAACATTCAAACATTACTGATACCATTTTGTTATGTGGATTTTGGATACAAAATCAAGGACAAGAATATTCATATGCTACTGTTAGAATGGATGAAGAATTTCACATTATCAAGTATTCTAAAGTTTTCCAACGTTCAATCCTCAAAATTGATTTGTAGAGCTGCACAAATGCCATTCCATACAAAAGGACCATAACTTAACACAAACTCATAAGAAAATACAATTAAGACCGTCAAGTTAACTCCCATAAACTTGAGGAGGATATCAATGAATTTTGATACTTAAAATTAATACTGCGAGGATTTCTATGTTATGCAAAATATTGCAGGTTTTCTCTTCATATCTCCATGGGTTTTGTTGGGTAATGTTTCCTCACATATGTATATGGCTAAGATTCATTCAAATAATCAAGAACAAATAACAGAGGGAAAATGTCTTCACAGAGAATGAAATAAACCATAGCCCAATCACTACACTAATTTGGCACAAATAACAATACTTAATCAGATTCTTCCCAAAAAATATATCGGCTCACAAATGTATGCGAGCTCAAAGAAAACAAATTTACAGCCATGTTCAATATAAAAATATATTGTTCATTAGGCATTAATTTTCAGTCTTTCAATTTCAGGCAATGCAAATTGGTTCCTGGCTTCAATTTGCAGGGATTAAACTAAGTCAAATTTAAAAATATATATAAGCTTACAGATATAACCTTGATGGACATACTTTGATGGTGACTGAGAAAGGGGAAAATAGCCACGCTCTGACTTCACTGAAATCCGGTCCAATCTGAAGCATCTGATTCATCAGGCTCTGAACCGACACAGTGAATACCATTCTTTAGCATCGGAGTGCCCATTCCTTTGCCTGAAAGTCAAAAAAATTGAAAATAAAGAATAAACTTCAATACATATACAACTGGCTGATTTGAATAAGAAAGCAAACCCAATACCAACAGAATATACAGTGGAACTTGGTTATAACGGCACCGGCTGTAACGTCAACTCGGGTTTAACGTCACATTTTATACAGACCAGCCAAAATTGAACATTTTATGTTGTACGGAAACCCGTTTATATCGTCAACAAATATTGCGACGCTCGGGTATAGAGTCAAAAATTTTGTGTGTATAGTGTGTTTGTATTATGTAGTTCATAGAAACCATGTGTAGAAACTTCAAAAGCAAAAACAGGTCACAAGCTGGACGTTGAGCAGGTGACGGGATGCAACTCTTTTGTTTAATTGGTGTCTGGAGGGAGCGGGGGCTGTCCCGCATGCCTGGGTCTTATCCATTCCAACCCCTACATTCTAAAGGGTCACTGACACAGGGACACTGTATTGTATTCACTCAGATTTAAGGCTGCTTTTTTTATAACGTCACTCGGATATAACGTTAAAAATCTTCTGGTCCCTTTGATGACGTTATAACCAAGTTCCACTGTATATGCATTCTATAACCAAAAGTTAGTAACACTAAAATAAACTAGGTGATGTAATACAAACGCACCATCAAGTATTTCCACGCTAATGGTCAAACTTATGCCATTTCTCTCTACAAAACATAAATGGATCATTCTACCTCAAATCAATAAAGAATTGAACCTAGGGGCCTCAGTTAACGTCTCGCATGTATCCATATTCAGCTCAAACTAAAAACCCAAATTTTTTGCAAAAAATAATAGTATGACTTATATTCATTTCAATTTTTCACATTTACCGTATATGTCTGAATAGAGTCCCCCATTTTTTTTCCAAAAATGCCTGTGGTAAAAGTAAAGGGGGGACTATATTCAAACGCATTTTTTTAACTTTTCCCATAACTGAAGCCTCAAAATTAAGGGGGGGGGGGATTATATTCAAAGGGGGACTATATTCGGAGAAATACGGTAAATAAAATAATATGTGTCTTCAATTGCATATTTGAAAATCAGCCAGAGAGTCATGTTTTAAAGCTATTTCATATGACAGATTAAATAAGGTACAAATGATTACCATGTGTCAACTAAGTACCTATTGTTTTAACCATGGATGATTCATAAAGATGGAACGTCTATTCGCCCAGTGGTGTCGTGCATAGGCTCACCATCCTGTAAGCTAGCCTCCAAATTAAATATAATTTTTAAGCCATTATCTGGTTTTTCACCAAAATTATAGCATTAAGAACTCCATCCTTTTGTCGCAGAAATTTCAACACCTCACGTTACCACCAAATGTCAAGCTAGTTTCATTTGATGTAAAAAATCTATTACTTCTGTACCTATACAAAAAACCTAGATATGTACTTATGAGAGACTGAAACATCGTCAATTTCAATTGTGAACTTTCCAATTTAAATCAATTGCAGTTTCAAATGGCTATAGTGTAAATACTATTACTAAAATCCTTCAGAGAAAGATGAAAACGTGAGCCATTTCACAGCTTTGCTCCCTTCCCCCCATTACAGAGAAATCTAAAAAATGGTGCCGGCTATTGTTTGTGGGAGATCTTTCCAACAGGCTTGCTTGCAAATTCCCCAAAAATAAATTCAATGATTCTTTTTACAACCCCTACACTCTCGGTAAAGTTTTGTGTCAAAACAAAGACAAAATTAGATTCCATCCATCAATCCGGCATTTGCAAAGTTAATTGTGAATCATGCAACATGTGTTACATCAGTCAAACAGGCAGAAGTTTCACTACCAGAATGAAAGAACATAGAAGGTGCTGGAAAATTGGGATGAAACGTCAATTATTGCCTAGCACTTACTACAGACTTTTCATTGTTGTCATTTTCAACCTGAAATTCTACACTTCGAAAGTAAGGGCACAAGATTTGATGTTTTAGAGCGATTCGAAATTGGACAGAGTGATATGAATAAGCTCATGAATGAACAACTGTTTATCACCCACTCTCCTCTCCTTATGACGCCCTTCCCGAAAACAAATGGTCAAATTCTTTCTTCGCCCACGCCTTAACCACCAAAACATCCACAAGGTTTTTCCCATCGGCCCACCCTCTCTCCGTATTGTGTTCACCATTTTCTTTTGCTGGCAATGCCCTCCCTGTCCCCCCACGGTAACATGGAATATTCTGGAAGTGATCCAACAGAATAAATACTACGGCCTTTCGGCCGGCAAGTTAGTCTTGTATTCAGAACGGATCAATAAACATCGTCCCAAACTACTGCATTGACTTCTCATTGCTAACAGACAACCCCGACGCCTGCTACATATCTTTTCCCACTGTCTCTACTCTGTACGCCTGTTCCCACCCCCTTCCTCAGAGATGTCAAATACTCCCCAACCCCCTTTCTCAAAGGTATAAAGGTGATTTTCAAATGTTTTGCAGTGTCTTGTACCAGATGATGGCTCAGTGAGCCGAAACACGTTGTTCTATGAAATAAGTTCTGACCGCAAAACATGCAATCTTTTTTTTTAATTAATTTAGTAGTATGTCATGCCATATGTTTTTAAGATAATCTGAAGTCAGGACATCTTAACAAATGGACAAATCTCAAAATAAATAAATATAGGGAAGTATGTCCAGATATGGTCAAGTGCCTTTCCTTTGTAAATATTCGTGGCCTCAGTTACCTCAATATATTTGCAATAATTTTCTTTCTCATCCTTACCACTGGCTGCCATCCATTCTGATATTGACATTTATATGAAACAGCTTGATTTATTATTTTAGGTCTCTCCTCAAGGACTTCAAACTTCATGTGGAGAACACACATAAAGAATATTTGCGGCATAGCCCTGAAGAAATTAGGATTCGTCAAGCGTATTGTGGGAAGATTTTCGGATGAGAAAGTAAAAGAAAGGTGCCATTTCGCTCTCGTCCGACCGCACCTTGAATATGCAGCGAGTGTATGGGATCCAGCGCAGAAAGACTTAATCCGCGAACTGAATAAAATACAAAGGAAGGCTGCACGTTTCGTCAAAAACGGATACGGGCGTACAGACAGTGTTACCCAGATGTTAAGCGAATTAGGCTGGGAGCCATTGGAGACTCGGAGGCTGCGCACTAGGCTTAGATTGTTTGAACAATTGAGAATGGATATCTTTAAGAGCGACACAGAGAACATAATATTAGAGCCACACTATATTTCCAGGTCCGGCAGAAGCGATAAATTAAGAGAGATGTTTTGCCGAACGGATAGATATGCAAATTCCTTTTTCCCCCAAACCATAAAGGACTTTAATAGATGCCAGTCGTAATTTCGTTAGCGCATTTCCTATTTAAGAGCAAATGGTTGGTGTTATAACACCCCCTGCCACACGCTTTTTAGGCGGCTTGTGGGGTGTTATGTAGATGTAGATGAAACCGTGTTCCTGATTCAACTCCGTCATAACTGATCAGTATTTACACTCAAAAATATCTCATTCTACTAAAATGGCCAGCCCAAGCAGGACACATGCATACCATATTATTCTGAATGGAGTCAAGTGCCTTTTTGCTGTCCCCCATTTTTTCCAAAAATGCCCGTGGTCATAGTAAAGGAGGGTACTATATTCAAACGTATTTTTTACATTTTTTTCCCAAAACTGAAATCTCAAAAATTAGAGGGGGGGACTATATTCAGAGGGGGACTTCGGAGATATTCAGAGGTAAAGGATATTCGGAAAAATACGATATTTAGCCTGTTACTTAAAGGGTGGCTAATCTCCCCAATCTAATCAAATTTGCCCAGAAGTCTACCAAATCTACTCGAGAACCCTACTGCTTTCCTCTATGTTCTGCATTCTTTCTACCTAATCCTTCCCAATTTTAATTTCAATATCTTTAAAAGCTATTTTAAGATGATTCCATAACTTTATGAGTTCAGAATTGCGGTCCCAGTATTTCACTTTCCTTGGAAAAATCGATTCTGTGATTGAATTTAATTGATATTTATAATTTTATTTTCAGATATTTCATTTGTCTTCTATTTTACGTATCAAGCAACTATGGCCTTCAGGCAATTTGTGTGATACCTGTACAGTTAATTTACCTTATTCAAATTTTAAAAGTTTTTCTCATTTCATGGCAAGTCTGGACATTAAAAACGTAAAGAAGGCAAATTAAATGCATGTTTTACCACTACATCTAAGAATTAATGTATGGTTTGCAAAATGTATCACTTAAAATACTTTTTCTAACATTAGTTGATGCTGCAAAATTTATCATCCAGTAATACACTGGTTTACATAACATTTGGCTCAATTACGTTCAAAGTATCACCTTCTTAAGGAAGTGAATAGCATTACAGATAGGAGATCTACTTTACTCTCTGTAGATCAATGATGAAATCAACATACAAAAACAGTCATAAGGAGGAGACTAATTTGTCTTTGGAGACTAATTTGTTTGACCGGTTTCCACATGAAAGCAAAACCTCACTTGTATGCAGTTTAGTAAGCTCACATACTGGCATTAATAACACAAAAGCAACAATGAATTTCATAATTACCTAAAACTCGGGCATGGACAAGCAATATGAGAGGTGAACCGCAAGGGTATTTCAGCTGAATCTTCTCCCTCATCAACTTCACCTTGTGAGCTATCATCTGGATTTTAAAATTCACCTCCAAACAATCTCCGTGTTCTCCATTTGCATTGCTTAATGCAGTGGTTGATGATGCTTCAACAAGATAGCAATGGACGTTCGGTACTTCCTGCATCAACCCCATGATCTTCAAAAGGTAAAAAAACAAAAGAGCATTTACATATAACTGAAAGGTTTATATTTTACAATAAAAGTCATAGCAGAGAAAACAATCTGGACAAAAAATTAAATAAATGCATCCTTCTAATGGCAAAAAAATCTTAATATGCAAACATTTAAAACTAGAAAAAAAGGAATGAAAATTATTTCTTCATTACTAGGAAGTTAACTGACATATTTATCAATAATACTTTCATCAACAACTTCAGAGCTTTGTTCATTTCCTTAATATAGAAAAAAATTTCAATTTAGATGATATTCTAGGATAACGTAAGATCAATAAAACAATGACAAGAATACGAAAGAAGCCAGATATATCGTAGCAAAATAATTGTCGCCGTTTCACAATAGATATGCATTAGCACAATCTTCATTCACTTCCAAATGCATCATGTGAAGTCGTGAACTGTGAGATCATATGCACAGATGCATTAAAGCAGGTTGGAAAAATAGACGCTGCTCTAATTCTAAAATGGCTACAGGCCTGATTGAAATACAATGAAGTTTGAACAAGTGCATATCATTGCTCGACTGAAAGTCTCCAGAAAATTCACACAATATGGGATATTCATACAATATTGGATGGCTACTGGGGCAATTTATTAAGAAACAATTACATACCAGCTAGCACTCTGCAAGACTAACTAACAACTTTGTAAATGTTGAATATAAATATAAATGTTAAATAATGTTGCTCAAATCACCCATACCCTAGTACCCTACCACATTGGGCCAATGTTGAATCAAGATGGCAATGTTAGCTTTCATTGGCCATGGACTGCTAATGAAAGCCCGTAATCAGCCAACATTGGCTACCCCAAAAAACTCAATATCGGCTACCCCATTGTATTCATAACGGTTAATAATAGAGTTCATTAATATTTTATGCCTCAGCGCACACTTTTACATCATAGTTTTCCCACTTACTTATTGAAAAACCACTTATTTACGTCCAGACACACCAATGTTTTCATATGTCCATGAACTATAATGTGTATCCAGTCATAGAAACGACACTGACAAAGACCAAGCAAACTAGACCCCCCCAGGATGATTTTGGGGGGAGGTCTACACCCCCCCAGGATGATTTTGGGGGAGGTCTAGTCCTTCCGAAATCAGTTATTGGCTATTGATTGGTTCTCATCTTATTGCCAACATATAGCCAACATGGGGCAGCGATCAATAGACAATATTGGATGGCTACTGGGACAATTTATTGAGAAACAATTACATACCAGCTAACATTCTGAAAGACTAACTAACAACTTTGTAAATGTTGAATATAAAAACAAAACAAACCTGTGATCTTAAATAATCTTCAGACACATTCTCCCCTTCTTTACCCTTGCTCAAAGTCTGTATCAACAACTTTGAAGGAACTGAAAATGTCACTTGATAATGGTGATTATATTGCAAGAATCCCAAATGGGCTGTAATATCCTGAAAGAGAAAGTTCGAATTAACAAATCAATACTCTGAATCACCACAACAATGACAACAATAAGGTGGAGAACTTGTTGAAGAATGACAAAAACATGAAAATGCATACATGAATGGCTAAACAGTACAGTGTTAAAAGAGCAATGCTTTTTTAAGAGCTACAGTAGGAATATATTCCGATTTGTCTAGCAACAGAATTGTTTTGATAAAATCAAATTGTTCCATTAAATATTAATTAGAGTTATGACATTGGACTCTACAAAAAAAATGAGCTCAATCACTCAAACAGTTCAAGCAAGTTACTTCAATAAATTCAGGGCCAACTGCATCCATTGATGTGGTCCTTGCACCTCAATCCGTGGCACATGATCCATGGATGAAATTGACAGAGTATGTACTCCCTAGCATACTTTTCCCTTTTTAGGCTCTATGCATTCAAAAAGTGAATGGCGGAAATGATAAATAAAATAGACAAGAGAAGACAAGAGACAAGTGGCAAACATGAACACAGGAAAGGGCAAAAAGATGTGTACAAAAATAAATAAATAATCAATTGAAGCATGAAACCAAGAAGGCATGGGAGGCTTCTTGGAAAACTCAAATTGAAAAAATTGAAATGCTCCAAACACAATGATAGGTATTTATGAGGTAGCCCAAGATAAAGTCAGTATCAGATGACAAAAGAGGGCAAAGCATGTAAAAATTAAGGCTAATTGTAAGAATGAAGGGTGCTAACAAAGGGAGTCGAGTCTATCAAAGCAAAAAAATTCATGGTTATTTCCTAGTTTTCCAGGGAAATTATACAAAATTCCAGGTTAAACCTTTTGAGACGGTGGAGCTCTCGCCTTAGCATGACTGCTGTACTGAGCCCCAAGAGATTCTTCTGTCCCCTCTGTATGGAGCATTTTTGCAGGACATTTGTTAAGAAGGGTGTTGCGGATAACCACACACACTCGGCAACAACCATCCTCGCGGGGACTCTGCACTATCTCAGACTCCAAGGGTAGTTGGGCTCCCTCCTTTCGGGGTTCGTAACCATACCAACGGCATTGGTTCGTGCTCAATCGTGCTTTGTTAATATGAATTTGCTAAACGGATAATTGTAGCTTGCACGTAAATTGCAGACTTCGAATTGTATTCCTCGTTTTATTCTGGGAATTGTCAAATTTTGAACGAAGCTCTACCGTCAATATTAACGCATTTAATGCAGCAACAATTTTCATGTTGATGTTCATCCTGAAATCGAGATGTACGTCAATATTTATCGTAGAATTTTGTTTAAAAATTGCAAACACTGCTCAAAAGAAAAATAATTCAATTCTTAGTTCATATTTTTGAAAAAGGAACAAATATTTATTTCACAAAATGACTAGATAAGCAATTGTATGACCCCCCATAAACAATTGTAAAACCCTCTTAGCGTTTCTTTACCGCCAAGAGGGGTGATATCAGACGAGGGGTCGGGGTACCTGCTCCCGGATTTTGAGGGTAAAGAGTGCCTTTCGTGAAGAGCAGGCTAATGCCGATGTCCGGTTTCTCTCCACTCTTCCCCCATGGTGCAAATGACCTAAGCTGTCGGTCACCTCCTCCAAATACCATACCAGCCTCATGTCATATCGATGAAAATGGTATTAAGGATTATAAAAATATACAGAAGTAGGCGAGAGCAAATGAGAATTTGGCTGACGATCAGTTTGATTTCAGGATTGGAAAGTTGACACTCAATGCAATAGTATTAGTTTAGTACCTCAATGGAGAAGAGCTTAGAATACAAGCAGAACGTGCATGACTACTACATGGATTTTGAAAAAGCATTGGATACAGTGGACTGGGAAAAGTTCACTGGCATTCTTAAGTAAATGTATCTAAATTGGAGGAGCGGGAAACTCATATTCATGATCTGTGTATGCGCTAAAGTCATCGTAGCCGACGGATAAACAGGGTGAGCAAGCGTTGGCCAAGGTGTGAGAAAAGGCTGTTTACTATTTCCACTCCACTGCTTCTTAACTGTAGAAATTTACTGAGGAAATGGTAAATGAAGAGTGGGATGAGTTAGAAGCAGGATTTCATGAGGGGAAATCGTAATTAAATCAGTGAGGTTGCGGATAATCTGGCATACATTTAGAAGTCACCAAGAGAACTAGCCAATAATTATTCATTGATTATAATCAATGTGTTAGAAAAGCACTGCGAGGAATGTGGCACGAGGATTAATTACTAGGAGACCAAAGTTACGTATTTTATAAGGTATCGCAAATATGGAAAGTGAGTCTCAACATAAATGCAGGTGGTCAGAAACATGAGGAGGGTAAGTAGTAATGGTAACTATTTAGGCAGCACACGAAAATAGGTTGTAGTAGAAAAGGCAAATGAGAATTAGTCGGTTTGTAGTAATCGCCGTGTTGCATGTGAGTTGCAGCAAAGTTGGGGGCCGAGTCACGTAGTGCACCCTGGGCTCAAAGCCGAAGGACATTTAAGCGTCAATGAAGATAAGTGAAGACTGAGGGATTCTAGCTACAGCAACCTCAACGCCAATAATGATTCTGGGAGCATCAATCCAGAGATACACTATGGTATTCAAAGACCAAGAGGGTATTTTCCATCATCAAAGAAAACGAAAGGCATTATTGCGATTCGTTACCCAGAGCCATTAGTGTATTCATAATATACAAATTATTTAGTTTTAAAAATCCAGGTTTAGACAAATGTTAATGGTCAATTTTAACCTCATTTGAAAAAGGTCATATAATTGACACCCATGCGAGGCCACTCCACGTGACGTCACAGAGACCTAGATGTTATACTTGTAGTCAGGAGTTTTACATCGTCTGAGATTACCAATGCATGCATGAGGCACAGAGCTCAGGAAAACATCTCTTAATAACCACTTATTAAAATTGCCTATGGTTGGAAAGTTTCTTTTGTTTGATAGGGTATTAATAATCGTTACTTAAGCTAAGCGCTACCTGCTAGCAGCCTGCATCATAGCGGCGCTCATAGCCTCGCTTGGCAAGGAGGATTATTATAGCCAAGGTGGCCTCACAGCGGCAGCCGAAACCAGAATGACATCACACGGGCTTTTCCCAACATTCATACTTAGCCGTCGCATTTTTACGTGGTTGAAAATTTTCACTTTTCATTTAATCACGAAAATAGATATTGTCATTTAAAAATCTAAAATCGTGCAATAAAAATGAAATAGGAAACCACCCTGTTTTGAGGTATACTTTGTGATAATTTTATGTATCATTGTTTGCAGCTGGTAATTTCTTTTGGTACAAGTGAATATAAACAAATCATTGGTTTGCAAGGTTAATTCATTTTGATAGAAGTGGATACAAATGATCATCTAACGGGTATATTCAGTGGATATTCATAGATGATTTGTGCAAAGTGATAATCTACTAAATTATTGCTCGCAAGGTTATGTTTTTCTCGTGGAAGTGAATTTGAGTGACCAATTATTTTATGTATTCAGCTAATATTCACGTGTGATTTGTGAAAAATGAAAACATACAAAATACTGTCAATAAATTATGCATGCAAGTGCATCTTGGTGCTCAACAATAATTAGAATCCTTCAATTGTGATATCCTTAATGATTATCCTACTTAGGGGTTAAGTCAGAGTTGATAGTTAGATCGGTGTGAAGATTTTTATCACTTAATGCCAGCTTTTGTGGTAGCGGAAAGAGTCCTTACCAATCAAGCCAAGGATTGTGGGTTTGAGTCCTGCACGTGTATCCATGGCAGGGGTAGTTTTAAGTATTTATAATTTTTATATAAATTCTAGTGACTGGATAAAACATCATTGTGGAAATTATTATCATTATTTCACGTTTTTATCAGAATAAAAGTCCTACGGTATATTCCAACATAATAGATACGAGCATAGGTGGATTTAGAGGGGGGGGAGCACGTGCCCCCCCGGCCCTCATATGCTTAAAAAAAATAGACAGAATTTTTTATACTGTCATCATTACGCCGGTTTTGTTTTGTGAATTACAGAGCCTCAATCATTTAATTTCACTTTAATAACTTTCATGTTAATATAAAGAGAATAAATATTTCGTACAGAAATTGTTGTATCTTGTATTCATTCTCAAGTGTGAGAAGATCGTTTGCCTGTCAGACCCTTGTGCCCCTCCAGAAAAAAATCCTGGATCCACCCCTTGATATGAGCCAAGTCATTCATATTTTATTTAGTTACTTCATTGTTCTGAGAAAATTTCTGACAATGCTGCATCAGTATTATTAAATGAAGATAGAATACATAGGCCTCTTCATCAGTGAAAACCAATGGTTGTTCTTTGCTTCCCTTCCCTACACTTGGTGGAATGTGGTTATGGAGAAAATATAGAAAGTGTTTAAATATTAAGGGTAGGGGAAGAGCAACATCCCCCTTTGCACACATTCATTACTTGGTATGCAGGGTATGGACTGGTGGAGTAACTACCCCATATGAAGGGTAGCACTCTCTCTACACTCCACATACCAACATTAGAGGAGCTCATTTTTTTCTCATGGACTGAGCTCTGCAATGATATAGTAAAAAATATATAAACTGTATATTCTTTCATGATACCTGTGTCAAAGGTAAAAATCCCTCCCATCAGCCAAGTGGGAAAGCCATGAAGCATAGAACACAGATACAGTAGTTAGGAAGAAATGGGACACATTCATCAGTAGGTAAGTAGCTTAGCCAAATCACTTTCTTACAGATATAAACAAAAAATTAGGGGAAACAATTCAAGTAAATTTTTGAAAAGAGATGGATCAGAAAGCAATGAAAACGACATTTTCTAAACCACATTCTAAGCTACGAAATACCAGAACTTTTACTACCACAGAATTTTTTAATGGGCGTGAAAAATAAGTCCTTTAAGTGCATGTTGTGTGTGTTAAGTACAAGCATACTTTGAGGAGACTAGACACTCTGGAAGTAACAAATTTCACATAACGAAATTAACTAAGGCATTGCAACAGAGAAGGGAATTAATAATGAATTCTCAAATAACTTCAAAGGGTAATCACCTGGTGCACGACCGGATGCAAATCATGAAGTCACCAGTGTTCCAACTTACAGGTCTATAAGTTGGAACACTGGTGAGGAGGAAAACAATGCGTCACAAATGTTAAATTCTTATAGTCTGCCACAGCCACCAACATTTACTTTTGATACTTACGTGCTTCTTCGGACCCGCCTGGACGACTATTGTATTATCTTTTCCAAAATTATCCCCACTCTCAAGATCCTCCGAATCGAAGTGCACTCGATGTTGTCCTTCTAAAAATTGAATTTTTTAATTTAAAAACATTTTTCCCCGAGAATAAACAACCAAGGAATCATAATAAAATCCAATGGTTCTTCTATAAACAACCATAGAAATCAACTGGATGCCTGAGCATATTTTATGAACAAGCAACAAAGTTTCATAAAAGGAAGAGAGAAAATGGTATCAATTGACCTAGGCACTAATTTGGGGATAGAAAAAACTTTCATCATGTAGGTGACGATAACTACGCACCCATTTCGTGTGATCAATTTCTCCTTGAGAAGTCGGTAAATCTAAACTTCTTTGGCAATGACGGCTCGGCACATTATTCGTTGCACATGCACACACAAAAACATACGCCGACTCAACAGGTTCACCATTCGATTCCCGAATATTCAGAGACCAAAATCACAGCACATAATATTTTATTTACGAATTGCAACACTCGCGCACAATCTGCGAAAAGATAACACAACTACTTAATGAAATCAGATTAGGACGCCCATCTGCGCAAGTGTCTTAACCACATAATGGATCTCGCTCATTGGCGAGAACAGAACTTCAAATTTCCCAATGGAAAATATCGCTACGCAACTGTTTATGTGGAGCGTTATGTTTAAAACGTATATTATCAAAGACACCCGTCAAATTTCAAAGTAATTCCTAACAAACAAATCACTAAAGCGGTCTATAGCACATGAAGTTAAATAGATGTAAAATTTATTTTATTTAACAAAAACAGTTCCTCTAAAAATAGAAGGAAACAAGCAATACTATTCAGGGTGGAGGTTTTCGGGGTTAGCACCGCGTAGATTGGTCTCTGCAGACTAGCAATACTATGTTTGCATGAGATAGAAAAATTTGCAACACACACACACAATTTACAAAAATTGATATTTAACCATCATATGAGCCAAGAAATTTTAGGATGATTAATCATAAAACAATAGAGAGGACTTTAGAACATCTCGATTGGTTGTAGACCCAATTAACACTTACAATATAAGATTATAAGTGCACTTAATCATTATACATTTTTATTCATCTTCTCGCTTTTTACCAAGCGTTAATGATGGTAAAGAAATGCGGAAGCAGGCTAGCTAGTGATTCGCTAAGGGCTATGCAGGATTCAAGAGTAAATAAAGACTGATGATTGTGCATAGTGCCGTATGATGAAAATGGTCATACGTACACTGCTCCGGCTGAATACATTCTGAGGCTACTCAATGCATGGAGCGTAAACGCATTTTCTTGCAGAAGGCATTGTGGGCAGGCTCGATTTTGAGTGATTGAAAGTGGTCCGAACGAGCGAACAATCGCATGCGCCTTCGCAATCTTGATCCTAACGCAGAACGCGATGCTAAATGAGGGCATGACACAGTGTGAATAGGAATAGGCAGCATTGATTCAAAAAATAAAGTTTCGATTTTGGTTAATCATAAAGCTATACCTAATAGAATGATGTTTCGTGTACCCAAAGCCAAATTAAAATTGTAGGTCTCCACCTCAATGCGGAATACATTCGACGTGAAAGTAAGTACCACGGAGGAAATGAGTCCATCTAAAATGCGTTTTGGCGATCAACGGGTACCTAAATACAATTCCCCAGTGACGTTTCTCAACTTGAATTATTTATTTAAAGTACTCAGAAGTAAGTCAGCAAGTTTATTTTTTTTAATTGCTGAGAATTTTGGTGATAACGCGCTTAACTCTATTGCGAAAATAAAAATCTGAAAAAATGAAATACGATAGTATTTCGATAAAACAATCGGCTGTCATTGCGAATATTTTATATAGAAAAAAATCATGTTATTATAACTTATTGTGACTAGTTAAGGAATATATTTACAGTACTTGTTTTAGCGACTTGATATAATAGCATGACTTTGATCCCCTGAATTTTATTTTGATAATGTAATAATTATGCGCCTATCTTTCTTCCGCTTTAATTTTACGCGCTGTTCCTAATTTCTGGATTGTTAAATTGAAAAGATCTATATTGTCTTAAAAGCTATATTGTCTTAAGTGTGCATCTAAGACCACCCTCACATCGCGAAAATCTCTTCCTCGACATCATTTTATAGTAACGACCATGCGCTTAGTTAGCCGTTTTTCCAAATTTTGTTTTAGCATATCACCGTCGCCAGTTTTGGAGCATATCAAATAAAAGTTTACTTCATGTCCACATCTTCTGTGGACGGGGTCACACTATGCAATAGTAGCCCTGCTTCCATGCCTGTGTCTCGCGATATGTCTAATGCAAAAGTCTTATGTAAAGCCAAGGGGTCTTCAAAGAGTTCAGAGTTAAGTTAAGAGTATTTGAAATTTAATAGAATAGCGTGGAAAAGTTGTGATTTTGATAAGTTACATCATCTCAAATAAGGTCGGTCAACAGCCCTAATTATAGCATTTTTCCCTGTGAATATTCGTATCGCTCTGCCTTCAGCGACGCGTGGGCGATTCTTGAATACCCATTTAAATGCATGGCGTTTGACAACACATTTATTGGCAGATTGGAGGATACTATATTCGTGTCTAAAACCGCCAACTGAGCCAGGTCGAGTGACGATAAGTCTCTAGATCACCCAACGTTGTCCCTAAAGCATCTCCAACGTCCAACCAGCATGCATGCCTGCGTCCCATCGATCGGGCGTCTTTTGCCTCCCCTCAGGAGCCTTCCTCGAACTAGTCTGGCTGATTGGCTACTCTATATCCGACATGGACAATATGGCCAGTCTGGGCATGTACACCAAGGATCCCCACGATTTACGGTGACGGACGGTTGACAAGGTTTCCTCAGGTTGAAACAAACACACAGGATGCGAATCGCGTCCCATCCTTTATTATTCGATCAAAAAGATCATGACACAATGCAGACTGAAAGTAGAGGCCCTTACTACTCCCGAGGGTATGGATTACAGGTAAATAAACATTTCTACATCAAAATATCGTGCCGCGTAAAAAGAAATTCATATTTGAAAAATGCTAATATTGCCTCTTCGAGTGAAAGTGAAAGGGAATAAGAGTTAATTTCACTCAAAAAATTTTAGTGATAGCACTTTTTGATACATTCGTCTGCCTTCCTCTCGAAATCATCACTTCTCTCCATTTAACAAACAAAAAAGCTGTTATCATTACAGTATACAATCGTATATATTAAAAGTTTACATTTCTTTCAATATATCTTCAAAGTAAACCATATTAATAATTTCAATGCATTCGTCAGTAAGGTGTACTTCACCATCTTCGTCAGTAATAGGTGCACTTCGCCATCATGTACACCCTTACGGATATTCAAAAAGGGCGCTGCACGCCGAGATATTTTCGCATGTGTTTTGTTATATTGTTGCGCTTGTTGTCCCGTTGCGCTTCGCTGTTGAGTTGAGGGATGTCGGATGTTGCCCGGTCTGCGTAAGGATGACATCGTGAACATGATATCGTAAGCAGTGAATACCAGCGAGTAACTCGCTGGCGCGCTCGGATCCATAACATCCGCGTGCTGGTGGGAGGAAGCGATTATTATTTTGTGTTGAAAAATTAATATATTCGTCAAGAAATTCCTTTGGAAAATGCCATTTAGTGAACGACTTGTGCTCTCACACTCGCTGGAGTCCAGTGCCGAGTCAACTGTTGGAAATGAATTTCATCGTCAGCGCGAAGGATATGGCAAGCTGAATTCACCACCGAAAAATTAAGACACTGGATGTGACTAAGTTTCCCTTGTTTTTTATCACTGCTATCCGTCGAGATGGGCGTCCAACACACGCAGATCAACGTCATGGTGGACGCGGGTAGCAATGCTGTTGATTCCAGTCAGAGGTCTGCTTTATTTTTAAGTGTCGCATCTGCAGTATTCTACGGTATCTCTTCGTTTATGATAACAGTGGTAAACAAAACGGTTTTGACTACCTACGGGTTCCCATCGTTTCAAGTGTTGGGGTTGGGACAGATGGTGGCAACTATTGTTGTACTTTATGCTGCCAAAAAACTGAAAATCGTTGGTTTCCCTGATCTGGGCGCCGACACATTTTCTAAAATATGGCCATTACCCTTGATATTCATAGGGAATATGGCCTTTGGCCTGGGTGGTACAAAGGAGTTGAGCCTACCAATGTTTACTGCATTGAGAAGGTTTTCCATTCTTATGACCATGATTGCCGAGTTCTACATACTTGGTGTTCGGCCGAGTGCTTTAGTTCAGTTCTCAGTGTACGTTATGATAATTGGTGCCATAGTTGCTGCTAGTAACGATCTTGCATTTACTCTGCAAGGTTATGTGTTTGTTTTGCTCAACGACTTTTTCACAGCTGCTAATGGTGTTGTTATGAAAAAGAAACTGGATTCCAAAGAGTTAGGAAAGTATGGATTGATGTTTTATAACTCACTATTCATGATGCCTCCGGCCTTACTATTTGCATGGCAAACTGGTGAGCTTGATAAAGCTGCTGAGTTCACGAATTGGAAAGACATGCTCTTTTTAATTCAGTTCTTGTTGTCTTGTGTCATGGGATTTATTTTGTCGTACAGCGTGATTGTGTGCACATTCTACAATTCAGCGTTGACTACGACAATTATTGGATGCTTAAAAAATATTTGTGTGACTTATTTAGGGATGGTAATTGGCGGCGATTACGTGTTCTCCTGGGTGAATTTCATAGGCATAAATTTAAGTGTAATGGGCAGTTTAGTTTATACTTGGGTAACATTTCGTCGCAGAGATGCTCCTAGTGTTCCATACAAGCCATTGACCAGTGTAGTGACTACTAATGAAATTTAAATGTGAATATCCGTAAGGTAACCTCAGGATGTCTCCTAGTCCCGAAGAAAATCCGTTATGCAGTGTGTGACAACCTCCTTTTTTGAGTGCCATTCAGATTGTGAGGAGATACTGATATTTGTTTATTTGGGGGTTTGCGAACAAATTGGATTTAAATTTATCGTGGAGAATAGAAGAGGGGGTATTATAGATTGAGCCTCTTCGGTGTAACTTCGTCTTGAGGATATCATCTTAGGAGCATGATTATTCGTTAGAAACGTGTCTACTTTTTCTTAACGTAAGTAGCTAAGTAAAGTATGCAATGAGCCTCATGAAGCATTCTGTAATGCTCACTAGCTGGTATTGTCAATCAACGTCCGAACAGTTCATTTTGCCATTTGTGTGCAAAATTATTATTTTTCGAGTAGATTATAGTACTTACTTGAAGTTAATGTCTAATTACACCCACTTGTGAAATCTCTTCAACAGTAAATATTACTCACGATTTTTCTGTCTCCCAATGATGTGATCATTTTTGCTTGCCAATTCGCTCTTTTATTTTCATTTTAGTCTCTCTTATGTTGGGGAAGTATGTTATTCCCTCTATCACTTAGAAGTGTATGCATGATATAAGCATTTAATCTCCCCTCTCAGATTGCGTTTACAAGTATGACTTAATGTAATTTCATATTGCCACATGATTTCTGTTTCTTTTATTCCACCTGCCATGCAAGTGTCATAATTCCCAAACTCACCCTGTTATAATCTCATTAAAAAATCTTTAAGTTCAAAGAAACACATCTCTAGTCACAGTATTTTTACCCAGGAACGGGCTGTTATTGACATCCTTCGTTTCCTTGTTATATCATATCAATGCTTGTTAAGGGTTTGAAGTACTCATTTCATTCAAATGCCATGCAATCTCATGCTAATTTTTTAACCAGGCAAAGAATATTCATGCCTCAAATAGTTTGGAAATCTGAAGGAATTGAATTCTGAAAAATTAAAAGATTTCTGCACAGCAACTTTCTTCACGCAGGCAACTAGTTAAGGGTGCAAATTGGTTTCTCGTTGCTAGTAAGGGAACCTTTGATGATAATTTCTTTTCAGGACATTGACGTTTTAAAGCAAAAATCTATAGGTACTTAACTTCAATAATCTTTCACTAAAAAAATCAGTTTTGGTTAAAGAGGAGTAAGGGAAGTTAGTGTAATGGCACAGGGGTATGAGGTCGGTGGAGTATTTTATTAACTGGGCTCCATGAGTGGCTTTCTCAAGAGAATTCTTCCTACTGGCGGTTAGTATCTCCACAGACAGTGTAAAAGTAGAGTGCCACTGATTCATAGAACGTACTTATGTTGATTCTGTAAGAAATTGAAAGAGTTGATAGCTTCAGCTAAGTGTACGTGGATGATGTAGATTGGAATACAGGATGAGATGGGTTTATCT
This sequence comes from Ischnura elegans, assembly GCF_921293095.1. NCBI lineage: Eukaryota > Metazoa > Arthropoda > Insecta > Odonata > Coenagrionidae > Ischnura > Ischnura elegans. The sequence continues at coordinate 68,574,531 of NC_060252.1, forward strand.
TTCATCTTTGATGGGGTATTGCCAGTGAAAAGTTGTTTTTTTAGCATCTTGTGTGTTAATGGCCTTTTAAATGTTAATTGTTGAGATAAAGATGAAAGTATGTACATCCGTGCGAGGTCTAGAAGACTTCCAGTCAGTCATTTTTAATGATTGCTGTAATGAATGCTTGTGTCTTTTCATTACTGTCTTCCCATGAGAGTGCTTGTTACATGTGTTACATTAAATATTTTACATGATGCATGTGGTGCCAAAGATTAGCTTTACGAATAACTTTTGTCTGGTGCTTTGAATATTCAGTTGCTTTATGGGAACGTTAAAATGTTTCACCTCACATTTGTCTAAATTTTGAGAAGTTTCTTCGTGATGTAGTTTGGTTGTTCTACGAGGCAAACATCAAGAAGAAATGTAAGCTGGTGATGTGGAAAGTTAATAGTTGCTAAGGGAGTTTTTCTCTCTGTATTGTGATGAAGAGCTATCCATTATTCATTCGTGAAGTATCACTATGATTTTTTGAGCTGTTGTACATATTTGAGCTCTTGAAAAAGTCTTGTAGGTATAGTAATATTTGAGCAGCCAATGATGACAATATTTTGGATTGTATATTCTTACTTATTTCTTCCTAAATATGTAGTGCCTTTTTTGTATTTACTGGCAAATGTTTTGTTGCTCACAAAAAAATCTTGAAAACCATGGTTAACTATTTATATTGCAGCAAAATATGACTTTTTGGACTATAGACTTTAAGAACAAAGTTTTTGTTTGAAATATAATCAAGATTTTTTTACCATCAATACTAAATTAAAAGGTGCTAACGTTATTTTCATTCCAGTTTTTATGCTTAGCCAATTACATATTCATAATTTCATTTATGCTACATGATTTTTGTCTTTCCTCTTCAATGTACCAAAGTGTGTGATGTTTCCTGTGATGAATAAATTGGGTACTCAGTCCAAACTCATCTATTCATGTTTGTTTACTCTCAAAAAGCTGTAAATTAGTTCCCTACTTTTAGATCCTTGAAATTTTGGAGTTATCCCTTTTAAAAATTTTAGGGGACTCATTCACTGGGAAATTTTTTGAGGATGTAATGATAATTAATGCCTGGTCATGCATGGTACATTAACTTATCATAGTTAATATCTAAATGTATGAATGAGTGAAGGAATACAAAAATTCATGGTGTAACCACCTAAATTGTAGAAGTACATGAACGCATTCTGATTTGCTTCATGCACTTATACTGTCCACCGAAATTGTTGATGCATTTAGACAATAACTTGCACGTGTTAATGTATCATGTAACCAGGCCTTCAGATGTAGTAACTGATACATTTTCATCAATTAGATTATTTCTGCGGTATCTTTACTATTCTTATTTTATTATTATTAGGAATGAATAGTCTTCACTTACATTAGGACCCATCTTTATCCATCTCCACTCGTCACCATGCTTGTATGTTTACTCAATGTGTGGTATATGATGATTTTTTAAGTTAAAAACTTACTATCCATTGGGGTAAAATGATCCGACGACGTCTTCAAAGCAAACGTAAGTTGTACGCAAAATTCTATAGAGGTGGATGTGAACTCCTATCATTGTATGAAGTCATATTTAGAAATTAGAAAAAACAAATTCCCCTCATCCTTGTTTCGCTGAAACAATTTTTTATCATAATATGGTATTTGGAGGCGATTGACAGCTAAGGTCATTATTGCCATAGGGAAGATATGGTGGAGAGAAACTCGGCATCAGTATTAGCCTGCTCTTGGCGAAAGGTGACGAGGGGACCACCGCTTACGGTTCCATCCCACGGATGAAGTGCTGTACTAGAAACACCCTTTACAAAGTACTTGTAAGGATTTTGTGTATCATTGGGAATTAGTTGAGGTGGTAAGGAGTTTGTTGGTACTGAAATACGTCTTCATGGATACCCACTATGTATATCGCATCAAACAATGTTTAAAATATAATTGAGAAAAATCTCATCACCTTGAAGATTTCAGGTGGAATCGAGCATTCTCTGAAATATTTCCACCACAGTCCTGAACCCACAGGAACCTGGACCCACAGGAAGGGAAGCCAACACTAGCCACTACAACAATACGATCCTCTTTCGTTCAATTTTCAATCCTTTCAGAGCTAGTCAACCTTTTGACATCTACCATGTCCTCATCTTCTTTAATTTGCTTTAAATTAAAAAATTTTCAATATGAAAACAATTTTTCAGAATTTTTGCCTGGTGTTTTTTTTTAAGGTAATAACTTTGCTTTTTAAATTTTCAATACTTAATATGTACATATTTTTTGGAAAATAATCCTCAGGCTAAACCGTAATACTGAATTGCAAGCTTGTAAAAGGCTAAAAGTAAGATCCTAAATTTTAAGAGAAAATAACTGATTAGCCCGAGCGAAGTGCGGTATTTAAAATTCGCCGGCCTCGGTGGCGGCGGGTTACAGTCCTCGCCTGCCAAACAGGAGGTCGCGGGTTCGAGTCCCGCCTGGGTAAGTTCCCCTATCCAGGGCATGGTTCGTGTACGTTTCATTGTTGAATTAGTTGAATACCCCGATTTAAAATGGCCAATGAGAGCTGTATTCGGGGGTTTGGGAATAAAATAAAAATTGATCCACCAATTTAGGCAAATTTTATTCGCAGGTAAAAAAATCACTCAGGTTTCTTAGCTGTAGGCGATACAGAGGAGGAAATTTGTTTAAAAGAACCGAAAAATATTTTTTTGGCGATCAGGGCCAGAAAATCGAATATTATCAAAAAAATCTATTCTTAAAATGTTTCCATGCTGTAATCCTTGAAGAAATATAATTGCATACTTGTTTGTTTCAAATCTTTCTTGGATCATAACCAGTTAGGACCATTAATTACGTAAGGGTTTAGGAGGGACTTGGGGGTCAGGCCTATTCTCATCCAATCTCATTTGGATGTCCTGGCAAGTATCACGAAATTTTTTTCCCCAAGAAACAGTGTAAAGTTACAAGAAAAATGGGTTTTATTCTCTAATCTTGAATAAAAATAACTAAACAAATAGTTTTTTATAGATATTTTCTGCAAGAAAAAGTGAACAGTTGCGAGAAAAATGGGTTGAATTCTCTATTCTTGAATAAAAACAATTAAACGATTTTTTTATAGATCCAATGCAATGAAGTACATACTAACACATTTACGCTAAAAATACGCATTTTGAACAGTCTCACGTGAGAAAAGAGGGAAAGGGGGGGGGTCATAAAATCGCCAAAATCTCCTGACGCAATTAATGCTCAACTTGTAACATATTAGCATGGAAAAGGCAAGTGAAAACAACATTCAAAGAAAATTATAACAGCACTGTATTAGTTTTTAAAATTGTTGGCTAGAATATATGTTTTTAGATACGGAGGAGACAGAAGGTATGGATGAAGGAAGTACTTAGTGGGAAGGGTATGTTGAAAACGGTGTTAGAGGGTAGATTGTTAGGTAAACAAGTGAGGAGAAGGAAGAGAATAGGATTTTTAGATAGATTGAAAGGGAGTAGGCCCAACAGTGAATTGAAGAGGGCAGTGCTGGAAGGAAAGGGAGGCTCCCAGATTACGTCTTTAGTACTCCATGGAATACTCCAGTACTACCGTAATCGGTAGAATTATACAATAGAATAGTTATATGTCTTATACTAATATCATTTTTCGTAGCTTTAAAGAAATTAAAAAAAATATTGTTTCAATCCAGTCCTAATTTTCGTTCAAGACTTACGCTATTTTTACTTTTAGGGGGGGTTAGTTGCTCCCTCCTGCTCACCGCTGGGTACGCCCATGGTTACAACCTCCCTTAAGCCTTTAAAAGAGGCACCAAAGACGAGTGATATATCATCAATAAATAACTTAAGAAATACTCGTACAAAATTACTATTTTTGTGTCCTAAAAATCACGTTTTCAACATCAAAAATCTCCCCATTTGCCCTGGGGTGTTTTCCATACACCCCGGAACAGTGTCGCAGCCAGGGGGGATTCGGAACCCTCCCCGAAGTATAAAAACACAATCATTTTCCTTCATAATTGAAAACAATATACAGTGGAACTTGGTTATAACGTCATCAAAGGGACCAGAAGATTTTTAACGTTATATCCGAGTGACGTTATAAAAAAAGCAGCCTTGAATCCGAGTGAAAGGACAAAGTAAAAACGCAAATGTTCTGCTATACACAACACTGTTTATTGAAATCTACTCTTACAATGGAATATGTATAATAAAGAAACGTTAATAAGAAAATGATATTCACTTCTACACATGGTTTCTATGAACTTTGGGACATAATACAATCACACTACCACTTTTGCAACCTAAGAATCGCAAAAGTTTTGACGCTATACCCGAGCGTCGCAATATTTATTGACGATATAAACGGGTTTTCGTACAACATAAAATGTTCAATTTTGGCTGGTCTGCATAAAATGTGACGTTAAACCCGAGTTGACGTTACAGCCGGTGCCGTTATAACCAAGTTCCACTGCATTGAAAAATCATGAGATTACAAAATATTTATTTAACAAATGAAGTTTTTACGATTTTGAAAATTGTTAAAATTAGTTTAAAACCCATGATTTAGTACACTGCTTTTCAAAAAATTTCCCCCTTGGTTTTGACGCCCCCCCCGGACTAAATTGATGTCTACGTCACTGCCCCGGAAGGGCTCCGAAATATCCAATAAACCTCCCCCATTTCAAATTCCTGTCGACGCCACCGGGGTCTATCTAGTGTAAGTTTCGGCCTAATGTACCGGTAGGCAATGGAACCATAGTTCTCTTCCCCGTCTCTGTATTCGAATTTGATAATTGTTCTCATATATCCTACCTTTGATTTTCTACAGAGAGGATCGAAGTCTTCTAAGTGTCAAAAACAATTTGAAAGCATCTCCCTGTGGACGATCGATCATCTATCTGTTCTGAAAAAAAATCCGGCAGAGATAATTTCAGATCTAATTCCCAAAAGCATTAGCGTCACTAATTTATTTACTAGCCTATTTTGCGCTTTATTGACTATCAACCTCATTGACATTCCTATGCTAATCAAAAGGTACGTTCCCAGGTCAATCTCACAGCCTCGTGTCTATACATTTTCAATTAGGAATTCCACTTAAAATGGATGATTATGAGATAAAAAAAATATCCTCCACGTTGATAATTACTGTGAAAACAGTTCCTCTATTACCTGTACATTATCCGTTAAATTTCACTTTGAAAATTGTATCGTAATCTTGTGCTCCTAACGACCCATCGCCATGTTTGATGAGCGTTACGTCAAAGTCCAGTAAACAATACGTTTACGTGTCTCCAGTTGACTATTTGTTCCAGTTTTAGAAAAAAAACTATGCATCTCTCGGTACTTTTTTCCCCGTAGTTTATTTTTTTAATAACAATACATGTGAATTTCATCATCCGTCATGTGAAAGATTTATATCGAATCCAACTAATCAGAAGTGTGGAAATGTCGCGATTCTTTTGGGCCTTGGCAAGTAAAATTACGTTAGGGGTGGTGGGGCAATATGATGCCTTCTTATGACGCTTTCCGAAGCGAATTAAAATACCCGACAAAATTTTCCAGCTCACATCTAAATTACAATTTTGAACACATGAGAATAGAGTGAAAATTTGCGATCCGCTAATCCTGTAGCGCCTGATATGATTATAATTACGAAACTTTAGGTTTCAAAATTGGTAATATTGCGCAATTTATCGTTGATACTCGTTCGAAGCTCTCGTTTAATTAAGCTAAATTAAGATAAATTTTTTCAGACTGTTACAATCCCACATTTTCGTCAAAACTTAAATATCAAATATCCTTAAAAATCCACAGCATTAAATAAAATGCCGAAAAGGCTGAACACCCAAGAAAAACCGTTTCCATGGTAACTGCAAAGTGCATCCAAAAATTGTTTACGTTGCCATTTTTCAGTAACTTAAGAGTTGCGACCCCATTATGCACAAAAAATGCTTAAAATTCTCTCCCCTCCCCCACCTGAAGTATTGCAGATTCCTACTGAAACGCCTTGCACCTATAATGGAAATGTTATTTCTAATAGAAATAAACCTCATAAAAACTAACGCTATCGTCTTAGCCAACCAGCCTGACTCATTGGATCCATTTTAAGTGATCTAGTTTTTTGTCATTTCAATCTTAACCTCATGCGTATGAAACAAAAATCGCTCTTGTTTTTAGTTAATCTCGAGCCGCAAAATCACTTAGGAGACAAGCCATTGCACAAGTGAAAAGGGCATTGAATTTTGGCATCGAATACCGTTGGCGATTCGTGATAGAAAACCTGGCTCCAATGAAAGAAAACCCTCGTGTGTAGAAAGCGAAAGCAGAGGCTTTCTTGGGAGCGAAGCAAGAAATGCCTTTAATCGTGATTGAAGCCTAAGATGAGACATTTGGTCAGGGATGGAAAAATTTGCAATGGCGACCAACATTTTATCCCAGGGATCGGCAACCTTTTTATATCTGTGTCTACGTATTGCAAGCTGTCTCAACAGGCGTGTGTATTCAGCCGTCTATAAAACCTGACAGTGCGCGTTGAAGTAATTTGGCTTCCTGGGTCTTCACACTCGTCAGACCGCACATATGATACTTGGCTGGTTTAAAGGATCTAGTGCGGAAATATATTCACTTCGAGAACTAAAGAGAACACGTAGTAAAGGTGCGAGATTAATTAATAAAAAATGCTACGAACGAAGAGATACCGTTACTCGGCTTCGACATAACCTAGTTGCTGGGTCTCTAGTATCGCAAGGCAGGTTATTGACTGTATGTGGGTTTTTTCTCGTTAACATCATAAAAAAATATTCAATCACTCCACATCATTCCATAATATTTTATAGCATTTTTTTCCTTATTTTCTGGCCTTTTACACTCACTTCTTAGTCAAATTTACATCAGTAGCGGATACAGAAAAAACTCAAGGGGGGCGCAAAATATCGTATATCTTGAGTTGTCTTTACTTTTATCGTAATAATAAATGATGAATTCACAGGCAGAGTATAAGAAAATTTTATTTAAAGTGATTATACATATGTAAAAGACAATGGCATCTTATGATATAAAAAAGTTACAATTGTGGTTTTGCAATGTTCGGCAATACGGGCGGACCCGCAAGGGGGGGGGAGGGAGGGCGCCCCCATCGGTATCCGCCACTGATTTACATTCCTTAGGACAATTCCTATTGATTATGCTGGATTACCTACCCGTATACTCATATGAAACAGTGAATAGGTTTGTTTCAGTTTTTGTTGGATAATTTTTGCAACTTGATTATGACTATTTAAATATTGTATTAACTAACATCTTACAACCAGATATAATGTGTTGGATTGTTTATGGCACTTGAAATTATTTATTATTATTATTTATTCATTTATTTTGCGAACACGAAGGTGACGTCGAAAAGGTCTACTATAAATCCAACAGCATCGCGGGAGATACTAAGGCTACCCACTCTTGCCAACCGAAGAAATATCATTCGCGGCTCCGCATTGCAAACGCCTGTTGGCAGCTTGGCGGTTCGCTCACCGAGACCAATTGCTTGAGCGGAAAAATATTTCCTGGAACGAAGTTGAGGGGGTGATCGTCCTCTTTACGCTCCCTCCCACACAGAGAGCCTCGGGGGGAGCCTTGAGGCGTGAGTACGTGGTCAAACTGACCGATGGCCACAATGCACGCCTTTATTCGGACGAAAAGTGTGCTCTACTCTGACAAGCACGTAGCCGGGGAGGGTCTCCACACTAAGGGCAGTGGCGGATACATATGGGGGGCGCAGGAGGCGAGGCATTAAGATGAGTAAGATAAATAAGTACCAAGAATTGGCAATAGAAATAAAAAGAATATGGGATATGGAACAGGTATTTATAGCTCCAATTGCCATCTATGGTACTGGTAAAAACCCAATCCCAAAACATGTACAAAACAGTTTCAAAATACTCAACCTTCATCCAAATACATTCATCAAATTGCAAAAGGCTGTAATAATTTCAACCTGCCATATCACGAGAAAATTTCTCAACGCAATAGAACAGTAAAGAATTACCTTGGTGAAACCCCGTGCTCTTTACAATAAAACAACTCAGTGAAAACTGAAGAAAATTAAAAAAACTAGTAATAATAATGATCATCATCGTTGGTCAACAATCCTAGGATTGGTTTGACGCAGCTCTCCACTCTATTCTCCTATCAGCTAATCTTTTCACACCTACGTATTTCTTCTCTTTCACATCTCTCTTTACTTGTTCCATATATTTTGTCCGAGGTCTTCCTTTTCCATTCTTGCCTTCCACTTGCCCCTCGACGATTGTCTTCATCAGGCCATCATGTCTCAAGATGTGGCCTATAAGGTTATTCCGTCTTCTTATTAAGGTTTTCATGAGGCTTCTCTTCTCTCCTACTCTTCTTAGGACTTCCTCGTTCCTAACTCGGTCGATCCATTTGATCTTCATCATTCTTCTGTAGCACCACATTTCGAAGGCCTCTATCATTGCTTTCTCCGCTGCGGTCATTGTCCATGCCCCACTTCCGTATAGGAGCATACTCCAGATGTGGGTTCTTATAAATTGTTTCTTTACTTCCATATTTAAGTTTCCCGCCGTAAGTAGGTCTCTCTTTTGGTGGAATGCTCTCTTCGCCTGGGCTATTCTGCTGATAATTTCTTTCTTACTTCTCCCGTCACTAGTTATCTTGCTTCCCAAATAACAGAATTCATCCATCTCTATCAGTTTTTGCTTCCCTATTAATGATAATAACAATTATACGAGGTCTGTTCAAAAAGTACCCGGAATTTTTGTTTTTTCAAAAAAATATTTATTTATTCGTCTACATCAATGTGGTCCCCTTCAAAGTAGTCCCCTCCAGATATAATACACTTATGCCAGCGATTTTTCCAATCTTCGAAGCACTTTTGATATTCACTTTTTGGTATGTCCTTGAGCACTCTCAGCGATTCGGCCTTTATTTCTTCAATCGAGGAAAAACGCCGACCTTTCATGGGTCTCTTCAACTTTGGGAACAGGAAAAAGTCACACGGAGCCATATCAGGTGAATATGGAGGTTGGGGCATAACTACGGTATTGTTTTTGGCCAAACAATTACGAACAAGCAACGACGAGTGAGCAGGTGCGTTATCGTGGTGCAAAAGCCATGAATTCTTTTTCCATAAATCGGGGCGTTTTTTTCGAATTGCTTCACGCAAACGTCGTATAACTCACTCCTTATTAACCGTACAACCTTGTGGTAAGAACTCTTGATGCACTATGCCATCATAATCGAAGAAAACAGTAAGCAAAACCTTGACATTTGATCGAACTCTTGGTGCTTTTTTCGCTCTTGGTGACGTTGAATGCTTCCAGGTGGACGATTGTGCTTTGGTTTCGACATCATAACCGTACACCCATGTTTCATCACCAGTTATGACCCTTTCAAGCAAACTTGGACCGTCGTTGACGTCATTTAACAGCTCCTGAGCGATGTTCATGCGATTGTTTTTTTGGTCAAAATGCAGCAGTTTTGGAATGAATTTTGCTGCCACTCGTTTCATGCCCAAAACTTTTGAAAAAATGTTATGACATGAGCCAATTGATATGCCAACTTCATCAGCAACTTCTCTAATTGTTATTCGGCGATCATTTATAACCATTTTTTCCACTTTTTCCACATTTTCATCGATTATTGACGTGCTGGGTCGACCGGAGCGTTCGTCATCTTCAACGTCTTCGCGGCCATCTTGGAAACGCTTATACAACTCTTAAACACTTGTTTTTTTTCACGGCAGACTCACCATAGGCTTTTTGTAACATTTCACACACTTCGTTACACTTTATTTCATTTTTTACGCAAAATTTAATACAAATTCTTTGACTCTTCAATTCTTCCATTGTTTAAACAGGCAAAAATCGCCGAGCTCATAAAAACACGTCGTACCTTAGCGACCACCACAGACAAAGTAAACAGTGAATATGGCTGAAAATTTTATCATATCTTAGGGGCATGTATACCAACACAATGAAAAAAAAATTTGACAATCGGACTCTCCAGACCCGCGAAATTAAAAAATTCCGGGTACTTTTTGAACAGACCTCGTATTTTCTCTCATTTCCCCTCCTTGCGAGGCCGCCCTGCATTGCCAAACTTTGCAGAATCACAATGTTAACTTTTTTACATCTTAAGATGGCGTCGTCTTGTGTATGTGTATTATCACTTTAATTAAAATTTCATTAGACTTTTCATGTGACGTGATTGTTTTTTTATTACGATAAAAGGAAAGGTAACTAGAGATATCTTTTGCACCCTCCCTTGAGTTTTTTCGGCACCCACTACTGACTTGGGGCACCAGAACGCCCAGAAATTTGTCCGGATTTCCCAGAAATATAGCGTGTGACCAAATAAACACAGATAAGGGTACAGTATGATCACTTGCATATAAAATGTTTTTTTCTATAAAGGTATATTTTTTTAAATCCGTAAATCTCTAAATAAGGCGTTCGATGAACCAATGGCATTAATTCACTTCGGGCATTTGAAGGGGATGGTTGACTTGCAATAGACTTTAATAAGTCTCCTCCCCATCCAAATAAATATATAAATACATGGAATCTGGTGCGGGAATATTATTTCGAGAACTAAAGAAAACACGTGGGATAGGTTCGAGATTCTAAAAAAAAACTGCTCCGAACGAAGGAATAGCGTTACTTAGCCTTTACATAAATCAGCTTGGAAGCCGATAGAGACTCGAAGGCTTGGATCGCTTGCGGAATAAAGAACCTTTCAGAGTGTCTCCGAGATAAATCTTAGAACAGTACAATATTTCCAGGTATAGCAAAGGCTACAGAATAAGAGAGATTATTTTCCGAAGGCCTTAGTTTGGGAATCCGTTCGAACATAAAAGGACTGTAATGTAATTGTTAGATCGAACTCGGGCACAGCACGCAACTAAATATTTTTACACGCGCCTTCTTATCTTGCTTTGTCTGTTTGCATGTTTCATCGATGGAATCTTGTAACATGCTTCTCATTGACGGGTCGGCTGGAAATTGTGCACAATTTCTTGCTTCTGATGACAATTCACTATTCATTGATCAGAATTTTGAAATTTTGTTTCATTTTGCTCTAATAAATTAAATAAATTTCCATGTGGAAAAATAGTTTTAAATTTTCTCAATGGATGGCATTAGTAAAACTTATTTGGGCAGAAATTTCGTACACAGCTCTGGTTAAATCGATTAGATTATTCACCTTTAAAAAATAAGAAAATAAAAATTAAATAAAAAAATACATGTATTAAAACGCGATACATGGACTTTAGAAACGATTAAACCTTTGATTGTGGAATGGGAAATCTAAAAGGCAAATTAAAACGTTGCCCACAATGTTGCAAAGTAACGTTGCCATTAAACGTTGTCAAAACGTCGCGCCAACGTTAACATAACAATGCAACATTTGTAACGTTGCTTGCTACAACGTTGAGACAACCTTCTGCTGGGGCAACGATTTTTCCAATAAATAATAAAATGAGCTAAAAAGTAAAAAATAAGCTTTTCTTCGCTTAGAGACTAAGGCGTGGGTGCTGATTAGGTTTCGATATTTCAATTGAATGCCAATCCTCACTCGGTTAGTAAGCTTTTCTACATTTCAAAATGGGTAATCATCATGATTATTTCCAATAAACTTAATTAGCATTCAAGCTAAATTCTCCTAGTGATGAAAAGGGTTCTTTTTACTCTATAATTCATTTTAAATTATAGTTTTTTCAACCACTTTTACCTTATTTTTATACTTAGTATCGTCACAAAGGTTTACCTAAGGATGTACTAGCACCTTCCGCCATTCGCCTATCGAGGTGGCTTGCACGGTAGCATATACGTTATTGTACATCTACATAGTCATGGGCAATCCCAGCGATTTTCAGGGGGGGCTGCCCCCCCCTTAAAAGCAAAAATCGCAAAAATCTTTAAGCAAAATCAGTACGGAATGGAAACGAAAGTATTCAGCATACTTTAAACCCTCGAAAAATGATATGCATTAGCATGAGTAGGTAACTGAAATAAAACTTTTTTTTAAGGAAATAATCTCATAAATAAAGCGCTGTTATAATTTTCTTAAAATGTTGATTTCATTCACCTTTTCAATGCTAAAATGTCACAACTTGGCTTGCCCCCCCCCCCCCCCCCCTAGACCATGACTTGGCCCCCCTAGTTATGATCCTGGGTACGCCCTAGTACCTAGTTAAGTATATTATGTGAATAGTAACTAAATAAATCTTTCGTTTGAGAGAGAAAAGTATGTCCAATGTACGAAAGGAAAATCCTTTCCTTCTGAACGCATGATCTCGGGACGGACTGACGAAACACATTGGATAGCGTAAAGCCGGCCAAGGCCGAGGGATATTGGGATGACAGCCAGCGCCAAATCCATGGCCATTGGTCGCCACTCTCAAAGAATGATCTAACAATGGGCAGCGACTGCGGGAGATTCGTGTTGTCTTAAGAAAACAAAACATCGGATCCAAGGATGACACGCGCGAGGTTGCCTTGTTTGCGCGAAGTCAAACCCAAGAGGGTCAATTCAAGCTTTCTAAACATAGCTCCCAATAATTTATTAATGAACGTATTTTCGAGAGAGATAAGGATGTGAGTAAACTTCTCTCGGGTTTCCCACCGGGTTAAAGGCTTCATAATGGCCGACGTTTCGAGCTCCGACTCGGCGCTCATCATCAGGGCTACTGGATGCTGTGATGCAGGAATGGGCCTGCTTATATGCTGCCCTCCTCCGGTCAGGTTCCTCGGGAAACTACCAGCCAATCCCGAGGAACCTGACCGGAGGAGGGCAGCATATAAGCAGGCCCATTCCTGCATCACAGCATCCAGTAGCCCTGATGATGAGCGCCGACTCGGCGCTCGAAACGTCGGCCATTATGAAGCCTTTAACCCGGTGGGAAACCCGAGAGAAGTTTACTCACATCATTCGCCGGGAAAGCATCAAATCTTTCTTCGAGATAAGGATGGGTCACACAGAGAAGTGGCTCCTTTGGAGCTGCGGTATAGATATGCTAGATACACAGGGTTTTTAATATATAGTGTATATATTGCACATCTTTTTCTTTTTAGCGCATTTACTCATATACATATGAAAAAGGCGCTATTGTATTCGGCAGGTCGGATAGGTTGTACATTAGGATATATATGATACACGTGGTATATAGATATAAACGGGTAGTATTTTGATATAGGTATATCTGTCCTCACTTTCACGCCAAGTTACACCATGTGCCCTTCAGAACACCATGCTACGTTACCAGGAGCGGATCCAGGAGTTCTTCCTGGGGAGGCACAAGCAAGGCCGTATCCAGGATTTTGTTCTGGGGGGGGGGGGGGGGTACAAGGATACCTCGTACTACAAAACGAACGCAATGATAATGGGACCGTTTTAAAAATATTGCATATTTTTTAAGGATCTGGGGGGGCACGTGCTGTGTTTTTATACTGTGAATGTGTATCAAAAATTCAATAATAATCATGAAAAAATTAATTCCGTGAATCCTAATATCAGAAGTTTTCAAAAATTTGTGGACATTGAAAATCGTTCTTGCAAGATTCAAAAAAATCAATGACATACAAGCTGCTAAAGTACATCTGATAATAATAGTAGCTCAAGATTTTTAATTATTTGGGAGCATAAAATACTCCGAATTTTAATGGAAAAAATTCGACCATCCAATTAGAAGTATAAAGACAGTAGAAAACGTTGAATTGGTATTATCAAAGTACGATGAAGATAGCATGGCAGGTTTTGGTCTCCTTGGAATAAGATGTATCAAAACCTGGGGACAATATATAAAAACCCTGTGAAGTAGAAGAATAAAATCTATTTTTTTATCTTATCGATGACGATACCCTTAACAAGTTGCCTACTGCATTATTTTTATATGCCGTACGCCTCTGTTCCGGCAGATATTTAAACCTGAGAACTTTCATATCAACTCTTATCTTTAAAATGCCTTTGTTTTTAATTTTTTTAAAATAATTTTTAATGGAATTCTTTGCACTTACTCAGGTATGATGTAAATAATCCTTTTTGGTGTGATGCGAATGCGTGAAAGTAGCAACTTCGACAGAATGACCTTATTTAAACAAAAAATACATGCAGACATTCTAAAAGTTTGAAACTTGTGAAAAATTATTTTATAAATCATAGTTGCCCGTTACATACGAGCAAAATTTACATATTCCAATTAAATTGGAAAAATAAAAGGAGTCGACAGAAAAAAACGAGGATTCTCGTTATCTAGCGAAAATTCCATAGAAAAATAATCATTCGCCTTAATCGGGATTCGAGCCCGGACCCCCAAAATTCCAATCGAACGTTTTAGCCCGTTAAGTTACCGGTAATTTTAGCTTGTTAAGGTACCTAGTTTACTTAGCTTAACTGGCTAAAGCACTCTACCTGTAATCGGGGGATCCGGGTTCGTATCCCGGTCAAAACCAATGACTTTTTTCCCTGTGAAATTTTCACACAATTTTTGTATTGCGGAGTTATCATCATGGCTATTCCCGGTAAACATAAATTCTCGTCATCCGTCTTTAACGCTTTGGGGCTGAGGAAAAACGAAGATTTTCGAGATCCGTACGCAACAAAGATTGTATGCAACGTGCTGAGACAATGCTGAACAGAAGCACTGAGAGAGCATTGGAATGGGTGCACCAGTGACAAATAGTGATACTCGTTATGAGGGGGCTCTCTTGTATTTGATCGCAAAAGGACTGCCAACATCGACTGTAAACATTGTTTTGACCCCAATGGAGCAGAGCGCAACTTGGTGACAAGATGCGATTGCGCTTGGCAGAACGCTTAAGGAATACGTATTGCCAAAATGAATTTAGCAATATCGGCCTTCAAGTTTCTTTCCCTTTCTCTCGCGCGAGCTTGCTAATAATTCTGCGGTCCTCTACTGTCATTATTGGGACTTAAAATGAATCTTTAAATGCCTCGACGGAGATGAACCAGTGTAGTCTAAATAATTAATAACTATTAGCTAAAAATACTCAGCTAAACCTTAAGATTAGATGGATCAGGAATAGAAGGGGGAAGGTAGGATTAATGTGTGGTTAGCCTAGCTTATATTAAATAGAATATCCTAAGGTAATTTATACTAAAAAATATGCGAATAATATTGTAATATATTTGATAGAATAGCACTGCATGCAGCGACCATGTATTCACGCATATTTCATCAAAAGGTAGCGATTTTTTTTAATTCCCTAAGTTCGGCGTGGATCGAAGGGTTCCTTGCCCCCTCCCCCAAATATACCCTCCTGGGAGGCATAAAGAAATTTATATTATATTTTGTATATTACGAAGGCATTGATAATGGAAGTTAAAATGAATATATCTGTTCTCCGTGATAAAAATACAGTGGTTAATGTCGATTGGGCATTTATTGGGCATTTGGCATGAATGCATCCGAAATCTCAGTAATGACGCATTTCACATGCCACCGCATAGGTAAGTTTGTTTTTCCTGGCGGTAAGTCATCTTATCCCCAAAACGCCTTGAGACGTGCTGGAGAGGTGGACAAAATTTGAACAAGGACAGAAATATCCAAGGGCACTTCAGATTGCAGAACTTAGCACCATGCGCATTTTCCAAGCAATGCAGATGGTGATTGATACATGCATCCAGCTAGGGGTATATCTAGGGGATCAGAGCCCCTCTCAGGTATGCAGAAAATAAATAAAAAGTAAAATACCGTATCTATGAGGTAGTATATTGAATCATGCGCGTGGGCATGATTGAGGAATGCAGTGGTACCAGTGGCGGATAAATACGAGGATCAGTGGTGCAGCAAGGGGAGGTTTGGAGAATAAATCCCCCCCCCCCCCCCAGAACTCAGGGAAATTTTAAAATTTAATCCATTTTACTTAATTGGATAAATATTACTTAAATAATAGTGTGAGGATTAATAAAATATCCCTCAGAATGCCTTAAAACTCACCATTTTGAACCATTTATCTTAAAAATTTTCTGACGGAGGGCACCCGCACCTCCCTTATGCATACCCCCAAGTATACGTTGCACCTAAAACCCCCCCCTAGCCTTAATCCTAGCTGCGCGCATAACGGAGAGAGCGCGCTCACATTGCAGAACCACTATGTTAAATTTTTATATCAGAAGATGGTATTGTCTTATATACGTGTATAATCAGTTTAGATAAAACTTTCTTTGCATGTGACTTGATTATTATTTTTTTAATTTCGAGAAAAGTAAAGGTAGCTCAAAATGCCTTTTGCGCCCCCACCCCTTGAGCCTTTTCTGTATCCGCTACTGAGTGATATTCCTTCATGTATTGGATTTTTCTTAAAAATTTAAATATAAAATGCAATGGGGTGAATAAAAGGTAGAGGGCTGAGAGGATTCCCCCGAAATCACTTAAACAACGTTCATTTGTGGAGCCAAGAGTGGGGACATGAACTTAATCTGAGCAAATGCATGTAGGTATATTTCTTGCGGAATTCGTCCAACTATTACCATGTTTATAGTGTGGATGGTATTAACATAAAGGCAACAGACGAAGTGAAGTACCTAGGAGTTACGATAACCTCGAACCTCTCGTGGGGAACACATATATAAGGAATATTGGCGGCATAGCCCTGGAGAAATCAGGATTCGTCAAGCGTATTGTGGGAAGAATTTCGGATGAGAAAGTAAAGGAAAGGTGCTATTTCGCACTCGTCCGATCGCACCTTGAATATGAAGCGAGCGTACGGGATCCGGTGCAGAAAGACTTAATCCGCGAACTGAACAAAATACAAAAGAAGGCTGCGCGACTCGTCAAAAACTGCTACGGGCGTACAGACAGCGTTACCCAGATGTTCATCGAATTAGGATGGGAGCTTCTGGAGAGTCGGAGGCTGCGCGCTAGGCTTAGATTGCTTGAACAATTGAGAATTGATGTTTTTAAGAGCGGCACGGAGAACATAATATTAGCGCCACTCTATATTTCCAGGTCCGATAGAAGCGATAAATTAAGAGAGATGTTTTGCCGAACAGATGGATATGGGAATTCATTTTTCCCGCGAACCGTAAAGGACTTTAATAAATGCTAGTCATAATTTCGTTAGAGCTCTTCATTTTTATGTGTAAACGGCTGATGTACTAACACCCCATGCCACACGCCTTTTAGGCGGCTTGCGGGGTATAATGTAGATGTAGAAATCAAGGTCAATTAACGATACTGCATTGTGCGATAGCGCAACTATGTTCCATTTCTATGCACGCGGCGTACATTGGTTACCTGATTGGATTGATTCCACATTCATAAGCCACTATTCTAACACCGTACATAGATTTTATCTTCGGAAGAAGCATGATAAATATTAGGTTTGATCAAGTCAACCGTATACTATTTTATGTTTAAATGTATTTGCAATATTAAAAAAAAACTCGGGGAAATACGATAGTTCATATAAATGGATGGGAAGTACCCACTTTAATAGCTTAAGGCGACGGGTGAAAGATAGGGAGCCACTTATGATTTTCCTCACTACGCAGAAATTTGCCATGGAATATTGAGAGGAACAAATCTGTTCTTTGTGATTATATTTCAGCGGCTAAATAGTGGCGAGGCATTTACAGTTTCAACCTAAGTTACGGTAATGACGCATTCATCTCTGCCTCAGCAAAGGGCGGCAAGCATAGAGTTTATATTACTAGAGTAGAGTATTTACGACGTCAAGTATTTGATTTTCCTGGCGTGTTGTCACATATTCTTCGCGAGACTTTGAAGCCTTTATTTTCATCTTTATTTATTTATTAACATCTATACCTTGCCCACTATTTCTATACATACAGTCCTATATTATTTCTCCACGCTTCTCACTTGCGGTGATTCGGAAAATATGTAGCTATTTCACATTAATTTTAACGTGAACGTAATTATTTCACCATAGCGTGAGATCTCTAGTATCAGTGTATTTTTTTCGCACATGATTGATGTTTGGCGCTGATTAAAACCCTGGAAACACGCGAATACACGAAAACTGACGCCTCTGGTGAATTTTTGCTTGGGCGACTGTGTTGCGTCGAGGCCCATTATAATGTCATTACGCACGTGGCGATTTCCAGTTTTCTTAAGTGATTAGGAAATGAGAGAAGGAACCTGGTTGTAAAGATAATTAAGTGCGAGAAAGTAACCACGAGACCATAAATAACTGGAACCGGTACGCTATTATATCAATCAAGAGATACATTCCCCTTCCTTGTGACATGATAATTTACTGCTTTAGAGACTGGACCATTATTTTAATGTCCCACCAAAAATCACCTCTGAGACTTGGTTACAAGATGCATGAGTTTGAAAAAGCTGCTTAATATTCCCTTTAAGCAATTGTGTGAACGGAATAAGAGCACATGGCATTCTATGCCCACACATTTTAACATTACATTGTATATTCTTGGAAAATATAAAGCAGGAGAGTTCAAACACGCGTCAGATTGTTCAATTCCGTGACCTGTGTAAAACGGCCTTATAGTTGCTTGGGATGCACAAAGTTTGCTTCATCTACCATGTTTAATGTTCGTTATTTCCTCGAAATATCTGGTTCATCCAATACCTAACTTAATTTTCGACAATGACGAAAACTTTGAGGAACATGGAAGCTAACACTGGGAAAATTGTAGGTATGGAGAAGGAAAAGTAAGATTTTTCTTTCTAGATCAGTAAGGTTCTAGAAGGTGAATATGCCTGATGATGTTAAAATATGTAAAACCATTGCAAGTTTTAAAAGAAAAGTTTTCAAATTGATACATTCTAACATGTCGAAATGAAATGATATATTGAATGCTGTATCATTTGGATTATAATCTATTATTTGATATTATGAACACATTCTCATTCACTCTATGTAATATTCTGTACAAATTTATTCAGGATCTTTGAGTCGTAAGTTTTGATTGTGTTTTATTTGTTTGTTGATTATGTCAGTGCAGTTTTTGGTTGTTCATTCATCAATGTCTAAAGGACCAATGAGTCCACGACGATAAATTTTTATCATTGATATTATCTGAAGGAAGCTACGATAAAAGTTTCAATCCTTTGAACTACCCAGCTAAAGTCATTTTACTCGGTACACAGTTACCCCAGGATAATTCTATAAAACCCGGAAGACTTAGTCTCCGCGGTCGCTGAGTTCGACGTAGAAATGAGGTTATTGCACTAGGCATGTCTGAATCACGAACAAAATAACGTGTTGAAGCATATTTTTCAGATAAGTGTATACCTACTACAAGTCCGCCAACATAATTTTTCTTTCCTTTATTTCCAACTTCAGCTGCGTCACCGGAGACGGCCTCCTCGTAATCGGTAGACGTAGGCGGTTTCTCTCACGGCCCATTATCACTGAAGGCGGAAATAAACTCGCATCCTACAGCACCCTCTGAATTGAGCCAACTACCAAGGTTACGAGGCCTTACGATATCTCACCAACCACACTAAATGAGATAGGTTCACGAATGTGCGATACAAAATAAATATTTTTTTATTTTTAATTTCTTTTGCATTTGCATTGTTAAAAGTGGTTATTCTTACAACTTTTTTCACTTTTTTCTTTGAATTCATGATCGATTTTGTAATTTCTTTGTTGTAAATCTTATATTATAAAATCTTATAAATCTTATTTTTTATTTATTCAATTCTTGTACAGCATACAATATATTTTTGTATGTTTACATAGTTTTCTCTCTGCTATTAGTTTAAATTAGGGGTTCATAATTCTGCACCAGCCGCTACTTTAAGCTAACCTATGGTGGTAACCGCATTCATGTTAACATTCGGGGTACCTATATTCCACTGTAATTTTTCCATTTATTGTACGAAAATATTTTGCATACTTTGCTAAGGTGAAATAAATATTATTATTATTGTTATCATTACTATTTTTTATTATTGTTTTTATTATTATACTTTTCGCCAACTTTACTAAATACATTTTTTTGCCATCAGTAACAAAATTATTCGAGATAATAAGGTAAAGTGTTGGACACTTGGAGGAAATGTACAGGAAAAATAACAAAAAAATAAATACATGCAATTTGGATAACTCAATGCGTATATTTTAAAGCTGAAAAAAAAGAAATTCGTTCCATTTTTCTCACCTACAAGCTAATGCAATAATCATTACATCCAACGATGTATTTCATGCATGCAAAATTTCTTTTAGGAAAATCCTTCAGCGCAGTAATTACAATGACATATAAATTACCATTTAATGGAATTTTACCTACAAGCCCAGAGGATATTTCATGCCTCAAATCTGCTGGCTTCACCTTTCAGGTTTTGCCCCTTATACTATCAGTAGTCCCACGGCTTGCCTCATTGCACCGCAACTTTCACTCCTACTATGAGTTTACTTTTAACAACCCCTTTCTTTACACAAGGAAAATTGATTATTACGATAATCATGCAATATAAGCTATTTTAATGATATGCTTTCAGAAGAAATACCGCGTAAGTAGTGATATCTCAGGATTAAACCGAAAAAATTACACTTCACTGACAAGTGAGTTGTTTTTCCTTGGGTCTTGGGTCGGTATATCTTGCACTAAGTCGGACGAAGGCATATTTTGAAAACTCGACATGATGAAACAAAATTTTATGATGTACTTGTCCCATTCCTAGCTTTATCTCTTGGGCTTTGGCCGGCCCATACGAGTTTTTTTCCAGTACTGTCTAGTGGTTAGGACACCCAGCTCCCACCCGGGAGGCCTGGGTTCAATTCCCGGTACCGAAATCTTGGCCTAATTGGCAGCGGGGTAAAGTCCTCGCCAGTCAAACTAGAGGTCGCGGGTTTGAATCCCTCCTGAGCAGTTTTCCCTACCCAGGGTATGGTTGTTCGTGTACGTGCAATTGTCAATTTTGTTGAATTCTCCGTAATAAAATTGCCGATATGATCAATATTCGGTGGTATGGGAATAAAATAGAAATAATAAATAAAATATAAAAACTTGCGCAAATGTGGAATATTTTAAGAAAAAAATGTCACCAATGTTTGCTACATCATTAATCAAATTATTAATTTTAACTTTATTTCACGGTTATATCAACAGAATGTAATTATGTCTGTTCTTCATTATATTTATTATATTTCAATATTCAGTGTTTTTTTACCTAAGATGAACTCAAATTATCATTCTACTTCATGTCTTTGTTATTCTTAGAGGTATCAACACAGAACATTGAATACATTTCATTTTAAATTTCATCTCTAACAGTTAATGAGAATATCAAACCCTTTTGGTTTTGACTCTCTTGTGCCACTTTGGTGAAGAAAATCTTTGCCCACAAGATAATTTTAGCCATAGATAATGGGGCTATTCACTACGTAATTTCTGCGTAGCTTTCTGAGTTCCGGATAAAAAGCCCAAGAGAAGAGTTTACTGAGTCAACGAAATAGTTTATGACGGTGGAAACGCTCACGATAGGAGTCGAGTCAGGGAGGCCATGAAACAGGCCGAATTACACGTCAATGATAAAGATTTCACTTTTAGTGCGGGTGTTAATTTGGAGTTCATGTTCAATGTCGAATCTATAATTTCGCTAATTTCATGTTTATAAAACTGGCTATCGTACAATGATGTCACATTAAAATATTTCTGTGAAAAGAAACATTTTTTTTAAATTCTTACTTCTTAAGCAGTCACTCGCTATAGATTATATGACTTAGAATATAAACTTATATAACTTATGCGACTTATATTAGTTATACGACTTATATTACTTAGATAGAATACTTATATGACTTATATTACTTAGAAAACCCGCAACACGAATAGTTTATTCCATTACATGTCTTGCTCTAAAGTTATTTTTCGCGAAATATTTAATAAGATATTGATTTCGATCACAAAAAAGTATTTGAGAACAACCAATAAATATTTTAGGCCAACTTTAATTACAATGGACTCTAATATACAATGATTATAATATGTTTTAAAATGACAATTTCAGATTTAACATCGAACTTATATTAATAGTATTACAATTCGCAATTAAAAAATACTCACAAAATTAAATTGAAAAACGGAGTATTTCGGAGCCCATGGAAAATTGCAGAGAAATGCTTCCTTCAAAATTTTAAAGCGGGCAACAAAAAAAGTGATGAATCCAAGAACGACTGGTTCCTAAACGACACAAGGGGTTCAATTGATGACGACGCGTCGTCATCAATTGAACCCCTAGCGCGGTGGGGGAATCAAAAGAACCTTCATAGGCCCTATGGCTGTTGAAGTAGTCACTATCCAAGGGCTGGGAAGTCTTCCGCACGGAATGTGTAGTCAGCGCAGCGTGAAAAATATTTAGTAAAATTTATACACATCATAATATATCTGTACCATGGGCATTCATTCATTCGTCAATCTCAGACTCTATCCATATTTTGATCGACAAAAGGGTTAGCTTTTAACGCGTAATTCATACTGCGCAACATCAGAAGATGACGACAATAAATCACTACCTCAAATAAGAAAATTATATAGTCTATAACGTACAGGGGCGCGCATAGAGAAGTGTATGGCGAAAATTGCGCGAAAATTTCATCATTTTAAAAATTTTTGTAAGTCCTAAGGCTAATTGGAAAAAGTATCGTAAGAAAAGAGTTCTGTGAAATGTATCATGAAAATCCTGAGAAGGAGACACGTCGGGACACATAATCGGCTGCATCACGAGGTATAATAGTCTCAAGAAAAACATAATCGAAGGACAAGTTGATGGTAGGAACGGCAAAGTACGACCTAGTGCTTGATTCATAGATATAGTCTTAAGGATAATAGTGTAGTTTCTTTCATCAAAGAATACGAACGGCATTGATTGCGATTCGTTACCCACCATTAGTGTATTCATACCATACAAATCATTTGGTTTAAAAAATCCCAGTTCAGACGAATGTCAGAAAGGCCAGATTGGCGCCCATGCAATGCCAATCCACGTGACGTCACAGGGGCCTAGTTTCTATACGAGTAGATAGGAGTTTCGCATCGTCTGAGATTACCAGTGCATGCATGAGGCACAGAGCTCAGGGAAACATGTCTTAATAATCACCTATTAAAACTAGCTAAGGTCGGAAAGTTTTCTTCGTTTGATAAGGTATTAATAATTCTTATTTAAGCCAAGCGCTACCAGCTAGCATGGTACTCTGCTACCTGCAAGCATCCTGCGTCGTATCAGCGCTCTAAGCCTCACCCCAAGGTCACCTCACTTGCGGCAGCGAGAACCAGAACATCGTCACACGGAGTTTTCCCAACATTCATACTTAGCCGTCGCGTTTTCGCGCACTTGAAAATATTCACTTTTCATTTAATCGCGAAAAATAGATATCGCCATTTAAAAATCTAAAAGCGTGAAATGCATACTCCAGGAGTAATAATCTTTCGATGTAGGCAATAAAAAATAATAGGAAGCCACCCTATTAGTACTCAGCCTTGAAAATGGAGCGTGGCAGCCTTCTATCGCCGCAAAAAAGGTAGAACGATGAACTTAAAGCATTTTCATGAAATTCTGCCGATGCTCCATAGGGTCGTTTTATATCATTTTACTCATTGTTTATTTGAATTCAACAATGAATCATTTAACATTGTTAAAACGCAAACGTTTAGCTTCTACGATCGAAAGAGTGAAGAACAAAACGCGAAAAACTATGAGAACGGCGAAATGGTCGTCTTCTTCACCTCGCCACGGCCAAATATTTAATTTTTTTTTCGCTCTATTTTTTATAGAGAGAACGATATCTTCGCATTACTAATACCATTTTAAAATTATATTTTATGCTTAAAATATTTCTTGGAGTGTAGGCCAACGTATGTTATGCAAAAAAAAGTTATAGCCAACGTTTCTGTTTATTTAAAATCATCATCAGGGCTTAACTTTGTACATATTTATTTTTTTTAAATAATAATTTTCTTTATTTGCATATACAAACTTGGTCTACATCTACATCTACATAATACCCTGCGAGCCACCTCTAGGGTGTTTGGCAGGGTGTGATCAATCACCAGCATGCAGCATGCATTTGGACTCCCACATGCACACCACACCGTCCAAAAAATGTCCCGTATAATAACAAACTATACTACTATATGCTGTTAGAAATAATAATTGAATTAAGAAACATGCATTAATTTTTACATAGGTTAGTAGGCTACACTAAAAGTCATGCAATCTATTTACGAGTTCTATTGCTACCGTTATAATCTCTTATTGATCGTGGAAAAAATGACATTCGGAATCTGTCTGTTCTACAATCTCTCTCTCTTATTTTATTTATATGATCTGATCTTCCGTAGTATGTTGGCGTCCGTAAGATATGGTTAACTTCGTCAGAAAAGACACTGCTCTTGAATTTATCTAAAAGGTTTAGTCTATTTTTCAATCTACGGTCCGACAGAGATTCCCATCCGAGTTTATCTAAGAGGTCAGTTACACTAACAAGACTATCTTAACGACCTTTCACATACCTGGCAGCTCTTCTTTGCACGCGTTCTAACTCTGTCATTGTCCTTCTAAGCCATATGGCCTTAAGCCTTATTGATAAATTAATAAATAGAAGGATACACGTCGGGACACATAATCGGCTGCATCACGAGGTATGATAGTCTCAAGAAAAATATAATCGAAGGATCGGATATTACCAATGAATATGTACAAAGTTAAGCCCTGATGATGATTTAAAATAAACAAAACGTTGGCTATAACTTATTTTGCATAACATATGTTGACCTTCACTCCAAGAAATATTTTAATCATGAATTAAACGAGGTCAAGATAAGAAAAAAAATAATAATTATATTTTACCCATTCCGTGATTTTTTAAATGACCGAAAAAGTAGATTTCAATTTTCGCAGTGTAGAAAAGTTAATGAACATCAAGTGACGTGTGTTATATGAAAAAAATATTTCCAAACTTTTCATCTAAGGATATTCGTGGTAGAGCGCTTGGCTGTTGATCGAGAGATCCTGAGTTCACACCTTCGCCCTCCAACAAATTCCTCATAGAGCGAGGCGGAAGGAACAGCCCCCCTCAACCTTGATATTCACTCGTCTATGACTCAGTCTGGGATGAGTTCAACCCTCACCTATCCAAACCAATCACCGGAATGAATAACCGAGTGAATGAAATAATAATAAAAATGAAAAAGTAGCCGATGGAAGAGTTAAGAAGAAAGCTGAGTAGAAAAAAAATCATTTTCTCAAAGATTTTGTTGAGTAACATTATTCGAAGAAGTTGATAGCTCGAATGTTTACAGTTTATTCGAAAATGGTTTTCATTTCCAAGCTCGATTCACACGAAACCTAGATACGATTCTTGAAGGAGCTTTGCAAATTCCGTTCCGAGTTATTGGTTTGAACTCATCGCCAACACAAGCAAATTCTCCACGCGCTGCTGATCACAGAGGAAAATGATGACTCCTCATCCGGCTTACATCACTACGTGACGCCAAACCTCTCCCCGCGCTAGATTGAAGTCATCGGCTGACCATGAACGCCTGCTGAGGACGAGGAAAATGTTGACGTTCCTTATCTACCAACCTGAAACAAACTGATGGGGAAATTTCAACAATATCAATATCTATCACTGGAAAATCTGGTATGGTACGGTATGGAGGAGGCGACCGACAGCTGAGGTCATTTGCGCCATAAGGGAAATGTCGGGAAGGAAGAGCGGAGAGAAACCCGGCGTCGGCAGTTGCCTGCTCTCAACAAAAGGCGCCAAGGGGACCACGGCTTAACGTCCCATCCGACGGACTGAGTGTTGCGCTTGAAATGTCTTCAACACCACATTCAAGCTGGGATCGGGCAGTCTCTGAAAGTTCTCTGCCACTGCTGGGACTTAAACCTTGGCCCGCCGGGTGGGAAGCCAACACTCTAGCCACCACACCAACCCGATCCCCTCACTGGTTAATCACAGATCCAACCAACGAGATCAAACATAGTAATAGGTATGTGGTAAAACAATGCATCACAAAAAATATATTCGCGTATACCTTCTTGTCGAAGGACAGGGCACTTAACCCGGCGTTACTCGCGCGGGGTGTTCTGAACACCCCACCCTATGTTTCATTGCATCGATTTGTTAGTCTTTATTTCACAAACCTCTCCTTTTCAGTAGCTGGAATATGATTTGTTTTCTTTCTTTTGACACTAACTTTGTCAACCATACTTAGTAAGTAACTTGAATAGTAGCCTCAAAACAGAATGATGCTCGTTTTACTCAATTTTTTACGATCGATGCTTACACCAAGCCTCATTTATGTTGCTTGCCACATTGTTACTGTGACATTTGTATTAGAATGTAACATGAATTCTAGTATTTTACTATTATATGCTAGAGAAAGCCTTTCAAATCATTCGCTCTATGTTTCCTCCCGGCGTTACTCGCGCGGGGTGTCCTGAACACCCCAATTGACTCCGTGCCGCATACTCCTTGGCATGTGCTTCCTGTGAGGTAGGTTTCTCTTGGACGCATACCATCTTTGAACAGTACTGATGAAATATTAAATATATTCATGGTTTAGTGGTCATAATATCTTATATCATATTTCAGATTTTCTTCTCGATTTGACTATTCACAACTTTTCCGAAAATATTATTTTTTCATCGCCACATACCATCCATAATTTCATACCTAGTGTGATTGGTCACCCAGTGAAAAGTACGTAACTTTTATTGAAAGTTTGATTTTTTATAGATTTACCTACTTCTAAAATATATTTCAGAAACTTAATTTTTTGTTACTATTTTACAACATCATTTTAGAAGAAATACCTTTTTATGCTTATTTTTTACTAATCAATCTTTTGTCGGCGAAATGGAACTATGTGTTTTTTTACTATTATACATACCTAATGTACTTTTGCTGGTAAACTAACATAAAAAATTGGTAAAAAATTGAATCACTTTTGCATGAATCATCCGGTAAAGAATTGAGTGACACGGAGGATGTTTCTTCTGATTTTTGTTGAATCTTCAGATCAAGAAACAGAAACTGAGGAGGAGGCTGATATTTCCGAAGATGAAATACCCATTGAAAATAACATCTTTCTACTGGGGAAAGACAAAACTACTACATGGAGCAAAAAGGAACCGCGCCCCATGTAAGATCACCGAAAAGGAATATCATTTCCGAAAAGCCTGTATTCAAAGGTAGAAAAGAAAATGTCAAGAGCTCTACAGATTGCTTTCGATTGTTTTTCGACAGGCAAGTGATGTATACAATTGCCGCGTGTACAAATCTTCAAATTCAAAAAGTAGGCGCGAATTATTCGCATGCGAGGGATGCCAAGCCAACTATGAGAGAGAAATTGAATGTTTCATAGGTCTTCTGCTCTTTGCGGGAACAAATAGAGCTGGGCGACCAAAATAAAGGATTTATGGGATCGAGATGGTTTGGGTGTTGAAATATTTTACGCGCCCATGAATTATCAAAGATTCTGTGTTCTTTTGCTGTGTCTCATATTTGATGATATCCACAGTAGGGCAGAAAGAAAATCTATGGACAAATTAGCTCCGATTAGTCAACTTTTTGAAATGCTGGTCTGAAAGTTTCAGGATAACTAAGTCATGTCAGAGTACACTACGGTAGACGAGCAGTTTGTCGGCTTTAGGGGAAGATGTTCATTCAGGAAATATCTCCGAAATAAACCTGCAGGATATGGCATTGAAATATTTGCATTAGTTGACTCTAATGTATTCTATACTTACAATTTGGAGGTGTATGCAGGGAGTCAACCCGAAGGACCCTACAAAGTAGACAAAACTCCTAAAGAGGTGGTAAGGCGCTTAGTAGAACCAATTTCAGGCACATGGAGAAACGTCACTGTTGACAATTGCTTTACAAGTGTTCCCTTGGAAGAATATATGTTACAAAGTAAATTGAAACTGGTGGGAACTCTTAAAAAAAAGGGAATTGCCACAACAGATGGTTTGTACAAAACAGAGGTAGGTGAATAGTAGTATTTTTGGATTTAGAAAGATCTTATCTAATCTTAAGTTCCCAAAAAAGGTAAAAACATAATTTTGCTGTCAGCGATGCACAGCAGTATGAGCATAGACAGTTCAACTGATGACAAGAAGGAACCGGAGTTGATATCTTTTTATAACGCCAATAAGGGTGGTGTTGACACAGAGGATGAGATGTGCGTAACATATAGTGTTTCAAGAAACTTAAATAGATGGCCAATGGTGATTTTTTTCCAACTTATAAACGTGGTAGGCATTAACTCATTTTTTATATACAATAACCTATATCCAGGAAGATATATGTTTAGATCAAATTTCCTGCAAGAAATTGCGAGGGAGTTGACGAAGTCATTTATAAGGAGAATAAGATCGGAGATGAAAATGATCCCAAATGAACTGAAAAGAAAAACTGCTTATTTCACTGATTTATCAACACGTGAAAGTTCTACGAAGCAAAGAAAAGGAAAAAATGGTAAATGATTTGTATGTTCGCGGAATAAAGACATTAAAACAAAAATTTTCAGTTGCTCGTGCAATAATTGGATGCGCGCGAGCCATATGATTTACATTTGCAAGGATTGTAAGGAAAATCCTAAGGATCACTGACAAGGAAAATGAAGTGTAAAAATATCAATATCTGTTTATGTTTATTAGAATCCTAGACTACGAATCTTTGATAAATTACGGAAAGATGTGTGAGAACGCGGCGAAAACGGACTACCCTTCTTATGCCATGATTACATTATTCACAGTGCATATTGAAGATTCTGAGGAAGTAATTTTCGTGAGAGACATATGAGGATTCAGATATAAATTTTGGGGGGAACACCGCCCCCCAAGTATAATCTCAGGTACGTATCGGAGGTGTAAACAAAAATTTCTCAGATGGAACACGAGGTCACAGTGGTGATTGTTTCAGACATGTTAACATTATAATCAAGCATCATTTTCCTGGGAAAATGTAAGTCACCTCTGCCGTGAGAACGACGCTCTCCCTCAATATTAAAACTGCAAGTAAAAATTAATTTAAATCATAATAAGCACTTTCATAACATTAAATGACAAACTCAATTAAATTTTTCCCTTCTATCAGATTTCTCCACCACAAAATTTAATTCCATTCGTTCATCTCTATTATATTGCCTTTGGGCACTGATAATTACCATAATTAAATTGTTTACTCTTTTATGCAACAACCCATCGTAGATTCAATGACGCTATCCTTGAAAATACATAAATCCGAGTAACTATTTCAAATACAATATTGTCTAACCCATTTCTTTAAAAAAATGTCAATGGGGTGTCAGGAGCACCCCACGCGAGTAACCTCGATCGGGAATCTCGCGCGAGTAACGCCGGGTTAAGGGGGAATCTGAAATACTTCTAGAGGTATATGGGGGAGACAATTTTAAGCATTTGTTGCCCATAAACATGGGATCGCAACTCCTTAGTTACTGAGCAAACAATGATGAACAATGGAAGCATTTTTAAAATGCACTTTGCAGTTACCATGAACACTGTTTTTCTTATGTATCCAGCCTTTTCGGAATTATTATTAGATACTCTGGATCTCTAAGGAAATTAAATAATGAAGGTAGGACGAAAATGTGCGATTAAAGCTCAAATTGAAAAATTAAAAAGCTCAATTCAATTAAACGAGAGCTTTGAGCGAGAATCAACAATACGATTGCACAATCTCACCAAATTGGAATGTTCATACGAATGATAAAGCTCATGTAAGTTTTAGTGCATGAAAACACACGATACCTCCAGCAGTAAAAAGGAGTGCATTTTTGGGAATCATAGGTAATTAATATGATTAATGTTAAATAATAGGAATAATTGAAGGCATAATTGCAAGAACCAGATAATAACCAAAAGGAGAAGTTGCTAGAAAAATGAGGATCAGTAATACATTTGCTCCGAGAGTAAAACGTAAGTTTTCAACAATGATGATTTTGATGAACTTCTTCGGAAATTATTGCTAAAAAAAATTACCTGCTGACAAATGGAGGTGGAGATTCATGTGTTCATGGAGATCTCATTCTTACAAAACTTGGTCATCATCTGGTTCTTGCACTGATGACTTCAACTACCCAAAACGACCAAAGCGGGAAAATATATTCGGCGACGAAATACTTTTCTTCACTTGCGTAACAAATTCATCGAGGAATTTTAGCATAACAATTGATACAAGCTCAATATCTTCTCTTCCTGAATTTTCAATCAACTCACTCTTTCCTGCCTTCCATACTTTGTTATTGCCGATGACCTCACACGGGCCCTCGAGCAGTCTAAGATGATACGCTGCTGATGAATTTGAGATGACGTCAAAATCACTATTGGCCGTGAGAGTCGTGCCTTGGAGTCTGGCGTGACCTTCCCCACACCTTGCCGATGAATCAGCTGATCCTTCCGCAGAGCTGGTCGTGCACTCCCCTCTCCCAGCTGGGCTTTTCGCGGTCAAGGACACGGCCACTACGAATCTTCGCTCAGGCAGCACAAAGCACTACGCCGCGCCATAATGGGTTCGCTCAACCAATTTTTTAATTGTCGATTGAGTTTGAAAAGTAAGTTAACCTATAATATTGTATACTGGCAGGCCACTCGGCGTTGCTCGGGAAGAATAGCACCCAGAGAAGTGGAAAACTAGGAACTTGGAATTCATGGTCACATGGCAAGATTTTTAAGTACACGAACAAAGTAGGTATGATGATGGTATACATATCTGTATGTAACACAAACAATGGAGAAACGATTTCCGCATTCTGCGCACCGGATCAGCTTATACTCCGCTCCACAATATTGATCATTTAGTGTCCATACATGCGTAAACCAAAAACGTCGTGTGAACGCATTCCCCAGCATAAAGGGTTGCACCAAGAGGCTAAATAGCTAAGTGTAGAATTCTATGTTTTCCCTTTTAGTTATGTTTTCCCTTTTGGAGTGAAGAGGGGTGTGCCTACCCGGCAGGATGTGAAACAGCAAAAGCTGAATGGCGTGACGTAACAAACGGCAATGAGTAAACGACGTAAAGGACGCGTTGGACGCAACCGAAAGTAGCACTACGGGGTTTGAGATCATAATATGCACCTTTGGTTGAAATCCGTGGAGCCGTATGGAAATGCATAGCGGACAGACAAACAGAAATCCTCTTTCATATAGAAAGAAGATACTACGGACCGATTGAGGAAATGGGTAACTATAACAGATAATTATAATAAAAATAATATAAAATTCAACGAAGAAACCTTAGCATTAAAGTTATTTTAAAAACACACTCTGTATGTCAAAAATAAATTCCCCTGTATTGGTAACATATAGTTATTGCAATATCTGAATGTTACCAATATTTATAAGGAAATAGATAAGCAAAAGGGAGATTAGCAGCTCGGCTTCACGCGCCAGGAGTTGAAAACCCGGAATCACTTTGCTTTTTCGAATGATGCAGAGGTTTTTTCAGAAACGCTCTAAAAATGCTCTGGGCCGCCAAATCATCACATTTCCTTTTTCATCTATAAATAAAGCCTTTCTCTGAAATTGAATGGAATAAATGGGGATAATATTCCCTGTCGAGGGTTTAGCGTAGTTTCCTACAATTTTTCTGCGAATGGTAGAGTGAGTACCCCACTGACGCCTTCTTCAGACATACCGCTATCTACATAGTGATACACTCCACCGTCCTAACTTTTTTTCTTTACTTCCCACCTACCGAATTCTTTTAATGAACTCCGATCTGGGCAAACAACAAAATTATATTCCAGTTTTCCCAAAGAACCCTTTCCTCAAATCAACCATATCCCAAGTAACTGTCACTTGAGTGCTGAAAACTTAAGTGCCAGTAAAATTTCACCACCACTTCACGACGGCGAAGCCATTTCTCTTACTAAGACACAAGGCATATGTATTTAGTGGATGAAGTTCTCTTTTTGTGGATGAAGTTTTCTTCCATATATATATCTTTCGTGGATGAAGTTTTCTCTCTTTGTGAATGGAGTGGATGAAGTTTTCTGGGCTACACGATCATGTGAGTTGAACAGTTTTTACCGACGTTTTGATGCAGCGGCGGATACAGATGGGGGGCGTCGCCCCTTTGCGGGGCAGTCCGTAATGCCAAAAATTGCAGAACCACAATTATAACTTCTTTATAATATAAGATTGCATTGTCTTGTATGTGTGCAATAAATGTTATTAAATTTTTCTCAAACTCTGCATGTGACTTGATTATTTTTTATTGGGATAAAAGGAAAGGCAACTCAAGATATCTTATGCGCCCCCCCCCCACGAGCTTTTCTGTATCCGCTACTGTTTTTATAATTAATTCTACCATCTTCTTCAACGCTTTGCCGGCCGTGCTTGTTCGACTTACCTGGTGAGAAAGCTTTACCCAAATCCAACGCTCGGAAAACAAAACCTTATGTTAACTCTTGTTACCTAAAATAACTTATCAATTCTTACTACTGACACCGAATATCAGAGCACTTGGAATCTGAAGAAAAAATATTATAAATTGGATAATTAAGTATTCTACCTATTATGGTGCGTTTCCGTGGAGTTCTTAAAAAGTATTCTGGGAGACTCCCTTTGCTTCATGCAATTCCCTCTTCAAATCACGATAAGGCCTGCTCCCATTCATTCCATCAAAAACAATCCTATTCTCTTCCTTCCTCTCCCCAGTTTACCCAAAATTATACCCTCGAACACTGTTTTCAACATCCCCTGCAAAGGTGAAAAAGGCAAATATGTAAAAACTATTTTAGGTGTATAGCATAAATACAAGATATTAAAAAAATAAAAATCATAATGGTTATACATGAATTTTCTTGAACATAGCACATGGGAGGATTAAGATGTTTTTTGTGGATTTTTGAACATTTTCTCTAGCCCCTTGTTTGTTTGCCATACCCACCAGCTATCACGTGTCTGAAATTTTACATACGTGGACCAGTGACTTTTAAATAATCATCAATCTTTTTTTAATAATATTTTTTAAGCTAATGAAAACATTTCATTTGGGTGCCATTTTAAAGATTACCATCTTTCCAATTTTTCAATGGAATATGTTAAGCAACGCGTAATATGGCCGTCATAACACACTGTAGTTTTGCAGGACACTGCAATAGATGAAGTTGATGGTAGGTGAGTTAACTTTGTGGAAGTTATACATGATAAAATGAAATAAAAACACTTTGTACTTCACACACAATTTTAATATTTAGCGACCGGTTTCGACGGGGTCTACGTCATTTTCAAGCTAGACTGCAGTCTAGAGTCTTGCTTGAAAATGACGTGAACACGTCGAAACCGGTCGCTAAATATTAAAATTGTGTATAAAGTACAAAGTGCTTTTATTTTATTCTATCCCTGCATTAGATGCCGCGTGTCTTCCTCCAACAGGCTGTAATTCAGCGTTCCCAAGTGGCAGCAACGCTGAAACATGTTGTTCGTCAAGATTAAAACCCCTATTTCTCTAGATAACGAAGGTTAATCACGGTAAACGTAATTATCATACCTTGCGTATGAGCGTACGGTATTTGATAAGCTTTCCGTTTTATCACAACGTGTCGTCGTATTCGCGTTACATATTCATGCGTCAACGCCGGCTTAAAGTCAGGACTATTTTTTCCTTCTGCCACAGGCAGATAAACAGGTTATTTTCAATTGCAGTGCTTAACTTATTTTTTTATGAAGTAAATTAATTCATTCAATGTAGGTATGAATACATTGAATATAACGTTTCAAGAATGATAATTCATTTTTTCAAATTGAAGTAAATTGGCATTTACCAATCTAAAGATTTGAAATTGAGGTATTTCTGCGCTTTATTTCATAAAATAAAATTAAAGGCTTAGGGAGTTTAGAGTGATAAATATTACAAGAATTTCCAATCTTTCTAGTGACTGAAGCAAAACACAAATGAATAATTATGTCAACCTTTAACTATATTTCAGATAAACTCTTGCAAGCGCAACTTGGTGTTTTGGTCATTGATTATATCGAATATGTAAACACATAGTTTTATATTCAATGCAGATATGAATACATTGAATATAACGTTTCAAAAATGATTATTCATTTTTTGAAATTGCAATAATTTGATATTTATCGATCAAAACATTTGAAATTGCGGTTTTTTTTTACGATAAATATTTCATTATTTAAGGGACGTCAGCCATTATATGTAGCGGGAAACTAGATATGTGTCCTAGGTTAGCTTGGAGTTGGGAAAAGCAAAACTATTTGTCCTCAGCTAGTGGAATTCACGACCAGTGGCGCCGACTCCATGGGACCTGAGGGGGCCCGAGCCCCCTCAAAAATTCGTTATGTGTGTGAGAAAAAAATGTGTCAGGCTTGCCGATTTTCCCCGAAGTGTCGAGAGATCGAGATTCGAGTTATCAGGGTTCTAATGTTGATCATATATCACTCTTCTAAAATGCTTAAAACTCACTACTTATAAAATTTCCCGGGGCAAGATCCCCGGTTTGCCCCCCCCCCCCCAATATTTTTTGTGAGTCTTCATCCCTGTTCACGACACTGTGTAGTCTTGCGTTTATTGAAAATTCTCTTGCGTCATACCTTTCCGCACAGGCCGTGTATTACGTTTTCATGATATCCGAAGAAATTAGATTAATGAAGTTTTTATTTCAGGTGAAATGCCAAGGTATTACCTCAAAACCATTTTCCATAAACCTCCAAATGCGTTATATTATGCGTGTAGCTTCTGTAGAAATTTCAACATGCATTACGGTTCGTGTTTTTAAGAATTCAGTCCCTACCCGTCATTTTTGAAGTTTCAATTCAAAGTTTCTACGCTGACGGAAACATTAAATGAGGAAAAATAACAGTTTAGTGTGTGCACGGCGCTAATAAAATCGAGACTTGCGTTCCTAGTGTTATCGACCGACTTCCATAACTGCTTTATGGCAACCTTTTCATTTTGCGAGGTACCCATTCAAATTGACATATTCATGCCGCATACAAGTATGTTTTTTTTTCAAATATTTAATCATCAATTTTCATGAAGTAACTAAGCAATTTATGATCCATAACTAATTGAGAAAATTGCCTCAATCGCTATCCACTAATGGAATTTCATTAGCGAAGAATCACAAATAATCTCTCGCACGTCATGCGGGCGGCATGAAACTCTCGTGAGTTTTGAGTTGTCAACCCCTGTGTTAAAATATTATCGACGCATAGTTATTTGCTTTGCTGGCGATATAAGTAAGTGAAGTTTCCAGGGTTTCCTGCAAGGTCTAAAGGCCGCTATGCACAGTGAATGATCATGCGAATGATCATGCTGAATGACCATTGATCATTCACACGACCATGCGAGCAAAATAGAACATGTTCTAATTTCACTGAATGATCATGCGCATGGCGGTTCATTCGCGAATTTTTCCATTACATACGGCGAATGATTTCATTCGCATGATCATTCTGCATGATCATTCGCATGATCATTCACCTATTCACCGTGTGTAGCGGCCTTAATAGATATCAACTGAAGGAGTCGGTAGAGCATTGCGACAATGGCGAAGCCCTGATAAATTTAGGAAGTAAAAGAGGAGACTTTACATGAATTCTAGTCAGTCTAAGGGAAAATTGGTTCCGAAAGAATACATCTATTTGGGGGAGGGTAGAGCAAAATGAATTTAATATTAAGTGAATTTTAAGTACACTGTTTAATATTTTTTATTTTGATGGAATGAAACAGATAAATATCGGCGTGTCTACACAGCTAGGCGTGAAGTGAAGCCGCAGAGTCATCCTGCATAATTTTAACCGCCAATTTTATTTCATTTTTCGTGGAAAATCCCGTAACATCAAAGTGATATTGCTTCATGATGGATGAAGTAAACCTTTGTAACTTCATATAAATTAAACCTTAAACACAACCAAATTTTCTTTCAGAAGGAACATTAGTATGATGCCCTGGCAGTTTCGTCACATGCGACATCTTCAGGTTCTCTCAAAGATTGGGCCCAGAGACTAAACTGTTCCTGCGTTATTGTCTTATGTACGTACATTTAAGTTTTTATTTCATGTGATATTATAAATGTTTACTTCAATAGTCATTTTAAGAAATCGCCATTACGACGGAATATCAATGCATAATTCGGCCATAACCTCACACCAGGAGCGGATTAAGATTACTGTTTTGGGAGGGGCGGTTGAGTACTTTCCGCGGCGCTTTGGTGGTATTACCTCTCAGCTATAAAGCGTCCGACGTCTGATATGCCTGGTGAAATAAAAACTTTCATTGGAGAGACACATTATCATCTTTTCAATATTACTATTTTTATTACTTTACCATTATTTTACCAAATTACGGCTGGGAACTTAAATTAAGATATAATCGCTACTAAAAAACGATAACTTTTTTCAGAAAAAAATGAGTACAGAAAATCATTTTTTTCCCGAAGATTATGTAAATTTAATGATTCGACGTAGAAATAAACTCTCTTTTATACGTATTATTTTGCAATGAACTTGATTGCTTCGTTTTGAGGATAGAGCTCCTCAAACTCAGGTGTCTTGCTTTCTTTAACAGACAATAGGGTGGTTTCCTATTATTTTTTTATTGCCTTAATCGAAAGATTATTACTCCTGGAGTACGTATTTCACGCTTTTAGATTTTTTAATGATAATATCTATTTTTCGCGATTAAATGAAAAGTGAAAATTTTCAAGCGCGCGAAAACGCGACGCGTTAGTAGGAATGATGGGAAATCTCTCCGTATGTCGTATTTCTGGTTCCCCCTCCGCCCGGTAAGGTGACCTTGAGGCGAGGCTTAGCGCTGATACGTCGCAGGCTGCCAGCGGGTAGCCTAGTGCCCTGCCGCCTGGTAGCGCTTGGCTTAAATAAGGATTATTAATACCTTATCAAACGAGGAAAACTTTCCGACCTTAGCCAGTTTTAATAAGTGATTATTAAGACATGTTTCCCTGAGCTCTGCGCCTCATGCATGCTTTGGTAACCTCAGACGACGTATAACTCCTATCTTCTCCTATAGAAACTAGGTCCCTGTGACGTCACGTGGAGTGGCATCGCATGGGCGCCAATCTGGCCCTTTTCAAATGAGGATAAAAATGGACCATTGCCATTCGTCTACACCGGCATTTATAAAACGAAATAATTTGTATATTATGAATACACTATTGGTGGGTAACGAATCGCAATTATTGCCTTTTGTTTTCTTTGATGAAGGAAACTACCCTATTAGTCGCGGCTACACTTTAGTATTACGTTACGCAAATTTCAACCCCTGAAAAGGACGCAAATTTCAATTCACTTGGCCCCTTAACCGCCACTGCCTCGCTCATGTTTCATTAAAATGATGGTGGGTACATAATTCTTCCTTTATTTTTATCATATCGGGGGAGAATAAGAGGCTCGACTCCCCCATAATATTCGCCCCAGTCGTAGATTATCGTTCAAAATTTATCGATTATATTAATTTTTTATAGTTGGCATCATAATTTTTTTGTATCAGTTTGGCGTGAAATAAAATATAGCAAAGAGGCTTCTCAACAGTTTGTCTGCGGATATCCTCACCTGCCAGTCCATGAGCACCGTAGGAGTAATTCTCGGAAGTGCTCGCCGTAGCGTAATGCCTGTCATTAGAGTGGCGTTCTGGGTAATGAACTCGGAAGTAGGGGTTATATTTGAGAAACTTGTTAGACGATAGACGATATTCTATGAGCGCATCAGGTTTAAATTTGTGGAATTTACCTGTATCCATTGGAGGATCTAAGGGGTCACACGGGGGCACGTGCCCCCCCCCCCCCAGACTCTTAAAAAATATGCAAGATTTTTAAAACCGTCCCATTATTATTGCGCTCGTTTTGTATTACGAGGTATCCTTGTCCCCCCCTGAACAAAATCCTGGATACGGTCTTGCTTGTGCTCCCCCAGAAAGAAATCCTGGATCCGCCCACGCTTGTATCCATTTAAAAATTATAACTAATATAAATAAACTTGAAGTAATATATATTAAAATTGAATATGTGGAAGCATTCGAGATGTGGTGCTATCGAAGAATGATGAAGATAAAATGGATTGACCGTGTAAGTAACGAGGAAGTGCTGAGAAGAGTGGGAGAAAAGAGAAGCCTCCTAAAAACCTTAAGCAGAAGACGCAACTTAATTGGGCACATTATGAGGCATGATGGCCTGATGAAGACAATCGTTGAAGGACAGGTGGAAGGTAAGAAGGGCAAGGGACGGCCCCGAATGAATTACATAGGACAAGTTATAAAGGATGTAAAAGAGAAGAAATATGTCGCTATGAAAAGGTCAGCGGATATGAGGGAGAAATGGAGAGCTGCGTCAAACCCATCTTAGGATTGTTGACTAATGATAATGATGATAAATAAACTAATACTTATCGCAAACTTTAACACGAATTTTATTCATAATTCCTCTAACGTTTTCAAGGCATAGAGCTTCAGCATGGCCCTGAAGAAGAACCCTTTACACTACA
Organism: Ischnura elegans; assembly: GCF_921293095.1. Taxonomy (NCBI): domain Eukaryota; kingdom Metazoa; phylum Arthropoda; class Insecta; order Odonata; family Coenagrionidae; genus Ischnura; species Ischnura elegans. Next base: position 68,613,042 of record NC_060252.1, read on the forward strand.
AATTTAATCCCTTAACCCACTAACATTTCGGCACCAACTGCAACTATCAAAATTCATTCCGTTGAACTCGTGAGATTTCATAAAATAGTCAGTCTTTATCATTATCAGAATACAATTGCCTTTTTCCGATTGTGTTACATATACATCTAAATACTACCACACAAGTCACCTAAAAAGGCGCACGGCAGGGAGTGTTAGGACACCAGCCGCTTAATATAAAAAAGCAAATGCTCAAACAAAATTACGAATAGCATTTATTAAAGTCGTTTATGGTTCGGGAGAAAAACGACAGACCATATGTATCCATTCAGCAAAATATCTCTATTAATTTATCGCTACTGTTGCACTTGGAAATATATTGGGGCTCTAATATGAAAATCTCCGTGTAGCTCTTAAAGATATCTATTCGCAAATGCTCCAGCAATCTAAGCCTATCGCGCAGCCTTTAAGCCTCGAGAGGCTCCCAGCCATAGGCGGATCTAGGGGGGGGGGGGCACAGGGGCACGTGCCCCCCCCCCCCCCCCAGAATCTTAAAAAATATGGAATATTTTAATAAAGTCCCATTATTATTGCGTTCGTTTTGTATTACGAGGTAACCTTGTGCCCCCCCCCCCCCCAAAACAAAATGCTGGACATGGCCTTGGGTGTGCCCCCCCAGAAAGAAATCCTGGATCCGCCCCTGCTCCCAGCCCCACTTGTTTAACATCTGGGTAACGCTGTCTGTACGCCCGTGGCAGTTTTTGACGCATCGCGAACGTTATTGTCCAATCGGAACCAATAGTGCTCGATTTGATATCTATTTGAACTCTCGCAATCTTTCGATGGCAGTTTTTATGGAAGGAAATACACGGGCTTAAAATCATTTGCCATCTGCTTTATTCCAGCTCCCATTCAGACAATTGCACATACAGCGAACAAATGACCAAGGAACTATAGGAAAGGGGTAATAGGGTGGTTTCCTATTAGTTTTTATTACCTAAATCGAAAACAGGCAAAAATAGCTTTCAACAAGAAGAGAAAAATATACGTTTCAAAAAACATGAGTATCAAGATTAGGATGAATCTACTCAAAACTTTTGTATGGAGCATAATGCTTTATGGTAGTGAAACTTGGACAATAGGAGCAGCAGAGGAAAAAAGAATTGATGCTTTTGAACTATGGTGCTACCGTAGAATGTTAAAAGTTTCATGGGTAGACCGGGTTACGAATGAAGAAATACTGGACAGACTGGGAGTGAAAGCAGACCTGTGGAATATTTTAACTGCAAGGAGAAATAAATGGGTTGGTCATTTACTGATACATGATGGATTGGTAAAGACAGTTTTAGAGGGCACCGTGGAGGGGAAGAGCGGCAGAGGAAGGCCGAGGTTGAGTTACATTACCCAAGTAATGAAGGACAGGGGCTGCAACAGCTACCTGGAGCTGAAGAGGCTGGCGGAGGACAGACGGAGATGGATGACTGCTGCAAACCAACCCAAGGGTTGACTACTTAGAAGAAGAAATCGAAAAATTATTGCAACGTTTGCGAAACATATCGTCGCCTGAGATGAACAGACGCGGGAGAGACTCTAAAAGCAGCCACGCGGAAGCCTTCTTTCCAAATCTCCCAATTTTTGCATTATGATGATGATTATTTGAAAGGAAAAACTCTTCATCCGTGTTTGAATGGCCTGACAGGTTCACTATGTGACTTCTTGTGATATTTCACATTACGAGGGACTGTAATGAAGTCGATAATGAAACTAGATACTGAAACGCTAGTCGGTCAATATACTTTTTAAGGAGTTTTTCTCTTAGATTTTGATTTTGACACAGTGGCGTATGCATATGGGGGCCCGCGCCCCCCTTGTAGTGTGGCCCGCATCGTCAAGCATTGCAGAACCACAATTGTAACTTTTTATATCATAAAATGGCATTGTCTTGTATATTTGTCTAATCACTTACATTAACCTTTTCTTACAATTTGCATGTGGCTTGATTATTATTTATATTTATTAATATAAAAGTAAAGGTATATTAAGATAACTTTTGCGCCCCCCCCCTTTTCTGTATCCGCCATTGTTTTCACTTGGGTATGAGGATGAGTTTCATGAAATTACCGGTGGTGTCCGTTATTTTGTAAATATCCACGGATGATATGGAATTAAAATATTTTGCACCCTTACAGTTATAAATTTTACTCAGTAAGTAAACATATTTTACCCTGTAGGTACTGCAGCAGTGTCAACCTAACTGTAGTGGTGGGGAATGCGTGAACTGATCAATTAAGCTTACAAGTATTTCATTCTATATTTTCCCCCATCATGTTCACTTTTTTATGAATGATATGAATACAACAAAAGCAGCATTTCTCTGTTTTATACACACTGATGCCATGGAAAATTCCACTGCAACATGGCTAATAAAGCAATGGTATTATTTATCGTAAATTATAAATAAGAGAAATAAAACAAGTATTAACATTTTGAATGTGTACTTGATGCGAATAATTGATTTAAAGGTCCAACAGAATGATATGACTCAAAGATAAGCGTAAACGACGAAATAACATGTAAATTCTCCAATGAAGTGTTCACGTTCCATAAAAACCGGCATAAAACTTAAGGTAAAAAAGAAAAAATATAACGTCACTCTAACTACTCGATTTACAGGCTTTCCATACGCCAAAGGGTTTGTAGGATTTGCATCATTCGATTGTAAGGAGTGCATATATTTTGGAAATTTATTTCATTTACATCTTTACAGACAATCGTTTTCTGTGGCAACGAGCAACTGGTTTCTTCGCATAGGAGCATTCATATAAAAAGCCGGTCAGTGGCTACTGGCGCGGCGCGTAAACACTTCATAGTTCTTAAACGTGTCACTAGATGTCGCTAAAGCTCAGAGCTGAGGAAGGCGTCACGCGGTCATGCATTACGATTTGAAATGTTTCTGCAATGATCCCGCGGCGCCACTGGTCATTTAGGATTTAAGTGGTTGTGAACCTTCGTCAGTGCCAAACTTTTGTTTATCCAAGAACCAAAATTTTACAATAAAAATTGTATTGTCCAAATATCAATAAAATGCAAGTTACTGTTCCGTAAAGCACCGTTAAGATAGAGAAACGTTGTGCTTCATCAACATAGTTTTGGAAAATGAATGGTGGAGCCTTATAAATTGTGGAAATCTATTGTAAGATTTAAAGTAATGATATTTAACACCTTTTCAAAAAAATCTTCAAATTAAAATCTATGAGGAAAAGTGCAAAGTATCATAATTTTATGTCTCAATATTATTTGGAAAGATGAGCCCGTCTTTGGGGGTGGGGGAGGTGATGCTAGAGCTCTTTCGTAAGTTTTCGTTTCAGTAGAACACCCAGTTACGTAAATAGCTTCTAGTGAATCCCAACAATAGATATTTTTTATAACGAGAAAATAAAACTGATGCACATTCCTCGATTTACTCATTCAAGCAAAAATGTACATTAAGGGAAGAAACACGCGCAAGAATGTGAAAAACAACGATTCGCGCGCGGCCCATGCACAAGGACGAGGAATTCGGAGCGGCCTACCCTGCATGATCTCGTGACGTCATCAACTTACTTGCAAAAGGGTTAATGTAAGAACGCGGGTGTTTGCATCATACCTAAAACCGCGGATGGGACAAAAATGTTTCAAGGTTTACAAGTGCTCCTGGCATTATTCTAAATGTTTGCACGTAGGAATTAACTTTTTATTGTTGAGCATGTGATATTTATAGCACTCAGGAGAATTTATATATTATTCTTACTTTGTTTACTTACCGTTCACTATACAACTTTTCCTCACGAACCTCAGAGTCGCAGACCTTCGGAGCTTCGGATTTTAACTAGAATATTTTTCAAATCCTTCTCTGTTTCAACTATGACGGCAATGTCATCGGCAAATCTTAACACGCAAAGTTTTTTCACCATGAATATTCACTCCCGAGGCCTTTTATATCAAATTATTGGATAAAAAAATTATAATTGATTTTCCGATTGCCAATATGTTTTATGCTGTGATTTCTTAAATCTCATCGCAATATCGCACTTTTTGATAATGTTTCAGTAATTTTAATTTGTAATGTACCATTTATAAGGTATTCATGTGCCTAAGGGGGCTATTGATCCGTGTTTAATCCGTCTTTTAATTTCGTGAGGTGATTTTGGAGATTTTTATACTCTCCCCTCCCCCTCAGTAAACTTTGGCTCGATCCCCTTCCCCTTACCTCTATTCTCACCTGACATTGTTAAAAATGCGTATTGTCAGTATAAATAGGTTATCTATGATTCATTGAGTTGGATTTATTAAAAAACCAATGTGTTTAATTATTTTTATTTAAGATAGGTAGTTAAGATTATTATTCAAGTTATTAAAGACTATTATTTAAGTTATATAAAAAAAAATTACGTCATGTTGGCCAGAACCCCCGATTTTCCCCACGAGAGAATGGATGGGAATCGACTTGACCCCCTCCTAAGCGCCTTATGTAATTAACGGGTGCCCCCTTAAGGCATTTCGTATTCCCGCTTAAGAGCGCTTGGCGCAGCTCCTAAGTAGTATCCAGAACTCTCAACAGATGTCCCTAGTAGCCCATGCGTCGGCCGCTCTCGGGTTACGCAGAATCACAATACCCGTCGCGCGCCCGTTTCAAAAGGATAGGAGGGGGGAATGTTAGTGAAATTTTCATCCGGCCCTGCGCAATGGACAGTTCGGACCCCGGAGTGGGGGGGGGGGGGTTGGCTAAACCAGGGGTGTGAGAGATAGCTGGAGGTCTGAGGGGATCGGAAAAAGGGGTGCTTGGTGGGGGAGGAATGTATGCATTTTTTTCTCGAGGGGAAGTGCAGCGCACCAAGTCGGGGAGCTGAATGCGAGGGCGAAGGGGGTGAGGTTGACCACTCTGGGAAAGGCTTACCCCGAAAAAAATACGCATATATCCCGACGCGGTGGAAAAACTGCCCTGCACGCTGTTGTTGTCGTCCCCGTACTATGTGTTGACGTCGGGGGAAGGGAAATAAAAATCGCGGGCCGACGATTTTTTTCCTTCCCGGCCGGAGCGTCCGCGATCGCCGGCGAGCGGGAGTGCTTGGGAGCGGGCGGAAAAAAAATTTGACGGGAGAATCGGTGCGGTCGGACGTCGGGAGGAGGAGGCCCACGACGCCGGGAAGAGACGCTGAGCGTCGCGCGGGAAAAAAATCGCACGGTAGCGGCGCCGAAGGAGCGACGCCCTCGCCGGGAAGGTGAGACAAATCTCTTAATTGCAATTTTTCTACTCCTGTATGTTCGACTGTTTTAATCTTGCATGTATTTGCAATAGGAATTACTAACCGATGTCAAGTTTTGCCTTTTAATAAATGAGCACGTATATTTTGTTATTATGCGTAATAACATATGACCGTGTGGTGTGCATGTGGCGGTCGTCTCGCATGCTGCATGTAGGTGACTGATCATCCCCTGCCAGACACCTACCTCGCATGGCAGGCAAATCTCTTTATAATTTCTACTCGTGTTGATCGCATTGTTCTAATATTGCATGGATTCGCTGTAGAAATCATTTGCCGTTGACAAATTTTGCCTTTTCATTGATGTGCATGTATATTTTGTTATTGTGCGCAGGGGCGGATCCAGAATTTTTTTCCTTCTGGGGGGAGGGGGGCACATGGGTCTGACAGGCAAAAGATCTTCTCATAATTAAGATTAAAAACAACATACAACAACTACTGCACGAAATATTCTCTTTATTTGAACATGAAAGTTATTAATATGAAATTAGACGATTGAGGTTCAGTAAGACACAAAACAAAACGAACCTGATGATAACAATGTGACAAATTTTATCTATTTTTTAAGCGTCTGGGGGGAGGGGAACGTGCCCTCGTCCCCCCCTAAATCCACCAATGATTGAGCGTAACAACTTATGATGTTGATAATGATGATATGATGGTGTGGTATGCATGTTGGTGGCTGATCACCCCCTGCCAAACACCCTAGATGTGATACGCAGAGTGTTATATAGACGTAGAGCGGCAACGCGTGGCACTTTCATACGATCCGTGCACTAATATTTATCACTAATGTTATTCTCAACCCTGGATTGGTGCTAATATTTATCACTAATGTTATTCTCAACCCTGGATTGGTGACGGTCGGTCTCCACAGACTTCATGGTAATATTTTTATTCTTTCGGTCGTCTTGATTTTAAATCTTCAAAGACCCAATAATCGCAAATGCGAATTACTACCTGTCTTTCTAATAATGTGGACGAAGAATAAAATGCTAAATTCCATACTATTCAGTAGCTCCCTCTTTTAAACTTCTTTTCCACTGTATGTGCTTATTAAATTCTACTCCGCCTAAGAACTGATCGAAAGTCGTTCGATCCCATGGACCAACCATCACCACTTGCATATTTAATTGATCTAATTTGCTAAAAATTCAATTTGCATGCTAAAAATTCAGATAATTATACCTGAAATTAATGAAAATTCGAAATTTTCTAATTCTCTACAACCTCTATTTGGTGTTAATTTACCATTCAGTAAATATAATGGAATAAAATACACATTTTACAGCGAGGTCTCAGGATTTTGGCTATAAAAAAGTAAAAATTCTCCTACGTTGCTTTAAAAGTGAAAATGCACCAATTATATATTGTAAAGGTTAAATTTGAATGCTGTTTTAGACGATTAAATGTTAGACCAGTTAAGGAAAATGTTTTTTCGTACGTAAAAACAACTCATGCTTCATATTGGTCCAGGAGATTGGTAAAATGCTACAGTCGTTACCATCTTTAGTGTATAATTAAAACCCAGAGATCAACAAGCACTATATAAAAAATAACTATGTACACAGTACACGCACGAATGCAGAGTTATTGGCACTAAGTATGAAATTATCCATGAAATAATCATTTGGCTATGTTGAGATACGAACCCGGGAATCCGAAAAAGGTTACTGTCATGCTTTTTATGGCGAAATCCTCCCTCGATTTGAATAACTTTGACATTACGTTACGTTATCCGGCTCAGCAAGGTCACATGGGTTTTTCGTTGATTTAAGGAAGATGGCAATTACCAAGATGAACCCACATTTTTGTTTCTTATACAGAAACGTCAAATCTCAGGGGATATCCAAGAATGTTTGGGCAACGGTGCTTCATCGTGTGTTGGTTATGACTTTTCGTGGCCTATGCATGCCGCAATCTTCGGACAGGTTTCGAATTTCCAACCGATTTAAGTTGATGCGAGAGGAAACAAAACGAAAGCAAGGTGCTCGACGCTGATTGGTTGGGAAACCGAAAGGCTACACCCCGAGGATGATATAACTACAGGTAACGGTTGGCATTTGAATATTATCTTAATATATGGCCTGCCGTGGCAACGAAACGCCATGGTCAGTTTACAACAACGCAGCATTGCCCGAAATTTTGGATACACGATTGCAGCAGCACTGCTAAAGCCTCAAGTATATATTGTAATGTAATGTCAAGGTTTTTTTAATCGAGGGTGGAATTCGCCATAAAAAGCATGACATTTACTTGACCAGCCGGGTTCGGATCTCGACAAAGTCATTTGATTATTCCGTGGATAATTTCTCACTCGGTGCCAATAACTGCATTCGTGCGTGTACATACTGTGTACGAAGTTAGTTTTTCTATGTATGGACCGAGAAAGTTACATCAATCGAGCCGTACCAAAAACAAACGCTCAGCGTGAATTCCAGGATCCTGGTTCGAGTCCAGTCAAATTTTTCTTGAGTGTGGCGCCTTGGTGAAAAAAAATCTCCCTCATTTCGTCCCAAAAGATCGCATACTCAGGGCCTGGACCCTGAGAACAAGAAGGGCGCAGCGTCACATGGTCACCGAGCAGACGCAGGTCCCTTCCGCCAAACACTGCGGAGACGTAACTCCTCCTCCAATTCGTTCATCATAGCTGTTCCGAGAAAAGCGGCCCGACGCTCGGCCGTAAATCACTCAAATTTGCTCCCATTGCGAAGGCAACACAGCCTAGTAGTGATACCCATGCTAGAAATGCGAAACGGAAAAAAGAAACTATGTCTGAAAAAAATAAATTGGCGTGAACCTTTAGGAACTCTATGATATTGTAAGAACAGTAAAAAAAACTTCCGTTATCTTTCCAATGCTAGTCAACATTCATCTAATTCTTCACTGTAATAGACTAAACCTATTATTAAAATACAAAAGGAGTTCATTTTTCAATGAATTTAGCCATATCTTACGTACGCCATCGTACTACTAGATCATAAAAATAAAATAATGGAGATAGACTGTAGAACGGATAGATTTAGAATATCTTTTTTCCGCGATCATAAGAAAATAGCGACGTTAGGAACTAGGAATAGGTGACTTGAATGGTAGTGTAGCTTACTAATTTATGTATGTATTTCTTAATGCATGCTTCTGAATTTTCAAACGTAGGATATAAATAATCCCATAGCTAATGTTTCATATGTAGGGTACAATGGGTACATGTTGCATAGTGCATGTTTGTGGAAATAAATTTTTAATCCTCTGGTGTATTCTAGCAATGGTTTACCCCTGCCTAACACCTATAAAGGTGGCTTGCAGGGTTATATGTATATGACTTTTGATGACTGGATTAAAAATTACGCTTCTTTCTCTGACCGCAAAGAGACATGATGCGGTGCCATATTTTTTGAGTCGAATATATATAATTATTTTATTTGCACCTCACCAGCTTTAGCAAATCTTTTTGAGTTTGAAGTGAGAGGAAGGCCTAAATGGTTAAATATAGTCCTCCCCTTGCGACCTAAGTTGCCCTCCATAACATAATGACCGGCATGAAGGCTTTCATTTTGGTTCCAAGAGGCCGGGCGACTCGTATGCGATTAAGATGCTTCAAACGTGGCTCCCCATATTTCTTCTCCCTTCGCCGTCTTAATATTCTTCCCAACCCTCCCTCAACCCCTCCAATTTTCCTTCTCATATATGTCCCACGAGGTATGGGACTCCACATTCCTCCGATGGATATTTCGCGGAAGGAGGTCAAATTTTCATCCTGTTGCATGGAGTCTCCTCGAGCAGGGATCTTTTTTTTTAAGGGCATGCCCCTAAGGAGAAAGGGAGAGGCTAGACGGTGGACATTACTGGCCGATAATATCCGCAATAAAACCAAGCAAGCCATGCAATTTCGTCCTCGGTAAGGTCCCTTTCTTCCTCTGTCCTTTCTCCTCAGAAGGAGGACTTGACTTGCTTATTTTTTTTCCGAACCATCCTTCCTTCTCTCATGCCTTGGTCCCTTGAAGAATATATATAAAAAAACAAGAAAACGAAGCGATTCCCGTCTGGTGCTTTTGCCTCTCATCTCCTTTTTTTCTCATGCGTGTACATTGTTTGACCATCGTTTTTTTTTATTTCCTTCGCGTGTACAAACAAGGTCTGGGAAGTACGTAACGGTAGGTTTGCGCACGGGATATGGGTTAGCCTTGCGTGAATGGTGGGCTGAAAGTGGGTTGAAAAAATGACGAAAGCAAGGATTCCGCTATTCGCTGGCTTGCCCAGATGACGAAAAGGGCTTCGGGAGAGATTTGGGGAACGTATCCTGTGGAAAACGTGGTTTTAGTGGGAAGGAATCGCTTGACCTATATTAGCGCTTCCGATCCAATTTTGAAAAAAGAAAAATGGTATGGCAGCATAGGCGGATTTAGGGGGTGAACAGGGGTACGTCCCCCCCCCCCAGAATCTTAAAATATAGACAAGATTTTTAATTCGTTCATCAGTGTATCAGTATCAAAGTTCGCTTCGTTTTGTGCATTACGGAACTTCAATTATTTAATATCATATTAATAACTTTGATATGAAAATAAAGAGAATGGTTAGTATCGTTATTGTTGTATGCTGTTTTTAATCTCAAATATGATAATACCGTTTGCCTCTCAGGTCCTTGTGTCCCCCAGAGAAAATCCTGGATACGCCCTTATATGGCAGTAGTCATAAAGTTACAGCACCCAGGTTACAGATGGCGGAGCTGAATAATAACGAAAGGTCAACATAGCATCACGTAAATTACAATCTCTTGGCAATCTAAATATAAAATTTGTTAGCTATTTGCATCAACACGGTGTATAGCAATAAAGGTTCGATGAAAACGACGAATAAGAAATAAATAACGAAAAATTGTAATGTAGGATCACTTGATAATATAAACTTGGTTAACTGTGACCACCCAAGCGAATAATATTGTTCGAAGGCAAATGAAGAATTTAAAATAGCATAAATTGAATGGATAAGCAAAAAAACGCTCAAATTTTGTTTCGTACGCATATATTTGAACGCGGTAAACAAGAATTTGAATTGGAGAAGTCTGCTGTGTTCAACGAGTCTCATCGGATTTTTGTTAAAACTGTTCCGCAAAATTTAAATTTCTCTAGTTGTCCAGCAGATTAAGCCATCCATAGTAAGGAAAGCTAAAATAAAAATTCATTATTTCACACACTGTTGATGGAAAAGTCTCTTCGTTGCAGTTTACCATATTTGCAGAAGGTCGGCACAGAATGGTATTCCTGCAAAGTGCGTCATTTTCACGAGCCGAGGTGAGTTACACACGAAATTGGTGAAAGTATTTTATTTAGTTGTTCTATTTTAACGGTCTCGGGCGATGAGATTCCGAGGCTCATTTGGTTGTACTCCATGTTTTCAGGGATGAGATAGTTGGTAGGGTTTCCCACTTCCATTCCAACAGTGTTTTTCACGTGACACCATCACGTGGACTACCTTTCGTCTGGCTCCTACCCTTCGACCTATCTGGCATGGGTGGCCCTACTGGGAGTAATTTAGAATTAATTCCGCCAGTGCAGCTCTAGGGGTCATAGGAACGCGCTAGCCTTTCCACCGCGACAAGGATGTAGCCCAAGAGAATGCCTTGTTGTGTGGCGGGCCGAAACATCGGCTTTTGCCGCTCGGGCGAAAAGTGCGGCGGGCCAATATATCGTCTCTTACGTGGTCCATTATTTTATTTGCTACAACTTATTATATTAGATTTATATTTCTGTAAACGTAAAAATATTTTGTCAATTTCAAACAAGGAGGTTGTAAATATACTGGTTCCGAGCGTATAGCGCAGTGTGGCAGGAATGCTTGTGTAGGAAATGTGCTTGGGTAGGTACTTCGACCAAAACATTGATAATCCCATAAGAGTCAATGCTAACTATTTGGTGAAATATTCGGTCATGATCGTTGTTACGTTAAAATAAACTATCGCAAACGAACACAGTAAACCTTTTTTCTATCATTATGAGAAGGCTTCGTGAAAATATGCCTCGAATATCTTTCCCCAAGGAAAAAAATATTGTCAATCACCACGGTTCGGCGGTGCAACTACCTTAGCCTAAAATAACATTTTACAAGTGTAAAATATCCACTACCCTGCACTTCTACTGCTAATTAATAAGATTTCTTCCGATGGAAATTTTTCGATAGCGGACCGGTCGCATAAATAGTATGAAAGTATGTCCACGACGATATATTATCACCACAATATGACTATATTGGCAATTTAATATACATAGTAGTATGACGAACGATCGTAAAACTCCTAAGAAAATCAAGAAGTAATTTTTGCATTTTCATTTTATAAATCAGAGGCGATATAAGGAATAGAATACTTGATAATATACGTTCACTGTTTGAGACTAAGTCCGAAAATAGTCAAACCAAGATGGCGGAATTCTGACCATGCTTAAAACTCGAATACAGCGCCTCCAGTGTATTTACAACCTTCTCGATTTCAACCAATTTAACCTCATCATTAAAAAATAACGGCTTATGGATATGTGAGAAAATAGCTTTGCATTGTTTTTTTTTTCGTAGTTGCTGCATTTTATGAAAAGACCCTCCGCATTTATCGCCAGTACCGCAGGAAGTAGGAAAGCACTATGAGGGGTAAATTTGTATCTTTCTCTCTTTTGAGCCGAAAGTTACAGTTTCCAGCATTGCATTCGACTTTTTGACGTGAACTTTGTGGCACACGGAGCACCAGTAGCGTAACTAGGAATACGCTTTGGGAGGGCGGGGTGAGTGGAGTTAGTTGGGGCTACCCCCCACGAAACGGGAATTTCAGGAAAAAGTTTGAAAAATAACACGACATAAAGTGAATTTTATATCATTTTGGCACTTAAATTTAAGCAGATGCAGTTATTGTATATCAAATACAGACAAGATTTTTCAATATTTTTTTGATTCCTCTGAAGCTTTGGGTGGGGGGGGGGGGAATACATTCCCTCATCCCCCCATAGTTACGCCGCTGCAGAGCACCCACTACCTTAATTCTGCAAATACTTATGGCACACAGAACGCAGCAATTACTTCTCGCGATTTCTGCCATGGAAGTGGGTCCCCATAAGTCACTCCACCTCTGATAATGAGGAGCGTGTTTTGTTCAGTTTCCTCTGTCACCGATTCCCCCAATGGGCATGCCTCGCGACGTCTTCGAGCCAGTTTCTATTTCTTCGACCTTTATTCAGGGACCACTTTCCCACCACCCAACCGTCGAGCCTTCCGGGAAGGCCAATAACCACCCCCATTCCCCTCCCCCTCCAGCGCAGGCCACTCCATTAACTAGTCACTTGCTCTGGTCCTTTCCTTCTCCGTCGAACAGAAGGTGGAGAGCACCCTCTGCCATCCTCCCTGGGTGCCCGGTAGGACCCAAAGTGATAAAGGAGAGGTGGTCTCAGTGTCTCCCGCCGAAGACCTGTGACGTCATGGCAGACACTACGCTGTAGTTTACAGAGAAATCCGTTCCAGCAGAGATATAGATGAACTAACGAATGACCTTGCTGCTATCCAAGCGTGGTGCGATGCTTGGCAGTTAGAATTAAATCTGAAAAAAATGCGTCGTAATGAATTTCTGGAAGAAGAATAAATCCCTACAACGTAGCTATATAATTCGGGGTACCCAATTAGAGACTGTTGAATCCTTGAAATATCTCGGAGTTAGACTCAATAATGATCTATCGTGGAATAAACATATTCGAGGAATAACCGGTCAAGCTAATCGTAAAATGAGTTTTGTTAAAGAATATTAGGAAAGTGCGACGACAAACTGAGAGAAATTAGCTACTTTTCCCTCGTTACACCACATTTGGAATACGCTGCCAGTGTTTGGGACCCTCATGAAAAGGCTTAATAACAGAGTTAGAACGCGTGCGAAGAAGAGCTGCCAGGTATGTGAAAGGTCGTTACGATAGTCTTGTTTGTGTAACTGACCTATTGGATAAACTCGGATGGGAATCTCTGTCGGACCGTAGATTGAAAAATAGACTAAACCTTTTAGATAAATTCAAAAGCAGTGTCTTTTCTGACGAAATTAACCATATCTTACGGACGCGAACATACTACGGAAGATCAGGTAATATAAATAAAATAAGAGAGATAGATTGTAGAATTCACAGATCCAGACTGTCATTTTTTCCACGACCGATAAGAGATTATAACGGCAGCGATAGAACTCATAAATAGATTGCATGACTTGTGGTGTAGCCAACTAACCTATGTAAAACTTAATGCATGTTTCTTACTTTTATCATTATTTCTAACAGCATATAGTAGTATAATTTGTAAGTATGCGTAACGTTTTTTGTACTGTGTGGTGTGCATGTTGGAGTCCAATTGCATGCTGCATGCTGGTGATTGATCACCCCCTGCCAAACACCCTAGAGGTGGTTCGCAGGGTATTATGTAGATGTAGATGTACGTTTGCGCCGCATGAAAATTCACAGTTTTGTCAACGAATATTGCGGTGCATATCTATTACTGCTCTTATATCACAACTTGTACATTGTATAACACAACTTGTATATACAACTTGTATAAGCATTGTAAAGAATGCGTTGTATGGTGGCTACGTGCGCTGACAGCTCTAGTAAAGCTTAAAGAACGGACTTTAAATATCTTTTCACTGGTAGGAAAATCGTTGCGTTTTTGCGATTATGTTGTATGATGAATAATTCTAAAGAATAAAAGTTGTTCACACAAACAAAGCTCCTAATTTATATTAATTTGATTATCTTGAATACTTTTCCGATGAATCCGAAAATTAAGGAGGAGAGGATAGGGGAATGAGTTCTCATCTTATAAAATATTATAGAAAATCTGCGTTCAGGTTCAAACTACAACTCTTATTTTTATGCAGTTTGTTAAAAGTTACATTAACTACAATGCTTGTGTTCCATTCCTGCAAAAAATAAAGAACTGCCGTTAATTCATCAATATGTAAGAGATAAACAAATCGGATAATTGCCCCTCACATGGGGAACTGCCGTCGCGTCGTTTCGATATTTTGTTCGGTATTTCGATATTTCGGCCATTGTCCCAGGGCTAATAAGAGCTGGCCGATAGCCGAGTCGGACATTGAAATGTCGGCAATAATGCCGTTCATGACCCGGTGGCGTTCCCGAGAACTCTTCACGCAGTCAATTCGCTAAAAAGCCGGTGGAAAGCACTGAATCTAATTTAAGGTACTTTGAGAGACATATAACTTTGCCTGTGATTTCATTTAAATGGCCCCATTTTGAAAAATATTATGTAATTTATAGTACATTTTATGTTCAGGATATTGGGTTGATTCATTTCGCTGGAACACCCCTTAATTAGAGGATTATTGGATTAAGACGATGTTAGAAAGCTACCCCAGGGATTTGAATCCGGGACTTTTCAATCAGCAGCTAAGCGATTTACTCATTAGCCCGCCAACGCTTCGTTTTTCTAATAGGGTGGTTTCCTATTATTTTTTTATTGCCTAAATCGAAAGATTATTACTCCTGGAGTACGTATTTCACGCTTTTAGATTTTTAAATGACGATATCTATTTTTCGCGATTAAATGAAAAGTGAAAATTATCAAGCGCGCGAAAACGCGACGCTTAAGTATGAATTCCGGGAAATATCTCCGTACGTCGTATTTCTGGTTCCCCCTCCCGCCCGGTGAGGTGACCTTGAGGCGAGGCTTAGCGCTGATACGTCGCAGGCTGCTAGCGGGTAGCTGAGTACCTTGCTGGATGGTAGCGCTTGGCTTAAAAAGGTTTATTAATACCTTATCAAACGAAGAAAACTTTCCGACCTTAGCCAGTTTTAATAGGTGATTATTAAGACATGTTTCCCTGAGCTCTGTGCCTCATTCATGCATTGGTAACCTCAGACGATGTATAACTCCTATCCTCTCGTGTAGAAACTAGGTCCCTGTGACGTCATGCGGAGTGGAATCGCATGGGCGCCAATCTGGCCTTATTCAAATGAGGATAAAATTTGACCCTTGCCATTCGTCTAAACCGGTATTTCAAAAACCAAATAATTTGTGTATTATGAATACACTAATGGTAGGTAACGAATCGCAATCAATGCCTATCGTTTTCTTTGATGAAGGAAACTACCCTATTATAATTAATAGTGGCGGACGTAACTTTGTGAAAATCATTTATCGTAGGAATAGAAAAAATAAAAACTTGGCTATTTCCACGTGGTATATAAAATAAGGGTAGTTTAGTACGCCTTTTTTCTCTATTTCCATGACGCTGAATATGTATTTATCCTGTGAATTGAGCACTGTCAGAAATTGCGTTAGCTGTCTTCTCACAAAAAACATCGTTGACGTATCGATACCATTTTACGATGTTTTCTTTAGTAAGGGGTGTTTTTAGTAAGGTGGGTTTTTAATAAGGAGAGAACAGAAGTTTTTCAAAAATATCAATGCAAATTTCAACTAGGATGGGGGACAAAGGTGTGCCTCGTTTTTCATTCTTGTATCTGCTATTAAAAAATATTTTTTTTCTAAATCTAACAGATGACTCAGGCTTAACTGTGCGAAACCTTTCCGTAATGACGTAATAACATACGGACACAAACATTGATCAATGTTGTGGAGCAGTGTATAAACTGATCCCGTGCGCGGTATACGGGAATAATGTTTTCCTCTGCTGTTTAGCATGCCTGAAAATTCTGCTATGTATTCATGAATTCCAAGTTCCAAATTTCTCAACTCTCTGGGTACAATATTTCCCGAGTAACGTCATGTGGCCGGCTAGTTTCTTTATAAGAGACGAAATAAACCCCTAAGGGACCAAAGAATAGTAAGCAACAGCGTGGATTTCGTATAATCCATACTTATTGTTCCATTCGGGGAAATTAGCATTGGCGATCATTGGAAAGTTAAGGGAAGTTACATCTGAGGGGCGCAGGGGGCGCGTCCTCCGAACACTGTAATTCCGAATTGCCGAGCACTGCAGAACCACAATTCTAACTTTTTTATATTTTTATTATTATTTTAGATTAGATGACTTTGTAGTGTACCCTACTAACTTATTTTAATTTTAATGCATGTTTCCGAAATTTATTATTATTTCTAACAGCATGTGGTAGTATAATTTTTAAGTATGCGTAGCGTTTTTTGGACCGCGTGGTGTGCATGTGGGAATCCAATTGCATGCTGCATGCTAGTTATTGATCACCCCCTGGCAAACACCCTAGAGGTGGCTCGCAGGGTATTATGTAGATGTAGATATCATAAGATAGTATTGTCTTGTATATGCTTATAATCAGTTTAAACAAAACTTTCTTAAAATGTGCATGTAACTTGATTATTTTTCATTACGATAAAAGTATAGGTAGCTCAAAATATCTTTTGCGTCCCCCCCCTTGAGTTTTTTCAGTATCCGTTACTGATTCACCTTGGGGAGATTTCGTTTCACGTCTGATCGTTATAAGCGAGTTTTACTGTATCTTAGTGAACCTAACGAAGTTAATTCTTTCATTTTCCATATTTTTTTCCATGTTAGAGTTCTGAATTAGAAAAGGTTCGTCTTTATATCTGTGCAAACACGGTTTTCATTTTCTGTAGGAAAAGGATACCTGAGCGGGGAAATGCATTAAGGAAACGAGAGTCTCTTCAAACTTTTCCCGAGTCTCGAAAGAGAAAAAAGTGAGGCACCGCAAGTTTTATTTTACATTTTCAAGTTTCGCCCACATTCGTTCCCCTCATCAAGGGCCACCCACGTGTTTAACTCCGGCGATCGTGTCATATCAATCCATCCCTTCCATCGACTTCCCCTTAAAATTCCACTCACGCCACAACCACTCATCCTTCCCGTCAGAAGTAATCCGCCAATAAGTCTTGAGTGGGGATCGAAGAAGGATATTTGGAGTGCCTTTATACGGGTGGTGGGAGACCAAAGTTCTCAGAGGTGTAGGCGGCGAGGAGTCGGTATAATGTACCCGGAAAACTGAGGTATGTAAATAATTCTCCTTCCTTAAAAGCCTCGAAAGAGGGAAACTAGTTACTCAGGGAAAAATTTTGTTTTCGAAACTTTCTAGAAAGCCCTTCCAAGTCCTTGCTCATACCTTAGATCCGAGTAAACACGAGCTCCATCAGGTATGATTTATTCTTCGAAAGAATGGTCGTATTAAGAACTTACATTTTGGTTATGCTTCTTTTCACTAGTGAGGCATTGTGATAACATAGGTCTTTCAGACCCGACGTAGTAGTTATTTTACTAACCTGTGACAAACAGGCGCACGTCCGACCCCGGCGAGCGGTTGCGCGACACCGAGGGGTGAGAGGAAAAAGTACAAGCACGAACAAGTCAATATAAAACTAAGGCGCCAAAATATTGACGATTATTAAATCGTTGAGGTCTGTGAGACCCATGCTGGATGGTTGAGGGTTAAACAAAGACCTATTGAAACGTTTTTTGAGAACTTACATTTGGAATATGCTTCTTTCTCTATGGAAGTAGGGCATGAACAATGACAGAAGCGGAGATATCAAAGGTAGATGATTTCGAAATGTGGTGCTACTGATGGTGGGTATGGTTACACGGTGCAATAAGTCGCACCATTTAATTACTTAATGTATGAGCGCAAAAATGCATCGTGTAATCACCAAACTTTTGTGAATGCATGTACAGAAAAAAGAGCCTTTTCTAATTTGGTTCATCCAATCGCACGCATTCCGTTCCGGTCCACCAAAATCGTAAATGAATTTCGGCAATAACTAGTACTGATTAACCTAAATTTATTTATTATCTAAAATAACAAACAAGAAACGAAACACAAATAAAATTTTACAAAGTGATGGCAGTCCCTACTGTACTCTACGGATCAGAATGTTGGGTAACAAAAAAGAAGGAATTAAGGCAGATAGAATCGTCTGAAATGAAATTTTTAAGATCAGTTAAAGGTTGCACAATATTGGATAAAATAAGAAACACTCAAATAAGAGATGAACTGGTTGTCCAAGCAGTCACTGACAAATTAAAAGAATACAAACATAGATGGAAAGAACATTTACTTCGAATGCCAAATGAAAGAATTCCAAAGCAAGCAATGGAATATCAACCATTTGGCAAGAGAAGTATAGGAAGACAAATGGAAAAGATGGTGATGTGGAGCCGGAACAGGCTTAGTAGCCTAATCCTGGAAGGAAGAAGAAGAAGATCTAAAATAACTGTTTGAGAGGACAAGTTCGAAAATAAAAAGTAATTCTGTAAAAAACATAAACTTTAAGTAATTTCCTTTCAATTTAAGCCATGGTTTTAATTCAGTAATTTTCATAATAAGCCAGGAAACGGCTCATTTTTTATTACAGCTCATTTATCTGGAATTGACCCATTTGATTCTCAGAATACATTTCAAAAGAATTCGCTACTGATCACATCCGCTATTGATGATTAAAACATGTTAAAACCGCACCATTCTTTTATGATTACCCCGTACTTCCTGATTATATTCCGCATTCACCTCCATGGTGATCGTGTAGACCCAGGCATTGAGATTGACCGAGTGGGAGTCTTTGGTTCCACACGCATGGGATGCGACCGACACATTCAAGAGAAGTCTCTCTCACTCTGGTCGAGAACACTGAGGGAAGAGAAAGATATTGGCATTTCGAGTAAATGCCTGTCCATCTTCGCCGGCGATGAAAACTTTCTCGGGGCATCCATCCACTTACAAGGGGATAGAAGGAATACCTATTGGCCTCCAGCAGTCACCCCGAGGCGAGGCATCAGAAGAATGCCCTCATAAGAAACCAACCCACTCTTCCCGGATCAAACTCGCGGCATCTGCCTTAACCCATATTCCTCCAGGGCCCTCACACTAGCCACCTCCCTTGGGCGAAGCAACGGTGATGAAACTGATAACACGGTAGAGAATGTTTTAACAGGTAACGTGAGACATCTTGATCCCTTCCATTAGGTAAAAGAACCACTCAGCTCGAGAAGTTGGCTCACATACATACCTATATGGATAGGTATATTGCCATCAATATGATCAATATGTATACGCTCGAAAACTACTCTCACCGATGCGAAATAAAATGTATGTGCCTCCATTATGTAGGAGTTTCATGCAATGGAAATTGGAATTAGTGGTAGGAAAGCGGAAGTCGTTCAATTGGTCAGTCATTGCTCGAGGCAACAACATTGACATAGTGGAAATGAATCGCTCCCGTGGAAGGGAGCCCTCTTGTTGTATTTCTGAAACCCTGGTGACCAGTGG
This sequence comes from Ischnura elegans, assembly GCF_921293095.1. Classification (NCBI taxonomy): domain Eukaryota; kingdom Metazoa; phylum Arthropoda; class Insecta; order Odonata; family Coenagrionidae; genus Ischnura; species Ischnura elegans. Next base: position 68,632,567 of record NC_060252.1, read on the forward strand.
CGTAACTACGTGGGGGATGAGGGGGTAGATCCCCCCAAGGTTCAGAGGAAAAAAAAGTATTTAAAACTATTGCCTCGTTTTGACGTATAATAACTGCATCTACTTAAAGCTAAGTTTTAGTGATAAAATGTTGTAAAATTTATTTCCAGGCATGTCATTTTTCAAAAATTATCCTGGACATATCCAGGATGGCCTGGGGACGGGGTCGCGACCCCAGGCCATCCCAACCCCTCCCCCAAAGCATATTCCTAGTTACGCCACTGCTGATGACCATGGGCGAGTTACACACCGAAACTTCGGAGGGAGATGTGGAGAATCTTAACCAGTGCGATACCCGAGAAATCTTCAATGAAATTTTTCGCCGGGATTAAACCAGACATTACATCAGTGATCCCTCTCATTGAGCCATTACTCAAGTGCCGTAACTGTCACTTATTGAAATCACAAACTTATTGAACTTACTAACTAAGTGAACTTTAAAACTTATTGCTGAACTTACAGACTTGTTGAACTTACAAACATGTTGACCTTTCAAACTTGTTGAGCTTACAAACTTGTTGGACTTACCAACTTATTGAACTTAAAAACTTATTGAACTCTCAAACTTGTTGAACTTACAAACTTATTGAGCTTACTAACTTATTGAGACTAAAAACTTATTGTTGAACTAGCAAACTTATTGAACTTACTAGCTTATTGTAGTTACAAACTTATTGAACTTACTAGCTCATTGAAGTTACAAACTTATTGAACTTAAAAACTTATTGAACTCACAAACTTGTTGAACTTACAAACTTATTGAGCTTACTAACTTATTGATATCAAAAACTTATTATTGAGCTAGCAAACTTATTGAACTTACTAGCTCAATGAAGTTACAAACTTATTGAACTTAAAAACTTATTGAACTTCCAAACAATGCCCATTTTCAGCAAAATAACCCCCCCTTGACTTGGAACGAATGCGGCTTGCGAAAAATAACGCTACGTCGCGGGAGAGAATAGCGATGAAAACAAAAGAAGGGATAATCTGTGAGGAGGGCAAGCCACTCATCCTTTGGCGAAGAAAATTTCCTCGAAGACGACCAAGGAGTGGGCGGGGATGGAGAAGAAGGAGAAGCAAGGAGGACCTCAGGAGAGATCCCTTCCCCATCCATCAAAAACGAGAACCTTCAAAAAAATTAAGAAATAAGGGTGATGGATGAGAAATTTCGGGGTCGGATATTCCGTTTCGGGCGTGGAAAACACACCACGGAGCGGACCACCGAAGTCATCGTGGGCGGAGGAGGAAATGTATATATTGCGGGAGTTTTGATTCCTCGCCATTTTCGTGATCCCTTATGCCGGGATTAGGAAGTTGGAGGGGGTAGTGGGGACGCAGAAACAAGATAAGATCTCAGGGCGCCCACGAGATGTGACGGGGAAAGCTTTTAGCTCTCGCAAAATGCAGACTTAGGGGTGGGCGGGTGCTCCTGTGCTTTCCATATGAAGGTAAGTATCTGGGAGTTACGATGACTTCTTACCTATCGGGGGGAACACATAAAAGAAATCGCAGTTCTCTGCATGGTTTACGGGTAAGCGGCGTCGAAGTTGTTTTCCAGGATAATGTTTCGTGCGAAAAATCCACATAGAAAAAAATCATTGGTCAAGGCAAATAATTTTTTCCTGCGGATATTTCGCACCAATGTGCATTGCGGGTGACTCCGTAAAGATATCACCGTGGCCAGTTTCGGTATTCTTAACTTAAAAAAATAACGTTTCGTGGCGTATGCTGGCCACCATCTTCAGGATCAGTTCTGAACCCAGAATCACAGACCCGATCTGAAGATGTGGCCACGAAACCTCATCCTGGAAAACTACTTCCACGTAGAAAACCCGGAAACCATACAGAGAACAGCAATCCATCGCTGCGAAAGCCTTAAGTAGAAAAATAATAGAAATATTTGTGGCAGAGCCCTGAATAAGCTAGTATTCGTCAAGCGTATCGTGGAAAGATTTTTGGTTGACAAAGTAAAAGCGAGATGCTAATCCGCACTCATCTGTCCACACCTTGAATATGCAGTGAGTACATGGGAACGGGCGTAGATATCCACATCTACATCTACACAATACCTTGCGAGCCACCTATAGGATGCTTGGCAGGGGGTGATCAATCACCAGCATGCAGCATGCAACTGGACTCCCTCATGCACACCACACGGTACAAAAAAGTCACGCATACTTACAAATTATACTACTATATGCTGTTAGAAATAATAATTGAATTAAGAAACATGCATTAAGTTTTACATAGGCTAGCTGGCTACACCACAAGTCATGCAATCTATTTATGAGTTCTATCGCTGCCGTTATAATCTCTTATCGATCGTGAAAAAAAGACATTCGGAATCTGTCTGTTCTACAATCTCTCTTATTTTATTTATATGATCTGATCTTCCGTAGTATGTTGGCGTCCGTAAGATATGGTTAATTTCATCAGAAAAGACACTGCTTTTGAATGTATCTAAAAGGTTTAATCTATTTTTCAATCTACGGTCCGACAGAGATTCCCATCCGAGTTTATCTAATAGGTCAGTTACACAAACAAGACTATCGTAACGACCTTTTACATACCTGGCAGCTCTTCTTTGCACGTGTTCTAACTCTGTTATTAAGCCTTTTTCATGAGGGTCCCAATTACTGGCAGCGTATTCCAAATGTGGTCTAACGAGGGAAAAGTAGCTAATTTCTCTCACTTTGTCGTCGCACTTTCCTAATATTCTTTTAACAAAACCCATTTTACGATTAGCTTGACCGGTTATTTCTCGAATATGTTTATTCCACGATAGATCATTATTGAGTCTAACTCCGAGATATTTCACGGATTCAACAGTCTCTAATTGGGTACCCCGAATTATACAGCTACGTTGTAAGTTAGTAAGCTACACTACAAGTCATCTAATCTATTTATGTGTTCTAACGCTGTCGTTTTAATCTCTTATTGATCGTGGAAAAAAGACATTCTGTATCTGTCTGTTCTAATATCTATCTCTCTTATCTGATTTATATGATCTAATCCAACGTAATATGTTGGCTTTCGTAAGATATGGCTAACTTAGTTATAAAAGACACTGCTCTTGAATTTATCTAAAAGGTTTAGTATATTTATATCACTGAACTTAATAAAATACAAAGTAAAGTAGGGCGATTAGTCAAATACTGCCGTTTTGCGTACAGAAAGCGTTACGCAAATTATATGGGAATTAAGCTGGGAACCGCTGGTGAAATTTTGGGCTATGCGCTAGGCTAAGACTGCTTTTGGAATTGAGAAAAGATACATTTCATTGCGACACGGAGAACATCATAAGAAAACAAATTAGCAATGTAGGATAAAAAAAGTGAAAAATTCCTCTTATTACTCAAAATTTACTGAATTTTGAGGAATATGATGCCATTCGCCATGTTGCTCACTCGTTGCTTTGAGTCTGAGGATGGAATTTGACCAAAAAATTAATGTTTTGAATTTCCAAAGGAAATGTTCCGATAATGGAATTGGAAGAATTAATGTATTTATCCGGTGATACTCTCTACTAGAGTGATCTTTTCTGCTTATAGTTTACCGTTGCGATGATTTTGCGATTACTAACGATATGGGCACTCCAAAATATATGCCTAAGTACACAAGATCGAGGAGTTCATCTATACGATGCACCAAAATTACGCGAGATATAGCGTAAAAGAGTAAGCGTAGTCATCATTTTTGAAGCTATTGTCACTCACACTGCCATATTAAGCAGGAAAAGTTATTCGCATGTTTCTTAGAAGGGATGGGAAAACTTCTTCAAGATTGGATTCCTTAGCGGCAGAAAAAGTCCATAAGATCTGAGAGAAATGGGATGAATTTTTATATACCTTTGAAAGCATTTTACGCCTAAGGGGAGGATTTGGATCGTAAGCTGGCCAGTCCAGTGGGTATGTCAACGGGGGTGCGGAATCCAAAAAAGCGATCGTAGGGAAAGGTGGTTGAAGTAATTTGCGTGATTGATTCAACTCAGAATTCAGTTATGAAATTGGCAAGAGAAATAAATATGGCTTTATTCCTTTACTTATGAGATGGTTCCCCAAAAAGCAATGAACCACAATTTGTTTTCCAGCCGACAACAATTGTTCGAATGCGGAACTTTTCTTGTGCATTGTCTGAAGTTTCATGGGTGCATACTCAAAATTTATGGCTTTTCCGATAGATAGCTTCGCTGCAGGACCGTTTCAAAATGGCATCTGTAAGTGATGTACGTTACAAGCAGCGTACCGTTATTGAATTTCTCTCTGCAGAGAAAGTAACTGTGGAGAATATTCACAAACGTTTTTGCAAAGTCTAGGGAACGTCTGCTATCAACATAAGGTTAGTCACTGGGCTCAGAGGACGAGGATACCAGAAGGCGGTTCGGCGGTGCTCCAAGGTTTGCAGCGATCAGGGAGACCATCCACGGCTGTCCCATCTGACATGTTGCAGCTAGCTGCTGTTTCCATTGCCACGCCATTGATTCCAAGAGGTGAAAACATTAATTCTGAAGCATATTTTAACACATTAACAAACCTCGAGACTCGCCATTCCAGCCGAGGAGATGTTTTGATTCACGATAACCCTCGGGCCTACACAAATTTGAGTAGTGCTGTACACATGGCAAAACAGGGTGGGACAGTGCTACTCCATCCACCCTACAGCCTTGATTTGGCTCCTTTGAACTTCCTCTTATTTGGGCCATAACAGGGTGCCATTCATGGAAGACATTCTTGGGACGACGAAGGGTCGATTCACTCATTGAAGAAATGGCTCCGTGACAGATTAAGGATTGGTACCAACTTACACTCCCTTGTTTCCCACTTGAGAAAGGCCATGCAACAGGATGGATATCATCATCATCATCATTAGTCAACAATCCTAAGATTGTTGATGAAGACTTTCGCGGGGTGGTGCAGCATGCGTAGCAAGGTTTCCGGGTTGACCTCCGCGTCGATTCATCCTCAAGACGACAGTTTCGCCGGCGTTGCAGCTAGCGTCTTCAGGTACGAAGTATCGGATGCAGGCTTTTGCCCGTCTTATATAGGCCTTGGTTTGGGCTAGGTGCGTTCTGATTGGTCCGTGGGTAAGAGTCCGATACTTCGTACCTGAAGACGCTATCTGCAACGCCGGCGAAACTGTCGTCTTGAAGATGAATCGACGCGGAGGTCAACCCGGAAACCTTGCTACGCAATCCTAAGATTGGTTTGACGCAGCTCTCCATTTCTCTCTCCTATCCGCTAATCTCTTCATAACTACATATTTATTCTCTTTTACATCCTTTATAACCTGTCCGATATAACTCATTCGGGGCCGTCCCTTGCCCTTTTTCCCTTCCACTTGTCCTTCAACGATTGTCTTCATCAGACCATCGTGCCTCAAAATGTGGCCAACTAAGTTATCCCTTCTTCTGCTTAATGTTTTTAGGAGGCTTCTCTTTTCTCCCACTCTCCTTAGCACTTCCTGGTTACTCACACGGTCAATCCATTTTATCTTCATCATTCTTCGGTAGCACCACATTTCGAATGCTTCCACTCTTGACTTCTCTGCTGCTGTCAACGTCCAAGCCTCGCTTCCATAGAGAAACATAGCAGGATGGATATCACGTGGAAAAATAGGGTGTGTAGTGGAAACATCATTTTTCTTGTGAGCAATTCTCATAATATGTGCAATATATAAATGTCGGAGAAGAAAAATCGATGCATTACTATCTGGGTAACCCTCGTATCTCCATCATAGAATTGGGGAGTCAAACTTTTGCATAGTTAAATTTTTGAATGGAACATTGGATGACGGAAATTATAGGCGAAGACGAAAATTTCACGCAGCACAATATAATTTTTAGGGATAATCATGAAAGGAATTGTAGATCGAAAGGTTATGTAAAAGATATATTTAAAATATCATGAAAAAAAGGAATCACGTAAGCCGCGATCGTGACTCCAGAATTCACTCTTTGTACCACTGGTCTAAGATGGGTATTAATATCACTCTTTCTGAGGATACGCTATTTCACTTACAGCACCTCAACGCCTCCATTTGATTTTGGTGGCCATTTTACGAACTCCATAATAAAAGTTTGTTTCTGCATATTACTCAAGATACTGTTCCGATCGTGGTAAAAGTGTATGCAATGTCATTCAGTTCTGAGCTATCCTGAAAATTTCAGAAAATTTGCATGAATATGGACTCATATTTTAACATTATCCTTAATATTTTTATGGCCGTGCAGTGTACATGTGGGGATACTCTTGTTTCCTGGTGATTGGTCACCTCCCGCTTAGAGGTGGCTCGTAGGGTATACCTAGTGTAGATGTAGCATAGGAATAGGGTGTATTTGAGTATCCCTTCAAATTATGAGCAGTCTTCTAACGCGAAGTATAAACCGAGGAAGTAACGGATTATTGGCAACGTCAAATGATACATCAATTATAAAAGAGTTATCAATCCTAAAAACCAATGTATGGAATGGATAAAAAAAGTACGGAGTTTTGTCTTGATATTGAGGTAGGGAATGTCTACGACGGGGAAATGAAGAAGACAGCCATTGCGAAAAATCGATACAATAGAAGGGATTACTCTACCAAACACTTTGTTTGATTTATAATGCAATGGGTGTAATAAAGGCTCTCACCAAATTTTACCATTGAGTGCAGAATAATTCCGCCCCCAGAGCGGTTTGAAGTTTCAACTTGAATTCCGCGCCAAAAAAGTATTTCTCGGGCGACGCCATGTTCATGACGTGTGAACCTCATGATATCTGCATTGCTTGCATAAGGGGTGCATTGTCGTATACATTATTGCGCAACTACAAACCCTCGTGGCACTTCATCACACATTTCCATGTCTCTAATTCTCACCTCACGGGAAGGAAAATGGAAAAGCCCGTAGGAGAGTTGTTTGGAAGGGAATTGGGTGGAATGAAGGGGTGGAAAGAGCTGTGCCTCCTCCCCGGAAGGAAAATTTAATCTCGTTATTAAACGGGAGCGATTTGATAGGTAACTCCGGACGGAGGCCCGAAGGGTAAAAGGAAAAGTTCAGTTTGAAAAAGAGATTGAAGGGGAAAAATCTTCCATCGAGGAAAACAGGATTCTTCCTTCTTCGCTATTATCCCATTCCAAAGAAAAAAATACCACTCCTCTCTCCCCTTCCCAGCCAAACTCCTTCATCTTTTCATTTAGTTTCAATGCACTCCGGTTTGGATCGACGACCTAGAAGCGCAACCCAACCAGCGTCTCCGCTCGTAATTTCGTTTACGGGGTGGTTGCGCACGTTTTTCTGGGGAGGGGGGAGGAATTTATTTAGCAAGTCGCCTCTCGTCGCCGAATCATTAGATTACGGTCCTTTCGGAGTTCGCGATTGATACGATAGAGAGCACCCGTGCATGAATTGTCAGGAAGACCCAAAACCTCGGATTAATTCAACTTTCCCTTTTTTAATACTTACGACGTCGACATTTTCACATGATAAAAGCATGGCATTTAAGTGTCTCTCAAACCTTTTTACATAATTTAGTAATCCTCCAAAATTTGCGGGCTAGTTAGCATAAAAAAACTCGTTTGACTTGCACAAAACTCAGACTAAAAATTTAATTTGATCATTTCGCATGTAGTTCGCCTTCAAATTTGTGAGAATCTAAAATATCTTGCCACTAATTATGTCAAAATTGGTTTCTAAGATTTGTCTGATGGAAGGTAACATTATATGTGACCCAAATCATTAAATTATTTTTGGGCGCTAGCATAAAAAAACTCGTTTAACATGAAAGAAAATAAATTCCCCAAGGCCGTACTCTTTGCTGGGTAAAGGTGAGGGATGGGAGGGTGCAGGGCCGAGAGTGGGGTAACACACGAAAATTAAACTAAAACACTATGAAACAAAGCAATCGCGCAGCTCACTCACTCACTAAGCAGATTTGTTCTAAGGAACAAATTACCGCGTAGGTCTCAATCACAGACACATCCAGGCTTGCGAAGCTTCCGCATACTAAAATAAAATAAAAATACTTTATTCTAAATAGTACGACCCGCGTTTCTGCATCTCATGCTATCATCAGGTTCCGCATACGCCTATGACACTTATTAGTTTATCGTTTTTTACGGAAATACAATTAACCACAGATGAGGAGAAAATAAGTTGCAATGAGCTGAAATTTTCACCTCATTTTTCTTGTTACGCGCATAAAATACTTACACATGAGGGGATGGATGATCAGAGCTCACATCTTACGGGATGGAGATGATCTGAGCTCATATCCATGGCAGTTGGCCCGCGCACCGAAATGGATTGATAAAACTCATTGCTTAAAGTTTCGGATTGGCGGGAGCAATTGGGGGAGTGTCTTTATCCTTGAGTATAGGTTCTCTTTTCCGCATCGAGATGAGCACTAATGCCTTCATCCCTCGCCAATCCATCATTGTTAGCCTCATTTGATGGATGATGAATCGGTGGAAGAAGAAAGGGAAAGAGTAGTGAAGGCATATCTTCGCTATCTTATTCTCGCGAGAGAAAGATGCTTCCTCTGTGGATCCTGTAAATTTCGGCAGGCTCCCCCCTCTCCTAGCAAACATTCCCCAATCCCGAAGTCTTAAGGCCGTTTTACAAGGGGCACGGAATTGCGCAGGTTAGAACAGCATTAATTTCTAATACGGCGTGGAATAGGGTAGTTTCCTTCATCTGAGAAAACGAAAGGCATTGATTGCGATTCGTTACCCACCATTAGTGTATTCATAATAAACAAATTATTTGGTTTTAGAAATCCCAATTTAGACGAATGTTAATGGTCAATTTGCGATGCCACTCCACGTGACGCCACAGGGACCTACATGCCATGCGAGTAGTCAGGAGTTATGCATCGTCTGAGATTACCCATGCATGCATGAGGCACAGAGCCCAGGGAAACATGTCTTAATAATCACCTATTAAAACTGCCTAAGGTCGGAAAGTTTCCTTCAATTGATAGGGTATTAATAATCCTTATTTAAGTCAAGCGCTACCTGCTAGCAGGGTACTCTGCTACCTGCTGGCAGCCTGCATCGTAGCGGCACTTTTAGCCTCGCACTATGGTGGCCTCACACGGCGGCGCCCGGAATCAGAATGACGTCACACGGGCATTTACAAGCATTCGTACTTAGCCGTCGCGTTTTCGCGCACTTGAAAATTTTCACTTTTCATGTAATCGCGAAAATAGATATCATCACTTAAAAATTTAAAAGCGTGAAATACGTACTCTAGGAGCAATAATCTTTCGATTTAGGCATTCAAAAAATAATAGGAAACCATCCGTAAGAAGTGCTTCCGTGGAAACCCACGTAAACTTGTGGACTATCACTAATTATTGTTAGTAAGACCGTTTTACACTGGGCACGTCATCGCGCAGGCTAGCACTGAAGAAATTCGTTGAAATTGCGAGAATGTGAGCTCGGAATTATAGTCTGTATACCGTAGGGCGGCGCACGGGTCCGCCAGCTACCCGAGTCTATTCGCGAGCCACGAGCGCCGGGGGGAGAAAAGGACCGACCATAAAGGCCGTTTTACACGGTACACGGAATTGCGCAGTCTGACGTACGTGTGAAGGCGCAATCAAAATTGCGTCGTGTAAAGCGATTGTGAATTGCTAGAACACATGCGAGAATGCGTGGATGCGAGACGGAAAAATAGCTCCTGTTCTAATTTCGTTCATGCATTCGCGCAATTCCACGCCATTTTAGAAATTAATGCAGCTCTAACCTGCGCAATTCCGTGCCCCGTGTAAAACGGCCTTGAAAAACTCTACGGGACCGACTCAGGTACCTGGCGGGCTCGTGCGCCACCCTACGGTATACAGACTATAGAGCATGAGATATTTTGCTAATGCGTCATCATCGCATTCTCGCTTGTGTTCTAGCAATTTACCTCTTTACACGACACAATTTTGATACACAACGTCAGATTGCGCAATGACGTGCCCCGTGTAAAACGGCCTTCACGGAGTGTTGCGCTTGAAATGTCCTCCACACAAAATTCAAGCAGGGATCGGGCAGTCTCTGATAATTCTCTGCCACTGCCGGGACTTGAACCCGAGCCCAACGGGTGGGAATCCAACACTCCAGCCACCACACCAATTGGAGTCTTATTTCAATCTCAAGAATCTGTGGAAATGAGGACCGAATAACCCAACCGATCCGTTCTCAATTCCAATGTTTTAGAGAGGAGGAGGATGAAGGCGAGGAGAGTCGTGGGTGTTGAAGAAGCGAAGACGATAAGAGGGCGCGAGAATACATTACTCCATTGATTTGCGATGAAATAAACGACTAATGGCCAATTATCGGAGAGACGACGCAGGAAAAGCAAAATTGGCGGGGAAGGATGATACCGAGAGGAAAAACTCTCGTAGGGAGAAAAAGATTTTTTAAAACGTATATCAATGCGTTAACGTTCTTCCATAAAGGGAAATCGTTTGTTCCAATGATAAGTATTATTTTTTTATCGGAGGGAATCGGCTGAGATGACAAAGAAACCCTTCTCCCTCTTTCCTACGCTATGAATCTCCCTTCAGGCATTAGCGTGTGATTCGAAGGTGAAACAATTGAATGGAGAGTCGCGGAGAGATCAGAGGTGAGCAGGAGGAAGAACTAGGGGTACAAGACTCTTATTAATTCCACTGCCTCGTATTGGAAAGGTGGGCGGATTTATTCTTCTGAGCAGAAAAAATTATTTTACTGGAGTTCCTGCAGAACAACACAAGACACAGCAATAGAGCGCAAGTTAAAAAAAGTATGCAGCAGAGGGCATTTTAAAATGTATACATATATGAGCGAGTCCACAATCTTAAAGCGAGGCGTTAAGTCTCAAACGGAGTTTAATTGCAAAATTTTGTTTACGCATATTTCGTGTATTATTGGTATCATAAGGAATTAAAATTATCATTATTATTGTTATTTTACTTTTTAAATTAGAATTAGCGCCGAGAAAATGCGTAACTTTACAGCAGCACTGTCGAAATAATTAATTAAGGCCTAGGAAAGAAGAAAAGGCAATGCTACCAACCAGTTTTTTAAAAACAATATTATTTATACCTTTATTTGCAATAATTATCTTCAGAATAAAATATTAAAAATTTCATGCAAATAAGGAATATAATTCAATGCAACAAAAAAAATTTACGCAATGCAAAAAATTCCTACGAAAGTACACAAAATACCGGTAGGTAGTACTGATATGAAATCTTCCTCTGAGAAATGAGAAAAATCATGACTTCTGAAAAATGAGAAAATATTTCACAGAATTTAAAGTAAATAGTATGAAAAAATACGCCAGCGTGACTTTGGAGGTAAACCACATGATTTTGCCAATTTTATGTATAAAATAAGTAAAAACTAATCATTTCTTGCAAAGGTTGATATTGTAGAATGAGTCGCAGTTTATGTAACCACTTTCGTCCCGTTAACTTGGTGGTACCCCAATCACAGAAAAAAGGAAATATATTTTTTAATAAATAAGCGTTTTTATATTGACAATTTTTAAAAAACTTCATGTAAACAAATATTATTTATCATTCTCCTTCCTTTTCGCGATTCTCAGCGCCGCCATAAATGTTAGGTGGCCATTTTTGGAACAAATCTCCATAGTTAATCTTAAATTTGGAATAAAAATCGATATACAGTTTCAATCATGCGTATATAATCAACCAATAGAAGTGTTATAATTGTATTCTGTCATCTGATTCTCAGTTATCCTGAAAATTTCAGCTTGATAGCTAATAGGAAAGCGGGTTGACTTAAGTGGCAAGATTTGCCCCGGACAAGATGATAAACAACAAAGTGAGTTCATAAAAACGATGCAAAATTCAGGTTTAATTATAATATGAAACAGTACAGAAATCCTGGACATATCGCCTAGTGAGGCTATCAGTAAAATTTTCTCTTTATCATTTTCAATTTTTCTATAATGGGCTTCAATAAGTTTATTTTGCATTACATCAATAATCTATAATCAGTGGCGTAGCGAGGAGGGGTCCAGGGGGCCCGGGCCCGAAAAAAAATAAAAAGAAAACAAATACCCCCCGAAATGTAAAAACTCAGTTACTTTGCTTCATAAAAGAAAACGAAATATTGAAAAATAATGAATTTACAAAAGATTTATTTGACAAATGAAGTTTTTCGATTGATAAAAGCGTTAAAACTAGTTTCAAACCCTCTACTTAGTACTTTGTTTTTTCAAAATTTTCCCCTCCGATTTTGGACCCTCCCCCCCAAATTAAATTCCTATCTATATTCCTGTCTATAATGCATACTATTTGCATTTCCCTACATTGAAAAACTATTCCCAATAAAAATTATAATAATAAAAATAACAACTCCTCATGATATATAACATTAAATATGTGCTAACAAAAATTTAGAATTAGACACCCTTAGAGACTTTAGGCTCGCTTAAGGGTTACCGAATCGCTGATCTACAAATGCATTTTAAAAAGACCTGTGCTACATACATTTTTCTTTATTTTAACTTTACTGCTGTATATTGTGTTGATAAAAAGGAATTATTCCCGAGTGAAAAATTGTTTATTCTAAAATATTATGCTCGAGAGTCAGTGAAAACACAAATTTATTTGCAATTTTCATTTTTCATTCACGCCCAAACTTTTCTTCGTCCACCCTATATACATATATTCTCTCTCGCCTCCACCCCCTCCTGTCTGACCCTGTTTTCCCTCCCTGGGTCTCGTAAAAGACTGAGCGCGTGTGCCATTATGACACGCGAATGAGACGCCTTCCGCCTCAATAGCACGTCAACCCATGGCTTGGTCGCGTGAGACAATTATATATTATCGCTTTCCTCCGAAAATTACTCCGCTTGAAGTCATGGGGCGAATATCGAATTCCAAGAAGGAGGGGAAAAATAACGAGGGAAGGGAATAAAATTTAATAAAAATTGACAAAATTGGAATCACAGGTCAATCAATTTCTTTCGCTCCGATTTTCTTTTGTCATTTTTTTTCCTCCGATCGCGAAGTTTTTCTCCCCCGGAGAGATTCGCCATCCAGTTTGACGGGCGCCATAAATTGCCGAGGGCTTTCTTTTGTTTTTTGTGACCGATGGCGCCACGGACGATTCCAATGATACGGAGTTTCTCCTAATAGAGAATTTAGGCGAGGGTGAAAGGGGTTCAAATTAATTCTTTCGTTCTCTTCGATTTTTTCATGTTTTGTTGAAGTAATTGGTGGTCGAAGTACAAGGGTAAAATGCTTGTATTGTGAGTATATTTCATGTTAAAAGAGTTGGATACGCCTGCGATTATTCGAATGAAGTGACTCACGCGAAGGTGCACGTACAAGAAATGAATGACACAATTATACCTTCAAAAAATTTCGAAAAATAAAATCTCTCCCAGTCACTATTATCTTTAATGAACGCTGTACCTCGGAAAAATTTATGGAATTTTTTTACGGGTACAATTCTTTTCATTGACAATTTGGTGTCATTATTATTCCTCAGGTCGCCCATTACTGCCTGTTACCTGTCGGAGGTCTCTTTACAGTAGATAAAATCTTCTTTTTGACTTACGGAACCGTTCTTTTTCAACTATCCACACACTTTCCTTATCAGCGCCGTATATTATTACACTGCAATGATGTTAAAAATCATTAACGTCCGAAAAGGATGAAGGTATACCCTGAATAATTTTCACTCAGCATATCAGTTTTGCATCTTTTTTCTCTTTGCTGGACCCGAAATACCTCAGATAAATAGTTACAGTATTTCGTGTTTGAAATAAATTCAAAAACCTTAATAGTTTGATAAATGGCATTTTTGATGTACGTATTCATTAATGATTATATCATTTCCCAACCAAAATTATGATCTGATGAGAAATCAACACGGTAACTGAGTATGATCAAATTCCAGAATTCATCATTCCAAAATGAAGACTGTCATTACAATTACTTTTTTATAGTTCGAAAATTCTCGGTTATAAATTTATCTAAAATTATGGACAGTTATTGCTTCAAAATGGTCTGAAAATTGTACGTTTTAATTTCACACTCGACACTAAATATTGTTCGATATTTTATTCTGAGACTGTGTCGAGCCAAGTAAAAATTACACTCGTCAGCCATAAAAAAATATTTTGTTTGAACGTAGAATGGATCTTGAGTGAATTTCGTTGAAATAAAATGACGATAATGGTTATATGAACCAATGATATTTTCTTTAATCTGATAGTACTACAAAAACGGATCATTTTTGAAGTGAAAATTTTTGGAATTGACATTAGTATTGATAAACCTAATCTTTTTACATCAACCCTTTAGCCCAGATCTAACTTCTTTACCATTATCAGAATTAGCTTTTAAACGAAAAAAAAATATATATATATATATTTTTCCTCTTTCGGTGTAAGCTGACACGTTCGTAAGACAGCTCACCATTTATATAGCTCCTGAAGGCTCGCACTAGCTATCTGATTCTTTAACTCTATAAATAGCCTTAATATTCATGTATTATTACAGGAGATGTCCTTCTTGGATGTAGTCAGCATCGAAACACCGATATTTTGAAATTTTAAGCGTATTTTTCATCGACTATCCACTATAAAAATTACCATAGATTACAAGCATTTGCAAGCGTTTATGACGGGCAGAATCATTATTGATTCTGTTCTCTGCAGATAGTGAATAAAGAAAAGGCATTTGAAGCAGAGACAAATTCTGTGAAATTTCTCACTATTTTGCTTTTGCACCAAATTTTAAAAACATTTCAGAAAAATTTAATGGGAGATATAATTTGACGTGATTGAATAATAACAAATATTTCCTTCAATCGTCGCTTAAGGTAGTAGAGGAAATTTAGTGCCGGATATGCCTAGATTATTACGTCTGCTGAATGGTCATGGCGAAATAAAATTTCTCCCTCACATATCATGACCTAAGTGGCTGCCAGCTCAAGAGATGTTCGTTGGGTGAAAAAACGAGGAATTTCAAGAAGTATCGGTGGGATATCCATGAGATAATACAGCTCTCCTTCCTCGACAAAACATAAGGGAATTTTGCTTTTGTTAATTGAATTTAAGTTAAGTTAACCAGAAATATACATGTTGCTCCATTTTGTTTTGAACCATAAATATTGTTCGAGGGGTTCAAACCAAGGGGGATAGTTAAAGAAAAAAACAAGGTAGTAAGTAGAGGATTTGGGACTAACACATTTCTTAATTTAAAAAAATTTCATTTTTCAAATAAATCTGTTTTAAATTCATGTTTTTTCGAGATTTTGTGTTCTAATGTGATGCAAAGCAAGTGTTCTTTTATATATCGGGGTGGGAGGTCCGGATTCCACGGAAACCCCCCTCGCTACGCCACTGGTTAACCAGAAGAACTCGTACTTACATGCACGGTTAATCTAGGATTACATGTAGTGGGAGCTTTGTTAAACATAATTCTGCAAAAATTATTTGTGCAACAAGCAACTATTCGTAGTTATTTCGAAAGACAAACAGACAATTTTACTTCACCTTCATCTATTTTTTGTAGTTTATTCAGTTATCATCATCATTGGCCAACAATCTAAGATTGGTTTGGCGCAGCTCTCCACTCAATTGTTCTATTAGCTAATCTTTTAACACCTACGCATTTCTTCTCTTTCATATCCTTATTTTACTATTTCATATATTTTACTTGAGGTCTTCAGTTTTCCGCTTTTGCCATCCCCTTGTCCCTCGACGATTGTCTCATCAAGCCATCATGTCTCAAGATATGGCATATAAGGTTGTTCCATTTTCTTACCAAGTTTTTCATGAGGATTGTCCTCTCTCTTACTCTTCTTAGGACTTCATCGTGACTAACACGGTCGATGCATTTGTTCCTCATCATTCATCTGCAGCACCACATTTCGAAATCATCGAGCTTTGCTTTCTCCGCTTCTCTCATTGTTCATGCCTCACTTCCGTAAAGAAAGAAGCACATTCCTAATGTAAGTTCTCAAAAAACGCTTCCTTACATCTATGTTTAACCCTTAAACATCCATCATGGGTCTTACAGACCTCAACGATTTAATAATCGTCAATATTTTGGCGCCTTAGTTTTGTATTGACTTGCTCGTGCTTGTACTTTTTTCCTCTCGCCCCTCAGTGTCGCGCAACCGCTCACCGGGATCGGACGTGCGCGTGTTTGTCACAGGTTAGTTAAAAAAACTACTGCCTCGGGTCTGTGAGACTTATGTTATCACCATATCTCACTTCCGTAGAGAAGTATACTTCAGGACTTCCTCATTAGATACTCGGTCAATCCACTTGATCTTCATAATTCATCTGTTGCACCACATTTCGAAGGCCTCTACCCTTTATTTATCTGCAGCTGTCATTGTCCATGCCTCACTTCCGTTGATAATCATACTCCTAGGGGGTGTTTCAGAGTCTCCCTTTCCGAGCGGATCGAGAGACTTGACGCGGATTCTACGTCACTTACTATCGGCCAGGCAATCCGTGCGTTTCAGACTGGCTTCCTATCGACTCAAGGCCGGCTTTCCGCTCGGATAGAAGTCGAGTGGGCTAGAGGTGACGGAAGCTCATTCCGGTTGCGAATGGTGATATGTTATAATGCTGTTTTTTATTAAGTACTTGGCTCTAATAAAATAATACCACTTTATTTCATGAGTGCTGATATATGTGGATATTCTGATAGAGTAATATAGGTGTAAGTGACTTTCATTCTCGTGTAAATTAGACAATAAATGCGCAGACTGTATCACTGTCGGTGCAAGTTCGTTTCCATTGTTATTTGGACGAGTAATTTGGCAAAAAGAACATGAAACAAGTTGGAATGCATGGCGCAATGTCTTACAAATATGCAGGTAGCATAATGCATTGGAAACGTGTCCGTGGGTTTGAAAGTATAACAATTTGTCTAGTTTGATATGAAATTGAGCGTGACTTGGCATCGTAGTTACATCGAAATTAGGCGAGGTAATGTGTCTAATACAGTTGATTCCATAGAGTACATCCTAAATATTCGTTTTAATATGAGATATTAGTTCAAGCATATCGGGAATAGCCACGGTAACAACTATACGGAAGCACTCTCACACCATCTTGTCATGTATAGTCCACGAATTTCGACGCTCCTCACATGTGCGCGGGTGGCGCAGAGGGTTAAGGTAGTTGGCAGTGAGGCAAAGGTTAAGGGTTCCGCAGCGTTATTAGCTAAGCAGCTTAAATTAAAGCAGCTTAAAAAAATTAACGCAGCTTACGCAGCGTTTATTTTTTTTTTTCTCTGTTGAATTATCGCACACTGAAATATAATTTAGAGGATGTATTTAAAGGAGCAACAATAGGAACTGTTTGTCATTTTCGTACCAAATAAAATGGTGTTATAAAAATAACCAGGTACGTGCAAAACAGATACCAAACTAACCACATTATTTTGCGTCATTTTAACGTCCATAACTCGAGCATTATAATATTGAACACTATTCAACCTAATTTAATCGCTGTATTTCCTTCCAGCGTACTTCCACTTTCACGGAAAATTTGTAAGACGTTTACGGCATATCATGAAGGCCATAACATAATTTATGATGTTCAATATTCATATTTAATTGAGATACTGAGTGAAAGTATGACAATTTGGTTAAACAATTGAGTAAGTAAACTATATGTTGCTGGAAAAATAATGGATTTCGCGACTACCTGTAGTTTAGTTCTTACGATACACGAACTTAACAATCAAATATATTCTCACGAGAATGAAAGAACAAACTCGTTCAAAATTTACCTTCATTCCCGTAATTTGCTCAAAACGACAGGGCATTACATAAAAAAACTACTGAAGGACAATTCTAAAATAATTTTACCCCGCAACAACGTCAATTATGTGACAATGTATCAATTAGCACTTATTTATGCCCGCACCTTTCGCCTCCCTTGTGAAGTATCAAATCTTGCGGGAGGTTATTTTCGCTGCTCACTTGTCTCTTGAAAATTGTGACGTTTTCTCGTTTCCCGTTTAGGATGACTGTTGACGTCATACCAAAAGCGGAACGCTTTCCGATAGTATGTGTGAAACGCACGGAAGACGAGCGTAGGATAGGTTCCCGATCGACTCGGAATGAATCCGTTTCCGACGCCGCCAATCCTATGACACTCTGAAACACCCCCCTAGTGGAGTTTTGACAAATAGCTTCCTAACTTCCATTTTTAAATTTCCCGCAGTAAGAAGATCTTTCCTTTGGTGGAAAGCCCTTTTCTTTGTTATATTCAATACCATAAGAAAAGGTGCACGCATTACAATGATATTAAATTATTATCTCTCTTCAACATTTATTCTTTTATAACTGATAACTTCAGGCTTGACTTTGTGAAACCTCTCCATATTGGCAATAAAGGAATAAAACTTTGTAAGGTTTACTATTATATTAATATGAGCACGACCTGAGTTTCGTAACGTAGTTACATCTTCAGGTGACTCATCTTACATGCATCTTATATTTATACATACATATTGAATACGACAGTAAGGACATCTATCGGAAGGGAGTGGATTGGTTGAGTGGGCAGGGGTGTGGGTTAAGGAGGGAATGGAGGGGGTTAATATCATTATTATATTATTATAATTCATCATCGTTGTGTGAAAATAGCTTTTTGTTGTTGTCGCACCTTTTCCTTCAATTTTGACCAAATTTTACGGCAAACGGTTTAAGACCTTTCTGAAGAGTCAATAGTGTTTTCTTTTGCATATTTTAACGGCCATCCGCACGACATCAGATATGGTCGCATGGAGCCAAAATCATTCCACATAAAGAGCCCTATACGTGAGAAATATCATTCTGGTTTAGGTAATTATTATTCGTACGCTTTTTTTTTTTAATCTCACAACCGATTAAGCTTCGATTTTTTTCACGCCAGAGGTGTCCTTAACGACCCGTGTTCAAAGGCAATCTACGCGACAGCCGAAGGACTTAATGCCGTACACTTAACCCCTATCAAGGTTTGGGGAAAATCCACAATTTGCGGACGGACGGATTTTTTTTATGAGAACGCCTTCAATCGTCAATCGTTTTCCCCCTCCCCTGTCTCTCGTTCCGGTCAAGTGGACGAGAATGATGTATCGATGGAATTATCATTATGGCCACTACTGGCAGAGGTGACCGAGTTTCTGACTTTCCGCCCGTAAAAGTACTTACTCCTTCTCAGGGGCGGTCTAGAATGAATGAGGGCCCTCGAATTGGCCCTTTCCCGGAATTTTAAGGGAATTTCATCCCCGGAAATGGATTTTGACGCTATTCTGGCTCTTAAAAACTCGGTGAAAGTTAATAAAAACTGCAAATGCGATACAAAATGATCCAACGTAGAAATAAACTATTTTTGGATGAATTTTGTTGCATTGAAATTGATTGCTTCGTTTACACGATAGATCTCCTCAAACTTGGATGTCTTGCTTTTTTTACAGTGTAGCCTCCAGTACGCAGTTCTTATGGCTTATTTACGCGGTACATTATTCCATACGACTTAATGTCTAAATGTATGAACCCGTGAATGAACACGAAAATGCACCATGCAAGATTAACTTCGTAGGAATAGAAAAAATAAAAACTTGGCTATTTCATATGGTAATTTAATGTGATCGACCATGGTTTCATTACAGCGTAACATTGACAAGGTGAGGAGGGGAACGTGCATGGGTCGTCGATCGCTCTAAAAACTATTTCGAATAAGTAAAATGGATACATTAGCTCGCAGAAATACCTTAAGTTTCTCCATTCATCATCAAAAGAAATAAAAAAATTAACTTCAAAATCGAGAAAAATTTCTCTGAGCCGACCACTGCGCGAAGACACACGAGCGTTGCCGAGGCGTGACGTCATAGGTGCATAAACAACCGTAGGGAGTTGGGAAATACGCTGAGAGTATTTAGTAAAATTTGTTTTAGGGAATATTCAGCCGCTCATCGTCACTTTATTTTGTTCTGTTATTCTTGGGCAAGTTTTCCTATTGCTATTGTGCCACGATTATTACTTGGGATATTAATAATACGACATCGGGATGATGAAGTACAAGAGTTTCACTTCGTATGTTTTAGTTATCAGGAAAATGGATGCTAACGTTGCCGCTCGTTCGAATAGTACACCTGAAATTCATCTACATCTACATCATACCCCGCAAGCCGCCTAAAAGGTGTGTGGGAGGGGGTGTTAGGACACCAGCCTTTTTTTTAGGACACAAAAAATTGATGTCACGACCCTCATGGAATTTGTTATGTCAGATTATAGCTGTACGTCGGCGGCAAATCGAGATGTAGAAGAAACGAGCTGTGCTGTTGAATTTGGCAACGCCGTATTAGCGGAGAAGGTAGTCCTATCCGTCCTACAGTACGAATTCACAGCAAAACAGTCGCGAGCGCAGTGAGATCGCGAATCGGTTCCGCTGCCAACACACACACACACATAAGCTACAATCTATTTCAATAATATAGGTAAATCCATAAACAATATACAAGCATATACCATAAAAAATAGGGGGAAACAGGCAAATACAATTATCAAAAACTGGAAGTCACTACCATTCTTATATTCATTACGAACAACTTACAATAACAGAGCTCGTTATGACGAAAACAACAATTTATTCACTGATCTGAAGCCTTAAATTAGCCCACGCAAGTGACACAGGTGACTTTTCTCACTACTATTCGTTGAAATAATAGAATAACAAACTTCACACACAGTTTTGATCTTGATAGCTTGATCGTGAAATGTCATATCTACGGTGAACAACGTAAGTGAACACGCCTCTGACAATTTTTACACTACTGTTAGAAATTTATCGATAGCATAATAGCACTTCTTAAAATACAATCACGATGGAACACTGATAACTCTTGGCCGATATTTTTCAACCTTGCCAAACTTTGTGCATTACAACTACTGGCACTGTGATTATTAGCAGTAGCTTAACGGGAGATATCGCGTTGAAAATAACACTATTTTGGCACAAAAATTGTTCCTAGATGTATCCAATCAGCGAGCAAAAGTTGCATTGACTGGAATTCACCTCCTAATACAAGCACAGGCAGTCCTAAACGACACATTTTGCTGTACCTACGAATAAATGGATGAAGTTATTGTATATAAATGCATAGCGGACATTAGTAAACATAAAAATTGTCCTAATTACATAATTAAATGAATGATATGCCGTCGATAACATCAACTTACAATTAAGGTACCCCCCTTCCAACGGCTGTGGTTCAGACTCCTACAACGATGTTATTTAGGTATTATAAAATTTTTATTATTAAAATTTTTAACTGCTGCAGTTTTATATTTTATGCCATTACTCAGATATAAATATTATAAATAAAACAAAATATGAGGGCTTCCGAGCCTCTGTCGTCGGATATTTTGCATTAAATAGAAAATAATCAATATGTCTCACAAACGAAGCTCTCACCGCTGCTGGCAACTATTACTAACAATCACAACAATTGTGATGTTTAGACACTTATGACGTCATCGAGGCTTCGTCGGCAGTGGCTTGGGGGTGAGGGAGTTTTTGGCGCGCTTTAAAATTCGTTATTTTTATCATTGAATATCTCGCGAAGGAAAACTCAGATTTACATGCGGTTTTCTTTGTTGAATTCAGAAAATAATTTTCTGTCCACCTGTGACATAAAAAACATGCAAGTTCCCCATTGACCAGTACATATAGCATTAACCACATCTACCAGCTTTGGTGATTGGGACCAGCAATTGGGTAGACAACCAGTGATAATGATCACTATCCTGGTATAACAGTTTATTCTTAGTCTTTGAAACCTTAGATATGATGCACGATAAATAAAACACTGATCGGTGCTCACTTAGTTTCCCAGACGCTTAAGTAAGTAATTATTCTTCATAAGTCCTAATGAAGATATTACATCGAAACATTTAGGAATAATGCGGTGCTATTTCTCACAAAAAATAACTTTTAATTCGGGTTCAGTTTTACTACATCGTAGTCATGGTATATATGCAAAGCTATTTTTGTGGAAAATGCTCATTGTTCATCCAATATGGAAAATCCATCTCGCTTCTCTAGAATCGTCGGATTTTAGAGTGTGGGATGGTACCGGGGCGGCGCGATCGACTGCTATGGTAATTTGTTCCATGAGTAAAGGTTTGGTAGGGGAAGGTGAAGAGAAACCCGGCGTCGGCAGTAGCCTGCTGCTGAGGAAATGTGCCAATGTGATCAAGGCTTAACGTCTCAGACCGTTTAACATGGGGCACGTCTTTGCGTAGGTTAGCACTGCATTCATTTCTCAATCTGGCGCGCAATGATTATTGCGCAGACGAATGCGTGACCGCTTTAAACGGTAATCGCATTCAGGCTTTCATTCACGAAATTTCGTCGTCTGTTGAGTGCGCGCGTAGCGAGATAATTGTTAAAACAAAGAACAAACGTAATTCAGTGCGCAACGTTGTTGACATCATAGAATTGTTAAAGCACTTATGTAATTGAACTATACTACTTATATATTTTTTATTTATTTTTTATTTATCACATCCCCCGTAAACAGCATATAACGGCCTTTTGCAACGAGGGTTTCCAATATTAACAAAGTACAACACAAACATCCATGCCCTGGATAGGGATCACCTACCCAGGCGGAATTCGAACCCAAGACCTACGGTTTGGCTGGCGAGGACTTTACCCCACCGCCACCGAGGGAGGCAAATGTATGACTACTAACTAACTATGCTATTATACTATACCACTATTGAATTATACTATTGACTCATCAAACCGGTATGGCAGAATAAGAAAATTTATGAATCACAAACCTTATTATAGTGCAATGCTTACTGTAACACATATATCAATGCGCGAAAAACTTAATTCTAGAGATATTTTCTTGCGTTTACTTATCTACCACTGGGGGTGTTCAACAAATTTAACAATTTGACGCACACGAACAACCCTGCCTGGGATAGGAGAAACTTATCCAGGCGGGACTCGAACCCGCGACCTCTGAATTGGCAGGCGAGAACTCTACCCCACCGCCACCGCGGCCGGCTTAAGATAAACGTCGCAAAGGATGCTTGGGACGCAACCTAAAGTAGCACTACGGGGTCCGGGAGCATGAGATGCACCAACGTACTAACTCAGGTCGCCACCCTTACCACCGTGTTGGAAACGAATAGCAGATAGACCAACGGCACTGCATCTGTAGAGAATGTCCAATTCCATCCCACAGAGCGTTGATTTCTGTAGCCTTATCAGTCGCATTTTAATCGGCTTTCAAAAATGTCCTCAGCGCGGTAATGTGTGCATTGCGATATTTTTTTCCAATATTTTGCAAAATAATGTTTGTAATTGCGAGGAATAGCATTGAAAAGAAAACAATTTGATAAATAACATCATCGTGTATGTAAATACCGGTTGATAACTCTAATTATACCTTATTTCGCCGTGAAACTCGGATCAATTTGTCCCTAAGCGGCGCGAGTGGTGACGTTTTAAACATTTAAATTTGCGGTGGTTGACAACACATTTAGAGGCCGAATATAGGATCATCTATTGTAATATTCGAGCCCATGGGCATCCCATGAACTGCACAAGGGAAGGCCCGAAGACAGCGCAAGTGCTCATTCATTTCTCTGAAATAGAAGGACCCAATTCTAACCCATAGAAGGCTGACTTCCGTTGCCTTTTCGGTCGCATTTTAACGGGTTTTCAAAAATGTCCGCGACGCGGTGATGAGTTCATTGAGATCCAATTTTTTCCAATACTTTCCAGTCTAATGTTTGTCATTGTGAGGAATAGCATTGAAAAGTTATGCATTTGATAAATAACATCATCATGTATGTAAATATAGTTTGAAAACCCTAATTATGCCTTATTTCGCCGTGAAACTCTGATCAATTTGTCCGTCAGCAACGCAGTCAGTGGCGACTTTTGCAAACCCATTTTCATGCGCGCTGGTTGACAACACATTTAGAGGCCGACTTGAGGATCCTCTTTTGTAATATTCGTGGGGCAGACAAACGGACATCCTTCTTTATATATGAAAATACGTAGATTTCTCCGTGAAATTTAGATCGCTCTACCCGACAGCGACGCGATTGGGGACTTTATGAATTCATTTAAATGCGTGGTAAGCGACAATACATCTACTACTACAAAAAATTGAGTACATGAAATAATATGGTGCCAAAATATTTTAAAGTAAATGATTCAACGTAGAAATAAATTTTCTATCGTTTGCATTTTGTTGCATTGAAATTGATTGCTTCGTTTAGACGATAGAGATCCTCTATCAAATTCTAAATACAAAAACACCCCCTTACCTATCTCGCGAATTCAGGAGTTTTGACACTGTCCAGATGACAAACACAAGAGGGAATCACAGTCTTGTTATGCCTCATCACCGAACTGTCGTTTACATCAAATCATTTACCGTTACCGCATGTAAGGAATGGAATAATCTTAACCTTTCAACTAGGAACTCATAATCATTGGCATCTTTTAAGAGGAGGCTACACAAAGCATTTTTCACTTTACAACTAGGTGGTAAATATACATGACACTGAGTAGCGCCTACGACAAAGTGATATGTATCACTGAATACTTGTATGTGTTACATTTTATATCTTAATTGCATGTGTAATATTTGTGTATACTTTGTACCTCATTGACTACGTCGCATTTTACAAATAACACGACTTTAGCTTTCACTCCGTAGGTTTTCGCAGGTTTTTCACGCCCCCCTTCTTGTGTGGGCGTTTTCCTGCAGTGGGTTTTTTCGCTGAAGGATACTACACCCTTATCCTCATGTTTTTTCCACAAACAGAAATCTTTTTTCCACAAAATTTTCACATACAGTTGTTCATATTTTTTACATTTCGCAAATATTGTATGTTGTATACCCTTTGTATTGTAAACGTTGGTGTATTATTTTTTAAATATGTTTGCATTGACGCTATCGAGGGGTTAGGTGGAAGAGGGGACTTCTTAGTCTCAAACTCGCCCGAATAAAGACACTTTATTATTAATATCATCCTCAAATTCAGGTGTCTCGCTTTTTTTTTACAGCCATTAGAGGTGTATTGGAGAATCTTATATTGCAATATACGTGGCCACATTAGTTTTATTTTTTTCTCCACCTAAACCGAGAATGAAGACGCCGACGAATGCGGAGGACGCTGGCAGTCTGGATGGAGGGCTGAATTTTTTTCCCCTCCCCTCGTCGAAAAGAATGAGTAGATAGAGGCCGCACACTAACTATCGCCCTCACAGATGCTCGCTCACATTTGAATTCCCTCCCACTCTACGCGGCGTCTCCAAGGATATATCCACCACCCTCCTCCCGAAAACCACCCCTCAACCCACCCACCGTCATCCCCAATTAAAAAATGGGCCGAAGAGGGTGGAGAGGGGTGGGTTGAGGCGTGGGGGCAAGGGGATGGGGTCACCACGGTCTCGCCCCCGGGCGATGGGGTGGGGGCGGTCGGGGGAGAGATTTAAAACTCAGGGGGTTGGTTTGGGGTGGCAGACTTTTTGAAAAGAGTGCGCGAGGGTCTAGGAAAAAAAGCGCGGAGGGTTGGTATTGATTTTGTCGGTGTCTATAGGAAAAAAGGGGTGGACTCCCTTTCTCCCGGTTAGGAGGGTGGTTTCTCACGTGAAAGAAGGTTGTAGTCTATCATGGGGGTGGTGGTGGGCCGCCGTAGGCACAACCAGAAGCCGGCTTGCGGCTGGCGGGACGCACGCACTAGAGAAAATATCGGCTCTCTTTTTACCAGCACTGGCGACAAGGGTGGTTTTATTTCCGGCCGTCATCGAAGCATTTTTTTCTTGAAGACGCATCCATCGGGGGATCGAAAATCGAATTTAATTTCTAATATTTGACAAACAGTCTCGGTTTAATTAACTCTGGGTATATTTTTCCAGAAATTTGCTAATCAAAGCTAATTTTCTTGCCATCATTATAGATATCATTTTAAAATCCGGCGTAAAATATGTATAGACAACGGTGCGATTTCATTCTAGGACTTTTGCTTATTTCTCTACTTACTTAACCATTGACAGGTTTTCCTATCCCTGTCATCCTAAACATGGAAGAACCTTCCCAAACTAATCGAAGACTCTTCATCTCTACACAATTTCAGAAAAAAATTATAGTTATACCTAAATAGCCCGACTAATTGACCTTTTCATCGCTGTATATTCATTTATGCATGTTCTCAATGCGTTGTATATTTTCATTTGTTCACGATTTTTAATTTATTTTAATCCTTAAAAATTAAACTGTCATTAATATGGTAAGTTAGTTTCAAAGATGAGACAGGATCTAACGAGCAAATGCTCTTAATTTTATGCTTAAATGGAATATATTTGGTAATCTCTTTTTTGTATATTGTCATTTGTCACCGATTTCAATCCAATACCGTGCTAAGACATTAAACAGATTGCTGAGGTGTAAAGTATTATTAAACAATGTTCAAATCGGATGTAACTGGCTGTGAAAATAAATTATATTATTATTATTATTATCCTCTCGTAGAAGACTTGATATAGATCCTGACTTTGTCCTTCTCTCTTCCAAATCTTCCGTTAAAATCAGGTGTTAGGTGACGCTGGGTTTCCTTCTGCCCAGCTTTTCCTACAGAGAGTGAGTGATTTAAGTTAACTTGTGGCCATCTCTTCTAAAAAACCATTCTGCAACTCAATTCGATTAGCCTTTAACTAAACAAATTTCTAAATACGGTCAAAATATTTTTTCTCTATAAAATATATCCAAAAACGCTCCGTAAAACTACATTTTAATAAATTTTTCTGCTATTTTTTAATTTTAAGGAAAATTTTTAATATGTATCTCATATGATACATTATGGATTTAAAGAACTTTTGTATTAAATGGATATGTGTCAGAGATTTGGCGATTTTCCACAAATTGTTTTCATTTCATATATTACTCATTGGAAACTTCTCATTGGCGCCCGTACCTTTACTAATAACATAAGCAGATATCACTCGGGTAAATGCCAATACTCGACTCTCACGCGGGGAGCTGACTTACTTTAACATATAAACGTAATAATAACCTTTGGTACATACTGACTGCTTCGAGAACCACATAGTACGATGTACTCGTACTCTTATAACAATGGGGGTTTTTATATCTGATACACCATGCCTTAGGGAGGTATAATTGCACCCTTCAGAAAAAAACCGGCAATGAGTGTAGTGTATTTTTATACATTTATGATACAAAATGCAGTGAAGGTTTAAATAATAATCACTATTTTAAAATTAAATATAAATTACTCCCTGTAATTGTGAAATTTACGATATTCCGTGGATTCATCGTTACCTTTGCTGCCTTCCTCACCACAATACTTCCAAAAACGTTCTAAAATATATCTTACGTGTCTCCGATATCGGTTTCAGAAGGCCAAAGCCGCTTAATCTCTTTTCTTGAATTCTCAGAACTTTCTCGGATTCTTCGACTATCTATCTTGAATTGGATGTCTATTGAATCATGCTTATTTACTTTTTCTCGCTACTTTAACTTGATTTTCTACGTTTTTATACCGCTCGTCGTTGGGATATTGCCTGGAGCAAAACTAATCGCTTATTTTCTTTCAATGTCAAGTAATCATTTCACTCCACAAAAAGTCACTGTAAATCGGTAAATATGGAAATAGCATCAAGATTCCATGGGAATCCCGTATGTAATCGGATAAGTCTCCCATCTTCAAGGCCGTGTTACTCTTTGAAAGTCCAATTACATTTAATAAATTAAATTACTTATGAAAATTTTCACTGATTAATATCAATACAATTCCTATTAAAGCCGCTGAACATTTTGTCACTCATCAGAACAATAAAATGGCAAATTTTTACATAAATTTTGTTTTTCTGAATAACCTTGTGTTTGAAATATTTTCACTGATCTTTTGAAATAATTTTCGTCATGTACGTTTTACCATAGAGTAAGTATATAATAAGTAAGTGTGATATACTTAC
The DNA here is from genome assembly GCF_921293095.1 of Ischnura elegans. Lineage (NCBI taxonomy): Eukaryota > Metazoa > Arthropoda > Insecta > Odonata > Coenagrionidae > Ischnura > Ischnura elegans. The sequence goes on from NC_060252.1 coordinate 68,660,587, forward strand.
TCTATGGTTTTACCAACCCGTATTTAAACATAATCGTGAGGAATTGTGCAATTGGACTTTCACCTGGAGAAATTAAAATCGTTTATCATATTATAATTATTTACATCTTAACATTAGGACCAAAAGACGATGCATACAACCTAATGAATTAAACCCCGGATACATAACTATGAATCAGGGCATTAAAAAGCACATTTTCGAATAAATCGCATTCATTACCAGTGGAATTATCTGCTTTGAGATATTTTCTGGAAATTTTAATGAAATAGGTTACTGAATGTGAACAAATAAAATAAGAATTTTATATAATATCGTTTAAAATTTTCCGATTTTTATTTAACACAATCGTAATAATGTAGAAATGAATTCAATGCATGGTGATCATTAAATCGTATAACTTTTTTGATGCGACCTTCATCAGTTCCCAGCAGCAAAATCATCACAGCTGGAACAACTCCTTATGAAGCGATCGGAACTCCCTCAAAGACCTACCTCAGTCACGCTTCTCCCCTTCTCCTCATGTAAGTGTCGATAGTTCTTCACTGAGCCGTCGGCAGTGCTATATCCTACTCTTGTGGAGAGGATCGTAAAGTTTCATTAATGTTCCCCTCGTGTGCTTCCCTTATGGCGGCGCCGAACCCTTGATGCGTTGGCACACGACTAGAGCGACATTCGGGGCCCGAAAAAAAGGCGAATTTATCACCTCTTTCCACTCCTGGAACGAAAAAAAACACAACAGCCATCCTCCCCTGTCTTACGACGATAAAAAAGCGACTGCGTAATGGGTGAAAAGTATGGAACAGCCTCACATGTCGACAACGCTAATGAACCAGGATGAGTCTTCCGATTTCTTTATCACCGAGTAACTTTTTTATGGATGCAAATAGGAGTTTGAAGCCACTCCGTACATTAACCCATCACCCGCTCAGGAGTAATTACAAGACTTTTTATTCCCAGTTGGAGAGTGAAGTTGTGTATTGCAGTGCAATGGACCAAGAGAGAACCAACCCAGCGAGATTGCAGTGTAGATAATGCATTCTTATTCACTGGAAATGATATAATTTCATTATATCATTTTTCCTTTCTTTCTGAAAAAGTGCCCTTTCTCAAAAGTTTTCTTGACAAAACTTATAATAATTTTTTTGACACCTCCAAATCCTAGCCATTGAATCTTCCAAATTTTAAAAGTTATGTAATTATTACTGTTCCAAAATAAGCTTTGAGAAATGATATCTTCCAAGGTTGTGAATCCTTTATTTGCAATCTAAATTCTTACATAATATTATTCGAGTGAATACTTATTCATCTCAGCAGCGATACCTTCACGCCATTTCGTGAACGATGGTTTAAATGCTAATTAGTGTGGAATTATATGAATTTCAATGTGATTGGAAGTTTGTTTCCTTCAATTGATTTGATATATTTAATTTTATTTAATGCCGTCAATACTAATCATTTCTCTTAATTTATCCCCTTCATTTTTATCTAATACAGTGAAATTTCATATTACGTCATAGTGGCTCTTTTTACTGTTTATAATACCAATGTATTAATGTATGATTATCATTAATTAAATTCTACTAACTAAATATTAGCGCCCTTTCATGTACAAATATCTGTTTCTGGTTGCTTCAAAATACAGAGTCATTGAAACCTTTCCTTGCAATACTTTAAAAGTTACCTTATATTGTACTCACATGATTCGCCTTCCCCTTAATTAATGATCTAAATAGGATATTAAATATTTTTTAAAGCGGGTTCATCCCATATCCGTAGGCAGATAATTACATTGTTCAATACTCGAATCTGGGGAATCTAATCCAAAATTATCACTTACAGGGTGGCGTTCATGAAATAAAAGGCACTCTTTTCTCACCAGAGTTTCCCAACACCACGAAAACTTATTAAATTTTTAACTGATCAATATTTATACAATTTCTTTTAAAGTCGCAGAGCAGTTTTGCACAAATCGGCACAATAGCACGGCAAATTTTTACATATTGTTTATTTTGTTTTTCTGAATAACTATATTTTTTAATTATTTTCACTGACCTTATGAAATAATGCTCGTCATTATCGCTTTACCAACCCGTACTTAAACATAATCGTGAGGAAGGTTTCTAGCGTAAGAAAAAATAAAATAATTACTCGACACACGTCTATGTAAAATTAAGACCAGCATAGAATATGGTTCTTTTTCGGTAAGCTGTATCTGCTAAATGCAGCTGACTAAAACAATGTCTGTTTTTCGCACTTGAAATTGTAAACGAAAGACTATTTCAGTGTGTATACACATTCCCTGTCCCCTTGAAAGATGTTAGCAACACGCTTGGTTGGGTGCCACTACTCTTTGATTTGTGGAGAGGTCCTTAAAAGTTACACGACTTCATTGAGTTTGGGAAACCCTAGACCAACGAATATCCGATTAATTTCGACCGTCGGAATTTCTAGCAGAGAGTTGACATTGGCTTCTTTGGTTATAAATAGACGAAGAGGCATTTCTCGTGCATGCAGATATGAGGAGAGGAAAAAAGTGGCTATTTCTAGGATTCATAGATTTTTAACGAAGTCTCATTCAATTTCAATTTATCGAATTTGTCGTTCAACAGTAAAAATATACCCTCATCCTCGAATCACTGACAGAATTAAGCTTAAAAAAAGTTCAGAATTGCACGCCCACAAAGCACAATGCAGAAAGACATGAATTTTGCAACGTTCCGGTTATTTGTACGATGGAAAAATATCAAATCACGTGATTACAATAGAAGTTTATTATTAACGATTTACCTCTTAAGAAGCCATCTGAAGATGTCGCTGGCCAGAAAATACATTTCTATTAATGTATGTACTCTTCCTTAACATTCAAGCTGTTATATCTTTTTCAACTATGGAAAAAAACATTTACGCACCATTCATTAGTATAATAATTGAATGGTTTTATTAAATTATGAAGTCATACATTGAGGTGCGTATGAAAATTCTAAATAATAATGGAAACCAATAATAACATTGGAACCTACGACAAGAAGTGATTGCGTGTTATATTTTAAGAGAAGAATGGAAAAGAGTAAAAAAAAGTTCATTTCAGGAGATGGGAGCTAAAAATTCTCCAAAAATATTCTTATTCCCTTTGCGTAATTTCAGGGGCATTATAGGTTATGTTACGATATAGCCTTGTGTTTTACCTTCCTTTTGATCTTTCTGAATGATATATTTATTTATTTATTTGCTTGTATGATATAATGAAATATACAGAAATAAAATAATTATAAACCCTAATTCTAAACCGTTATTTGCCAACATTCAAAAATATAGCTGATGTTACAAATATTAAATACAGCAGTATTTATAAATATATGTTGTTAAACAAAGTAGTTGTTTTCCAAAGACTTCGTAAACTTTGTATTTTTACACACCGAAAAAAAATGAAAAAAATTAGTTTATCAGAAACCATTAAATTGATGAACTGTATTGTAACTGTGTTGTGTATAATGTAAATGAAGATATTATATTCATTTGAATCGTAAGGAAGTTTAATTCAATAACCGCGTTTAATAGGGATAGGCCAAAACCGGTATTGATGGAAAAAAATTGTAGTTAGGTACTTATTTGTTGGCATAATTATCAATAACACAATGACTAGATAAACGTGGTTGAAAGACGGACGAGCAACCAATTTTTGGACTTCCACAGATATTTTATAACTAATAATATGTCTTATCGGTTTAGCCGTTTTCAAGTTTTAGCGAGAAGAACTTACTGCAATTGATTTATGTATACATAGATAGATACATAGGTGATACAAAGTTCACCGGGTCATCTAGTTTTCAATGAAAATAAAATTAGTACTACATTACAGTGGCTAAATAGATTTTTTAAATCAAAAGCAGGCACTAGTTTCTGAAAAAGTTGTTTTAAAAAGAGAGCAATTACCTTGCTAAGCTGAACATTCACGACATAGGTACGATTTCATTCCTTGAAGCACATTGAAAATCCGATGGGGTAAAACGAAAATTCATTCTCTTCGATTCTGATGAGGCCCAGTGAAAAATAAGGAAACGTATACAACAACGGGAGCACTCATCTCCAAAAAGTGAGAAAATACCTAACCTTGTAACGCCCCCTTTGGGTGTAATGGTTGTACGTGTACTTTCTAAAAAAAAAACGCCTATTGATTTTAGAGGTACATGTTTTCAGTGGTGTAGGGCTTCTTTTTCCAAGGAGTCGAGTTCGAATCTCGTGACTGTCGCCTTTTTTTCACTGGACTCGCACTCAAAAGGGTTAAACTCTCAGAACTGGGGGGACTGGTTGGAAGCGTGCACATTCCGTCCCGCAAAAATTCGTCGCATTGAGAGGAAGCGACGATTTCATTCAATGTTTCCTTTTTTCTGTCAAATTAATCAGTTTCACATCATTGAATGAACCAGAAATAGGTGCGGCAAAGCTGAGGTAGCAAAATTTTCCCATATCCATGATAAAAACACAAATGGTAATTTTCACACCGTAATTAAAGACTCAACTACCGACCATTTCAACATAAATTGCCATTTTCAAGGTTTTAAAATAGGTTATCATAATATTAAGGTTGCATTATTTGTTGAAACCATGGTCAGAAGTTGAGTTTCGAGTTAAAGTTTGGAAATTACCATTTGTGTTTTTGTGATCGATATATCGAACTTCCTCCATGCCAAGCCTGAAAAGATTTTTAACTTTTACCACTTTTAACACTAGCAACTATCATGCATTTGGGAAGTTCGCTTGACCGTTTTTTTTTCCTTAACTTTTCGAGGAAAAACGTTTCCCCAAAGCATTTCATTTTTATAAAATTGACGCGGTGAATTATAAAATTGAGATGCTAAATTTAAATATTTTAGGCTACTAAGTTGAAAAGGTGGAACAATTTTCTGTCAAATAAATCAGTATCACATCATCAATTAAACCTGAAATAGGTATACAATTCACTGAGGTAGCAAAATTTTCCCAAATCCATAGTGAAAACACAAATGATAACAAGACAAATTAATTCAAGACTCAACTAGCGACCATGGTAGAGATCTATTTGCTCTATTGACGAGTGCGGACTCAGTAATAAGAATACATGTAAGTCATTGAAAAGGAAACGCTTGTGACTTGGAAGTGATGATTAGAGTTGGGTCGGAATGAAAAGAGAGGACTAGGAAGGAAGGGCCTGCTAAGAAGCGTACCGCGCAAAAACGTGGACACTAAGTACTACAGTACAGGCGTAAGTAGTAGCACAGTTCAGGGGTTCGAATTATGGGTAAGGAAGAGAATGGAGAAGATGATATGAATGTAGAGGAGAATTAGCGAAACCTTGTTTGGCATAGCGGCTGAAGAAACTGCTTGAAAATATGACAAGGAGACAGAGGAAGTAATTTAAGGAAGATGAGAACTGTTATAAAGGGATGAATGCTCAGTAATCCTGGAGGAAGTGTACAAGGCTCCTGATTCGGCTCCCGAAAATGACAGAGAAATTGACTCACCCCGCAAAAACCTCATTTTGCTACAATCTTCCATGTAAACCACTGATAACCAACATATTTATTTATTTATTATGTTTAATGTTTGCCCAACATGTACATAATTATAGGGCGAACAATACATGATTATAACTGCAAAATATAGAAAATAAATTGGTCACAGCCACAAAAAAGTAACAATCATGATAACAAATGGTAAAAATATTAACTAAATACTATCACAGTCGCGAAACATATTCTTAACATCTTTTAAAAAGCAGTTTTTCTTTTGATACAGGTCTAAATCATTGAAGTTTTTGTTATATCCTAGTAAGTACACAGATCCTTCGTATTGGCGTATTGGAACAATAATTTGTTTTAACCTTAGATATGTAAAATGTTCTTTTGAACCGGCTATTAACATTTGGTACTATTATTTTTATTTCCTTAAGCAATTCATAACATAGGCCCTTATGACATAATGCAGAAATAGCAGATCGTTTATGGTTCTTCTATTTTGCAGGTAATATACCACATAACCTGTGATAATCAAGCTCTCTCTCGTTTTCGTCTAGGCTCATCGTTTTATACCACAATGAAATCAGTGTGTAGGCTTACTCGTAATTACAATAGAATATTCATCACTTATTGCTATTATTAGCGAGTTTCACAGAAAAATGTCCCAGTTAACGTGTTATTTTTATTCAATATACATTCAGCTGTAATTCAATAATAATTAGAAATCAATGACAATTTCTCGTGATCAGCAGCATTCCGTATACGAAATACGCCTATGCTGAGTTTTCCTTCACAGGAGGGATTAAGACTGAATTTTTATATTGGAATCCCTATTCTCTCTTCTTACATTTTTGTTCTCCACGGCGAAAAAAATTGTCCTCTCAAATAAAGTATCCTCTCAGTTAAAGTACCCTCTCAGTAAATAATACCTATATTTTGAATGAAGTCAAGTCAATATTTTCAGAGAGATGTCGGAGAACAGAATATTAAATGATATAGGTACGACAAAGATATCGTAATTCCAACTTAATTATATATCTCAAATCTGCTATACGTGCTTCGATTTGATAGCAATCATCATCACCTACTATACTACAGTACCTGAAGAGAGCCAGATGCCCGCCAATAGAAACGCGTGTAGTAGATTTTGTGAAATTATAATTAAAAGTACAGTACGATATCTTCTTGTATGATTTTACATGTATCCTGGATTACATATGTCCATTTAGGATTGGACCATGTCGGGTAAAAAATTAAAAAGCTTGTTAACTACACGGTAAACCATTTTGGTAAGGGTATTAGGAATTATATTTGAGGGAAGGGAAATTTTCCAAATGAATCTTATATAAAACTTACTTGAATTCACTATACACATTAATTTTCACTAGTTATCAAACTATCGTATTTCATTTGCGCACATCTGTTAATGTGTGCAAATAACAAAGGACAATTTGATGAGAAAAACAAGGAATTGCTGGCTGGAACGCATGACATTGTTATAAAATTTATCGATGGAATTCGCATGTGTTTTGATGTTATAGGACAGAAAAAAATTGCGTGATTATACCTGAAAACGTTCGTTTTGTACGCTATCATTTTTATATTAACCACTGAAATTCGCACACGTTAGTGTTTTTGCAGATTCGAACATTTTCAAGTAATTAAAAGTCATAAAAGTTAGTTTTTCTTTAAGTTCCACTCAGTTTTCCGGTTCACATGTTTTCTCCGAAGTGTTATCCCCTAAGCCTCGTAGTGAACCCTTCGATTTCATCATAAATTGATAAATAATACTAAATTTTCAATTTAATAATGATTACATCGATACATTTTATAACAATCTTATACGTTCTAGCCAGAAATTCCTAGTTTTTCCCTACAAATTGTCGTATTTTATTTGCATAAGTAAACAGACGTGAGCAAATACAATACGATAGTTTGATAGCTAGTGAAAAATAATGTGTACAGTGAATTCAAGTAAGTTTTATGCAAGATTCGTTTGGAAAATTTCCCTTCCCTCAAATGCAATTCCTTGTACAGTTGCCAAAATGGTTTACCGTGTAGTTAACAAACTTGATGAAAGAGGCATGAAAGATTTTTGACTGGTACAGGCCGCGAGCAAGGAGGCCTTCCTGTCGATATCCCCTCGAGGCCTTGCGCGGTCACGCTTTTTTCAAATTCGGTCTTCGATTTTTTTTCCTCCCCTCCACTCCCCCCACTTCATCCCTCAGTCGGGGCCTCCACCCTTCCGGCACCAACCCACCCTCCCAAATCGCCACCCCCTTTACCCTTTCGTATTATTACGCCACCTCTCTCTGCCCTATGAGTCACTCTAGTAGGCCACCCTGCGTGTGTACCCTGTCTCGTCCGTCTAGTGGCCTCATAGGGTTTCCGTCTGTCTAGCCGTCCCGCAGATATATATCTCCCTAACTCCTCTAGGAGCCCATAGCAAAAACCCTTTCCTTCCCTCTCTCTGTAGTCTGGCACGCTCACGAGATGTCCTTCCGTGACGGCGAATGCACGAATCGCGACGAGGTCGTCACGAGTATGAGGGTATTTACGGGGAGAAGAGTTCACGAATACCTCTCGGAGCCTTGTAATACTTTTTTAACTCCTGCCCATCTGGACTTATTCATCGCTGTAACTTCCCGCTGTTTGAAGTAAAGGGTTCTTATTTGGAACGAAACGGACGAATTTTTGCTGGTAAATTCGGTCGTTCCCCGACCATTACCTTAAATAAGTCAACTTTTACCTGAGAGATACCGTGGAATAGCATATTAAGTGGCAAGGGCGTACCCAGAATTAAAACAAAGGGGGGAGGGAAAGCCATTGTTGCTCAAGTTGTAGGTAAGATTTAAGCATGGAAAATGTGAATGAAATCAACATTTTAAGGAAACTGTAACAGCCCTTTATTAGTTTTTAAAATTATTTGCTTGAAAAAATATTATTTTTCTGAAAGAGATATGCGATTTTTGCTTCTAAGGGGGGCACCTGACCCCTCCTGCCCCTCGCTGGGTACGTCCATGTTAAGTGGTACAAAAACATCAAAGATATCAGTTTAAATCATGATATTAAATGATACACAAGATATTTGAGTATCATTTCATATGCTCTTCCACGGAAAGGAAATTGATGTCAAAAGAAATGCAATGCGGGCAACAATGGTGAACTTTGACGTTTTAGTGACTATACTGCAAGAACACTGAAATGAGTATTGTGGAAAAAACATAAATACGTAGCGTAAACGCTGGATGTCTTAGCTTGAGGAGAAATTTGGTAAAAAAACAGGGATATCTCGACAAAAGTATTCTATTATTCAGTAGCATTTCTTACAAAACAACTCAACTTCAACGTTAGCGTATATTTCCTCAAAAAGCAGCTTACAACGTTGAAGCATATTTCCATTGCTTCCGTCAAAAATCAGCTTACATCTCACTACATGTACACCTGATTCATAATTACAGAAACCGTAGGTTTTTATTTTCTTTATCGTCATGAAAATATAAAACGTGCCATACAATTTTTGGTAAAGCATGAATAATTAACTTAAAAGATTTATAAATATCTGGAATCGACTGTTGAGGAGAGATATCTGCTTCAATACATGGTATAACAACGAGAATAAGTGATATGAGATGCATTGAGGGGCAAGATAGCATTGAAATTCATGAGGAGGAAAGGATTTAGTGTAGGGAGAGAACAGTGCATTGCTTCTGAAAGTACTGCAATATGTAGGAATAATAAAATAAATAAAATATTTCAACGTTTCCTCTAAATAATAGATCAGCGGTTCCCAACTTTTTTTCCTCCCGTACACCTCTATATGTATATAACTAATAATGTACCGCCAAAAATGTAACATGCACATTTCATTGCAAAATCTCACCGCGGAGATGTGAAAATTTTAGTTACAAATAATTGTGTAAATAGAAGCTTTGTTTTAAATGCCAAATATAATATTTATATATATTTCCTTGTTAAGACTTTCGGCTCGCCACCGTTGCAGGGCTCCTATTAGGGAACATAGCATCCGCTTTTACCGATTTTTTTCAGCGTACCCACAATTGGTTTGTCGCGTACCCCTAAGAGGTACGTACACCACCGACTGGGAACCACTGGAATAGATATTTAATCTTAGGAAGGAATGCTGGTTGTATTTAGGATAAAAACCCCTTTCCCTTAAAAATTGTTTGAGCTTTCCCGTATTTTTCAAACATTTTGAAGATCATTTATGCGGAAGCCAACATACTATGGAAGATCACATCATATGAATAAAATAAGCGAGATAGACTGTAGAACAGACAGATTCAGAATGTCTTTTTTTCCACAATCAATAAGAGATTATAACGGCAGCGTTAGAACTCATAAATATGTTAGATGACTTGTAGTGTAGACTACTAACTTCTGCAAAACTTAATGCATGTTTCTGAATTTCATTATTATTTTTTCCAACACCATGTGGTAGTATAATTTGCTAGTATGTGTGACGTTTTTTGCACTGTGTGCTGTGCAAGTAAGAATCATCTAGCAAGCTGCATGCTGATGATTGATCACCCCCTGCCAAACACCCTGGAGGTGACTCGCAGGGTATTATGTAGATGTATTCATCGGGATTTTATGCAAAACTGAAGCTTAATAAATAAAAATATTCAAATCTTTCAAAAAAAAAAAAACGATCTCACTGCAAACATGACAAACATGTGCACGTCTGAATTACGTCAAAACAGAATCACTTCCGAAGTTTTCCGCGCACAACTTCCGAGATATTTACAACCCCGGGCACTTCCTGGTTTAGTTCCGAGGCGGAAGGATTTCGTGCTCCCTCCATAAAGCTCTCACGTCCAGTCAACCCACTTCTTGACATAGGGAAGAAGGCCTGATTTTTGCGCGCGAAAACGAGTGAAGAGTGGGTACTATCCAAGCATTTGGGCAATAACCGACCGACTGCAATCACCCCCATCTTGTTTACTGCACTCTCAAAGCGTCGGTCTCCCTGAGATAGGAGTCAGCGCCAAAATAGGGAGGGGCTTTGCCCGCAAATGGTACGCGTGAAAACGGAGCAGTGTAGACAAAGGAAAAGAGAGCGAAAAAGGACCCGAAGAATTGGGGAGAAGAAAAGTTGTTTTTCGCGAGGGTATTGCAGGGTCTAAAGGGAGGCCAACGTACGTACCTCTTGTACCATTGTCTCTCGTTTAGTGCTCTTCGGAAGGGATAATACCCTGCGAGTTTCTACGAATGTCACCATAGCGTCTCGACCCTTTTCCTGTACACACTGTCTCTCTGTTCACGATTCCAAAACCTCCACCCACTACTTTTTCGCTCTCCTTTTTCGCAAAAACCCCTCGTTCCTTTTCTTCAGACTTTACTCCTTGTCCTTTTTAATAGCATTCCTGAGAAGGGTACCACTAAACCAGCGGTGGTAGTGCGCGGAAAAGTCAGTCATGGTTGGAAATTTCCAAAGCATTGCATTTTACATATGACTATGTGCATAGTCACGCGCACAAGCGCTGAGATGTGTGCGTAGCAAAGGATGCAGTCCTCCTCTAATAAATTGTTCGATTTTTGTCATCATTATTACATCACTATCACGGGGGTACAGAAAGCGTCACACGGGTGTTCAAAGAATAAGGCTGAGAGCCGCTGGAGACTCGAAGTCTACGCCCTAGGCTTGGACTACTTTAGCAGTTAAGAGCAGATATCTTCAAGAGCGACGAAGGTACGCTGGGTGAACCATAAGTTACTAATTTGTGCAAGAATAAAAACAAAGAGATTCCCAAGAGCCGAATAGTTCTCATTTTAGTTATTTTTGAATCCTGAAGTTCATATTTTTTGTACATCTACATCTACATAATACCCTGCGAGCCACCTCTAGGGTGTTTGGCAGGGGGTGATCAATCACCAGCATGCAGCATGCATTTGGACTCCCACATGCACACCACACCGTCCAAAAAACGTCCCGTATAATAACAAACTATACTACTATATGCTGTTAGAAATAATTATTGAACTGAGAAACATGCATTAATTTTTACATAGGTTAGTAGGCTACACTACAAGTCATGCAATCTATTTACGGGTTCTATTGCTGCCGTTATAATCTCTTATTGATCGAGGAAAAAATGACATTCGGAATCTGTCTGTTCTGCAATCTATCTCTCTTATTTTATTTGTATGATCTGATCTTCCGTAGTACGTTGGCGTCCGCAAGATATGGTTAACTTCGTCAGAAAAGACACTGCTCTTGAATTTATCTAAAAGGTTTAGTCTATTTTTCAATCTACGGTCCGACAGAGATTCCCATCCGAGTTTATCTAAGAGGTCAGTTACACTAACAAGACTATCGTAACGACCTTTCACATACCTGGCAGCTCTTCTTTGCACGCGTTCTAACTCCGTTATTAAGCCTTTTTCATGAGGGTCCCAAACACTGGTAATTTCATCCTTCAACGTACATCTTTACACAGATATTACATGAACTAGGCTAAAAACAGCTCGAGGCTTACAGACCACGTGTTATACTTAGATTATATGAAGTATTTAAAACAAATATCTTTCAAAGCGACATGGAGAACATCAAATAAGAACCTCACTATTTTTCCAGTTTCAACAGAAACGATAAAATAGAGAGATAATTTGCCGAACGGGCAAGAATGGCAATTCGTTTTTAGGGTCTGTCTTCTGACTTCAACCCTGCTGACGTGATTCCTGTTCCGCCTTTAGGCCGGTTTATAGATCAAATCAGCGAGAAACACAACTAACGGTTAGCGGATAAATTAGCGTCATAAATTTGGGACGTTCATAGAACAAAATTAGCGTGGATTGTGAGCCGTATATTATTTTTCTTCTGAACTATTGCACTATGCAGACTGCCGCACAAAAGGTATTGTGCATGGACATACCTGAAAATACATTTTGCATCATTTTGGAACTTAGAATTTAACTTTAAGTAGATGCAGTTATTTTAAGTCAAAAATAGACAATGGTTTTAATTTTTTTCTTTCTCTGAGGCTTTGCCTCATCCCCCCCATAGTTACGGCACTGCTTGAAAGCAATCTGCCTATGAACCTAAGGCATTCAAAACAACCTGTTAGAAATCCTAGGGATATTCAGAAACGTGCATTAAAGAATACGTAAGTTAGTAAGCAACACTACAAGGTAACTGACCTATTTATAAGTCGTAACGCTGCCGCTATAGTCTCTTATCGATCACGAAAAGAAAGGCATTCTTAATCTATATGTTGAGGGTGACTCCTGTTAAAGCTATCACCATGGCTATATAGTACCAGTATATTTAAAACTATTTTTTAAGCGTCTGGGAGGGCACGTGGGTTGTTCTCTACTTCCTAGAACTTAAAAGGGCAGTGTTGCGTAGGTAGAGAGGAGATGATTATTGCTAGGGTGTCAGGAGGTCTTTGTAGAAGGAGGGGGAAGGGAGGTTATTAGTTCTCCAAGGCGAGAAAACGAGAAAAATGTGTACGTGATGCTGTCTCGAGTGACTGGTGCCACCTCTCGGAAACTCGTAGAACCACGCCACGGCAACAAGTGGCGGCCACGAAGAAAAGTCAAATCGTGTGTGTGACCTTTTTTTTCGGAAAACTTTGAGCCAGTCCTCGATGAGGAGGTGTATTTGAGGTATTGTGCGTGCTAGCAGCCAAATTGCTGAATATTAAAACACTTTTAGAAACACGACTTGCATTTCTCCTCTCATAACTCCTCCATTGCTTTGAAATGCTTGAAATATTTTTCTAGCTATTCTACCCCGACGACAAAGGTACAAATTATTCTCTTGCCTTCAAAAGCAACAGAGTTTTTTACCAAATCAAATAATTAATTATATTATATTGTATGTGAGTATCTAAATATAGAATTTTTCATTTCATTGACTCAAAATAGCATTCTGCCAAAAATGTTACGGTATGCCTCCACAGGTTTAATTTTTTGACATTTATATCTCGCAATTTATCTCCGACGACAAAGGTACACATTATTCTTTTACCCTAAAAAGAAACGGAATTTTTATACCTAACTTATCAAGCAATTAATTAAGTTATACTACTTGTATGTTGAATGCTTAAATTTATTCATTTTTCTGCCACAGATATGATCTCGTCAATTAGATTACAGTACGTGCAATAGTAACGTAAGGACAAAATGAGGGGAGTTGATGAATGCCATAAAAATGAGAACTTATTTATCCATATTAATTAACTTCAGCACCTACTCAATGGAATAAAATAATATGTATTTTTAGAGTAGACGCACTCACCTTTAGTAGTTATTTGAATCAACAACGATTGCCATTTCAATGAACTTTTCCATAGACCATGTATTTTTTCCCATCCGTTGCAGACAGACCTAATGCGTGCGCAAGCGCGATTCTTCTGTTTTTCATTTTCGGCCGAACACGTGAAGCCGTAAATATCAAATGGGAATCTCTAAAACTCGACGATTTTAATCCCTTCGAAAACAAAACAAATATGTCCCATCCAGGGCACATCATCCCACATCACCCGCCAAACAGTCCGTGAATAAACGCAACAATTACGTGCTCAAATCATTTCGTTCTCTCGAGCAGATCAGGTTTCGAGAGATAGCAATCAAACGCGCCCCTCCCTAAAATTCTCTATGTTCCATTCTTCAAGTGAAAAAAATGAACATGTGTATAAGGAGACGCCGAGACACACACGCTTCATGGGAGAATACCAGCTTACCTACAGGCGGCTTGGGTATCACCGTGAATGACTCTCGCGTGGCCACTTAAGTACTTAGCGCAATCACGAAGTCTTATCTCACTTCCCCGTGGGTTACATCAATCTCGCTCCGAAATTCTTACCCTTTCCTCTCAATTTTCCCGACTATTAATTATCACGCGAAACACGTGTATATCGTCGTCCGGAAAAGAGTTGTGGCCTAAAGATACCTAAAAATATTTTCCCGTCACATTTTAACGGGCATTTTCCCGATGAGTTTTATTTTCTTTTTCAACTTGTTTGAAAATAATGCTACTCATTGAAATTTCTAGGGTATATTAAGTAGGCCCTTTTCAATATTAAACCACACTCCAAATTTGAACAGTTATCCTCATAACTTTCTTAGATGTAAAATAATCATATTTGAGGCGAGGAAAAATATTGAAATGCATTTATCTGTAGAATTATTTCTATATTTAAATAATTATATTTAAAATTTCTAAATTAAAAGTAATTCTATATTTCAATGTGTTAGCTCAAGTTTAAAACAAATATTTCTCACGCAGTTATTCTTCTCTATGATTCGTTTGGGTAGGTGAGAGTAGAGCTCACCACGGCCTAAGTCAAAGGGGTGTGAAATGCATAAAGTCACGCACACATGCGATGTTATTATATAATTTACTTCCGCCGGGCTTAATTCCGAGGTATGATAGAGATATTACGAGGTACATTTTGAAATAAAATTGACAATCACCCGATAAAAAACACGTTCTCTAAACTTTGTGAATGTATGTTCCCTTCATCAACTCACTATCAGATAACACAAGTCGAACTTTAGAAAAGAGTTGAAGGAAGAAACTAGTATTGCCAATCCTGCGTGAAATAAATTATTTCCGGATTAATTGCCAGTAGTCTCATTTTCTCGCTGGAATAAAATTATTATACTGATGGCAATATTGCGAGCTAGATAAAAACTTGAAGACTACCAGCGGTAGTGATTACAGGTATGACTCAAGCAACGAACGTCTTTGAAAGAGTAATTTTCTTAATTGATCATTCACTGGCGAGATGACTTCTGCAAAATTGAAAACATACCCATTGACGCCGTCGTTATTGATAATAATACATAGATCGTCACAGAATCACATTCTCTAGCAGTTCATTGGTGGCTATGCAAAGGAGAGTGAATTCACATTATTTGCGTTAATTATTGCCTTTGGAGGTCATAAAAGATTCACATTTTTAAGGCCTTTTTTTTACTCTTATGTCTTTAAAGAAATGTGTTGTTTTGTAGTAGACACGATCTTAACTTTTTGTCTCGGAAGAGCTTTTGGAAAAAAAACAAACATATGGCATTTCACCAGAAAATAATATTCCTCCTTTATACGAAAGCCTCGATCTGCCATCATTCAGAGGAAAAGAATACTGTGGCTTGGCTATAATTTTTAATCATTAGATTTCAATTAATAAGATATCGCATATTTCATGTGAGCGACTAGAGTTTCATCTTGTTGATTCTTAACTGCTCACAAAATTAGGATGACCTCTTCAAAAATTACGGCCTTTCAGTGAAATCATTCATCTCTCAGCTTGACTATTTTTATCTATTATCCTCAGCTGCTCTATCGCAACCTATAATCTTCGCGCACGGCCGACTATAATTTTATAATTTGGTCGCCTAGTCAGTTATCTTCTGATTTCTTTTCTCTAGCAATTATTAAATACAACCAAACATAAAGACAAACTTAATAATAATAAATTATTGTGTATTCGTCACATTGTTGTTTCTCACTAGCTCGACTCAGTAATTATCGTCGTAGAGAAACATGTGTTATTCCTTGTGGAGGCATATTCTTAGTGTAGTAGCGACTTTTTTACATGAAGCATATTTTTGTATTTAGGCTAACAAAAGTATTGACCCTTTATAACCCAATGTTGCTTCTATGAAACATAAAATTTTTAAACTTTCAGCTCTATTTAGGAGATATCTAAACTAAATATTATTTTGTAGTGTAAAATTTAATTACGAAATATTCAGCTGTCAGGATAATTATCATTGAGTGTAAAATTTTCAAGTTTTCAAAATGAAAAATCTTGAAATTTGATTTCTCCCAGAAACAGCTCTGGGTTAGAAAGGGTTAATGATCATATTAGCTCAGAATTTTATTCACTCATCAAAATATACTCAATTTAATGGCTAAGTTTTAAGCTTGTCACAATTCTAGTATTTTCATCTCGGATGAAAAAATATTACCACACGCTATACGGCCACATTTCTTCAAATATTTTCTCCATTTAAACAATATTCGGCACCTTCATTTAATCATGCTTTAGATCATACTTTTATATGATAGCACTTATTGTAGCGGAAAGTTAGAAAAATTGCATTATAAACTTCTCAGTGTCACTATGTGGGGTCTGAATCGTTACCTAAGTCTTGAGATGGTAACTTTCGTAGAATCATATTTCATGCACAAGCCTTCAATGAATATACTAGTTTTTAATGTAAGCAACTCATGGGACTGCAATTTTCCGCATTAAACTCGGCTAAACAAACTATTTCGAAGAATCTGATAGCTCCCTCGACCATGACATTGACCTTATACACTAAGGTTGAACCCTTTTGGAAATGGGAAGGTTGAATGAAAGGAAGTTGATTGCATGATTAATTTTATTATGAACCCCGGAAATCGAGAGATGAGATGGGTATGTTAGATATAAAATATATTCGAGCGTGTTTGTGACTTTTACAACGTTAGCCCGTCGCCACTCGGTCATCGCATTCTCGTATGAAAGATCCCATACCCTATGTCGACATGACTAGTCATATTTGCGCGGGAATAGCTCAGGGCTGGATGGGTTATTTTGACTCGGGGGGTCGCGCACAACAATGGAATTTTGTTAGTATCGGACACTTTATCCGTGCTTGGTGGCGTGAATTCCTAGATCATCTCGACATCACCGACTCCTGACTGCTGAGAAAGCTCCGAGTACACTGAGGAGTTCCCCAAGGCACCCAACAATGCCTCGCGCGGCTTCCGCCGCCGCTAGCCCTATCCCCGCTGTCAGCTAAGAGAGTGATTTCGCTTTAATTATCACGTGTTCTCTTTTTTTCTCTCTCCCCATAAAGATAACAGCTTTTGAGGGCTGTCTTCCCGAACCCATTCATTTCCGACGGAGAGCTCTTGCTCCAGAAAAAGACTAGAGAAACTTTGGTTCCAGAATGCTTTGCATGCCTTTGAGATCCTTGTCTCGCTTCCTCCAATCCTCCACCCTTGTAATTCACCTCATCTGGCTCCTCCACTGCTATTTTCCCGTCCTCAAAAATAATTTTACGAAGCCTCATTGACTTCACCGAGTCCGTATCATATTTGCCATATATATAATGTACAAAATTCGTAGATTCAAGCATGATGCAGATGAATTATTCCATATTGAAATATAGACTAGCAATTTTACGCGATATAATTGTTCCATGTGTTCCACGATTGCAACTTCTGCACGATTGCAGGTGTTGCACGATTATATCGTGGAAAATTGCAAAAGTTTATTTCAATATGTTATAATGTGATTGAAAGAGAAACAAACTATAGGTATTCATTAACAATTTTAAATGAAGGTTTATATGATATTAATATATTGATAAGGGTTAATTAACTCTTTCGAGCTTAATAAAACGTGGTAATTTTAGGATAACGAGTAGGAAAAAGCCACTTAATTCAAAGTAGAATTGCTGAAGTAATGCCTCACAATGTTAGTTTAACGTCTACAATTTTCCTCTCAAGCGCAGCCAGAGTAGATGCATCATATGGAAATAGCCGTGCTTGTCTTAATATATGCGTCAAAAATTTTTATTTTATTTCAGATACTATGGAATCCAAGAAAAATAAACATTTCCATGAGCAGAGAGGCGTGTAACCTGTAAAATATTGTGCATGGGTCCTACTGCAGTAGTGCAGGCCATATGCTGTTACTCCTTGCCTTCGCCTTCAGACCCCCACAGGTTCTCATAATAATTGAAATTTTATATTTAATTTCTGAGCACCTTAACCGGATAGGCTTACGGTTTTCAGGTTACTAGTGTATAATTCATGGTATGAAATAACTCGTATAAAATGCCATGTCGTACTCGTGATCATTGATTGAGATATCACATTGATTGGTAGGTGTATACCTACATATGATTGGCAAGGGAGGGAGAGGGTTACCACTACAATAGATTTAATGGCATAAATTGTGCTCTAAATGTGTATTAGTATCTAGAGAAAAGTCTAAAATGGAGTCGAGCGCTGCACATATACTATGAGAAATCATGGAACCAGGACGAAGTAGGAAGAGAATATGAAGTCGGCGTTTGAAATACTTGTTTGGAGGAGAATAGGGAAGGTGAGCTGGACTGAGAGTAAAGATAACGAGAAAACGATAAAAATGATGGAGGAGGAGAGGAAGTAACATTAACTAGACTGACTAGAAACAGCTAGGATAGCTTTGAAAAACTCCAACGGAGAATTTAGGAAATCAGAATGAGAATAGCACTGACGAGGAAGTTAGGAATGGGTTTCATCCAATGATAAAAACTTTGAAAACGGAATGCTATGAATATAAAATCACTGCCGCTCGACTACTCACTTTTCGTGATGATTTGCCAAAATTAACGTTGTTATCAATAATTATTCAGAAGAAAGAAGCATATCTAGTGGAAACACTGAAAATGTTTTGCTTTAGAAGACTGATGAAAATAGTATGGATTGATGAATTTAGGATTGAAGTCCTAAGAAGAGTGGCAGTAAAAAGATTATTATTATTATTAAATAACTTTACCGATTAAGATTGCTTTGAATGGAGTATTTAAGAAGAATCCTGGCTGAGTACCTTCCCTTCAAGGATTCCCATATTCCATTCACAATTAGGGTAAATTATTTTCATTCTATTTTAAAATCCCATTATCTTCCTTCCTCTTCCTCGTTTACCCAGCATCCTACTTTCTAATACTATTTTCAACGTTCCCTTCGCCTACCTCGTCTAGAAGCTGCCTCTCCACACCCACCATGTCCAGCACTTCGTCGTTCGTTCTCCTCTCCGTCCATAACACCTTCTCCATTCTTTTACATACACAAATTTCGAACGCCTTCTATCTTTTATCGCTTTCTTACCAATGCGTCCGTGTTTCCGCACCGTAAAATGCTACCCTCAAGATCAAACTCTCCACTATTCTTTCCTTTAAACTCTTACATAACGATCCTTTTATAAGCTCCCTCCTGTTCGAACACTTATGAAGGAGGACGAGAGAAGATTGGAGGCTTTTTTTACAAGAGACAGCTCATGATAATGATGCGTAAGCATTGAAACCGGTCGAGAAAGAATAAAATAAATACTACTGCTGTTTCAATGATCACAATCCATGGACTTCCACAAAGTCAACTCGTCAACGATCAGTTTGACGTGGAGTGGTATCGCATGGGCACCAATCTGGCCTTTTTCAAATGAGGTTAATATTGGCCAATGACATTAGTCTTAACTGGTATTTCTAAAACCAAATAATTTGTATATTATGAATACACTAATGGTGGGTAACGAATCGCAATCAATGCCTTTCGTTTTCTTTCATGAATTAAACTACCCTATTCACAATAAACATGAGTGAAGCCTGGTACTGACCAAAGAGTCGGAATTGTTTTATTCCCGATTGGTAAACTGTGGATGTTTTTGAGTTTGTTTGTTCCAAAGGGTGAAGTTGAGAAGTTTTCAGCAGTCGAGCTAGCCCCTATACCCTTTCTATTGTTACCGCTCGGCTTAACATCCGTTGGCTGGAGTGTTTTCTAGCGTGATCTCAGACGCTCTCCACCATTCTCTCTATGGGGGTTGAGAGAACTGGGAAAGGAACTTAAACGCCCTTATCAAACCCTCATCAACTCTCTTATATACAATTTTTTTGGGAAAGCGTTCGCGTGATTTTCGGCCTCAAGTGTGTCAAAGGGCCCTCCAAAGGGGTTCATTTCTCCATGGAGCTGGAAGAGGAGGGGAATTTATCAGCGAAAGAGATTTGTGAAAATTATTTTTAATTAAAGAATAGAAAAAAATGGGGGCGTGCGTATACAATGGGGTCGAGAAGGTATTCTTTCCATCAGTCTGCTTTTTCCTTCGCTTCGTGAGAGAGGAATGAGAAGATCGAAAACTTGGTATATTTTCGAATCTCAACCAGCCAAGAGAATAAAAATAAAAATTATGTGAAAATAATACTAATATCACATGTGTCATCATCTCTGGGGCCCTCGAAATTGTTTTAATGGTTGAATGAATGGGCGGAAGGAAGCGCAGCGAAAGGATTAGTCGGGAAGATACGTCGCTCGCGATTATGACGGTGATCACATAATTGACCTTGCTCGTCCGCCTCTTTACGGATTACCAGAGGGGAACGCCATTCCGGGGCGCGATGCGATGGGAGATTACGCGGAGGGGTACCTGCGCCATGGTAGGAAGTGGAACATTGCTCAATTTTCACAGCAGTTAGTGAAGTCAAAGTAGAGGGAAAGGGTTGTGGTTGTTCCGAGAGCCTAATGTCCTACAAGAGAACTCGGGAAGGAAAAAGGCTATCGTTTCCAAAATTCGTCTCCGTGTAACCATTTTTTCTCAATCCCACATCCACATAATACCCTTCGAGACACCTCCATGATATTTAGCAGGGTGTGAGATATAAGGCATTTTTAGGAGACGACCGACAGCTGAGGTCATTTGCGCCATGAGGGAAGGTTAGGTTAGGAAGGGTGGAGAGAAACCCGGCGTCGGCATTAGCCTGCTCTTAACGAAAGGCGCCAAGGGGACCACGGCTTCACGACCCATCCGACGGACGGAGTGTTGCGCTTGAAATTTCCACCACACAGCATTCAAGCAGGGATCGGGCAGTCTCTGAAAATTCTCTGCCTCCGCGGGGATTGGAACCCGAGACCACGGGATGGGAAGCCAACACTCTATACACCACACCAACCCGATCCTATAGCAGGGGCTGAGCATACCCTGACATTCAACATGCAATAGTAATCATATAAATAAAATAAGAGATATAAACTGTAAAAAAGATAGATTCAGAATGTCGTTATTTCTACGATCGATTAGAGACTATAACGGCAGCGTTAGGACTTAAAAATAGGTTAGTTGACTTTTAGTGTAGCCTACTAGCTTATGTATTCCTTCTATTAAGTATTCTAGTATTTCTAACAGCATGTTTTGCATGTTCTAGCCTCATAATCTGATTGTCTTCATAAGTAGTTGGCAAGTTTTGTCTTTGCATGAATGCATAATTTGTTAGTATTCTAAACATTTTTATTACCGTATGGTGTCCATGTGTCAATTCTCAAGCATGCTGCATGTGATCACCCCCTGCCACCTTAGAGGTCGCTCGCAGGGTAATGTATGGATGCAATACGCTTCATCATCAGGTCGACGAAAATATAGGCCATAACACATGCCAGCAGGCGATATGAGCTTTCACCGAATATGTAACATTCCATGCAAGTTCACTACAACCATGCAAAAAATATAATTATTAATTGGATAAATATACATGCAGCTGCATAAAAATAGGAAAATGCCGATAAGGAAAACAAGAGCCTACACACACAAACCGGAAAACGGAAAAAAGGAAACGGCACAGGCATTTCTGATGGTACAGACAATGGATCGGGTTGGTATGGTATTTGGAGGAGACTACCGTCAGCTGAAGTCATTTCCGCCATGAGGGAAGTGTAGGAAAGGAAGAGTGGAGAGAAATTCGCCATCGGCATTAGCCAGCTCATAGCAAAAGACGCCGAAGATACCACGGCATAACGTCCCTTACAACGGACGGTGTGCTTTCCTTCAAGAACTTTTGAATGTTTTATTTTGTATAATATTTTTTTTGCAAAAGTTGAAATGCCAGTTTTTATACGTCGAGGCTACGTCACTATATAAAAAACAACACGTTTTCCTATTTTTTCACGTTAACTTATTATATAGGCCTCCCTTCGAGGCCAATAAATAAAATCGCAAACTCCTCTGTGATATTAACCTTTGCTCATACTTTAATTAATCAGTAAACGTTTGCAAACCTTTACTTTTCAGTGTTTTCGTATAATGCCTTTGCGTTGCTTAGAGAAATGCATGATTAATAAGAGCTCACACAACATGAAAATATGTGAACGTGCTATAATTGTTTTCCCTACCCATTTTTCGATAACTATGAAGTACGCATGTAGCAAATTGCATGCTGCGTTTTAATTATTAGTCACCCCCTGCCAAATACCGTTACGGTGGTAAAAAGCTATCAATTAGATGTATATGAAGCGTTAATGTGGCGATTACTTATTCTGAAATGGAAATTGAGGAAATATGGCGATCATTCCTAAAATTCTTTAAATCCATACCCGTCAGATTCAAAATGTATGTATCCCTGGTTTTAAACCTTTCCAAATAACTCTTGCTGTGACTTGTTTTTGTCTTCGGAGGCGAGGTTTGAAAAACATTTTCACTTGGTTTGCTTATCCCGAGAGAAATGTATCGTAACGGCGTATGGGTGAGTAATTTCATATTCTTTCTTCTCTTCATGCGTACTTATGGAATACTGAATTGCCTGTGATGTGAAAAATAGAGCAAATGGAATACATATGACTTTTCACGGTTTAAGAAGAGTTTATTGCGGTGGTACTTTCTTATCTTTGAACAATTGTTGTTGGATATTCACTCCAAAACTCACAAAATATCGATTGTGAGGGATAAAATAAACCACACCATTTTAAATCGTTTACGGTTGTACTGCAAAAAACAAAAACGAATCACTTATTCGTTACTAAAACAAAACATAATCAAAACCCGTACACAAATAATTACAAACCGCATTAGTATGGAAAATAAAAGTAATTGAGATCGTATATCCAACAATTGTAAGGGCGTTAACTTGCCTGTTGCAGTATGATTTTCTCGGAAACTTACCTCGAGGAAAATATCGTCTTAATTCATCGGACAAAGGAATCAAGGGTTTCCGCCTTGAAAACTAAGAACATAAGCTTTTGAAATTTCGAATTTTTTCTTTGAGAAAGAGATACACGTGACAAATAAAATTAAGGAATACAGTGGCGTAACTATGGAGGGATGAGGGGATAGATCCTCCCCCAAAGCCTCAGAGAAATAAAAAAATATTTGAAGCTTTTTTCTAGTTTTGACATGTAATAACTACATCTGCTAAAAGTTAAATCTTTAGGGTCAAAATGCTGTGAAAATGTATTTTCAGGCATGTCATTTTTCATAAATTTTCTGGTGACCAAACCTCCTCCCCCTTCTCCCCCTTCCCCTCACCCCCATCGCCACCCCAGGCCAGCCCATCCCTCCCAAAGCGTATTCCTAGTTACGCCACTGAAAGAAATAGAAATCTCTGAGCAACTACGAATATTTTTTCCTCTAAATTTTCAGAAAACAAAACGATAGAGGCAGCCGTCGGGAGAGACGCGATGAAGGAAAGAAGGCTTTTACACTTATGAATTATGTTATTTAAGATGTTTCAGGAGGAATCTGCAACACTTCAGGTGGGTTGTTGGGGAGAAAATTGTGAGCATTCTTGTCCATGAACATGGCATCGCAACTCCTTAATTATTGAGATATGGCAACGCAAACATTTTTTGTATGCAATTTGCAGTTAGCATGAAAACGGTTTTTCGGGAATCAAGCCATTTCGACAATTTATTTGATTTTTAAGGACAATAAATAATAAAGTTATACGAAAATGTGCTACTATAATTGCCTAAAAGAATCTCAAAATGGTCGAGATTGCGTAATCGTATTGATGACATTTGTTCAAAGCTCTCATTTAATTAAGGTGTAAATTTCAGAAAATTATAATCGCATGTTTTCGTCCAACCTTAATGATGAAAATGTCCTTAAAAATCCAGTGTATTGGATAAAACATCGAAATGTCTCGCTCATGCGTTCAGATATACAGTCATGCGCGATTAGGCATCGTGTAACTAAGTATTGAGGAGTTAAATGAAAAATATGTATCTCTTCCTCAATTTCGAAATAAACCTGGGATTCCCGCCTCGGAAGGAGAAGTGTATTTCTTAGGAAGACATTTTCGCACCCACAGGCTCTCGACACATTATCCCACTGTTGTTATCGATGACTTGGAGGCCCCCTTCCCCTCGTCCCCAGCCAAACACACTCTGCCCCGTCCATCCGGCCCGGGGCGGTGTCTGACCTTCGCCCACGAGCTCAACAACGAGAGAGCATTTCTCCAAAAACAGCAGAAGCGAAAGTGATCGGTGACCGAGGAGAGCTCGCTTCCTTTTACTCCGAGTGAAGACTGAGGACGTGCTCAGAGCGGCACGGATGTCAGCCGCGGTGAGACGATGAAATGCGAAAACACATTATAACGGGGAGATTTTCGGATGGGATCCGGTGCAGAAGGACTCAGTCCGCGAACTGAATAAAATACAAAGGATGGTTGCGCGGTTCGTCAAAAACTGTTAAGGACGTACAGACAGCGTTACCCAGATGTTAGGCGAATTAGGCTGGGAGCCACTGGAGATTCGGGGGCTGCGCGCTAGGCTTAGATTGCCAGAACAATTGAGAATGGATATCTTTAAGAGCGACACGGAGAACATAATATTAGAGCCACACTATATTTTCAAGTCCGATAGAAGCGATAAATTAAAAGAGATATTTCGCCGAACGGATGGATATGTGCGAATTCCTTTTTCCCCCGAACCATTAAGGATAAATAAATTCCAATCGTAATTAAGTTAGAGCATTTCCATTATATGTTTAAACGGCTAGTGTCCTAACACCCCCTGTCACACGCCTTTTAGGCGGCTTGCAGGGTATTATGTAGATGTAGAACGGATGATCTGGCTATCTCTCATAAACCCTATCCATCATAGTATACTTAATAGCGTAATGTGGTCTGATTTGGAGGCAATAGGTACCTTAAATACTCAATGCAAACCTATCTGTGGTGGTAGAATAGAAGTGCTAGAATACGTAAATTATAATAATTGACAATGGCAATGACTTGCTTAAGGTTAGGTTGTTTTTATTTATTTTATTTTATTATCTATTTTCATCGCCCCGTAAACAGCTCATATAAGGCCTTTTACATCGGAGGAAGTAACATGAAACAACGACTAGCACACATAACCATTCCCTGGGTAGAGGCAACCTACCCAGGCGGGACTCGAACCAGCGACCTTCGGTTTGGCAGGCGAGGACTATAGCTCGCCGCCACCGAGGCCGGAAAATCGACTGTGAAGATTAAGATGATGTTCTTGCATAGAGGCTATTTCCATAATTTATGACCTTTATCAGTGGTGTAACTAGGAATATGCTTTTGGGGGATGAAGGGGCTTTGGGGGGTATGAGATGGGTTAGTGGGGGCTAACCCTCAAGGAAACGGAGAGTTCAGGAAAATTTTTGAAAAATAACATGCCTGAAAATACATATAACATCATTTTGGCACTTAAAATTTAACTTTAAGCAGATGCAGTTATTACATGTATAATCCAGACAATATTTTAAAATATTTTTTTTGATTTCTCTTAGGCTTTAGGGGGGATACATTCCCTCATCCCCCCTATAGTTACGCCACTGATCTTTATGATTTATCGATATATGAAACACCGATGAACCCAATGATCGAAGGTTGATATTTATATGATCTAAGGCCACAGCAAACAAAAATATTTCTCCTAGAATTCGGTAGGGTGTATGGGCGTACCCAACGAGTGGCAGGGGGAGGATCTGCTCCCCCCCCCCCCTAGAAGCAAGAATCGCAAAAGTCTGTTAGCAAAATCAGACCTGAATTGAAAGGAAAGTATTCAATAAATTTTCTTTAAACCCACGAAAAATGATAAATTAGTGTAAGATATGTGACTAAAATAAAACTATTTTTTCAAGGAAATAATCTCATAAATCCCATGGCTTGCCCGTTCCCCTAGATCAGGGGTCTCCAATTTACTAGGCCACGAGGGGCCACATTCCAAATTCCGAATCGCCTCGCGGGCCAGATAGCAAATTTGCCGTTGACTGAAGTATTCGATACCAACGTCTACTGAAGTAACCGGTGGCGTATTTCTTATTTACGAACAGTTGAAGGTGACTTTGAAGTGCAGTACAGCGCTGCAAAATGCTCCTAGCGGCGTCTCACAGAGTTAAACGAGCGATAATCGCGCGCTACTTGAAACGAGTGCGCGGGCCGTATTTTGGAGACCCCTGCCCTAGACCATGGCTTGCCACCCCCCTAGAACATGGCTTGCCCCCCCAGTTATGATCCTGGGTACGCCCTTGGTATGACGGATTACTCCCCTCACTCCTCTCCTTCTGAATCCGCCACTGTGATCGGAGTGGGTTGCATTCGCGCACCCGTGCCTCGTGCCCACCGCAGCAGCCTTCAACCTTTGGCCTCCAATCTCGACGTCTTCCGAGTCCCATTCCCGCCCTCAATTAGTCGCCTCCTCATTCGCACCCGACTTCCGTTTCCGCCTAATCAAACTCACGCGTCCAAACATCGCGGCTTCCGTCAAATAAAAGAGTTTTCCTTCCCGCGCCCCTCCATCGCTCGGCCAAGATAAGCCATCTCACCGGTCGCTAGGCATCCGCCTACAAAGGGGGAAAATGACAATGATTTCCCTTGGGTTAAAGGCTACCTTGTTTGCGTACGCGGGCAATTATTGCCAAGGGAGGCGGATCGTAATAAGATCGAGAGGAAACGGGGCGGGAATTGATGAACGATCTCTGTAATTTGGAGCGTATACGTTTGTGTGCCGGTGAATTTTCATGGGTTTTTAGTTTCGTGATGGCCATCATTTTTTTCGGAATCATATGTTACGTCGTTTCGGGCGGATTCAAATTTTTTGGCTCAATTAAACAGATTATCACGAAGATTTTATGACAACTAAATACTAAGGTTAATGAATTCCATTTAAAGATCGTTGAAGCCGTCTCAAAGAGAATGTAGAAATATGAATTCACATGAGAATGAATATATAAAATGCTCAAAGAACGTACAAACCTTCATAAACTGTTGATTTTTCCCTTAGCTACTGTAAATACTATTAAAATGCATTTCTAAGGATAAAAATTTGCCTCCAACAACGTAGCATTGAACAAATGATAAGTAAGTGGACTTCTTCCGTGGCTGTAGCAGACATAGGATATTTTTCCACCATGCACATAGCATATTTCCCGCATAAGCTGCATTCAGATCAGCTTAGGAAATCTAGTGGTAGGAAGGAAGCCCGAAAATAACAATTAGATTTCATTTCCACAAAAAATTAAGTATTACTTGAGTAATTTGGGCCATCATTAAGACTTCCAAAACCAGTATCCACTTTTATAATATTTAATTTATGGGAACCAAGTACTTATTTAAATTGTTATGTTTGGCATCAAAAGTATGATTCATTATGATTTAAGAATATATATTCAAAGCATTTACGGTATAACTAAGGACATTCTCCAGTTAGTGACTGGTTCCGAAATATCTGTGTCCTACAAATTTGAGTAATTTACATTCGCATATTGTTGCACGTAATGCATTGCATCTTGTCTATTTCTGACCATAGGATGGTCTGTATTTCACCATGAGGTGGAAGGATCTGCAAAAGAATGATTGCTTCAGACGATCACTAAGGTTTATAGGCTTATTTTACTGCCATAAAAGTTTACTTTACCAGAGTGCTCACTGCACGGTAAATATTAACGCTAGATGAAAACCGTTTGCTGACGAGTCGCTCGCCAACTTTTGGAAGTTTTTCTGTGACATTTTCATGTTCAAATGCGTAGTCACAGCATATTCCACGCGAAATTTTTGACAATTTTGCTATTTCCAATGATTTACCCTAAAATAGGGTCGTATCGTTCTCAGACCGTAAATCGCCATTGATTAAAAGAAATCGGTAGATGTAAGGGATAGATGAGTAGCGGCGAAAATAAATTTTTCCTACTCAACCGAACGCGCGTATGCAAGAAATAAGTAATCGCGAAAGTTACTACCCACTGTTCGAGAGTTTTAGACGTCATCAGGGATCTGGCTCACTAGTTCAGGGAGAACGCTTAACTTAGAGAAAGAGTCGCCAACAAAAGGGTAAACAACAACGAACCACTCGCTGCCCGAGCACAACGCCGAGGTGTGGCGGAGAAGCGGCGACACGCAGAGTACGGATTCGTGGCGATATTAATTTATCGGCTAAAGGGTTTAGGCCGCCGATATATCGCCATCAACAGCTCGAGGAGTTGGCGAAGGAACGGAACACGGAAGAATAAGGGTCACTTTATTTTTCAATCTCCATCACAAAATACAATAAAATGAAACTGGTGATAAAATGCATACGATTCAATAATATTCTCGTACCTCAGTAAAGTAAACATACTTCATGTCAGTTAAGTAGGATGTGGACTAACTTCCCCCTATTTAATCATCAAATGTCTCTCGTGGAATACGCTTCGACTTTCGGCTCGATCAAAGAAACACATCGTCACATTGTTGGTTGCTGTTGCAACGGGATGCTATATATATTTATTTAATTATTTTTATGATTGATTTATTTCAAACGGCATGTTTTGCATGTTAAACCATCATAGGCAGATTACCTTCAAGAATATCAGGCAAGTGTTGCCTTTGCATAACTGTGGAAGTATAATTTTTTAGCATGCGTAACATTTCTAAGAACGTGTGGTGTGCATGTGGGAATCGTTTTGTATGCTGCATGCTGGTGATTCATCACCTCCTGCCAAACACCCTAGAAGTGGCTCGTAGGGTATTTCGTAGATGTATATGTAGATGCTACTTTGATACCGACGTGGCAGAGGGATCGCCTATAAGCCATCTACGTTTCAGATGTGGAACAAGCTCTATTCCAGTTTTACTACTCACAAACCATTGGGCATTCAACTATTGTTTTCTTACCATCTCCCCCAGGTTCGATAATACATTTTCTAGCGATTCGTCATGCCCTTTGCGGCAGGTACTCTACAGATGATCTCCTGTGGATAGGTCGAAGGAAAGAAGCGTCTGTGATATATTCGTCGCTCAAATATTCCTCGTGTGTGTTCCAGCACCCGTTTTTGCGTGAATTTTTTTTTGAGGAAGGGTCGGGAATATATATTTTTTTCGGTCGGTCACGAAGTCGTGGGTCCAAGGACCTTTCCGTGTCCCTGACTCGTTTCACGGGTTTGTGTAGAAAGAGCAAGGGAAAGAGTTGAGACGATAAATTTAGTCGCGTGAAAGGGGTTCCTTGAAAAGAATTCCTTGGCCTTCGTCCTTTCTCCGACCTTTCTCGGCCTGCACCACATTTTTTCCTCCAACTCCTGCATCTTAAAGTATTTCCTCCAGCTGTTCTGCGCCATACTTCGCCACTATGGTGCCGAGGTGGAATGAGTTTTAGTTAATTTTAATAACACCTTCTCCAACACCCCTTATTTCAATCGTATGATCTTCAGTAGGTACCTCAATTCCGGGACATATCAACATTTTTCCAGTTCATTAGATGTTAACAAGCATAATTGGCGATTTCTGCGAATCAAGCTTCTGTGTGGTGCAGTCATCTGTCAGGACGCAGTGAACTAGCTGCAATAACGACATTTCACTTAGCCAAGCGGTGAAAAATTCAAACGTTGATGTATCGTGTACAATACTTTAGGACCGGAATCGGAAGTATAATGAGCGCTCTCGACGAATACTACGGTACATTGACTCATTTTGTCTTAAAAGGTCAGTTTAACGCTAGTCACAAGTTTAATGAGTTTTATCACGCACCTACACCCCAAACGCACTTCTACGGCGGATTTTTATGCAGATTACGGCGCGAAAATTTTTGATTGCTTTCCCTATTGATAATTTAGATAAGCGTAAAAATTGAAGAGAGTATCAAAGGGTTTTGATTGCCTAAGAATCACCTCACTTCTGAAATTGGACCATCCATTACCTTGAATTTCAAATAGGAAAATACCCAAGATTCGTATCTGAGGATAGTGCTCTTTGAAGCTTTTAAACTTTCGTGTAGAGTCCTTATTTTCTCACGCGTATTACAGGTAATTCCGAATGATATGAGCAGGGGAATAATTATGGACGCATGATTACCAATGCATTTACAAGGAGTGGAATAGTAGTCTTTCGCAAGATGGCCAAATATGCAATTTCTTGACTTTAATCAGGTATCAACATTTCAATGCGTTGAGTTCACAATACAGGCCACGGTTTATATATCTCGGATAACTACCTCTTATCGCCTCAAGAGATGCGCTATCTTTATTGGTGATTGGAACAGAGAGAAGATGAGGTGCTATCCTAATGCTTCGCTCTCCTGCGTTTTCTGTGCCAGATTTTCTGAAGTCCAAATTGATGATCCTGCTGGTCACTCACAGCTGAGTTTAGTTGTTGAAAAATGAAATCTACATACTACGTTGCGAGCCACGTGTAGGGTGTTTGGCTAGAGGTGATCAATCACCAGTAAACAGCATGCAAAAGGATTTCCACATGCACACCACTCGGTCATAAAAATATTATAAATAAATATATAATAAAAAAATGTACGTTCACATTCTTGCAAAAGCATAGCATTGCCAACGGTAAATAATTTCTTTGGTAAATCTATGAAAGGCTAGAACAATAGGCTAAAAAAATAAAAACATGCAGTGAGTCGTCCTAGCAAGCGACGCCATTAAAATTTTATCAATCGAGACACCGTTGCTATATTCGATAGTGAAAAATAGAGAGATTTAAATTTTCATTTTAAATATATTTTGCAACCTACATCCTTCATTTTCTTCTCTTTATCATCTACAATTGTAGGACGGCAAACGAAAGATATTTTTCACGTCGTCTGAGACTAACTCTCTCCCGAATTGACCGAGACAATCGTTTCTACTTTTTCGTTGCGATACACATTTGGGTATGGACTGTAACGTGTTAATTGGTATAGAAACATTTTACCGTCGATAATTCTTTTTCAGCGCAGAACATCTCCAAGTTACTTGAGAAGGTGATATATCTTTTTAGCATTGCGTGGGTTCATCCGAAAGATGACGCTAATCCTGCCTCAGAAGTTGCCGAAATATCGGCAGGTGCTCGAGAGGACGATTCAGTGCGGAGACATCAGCGGAGCATTAGTGAAACGACCTGTGTCGTGCAACCCCGAATGTTCGCGCAAGTGGTTTAACCGACCGAATAAAAATTTGGGAGCTCACTTTCGGAACTCGAACCGATTTTATGTCAAAGACCCTTTCCCTCTTACCTCATCCTTTGCTTACGCACCCCTAACCCTTGGATTTCCTTTCTTACCCTTGGTGCAAGCACGACCCGTGACCCTTTCCCTGAACTCTTTCACACCACGTCGCACCCATCCCATGGTAATGTGGATTTTTTTTACATTCAATCCCTTTCTTTAGCTAAGTCTCTTTTCTCCTTGGACGCCTCCTTACTCTTCTCCTTTCTTATTCTTCTCGCTACCTCATGCCTTCTACGTACCCTTTCATTCACAGCCCTGCTCCGAAATGTCCTTTTTTAACCTCATCCTTCCCTTCTCTCTCCGTCCATTGTCCCGCTTCACGCCTGTACCCTTTTTTTCGGTCATTCGACCTCATTTCACGCGAGAAACCTCAAAGACTAATCACCTCCTTAAAGAGTTTTTGCCTTCCCGTCTTCTTCATACCTCGCCATCGCACACATGCTACGGGATCAGGTCCGGGAAGTGTGGGTGTAACCGAGGAGAATGTATTGCTAGATGGTAATGGTACAATCACCAAGTATTCTGCCTGTCGCAGGAGTATTGTTTTACTTCGAAGTAACGTGGCTCTCTACGACTCATCCGTTAGTTGCTCAGTTTACAACAGAATATAGCGTATTTAATTTTGCTTGGAGAAATATATTTTCTTCTACCTGCGTCTCAAATAGTTTAACAGTTTAGCTTACCAAATTTTGGAACCAGTGCCAGTTTTGTGACGATTATATATAATTTCAAACTTTCCTTACTTTTGACACTTTACGGAATTGCACGACTTCCGATCTTTCGCCGTTCATCTCTCTGCTTACGAAGCGCATTAACTCCCTTCAATTGGCAAATCAGCTCCTGATCAAAATAGATGCCGGCAAAAAAGCGATCAGGGTGAATGAAATCCGTAGATGCAAGCGTGATGGAGAGGAATTTTTCTATATAGAAATAAAAACTTGAAATAATCGTGGAAAATTGCAAGTGTTTATTTCAAGGATGAATTTACCCCAAGCAAGAACATGATGCTAATTTCGTTACAGCGTTTCCTTTTTATTTATAAACAGTTGGTGTCCTTACACCCCCCGCCACACGCCTTAATGCCGTTTTACACGGTACACGGAATTGCGCAATCTGACGTAGTACGTGCGAAGGCGCAATCAAAATTGCGTCGTGTAAAGCGGTGACTTGCTAGAACACATGCGAGAATGCGTGGATGCGAGACGGCAAAATAGCCCCTGTTCGAATATCGTTCATGCATTCACGCAATTCCACGCCATTTTAGAAATTAATGCAGCTCTAACCTGCGCAATTCCGTGCCCCGTGTAAAACGGCCTTTAGAGGCGGCATGCGGGGTAGTTAGCAGATGTAGATGCTATTTCTGGGAATGCAGGTATTTCTATACCTACACTCGGGCACAAGGTGAAACAACTCAACTCTTTAAACATGGCATCGTCATTTTTTTCGATTCCAAGGGATCTTTTGCTTGATCCTTTCTCCCTGGCTTCATCTCCTCGTAAATCCTACCTTTTCATTTCAGCGCATCCCCGTCTGACGGGCGGAGGTATATCGGTAGCGATCTCAAAACTCTTTCTTGGAAATCCTTTAAGGCATTCTCAAAGGTTGTCTTTTCTTTCCCGTGGAAGGAAACGTAATGCCCACTAACCCGTCCGGGTCTGACACTTTGATCATTTGTTCAGTATCGCCTTTCGGTCTGTCAAAGATCTGCAAATTCCGCGTAGGTGCCGCCTGGCATCAAACCGCTGCCTTTGAAGATTTGATAACGGAGGAGAAGATATTACAAACGCAACTTTTGGGCCGCTGGCGAAGTGTACCCGTTTGAAATTTAGATCTATCTACATCTCTATAATACTCTGCGAGCCACCTCTAGGGTGTTTGTCAGTGGGTGACCAATCATCAACATACATCATTCACGAGGACCGCCACATGCACACTCACGATCATGAAATATGACGCATAACAGCAAAATTGATATATCTTTACTTAAAGTTTTTTGCCATTAATTTTTACACCATGTTCCTCTCTCTGCTTAAGTAGCACATTCACTCCCTTCGATTGGCAAATCAGTTCCTGCTCTAAAGGTATGAACTACACTATAGGGAGACGATTTTCAGTACATGGAACATGAAATGCATTCGGCCAAGTAAAGTCATCGTAATTAGTATAAAAAAGGCAATCGGTAGATAAGCAACCACCAGTAAGCCGTTGACAATCGGAGGACATGGGTCAACGTTTGTCAACTCATTACTAAGAGCCAGTTTTATAATGTCCGGTTAGCGATAACCATTTGATGATACAGTATTTCACTTTCTCTGGCGGTGGCTCAAAGTTCTGGTTATACTTAAAGTCTGATCTCATTCAGAAGCTAGCAAGAACTTTCAAGAACTTCTTCATTTCCCGACGAAGTAAGACCGAACGCCAATTTACTACGGTAGATCAGATCATACA
Organism: Ischnura elegans; assembly: GCF_921293095.1. Classification (NCBI taxonomy): domain Eukaryota; kingdom Metazoa; phylum Arthropoda; class Insecta; order Odonata; family Coenagrionidae; genus Ischnura; species Ischnura elegans. Next base: position 68,694,463 of record NC_060252.1, read on the forward strand.
AAATAAAATAAGAGAAATATACAGTAGAACAGATAGATTCAGAATGCTATTCTTTCTGCGATCAATAAGAGACTATAACGGCAGCATTAGAACTCACAATTAGATTAGATGACTCGTAGTGTAGTCTAATATCTTATATATTTCTAAATGCATGTTCCAGAAATTTCTTAGCAAAATTGCTAACAACATGTTTTGTTCTAGCTTTATTGGAGATTGCCTTCCTGAGTAGTTTGCCAATTTTGGCTTTGCAAAAATTTGTAAGGATATTTTGTCAGTATGTGTAACATTTATAATACCGTGTGGTGTGCATGAGGGAATCCAACTGCATGCCTCATGGTGGTTATTGATAACCCCCTGCCAAATACCCTAGAGGTGGCTCGCAGGGTAGTAGGTAGAATTAGACGCAAATTTAGAGGCTGTATCATCATATGGTCATGGCTGTTTTATATTAATATTAATGTTTATTGTTCCACACAAATATAAATTTTAAGTAATACATGGCTGCAGGAACATAGGTACCCCTTTGAAGTTAATTCTCCGTTTTGGGATTACCGACTCGTTCTTCGGTTAGAATGCTTTGGTGCATATTACACAAAAATGTTACTATACTGGAAGTACATATAAAATATGAAATCACTAACTAAGACAATCGTTGCATCTCATTCTATTTATCACCATACCTCATTCATCTAAGCAAAGGGGAGACGTCATTATGAGCAAACGACCACATCTGTACTTTTTTGCTCCACCTGTATTCATTCTTTTCGTCAGTTATGTATTTTGGTAACTCACAGTAAATTTTCGGTGCCAAGAATAGGAAACTTTATATATTATTTATTTATTTATTTATTTAATCCAGTCCAAAAAAAAGCACGAGGCTAATTACAGAGGACTCACAATAGCAGGAGAATCAATTTAATAATATTAAGCAACGTTACCAATAATTAACGAAAAAATATTCAACAGTATTTACAAATAAATAACAAAGAATAGTAAACTTCATCGGATTGTGCGAGGAATAGGGAAAAAATTACGATAGTGATGGTGCATGATGGATGAGGGTTGAAAAAAAGCATCAAAATTTGGAACACATTTGGCATAGGAGTTAATGGAAGAAGGAAGTCTGAATAGAAAAGAAAGTTTAGAGACAGAAACGTTATAAACCGGCCCTAAAAGTAAAGTTTTCGTGCTTGCTATTAACGACAATATTTTCCAAAAAAGTCTATTTCCAGAGGTATCATGCAAGTTTCCCCTGTCCTCTTTTCGTACTCCCCCCCCTGCCCTGCGACACTGTCCCCCTTCTCCGTCCGTTGCTGTCCGCCCACCGTAGTAAGTCACTCCGAATTCTGCTTGCTACCTCAACATCCTTTCCCCGCGCCTTCAGTTGGGGCTGGTTAAGGGCGCTGCCTCGAGGGGCATAAGGAAATGCCGGACATGAAAAAGGGAGCTCTACTCTGGGCTAGACCCGCCCCCACACCTCATGGCCCTTCCCTGTCCCTCCTCAGCCTCTCTCCCTCCACCATTTGTGGTCATAAATCTCTTATACCTTCCGGGCTACCCGACACCTCTCGCCCACGCAATTCTCCACGCAAAAGACCCACAGAATGTGCTCTCTTTTCCTTTTCACTCCGATAGGCCTACTTTCTTACGTTCTGTCGCGTCGCCATCAGGACTCCAACGGCATCTTACCCTCTCACACTCCGTTCATGACTCGGACTTGGCCATGTCTTAGTCTGGGAGCCGCTAGAGGGAGACTTGGAGGCTGCGCGTTAGGCTTATGCTCTACTGGCGCCATAAAGTGCGAACGGAAATAATGTGAACTATTGACAGTAACGAAATGTGAAGCGCAGGGTAGTGCTAGGACATATGGTAGTTGACATAAGAATCAACGGTGGTGGTTGGCAAAGTCCTTGCCTGCCAAACCGTAGGTCGTGGGTTCGAATTTTGACTGGGTAGGTGGTCCCTACCCAGGGCATGGATGTTTGTGTTGTGTATTGTTTATCCTCCGTTGTAAAGGCCTTTAAGTGCTGTTTACGGGGAAGTTGGAAATAATTTTTTTTAAATAAATAATAAATTTCACCCTGCTTCTCGGTTTGTTTACGTTTGTAATTTAGACTGCTTAGTATTTTTACTTTCCTGGCACCGATTGGATGCTCTCTCTGCACATAATAAACACAAAATTACTTACGACTCCAGTTCAAGATTTCTGAGTTTTCCATTGCCACCATTTTCACGTCCACTTCCGACGAGGGCACGTTAACGAGGGAGCATCCGCGTTCCCTTGTTCACTTACCCTTCGTTCCCTTGCGCCCTCGCCGATTGGATCCACCCTTGCTGTCGTCACATCCGTAAGTTGACGAATGAAAATTGCACGAAGGGGGAATAATTTTGAATTGGAAAACGGCCTTTGATTGCTTGAACAATTGAGAACAGATATCTTTAGGAGTGACATGGAGAACATCATCTTAGAGCCGCACTATGTTTCCAGGTCCGACAGAAGCAATTTTGCCGAACAGTTAGATTTGAGAATTCGGTCTCAACCCGAACCACAAAGGACTTCAATAAATGCTAATCGTAATTTTGTTTGAGCATTTGATTTTTATACGCTGACGGCTGGTGTCCTAACACCCCCTGCCACACGCCTTCTTGGGCGGCTTGCATTTTGTTTTTGGTTCATCCCTTGCTAAAATTATTTATTTATTTATTAAATTATTCGAAAACAGCCAAAATGGCCTTTACATTGAATACAAAACATAAAATCGGCAGCTTTAACAAATATAAACTATAAAAAACTATAAAAAGGATATAAAAAAGAAAAAAGGGGATTCATAAGATGGCTTTTGGAAGCTGCGTCTTGAATGATCTGATGGGCATTGAGAGATCCAGGGAAGGGTGAGTACTCGAAATGGTATTGAAGGAGGTAGGGAGTCTGTAAAAAAGTGATCTCTGAGAGGAAGAAAGACGGAATTTAGGTTGGTTTATTAGGTGGTTATTACGGAAGGAGCGGGTGGGAATGTGGAGTGAAAGAAAGGCAGCACTGCTTAGTATGTGTTAAAATAATAGAGTTAACACAAGTGGAATAAGTTTACCCTAAGAGCTTAGTCCTGCTACAACAATACGTGAAAAAAAATAAATACATTTCATGATGCAAGTTGTCATGTAAACATAACAACAACAAAAAACTGGAGAAAAGATAGAATATTGAAAGTTGTTAGATTACAAATTCAACAGTATGATTAGTATTTATAGATGGCTTGCAGGGTAATATGTTGATATAATAAGGGTACGGGAAAGGCACACTTGACCCTTAATGACGAAATTCCTCAAAGATGAGCCAGCAACGATTGAATCGAAACGTAGTTACCCTCCAACCTGAGGAAGTTCTTCCTTACGAGGAGATGCGATTGTTCGCCGCCCACAAAAAGTCTGCCGAGTCAAACTCTCCGAGAGCGAGAGAAGTCTCCGAAAAGCGACACAACTCTTTCCTAATGCCATTTTACGGCTCGGCCACACTTTTTTTCCCTTCCGGGGGTCACCACGGTCCCCCCCGTTGGGCAGGAAAAAGGGGAAGGGGGGAGGGGGCACGAAGGCAGATGCGGAGATGTCGGATGCATAGAATGGGAAGGAAAGGGATGAAGTTGGCGAGGATATTTATGTGTCAGTGTGGGATGGGCCGACCAGTTGGTTGCGCTCGGGGGTGGATGGATTCCTTAGCCCTGCTGCTTTCGCCAGACTCAAGGCGACTCAAAAAGGGTGGGTGGAGAATGAGTTTAAGTCGGTAGCCACCACAAGTCGGTGGTTGGTCGGAGAAAGGCTTGAGAGATACTCAACGGAGGTATTACGTACTTATCCTATCTTACGCCTCTTCGCCTGGTTCCAAGCAGCGGCAAGCCACCTGAAAAATTCTCCTATCTACGGAAAATTTTCGTTTTTTCCCCATTGTTCTAACCTTGCATGTATTTGCTATGGGAATTTCTAATCAATGGAAAGTTTCTTATAATGAATATGTATGTGTATTTTGATGGTATGCATAATATTTCTATGACCGTGCGGTGTGCATGTGGAGGTCCTCTTGCATACTGCATGTTGGTGATTGGTCACCCCCTGCCTAACACTTTAGAGGTGGCTCGCAGGGTATTATGTAGATGAAAATGTGATCATCAGAAGAATTATCGGCGCTCCACGGTTTCATCTACATTTACTTCTACATAATATTCTGCGAGCCACCTCAAGGGTGTTTGGCAGGGGGTGATCTATCACCAGCATGCAATAGGATTCCTACATGCACACCACACGGTCCAAAAACGTTATGAATAATAAAAAATTATACTACCACATTCATTCAAAGGCCAACTACTGATTAAGGAAATCTGCCAATAAACCTCGCACACACAAAATATGCTGTTAAAAATAATAAGGAAATTCAGATACATGCATTAAGGAATATTCAAGTTGGTAGGTCACACTTCAAGTCATCGAATCTATTTGTGAGTTCTAACATTGTCGTTATAGTCCCCATATATTTATAAGCAACACAATCACTTTTCATGGTTTATGAGTGACACAAATATTAAAAAATACCTTAGTTTAATTCCACTATTAATCAATTTATAATTTCTTTTTCGACGATTTTCAAAATTATTTCATTCGGCGAACAACGAATTGTTGATTTCCCTTTGGGATAACTCTACATTACCCTCAGATAAACATAAAGTCCCCAAAATTACCTTAAAACTTTCTCAAATTACCTCTCCTACCTGATTGAATTTGAAACTATGCCATGACGTCAACTTCGTTTTAATTATTTTTCAAACCAAATTTTAATGAAATTCTCAGTGGATAACTCCAAAGTTGGGAACACTAGTTCACATAAAACAACAGCAGCATTCAGCGCAGCATAGTGTATCATCTGTTAATGGCAAAGAATTCTCATTACACCCATCTTAAATTGTGAGTACCTACCGATCCCTTGTAAGATTCCCATGATTTTCACTCCACATCCTCACCTTTCGTGACAATCACTTCCACACCAAACTTAATTTCGTCTTTCTCTATCCGAGAAATCACTTTTTTTTAGATACTTCCTGCCATGCTCAACACCATTTCGTCTGCCTACTCCCTACTACCTATCTGTGCATGTAGGAATCCAATTGCATGCTGGTGATTGGTCACCTCCTGCCAAATACCCTAGAGGTGGCTCGCAGGGAATTATGTAGATGTATCTACGCTCTTCGGAACATTCAAGAGGCAGCTTTCTAAAAGCCTTCCGCTCATGAAACTAATTTTTTAATCCTTTTTTATAGATTTTATCTATTTATATTTCGTATACGTTAACGCAGCATATTTCAAATTTACTTGATAAACAGGCCAAATTCGGTTTTGTTTGGATCATTAACCCTTAGCTAAACTCGCACACGAGGATAGCCCCAGGGCAAGCTGGCGACTTTTTTGCCGCACTTTAATATTTTTGGTTTTCCTAAATATACATAAAAATTTAGGGTATTTTAACGCATTTGGATAACTTCTAATATTAAGAGCACTTAAAAGATTTTTCTCTTTGATTATAAACGAAAATAAAGCATATAAATATGCAAAGTACTTGATAAATACCGTGAATGTTTCTATTTTTTTTTAATTTTCGAAAAATGCGGCAAAATTCCCGCTTAACGTGTAACTAAGGGCTAACACTACACTGTTCTGTTCATTGTTACCCTTCACAATGGAGCCATTCACTCAGACCTGTTGGAAGAGGAAGATAAGTGTCGATAAAAATACTTCCTCCAGATTCCTCCAAATTCCACAGAGGAAAAATCATTCGCCATGACCAGGATTCAAACCCGGATACTTTGATTTCCGGAATTCCGAACTCGAAGGATTCGGGTTCGTATCTCGGTCAAGGCGAATGATTTATCCTATTCGGAATTTTGCACATTTTGCATTGCGGGTGAATCGGTAAAGTTATAACCATGACTAGCTCCAGTAAACTAATATAAAATATAGTATTGGTTAACAAGCTCAAAGGGCTGCCATGTTTATCTCCCTCCCTCAAGATCTCTCGGCAGCAACACAATTCCTCTTGGATGCTTAGCTTTTGGTGATTTCGGACGCAAAAACCAGGAAATGAAAAAAAAAAACGAAACGCAGGACGGAGGGAAACCCTTTTTCCGTATTCCTTGGGTCTGTTCCACTTAGCGACCAAATGCCTGCTTAGCATCTGTTCCGCATGGACCTCGTCCCTCTTCACTCACCATCCCCGCTTCCCATTTTTTTTTCTTTTTTGGGGAACACTGCTTTTCCCATCTTCAAAGTTTGCGTCCGCGCATTAGTCACCGCTAAAAATGGCCAGAAATACAGACGTCGACGAGTACAACGCCAGAGGTAAATTAGATATTATAGAAAGACTTATAATAATAAAATATAAATGTAAATATTTCTTGATATTCCTCAATGAGGCATTTAAAACAAATAGAGCCCTCATTGGGTAAGAACCATATTAAAGACAATAAAAGACACTATAAAAACATTCACGCAACTACATTTTCGGTGGCTCTACCACCTTTCTTGGAGTTAAGTACAAGAGTCACTTGTTCTTACCTGAGATGGCAAGTGAAACGAAAATATTTCGTTTCGACCCGGAGGGAAACGAAAATAAGAGGCCTAGGTTTAGTTTCGCTCCCGCACGTAATTAAGATCACCAAGGAGTTTAGTTTCGACCCAGGACGAAACTTCACTCCCAGGAACGAAACTAAATCAATCGAAACTCCGCTGCTAATAATTAAGTTTCGATTCCAGAAGTTGATTGAAAGGTTTTACACAGTTAAGCCTGAAATTATCGGTTATCGTGTGATACTTCCTGGCTGCTCTTCCCAATGGTTACCCACAACATCTGGAGTACCTCAGGGAAGTGTTCTCGGACCATATTTATTTAATCTTTTCTTTGACGATCTGGCCTCCCTTGTACATCCCTCTCAAGCCCAAACCCTTTTTTACGCAGATGACTGCAAAAATTTTAAGCAAATTAACAATGTCGCAGACTGCCATAACCTACAGGATGCATTGAACAAGGTTTCAGTGTGGTGCAACACCTGGAAACTCCGTCTAAACGCTAATAAATGCAACATAATTTCCATTTCGCTAAAAAAGTCCCCTTATGATTTCAGGTACAGTTTAAACTCCCTTCCCCTCAGACGAGTCTCCACCATCAAAGACAGGACAGGTTTTCATGGATAAAAAATTAAATTACTCTGAGCATATTACAAAAATTAAAAACAAAGCTATGTCTCTCCCTGGCCTCCTCTACCGCTTCTCAGAAATTGCAGACCCGATAGCATTACGCGCATATTTTTCAAGTGTTGTCATTCTCGTTATAGTTTATTGCTCCCCCATTTGGACAATCTCAGCCCCATCCAATATTTTGGCTCTTAAAAGTGTGACAAATTTTTTCACTAATATAGTTAAGTGCAGAGCCCCTCATCTTCGTAATGTGTCCGCTGATACTGTTTTGCACACTCTCTCTATATCTAATATTCCAAATTTAATCCTAAAATCTGATTTAAAACTAATACATAGTATTCTAAACTCTGCCATAGACTGTCCCGATCTCGTCTCCAATTTAAATTTTAAAGTTCCATGCAGACCCACTCGAACGCATTCGCTCCTCCATGTGCCCATTCCCAGATTGTCACTAACCAAACGTTCCATCCTCTCCCGCCTCTCTTCCCTCATAAATTCCCTTCCATATCACATTGACCCGTTCTCCTTTACAAACCACTCCTTTACAAACCGCGCACTTTCCTACCTTAATAGAAACTCTTAAGGTCAATAAGTATACTTCAATGTATTTGTTATTTATTTAAATTTATTATGTTTGATTATGTTTGTGCTTTTTATGTTTGTTATGCTGTGCCACTATAAAATGGCAAACTATGCTGTATGTGGACAATTTGATAAATAAATTATATTTATTATACTATTGCTGCCTGCTTATTCGGATTTTCGTTCGTCCGCTTCATGTCCTGTCCCAGGTAATCCGAATAAACAACATTTTACTGTAGTTTGCACTTTGTGCGGGCATTTTATAGCCATGATCATTTTTTTAAAGAAATATGGATTTTCAGGATATACTTATATTTAATTAACTTCATTCGGTAGGTAAAATAAATACTTAGCCAGAATAAAAAAACAAAACAAAACGGCATTCCTTTGGAAAAATATGCGTTGCAAAAAAAAACAATGGTACGATTTCCAAATTTTTTATTACCACACCTCAAACCTTGGTGTATCAAGTAGTAGTAGTCTTTGATAGTTTAAAATCTCCATTTGCTACAGTTCACATAACCTTTGGATAGCAAAGCACCACGGTGTTAACACTCACTGTCATAAATATCCTGGTACGGTCTAACATAACTGTTGTAAAAACTGGCGAATAACTTTAAAGATATATTTACATCTACATCTACATAATACCCTGCGAGCCACCTCTAGGGTGTTTGGAGGGGGTGATCAATCACCAGCATGCATTTGGACTCCCACATGCACATCACACCGTCCAAAAAACGTCCCGTATACTAACAAACTATACTACTATATGCTGTTAGAAATAATAATTGAATTAAGAAACATGCATTAGTTTTTACATATGTTAGTAGGCTACACTACAAGTCATGCAATCTATTTACGAGTTCTATTGCTGCCGTTATAATCCATTATTGATTTACATACTAGCCCAAAAACTACCTTACCTAATATTCACCAGTTATGATCGTCAAATAGATTATCTACTATTAAAATTCTATTCCGTGTTTTGAGTTTCAAAAGCCGTCAAAAATTAGTTAGTGGGGGCAACCCCCCTGGGAAACGGGGATTTAAGGAAATTTTTTTGGAAATAACATGCCTGAAAACATATATCATGCTTTTACTTCATGAAATAACATGCATTTTACATCATTTTGGCACTTAAAATTTAACTTTAAGTAGACGCAGTTAGTGTATATAAAATCCAGACAAGAATTTTAAATTATTTCTTGATTTCTCTGAGGCTTTGGGGGGATACATACTAGGGTGGTGAGATAAAACTCAAATTACAAATTTCGTGTCGCTATAGCGCGGAAAAGTTGCGATACGTTAGAACAAGAAAAACAAAAAAATAATTATTAAAATTGGACGCCATCTTCCGATCCCGCAAAGCACCTGATAAAATGACAAAAATGAAAAAAATGTTTTTTTCGTTGTACAAAAATAAAATAAAATGAATATATTTTCACGCCACAGCAAAAGATGATTACAAATAGCATAGTTTATTATTAATATATAAATATTCATGGTTTTAAACTGTTATTTCCGATCGCACAAGATAATTAAAAATGTATAAATATTGCAATTTAGCCGATTTTTCAGAGTTGTGTAATAATTACTTAAGATAATATTTTAGTCTAAAATACATGTTTGAATATGGAGCTCTTCCTTTATTTAGATATGATTTAATAATATTTAAACAACCCAGAACTCTCCGCGGTAAGGTGGCTGCACTTTACATACCCTCATCACCCCCGCCCCCCATCGTTATGCCACTGGTCGGGGCCACCCAAACATTGACGCGGCGACATAACCCAAAAGTTTTTATTCAACAATTCGAGTACCCACGAAAGTTTTAACGAAGAATTGTTAAAATTAGTTCGCACTTCGCTCGGAAATGTTAAAGCAAAATATGGTTTTTTGTTGGGGTAGGGGGATGAGGAGTTCTTCTGGACCGAGCGCGCTGACTTTAAAAGGGTGCCAGGTCCGGATGGGTATCCGAAGGACAGGGAGCGTGACTTCTTGAGAAGCGGGGGAGGTGGGGAGAGGGCCATCCGTAACCGAATGACAAACGGCCTCCCGCACACAATTTTTTTCCCTCCTCCTCCTTTTCGGTCGTCTGTTGTGCGACTACCCTTTCCTCCCTTTTTTAGCGAAGGGGAAGGGAGGAAGGGTATCTGCACATTTCCTGTTTCGACCGGTAATGATGACGCGCTTTAGGAAACGCTCATTGGTTTGGCAGCCGGAAAAAATGAACTTATTACTGGAGCAGAGTGCATACCCCTTCTGAAAATGCGTAATTTTGGAACAGAATTTGCCCCGATAATTCACCCGCTGCCAAATACATCTGTAGGGTGGCTTGCAGGGAAATATATAGATGTACCCATGGAAAAGTGATAATGTAGTTTGAAAAAATTGTAATTTTAGGGTTTAAGGATACACCCCGGCTCAAGAGATAAAGGATTGATTCCAAGCATGGAGGGTCGTGCATTATTGCAACTCTCCATGCGGAAACATTGCCCGTTTCGAGTGAAAAGCAACTCGCTTTTCACCGAAAATTATCACAGTTCCGCTTTTGCGGCCATTAATCTCGGCGAACGATCGTCCCGAGCGATGCCACCGTGGTTCTTTTCCCGGATTTGAGAAAAGGTTTCATGAATATTCTGGTCCGAATTTTTTCTCACGGTTTCATATGCATGCAAGATTCGGGTCTTTAGGGAAAACCAGGCACAGTCCATGGCAGAAGCTTCCCTTTTCACGGCGTCCGTTCCCTTACATAATAGTCGGGGAAAAGGGTACAATGAGGCGGTGCAGGAGCCAATGCACAACGTGCATCCCCTCAATCTTTCCCTTCGACATTTATTCCTTCTTTTTACCTTTTCACAAATGTGCCCCTGACCTCTGGAATCCTTTACCCCGAGCAGGACGTCACCCCTGCCTCCCCTTTCTTCTCCCTTCCTCGCTAAACTTTCCTTTCTTACTCCTCCCCATGTGCTTGGCAGACACCAAGTCCTTCCCATGTCCAGCCAGCGCATTTTCATTTAATGCCGCCGTCACGGCCGGCGAAAAGATCCTGATATCGCAGTTACGCCGGCCGTTTTGCATGAGAGGGTTTCTCTAAGACGCGAATTAGGTATACAAATTTACATGAAATGTAATAAGCGAAAATTTCACCTGGACCGGGAATCGATCGACGGACCATTGGATTTCCGGGCCACCGAGAAGACCACTACGCTATCCAGCTTCTTTCGTTCGCATCGCAATTTACCGAGGCCCGTAGTAGTAAATGTTAATTGGTATATGTTAAATTTTAATAGATATAAAACATTTTTGCACAAATTTCTGCCTCACTACGTATATAGGACCGACAGAAATATTAAAATAAAATAATTATAGCCGAACGTGCATTATTGTGCATACACTGTATTGTGCACACACATATTGTATTTTGAATGTGGAAGTGTAGTTTGTCATTATGCGTAACATTTTTGAGTCCGTATAGTGTGCATTTGGGAATCCTCTAGCAAGGTGCATGCTGGTGATTGATCACCCCTTGCCAAACACCCCAGATGTGACTCGCCGGATATTATGTAGACGCAGATGTATTAACTTCTCATTAAGGCGTGCAATAGCGCGGATGAACGAGCGAAATTAGAACAGGGGCAATTTTTCCATCTCACGTCCATGCATTCTCGCATCCGATCTAGCAATTTATCGATTTTAATGACACAATTTTTACTGCGCCATCGTACTAACGTCAGATAGTTTAATTACGTGCCCGGTGTACAACGATCTTAAAACGTGAAGTAGCTATGCAGTATTTTTCCGAAAATTTTCATTCATTCCTCTCTTTTTCATACTTCATTAAAATGTATTTTCATAACATCTAAAAGCTTCACCAAACTCGGAGGATTCCTAACCATCCTAGTTCATTGTGGAAAGGCGAGGAAATTCTCGAAAGGGTATTATGTAGACTCATATGCATTTACTTCATCATCATCATCATCACTGGTCAACAATCCTAGGATTGGTTTGACGCAGCTCTCCACTCAGTTCTCCTATCAGCTAATCTTTTCACACCTACGTATTTCTTCTCTTTCACATCCTTCTTCACTTGTTCCATATATTTTGTTCGAGGTCTTCCTTTTCCATTCTTGCCTTCCACTTGCCCTTCGACGATTGCCTTCGTCAGGCCATCATGTCTCAAGATGTGGCCTATAAGGTTGTTTCGTCTTCTTGCTAAGGTTTTCATGAGGCTTCTCTTCTCTCCCACTCTTTTTAGGACTTCCTCGTTACTAACTCGGTCGATCCATTTGATTTTCATCATTCTTTTGTAGCACCACATTTCGAAGGCCTCTATCATTGCTTTCTCCGCTGCGGTCATTGTCCATGCCTCACTTCCGTATAGGAGCATACTTCAAATGTAGGTTCTTATAAATTGTTTCTTTACTTCCATATTTAAGTTTCCCGCTGTAAGCATATCTCTCCTTTGGTGGAATGCTCTCTTCGCCTGGGCTATTCTGCTGATACTTTCTTTCTTACTTCTCCCGTCACTAGTTATCTTGCTTCCCAAATAACCGAATTCATCCACTTCTATCTATGCATTTACTTATCATTTGAAATTCTTGACAAAACTTTTGTAGTAATTTTCATTTAAAAAATAATGAAAATATATGCCATAGCGGTGGTGATAAATATTTATTTTATTCGAAACAGAAGGAGAACGCATTAATCTCCTATTTTCTCGTCCTATTTATCGTACAAAAACTTTGAGCACTTAAAATAATAAGTTGTCCTAGGATAACTTCTACAAGCTTCACCATAGTCGCAAGATGCACAATGTTTCCGAACCATGCTAGTCTGTTGTGGAAAGGTGAGGGTTAACCATGCCGTGGTGAGCTGAAGCAAATTCGTACCACCGCGAGAAAACTCCAAACCACGACCGATTTCCCACCCTATTCAATTTATATAAATTTTGAGCCTTTTCTTGGCCATCAGCTGCCATCCCACACCCTCAACGTCAAGCGTCCTTTATCTTCCTCGTAATCCGCTGCCTTCCTCCAGAAAAACCCTTCCAGCGCCCTCTATAACCCTGCGGAATGACCCCTTTCTCCTGGACCCCCGTTGACCCTTTCAGCGTCCTATCCCTCGAAATCTCTCTTTAGAACCCTCCCTGCACAGCTGACCAACGTCCGGCGGTTCCCATCCCCTCCTACTGATCTGTGACACAACGCAGCGTGTCCGGGAGGCCATCCGCGGGGTCCGGCAGCGCCTCCCCTTCCCCCCCACTATGGTAGGTCCTCCCTCAGTTGCGTCTTCTCGGGGAGAAAAATCTCTCCCCTTCACTTTTACCGCCATTAACTCTTCGACGCCCATTTCTCTCCGAAGTGGGGATGGCAGCCCTTTTAGACTCCACCTCCTCGCCGTGTATTTCTCCCTTCTCACCCTTGGAGCTAGAGGGAGGACCTTGTCTGCTTGCTATAATGCCTGCGCCTAACTTACGCAATGAGAAACTTGTGCTCTTTTGGTGGTTAAAATCTCTATCTGAATAAAAATATCTATGGAGCCATATTTCGATAGTTAACCCTCGAGCGGGCGCGCCTGATATTTTTAAACGACCGGGCGCGCGGTGTACTTTGTCCGCGATACATGCATTTATAATCAGTCGAGAGGGATGGATGCGATCCCTTAATTTATTTATTTATTTATTTTTAATTTCCCCGTAAACAGCACATTGTGGCCTTTACAACGGGTTTTCAACATTAACAAAGCACGACACAAAAATCCATGCCCTGGATAGGGATCACCTACCCAGGCGGGATTAGAACCCACGACCTACGGATTGGCAGGCGAGGACTTTACCCCACCGCCACCGAGGCCGGCAATTTCTATGATAACACTCGATCTTTGCTAAAATTTATCTTTATTTGTATAAATTAGTTCAAGCTTTTACATTTATAGGTGATACAGATATTAAGGTACACAGGTGGTACACGGCCGGTCGCGCGGCGTAATTTATAAGTACGCCACGGATTTCTGGTTCCTCTTGCCGATCTAAAAAAAAATTGTTGCAATACTTGCACTTTTAAAACTCACGTTATAGACAGTCAAAATGAAGTCGAATCTGAGTTTTTCCCGGCGTATGCTCTGCAGGAATATTTCTCGGGTTTCCCACCGGGTGTCGTATCGGGTTGTAGTTCCCAACGTTTCCATGACTAAGTCCGTCATCGTCTTCAGGGGTTAATAGGCTATTGGGAACTAGAACCCGATACGACACCCGGTGGGAAACCCGAGAAATATTCCTGCAGTCAAAATGAAAATATAAGAATACACGAGGCCATTCAAGAAAGGCAAAGCATAGGGTACACGGCCGGTCGCGCAGCGTACTTCGTACGCCATGGGTGTCGGGTCGTCTTGCCGATCTATGAATAAATTAGCTACAATACTTCGATTGAAAACTCGCACTATAGACAGTAAAATTACATTGTAAGAATACACTAGGCTATACTAGACCATAATGTGCGTATAATGTTGTATTAGGAGTATAAACTCAGACCGTGAAATTTTGAGATACGTGTTGTTAGAACCTAGCCATCAATGAGAACCTAGCCTCAATTTGAGATACGTGTTGTTAGAACCTAGCCATATGATGAATAGCCCAATGAGAGACTGTTGAATCCGTGAAATATCTAGGAGTTAGACTTAGAGTTAATGATCTATCGTGGAATAAACATATCCGAGAAATAACCGGTCAAGCTAATCGTAAAATGGGTTTTGTTAAAAGAATATTAGGAAAGTGCGACGACAAAGTGAGAGAAATTAGCTACTTTTCCCTCGTTAGACCACATTTGGAATATGCTGCCATTGTTTGGGACCCTCATGAAAAAGGCTTAATAACAGAGTTAGTACGCGTGCAAAGAAGAGCTGCCAGGTATGTGAAAGGTCGTTACGATAGTCTTGTTAGTGTAACTGACCTCTTAGATAAACTCGGTTGGGAATCTCTATCGGACCGTAGATTCAAAAATAGACTAAACCTTTTAGATAAATTCAAGAGCAGTGTCTTTTCTGACGAAATTAACCATATCTTACGGACGCGAACATACTACGGAAGATCAGATCATATAAATAAAATAAGAGAGATAGATTGTAGAACAGACAGATTCCGAATGTCTTTTTTTCACGATCGATAAGAGATTATAACGGCAGCAATAGAACTCGTAAATAGATTGCATGACTTGTAGTGTAGCCTACTAACCAATGTAAAAATTAATGCATGTTTCTTAATTCAATTATTTTTTCTAACAGCATATAGTAGTATAGTTTGTTGGTATACGGGACGTTTTTTTGACGGTGTGGTGTGCATGTAGGAGTCCAAATGCATGCTGCATGCTGGTGATTGATCACCCCCTGCCAAACACCCTAGAGGTGGCTCGCAGGGTATTATGTAGATGAATATACTGAATTTTTTAATAAATGAGCATTTGTTACTGGAGAGAGAGTGTAGGCGAAAATATCGAATAAACCGCACACTCACTACAGAGGTGATGAAAATAGCCAATTTTGAAAAGGTAAAAATAACGATCAAAGTATTCAATAGTCGTGCAATTCACTTTAAAAATACTTCTTTACTTTATTTACATAACAAAATCTATAAAAGTAATCACAGGTACGAAATACGATTTTCATGGATTTTTATAAATATGTTTCCAAATGGGAACATTGGACTGTAAACAATTAACTTCAGTTGGATGTTGGTAATACAGATTATGAGGGGCACCCATGTAATTACCACACAGAACAAAAAAGGCAGGTATATATTTACACCTAGTTCCGACGCTCAAAGCTATTATCAAGTGCATTGAGGATGCAATCTTTATCCTATGCTGGGGAGACACATCTTGTTGTCCTAAGGATTCGCCTTAGTAGGAAACCAGCTATCTCTTTTCCTGTGTCAAGATGATAAGACCCACCTTTTGAAACCCTTCTTCGCCATATCGTATCAACCCCCGCAAAGATAATGTCCTTTTTCGCCCTTCCTTATGCTCGTTCTCAGCTACAGGTGCCTATGCGAAGCCACGCGGCTGAGCTCTTCTCAGAATCACCTTTGTCCTCAGTCATATTTAGCTTTTATTTTTGTTTGAAGTACACCCTATCTAACCTCTATGCGAGATAAAATTCCTAATATTAATATCCTACATCATATAGCTCTTCGCAACCTTTACCTTTGAAAATATTCAAGCATATACATGAAAAAAGTTCTTTAATGAAAATGAATGCCTAAGGTAAAATTCATATTCACATAACTCATCTGCTCTCATGCATAGCTTAATCAACCTGAAAAGTAAATTATAAGATTAGGAAAAAAATATTTTGAATCAGTGAGTAACACCTATCGTCACAGAAAGGGTCTGATGTCGCTTTTTCTGATTAGTAACGCCGCGTAGTGTCTTGATGACGATTCTTTGCAGAATATCAGTGGTCATTTGTTATTTAATTCTGCGGTGTGACTCAGATATGACCCGAGTAGGACTAGTGCGACATGGTTTCGTCACACATCGCGGCGAAGTAATCCGTGAAGATCCATTGCGACAAAAAGGCATGTTAAGGACATGTTTACAGAATCTCTCAGAAAGGTATTTCTGTGATGCATAAAAATATTTCAATGAATAAGACTTCCGAAATAGGCTCTTGGCAATTCATTCATTCAAATAGTATTAGGTACTAGGACTGGATATATGGTTACTGAACTGAATCATGAGAATCACTACCAACGTAGATGCTGCAATAACTTTATAGGCCCGTGGAGTCTTAGAATAGACAAAAGTGGTTCTTTTTTAAATTTATTAACCTATTGTAGAATGAATAATGATCCACATGATCCACCGGTTACGGTTAGCATCGCTCAATAAATACGCATCTACTATTATTCGCTCATGTTATATTAAATAAAATCATTGAAAATGGTCGACTGGGTCCGATGGACCTAGTCCATCATGTAACTTTGTAATGTAATAAAAAACATATTTAGCCCATTCTCTTTATTTCTAGCGATGTAATTGAGGACATACATACAGGAAAAGTCACGGCGTCCAAATAAAATTCGTGCATTTTTGACTCAATAGTAAACTTTCAAAACTACCAACCGGGTCCATTGGACCCAGTCCGTCGTTTTACGGTTGAATAATCCCTCGTCCCTTTGTTATCTTATGCAACATTCTTGTCTTCGCACTTTCTTTCCCAGAATTTTGAAGGCTATATTCACTAAAACCTTGGTGTTCGAACGGTAGCCCTCGACTTAGCAGTTTTGGGTGGAAAACAGAAAAAAATGAGCGACAAGGAAGGGAAAACCTCCACGCCAGAGACATGCGGGGAGAGGACCGATCGACAGCATCACATTGTTGCGTCTTCGGAGCAAAGATCGGTGTGCCAAGGAAGGATAAAGGGGGTGAGGGCAAGGGAGAGGGGTTGAAATGAAAAGAGGGGGTGGTTTGGGGATGAATGGGACGGCATGAAAGATCACGTGGACGGGCAGGGTTATTCACGCGGCGAGGGGACACGCCGAAGGGTTGACAACAAAAGGAAAGGCGGTGAGGTAAAGTTCGACGGATTCACGAACGCGAGGCAAAGATGCGATCTGTCTCAGGAGAGTTCCATTAGATGGGTAGGTATGTTCCTGCGAGGAGGTGGGTTTTTTTTTGGGGAAGGGTGCTTTGGGAGAAAAGGATGGTAAGAGTTCGGTTGCCTTTAGGGATAACAATCGAAGTCGACAGAGGCGCAAGATTGACGCCCTTCCGAGTGGAAAGGGGATGGGCCACAATTTCGGTCGAAAGGTTTAACGCAAAAGGATTTTGACCTCGTCCGTTCCTATGACTACCTCTCACCTCGATCAGGCCATGCAATCTTACTGAAGAATATACCTGTAGCTGGGGTTTTCACCGGGTAACTTAGTGATGGGGCAACCATATGTAAGATTAGCAATACAATACTAATAATTGGCTACATCGCAATTGAATGAAATGGATATACGCGAAACCCAGTTAGTGCTTTTCGCCCACGATATTTTAGTCTCCGGAGAGGACAACATTCCAGTAGACGCGATTTTTCTTGATTTCAAAAAAGCATTTGACAAAGTGCCCCACGGAAAGTTAATGTAAATGCTGAAATTTTACGGCCGAGATGAAGATGTCATTTCCTGGATAAGAGAAATTTGAGCGACCGCGTTCAAAGAGTAGTATTAGACGGTGCAGTCTCCAACGAGGTTAGTCACTACTGGCGTCCCTCAGGGTAGTGCCATTGGCCCACTCCTATTCCTTATTTATATAAACTACATTGGTGAAATAGTTCACAGTTCACTACTCGATAATGGCGCCTAGTGCCGAAACGCGTCGTACCAGCAAATAAATTCAGTGAAGAATTACAAAGTGTGTTTATATCCATTCATCATGAATTATCACAATGTTGAAGCCGAATCTATAGATTTCATTCTACTGCAAAATATTGGAAAAAAGTGGATCGCGTTGCACTCATCACAGCGCCTTGAACATTTTTGAAAACCGATTAAAAAGCGATTGAAGTGGCAACGGAAATCAGCCTTCTATGGGATGGAATTGGGCCTCCTCTATGCAGTCAAAACAATGCACGTATTTGTCTAAATCCGAGGCGTCACTCGAAATTGAGCCAAAATTCGAATACACAGAATAGCCCACAAGCTTTTAAAATCGGTTATGAGAGGGCCTGGGGCGGGAAAATTTTTGAAAAATGTCATGGCTAAATATAGATTTTACATCATTTTGGCACTAAAAATTTAATCAATAGTAGCGGGCGTAACTTGGTGGAAATCCATAAACGTAGGAATAGAAGGAATAATAACTTTGCTATTTCCACGTGGTAATTTATTGAGACTGACCATGGTTTCGTTACAGCGTAACATTATCATATCACCTTGGCAATGTTACGCTGTAAAGAAACCATGGTCGGTCTCAATAAATTACCGTGTGGAAATAGCAAAGTTATTATTCCTTCTATTTCTACTAACAATGTAAATTTAAGCAGATGCAGTTATTATATTTCATTTTTATTTATTTTTTCCTTTTCTTGACCTTGTTTAATATATGATATAATATTTCTTGGAGTTTAGGTCTTTTTTAAAATAAGTTTCAGCCAACGTTTCGATTAATTTTTAAATCATCATCAGGGCTATGTAAGAAAAAGTATGAACAATATAAAATACAAAGATTAAAACGATACACAATATTTATACATAAAAAAGGTACAATCGGGTTTTTTATACAATAATATAATTTAAAGAAATATATATATATATATATATATATATATATATATATATATATATATATATAAACATAAATATATAAGAACAGAATGGATTACACAAAAATTTTGACATACCTCTTAACTATATTTATTTTTAACTTTATTATATTTCAAAACTAGGCAATATGCTTAAATAACTTTTTTATTTCTCTGATGCTTTGGGGGGGGGATCTATCCCCTAATTCCCCCCACATAGTTACGCCACTGATCGGTGCGTCGTGCGATGGGGCAAAACGTGGTAGCAGTGCAGCCAGAGAATGTCGCAGAAGGAGATAAAGGAATAAGTGAGGTGTAGTCGGGTCCTTCGAAGCGTATCGAAACCTCTTTTTCAGGACCCCTTCAAGACGCGCGGATGAAAGAAAGCAAGGCCGCCTTGCTCCGCGTGAGCAAAAGATGCGAGGAACTTCTGAGAGGAGGGAAAAAGGGGGGGGGAGTCCGTTCGCAAAAGGATTGATTGTTTGGCGTGTTCCCTATGCGTCGTCCAAGATGGGACGCAGGACGGGCAGGCAGCGGAGTGTATGGGTTCTCCTCATCCCCTTCACTCAAAGTGTTTGTCGCTCTTTTGACTCCGTCATTGTTGCGTTTTATCAAAATAAATATTTCTTCCCTTACCTTACGAGTTTGGCCCTCCCGCTATTTCTTTGTGACGAGCCAGGAGCAGTTGAGATTCCCAGCCGAAATGACATAACATTAACGCGAATCCGAAGAATGGCTCGAGAAGGCTGCATGAAATTCACTGTGTGGTAGGTGACTCGGAGTTTTTTCTCTGTTTAACTTCCCTCAATCTTTTGAAGAGGACGCGTCGGTCCTCGCGACAAATTACTCGTTTCAAACATAACCTGTCATCTTGGCATTTTATGGCTATGTAGAGTGGAGAATCTAAAATATTTGTCGTTATCGTATGTTTTAAATTTTAACTACAGTATTTTCTCAGATGTAATTTTTTCATATTCGTGTTACCTGCTCGATCTCGTTCGGTCGATCTTTTCGATTATTCCCGTTCTTTTCGCCCCGCCTATCGCTTCAACTACAACTTCAAGTGACTTGCCTCTCAAGATGAAAAGCATAAGTAGTATACGAACCTTTTTCTTGTGGTGGAGGGAAGAAAAATTGACTATTGCAAGAATATAGCAATCCTTAAGATGTATAGATAGCCATGCTATCCACTACACCACTGCTTCAATTACTATGCTCTTATATGACAAAACTCCGATCAGTCTCTTTCTTATTATTTCCGATGAAATGTTCACGAGCATAAGAACCGAAACAACAAGTATATGCTCAGAATAACAGCACTCCCACGATAACGCAATACGTTTATTAAATAAAAGCTCGAAAAGTTCATACAAATGCATACCCGCTTTTAATCCCATTTATTTAATTATGTAGACCCGACAAGACGAGTAAAACTACACACAGGTTGCCAAGCATCTAAATAACAATTCAACTCATTGGGATCAAAAATACGACACAATAATGATGTAAATCGGTAGTAAAATCACAAGTCACTCTCTCTCTCCAATTCTTTCGCTAAGCCGCTAGAGCGATTTCATTGTCGTCGCTAGCGAAAGTCGCACAGGGCGAATGTTTACGTTCGCTATTTGCTCGCCAGTCAGAACTAGAATAACTTTTTCGTCGCCAGAGAGACGAAGCGAAGCATTTCTGGCGAAATAGCTAGCGAATGAAAATGAGAATACGAATGCATACAGCGTTCGCCAATTTTTTCGGCCAATCGCGTTGGCTAGAGCCAGAAAGAACCAGAATCAGGCCCCAGTAGCAGTTGAGATTCCCTGCCGAAATGGCATAAAATGATCGCGAATCCAAAGCATGTTACGAGACAGCTGCATGAAATTTACTGCGTGGTAAGTGACTTGAATTTTTTGCATCTCCTTCGCTGTGAAGGAGACATCCTAGTTACAAATCACTCATGTCAAGCTGTCTTATTGGCACTTTATGCGTATGTAGAGTAAATAATATCAAACATTGGCCTTTATTTCATGCCTCAGAATGTAATGCAATAAAGTTCTTTGAGCGTAATTAAACGAGAACTTTGAGCATGTATCAGCGATACGATTGCGCAATCTCACTCATTTTGACATTGATTGTTTCAGACAGTTATAATCGCGCATTTTCATCCAACCTTAATTATTTAATGTCCTAAAAAATCCAGAGTATTAAATAAAAATATCAAGAATGCTGAGTACCCTAGATAAATCGTTTTCATAGCAACTGCAAAGTGAATTCAAAAAAATGTTTGCGCTGCCATAGCTCAGTAACTAAGGAATTTACCCCATGCTTATGAACAAAAAATGCTTAAAATTGTCTCCCCTGCCACCTCCTAAAATGTTGCGCATTCCTCCTGAATTCTATCGTATCAGGCTCAACTTTGTGAAAGTTTACCTTAGTGATGATTGAAAAAATACTTTTTTTGATTCCAGCATTTTATTTAAAAGCATGACTTGTTTCGATGCAGCGACGTCGTCATCAGATACCAAGAGTCGAATTGAAGGTTTCCGAGGTTGGGTTCATATCCTGGTTCGAATATAAGATCCCAGCCTTTGATTTGAGTCTTTGTATCTTATCAGTGGCGTAACTAGGAATATGCGTTGGGGGGATAGGATGGCCTGGGGTGGCGACCCCCCTCCAGGGTAACGGGGGGTCCGGGAAAATATTTGAAAAATGACATGCCTGGAAATACATTTCACATAATTTTAACTCTAAAAATTTAATTTAATGCAGATAGGGTTATTAAATGTCAAAACTAAACAATAGTTCTATAATTTTTTAAAATTTCTCTGAGGCTTTGGGGAGGATCTATCCCCTCATCCCCCCCACCAATAGGCACGCCACTGAATCTGATGATGACGCTGCTCCGTCAAAATTAGTCATTCCTCCAAATAAATTGGTTAACCCTTTCTAACCCAGAGCTGCTTTTGTGAGAAATCAAATTTGAAAATTTTTCATTTTGAAAACTTGAATATTTTGCACTCAATCATAATTATCGTTGCTGATAAATATTTTGTCACTAAAATTTACACTATAAAATAATGCGTAGTTTAGGTATTTCCTAAATGTAGCTGAAAATCTATACATTTTGGATGTTGCTTAGAAGCAACATTGGGTTATAATGGGTTAAATAAAACAAAGCTTATTCATTTCATTATCACGCTGTTTTTGTTTTAAAAACGTTAGCCTTTTTCACAAAATGTTTCACCAATTCACGGAAGGTGTTCACGTGTTATATTCTCGTGTCGTGATGGGCACGCTTGTCTCCGGACGGATGGTGGCAAATCGAACTAGACGCGTGACGACCCTCTGTCCCCCGCGCTCAGGTATAATCCTTTTTTGCGTTTCCCCGTTGCAACCCCCAGTGCAACCCCCGGTGCAGGCGGAGGGAGATGTCTGACGGCACGCGATGCAAGATCCGATGGATATTTTTAACCACACTCTCAGCCTGGTTGCGTTTTCCCCTTTTTGTAATCCCGTTCAGCTACAGCTGGGATTAACGTATTTACCCTTAATATAGCATGGGGCGCAATTTTCCTCTGCGTCACGTATTGGAACAAAATAACTCTACACATACATCTAAATAATACCCTATGAGCCACCTCTAGGGTATTTGGCAGGGGGATACCATTCACCAGCATTCAGCATGCAATTGGATTCCCACATGCACACCACATGGTCAAAAAAATGTCACGCATGAAAACAAACTGTACTACCACATGCTGTTAGAAATAATGATAAAATTCAGAATCAAGCGTTAAGGTATACATAAGTTATTAGGCTACACTATAAGTCATCTACTAGTAAGTTATAGTTCAGAAAGCTATTTGTGAGATCTAACGCTGCCGTTATAATCTCTGGAAAAAATGCATTCTGAATCTGTTTGTTCTACAGTCTCACTTATTTTATTTATATGATCTGATCTTCCGCAGTAAGATAGCGTTCGTAAGATGAGGCTAACTTCGCTAGAAAAGACACTACAGTTGAAATTATGTGAAAGGTTTAGTCAGTTTTCCAATCTACGGTCTGACAGAGATTCCCATCCGAGTTTATCTAATAGGTAAGTTACACTAACAAGAATATCGTAACGACTTTTCGCGTATCTGGCAGCTCTTCTTTGAACGCTTTCTAACTCTGTTTCTAAGCCTCTTTCATGAGAGTACCAAACACTGGCACCGTATTCTAAATGGGGTCTAACGAGGGAGAAGTAGCTAATTTAAAGTCTCACTTTACCGTCGCACTTTCTTAAAATTCTTTTAACAAAGCCCATTTTACGATTGGCTTGGCGTGTTATTTCTCGAATATGTTTATTCCACGTTATTCCAATTTAACATAATGAAGCAAAAGTGCGGGACTAAAATTTCGAAATTTGAATAATCGCAACGGTGAATTCTTTGCTTGGGTGCATTTCCTTCGCTTGACTCTAAACTAGAAATCTATCTAAGATATTTCAGGCATTTCTTCGCAAAATATTTTACCATGTTAAATGGAAATTTAGTTTTAATTTTTCATTAAATGCTGCAAGTGATTTCTTAGAACAAAATAAGCGCTGCACTCTCATATTGTCGGAACCTTAATTCATTGTATATCGAGTTACATTAGTTTTTAAAAAATTGCGTTTCATCAATGGATACATCAACCGTGACACATTAGTCAAAATACTTGACCTTTACGAAATAAAAGTCCAAAAAATATTGCTACGGATAATTCTTTGATACCTTATTCCTCGCCTAAATCTAAACATGCAGATATGAGTTTAATAGGTGTACCTACGCAAAACATAAATTATAATTTGCTTTGAAACTTATTTTACTATTATCAACAATTGTAAAATATCAGACGTGGGATGTATAGAATTTTAATGTTTAAAAGCTAATCTTATCGTTAAACTATGTTATATTTAATGTAACAAGGGTACCTAAAGATGACGCCGCTGCATCGAAACTAGTTATACCGGAAAATAACTAATTGTAAGTGGAACATAATAAAGTTTTTCTTTTCATTTACGTTAAAATAAACTTCCATAAGGTTGAGCCTGAGACGATGGATATAAGCAAATCATATTATCATGCATCATTCCCTCACGTACATCATTGATATCACTCGCATTTCTCCCAAATATCGTTAAAATTCTTTCGCCGACACTTTCGTAGAAAGCTTTTTTTTTCCTCCAAAGCGTCCGCGTTCCTCTCACACTCTCTCCACCTTCCCTACTGAACCAACTCCAGGGCCAACCTTCCTTTTAAGAGCTCGGAAAACCCTTCAAAACCAATCTATTTTTCTTGAGGAACTCGCCCAGAGTGTGCAGAATGGGGGGGGGGTCTTCGATGATCTCCTCTTCGGATTCATAGCCCCCGGGGGCCTCCTGCCGCCGCCAGTTCACTTCACTGGCTCCGCCCTCCCGCCCCCGGGGGCGGGTCTCCGTGCTATTCGGTTCCGCGGAGGCGGCGGCGTGCCTGTCTCCATCATTCACTTCTCGCGAGGGATGGAGCAGATGCGGGAGACTGCGACACGAGGACAACGGGTTGCCCACTCCTTCCCTCACTTTTTTTTCACGTGTCCTTACCCTTGCTCCTCTTCAAGGTTGCCAGATTCTTGGAGGAACAGATCCAAGGGAGAAGGATAGGGCCGAAAGTGGCCATATGTCGCAAGTTCGAGAGTGAAATGCAAGCTCTTTTACTCTTCACGACTAGAAAGGACAGTCCTGCAGATAGCGAGCGCAATTTTTTATAACAAGATAAATTAAAAAGTAAACTTTTAGTATTCCACACAATATCTCTCAGTATCACACAGTACCTATGTATAAATAAAATACTCTCTTTTAATGACCTGAAAAGGTCAAAATCGGTTGAGTTTTTTTATAAACGCCATGTGAAATACAACAAAGTTTACTTTATAGTTGTACAAAATAAATAATGGTGTTCACTGTTTTTACAATATTATAATTTTAATTTTGCTTACAATATGAATGAGGGCCCATCTTGATCTTGGGGCTCTTAGCTGAAGCCTAATTAGTCTATGCGAAAATCCGCCCCAGATTTTAATACTAAGTTCTCTTACATAAAATAATTTTACCTTTTCCTTAATCAAAATATTCATGACTAATTTCCATTCTAAACAGATGTAGCTTTTGTATTTATACAGCGAGTTCACACTCAGAGCAAGAAATGAAAAATTTAATAGCCGAT
Source organism: Ischnura elegans (assembly GCF_921293095.1). Taxonomy (NCBI): domain Eukaryota; kingdom Metazoa; phylum Arthropoda; class Insecta; order Odonata; family Coenagrionidae; genus Ischnura; species Ischnura elegans. The sequence continues at coordinate 68,719,785 of NC_060252.1, forward strand.
TCTCTATTGAATATGGAATCATGTTTAGAAAATGGAAAACGGTTATGAATTTATTTTCAGCATATAATCAAGCGAAGTTATTGCATCAAAGGAAATAATTTACCGTTGCGATATTTCTACTTTCATACTCTAGTTTCATTATGCTAAATTATTTTTTCCAAAGTACAGCTGTCTTACCTGTAACGATTATCTTCGTATACTTGATATGTTAAAAGAGGATGACTCAAAAAAATGTGAGTACAGTGCTTACTTATTTCCTGAGACACACAGAGCACGAAAAAAAAATTTATACAAAGCTACATCTATTTAGTATGGGAAATAGTTGAGAATATTTTGATTTAGGAAAAAGCAAAATTATTTTCCGTAAGAATATTTAAAATAATCAGGGGCGGATTTTTGTGTAGACTAATTAGGCTTCAGCTAAGAGCTACTATATCAAGAGCGGACCACATTCAAGTTGTAAGCGAAATTAAAATTACACTATTCTGAAAGCTTCCATTATTTATTTTGTATGAATGTTAGTGCCAATCTAAACATGTTTAATTTAACATATTTATATAAATCACAGTGATGATGTATTTTATTATCTCTCATGTAATTTACAAACTTAAAAATGCGAGGTGAAATGGTCTCATAAGTGGAATAGCCTAGGACCTCTTTTCATCTAAAACAGCTCCGATTGAAATTATACATGGCAGTTTACACCAATCACATAAATATTTAAATTTTAAATCCTAACCCACTACCCACTCATATCACATGGCTAATCAATAAAGCCATTATTCATCTTACCCCGCTCATCTTGGAAATAAAGAAATAAAACTTTGTAAGGTTCACTATTATTATAATATGGACACGACCCGGGTTTCGTAACGTGGTTACATCTTCAAGTTCACTCACTCATCTTTTTTAATTATTTCTAGCTTCAAGCAAAATAACTCTAGGCGTTATTAATGTTAACGTGCTGGCACGCATAGGATGATTTTTTACGTTAATGTAACATCGAGACCTACTTAAGATGAAGTGTTCGGTAAACATGTTTTAAATGATAATTACAACACGATCAAAATGCTGATATCTTCATTGTGTTCTTTTGCATCTTAGCGACTCTGGTTCATTTGAGGGCGATAGCAATTCTCTATAGATCCAAGCGAAAACGGGTCAGGAACCCTATCCTACAATCTCCTGCCCCTACCCCCAGGTACGACTATCAATGGAGACCGTGTTAAGAGGTTGAGTGGTACCTTTGTAAGATCGCAGTCCGGAGAAGGCGGGACATAACGTTTTCGGATAGGTAGGAACGTCAGGATAAAGAAAGGGTGGTAGCAAGGGTAAAAACCCCTTTTCTTCTCCTCTTCGGAAACCCAAGAATTTGGAAAAACGAGCGATTCCTCCTAAAAACGGGAAAGAAGGGAATGTTGTGTGTTTTGAGGGCGAGGTGAGACCAGGGAAAATAGGTGAGGACCCCTTCTCTACACAGGCACAGCTTTTCAATTTTTTTGTGTCATTCAACCTTTTCGATCCAGTCGCGTCTTCAAAAAGTCTCCAACCTTTAGCCTTTCCTTTCCTTTCTCCTCCGTGGAAAAAATATCTAGTATGCTCTCTCGGAGAAAACAAGATGCCTATGTAACTGCATCCCTTTCACCCGCTCGGTTACCTTATTCAGCCAACTTACTATTCGGCTTGTAATCCGCAGAACACGACACGGAAGATGGCCGACGGGCGCAACCCGATACACACCCCATCCACCTTGACGACGTTGAATAGGATGGGGGTCGCGTGCTTTGCGGCTCCTCCGAAAGCAAAACGGGCCTTTGGGGCCATTTCTAAGGGAAAGAAGGTCCATCTCTTGTTCCGAGATGTCTTCCCTCCCTATGTCGCCGTTTTGCGATCCACGTGAGCGGTCTTGGGTAAATATAAACGAAATAAACGACATAACATGTCCTTTTCGCTTCAGGCAAGTGCACTGCCATAAGAGGCCATTAACTAGGAATAAATTTCACAAAAGGACTAACAGAAATAACAAATAATCTAATTATATATACCGAATATATATTATGTATAACGTATATAAATGATAATAGTATTCAATAAAGGACTTAAACCATTTATAAACCGTAAAAAGCATTGACCAATACATGTATTTACCATTATAAATGAGTTTCCTAGATGTTGCTCTAGAAAAATTCATGTTCAATCATGCGGGCACAGAGGCGAGTAGACAGGTCATTTAAGAACTTACTTCTCACCTAAATTTCAGTATGCCAAACACTTAATAACAGTATAACTGATAATTTCAGGCTTAAATGAGTAAAATCTTCCCACTATGGAAAACGAAAGAATAAGCTTTGGTAGATTCACTAATGTATTTGAAAAAACACCCGGGTTTCATAACAGAAGTGGAACTGAATATGTATCTATGCTATGAAACCCAGGTAGTGCTTTTTCAAATATACTACATCTACATAAAACCCTACAAGTCACCTCTAAGGTGTTTGACAGGGGGTGATCAATCACCAGCATGCAGCATGCAATAGGATTCCCACATGCACACCAAATGGCACTAAAAACGTTACTCATGCTAACAAATTATACTACCGCTCATTCATTCAAAGGCAAAACTTGCCAACTACTCAATAAGGCTCTCTACCAATAAAGCTAGAACACACAAAACATGCTGTTAGGAATAATAAGAAAATTCAGAAACATGCATTTAGGTATAAGTACATAAGATAGTAAGCTACAAAACAAGTCACCTAATCTATTTGTGAGTTATAATGCTACCGTTATAATCCCTTATTGATCGTGGAAATAAGACATTCTGAATCCGTCTGTTCAACAGTCTATCTCTCTTATTTTATATAAATGATCTGATATACCTTAGTATGTTGGCGTTCGTAAGATATCGTCAGAAAATACGCTGCTGTTGAATTTATCTAATAGGTTTAGTATAATTTCTCAATCTATGGTCTGACAGATATTGCCATCCGAGTTTATCTAAAAGGTCAGCAACACTAACAAGACTATCGTAACGTCTTTTCACGTACGTGGCAGCTCTTCCTTGCACGCGTTCTAACTCTGTTTTAAGGCTATTTCATGAGGATTCCAAACACTGGCTAATTATACTAGTAACCTTAACTATATAACTGTGCAGGTGAACCTAACAAAGTTTACTCTTTTATTTTCCATTACTTAATAACAATTAGAGTTCTTCATGAATGAATTCAGGCATTCAAATAATTTACAATATGTTCGTATTTTTTCTTATAGAGATTAAAGCATAGTAACACATCTAACACTTTCGGCCACCTCACGGGAGGTTGAGGGGCTTACGAGGTAGTACGTAGACGCGGATGAAGAGCCAGAAAATCCCCCATACCAGGAAACACTATGTCACCTAAGATTGCACTCTGCAGTGGTAATGATGTTGATTTTTTTTCTTTGAGAAATTATTTAAAAATTGATAGATTCTGAATATTATCATAATTCCGTTTGGAAGCAAATAAAAACTAAAACAATTGGCAATAAACCTACCCTGAATATTACTGATTGAGATGAAGTTTCGCTGGTGGCACCTTCAGGTAGACACAGTTACAAGCTAACAAAATAATCATTTTCATCTTGTTGTAACCTATTTTGTTTAATGAATACTATCAATCTAGGATATTCGTACTTTTCATTTATGTAAAGCATACGACAATATTTACCATTAGACATGAGTTTCCTAGATGTTGCTCCAGAAAACATCGTGTTAACCAATTAATTTGTGGGCATAGACACAGGTAGACAAGTCATTTAGTTTCTCTTTCTACGCTTTTCCACCTGGTCGGCCTGCGGCGTAGTTCCGTTAAATAGATATAAAAACCTAGACCCTTTTTCCCGTTAACGACATCTCGACCTAGTTTCGGAGGACGGTGCGTTTTCTTTCGTGTCTCTTCTTTTTCAATCCACTCGAAATGTCGGCGACGAATCGGAACCAAGTCTTCTGGGATGTGTGGCGAAGTTCCCTTCAGGCAAGGGACAGAAAGGCTGTCGGGTTGGCGCGTGAAAGGTGTTCAACAGCTGAGGATCGGGTTGCTGTGTGTGCACATGTTGCTGGCCTCCTACTTCGTGGACCCAAGTTCAAATCCTGGCGGAGGAAGAGATTTTTCATAGACTACTCAATCCTTACTTGAATTCTTTGAGGAGGGCACATTACATGTTTCTGATTTTTGTTATTATTTCTAACAGCATGTGGTAGTATAATTTGTTAGCATGCATGTCGTTTTTGGACCGTGTGGAGTGCATGTGGGAGTCCAATTGCATGCTGCATGCTGGTGATTGATCACCCCCTGCCAAACACCCTTGAGGTGGCTCGCAGGGTATTATGTAGTTGCAGATGAAGTACAACACTGCGTCCGTCGGATGGGACGTTAATCCGTGATCCCCTTGGCGCCTTACGTTATTGCCGTTTGCATGCTCTAGCTTCATAGGCACATTGCCTTTATCAGAAGGATTTAGATTATCCCATAGATTAAGTGTCATACTTATGAAGAGTACATGTTGCATAGTGCATGTAATTTGAAGGAAATTTTAATGTTCTAATGCATATTGGTGATGGTTCATCCCCTGCCAAACACCTCTGTAGCTGGCTTGCAGGGTAATGTGTAGATGTAAAAACATACTAGGCTAATTCTGACGCCGGGTTTCTCTTTACCCTTTCTGTTTCTCTTTCTCCTTCCCTAAAGAGCAACTGAACTAAGCTCTCATTGTCAGTCAAAAAATTTTGCCAAATAAATGCTATTCTTTCTCATGATTACGTTTTCTTTTCAGATTATTGCTGAAAGATCGCGGCTCCGTGGAATGGTTTTATTCTGCTTGAGGTTGGTGAGTTGCATGGAAATTTTATTCGTGGCTAAATTAAACGTTAATTAATAGTTTGCAAAGTAAGGGGTTGTTGAAGTAATCTTTGCAACCTACCTTGATTGGTATCATACTTTAATAATAATAATTTAGAATTTAACTCTGTGTTTTACCAAAGGTGAGGCTATGCAATGCTGCTATTTATATTCGTGTAAACGCCACCCTGCAAGTGCATTTCCGATAACACGAGGGCCATTTTTTCAACCTCCGATGGGTCATTAACAGAAGGCGAAGTGATTAATTAAAAATTATTTCATTGCTAAATGTCGAGCACACTTGTGGTCGTGCCTGCGGACAAGCTTTACTATAACTTCTTCATAGGATGTTGCCGCTAATGACTTCCAATGAATTTAAGGCTTTGTCCTGAAGCTCATTGCCCGTTTGAAAATGGTTCCCTCCTAGCCACATCATCATTTCAGCGTAAAGATGGAAGTCACATGGCGCTAGGTCGACATTGCACGGCGGGTGATCGAAAATGTCGCATTGAAACTGCTCGAGGAGCAGTTGGGCTACATCAGCACTGAGATGGCGGACGCAGTCATGGAACAGAACACTCAAAGAGGTCAGCATGTCTCCTTTTTCCAGCCTTTATATCAACTCACCAACCTGTCTGTTTGTCTGGTACAAATCTTGTAACTCAAATTTGACTCACTTCCTGTGAAGCAAAAACGCTGAAATTTTGCACACTTCTTCATTTCCGATGACAATACATGAAAATATAACTTTTTCTCTCCAACCCCCCTTTAACCACCCCCCAGTCAACCTATAGCCCCCCAAAACATGTTTTTGATCTAAGAAGTTCCAAATGGTCGATTTTCGTGTTTTGCGACCACAGTAAAAGTTATCCACTTTAGGCATATCCACATAGTAGGCATTTAAAAGCATAGGGGTGGCATTTTGAAACATAGGGGGCTTACCATTCACTGAAAATTTAGTAAATATAGTGACTTTTTTAATACGTCACTTTTGGTTTTTCGGGGTCACTGAGTTTTTTTGCTTTGTGTCATATATAAACGTTGCTCATCCCCTGTAATCTATATATATAAAAGAAAGTCGAAAATCGTGTTAGTTAGAACACTTATAACTCGAGAACGGCTGCATCGATTTCAATGAGATTTGGTTCTTTGGATTCGTCTCAGGCGGGGTTAACATATAGGCCATTAAAAAAAGGATAATTTCACAAAAAAAATTCATCTCTTTCTAACAATATGTTTTTAGGAGTTAGCAACGCAACAGCAATTGATAAGTCGGTCAAAACTACCAATTAAATTATTTGTTTTGTTTTTACCCATTTAATAACTGAACTTCGTAACAATATAATATTTTAATTATTAATATATTCAAAATATTGAAATTGCATTTAAAATATTTAATTCTAGCTAATTTTAAGCCCAGCTCGAGTTGACTCTTCACTACCGTGTTTGTAAACAAATCTCCAAGCAATTGTTGACAAAAGGTAATGTCCGTGTTCCTGTCGAGGAATCGAACAGTTTGATTACACTTTCTCCGAATATTTGCAATTTTTTTTGGAAGGTGAGCTCATCAACAAAGAGTTCCAGAATATGATTGATCACCACAAAAATCAAAAATGGTTGATTGAGTGAGCAATTTCGACGGCCTAGAACGAAGATGTGGATCACTCAAACTAGGTAAATCAGGATCAAATAATTGGTACTCTGCATGAATTCAAATCTTTTAACTGAGTAATAAACGAAGACGAAGTCACCAACCATCTAACTGAATATATAAAGTCCTTGGACGTACCTTGCTTACCACGGCACGATTAACAGCTAAAGGAAGGCTCTGTGTTCATGATATTTCGAAACCTAAACTCACCATAGCTATCCAACGGAACGCGTTTGGTTATTTAAAAAATTGATAATGAATGTGACTCACGCGACTTTACTCAAAGGAAAACTCAAAGATGAGGAAGTTCTCATTCCTCATCTTTCCATGATCCCAACATATATGCCCTTTTGAGCTTAAATGTATTCAATTTCCAAGTAGTGTTGCATTCGCGATAACGATTAACAAATCGCAGTCTTTCAGTTTTAGTGATGTTTGTGCTCATGTGCTAATGAAAACCCATGATTTTCTCATGGTAAATTAAACCTGCTATGTTTACGAGTCGGTAAACCATCCGCTGTATTTCTTCCTTCGCTTCAAGGGCGCAGCTAATACTACGGGTCTTTAGGGTATGGAAAACTCGCTAAGGTAAGCGAGAGGTGTGGGGGCCCTCCCCCAGACATTTTTTCAAGATAAATGGTTCAAAATAGCGGATTTTGCGGCTGTGTGAATAGTTAAATATGTTTTGTTTGTTACCTATCCGTCCCCCTAATATTAGTAACAAATTTTTTTATAAATAAGTTCTCTGAGCTCTTGGGGAGGTTTTAACCCCCCAAAACCCCCCTCGCTGCGTCACTGCTTCGCTTCGCCATATTTATTTAGCGTCATCTGTTTTATATTGCGCCTGATAAAAGAAAAACTGTTGTTTATCATAAGGTGCTTGACGCACTACATTAAACCCGAATGTGTAGGACACACCGAGGTGCGTTTACGCAGTGCATTTTTTCCAAACAGAGATACTGTAACTGGCGCGCCTAAAGTCATTTGATACGAATGCTGCTGCTTCATAGGGGCTTTTCTCACACGATTTTGAGCATCAGTCAAGCGTCGGTCTGGCGTTGTGTTAACCTGCCCCGTGAACGGGCTAAGTTTACGCTACAGACTTGGACTTAAAAACTTTTTTTTACGGTTGAAAGCCAGCATCAAATAGCCAGAAAGTGAATGCGTATAATTTTTATTTCATTAACTGCTTTATAAAACTACAATGCCCAAAATTTCTTAAGCTATTTTCATGCTCATTTACGTAGTTTTATTGAATTAGTATCTTATTTTATTATAATAAACATGATTATAAACGATACAGCCGCTCTTGATTTATAAATGTGTAACTAAACTGTTAGTTCATTGATTGTTAGGGGGTACGAAGTCCGCCGGGTCAGCTAGTCTAAATATAAAGGCTGGTTTTTAAAAAAAAAATTTTTATAAGAGCTTATTTGTTTTGAATGGGAATAGACGTAATATTTTACACTCTGCCACCGTTCATTAAAAAAATTCTCTTTCGTTTGCATTAGGGGCGAGAAAAGTCAATGCTGAAGCCATTTGGCGAGTTTTCTGGCTCTCTCTCCGGAGTGAACACTAGACGGGAGAGTCAATTGAAGCGGTGTAGTTATTGAGATTGCTACTAACCTTAAATTAACAACTTATGGTCAGAAATGGCTTAACCGTGTGCCACAGAGGACGCGCAGTACACGCCTGTCGCTTGTATGATGTTTTTGCTATGCGATCGGAGATTGAAAAATACCGCCCTCGTACATTACGAGTGAACGTCACTATTATGCATTGAGTCCTGATTAATACGTACCAGTGGATTCATGAATGACTTTGGTGGGCCAGATCAGAACATATACAAATGCATGAATCAAATTGGAGTAGGTTCTATTTTCTGCACATCTCTCGTAGGAGTTGGATGGCTACTCGGTGCATTTTCGCCTATATTCACGCGCTTGTGCATTCACGCATTAATTCCTACGGGTTAATATATCGTGTAACCAGGCCTCTAAATTTACATATTGCCCTGCAAGCCAACTACTGAGGTGTTTGGCAGGGGTTGAAACATCATCAACATGCACCAGATGTTTAAACTTTACTTCCAATAACATGGACTACGCGTTATGTACGCTCCATATGACCCATATTATAATCTACTATATCCTACTTATGAAGCCAATCTGCCTATGAAGCTAGAATTTGCTTTTATATTTACCAGGAAAATTCAGAAACATACATTAAGGAAGATATACGTCAATAAGCTACACTAAAAGTCAGCTAACCTATTTCTAAATCACTGCCATTAGAGTCTGTTATCGATTACGGAAAAAAGACATTCTAAATACCTACATCAGTTCTGCAGTTCATGCCTCTATTTTATTTTTATGATTTGATCTCACTACTAAATATCAATAAAAACAGATTTTTTTAAAGACCTTGGTGAAGTAAGTAAATTCAAGGTCACAATTTGATAAAGTTCTTCAATTAGAAAATAAAAGCCAAACCCTTGATCTCTGATCTTTGCCTACGTTCAACTTTTAACAATAACTTAAACTTTACTTTTTTACTGTAATTAGTTACCAATTAGGACCACGATTTATGGTGTCCTGATGACAAATGTTTCGTATTGTCACAAATTAAAAACTAGAGAGATGCGTAGATGTATGTTGACGATCGCAAGATATGGTTGACTTCGTCGGAAAATAAACTGCTCTTGAATTAACGTAATAGGTTTTGTCTATTTTTCTATCTACTCTGTCCCGGCTTGTGTCTCACGTCATCTACACACTCACATTCGAATAGGAATACTCTCTCCACCTCGAATGGCCTTGAAGATACGTTCGCCTCGGCTTTGTCGTACGTCATCTCCATCGAAAGTACATAGACACACACGGCATGTGAGTTCGTCGTGGCATAGGTCGTGTGTGTATATTGGTATCTGGAGCGATAAAAACTCTTCGGGGCGGAAGTCGCGAGGGGGTGGAGGGGCGAAGAGGGGGCTTGGAGGGAGAGGAGGAGTCGATATCGAGGAGTGAGGAGGACCCTTTTGGTGGGGGGGGGGGGGTGTGGGAGGTTGGTTGGGGGATGGGGTGAGGGCCAATGGGTTTGAGCGCGGCATCATCCTTCCTCACCGCCTGCTCTCTGCCGTTTGAGTTGAGGCAGGTCGCCAGCTCCACGAGTCGGCGACACACTTCCCACATATCCTGATTCCTCGCTCTTCCACTCACAAGGGGAGACCACATACCCTACCACGCTTTTTTCAGTGCCATATTTGTCATGGTAGAGTGCAATCTCGGTAATCCGACACATACGCAACCATGGTGCAGCCAGAATATCAAAATCGACGGATAATCAAAGTCGCCGGATAATCGAAAACACCGGATAATCGAAAACGCCGAATAATTGGAAACGTACAGGAAACAAAAACAATGCCCAAAAATTTGTAGAAGGTATAATTTTGCAATTAAATATATATTGTAACGCCAAGCTCTCCCTACTGCTTTGGGCGTGAGTCAAGGTAGATAACCAATTTCTTAATAACGATTATGGTCGATAAAGTCAGAATAAACTTTTCCCGATTCAGTGGGTCACGTCATCAAAACTGCAAGAAAATTATGGTCTGATGAACACCTTCATACATAATAATAAAAAAGGTACTTCCTATCAATCCTTTTATTTAAAACTGTCGAAATTATATTAGCCGAATGGAGGTCGCCAGCCCTGCACGCCGGATTACTGGACGTATCGGATTACCACAAGGCCGGATTACAGATTGCACTGTATTCGGATTGCCTAACGTTTCTCGGAAATGATTCCATTGAATGAGAATAAGATTTGTCTTTGCTTGAATATGCACGTATTTTTGCGATTATGCGTAATATTTCAGTGATCGTGCGGTGCGCATGTGGCGGTCCTCTTGCATGCTGCATGGTGGTGTTTGGTCACCCACGGCCAAACACCCTAAGGTTGGCTTGCAGGGTATTATGCAGATGTGGATGAATTTTTAGAACTCACGTTCTTAGGATTATCAGCAAAATACTTAAAATTACTGTAGAATTCAAAATTTATTACGATTTTATAGAGTCCTTTTGTTTTTAAGTGGAATATACTAATAAACTGGCTTTCGCATGCTGTCCCCCCAAATCTCCTCGAAAAAAGCCTACGGTATTTTATGGTCACTCTGCCAGTTCTTATAATGTTTGCCTGCGCTTTGTTCCTTCATTGAAGATCGTTCATATTTTCAAATGTCCAAATCAGAAATAATCAACAGCTCCAAATCCACAAGCATAACGAGGGTATAGTATAAATATTACGATGTGAAAATGAATGTTAATAAAAAAAACACGTTTTTCAGAGGAACCATGAAAAACACAAGTTTTTCAATCAGGCGTCGGCATTCATAAATTAATATTAAATTATTGACCAAACAATAATAAATAGTAAATAAAAGGGGCATTACCAAAGGGAGGAAGAAGGAGTATTTCTATCCAACTCCAACAACTGTCACGCGACCGTGGAAGATACCACATTCGGGCAGTGTCCCTATTTACGATGTCTCCGGCAGGAATTTCGGTTTTTAAGAAGAGGGGATCGTCTGGTAGGTCGCGTGTCTGCAGCATCCACGGCGAAAAAACATTCCACACCAGGTGCGCCGACGTAATTGGTCGCACCCCACTCCACATCCCCATACTTTTATCTCAAACTCCCCACCACCTCTTCTTCACCCCTTCCACTGCTCCCTTTACCCACGAAGATTTTTTCACCTTCGACGGCGACGAATAAATTAACATCCACTTATAAAAGCCCGTCTATCCCGCATTGTAGTATATTTCCAGATAAGGATTTATTTAGATCGTACCTCTATGAAAATTTACTATTTCCCTGATATTGGATCATTGGATGTCTAAGCCATGCTATTGTTTCATAATAAAATTATTTTAACATTTGGGCCGAATGTTGTGAGTAACGGGCGAACTAATAACCCTATAAAGACCAAACTAACTTACCAACTGATATTTATTATTGTTTTGCATATCCTATTTATTTTACAAGTAATTAAGAGATATTATGAAAGAAACCCTAAGAAAAATTTTTAAATGTGTTTTCAACCATGTTTCCAAATGGGAACAAACTCTTCAGAACAAGAGACCTCACGCCCTCCATTCTCTTAATTTTTTTATTCATAATTTCGGGGAACCTCTGTTCTGTCTTGATAATGGTCTGAAAAATTCGAAACCGGTATAATTAATACTAAGTTGATATATCAAAACGTTCATTTTGAAATTAATCCCTTGATAGTGGTTAATTTGAGTTTTCTCAATAAATAACAAATCAAGTTATGTAGTTTTAAATTATTTCAAACAATCATGTATTCTTTTAAAAAATATCAACTCCAAAGTTTTGCCATGTTAAATGGAGTTAAGGTGTGCAAAAGACTTTAGGATGCTATGAATAAATGGTTCATCACCATCATCATCACTGGTCAACAATCCTAGGATTGGTTTGACGCAGCTCTCCACTCAATTCTCCTATCAGCTAATCTTTTCACATCTACGTATTTCTTTTCTTTCACATCCCTCTTTACTTGTTCCATAGAATAAATGGTTATAATATGAATATTTATGAATGGTTATGAATGAATATTTATGGTTAATGGGATATGTCAGGTGCGAATTGGTCATTATAAGTTAATATAGGTTGTACACAAGACTTTATGATGCTATGGTGAATGGTTATGTTAAGTCAAGCTAAGTTGTGCTCAACACTTTATGATGCTGCGGCGAATTGATCATGACGGAGCCAGAGGAGCGTGTGGGAGAAGGATTTGAGCTGGGGACCGGAGAGAAACTCTTTTTTTTTCCTCAGAACAAGAGACCACTCGTCCTCCATTCTCTTTATTTTTTTTATTCAAAATTTTGGGGAACGTATATATTTTTTTCCGCACGAGCCGGAAGTCGCGTGGGACCTTTTTTTTACGCGGGGGAGGAGCGGGGTAAGAGGGCTTGGGTCGAAAGTATTGGGGAAAATGGAATTCCTCGAGAGAATTGATGGGAGGAGTAGATGGAGAAGGGTGGAGAAGGTTTTTTTTTTCGTGTGGCTTAGAACAAGGGTTATGTGGTCGGGATGCTTGGCTCGTGGGCAGGAGAAAAAAAAATGTGAGAAGATTTTATTTTTTCTTGCCTTTAAGTAGAGGATATCGGGTGGATTGATGTGTTTCGGAGTGGGCGCTCACATTTGTGAGTTTTGAGTGAGAAAAAAGGAGAATCGTCTGGAGGACTGAAGCAGTTAAAAAACAAAAGGAGACGGGAAATACATATATATACGACCCAAGGGTTTCCGCGGAATACTCCGACCTCCTCCTTAACTACCTCGTGTTCCCGGAAGGGAAAGATTTCCTGCCTACACCCCAGAATCACATGCGATTTATCGCCTCCTAATCCAGAGCGACTTTGGCTTGGAAGACATGGGAAAACTGTTCTTTGAAATTTTCTAAATATTATTTATATTTTGATGGTGCCTCCTCCATCCAAATGAATAAAATCGTATGCTTAAAATTTTATTAGTGCAGTTTAAGACTAATTTATAATATTATGTCGGTTTTTCCCAAACTTAAAAGCCTATTAGTGCGGGTGAGAACACTAATTTATAATATAATTCCTGTTTTTCCCCGGCAAACAAGTGAAGATTTGGGATTGCTGATCAATAATTGGATTCCTCAATCCATGAGAACGATGGGCAAGTTGCGAGTATGAGACCCGAGAAATCTTCACTGTAATTTATAATAGTTGGACTCTCAAGTATCTTAGATTAGTTAAGCTTATCCGTTAACCTGTACTTTGAAATTTTATTTAGTCTTATGATTCTAATTCCAACCTCAAATATAAACGATTGATGAGGGCAATCGGTGACGTGATTTATGCCGAATTCACGATAATTTGGTGACATTGCTTTTGACTGTAATATAAAGAAACATTAAATAGGAGCTACTAAATAGTTTTCACTGTCCAAGTTGGCGGTATTCAATAGTTTATTTTTGAGATGACTATCGTATTGGAACTATAATAGATATAATATGCTTCATTGACTTTAAGGCATATTTCTGACCGATTTCTACTGAAAATATCTTGAGGTTGATTTTTCTATATTGCCTTAGTGTCCACATTTATAACCATGATTACCGTCTTACTGTCTACTATGATTCTCATATTCACTTAACAGCGCAGTAATACGAGATTCCTGGATTTCCCCGCAAATATTATAATACTCAAAGAACCTCCAGTCATAATTGTCCTTGTGTTTTTTTTCCAATTCCCTCTTCCCAGTTTTTCGATTTTTTTTCTGCTCGATGAGCTACCTCACTCCTTTTTTTCTGTCTTCCGGGATAGTAAGCCTTCTCAGTTGTGTCCTGTTGTATTTTTTGCCGTTTTTATCTCTCTTGACACGCGGCGCGTGGTTTTGTAGCACCGCAGACGGCCTCCAGGGTTTTGGAGAACGGAAAGGATCCCTCACCAACGCTAGTGTAGATTGATCAATGTCTTCTATGGATTGTCGGAAGGCTTGGAACATGCAATTTGGCGCAGGGAATTTATCTGGTTCTAATATCCTGGCATGGTGAGGATTCCTAACCGATACGCTATCTCGTCTTCCTCTGGGAAGAACCGAAATTTTTCCATCTTATCTGCGTGCAAGTGTCTTTACGTTTTCTCTAACAAGATGATTTTCATAATTATGGTGTCCCTAGCCTATACATCTCTTCCCTTCGTATCAACCACGGCTTCCTCTTTGCCACCCTGAACCGTTTCGTTTAGAACTCCTAGTACTTTTTACATTCTCCTATTTCGTTGTCGTTAATGATTGCTCTCTATCGCTTAAGATGCTAATCGCCACTACCAGAATTTTTAAACTTGGCACTGAAAGAATTGGATTAAAAAATGGTATACCCAGCTACATTTAATGACAGCCCTACAGTGTGGCGGAAGGTGTTAGCACACCTACATTTAAACCGCTCTAAAATTATATATAGTGCGCCTTATGGAGGATTTTACTACCTGTATTCGATGTAGAATTTATATAAGTACCATATTGGATAGGGAAAAAATAATTCTCATACCTATCCGTTCGGAAAAATATTTCTCTTATTTCGCCGTATATGTGTTACATTAACACTTTTTACAGTAGTATTTAGGAAGTATTTTAGTAGTCTCCCCTCTTGACATGTTGCGAAGTGCATGTTCAATTTAGAAAAACATACCTCCCACCAAGATTCCTAGAGACCATGGATTATTATATTTACAAGAATTATGTATTGCAATTTTATAGCCTCACATTGGTCTTCCTTCGATTCCCTTTACAGCATATTCCTGACTCAACTCCCACGTTATTGACATGACACTGCGGACCAACTCATGTGGACAGCAGGCAGGAAGGTTTTGACGAGCGTAACGCACAGATTTTGTTTAAACTAGTTATGTGCAAATGCATATAATTTTGTTAAATTTATTAAGCAAATCTTAATTAGCTTTAAATAAAAATTGCACGTTTGATGGTAAATGTTATCTTTTATGTTTGTCAATTTGATTTGATTCGCACGCTATATCTCCGATGTGGCTCAACACCTTTTTTCCTACACGCTTCTCACTATTTCCCAATCGATTTTTCATTCGACACTTTCTCACCTACACCTAGCTTGACAATCGATTTTGTAAACCCGAGATGAAATGATTCCAACATAGCTATAGCTTCTTATTGGTGTAATATCTTTCTTTTGACATATTTCGTTAAACTCACTCTTCCTTCATGCATCAATTATATCTCAAGAAGTTGTATAATTAATAATTTTAGAGGAAATAGATATAACAATGTGGTAACCAAACTTCCTGCCAAAGGCTCAGATGGAAGCTACCTGTATGGACAATACTAGAAATCTTTGAATTAGTGTGAATAATAATTGACATGCATGACGATAACATCACTCAAGAATAGTAAGTTACCTTTTTGTAAATAATTATCATCGTTGATATGCAATGAATCTCAATTACCGTGATAAAATATAATTACCATGTATAAATACCGTTGAAAAAATTACCAGCAAGTCAAATTCTAAGACCCCAAAAAGCTTCCGTTGGTGCTATAATAATATTCATAAATATTTTGAAAGAAGAAAGACGAAGGTGACAGATTTTAATCAAATAAACTAATTTCATATTCCAAAGCGTGAAAATGTTATGGAAAAATTCCACATCCAAAAGCATTGATTTATCGGGGTTTGGGCTATAAAGAACCTTGGGGAATATTTTCGTGACTTAAGGCGATGGGTTTGAACTGCAATGGGGTTGAGACTTGTTTGTGAAATGGTTATACAACCGTTTTTGGAATGAAAAACATTGAAAAACACAATAAAACAATTGAAAAACACAACCATTGCTGGCCTTAATAACGGCGGTATGCATCCCCTGCCTGCCACAGAAAAGGTCGCGGGTTCGAGTAACGCCTAGGTACAGGGGCGGATCCAGGATTTTTTCTGGGGGTGGGGAAACAAGGGTCTCACAGATCTTTTCATATTTGAGATTAAAAACGAAATATAACAATTACGGTAGAACATATTCTCGTTATTTTGATATGAAAGTTATAAATATTACGTTAAATGATTGAGGCTCCGTAATACTTAAAATAATACGAACGTAATGATAACCGTATTAAAAATCTTATTTGTTTCTTTAAGGGTCTGGGGGGGACGTGCCACGTGCCGTGGCCCCCCCTAGAATTCACCTATGCCTATGTAGGTTGCTCCCATACAAGGCATGGGTTTTCGTGTACGCTTAATTGCCAAGTTAAAAACCCCGATGCGAAAGGACAATGATGCTGATGTCGATGGTGAAGGAATAATTAATAAATAAAACGAAAAAACTTGGTTTCTCGGTTATTCGCTCGTGGGCTGTGTTGATCTCGGTATTTCCTACACCTGGCCTTGGGGATAAATCAAGAAGTGGGTAAAAAATTTGATTCCAGGCTTCGTTTGTTCTAACCCTAGGGTTTCGGTTTCGCTCGAACTTTGGTAGTGGATAATTAATTAAGGATTTCCATTACCTCATCTCGGCAAGCCTCTAATTATTTTATATTCCAAAGTACTAAAATGTTTTAAGTCGATTTTTCAATTTCCTGCTTCAAGTTTTGACTTTTTTCCCTTTAGCTTCTTACACTTTATCACAAAAAATAATATTATAAGGCCCTAAAGGTGGCAGGCAGAAAAAGCATAAGAACTATCACAAAAAAGAGTTGCTTTTTTTTAACCCTTCGCCTTCCTATCCTCCGGAAAAACGTTAGTATCTCCTTCTTACACGTGAGAAGAAATGAGCAAGAACTATTCTTCAATAAAAAAATTTTCACCTGCTGTCAAGTCTCTTCTCCTTCAGTTAGTATCCAATAATATGGTAGAACCTACATCTACATAATACCCCACCTCTAGGGTGTTTGGCAGGGGGTGATCAATCACCAGCATGCGAGAGAATCCCCACACGCAAATTTAAATATGACAAATAATCCACTTTATCCTAATTACGAAGGCAACCTGCCTATGAAGATAGAACATGCCAAACATGCTGCTAAAAATGCCAGGAAACATGAAATAAGGAATACATAAGTTAATACATAAGTTAACGAACCTGGATAGCGTAGTGATCTGCGCAGTGGCCCGGAAAGTCAAAGGTCCATGGTTCGATTCCCGGTCCAGGGGAATTTTTTCTCATGGCAATTCTTGTATATTTCACCGCCGTTCATGCGGCAGGTTTAGAAATATTACACATACCGCTTTGCGCGGCTTTGGCGCAGGTTTGAGGCTCTCAACCGGTTGTGGCTTCTTGGAAGTCCTTTCTCCCTCGCGTTGCCATCCTTGATGGACCGCGAGGGCCTAACACCTAGCACCATGAGCCTCGGTATAATTGCCATGGGAATTATAGAACCTGGATAGCGTAGTGGTCTGCGCAGTGGCCCGGAAAGCCAAAGGTCCGTGGTTCGATTCCCGGTCCAGGGGAGTTTTTTCTCATGGCAATTCTTGTATAGAAGTTAGTAAGCTTCACAATCAGTCAACAAACCTATTTCTTAGTCCTAATACTACCTTCATAGTCTCTATTCAATGGGGGTCCGGACCCCAACCCCGAAAAATTACTTAGCTTCAGAAAATATAATAAAGTATTGAAAAATCACGAATACAAAACATTTCTTCGAAAATTGAACTTTTTTCGATTATGAAAAGTGTTGAAATTACTTTAAAACCATCTACTTACAATTAGTACCCTGTCTTTCAAACCCCCCCCCCTGGTTTTGGACCTCCCCCGAACAAAATTCCTGGCTATCCTACTGTCTCAGAAAAAAACGACTTTATTATTTTTTTCTGATCTACAAAATATCTCTCTCGTTTTAATTTTATAATGTGATCCACCGTAGTCTGGTTGCGTTCGTAAGATATGGTTCTTCGTCGAGAAGAACTTCGTCGGGAAATAAACTGCTCAAAGGACAAGAGAGTTTAAATATTTCTACCAATGGCTGTTAGATTACCTGGGTATAAATGACAAGAATTCCGGCGAAAGAGGATAAACACAGAAAATAAAATATTAAAATATGGAAAATTGCCAAATATCTTAACTTTATGATGGAATCAATTGTCTGCGTGTAAGGTAACGGAAGATTCCACAGCAGGCACTCAAAAATTCGAAAAATCTTGTAGTTAAAGTGTCTCAGGCAATTTTACATTCACACGTAGCACATTTAAGTTCGTGAATTAATAAATTCGTTATCGAATCTAAAAATAATCGAGTAAATAACAATCTAATAGTTTATGTCTATTTCTGGTCTGTAGATTATCCTATTTTGGTAATAAGACTATTGTCCAAGTTGATAAGAAATATTGGCCCGTGATGATCAAAACCGCTAATAAGCTTAAGTAACATGAGCAGTCAACAGATTGTGTTAGGAATGAACAATTTGGATCTATTTCAACAATCTCCAAAAGATGCCATATCAATAAATGTATCATGATTTTTAAAAACGTCAGATAGCAGTTGTTACGGAATGGCCGATCATTAGCCTCTTGGTAATTAACTGGTTAACTAACGAGCAAACGCCGGATTGAACTCTCAAATTCCTCATCTAAACTCTTCTCGACCGGTATAGTAATTGAATAACAATAAACGTATGAACGAATTTATACAATTGATTGTTTGAGGCGTAACTTGGTGAAAGCGATTCATAATTAAATTAAAAAGAAGAACTTTGTGCTTTCACATTAATATTTATTCACGACCATGGTTTCAACGTTAGACGTCATCATCAGGTGAACTCCACAGAGGTCCATCACATCCTTTTATACCAGGTTAGGAGGGGTAGGGAGGAAGGTAATTAGGTTGAACGGATTGGTCAACAGAGAAGAGTAGAGTTCACCTGATGATGACGTCTAACGTTGAAACCATGGTCGTGAATAAATATTAATGTGAAATAAGGGATTGAACGAACTACGGCCGTTAAACAGTTTAAAGAAAATTAATTCAACAAGGCCGTACTCTTTCATGGGCAGATTGCTAATGGGAGGTAATTGCAAACGGGAGGTAATGGCAAGATAAGACACTAACTGAAAATACAAACGTGAAACTCACACACGCACCTCGCGGATTTGCTTTTTCTTTTGTGTGAGTGGGTCACTGTCGTGAGCGAGGGCTCCACAAACCTGAGTGCGTGAGTGCGTGTGTCCATCGCGGTCATTTGTTCCCTTGAGCAAATCCGCGAGGTGCGTGTGTGAGTTTCACGTTTGTATTTTCAGTTAGTGTCTTATCTTGCCATTACCTCCCGTTTGCAATTACCTCCCATTAGCAATCTGCCCATCAAAGAGTACGGCCTTGGGGAATTAATTTTCTTTAAACAATTAATGTGAAAGCACAAAGTTCTTCTTTTTAATTGAATTTATACAAATCATCAAATTCTCTAATCATCTATGTAACTTCATGCATTTGGTGAATGACGCGCACATTTCGTCCCATCGCATCCGACTCACGGAAACCTGGAAACCTCCCAAAACCCAAAAATGGGGAAAAGAGAGGGAAAAAAATCCCACAGCAACGTACCCTGAGAGAGAAAGGAAAAAAAAAAGATCCAAAAAATAGGAAAAAATTTAGACCCCAACTCTCGTCGCCGTCCGCCATCCCAGACTTTATACTCCCGTATGAGGTTGAGTTCCCACTCCCCTAAAAAACTGGAAGGGGGGAAAAGCGGAAAAAAATATATCCGCGGCACGCTTTTTCGCCATGCAGCTGGAGAGGGAGGGAGGGGTGAGTTTTTGATGGGAGGCTGCGGGCGAGGATGGAGAGGGAGGGGGGATGTATAAAAAATAGTCGGAGTTGTGGAGGGGGGGAGGGGCAACGTTTTTTACGTGAGGAGAGGGTCGGGTGACGTGTGCGAGGCTCGTGCTGGGAATGTGTCTTGGGACCCCACTCTTACATCTTCCCCTCTTACCCACAATGCCACGCGCCCCCTCACCACTGATAGTTCCACTCTTTCCTCATACTCTAGCCTCGCTCACGAAACGAATTTACACCGCTTTCTCCGTCCTTTCACCGGCCGTGCATACAAACATGGAATTGTGAAGTGACTGCGTCTACATCTATGTAATACCCTGCGAGCCACCTCATTGGTGTTTGGCAGGGGGTGAGTATACACATCAACAGTGGCGTAACTAGGAATATGCTTTTGGGGGATGGCCAGCCCCCCCCCCCCCCCCCAGGCATCGTGGGGTCCGGGAAAGTTTTTTAAAAATCACATACCTTGAAATACATTTTACATCGTTTTGGTACTAAATATTTAACTTATAATATATATAACCAGGCGCAGTTATTTGATGTCAAAACTAGACAATATCATTAAGAATTTTTTATTTATATGAAGCTTTATGATATACATTTTCAAAACACAACTGTATATCCGTAAGAACCTATGTCTCTTGTATGAAATAAAGTTATACCTCATCGAGATGTTTATCTAGATATTCAACGCAGTTTTAACATGAAATATAAAATTATATGATGAAAATTACTTTATTAATCAATTATGAACGAACTGATCTTCTTATCAGGTAGGTATTTGCCGATATGGCAAAATGTGGGAAAAATGTTTTTAAAAATCAGTAATCACCAGCCAGTAGTAAGGAAAATCGTGTTTTAAAAAAGACTAGATGTAAGATAAATTTTTGTCTAACTTCCACTGTTACAAGATCAATATATCCCAAATTCTACTTATCTGTTCTTTCATGCAACATAGAAGAAGTAGTTTACGGACGTAGTTATTAAATCGGGCACCCACGGACCAGCGATTACCGTTTCAACGGTCCTGACAGCCGGCTTTCTTTGGACACATGCAGCCATGTCCGTTGGTGATTAATTTATGAATCCCACCCGAAAAAATTGACCCACTGCACTGCCTTAATCCATTAGCTGGGCGAAAAAGGTACGCTTTCTATCATCCCCAAAATGTTTCAGACGGCGGCGCCACTCAAGGTATAAGGGTTGAGGACGACTTCTCTGATGACTCGCTCAAATTTATATTTCCTCGACATCGGAGTGGTCTGTAAATGATGGCTGATGCCGGAATAGATTGGGGTTCGGGTCCCGGTTGGGCGATAGTGATTTCCTGCCCTTCCAATCCTCCAATTACCCCTTTAGCCATATGGCAAAAACAGCCGTTATCCTTCCTCCCGGCCGAAAACGCTTCGTGTCTTTGCGAAGAGTCAATTATCACAAAGTATGATTCGGTCCGCGCGGACACTGACAGTCGATTCATAAACCGCTAGATACCCTTGCCCTTTCGGAACATTGGGATGATTTTTTCTGCCTGGTCTTTTGAGTTTTTCGGCCGGCGTCGATATATCCTGACTAGCTCTAGACAAAAATGACTGGTAATAACGGAGAGCACGAAACTATTAACGCGCCACCTCAGAGGCGTTTGGCAGGTGGTGAGTTTTCAGGTAACGCATGTCAAACTGTGAAGACTCAGGATATATTTTGAGGGAAAGAGACATAGGTGCAAGTCAATGTGAAGTTCCATGATATTCTGGTGAGACAATATTAACCTATCTGTGAGTCGGGCATTTTGGAGCGTCTGATTTGTGGAGAAATCGACGGAAGCACTGAGGTTCTATATGAAAATGATCATGAATATAATTATTATTCGTATCGAGTATGCTTTTCTACGAAAGTGAGGTATGGATAATGACAGCAGCGGATAAATCAAGGTTAGAGCCCTGGAAATATGGTGCCAAGATATATTTCAAGCCACCTCCTCTTGTTCGTTATCTCTCCACGGCTCTGTGTTACATAAGTCCATATTTCAGTGTGTTACTCAAATCTTGATTCTGATTCCTACTCTACTCGGTTGCCACATTGGTAGGTATTACGAGATCTCACTCGAATCCCAAAGGTCGCTCAGACTATGCCTCACAGTTGATAAGTTGAGTCCCAAATTGCGTTAAGTTCCCACATGGAAGGGTAATCGGCCCAGTTTGTTCATTGCATACGTAAATGACCCTAGCCGTCGAATCAGCAGTAAAACACTTTTATTTTCTGAAGACGCTGTTATCTATCGCGAAAATAGTGATCACTCTGAATTTGTAATTCTAGCATAAAGTGGATTTAAACAGCGTCCATGTGTGGAGCCAAGAGTGGGGACTCGAACTTAATCCGAGCAAATATACGGCGGTAAATTTTTAGCGGAAGGCGTCCGTCCCATTGTATACATAACCTACATGTCCTACATAATACCCTGAGTTCCACCTCTAGGGTGTTTGGCGGGGGGTTTTCAATCATCAGCATGCAGCATGCAATTGGACTCCTACATGCACACCACACAGTACAAAAAACGTCACGCATACTAACAAATTATACTACTGTGTGCTGTTAGAAATAATAATGAAATTAAGAAACATGCATTAAGTTATACATAGGTTATTTAGCTACACCGCAAGTCATGCAATCTATTTATTAGTTCTATCGCTGCCGTTATAATCTCTTATCGATCGTGGAAAAAATGACATTCTGAATCTGTCTGTTCTACATTCTATCGCTCTTATTTTATTTATATGATCTGATCTTCCGTAGTATGTTGGCGTCCGTAAGATATGGTTAACTTCGTCAGAAAATAAACTGCTTTTGAATTTATCTAAAAGGTTTAGTCTATTTTTCAATCTACGGTCCGACAGAGATTCCCATTCGAGTTTATCTAAGAGGTCAGTTTCATTAATAAGACTATCGTAACGACCTTTCACATACCTGGCAGCTCTTCTTTGCACGCGTTCTAACTCTGTTATTAAGCCTTTTTCATGAGGGTCCCAAACACTGGCAGCGTATTCTAAATGTGGTCTAACGAGGGAAAAGTAGCTAATTTCTCTCACTTTGTCGTCGCACTTTCCTAATATTCTTTTAACAAAACCCATTTTACGATTAGCTTGACCGGATATTTCTCGGATATGTTTATTCCACGATAGATCATTTTTGAGTCTAACTCCAAGATATTTCACGGATTCAACAGTCTCAAATTGGATACCCCGAATTATGTATCTACGTTTTAGGGAGTTATTCTTCTTCCAGAAATTCATTACGACGCATTTTTTCAAATTTAATTCTAACTGCCATACAACGTACCACGCTTGAAAAGCAGCAAGGTCATTCGTTAGTTCATCTATATCTTTGCTGAAACGGATTTCTCTGTAAACTACAGCGTCGTCTGCAAATAATCGTAACTTACTGCGTACTACTTCGCCAATGTCGTTTATGTAAAGAAGGAATGGGAGTGGGCCTATGACACTACCCTGAGGGACGCCAGAAGTGACTCTAACCTCATTGGAGACTGCACCGTCTAATACTACTCTTTGGACGCCTGACATCTGATACACCATGCATTAGAGAGGAAAAATTGTGCCCTTCAGAAATATCCAGTATTTAGTGTAGTGTATCATATAATATACAAAATGCAGTGAAAGGTAAAACGAAAGTCTTATTTGGCTCAAAAAATCCCTCCGTAATATAGATAATTCATTCTTAGAATATTTCAACCCACCTGTTTTGAAGAGGCCCATTTTCTTTTGCTCGCGTGCCTCAAATTATGAATTAGCAGCCACTGCGCTCCCTCATAAATATTTGCACCGGCGAGACGGGAGACTGTAAATAAAATCGCGCTACCATTAGAAATTGGCCGGTGAAGGAGAAGATTGTTTTATTTTATAAGGTGCAGTGGTAAATGATCGTTATCTCAGGTTACATGCCCGAGGAAAAAAAAGTTTTGCCATGCGCCGGCCTCCGCGACAACCTCTGGTACCTATCCCTTATTCCTTCCATCCAACCCCTACTTAGGGGAATAAACGTTTCGTGGAAAGGTGGCTGTTTATTTTCTGGCACGCGATGTATATGCGCCTGGAGCGATCCTACTAACATGGGAAAAAAAGAATAACGACCGAATTCCAGGGATCCTCATTACCGGGAGCACCCTTGATCATCAAACTCTTCTTTCGAAACAGGAAGGTCGTAGGCGGTTATGAAAAAATTGAAGGGACAGTAAATCCCACACACTTGGTGCTGTTGAAGAGGCCTGATGATGACGCAGTGCGTTGAAACCATGGTAGTGATCTAATAAATATTTTATGTGGAAAAACATAGTTTAATTAAATTCATTAGAAATAGTTACGATTTTACTATTATAAAATTTAAGATTATGGCCTTAGTTTCAATATTACCACATCATCTTCATCATCACCTTGAAGATTATGTCGTATCATTGAAACATAGGCCGTCATAAATTTTATAATCGTGTAAAATTGCATGTATTTATTTCAAACTGAGACTGTTGTTTTGATCAGAAGTCGCGAGTCAAGGATCATCAGTATTATTCGCCGGGAAAACACCAGATCCTTGAACATCCTTCCTTATGATGACAATCACTTCTATAAGGGGTGAGTGAGCGAAGTGGGTACGAGCTATAACTCTTCAATGAGAAAGACAGAAAAAAGAAAAGCCCTCCTTTTTTTCCCATTCGTGGAGTTTTTGAAGTGGGGGTTTAAGCCATCTGCTCCTCCCTCCCGGCCACGAGAATGAACGGGCAAAGGGCACAAAGGAATTTCAGGGATGAGAACAGACGCGTGTGGGGGCGCACGAGGCATTTTAGGGGGGGGGGATAAGGGGGGACGCAGTTTTCCTCATTTGAGAGTTTCGAGGAACGGGAAGCCTGCATCGCGGCGACCTCCTGGACGAGGAGCGGTGCAACGGGAATCCACGAAAAGTCACCGCGAGACAGGAAGTTGTAATTGTTGGGAGGAGAGAAAAAAAAGCACTATAAGAGTGTCCCTCCCGTAACTTTTTCCTGATCCAGCACCCCTCCACGGAGCCTTTCGTTCCCTGAAGCAGAGAAATACCCCGCCCACGCACAAACAGACCTACCGCTTCCTCTCAACTAACGCCCGAATCCTCATCGCGGACGAGAATAGAATAGCACAGAGTAGAGCTTTTTCCAATAAATAAAATTCATCATCACTGCAATATGACTTCATGCATCACATCACACCTTAGCCAATACTATAGAGGTGTCTTTGGGGTATTGTTATTATTCTTTTTCTTGACCTCAATTATTTTATGTTGATTAACGTCTGGGAGTATAGGACAGAACAGAGTAGAACTTTTTCTAATAAAAAAAAATCTTCATAACAGCAATATGCACTACATGCACCGCATCACACCTTAGCCAACTCTAAATAGGTGCCTTGGTGGTATTGTTATAATTATTATTCTTGACCTCAATTATTTAGTGTTGATTAACGCATTGGAGTATAGGACATAACATAGCAGAGCTATTTCTAGTTTAATAGCATTCATCATCACTGCAATATACACCTCACACAATGGATCACACCTTAGCACTAAAGAGGTGCCCTAGCGGTATTATTAAGTAAATTTTTTTTTGTTGTTCTTTCTTTGTACACTTTATTATTCAACCATTTGTTCACATATCTAATGTAAAAGGTCTTAAGTACTGTTTTTGAATTTAATGCAAATAAATAAATAAATGAATATATAAATAAATAATACATGAAGTAGCGAAGTTAGTGTTCATAAGTACCATAAGAGAAGATGCCTCAGCCTTATTTTTCTTCAAATTGTTGACAACCAGTGAGGTTCCATTTCCGCTCCATAATACCTGCATCATTGGTTTTCACAAAGGAGAGGGCCTTTTTTTTAAAATAAAATAGTTTAAAAATCATACATAAAATCATTAAAATTTGTTCCCGAAAAATGCATGCTTATTCACTCTCATTATTTATCGCTCAATCATTGTTTGAATTAAACCAGTCTGTCCTAAAAAAAAGTACTCCAGATTGTCTCCGTCGCGTGTGCAGCTTGTAATTCGTGATTCTCCGCAAGCAGCCCGTCACCTCATAGCCATCTCCCTTCTTCCTGTTATTTGGGAACACAAGTGGGAAGAGGCTGCACCGTTTTTTTCAGATCTAACGGGTCCTTTATGGGAGGGGACTTTTTTAAACTTCTTCCATTTATTTTTCGTTGAGGGGGGGGTGAAAAAGGGGTTTGTCTTCTTCTCACCCCTCCTTTCGGCTTTCCTCAAAAATAAAAGGATTCTAACTCTCTCCCTCTAACTCGATTTATTTTTATTCATTTTTTTTGTGTCACCCCTGCGCGCGCCTCGCTTTCCTGCGCGAGGGTTGAGGGAATCGGAGGGTGAGTTTTATTTGTTGGGCGGGGGTGAGGAAAGACTGGGGGAAAAGATGGCGGCTGCTTCACGAATGTGCGGGGTGCACGTCTTAAAGATCAAGGGGTCAAGAGGAGGCGCGTCAGAAAACACTTCCGTAAGACTTCCATTTATGTCTCATTCCCTTTCCCGAAAGCTAGGAAAGAATGCCCTAGCCCCATCGAGAAAAAGAGAAAAATGAGGGGTGAGACTCCTTCCCTATCCCCCTCCCTCACCGGGGTTTAAAGCCAATCGCACAGCGTATTTCGTTTTGTTAAAGTATTCTGCCGATTAAGGTAGGTTTGCATGGAGTTTGAAATAGGTATAAGTTAATAGCGTACTGTTAACCAGGCAAAATCAATAGTTGGAAACTCCGCCAAACTTCTTACTTGGAAAACCCCTACTGGTTTGATACTCAAATGTTATTCTCAATGAAATTCGCATTTACCTTTTAGTACTGCCATATAGATTTCCCATGATATAGTATTATTAAATCTGTAAATATTATACCACTTTTGTGCAAAAATCCACAGAGAAAAAAGTCATTCATCATGACCGGGATCCGAATCAGGA
Source organism: Ischnura elegans (assembly GCF_921293095.1). NCBI lineage: Eukaryota > Metazoa > Arthropoda > Insecta > Odonata > Coenagrionidae > Ischnura > Ischnura elegans. The sequence continues at coordinate 68,746,638 of NC_060252.1, forward strand.
TCCCTTGATTTCAGATTTTCTCCCCAGTGGAAATTTGTGGACTATACCGGACATTGCTGTACATATACTGAGCATTGCGGGTCACCCCTTAAAGTTATCACCGTGGCCAGTCCCGACATAGTACTTAAATTCTAAATACACCTATTTGTGTTCGAAGTTCGGACTTTGATCTACGGTTGTGGCGTCGTGCGCAGAATTTGAACTGCTATCCTAGTCGCATAATATGCTCAGCAGTCCATACCACGGCATTACCACCTTGTCCGGTATAGTCCACAAAATTTCCAAAGGGGAGAATGACGCCTCACTAGCTCAATTTGTGCAATGCGGGTGACTCCGTAAAGTTATCACCGTGGTCAGTCCCGGCATACTTATGCCCCTTATTTGTATTTCCCTTCATAATGACACATGAGTGCTGAAACTCGCCGATGTTTACCAGCTAATAAAATTTGAATGGAATTTAACAAACATTAGAAGTAAATTTTAAATCTATTTAATTTACCTCGTACTCGACAAGGGCGTACCCAGAATCAAAACTATGGGGGGAAAGCCATGGTTGTTCATGTTGTAGGTAAGATTTAAGCATGGAAAAGGTGAAATAAATCAACATTTTAAGGAAGCTGTAAAAGCTCTTTATTAGCTTTTAAAATTATTTGCTCGAAAAAATATTATTTACCTTAAAAACATTTGCAATTTTCGTTTCTGGGGGGAGGGGGGCAGCTGCCCCCTCCTGCTCCTCGCTGGGTAAGCTCATGGTACTCGAATTTCCACAAAGTTAGCTGTAAAACATTGAAGATATATCTCACCTAAAGTTTTACTTTCTAGCTTCACCAGAGATACTTTTCAAGCCTTTCCATTCAGCCTGACACCATAAATCTTTTTTTCTATTTTAGGTCGTGAAAGCACATGATGTGTGGCTGATTTTGATACTCAAATGCCATTCTCAATGCAATTCGCATGTTCCTTACAGTAGTCCTTAATACTTTTACATCTTGAAATAGTGATACATGTTAGACCCGTAAATATTTATCACATCATCACTGGTCAACAATCCTAGGATTGGTTTGACGCAGCTCAAGTTATATCCCTAATTAGTATTTCCCTTGATAATGATACGTTAGCTCTGAAACTGGTCGGTTTTTTTATCTTTTCAAACAAAGGTGCGTTGAATTTGACAAAAATTATTTTAAAAATTTTAATCCATTTAGTCATATCTATGAAATCACGTATTTGAAGTCCCACAAAGTTAGCTGTAAGCCATTAATGATACATATGAACTAAGGTTTTACTGAGTTTTTTTCTTTCTCTTGACCTCTATGTTTAAATTTGGTTACTGTACCAACTGAAGAATTTAAATTCTAGTTTTTTTCCAACGTTTTGGTATATAGTTAGTGTTTAAATGAAAAGATTTTGCATTTAAATCGTCTTCAGGAGCTATACTCCAAGACACTTAAGAATTAAGGTAAAATTAATGTTTTCACTATCTAGCTTCATTAGAGAAATTCTTCAAGCCTTTCCATTCAGACCGATACCGTAATAGTTTTTTTTTCTATTTTAGGGTGTGAAAACATAGAAATATCTCGCACTCACTTCCCTCCGCGTTTCCCAAAAAATCGATCTTTAAAGTGAATTGATCTTTGGCCCTCTCATAACAATCCCTCCAACAGCCCCCCTCACTCGAAGAGAAAAGAGAGGGATGCTATTTTTTTATCACTTTACTCCGGGACAGTTTTATCTTTTTTTACCCTCCCCCACCCCACTAAAAATAAAAGAAATCCTCTCAATCGCAAAAGAGACAGACCTCAGCTGTTTTCCACTCCTCAAAAAGTCCTTTCTCTCTCCCTGTACTCCTCCACAACCAAACACCTATTCCTTCCCGTCTTGTATGATTTTTATTTGACTGACTCCGTTCTTTCCACTCAATTTTCGCCTTAAGTAATTGCTTCCAAGTATCCAGAGAGAGAGTGAGGGAAGCGTTCACAGTGAAAAAAAGGAGGGAATAATAAAATGAATAAAAAAATAAATAAATGAATGGAAGTCAGTGAGGGGGGCTTGTCTTCTCACCCGTCTTTCTAAGCTCAAACCTTCTCCCAACCTCTCCACTCAATAACCTCCTTAATATCCCTTCATTCCTTTTCCCGTCCATTACTTGAATGTCCCTAACAATTCCTTCCCCTCTTCCCTTCCTCACTTATTTCAGTTTTTATTTCTCGAGTCCTCTACTCTTCCCTTTTTTTTGGTCGAGAAAAAGTTGTTATTCTTTCCTCGTTTAGAACTCAGGAAAAATCCTCGTTCGGGAAGATGTCTCCTCGATTTATTTCGTGCGTCTCACGAGTCTGAGTCACGAACACGGATATCACAGGAGAGAATCCTAAATTCGGCATCTAAATGTGTTGTCACCCACCGCGCTTTTAAATGGGTTTACAAAAGTCACCACTCGCGTCGCTGACGTACATTTTTATCCGAATTTCGCGAAGAAATAAGGTATGATTTGGGGTGGCAACCAAGCTTTACTTTCATGATGATGTTATTAACCAAATTTATAATTCTTCAATGCTATTCCTCACATTTGGGAAGACCTTACTGCAAAATATAGGAAAATGTGGATCGTATTGCACTCATCACCGGTAGATAAAAATGCGACTGAAGTGGCCACCGAAATAAGCCTATCATGGGATGGAATTAGGCCTCCTCCATACAGTCCCCTTGGTTACGACAAAGGGTCTAGCAGGTTAAGATGTGCCCCCCGGTATTTTGAGAAATAAAAAATGTACACTTAAAGTGCATCCAAAATTATGTGTTTACCCAAAGTTTCAGGCCTCAACAATGGAAAATAATAATCCCAGAAAAAATTGAAACACGATTTTTAGTTTTTTAACCATATCTCCAGTTTTTGTTTTTGTAAAATCGTTTTCTTTATTTTTAATTGTGTATACTATTATGGTCTACCACCTTGATTTTTTCGAAATTTTCGAACTGAAAACTAAAATTTTAAATAAGTTTGAAATTTTCAAAATTAAATTAAAAACTTTAGGATACAATAGTCACGCCGAAAAAAATATATGTTGTTACCCCTATCTTAAAGTATAATACTAATTTTTTCCAGATTTTTAAAATTGTTGGAACAGGGTCAAAAACACGAATTGCCATTTGCATCTATGTATTCCAGGAGAATATTTGATTTGATTGTTGAGAGCAACGATCGTTGATAAGTTTCTAATATTGTTGATGAATGTTGATGAAGACTTTCGCGGGGTGGTGCAGCATGCGTAGCAAGGTTTCCGGGTTGACCTCCGCGTCGATTCATCTTCAAGACGACAGTTTCGCCGGCGTTGCAGCTAGCGTCTTCAGGTACGAAGTATCGGATGCAGGTTTTTGCCCGTCTTATATAGGCCTTGGTTTGGGCTAGGTGCGTTCTGATTGGTCCGTGGTTAAGAGTCTCTTCCAGGTGTTTGAGAGCGAATAGCTGTCCTCCCTGTTGAAAGTGGATGTTTTCGCGATTTCTATTGCCTCTCGTATGAGTCGTGGAAAGTAATGTTTTTCTCTAGCGATGATTCTTGCGCTTTCGAAGTCCACATTGTGTGTTGGTCCTTCCCATACGTGCTCGGCGATGGCGGATAACCGAAACTGTCTATTTTTGGTGGCCCTTAGGTGTTCTTGCATTCTGAATTTCATGGCTCTTGATGTTTGGCCGATGTATGAGTCTCCGCAAGAGCACTTAACTTTGTATATTCCGCTTTGGGTATTCATGGGCACGCGATCCTTGGCCTTGCATAGGAGGTTGGATGTCTTCGTGACACAGTTAAAACGTGTCACTATATTATGTTTCCCCAGAATTCTTGCTATTTTTTCGGATGTCCCGGCTACATAGGGAATTACGGCATAATTGAAGATTTTCTTCTCTTCTATATCCCTCTCCGTTTCTAATATTATTGATTAAGAATAAACATTAACATAAACAATGCCCATCACACTTAGATTAATCGTAATTATTGTTTATAATCATACTGTTAAGCTTTAATTTCCTATTTAATGCGTGAAATTGGCAGAAGCGGTGATAATTGAATCGTCTTTTCGAATATACATGAAGGCCGTTACACACGGGGAAAATCATTCCGCAGATTAGCATTGAAAAAATTTGTTGAAATTGCAAGAATCCGAGCCTGCAATTTGAGCAGGGACTATTTTCCCCTCTAGCAGCAGTGCATTCTCTCGTGCGTTGGAGCAATTCACTCCTTCATTCCACGCAATTTTGACTGCGCCTTCGTACATAGTTAAGATTGCGTTATGATGAGTCCCGATTAAAACGGCGTAAGTCACACTAGTACAGAATTTACGGCACAAAATATCATTAGGCAAGACCACGTCATTAATTTCCTTAGAAATTCCTTCATAAACTAACTAAGCAACTTAAACTTTTTAAGACCGATTATTTCATTGCAGTGAATGCCACGCCTAACACATTTTTATCCATATTCTGTCTCCTTGTAGACATAATTGTCCATTAGAACATATATTGTATGTATGAATCTCCAAATGCGCAAACTGTTTGTTTCCGTATTACTAACTAGTAGTTTTGTTTATATGGTAGCATGTTCGTGTCCGTAGCACTCTTCTATTTTCTGGTCTGACCGTGTCTCGATGCTTGTGTGCTTGCGCGGCCTAAGTCCCGGAGGCAACCGCGTTTCTAATTAAGACTAGGATGAGTGCTGGATCCCTAGTATGGAAGCACCCACTGCAATACACTCTCGTGGTAGCTTGCACGGCACCTCGTACTCGCAAATTTATTTTGTCGATAAGTTTGTCCATAAATCGGTCGGTATCGATTAAAGCGACCTTTATTTTCCCCAGAAAACCAGGAAACTGCGAGCAAAAGAAGACAACCAATGATTTCATTATCAAATGCCGAATTCGTTAAATACTTGGGGGTCACCATTACCCGGGATCGTTCTTGTGACCTGAAGTATGCGGGAAAGGTAACCGTAAACTGGGATTTGTAAAAAGAATTCTCGGTAAATGCCCAAAAAAGGTGAAAGAAATAAGCTAACTGACTCTAGTGAGGCCTCACTTAGAATATGCTGCTAGCGTATGGGACCCTTACGAGGTAGAACTAATGGCTGAAATCAATCGAGTACAGCGCAGGGCGGCCAGCTTTGTGATGAGTTGTTACGACAAATATTGCAGCGTTTCCAGTATGTTACACGAGTTAGGATGGGAATCTTTACAGGAGCGTATATCGAAGTATAAACTTAACTTACTTAGGAAATTCGAGGAAGATATTTTCTAAGACGACGTGAATCATATCCTTCGTTTACCGTCGTCCTATGGAAGACGTGATCATGAGAAGAAATAAAAGAAATATACTGCAAAATAGAGAGTTTAAAATGTCATTCTTCCCTCGTACCATTCATCTACATCTACATCTACATAATACCCTGCGAGCCACCTCTAGGGTGTTTGGCAGGGGGTGATCAATCACCAGCATGCAGCATGCAATTGGATGCTGCATGCATCAAGGATAACAACGTTGTCTCAATTGATAGGATTAATGGCGTCACTCGCTAGAATGAACCATTGCATGTTTTTTCCATAGCTCTGACTTTGCATGGATTTTCTCTAGGAATCACTAACCATTGGCAAGTTTTTTTCTTATGAACTTGCATTTATATTTTGCTAGTATGCGTAATATTTCTATGACTGTGCGGTATGCATGTGGCGGTCCTCTTACGTGCTGCATGTTGGTGATTGGCCACCCCATGCCGAACACCCTAGCGGCGGCTCGCAGAGTATTACGTAGATGTAGATTTACGACGCTGCCTAGTAATGACGATTCCCTCCTGCAGAAGTCATCCGACCGCCCCGGCAACGGTAATCTGGAAATAATTTTTAAAAAGCTTATCGCAAGACGAGTGGCGCCTGAGGTCTTCTTCGACGTCGAACTCCTTGTACATCTCACATTTCCGTCCTAAACTGTCTCCCTTCTGTCAAGACGGCAATAATCCATCGTTCAAGACGGGTGGAGATCCTCCCAAGTAGCGTTGCCCTTGGCAGGGATCAGAGAGGGGTGTAGCTGGTAGCCGAGTGGCACGCGACTCCGAAAAAAATATGCCGCAGCAAAAAATAATTCCTTTCCGCCTGGGGCCAAGTTTTTTTAGACATGTATCCATTAGCTAAGTTGTAAGTACAAATTTCCTCATAGTACACTTAGTACAGAGTGTGTTTTCGATAACTGCTTCAGGGAAATGGTAGGTTAATCTTACTACTCTAACTTTTCGTTTTGCACCAGTAATAGTTTCATTTGTATGGAAGCATGTTTATGTCCTTATCAATCTCCTAGTTTCTGGTCTGACCGCATGTCGTTGTACTGTATTGCATTGTATTGCATTCAAAGAAGAGCTGCCAGGTATGTGAAAGGTCGTTACGATAGTCTTGTTAGTGTAACTGACCTCTTAGATAAACTCGGATGGGAATCTCTGTCGGACCGTAGATTGAAAAATAGACTAAACCTTTTAGATAAATTCAAGAGCAGTGTCTTTTCTGACGAAGTTAACCATATCTTGCGGACGCCAACGTACTGCGAAAGATCAGATCATATAAATAAAATAAGAGAGATAAAATGCAGAACAGACAGATTCCGAATGTCATTTTTCCACGATCAATAAGAGATTATAACGGCAGCAATAGAACTCGTAAATAGATTGCATGACTCGTAGTGTAGCCTACTAACCTATGTAAAACTTAATGCATGTTTCTGAATTTCTATTCTATATTCTATTTCTAACAGCATATAGTAGTATAGTTTGTTATTATACGGGACGTTTTTGGACGGTGTGGTGTGCATGTGGGAGTCCAAATGCATGTTGGTGATTGATCACCCCCTGCCAAACACCCTAGAGGTGGCTCGCAGGGTATTATGTAGATGTAGATGTACTGTGTGCTTGGCCTGTGTCCGGCAAGCGAGCGCGTGTCTGATTAAGGCTAGGATGAGGGCTGAATACCTGGTGTGGAATCACCCCGTGCCACACACCCTGGTGGCGTATCTCGTAGATGCACGGTATCTCGTAGATGTAGGTATAGATTTGTCTCACAATCGTTAAACTTCTCAATGCATACTACTCAGTAAATTCGAAGAAGATATTTTTTCAGACGACATGAATTATACCCGTCATACTACTGTGGTAGACGTGATCATGAGAAGAAAATAAAAGAAGTAGAATGCAAAACAGAGAGATTTAAAATGCCATTCTTCCCTCTTACCACTTAGGGTAGTAACGTTGTCTCCATTAATAGCATAAATGGCGTAACTCGCTAGGATGACTCATTGGATTTTTTTCCAAAGTTCTATCATTGCATGTATTTGTTATTGGAATTACCAACCATTTGCAAGTTTTTCTTATGAATGTGCATGTACATTTTGCTAGTATGCGTAATATTTCTAGTAGTGCGGTGTGCATGTGGCGGTCCTCTTGCATGGTGCATGTTGGTTGATGGTTTCAGGCGTTACTTTATGGAAATTGCTCATGATGAATGAAAATTGTACTTTGTTTTTCCACGTGTATTTATTTACACGCGACCGCGGTTTCGACGCACTGCGTCATCATCTGGCCTGATGGTGACGCAGTGCGTCGAAACCGCGGTCGCGTGTAAATAAATATATGTGGAAAAACAAAGTACAATATCCATTAATCGTGCATGTTAGTGATCGGTCACCCCCTGCCAAACACCCTAGAGGTGACTCGCAGGGTATTATGTAGATGTAGATCCGTAAATATATCTACAAATAATCCACATTTCTCCCCGTTGCTATAGATGCGTACCTCGCTACCTACGTCTTTAATCATTTGCCGCACTCCCGCTGGCTTTACAAAGCCACCGGCTCGACACGAAATAGAATTAAGACCCAAACGAGGGTCCACACGCGAGCATAGTTTGCATATGAATGGGATATCTCGAGATAATATCCCTAATCCGACGACACTAGGCACACTTCGTGGTTTTGAATGTCCGTCGTGCTCGAACAGGTTTCTCGAATCACAGAACCGGTTATTCAGGCAGTGCAGGATTTCCTGGTTGAGGAGGGTCAGTACTCCATTCCCTGGGGTGGTCTGGTCGTCCAGCCGCCCTATCCCCAATTACAAACAGTGTGTCCGCTGCTGTTCAATCCCCCTCCCATCTTCATTTGATTCATTTTCTCATATAACGGGATTCAGCTATCGAGTGCCGAGTTCGGAAAAGGCTTAGGGGTCATCATTACCTATTCCACTACTACGCCAGGCATTGACCTCATTCTAGCTCGAGTATATAAGGAATCATCATTAAAGATAGCGCCTTACTTGAAGAAGGTGTTCGAAAAATCCCTGACAGAACACATTGTCCGTATAGAATGGAAAGCAGCGAATGTTACACCTATCTTTAAGGGTGGGGATTAGGAAAAGCCTAGTAATCACCGGCCGATCTGACTTACTTCCATTTGGTACATGAAATCTTGGCACATGAAATTTCCAGTTCGATAATGGGTCATCTAGATAGCCAAAAAATGCTAGAAAAAGAACAGCACTGATTTAGGTAAGGGAGGTCTTGTGAAACAGAACTTACTCTCCTTGTTCACGATATCTCAGCCACGAGTGACAGAAATATTCAAGTCGACGCCATATTGTTAGACTTCAGAAAGGCATTTGATAAGGTTTCGCATTTGAAGCTGATTCCAAAGTTGAAAGTGTGCGACATAGATAAGCACATAATTGGTTGGATCAAAGATTTCTTAAGCGATCTCGAACAGAGGATTGTTTTGGATGGAAAACGCTCGGACACTATTTAAGTTTCTTCAAGTGTACCACAAGGAAGTGTCATGGGTCCTCCTTGTTCCATCTTCGCATTAATGATATAACCGCCGTGATCACGTGCTAAATTCGTCTCTTTGCAGATGATATAGTTGTGTATAGATAAAGGTATCGCCATTGATATAGATTGACATTAAGAGAGGACCTCGCCGCCATAATCGAATGGTGCAGTACTTGGGAGCTAGAATTAAATCTTAAAAAGTGTATGTTGATGAATTTTTGTGAATGGCTATTTCTTCCATGAGGAGTTCTACCGTTACGGGATTCAACGAACAAATTTCGAGTTCGTAAATACTAAGGGGTCACTATTACATCTACATCTTCAAAATACCCTGCGAGCCATCTATTGGGTGTTTGGCAGGGGGAGATCATTCACCAGCATGCAACATGCAATTGGACTCCCATATGCACACCACATGGTCCTAAAAACGTCACGGATACTAACAAACTATACTACCACATGTTATTAGAAATAATAATAAAATTCAAAAAAATACATTAAATTTTACATGAGTTAGTAGGCTACAATATAAGTCGTGTAATCTCTTTAAGAGTTGTAAGAACTTTCACCGATCATGCATTGCTCAATGCAAGTTTACTACAACCATACAAAAATACAACTTAATAAGGGGATACCCATGCAGATGCTTAAAACTAGTTAGATGTGGAAAAGTAAATAAGGACCAACGATCCCGAACCAGAAAAGGGATGAACAGATTAATTATATTGATGATACATTGATATCTCCGGTAGTCGTTGGAAAGAACATCTGAAATCTCTCTTTCCTGCTTTCCACTCCTTTTTTCTTCCTCTCGTGATCTCTCCTACCGCGAAACGACGTTAAGTGAAGTATAGATTTCACTTCACCTTCGAAAATTTCCGCTCTGAATTAGTGACGTCATGGCAACATTAGCGGTCCCGGAACGCACTTTCCGTTACTTTTTTAGTAGTGAAATATTACCTTGTGTATTGTTTATTACAAGCTGTTATTTACATTTTATTACATTTTTTTATTTTGTAATGAATGTATGTATTAGAAATTTTGAGGCAACAAAATTGATAAAAGTGTTATTTGACCATTACATATGTCTTTTGCTATTCAGTGCCGGAACGGTTTTCCAGCGCGTTTTGGCATCGTGATACCACTGCTTTTAATCTGATTAGTAAGTCTCCGATAGAGTCGCTCATTCAGCCGAGGGTTACTCTCACCAAATAAGGTCCCCTTAGTTACTCGCTTGGCCGCTACCAATGGGGTGGCGTTGACAAGGGAACTTTTTTAGGGCCAAGGATTCGCGTGAATCACTGAGTACAAACGCCCAAATTTATATGAATAGTTCCCCGCTGAGAAAACGAGAAAGAAGGGTGAAATAGGGTTCGTGCCCGGACTTCTTTCTCGCTTGGCGGGGGGCGCGAATTGGACAAAAAAACTAATGAACGAATGTCTGGTGGATATCATTTAAGGGTGGAGAATTGTGAGATTGACGGAGTGTAACGGAAGGCTGATATTTTTTTAAAAGCGAAAATAAAGGATTAACTTGCGGATCCGATTGGTGACAGCACGAATTTTCCGCTGTGTTACAATCACAACTAAATTTGTTGTTACCCTATCCTTCCACACATGTGGTTTGAGGGGAAGGATACAGTAGAACCATAGGTTGTAGGAATATTGTGATATTTATTCAGCGTGAGTTTTATACTTCATCATGACTGGTCGTAAGATTGGTTCGATTCTCCACTCAATTCTCCTATCAGCTTATTTTGTCACACCTCAGTATTTCTTCTCTTTCCTTCTTACATATCCGAATTCGTTAACATCATAATATCACTGATGTTGATAATGGAGGTGAAATATCGATTTTTCGACACTTCGATGTCTAAACTCGGCTTTAAGGTAAGTTTACACGTCGAATATTATTAAAATGAGACATTGCAATATTTCCACTTATGGACATATTGCAATGTCTCATTTTAATAATATTACGAACTTCCACCACATCGTGCCTAACATCATACAAGATATTACCCGTCGAAGTTGACTGGAGTAGCTGTAGTAGAAAGACACTGGGATATAACTCAAAGAAACGGGAAGGCGAAGGCCGGGGAGAAGAATAATTATTTCCATAATAACTTTATGTTGTGTTTTTTCATAAAGTGCTACAAAATTCTTGAATCTGCGATAGCACTTTTTGCTGGAACACCCAAAGATGTGTCACCCCAGAAAGAACTTTAAATTATTATAGACCAAAAACCTCTGTTCTTTGAACACATTTATGCGATCAAATCAAAAGTTATGTCACTATTAGGACTACTCTACCGGTTCACAGATATCATCAGTACTAAGGCACTCCAATTCTACTTCTCAACCACATTTCTTCCGGTGATCACCTATTGCTCCCCAAATTGGTCAATGTCTGCTCCCACTAATCTTGCCACCCTTAACAGTTTACGAACTTTTTTGCATAAATTTTAAAATAGCGCGCACCGCGCACAAATCTCCGCGAGGCACCTACTGATGTAGCTTTTTCCTCTTTCGCCGTCCCCAGTCTCTCCCGTCTCCGACTTCAATCAGGCATAAAATTCATTCACAATGCCATACTCCTACTTCGATAGTCCTGATATTGTTTCCTTTTTCAACATCAGAGTAGCTTCCCACCACACACGTTCTACCTCTTTACTCCACATGCACATACCAAGGCTATCAGAAATTAAGCGCTTTCTATTCCACATAATTTCTTTTCTGATGAATTCCCTCCCGGTTGATATTGATCCGTTTTCTTTATCAATTAAAAATTTTACCCATATGGCATCAGCATATTTAATGCATAATTGACCATATAACTAGATTAATTTTTTTTTCGTTTTTTGTTTGATTTAAAATTGTAAGTGATGGTTGATTTATTTAATTTTTAGTTATCATATGTGCACTATAAATTGGCAGTCTTGCTGTATATGTACCATTTTATTAAAATAACAACAAAATAAAATTTCGGTGGCACTCTCTAGGTTATAAGGTGACGCATCACCACATTGATAGACTATTCTGTAGACACCGCCAAAAGTTCGCGCTTTGCTTCCTGGTCCAAAGGGATTTTTTACCACAGCAATTAATCTGAATCTCACCACCGTTCAATTGCCAAGTTTGAAATAACTCATACACCTAAACTGATCCTTTAAAAAATTACTCCATAAAGCTAAAGCTCATGAAATGTCAACCTAGGTGAGCTCGCAACGTAAGCTATAGCAAAAACACCCCCTGCGTAACTCCTATGTAAAGGCAGCGTAACATATGGAGCAGAGTATTTTCCGAGGAAGTTGGCCATATCTTACGAAAACCATAATCAGATCAGATCATATAAATAAAATAAGAGGGATAGTCTGTAGAACAGACGGATTCAGAATGTTGTTTCTCCGAAGATTAACAAGTCCATAACGGCGGCGTTAGAACTCACAAATAGATTAGATGACTCGTAGTGTAGCCTACCAACTTGTGTATACCTTAATGCATGTTTCTGAATTTTTTTATTATATCTTACAGCATGTTTTGTGTGTTCTATCTTTATTGGCAGAACACCTCAATGAGTAGTTGACAAGTTTTGCCTTGGCATGAATGTGGTAGTATAATTTGTTAGGATGCGTTCCGTTTTTTGGACCGTGTGGAGTGCATATGGGAATCCTCTTGCATGCTGGTGATTGATCATCCCCTGCCAAAAACCCTTGAGGTGGCTCGTATGGTATTATGTAGATGTAGATCACTTTCGCTCTATTGGTCGAATTTTGTATCGATGGTAGAACCAATTCAACATTAGAATTCGACGTTTATACCACGCTTAAAGGCAGAGAGAGAGAGGAAGGAAGTAGGATTGGCTGGGAGCTAGGCCGGGCGGGGGCGTTCGCGGGAAGGCATCGGGCGATAGGAGGACACCTGCCCGCCCTTCCCACGGCGGCGTCGGCGGGGTAATTAGGGAGAACAGAGACCCACTCCCTCCCGCCCGTCCAAAGGGCCCCTTCTGCAAGGAAGGAGCGCTCAAACGGGCTGGCTGGCCCGAAATTGGGTGGAGTAGTGGCGGAGTGTCTGGTAGCGGGGGAGGGCAGATGCTTTCTCCCATTTCTCTCTCTCTCCTCTTCTGGGGGCATCCACTTCTTCCCCACCTGCCTGCCCCCTCTCCCCCTCCTGGGTGTCCTCCGGCCCTGGTCACGGGTGGGCGCGTTAAAAATTTCGCTCGGCCTGCGATGATAAGGGGGAGGTCGATTATTGAGGTAGGTGCATCGGTTGGGTGCTAGCTTCCCTACTGCATTTGCGGAGTGTTGAAGTTACGTTGTGTGTGGACACGGAAATAAAATGATGACACAATTGAAATGGAGATTTGGTCAAGACGGTTTTATTAATAAAACGGGGTAATAAACGGTGGTTTTAACGTAACTAATGTTTCATTAAAAAATAACGAAATTTTTAATTAAAGAATTTGAGAATGAACGTTGAGAAAAAAACCTAATAAATTAACTTAGTGGAGTTCATTACTATTTTGGTGTCGGCAAAAATGGATTCAAAAATTGAATTTCACACGCATATGTGATTTAATATAATTATCGACATTGTATTATTTTTCAGATGTCCTTGGTTAGTTCCTCGAGGAATGGACATGTTGACAAAAACTAAAATTTACGTCCCCCACTTTCCCTGGCTGACTTTTAGCACTAAATTGCAAACAATCGCCATAAATTAGTGATTAACATGATACAACATGGCAGCATTTTGGGTCACTGCACTTTCCTCAAACTTGAAACTGGATAAATCCCTTCCAAGTAATGTCTAATCCCTCTCAGACTATTGTTACTAGGAAATTTCTGCGCAAAAGGATCGGAGCTTTTACCAACCCGATAGTCTCGGCTTTGAAAGATAGTCTCAGATGTCAGCGATTGTGAACTACGCTGCTACCCTAGCTGATTAAAGATTATTACAAGGCATTTCAGGAAAATTATACCCTTTTAATTTTATCCTTGGCGTGCTCATCGTCTAATCAGCCGGGGATGTATTTTCGTGTCCTTAGGGGAAATGTATCCATCTCCTCTTATCCTTTTTTCCCTCCAAATTCCCGTTACGCAGTGGATTTGAGTTTCCCTAACACTCTCATTAGCGATTTTGTTAGCTGCGTCGCGACGTGATCCTCCTTTCCTTTGAGGGCTCATATATTTTGCCTCGCATTTCTATTTTTTTCCGCTCAAGAAGATATTGATCTCAAAATTATAAACGTGGAGATGTAATATAATGAGCTTCTCTCCCGTTAAAAATCAGGATGAGTGGAGATGAGCTGGGGGGTGGTAATATGGGGAATTTGAAACATTCTCTCCTCCGAACTTAAGCCGTTCATTGACATCGGGGTATGAGGATTTGCCGTAACCCCGACCTTGTGCCTTCGCCTCTCCAGCACGTATATTTGCATGGAAAATACAGAGCTGGGCCATTTCACCAACTTCATATTCCTTTTCTCAGCGTTGTATGTGCTACTAATAACTTCGCATGAAGTGAAATCAATGGTTTGCAAGTTCACTATGTGTAATGGTGACATGATAGATTAATAAGTAAACTATGTTTTATTCCACACAGCAATTAGTGAAAAACTCACCCGGTTTAGACCTTTTCAGGTCATTGCCAATAAGTATAATAAGAGGTATATTTTTTAAACTTTCCCTTGAAGTGTTTGATCAATACAAAAAATCGTAAGTTTTAAAATAATTCTAATTATTATTTAAGATTGAATTCGCGTATTGTAATCAATAACTGGAGTTCATTATTAGCATTTTAAGTGCCCCAGCGAATGTTTTCTCTTGTAAAAATTCGGGGGAACTGAATTTTAGGGTATGAGATGAAAGATATTTTTTAATATTTTTACTAAAAATACCACATAACAAATAGAATTTATAGGCTGCTACCCGGATTGTTATATCTTCTATATTTATGAAAGTGATACCAATTGATATTTATCAACATGCGTTTTCAAAATATTGTAGAAACGGAGGCGACTCAAAGGTGACCAGACCACCACGGCTCTTAAAGAATTAAAAACGCGCCTTTCATGTTAATTAGTTGAGATTATTATTAATGTCGCATTTGATTCTCTCATGAAATCTCGGAAATTCGCCGCCTTGCCGTGTCAGTAACGATACGGCTCGACTATAATTATAAGACAGGCCGTCTAAAAGACATCTCGCTTAAAAAGTCATTTTTTCAATTACGGATAATTTATTATTTCCTAAACATGCCGTGATTAGGGTGCACGAGTCATGAAGAGTGTGAGAGAAATAAGAGATATCAATCGGGAAAATGTAGTGCCCTGTGCGGAAATGGGACATTATAAACCCAGACACTCATTTGGCTAACCCTTCCTGCTTACTTTAAAATATGCACGGAGACTTTTTCCCGTTCTCACATTCCCTCAAAAATTAATCACCAAATGAGTGCTTATTGCCTTAAAAACTCCACTAACTATGCCTACATCTACATCTGCATAATACACTGCGAGCCACCTCAAGGGTCCAGTGCAGAAAGACTTAATCCGCGAGCTGAATAAGATACAAAGGAAGGCTGCGCGTTTCGTCAAAAACCGCTACGGGCGTACAGACAGTGTTACCCAGATGTTAAGCGAATTAGGCTGGGGGCCGTTGGAGACTCGGAGGCTGCGCGCTAGGCTTAGATTGCTTGAACAATTAAGAATGGATATCTTTAAGAGCGACACAGAGAACATAATCTTAGAGCCACACTATATTTCCAGGTCCGACAGAAGCGATAAATTAAGAGAGATTTTTTGCCGAACGGATAGATATAAGAATTCGTTTTTCCCCCGAACAATAAAGGACTTTAATAAACGCTTGTCCCAACCTCGTTAGAGCACTTCTTTTTTTTTTCTTTTAATAGCTGTAAACGGCTGGTGTCCTAACACCCCCTGCCACACGCCTTTTAGGCGGCTTGCGGGGTATTATGTAGATGTAGATGTAGAAGGGTGCTTGGCAGGGGGTGACCAATCACCAACATGCAGCATGCAAGAGGACCGCCACATGCACAACGCACTTTTATAGAAATATTATGCATATTAGCAAAATATACATGCATATTCATGCAAAGACAAAACTTACCAATGGTTAGTAATTCCTGTAGCAAATATATGGAAGTTTACAATCTATGGGAAAAAATCATATGAAATGAATCATCCTAGCGAGTGACGCCTTTAATCCAATTAAATGAAACAAAGTTGCTATACATAATATTGGGAAGGAAGGGTAACATTTTAAATCTCGCTGTTTTGCAGTCTGTTTCTTTTACTTTCTTATGATGATCACGTCTACCACAGTACGACGGTAAACGAAGGATACGATTCACGTCGTATGAGAAAATATCTTCTATGAGTAAATTATGCCTATACTTCGATCTACGTGTGTATCTCCACCGCCATAGTATGTATCCACCAGTCGTTTGAAAAAGCATGCAAGCATCATCACAAATCTTTTACCACGCCACACTATTAGTTTGGACGCTTAGGGTTAAAATTTCGTCACCTGGTAGATTGCACCGGTGCATCGGCCCTAATAAAAAACAGCGTCACCTTTGGCGCGACCCCGACCTTATCGGGTTCAGACGTGCTTCCATCGAGGTCTGCAGTTAGTGCTCAATTAGTAAACTTATAAATATTCATATAGCCTTTAAGATATCAGTTGAGATCCAAATCGTTGGAGGGTGAAAATTATGTATTTTTTTAATTTACCGCCCTCACCTTTTACGGTACCGAAGGTTTCTGTTCACCCGTGGCGACCGCCTTCATAAAAAAACAACCCATTTCCACCTATGATCCCCCACAAAATAAAAATGAAGCGGATGCCCCCACGGTGTTACTTCCGAAAATACTTCAAGCAGAATTTCTTGACCTGTTCCAAGCGTGGCCGAAAGTTGAGAAGCGGTTCACTAGCGGTGAAGTTTGATGGTACCCTTTTACGGCCGAAAATTGCTTCCTCCTTTTTTAATTGCCCTAATTATGTGTTATCCTCCGACGAAAAGTCGACCGATGTATTAATTTTTACTGCCCCCTGTCGAAAATTTTCATGGTTTGATGGCCATTACACCCACGAGGATACGTACGAGGAAAGGACTCTGCTGACCTCGGGTGTATAGCGGATTGCACATGAAGTCAAGAAAATAAGTCGTCATAACTGTTGTTGAATGTTCATTTCTTGATGAATGATTACAAAATAATGCACCAAGGAGCACTAGAATAAAAAAATAAATGTTTATATGTGACGTTATAGGACAAAAGTTCGCGGAAATCCTATCTTTAAATTAGGAGGTGATGAAATTGTAATTTTTCTTTTTCCACATTAGGTTTTATTGCCACTAACCAAAGTTACGTTATAGAGTAACATTTCCAGGCAACCATTCAAGTAAAATGAGCACTATACATATAGCCAATTCAAGTAGCGGTTGAAGAGGCGTATTGATGGTACATATGGGTACCAACATAATACCCTGCGAGCCACCTCTAAGATGTTTGGCAGGGGTTGATCAATAACCAGCATACATAACGCAAGATGATTCCCACATGCACACCACACGGTACAGAAATCGTTACGCATACTTAAAAATTATGCTACAACATTCATTCAAAGGCAAAACTTGCTAACTACTCATTAAGGTTTTCTGCCAATGAAGCTAGAACATACTAGACATTAAATTTAGTAACATGCATTAAGGTATACATAAGTTAGTAGGCTACATTACAAGTCATCTAATATATTTGTGAGTTCTAACATAGCCGTTATAGTCTCTTACTGATCGTGGAAAAAAGACATTCTGAATCTGTCTATTCAACAGTCTATCTCTCTCATTTTATTCATATGATCTGATCTACAGCAGTATTTTGGCGTTCGTAAGTTATGGGTAACTTCGTCAGAAAATCCACGGCTCTTGAATTTATTCAATAGGTTTAATCTATGTTTCAGTCTACGGTCTGACAGAGATTCCCATTGGAGTTTTTCTACGAAGTCAGTAACGCTAACAAGACTATCGTAACGTCTTTT
The DNA here is from genome assembly GCF_921293095.1 of Ischnura elegans. NCBI lineage: Eukaryota > Metazoa > Arthropoda > Insecta > Odonata > Coenagrionidae > Ischnura > Ischnura elegans. The sequence goes on from NC_060252.1 coordinate 68,764,538, forward strand.
CACCTGGCAGCTCTTCTTTGCACACTAATGAGCGGACACCGAAATAAAATTATCACAAAATTTGTATGCACATGCATACAGGCCTGCTTACACGATACATTAAAACCAGTTAATGTGTACCAGTTAATGTATGTTAATATGAACGATTTTTGTGGACTTTAAAGGAATATTTATGAACGCATGAACCAAAGTAGAACAGGTTCTATTTGTACATTCATTCGCCCAAATTGGTGGTTACACGGTGCATTTTCGTGTTCCTTCACGCATGCATACATTTACCTAATATCTCGTAAGGGTTGACGTACCGTGTAATCAGGCCTTAAAATACGATTTTATTAATAAAAGGGGTACTAAACTGTAACCTTAGGGTACCTACTTTCTCATTTTAAAAAACTCAAAAAAGTTAATGGCAGGAATAAAGAAGGGCAAAAATATCGTGGAATCCTATATTTTTTGAAGCAGTGACAAAAAATGGGTTAACTGAATGGCAAAAAAATTTACCTCCTTTTCTTAAAAGTTTTTTTTTGCAGAGGAACCAATAATTTCCAGTTATCCTGGGGCACTAATTTCATCCTCGCAATTGGGACCTCGTGATCAAGGGCCGCGAAGTGTTTTTTGGCCAGGAAGGAACTAAACGTCTCATAAGGTGGCAATTAGACCGATTCAATTTGTGCGCCTTCGGGCACTTCTCTTGTTTAATCGAATAGTTCCGACAGCGGAACGCTTAAATGGCCCAACAATGATTTGATTACGCATTCCCGCTCCGTGGACTCATGTTATGTCGGTCATTAACGTTGGTGATGGATACATTCACCCGAAGGGGTTCATTTTACCCATCCGACAAAGAAGCAAAGGTAATTAGGCATACACGTGTTTAATTTTCCAAGGGCAATTCGTCTTACCCTCACCTATTATTGAGCTCGCCGACTCATCGGGTAATTACATGATTGTGACTGATCCAAAGTGCGAAGAAATACCACGGGCTAAACTAATTAATTGATTCAGTCACATTGCCATGTAAAGGCGCTTTCACTGAAATACCGCGATTACCATTTCTTGTATGGGCTTCAAAGGGTGACATTTTCCCTGAGGGTATTTGCCACAGAACTCACAAATAGAGGGGTGAAAGGATCACATTCTCGATCGGTGACTTCATAACACGTTTCATTGAGGCGAACAAAGTACGGGATGTGCGAATGAAAGTAATTTAATATTTTCAGCAACATAGGCTAAACAGGGACGTTGGTTGGTAAGGTACTGTGAAGGTGCGTTTTAAAAGATCCTAACTGTCTTAAGTACGTGATGAATTGATTATTATTAATGTACCGATGTTCTACCGATTAAGGTAGGTTTCCATTGAGTCCTCAAGAAGCATTTTGGCTGCTTCCCCTTCCTTCATGAACTTCCCTCTTCAATTCGCAGTAAGACCTAAGATGGCAAGAAATTATGTTATAAATTTCAATTTTCTAAAATTTAAAAACTAATTTTCTAAAGTTAAAAAGTAATTTAAGTCTTTTACGTAAACTTTCCTCGTTTCCGGACCTAAAAAAATATTTTACTGTTAGAAACACAAATAGGCCAACAATTGACTACACAAATTTTGACTTTATAAACCGCTTTAACTGCTAAAACCACAAGGTTTAACCTTTCCTAAGTTAAAACACAACAAATTGAAAATTCATTGAAAAAAATCCGCGCCAATGTGTTCCGGTCTACCGTACCAAAGTTTTTCGTCCATAGAGCTTGCTCTGTAATGTTTAAATTTTAAGGTTGTTAGAAGACAAATTAGCGAACATTTACCTGCACCTAATGTGTGGAAATTTCACAAAAATCTCTAGCAGTTAAAATATTCAATAATAATCGTTTTTCATGATGAGGATAAAAGATTAGGTGCATGTAAATGCATATGGACAATTAAATGAATTCATACTTTTTGGGTTGACATAAAATTAAATAAACAAAGGACAAAAACTGAGGAGAATGAGTTGAGCGGGAAGGTTTAAAAAGATTAAATCAGCGGGAATTGGCGCGGAAAAGCAGGTGTCGTTTGTTGCTTGTCAATTACCGCCACATTCAAAGGAAGTCGGCCTCAAAGGGTTTGGGAAATCGATATCAGTCCGTCGTCCCGAGAAGGTAGAACCTATTCTTAGATCCTGGAGATAAGATAAAAAAAGGTTTCCCTTTTCTGAGTACCACTTACCAATACATGATTATACACATGAATATCAAAATAGTGCGTGCTTTTGCGATGATATTTGGTGTTAGAGCCAGTTGTTGAAAAAGCAAACTAGAATGTATAACATTACTAGCTTCTGTTATATAATACAAATGCATATAATATTACTATTTTCTTGTCCTTGGTATTAGTTTTTTCAAATACGAGCATAGCCATCTAGATTATATGTTGGCGTTAGAGGCATAAAGATAGACGATATTTTGATATCGATATTTTCAAAAATTAACGAGTGAAATAAGAACAATTTATATTATATGCATCCTATAACTAAACCTATAATTTATATTTCCACAAATCGACTAAACTTGTCGTATCTTTTAACCTCTTTGCAATTCTAAAAATAATCCTCTTCATAAAAATTCACCGCCTGTGAATGGAGCCAACCTGTCACTATGTTTAGAAGCCTTTCGCCATTGTCGAACTGCTGAAAACCTTGAGTCCTAAATGTTTGTTCTTTCATTTTTAAGTAATCGTACTCACTGACGGACTATACCTTCACCCATAATGTTTGGGCCATGGATCGTACACAATTGACGACGCATTTCGGCTGCTGATCGATTTTTTGCCCAAGGAAATAGTAAAAAACCACGCCCTTTATATTGTGCGGGATTTTCTATTATAGCACTCTTGTTTTTAGGCTATAACTGGACAAAGTGTGAACACACGATGCTCCGCCTATTACAGTTAGTAGCGTACTGATCTACTGCGCGCGTCGATGTTAATGTAACGGCGCTACCCCCGCTACTTCTCGCGTTACACGAAAACGGCGGTTATGCCTCGTTCAGACTACGATTGTCCGAGCGATCGTCCTTACAATAGTTGGCCGAACTAGTAGTGTGAATGCATGCCCTGACATTAGTTACTGTAGTTCCGAACGTTGCCACTTTGCGCTGGGAGACCGGGAGAGGAAGCGACAAGAGAAAGACGAAAAGTTCCTGAAGCTCCCTTCGCTGCATTGTTTCATGGATTTGTCCAAACAAGGAATAGTATGGGCGGAAGAAAATTTATCGGTTCAATGCACGTTGAACACAGTAATGCCTTGACCCTGCATACCTCAACAGCTTTGTCAACCGTCAATTTCTCGTTCGCTTTATGTGCCAGCACTAGAGGGCAGCACAAATTTTAACCATCGTTGTGTGAAAGCACGATAGTTGCAACGATTGCTGGAACAATCGTAATCTGAACGAGGCATTACTTTATGGATTACTCTCGTAAATTAAACAGAGGGCTTGAGGGACGACGAAGAAAAAACTGAGACGATTCAATGAGTAAGTTTGTCAATCGGTTTATGAAAATCACGACACTGACGGAAAGGCGACCCGAATTTCCCGGAGAAATACGCAATGATCCACATCTACAAAGTACCCTGCGAGCCACCTCTAGATTAGATAGAGCCACATCTAGACTAGATATTATTGATCCTTGTCTCATAGCTTGCAATGATATAGTTCGTCTTCATGCCTCTTTAGTTAAAAATGATATTCAGCCCATAATGAATACTCTAATTCTCTAAGTCAGGGGTCTCCAAAATACGGCCTGCGGGACGGATCCGGCCCGCGTACTAGTTTCAAGTAGCGCGCGATTCTCGCTCGTTTAACTCTGTGAGACGCCGCTAGGAGTATTGCAGCGCTGTACTGAACGTTAAAGCCGCTTTCAACTGTTCGTAAATAAGAAATACGCCACCGGATACTTCAGTAGACGTTGGTATCGAATACTTCAGTCATCGGAAAATTTGCAACCCGCCCGTGGGGCGATTCGAAACTTGGAATGTGGCCCTCGTGGCCTAGTACATTGAATACCCCTGCTCTAAGTAATCCATCCGCTGCTTTATCTCCATTTTACGCATACTCTGACCAGTTCACAACCCCCTCAAAGCATGCTTACCTTCTTCCCCGCGGTTAAGAAATGCATAGGCATCACTGGCAATGAGCTCGCACACTACAGTATGGACGCTCAAACATGATGAATCGCGTGTCACCTGGCCGTTAGTCAGTCCCAAATTGCGCCATTTGACACACTCCGCGCGTGTGTGGACATTTTTCTATTGGTTTTTCAACCGTCACGGCGGAATAAACGCTAAGCGTATCGAAGGTGCTTATTTTGCGTCTCTGCCCGAGATCACTAGCTCATTAAGTAATAAAACTGTGCAGACGAGCATAAAACATATGAGCCAATCCCTTTACGTGACAGTCGAAATTGACTTCCTTGATGTCGCAATGAGAAATGCGGATACGTAGGTCAAACCTCATACCCCAAGAAACATGCACAAATGAATTGTCGATATTGAATACATTGGTAAGTTACCTTTTAATCGAAGGAGAATGGAGACGGAATCAAGGCAAAATGTGAGTAGGAAGTTATCGCTCAGTGGATTGCCATTTGAGGTGCCAATACAACACCTGACCGATTCATTCAATTAGCTGATGCTTACATTTCATGGTTATATTAGTCTTAGTCACTAACATTTTTTGAGAATTATAGTCTTGTTTAGAAGTATTTAACGAGTGCTGTAGTAATATGCGGTGCATAGAGCTTGCTTGGCGGTAGTTGACATAACCCGCATGTACGTGGATTTTTTAGAGCTCTTTTAGAAAGCAAGATATATGAAATATTGAATTTTGGTCGAACCCCACCTCCCAACGGCGGATATATTAGGAGGGCTTAGGGCGCCCCCCCTTGGGTATCCAATTTACACTAGATAAAATGGTGATTTTTTCCTACCCCCACTACTGTTGGAATTTAACCCCCACTTAGTCCCACCCTTGTCCCTATCCTGGATCCGCCACTGCCACCTCCTACATTAGATTTACCATCTGTCAGCCTATTGTATTGAGGGATTCATTCAATGGAATCAGTATTTTTCAAACAACACGGAGGAAGTACCTCCTAAAAATTAGAAATGAGTAGACATTTTTTCCAATCATGTAGTTGCGGTGGGGCAACCTGTAGGCAGCAGTGGCGCCGACTCAATGGAGCCTGAGAGGGCCCGAGCCCCCTCAAAAATTCGTTATGGGTGTGAGGAAAAGTGTGTTAGGCTTGCTGATTTTCCCCGGAATGTCCAGGTATCGAGATTCGAGTTATCAGGGTTCCAATGTTGATATATGACTCTTCCAAAATTCTTAAAAAAACTTAACTCACTACTTACAAAATTTCCCGGGGGAAGATCCCCGGTTTGGGCCCCCCCCAATATTTTTTGTAAGATGGCATCCCTGGTAGGCAGTAACATACAAGAGGTTTGACCTAAAGTGTAGCTGGTGAAAATCTACTTGTTGTCATTGGGTGTGTATTCACAACTTGCATACGGCATATTAGCTCATTAAGCACCGTAATAAAATCTTTCATGACCAAGTACAGACTCCAGTAAAATAGTTAAAAAAAGGCATTTATGGAAAGATTAGCTGTCGATCACCTATTCCAAATATCATGTACGGACTGAATAATGCCGGCCTCGGTGTCGGCGGGGTAGAGTCCTCCCCTGCCAAACTGGAAGTCGCGGGTTCGAGTCCCGCCTGGGTAAGTTACCCTTACCTAGGGTTGTTTGTGTACGTTAAATTGTTAATTTGTAATCAATCTCGATGTTAAAGGCCGTATATAGCTGTTATCGGTGGCATGGAAATAAATCTATATCTAAAACTACAATACCCTGCGAGCCACCTCTTGGGTGTTTGACAGGGGGTGATCAATCACCAACATGCAATTGCATACCACACAGTCCAAAAAACGTTACACATGCTAACAAATTATACTACCACATGCTGTTAGAAATGATAATAAAATTCAGAAACATGCATTAAGTTCTACGTAAGTAACATTTAAAATTTTTAACATATGAAGTATATATTTATAAAATTTCATTCCATAATGTGACAGTATAGGGAAAGGTAAACAATAAAATGAAAAAAGCCTTATTGAATATTTTTTTATCATCGGTAAAATTGAATAACCTAAACGAATAGCAGTTTATTGATAAACATTTCGATGGATGTCCGGAGTTAAAGCGAGAATTGCACACCCGAGAGTTAACTTGTCCCATTCCTCGGCGTCCCTTTGTGAAGGCGGTTCGGCAAACCCTTCCCACAAACCCCTTTCACTCTCGCCTGCCTTCCTTTCCCTTTCGTGCGCCCCCTGCCGCGTGAGGAGACAGGTCCCCCTCCCGCATCGCGAAAAATTTAAGTCCCTTGAACCCCAAACGGGTTGTTTTGCCATCCTGTCCTTTCGGTAAGGGTCAAGAACCCTTTTCCTCCCCTTTCCTGCGTGGGAGGGATTGAGGGTTCAGGCGGGTTGCTTTTCGGCGACCACGTGTTGATGGGGTGCAGGGAGGGAGACACCAACCAACGAAAGTGAAACGCGTGGGAAAGAATTTTCGCCAGTGTTTTCTCTCCCGAAAAGAAGGTGAAGGACCTCTCCATAATGAAAATAACATCATCTTCGCTAGCAGATGCATTCCCAGGCTATGGGCTGAACATACCCCCACATGCCGCCCTGCGAATAGGGTTGCCAACCTAAAACAATACTGGGGATCAGGGATTCAGCAACATTTTGCGTCAATACGTGACTATTTTACGCTATGAATGGAACATGTATCATTATTAATTTGCTCAAAGAAAATTAAGGTGCTCAAAAACGGTTTTAACCGCATACATGCCTTTAAGTAACCGACAGATTACGTCAGCCATTGCAGACTTGCCGTGAAAAACATGTAAAAGCTCTATTTTTTTTATTAGCCATGAATTTTCATTATTTTAAGGCAGAAAATAAGCTTTTCACTTCACTAAATTGGTGAACGAGAGAATCGAAAGGTGCCAATAGTTTAAAGGTAAAATAAACATTGAAGAAATATTCTTCCTGTGAACGAGAATTGCGACCGACTGGTGCGGAGTGTACATTTGCTAATCCAGCGAAACTGGAAATCCTTTCGTACATATTCAGTAAACAATCAGGATTTGCCTCTGAAAATAAATAAAACTAGAAATTATTCCTCCTAACGGGTTGCTAACGATGACAAAGATGCGTACAAAATCCACCGTTGAAAGTATTTGCTACCATCTTGAAACTATGAAGTTGAATTAAGTGTACCATTTTCAAAATTTTCCGCGTAAATAAATTGAAAAATTAGCATATTCACTTTCTCTGATATGAATTCTTTATAGTTTTTGAAAATTGTATGACTGAGATGCATGAAAACGTTGATAAAGATCCACATCACACACCCCAGTTGCGGATACATACGTAGCCCCCCCCCCCTTCAGGGGCCGCTCGCATCGCCGAACATAGGAGAACCACAATTGTACCTTTTTTGCATAATTAAATGAAGTTTTCTTGTATATGGGTATAATACTTTAAATAAAACTCTTAAACTTTGCATATGACTTGATTATTTTTTTATTGCGATAAAAGTAAACGTAGCTCAAGATATCTTTGGCGCCCACCCTCTCTTGAGTTTTTTCTCTATCCACCACTGACTCACCCTGAAAATGTCACGATAATAATTAACGTTTCAATCGCGCCATAGGTCACCAAAAATATAAAAATTCGACCGGTCGGTGGAGGTTCTCCCCTTGAGGAGGAAACCCCCTGTGGTGATCCATCCTGTCACGTGATGAATAAGCTGAGACACCCTGCGGATTCATTTGTTTGGGAGTGCTGCGGGGGTGGCCGTGACTACCGGATATACGTCAATTCTCCCATGGACCGTCCCTCAAAAAGCCAACGACCTCTCCTAACCCTGTTCCGACTGCCTGGTCTAACCGAAGCCCATAGGAACTCGGGAACAAAGGGAATATTGCGAAAAATAGAATCAGCGGACAAAGAGGATGCAAAGGAACCGTCCATCGCCATTCAGTGTTTGGGAATCGGTGGTCGGGTTACAGACTAAAACTCTTACATGGCTGAACCCACAAACCAGAACCTCCTGTTGCGCAACCTTTTCTTTCCCATGGGTTTATCCCCTCAAGAGCCGTGTGAAAATTGTATCGGCGGAAACTTGTTTGCCAGAAATCGGGAAGGGGTAGTTTTGAGTTTAGATTATGACCAGAATTAAAGAGCAAATTAAATATTTTAATGGTTGTTGGAACGATTTTTTTAATATTTTAAGAAAACATATGAAATGTCATTGAGGGAAACTCGTTTGCTAGCAATGGTGCGGTAATGGGGAAGGGGTAGTTTCAGCCTGAATTAAAGAGGAAATTAAAGATATGATATTTTTTAAAATGATTTTTAAAGATTTTTTGAAACGATTTTAATTTGGGTTAAAGTCCTCGCCAGCCAAACCGAAGGTTGCGGATTCGAATCCCGCCTGGGTAGGTGGTCCCTATCCAGGACATTGATGTTTGTGTCGAGCTATGTTAATTCCTCCGTTGTAGAGGCCTCTGTGTGCTGTTTACGACGAAGTAGGAAATAAATAAAAATTGTAAAAAATAAAAACTGCTAAAAAATAAGTAGGAGAAGCTTTTCTTGTTTGTTTCCCTATGTACTCAATTTTCTGCCAGTTTCATTCCGCGTTCCGTCAAGATTTGTGCAAGCATTAATGTGAAATCAAAATTGGGATAAAATATTTATTATGAAATACCGCTGGATCAGGATAATGTCATTGGCGCAAACTTGTTTGTTAGTGATGGTGCGGAAGTGGTGGTAGTTTCGACCTGAATTTGAAGGCTAATGAAATGTTAAAATCCTGATTGAAACGTTTTATTTGCAATTTCAGAAAACGCTCAGAAATGCGCAGCAAAGGAGTAATACATCGGATTGAAAGATGCATCAATAAATAGATAAAAATGCATAATTTTAGTTTTTCCAATGAATTATAGTTTTCGCATTCAATCATGACATATGTTTTCTTTTTTAAGGTAAAAACAGTGTTTGGGATGGAATTATAATTACGGACTACCGAAGGATCGCATTATGTCTGAAGGGCGAGGTGCATTTTAAGCTAAGACCAGAAAAAGTAAATCGGTAATTCCTTCAATGATACATTTCGACTTCCTTTATGTACCACACGTGAACGTAATTTTGTTTGAAATGCAAACTTCAAACTTCAGAAGTTCAAACTCAATATTTTATATTCATAATCCTTGAAGCTTCAGCAAGACATACAAGTCTCACATCAATATTTCTGCATAGGTATAATTTTATATCATATTTGCTCCATGGATTTTGGCAAATGTAATGATATTTTACTACTACATCCGAATAATATCTTGCAAGCAATATCAAATGTCTTTGTCCTCAGTACGATGTCTCCAGCTGTCTCTTTTGCATTTTTCTATATTTAAACTATACTCGGAGGGCCAACACAAGAGTGTTTGGCAGGGTGTGAGGTCTCACTAACATGTAGTATGCAATACGCTACATGTGACCATGATGGTGATCGAAAAAATCCTTAAAGTCTTAATAAATACTTAGCACTGTAATTCCAGTTAACATTCATGTATTCACGCAATCTCGGCATAAAAAATGAAAAAGAGGGAGGATTAAAGGAAAGGCAGATCTCAAAAAATAAAGGTAAAGAGGAAACGATCCTTACTCCTTATGTTATAGACGGCTTCAGGACAAATTCATCTCCATCTAAATATTACCCTGAAAGTTACTTACAGAAGGTTTTTACTGGGGTGAACCATCACCAACATACACCATAAAATTTACTTCCACTAACATGCACAACGAAACATTTACGCTACATATAACGCATCTAGGATGTTTGGCAGGGGGTGATCAATCACCATCATGCAGCATGCAATACAAAACAAGAACACAAAATCCATTGGATAAATCTATGCCCTAACAATGAAGGCAATTTGCCTATGAAGCTAGAATATTCAAAACATGGTGTATGAAATACTAGAAAAATTCAGAAACATGAATTAAGTAATGCATAAGTTAGTAAGCTATAAATCAAATCAATTGAACACGTAAAACACAAACTACAGAATAGCTATAATATAAACGACCTCATACTACTGGGAATTAATTAGATGTTGAAATGCAAAAATTCTACTGCTATAACCGTACTTCTACATATCTACATCTACATATTACCCTGCGAGCCACCTCTAGGGTGTTTGCCAGGGGGTGATCAATCACGAGCATGCAGCATGTTAGTAACTGACCTCTTAGATGAACTCGGATGGGAATCTCTGTCGGACCGTAGATTGAAAAATAGACTAAACCTTTTAGATAAATTCAAGAGCAGTGTCTATTCTGACTAAGTTAACCATATCTTTCGGACGCCAACATACTACGGAAGATCAGATGATATAAATAATATAAGAGAGATAGATTGTAGAACAGACAGATTCCGAATGTCATTTTTTCCTCGATCAATAAGAGATTATAACGGCAGCAATAGAACTCACAAATAGATTGCATGACTTGTAGTGTAGCCTACTAACCTATGTAAAAATTAATGCATGTTTCTTAATTCAATTATTATTTCTAACAGCATATAGTAGTATAGTTTGTTAGTATATGCGCCTCTTACGTTTTTTGGACGGTGTGGTGTGCATGTGGGAGTCCAAATGCATGCTGGTGATTGATCACCCCCTGCCAAACACCCTAGAGGTGGCTCGCAGGGTATTATGTAGATGTAGATGCAATTGGACTCCCACATGCATATATGTACTTGAGTGATTATGAATCATCACCACCTGAGCATCTTCACTATAGAGAGGTGAACAACCTTTATCGTGCCGAACTTGGCTAAGGCGTCTCCGGTATCTATCCGCTCCATTCTCCATCTCAGAGAACCAGAGACGTGCAGAGGTGACCGTGAAAATCCTATCCTGGCCTTGAAAAGAGCCTATGAGTTCAACGACCTCCAATCTCTAGGATGTTAAAGGGTGGAAACATGAGTCCACCCTTGCAAAATCCGAACTTTCCCACAATCCCATGCGGCAGAGAACCAAACCCAACACCGTCCATCCCTGTAAAACCCCTCCCCACTCCTTTTCCTGTCCTATCTGGATCGTCGGGTAGGAAAATGGATTTTTTTGAAATGGGTTCTCTCCGCTCTCCTTTTCAACGGGAGAAAAAGGGTCTTTACTCCCTTAAAACTTGGAAAACACGTCGAAGAGTTCGACGAACTCCCTTCTTCGAGTGTGGGAGGTTTATGAGGAGGTGGGCGGTAGGAAAGGTTTTAAGCATTTTCTTTCTGGGATTCTTGAGTCGCTCCAGATAAGTCGAGGATCTTCTTGCGCAAGTGACCGACGCTACAAGGAGTCCTTTTGTCCGAGACCATAAGGTCCGTTCAGAGTCGGCTCGTAGGCAGGGGATTTCAACGTGAGGGCGGTGGCATGCATTGACGGGATCGGCCTTTTTTAAGTGCCTCTTCAGATATGCCGGCTCTGCGTGGAGCTTCACAGGGCAAGAGTTCCGCGGCCTTGATATAATTAGTAGAGAGAGAAAATGCCCCCTGCCAAACACCCTAGAGGTGGCTCGCAGGGTATTATGTAGATGTAGATGTAGATGAAAATTAGCCGCGTTGGTTGCCAGTTCACATCTGCGCTAAAAGGTACCCTGCGCTAATATATCCGGCATGCCGCCTCAATCAGCATGCTGATGATTGATCACCCTCTGCCAATCACCCTGGAGGTAGCTCGCAGGATATTATACAGATTTATTTATTTATTTTCATACCACCGAAAATGGCTCATGTTGGCATTTACATCGGGCTTTTCAGCAATTTTTAACAAATACACGTTCACTAGCAGCCATGTCTTGGATAGGGGCATCTACCCAGGCGGGACTCAAATCCGCGACCTCTTCTTTTGAAGGCGAGGACTTTACCCCGTCTCCACCGAGGTAGGCGATGTAGATGTAGATGTTACCTTCAAGCCACCCCGAGGGTGCTTGGAGGGGGTAGTTTTGATTTGCCAATTGTATTTGACTATATTTTCTATTCATTTGAGTAGTTATATAATAATTTTAAACCGCCTATATATTGGAAGTCCACATAATAGTCCAGATATATAATAGTGAAGCATTCGATCACAACCTAAAATCCTTTTCCTACTTCATAGTCAAACTTGAGAAAAATTATTTGCTATTGTACTGCTACTTGCACGGTAGCATTTTGTGTACTTAGCACTCTTATAGTTTATGATCTGACGATATCTCGCAGCCCTGTGTACTTGGACTGTGCCCAGCAGGTGAGTGCGTGTCTGCTTAAGGCTAGAATGAGTGCTGCGTGCCTGGTGTGAAATCACCCCGTGCCACACACCCTAGTGGCAACGGCAAGGTACCTCGTAGATGTATTATGCGGATATATTGAGTAAGAAATCAACTAAAAAAGCTACTAAACTTTATAACAAAAGCTAATTTTATTAGTCTTCGGTGAGTTCTTCAGCTTTCTTTTTTCGTATTCTGGGAGACTGACGTGAGTGTTCTCTCCGTTCTCGTATTTATTTTCCTGATTTTGTACCCATGGTCCTACCGACCGTAGTAATTAGGTTCTCTAAATATATACTTATTTGATATTTAACCTGAAACTAATTTCAAACATTGATGCTAAAATTTGAACAACGCCATATTCGCTTTCGCTGGGAATCATATCTGATATATATTGACCAGCAATTATTAATTTTATAATCTCACATGCGCAACACGTTTTTCGCTTTTGATATCTGAAATGTTCTTCTAAAACTTATTTTACTTTTTCATCAATCATATTTTAATATTCAGCAATTCAGCAATATAATGTACCGTAAGCAGTTATTTTCCTCCTTTTAACAAATCGTATTTTTTATAAAAACGTTATTTTTATACTTTCATATTATTGATAATTTTGCTCCCAATCCGATTCAATGACTAAGCTTATCTCATGAGGAACTCACAAACAGGCAGAATTTTGTAGATGCAGACGAAAAGCAAGGAAATCATTTGGCATCATTTCTCCGTGGGAGGTCGTACTAGACTAAGCATTGAGACGCAAACAATTCATCTCCAATTTTGGTGGGATGAAAACCCGTTTTTACGAAGCACCGGTGTTTCTTTACCTAAGAAGGTTTGACTTCGTTGACTTCGCTGCCATAGTGCAATCGGCTTCCAAAAGAGAGCGATGATTTCTTCTTGAGTTGCTTGTGACTCGGCCACGTGAAAAATTTCTATGAACTTTGAGAGCGTACCCTTAAGGAAAACATCTATGAAACGGATGTCCTCTTGAATTTATGCCCATTTTTCCCAAAATGGTCTTCCTCCCGCGTTGAAATAACCTTCTATAGCCTTTTGGTCGTTTTTCTCTCCAATCCTTTCATTCGGTTCAGGTAGACGTCGACCGCCGGTGAATACAGCACCCCTTCCGACGGATGAAATATCGATGTCCTCCAAAGGGTTGAAGGCGATGCCCGATGCGTTCCATAAGTCTCCCTTACCTATGAGGAGTAAGAAAAATAGAATTCAGTATATAGAATAATTATGAAAAATGGTTATCTTTATTTTGCATATTATTTCCTAGTTTATTGTCATCATTTAATTAGGAACTTCAAATGATTATATTTACTTGCTGGTTGTTACTTTTTTTGCCTGTATTTCTCTGGAAATGAATTGGCATTATAATTTCCATCTCTCTTTTTTTATTAATTATAATTATTTTTTGGCACGAATGTGGAGAACTTCTACCTATACCTGCGTCACAAATTTCTTCCTTAAAATTAGTTCCTTCGCAAAATATACTTCTTTTTCCCCTTCTGGTCATACCGTTCAACGTCTTGTCAATACAGAAAGCCCTTAGGAAACATCCCCCTCCTCCTCCTTCGACCCTTTTCTTCCCTCCTAAATCCTTTATGGCGCATGCTCGGCGCAAGCGAGCGAGGTTTTGCGAAAAACGGGATGGAATTTCTTGGCGGCCTTTTCTCTCCTCAGCCCCACCTCCTTCCTCATCCCAAACCACTCATCCCACCGCTGGATCCCTGGAAGACGAGAGCAAAAGGAAATAAAGGGTTCTTTCACCCCTCGCAGCCCGGGCGGGTGGTTGTTTTGAGCAGGGTGGGCGGAGGTTCCTCTGTCATGAGTGGCAGGATGGGGATCTGGAGCGGGGGAAAAAAGGGTTGCGGACCGCTGAAGGAAAGCGTGTATCGGGGAGGAATGTGAAAGGAATGAGATTCCGTGTGGGTCTTCGGGATTTTGCGGGGTTGCATATTACGCTTCAAGCCTTGCTTCCACTACACACATCTATGAGGGTTGGTGTGGTGGCTAGTGTGTCCCGTCCCACCTTGAGGGCTTGGGTTCAAATCCCGACGGTGACAGAGAATTTTCAGAGACTTCCCAGGTCCCTGCTTGAGTGCTGTGTGGAGAACAATGCAAGTGCAACACTCCGTCCGTCGGATGGGACGTTAAGCCGTGGTCCCCTTGGTGCCTTTCGGCTAATTTCGACGCCGGGTTTCTCTCCACCCTTCCCTAATGGAGCAAATAACCTCAGCTGTCGGTCCCCTCCCCTAAATGCCATACCAAACGTACATTTACATACCGATTTACACGAAGCTTCTTTTCATGCCTTGTAATGCGCGTACTGGCAAGCGCGCCCAAAATGTGTCTACATATTCATAATACCCTGCGAGTCATCTCCAGGGTGTTCGGCGGGATGTGATCAATCACCAGCATGCAGTATGTAATGCACACCACACGGTCCAAAAAACATTACGCATTTTGACAAATTATATTTCTATATCGATGTAAACGCAAAACTTGCCAACTACTCATTATGGTAATCAACCAATAAAGCTAGAACACATGAATCATGCTGTTATACATAATAAGAAAATTTTGGAATACGCATTAAGAAAAACTCAAGTTATTAGGCTACACTACAAGTCCTCTAATGCCGCATCGTACCCCGCAAACGTAACCATTGAGAAAAGAAGGTGAGGAAAAAATAAGATAAGAAAAATTCTAATAGATATAATAAATATGCACTGTATCCAAACATTTTATCCGGTAGAGGTAATTTATATGCAATAATCATCATTCTGTGGAGAAGAGTGAAGAAAGTAAAGTGGGCGGATAGAAGAAGGAACTAAGAAGTGCTAGGCATGGTGGGTGAGGAGATGAAGATTCTAAATGAGACACGGAGGAGACTGGAAGTTTGGATGGAGCGACTACTTATCGGGGAGGGGATGTTGAAAAGAGTGTTAGAGAGTAGAATGTTAGGTAAACAAGGGAGAAGAAGGAAAAGAAAAGGATTTTTTAGATAGAATGAAAGGAAGTATCTTTTATTGTGAATTGAAGAGGGAAGTACATGAAGGAAGCGGCTTCGTAACTACTCCATGGAAACCAGCCTGAATCGGTTGAATATTTTAGTAATAATAATCATCATTCTAAATTTACTTATTTACCATTACAATGGACTGGACATCCGGCCGTTTCTGCGGTTTGAGCGTTTTATGCAGGTAGGCTAACCGTTAGAGTTGTAGTGAAAACGATAGATAAGTGACTACGGTGACACATGTTATATCTAATGCCTCCTCCGAACGGCCCAAAAATTCGTTATTTCTTTTTATTCCGGCCGCATTAATATGAAGGTTTGTTGCATGGGTTTTTGTGTAGCTCTATAATTGGGCTTGCGTCATCTTCTACGTCTTCATCTACAAGTAAATTTGACGATACGATCACTTCTGGAGTGATTGGTAGGGAGTGATAAATTCTCCGAGATATGCAATAAGCTAATTTTAGGTGCTACCACCATTACATGCACATACGTGTACCTGGGATTAGCCCTCATGTAGACACCAAACATGTGGACATCAGGTTACGATAGTATTTCAGTTCATATCTACATGCATCTCAAACTAAGCGCTTTTAAATTTTGGATGGCTAATGAATGGCTTGCATAATGGAAAAAAACTATTCACCCAGCGTTTCTAGCTTTCCACATGCTTTCCAACGTTTTCATCTCAGAAATTCATATACTCGTTTCCCTATATGCCTATGGCGACCGTAAATAATACCATCATCATTTTTTTTGTTTCCAAAGTGGCCTTACTGATTTCATAATGTTTAAGTACCTAACTAACTTATGGGCGGAGATAGTAAAGAGTACGCCAAAAAGAGCTCTAAAAATTGATTCGATAAACGTTGAGATCTTCGCTCTTACCTATCCCCGCATGTCTTAACACATGATTCGAAAGTGTTATTAAGGTTAAGGTAGTGACATTGCGTTTCACTGAGTTCTCGCGGACGCTTCCAAAAGCAATTCTCCCATCCTTCAACCAGCTCCACTTGTTGAGGAAGAAGTGGCGGACTTTTTGCAAAGAGTCTCCACAACCCCATACCACGATGCCTAACATCCCCTCGCTGAAAACCGACCAATCTCTTTTTTTTTGCACGTTCACCCACCCTCGCGAAGGAGGTTTGCTCAGAAGGGGGTGAGAAGCTGAGCATCCCGGGGAAAACAGGGTCTTGGATCCTTTTTACGTGACACCCCCTTCTTTCAACTCCTTACCCCCAAGTCTGCCTTTCGCGCGAGAGGGAAGGTTCCTTGCAAAAATAAAGCAGACATGGAAGGAGGGAACCCACCACGTGCAGGGGTCTCTCCACCCCCCCCCCCCCCACTCCAACCAAAGTATTCACCCTCCCACTTTTGCCACAAAAGACCCCTTGGGTAATGCTCAACTCCTTTCCCTTTTCCACCATAGCGAAAACATCCCACCTCCTTCCCCAGCTTCACCTCAGCTCTTAGGCCTCTCTCCTCCCCTTTCCACAAAATACATTGGACCGGGCGATGGCGGGTGAAATAAGGCCAGTGACCTCTTGCCCTTCCCCCCTCTCCAACGACCCACGCAACGGGTCCCCACGTCGCCATCGCCGAGTCGCAAAAGGGCTTACCTCACTCCTGACGATGTGTGGTGGGATGAGGAAAAAAACCCTTTCTCGTAAACAAGGATTCTTCCCGTCCGAGAAAGGGTAACAGGTTGCCGGCATCGGAGAATGTTGGGGTACGGAATGAGTTGAGTTTAATTTCGTTCCCGCTCCTTCTGAGGATGATGAGTCCGAGGAAAAAGATAATATCTCCGATAAGGAATTTTTTTGGTCAGTTTTTTGTGACAGTTGAGGGAAATAAAGATGTAATTATCCGGAAAAAATACGCCTTGATCGAGTAACTTGGTTGAAAGTTCTTGGAAAATTGATTGGTTAATTTAAAACGGCAAGGGTAACACAGGCAACGTGAAATGTTTATTGTGGAATATTAATAGTTTTACCTGCTCTTTTTTCGACAATTTGGCGAATAATTTGGTAAATAATTTTATCTACTATGTTGGAAATTTTTGTCCTATAAACGCGGCATTACTATCGCAAAAAAATCTCAACAAGACGTACAAAAGACGTAAATGTCCCTCATTTACTAATACTGTGTTGGGAGAAAATTGTTGGCAAGTTAATGCGCAACTGCATAATACCGAGGATCTCCTCTCTGATAATACCCAACAGCATCTTCAAGACATTTTGGCATTGGGTGAATTCCGATCAACATACGCTACATTTACCAAACGGGTCCCATAAGCAAGCGCCGTACGACAAATGGGGTCCTAGGAGAGAATAATTGCATCGCTTTTTTACTTTTTCATCTCATTATTACGTAGATGTACATGGATAAGGGAAAGATGTTTTAAGGTCCTGGACTTGTATGACAGGCTTCAGGAGCGAACCCTCGCGGAATTCTGGTAGAATCTCAATCCAATTGTGTCTGATATGACCGATCCACTAATTTTTTTCTGACGAAGTTCCCTTCCCTCTCATAACCTTTGGTACACCTCGTTTCTCACCCTCTTCCCGCCGAGCCAGGGCCGTAGTTTGGGGCGCCGCCTGACCTGGGAGAATTTTCGCTCAACCTGGACGTCTCGACCAGACTGGGAAAATTTTAGCCTGACCTGGGCGTCTTGGAAATAGCAAATTACGTAAATACGAACAGAACAAAAGAATGCTACTATTGAAAAAATATTTCTTTACCTTCGATGACAAAAATGATAGGAAAGAACGATTGGTTTAAATTATCTTGCCCCAAACCCGTTACTTAAAATGTTTTTATGCTAAAAATTAATCTTATCTTTCACTTTTATAAATCTTGCAATGTTTTTTAAAATAAAGAAGTTGAGCTGCAAGCATTTTACTATTGTATACGTTATACCTTCTAGTTATGTATGCGTGTTGCCCGACTCGACAACCTGTTTGCCCCCCCTGGCCCATTATCCGGACTACGGCCCTCGTCCTGGCGTCCTCTTTCGCTTGTCGAAACGGAAAACACTGCCTCAACCCATCCACTTGCAAACCTCGCCCCATCTCCTGACCTGCCTGTTCCTCCCATCGCCGTGTACTCTATTCACACAACCTTATTTGCGTTCCTCCGACCTCCACTTAATGCTATTATGTTTCCAGTATTTCGTCCTCATTCCGTGGAGCCTGTAATTGGCCTCGCAACTCCTCGAGACTTCTCCCATCGTTGCACTCCACAAACACGCCATCCTTGGGCCAAACGGTGGCCGAACAACAAAACCCTCGAGGCAAGGTTCAAACCCAGTCGTCTCCGGACGCCCGACTCCAAGGGCGATGCGGACATGAAGGAAAACATACTTATATCCAGTCCCGACGTTGGTTTCGATGACGGGAGTTACTTTTTAACTATGTAAGTGCTTCACGTAGTGATGTATGCAAAGTGCTAGAAAATAAGTTAACACTCAGGGGCCGTAAATTTTGGGTTTGGTCAGCTCATCATCATCTTGTGGTGTTCTGCCCGACGGCAGGTCCCCCGCGCCAATGCCGTCTCCATTCCCTCCTGTATCCGGCCATCTCCTTGAAGTCTTGGTCGGTTAACTTAAAAAAAATCAGAGGGTTCGAACACTTCTGTGATCAATTCACGGTGATTCATGTGCAAAAAAAATGGAATTTGTCACGCAGTTATTAATAAATCTACAAAGCAGATTTTCTTCAGAAATGAATTTTTAGCAAAACAATTGTTGATACAGTGCTGTAAGAGTATTGATCTCCTAATAATAAACGTGCTTTTTTGCATAAAGAAAAAAACAATATATGAGGGGTGGGGATCGGGTCAAGTGGTGGCTAGAATGTTGGCTTCCCGCCCCGTGGGCTCGTGTTCAAATCCCGGTGGTGACAGAGAATTTTCATAGACTGCCCGACCCCTGCTTGAATGAAGTGTGTAGGACATTTCAAGCGCAGCATTTCGTACGTCGGATGGGCCATGGTCCCCTTGGCGCCTCTCGTAAAGAGCTGGCTAATACCAACGCCGGGAATCTCTCCATCCTCCCTTACCTACTCTTCCCGCATAGCTCAAATGACCTTAGCTGTCGGTCGCCTGTTCCAAATCCTTTTGCAATAATATAATATTATTTTAGACGCTAGTTATTGAGTTAATAGGGTAGTTTCCTTCATCAAAGAAAACGAAAGGCATTGATTGCGATTCGTTACCCACCATTAGTGTATTCATAATATACCAATTATTTGGTTTTAGAAATCCCAGTTTAGACGAATGTTCATGGTCAATTTAAACCTCATTTGAAAAAAAACAGATTGGCGCCCATGCGATGCCACTCCACGTAATGTCACAGGGACCTAAATTCTATACGATTAGATAGGAGTTTTACATCGTCTAAGATTACCAATGCACGCATGTGACACAGAGCTCAGGGCAACATTTCTTCATAATCACCTACTAAAATTGCCTATGGTCGGAAAGTTTCCTTAGTTTGATAGGGTATTAATAATCTTTATTTAAGCCAAGCGCTGCCTGCTATCAGGGTACCCTTCTACCTGGTGGCCTCACACGGCAGTAGATGAAACCAGAATGACGTCACACGGGCTTTTCCCAGCATTCTTACTTACCCGTCGCGTTTTCGCGCGCTTGAAGATTTTCACTTTTCATTTAATCGCGAAAAATAGATATCGTCCTTTAAAAATCTAAAATAGTGAAACACGTACTCCAGGAGTAATAATCTTTCGATTTAGTGCATAAAAAATTATAGGAAACAACTACTTAAATACTTCTCTCAGTAGATAATGGCATATTTATAATTTTAACTAATGGCAGGTGTTGCGGAAATTAGGTGAACGTAGTTTCTAGCGATCAAATACAATCGATACCTTAATATATTCATCATTCGGTCATCAGAACGTCGTTGTCGATATCTTGCCTCATAGTCATGACATAGCTTATCATGAAAATATGGCATCATTTGCGAGCGAAACCTCCTGCATCCATTCATTCCTTAGACTGACCGATGGCTTTCTTTTTCCTCCAAAAATATAAAATTTAAACTTCAAGTGGCGAGAGATCGAATAATTGGCACATCAACTCGCCCACATAACGTTAAAATATTATAGCGCGTACGTATTAACCAAGAATCGGGTATGTGTTTGAAGCTAACTCAGCGCGAGCGTCGTTACGATAGCCTTGTTGGTTTAAGTGACCTGTTAGATAAAGTCAGATGGGAACCTCTGTCAGACCATAGATTGAAAAATAGACTTAACCTTTAAGATAAATTCAAGAGTAATTTCTTTTCTAACGAAGTTTGCCATATCTTACGAACTACAACATACTACGATAGATCAGATCGTGTAAATAATATAAGAGAGATAGACTGTTCAACAGACAGAAACAGAATGTCTTTTTTTCCACAATCAATAAGAGATTATAACGTCAGCGTTAGAACTCACAAATAGATAAGATAACTTTGTAGTGTAGTCTACCAAATCAAGTAAAACTTAATGCATGTTTCTGAATTTCCTTATTATTTATAACATCATGTGGTAGTATAATTTGTTAGCATGCGTGACGTGTTTTTGACCGTGTGGTGTGCATGTGGGAGTCCAATTGCATGCTTGTGATTGATAGATTCACCCCCTGCCAAACACCCTGGAGGTGGCTCGCAGGGTTTTTTGTAGATGTAGATGGCTTTCTTATTCCTCCAAAATATAATATTTAAAATTCAAGTGGCACGAAATTGAATAATTGGCACATTGACTCCCCCACGCTACGCTAAAAAATTATACCACGCACGTACTAACCAAGAATCTGGTATGTGCTTGAAGTTACCTCTGTACGAGCGTCTACCATTGTTTCGAGCGGAAGCTGTCCCACTAAATGCCACAACGATAGCAATCCTTTGACTAAATATAACCATCCATATCGATGTTTTTCGTAATTTCTGCCTAATTTGCGTCATCTTAAGGCATCAGATTCAAAAACGTCACGCGACATCTGTGTCCCGGCATTTAATTCATACTTAGCACGCGATACGCACGTTGTTAGCCAATCCCAAAATTCCAGGGAAACGCGAAAGAGTTATCGCTCGTTCGGTTAAATGAGCGAGGAGAAGGGAAAGAATCGTCGCAATTTTTTTGTTCATGGTAATCGTTCCGAGTCTTCTTTGAATTGACCGCACGAATAGCTATCATTAAGAGCTCTGCCGTAATTATTTGTTGGTTTTTCCTTCTGGTTTCCGAAAACGGAAGGAGTAGCTTTTTTTGTTTGAATTCAGAATGTCCGGAAATGTGAAGGTATTCCAATGATTATGAGCGATTTTAGGTTCTCATAAAATGTAGATAGAGTAGTAGCTTTTTAATCTTACTATTAAAGCTTGATAATAATAATAATATGGTTTATTGAAGAGCATAGAAACCAAGTACAAAATTAATTTACATGAAAAAGTAAACCAATACAATAATATAAAAGAAAAGATATATATTACTTCATAATATATGCAATCAAAACTCAATAAGAAAGACCATTACAAAGAGAAGATATGATGTGAATACAAATTCACCTAGGCCCACAAAAAGTAATTTGAAAGAAAGTAATAATTATATAAGTATCACACATTTACCTAACTGTTGACTTAAGAATGTTTTTAAAAGTATTTCATCGTGTATTGAAAAACTCCAAGTAACTGTTAGCATTGCTATCTCTCATTGCGCGAAAAAGAGGCAAGAAATTTATTATTAAAAGAAATTTATTATTATTAAAAGAGGCAAGAAGTTATTTCTTAAAAAAAGGAATTGAGAACAGTGAGGTGCTTATAGATGAGGATATTGGAACTCTAAGGGATACAAGAGCAAACAAAGTTGAACATTTGACATGATTATTCAATATACAATATAGAAACATAATGGCAAATTGTTTTCTCCGCAGATGAAGGGAGGCTAAATTCAAACATTCCATTAGCTCATTGCGGTCCTCATTAAACCCATTTAGGTGAAATTTATAGGCTATAGTTTTAAGGAACTTATATTATGATACATGAGATAGCTTTAAAAACTAATGACAAAGATAAGCAACCAGATGAGTAGTCACGGATAGTGAGCTGATAAATGCATTGCAAGGTTGGAGGTAGAAAATTTTTATTTAAACTCAGTTCAAAATCTTTAGAACTAATTGAAAGAAAAAATAAAAACTATCGCATTAATTTATTATACTTTTTCGATCGCATTAAAATATTAAAATAGCGTCAGTGGGTACTTAATCTGAATGATTATAATTAGGACATAGATTAATTGTGACTTCATCTGATAGATCATAAGTAAGATACCGATTAATCCCATAACTTATGTGTCATATGTAGTGTACATAAAAAAATAAATTCCACAAGGCCGTACTCTTTGCCGGGAAAAAAAGTTGGGTGGTGTGGGAAGTTAGAATAATGACAATGGTGTGATACACAGAAATCAAAATGAAATACAATCAAACAAACAATCGCGCAAGCTCATTCAATCAAATCACCTAGCAGATTCACTCTTTGAGACAATATTCCGCGTATGTCTCAAACACACTCTCACTCACAGGTTTACGAAGATTACGCTTACGCCAGTGACCCAATCACACCAAAGAAACACACAAAAAATACAAAACTAAGAAATGCACGCTCACACTCACGCACCTCGCTTGTTCCTTAGAGCAAATCCGCGAGGTGCGTGTCTATTTTTTTTATAAATATATTTTGTCTATATATTTGGTCTGAGTGGGTCACTGGCGTAAGCGGAAGCTTCGTAAACCTGAGGGTGTGTGTGATTGAGGCCTACGCGGATTTTTTTTCCTTCGATCAAATCTGCTAGGTGAGTGAGTTTGCGAGATCGTTTGTTTCATTGTATTTCAGTTTAATTTTACGGCCTCGCGGAACTTGTTTTCTTTCACCAATTTAGTTAATTTAGGCACAGAGCTCAGGGAAACATGTCTTAATAATAACCTATTAAAACTGGCTAAGGTCGGAAAGTTTCCTTCGTTTGATAAGGTATTAATAAACCTTTTTTAAGCCAAGCGCTACCAGATAGCATGGTACTCAGCTACCCGCTAGCATCCTGCGTCGTATCAGCGCTCAGAGCCTCGCCCAAGGTCACCTCACAAGGCGGGAGGGGGAACCAGAAATGCGTCACACGGACTTTTTCCCATCATTCCTACTTACGCGTCGCGTTTTCGTGCGCTTGAAAATTTTCACTTTTCATTTATTCGCGAAAAATAGATATTGTCATTTAAAAATCTAAAAGCGTGAAATACGTACTCCAGGAGTAATAATCTTTCGATTTAGGCAATAAAAACATAATAGGAAACTACCCTATTCCATCAAAGCTGCTTCTGTTGATACAACATCCTCAATTTCATCATTTATAACCGCAATCAGGAAACTTCCTGAAGAAAGATTTCGTGCTTTCCCGGCGAATGGACTTGGTAAAGAGTTCTCGGGATCGCCACCGGGTCAGGAACTCCATATCTGCCAACGTTTCGATGTCCGACTCGGTCATCGAAACGTTGGCAGATATGGAGTTCCTGACCCGGTGGCGATCCCGAGAACCCCAGGAAACTTCCTCTTTAAATCCCTCTTTTCTTTCCCGCCCTTCCTAAATTACAAATGACCGGATGAGGCATTCATACATTACGTGATACCTGAGTGTATTTAATGGGTGTTTTCTTGTTGTTGTTTTTCTTGTTAGACGTTTTTATTTAAACATTTGTTCACAAATCCGATGCAAAAGGTCTTATGCACTGTTTTTGGATTTAATACAAATAAATTTTTTTAAATAAATAAAAAATAAATGTGCTGTGAAGAAACTCTCGTGAGCTTAATCTGGGGAGTAAGTATAGGCTAAAGACGGAAATACTTGAAGAGAAGGTCGACCGAGGGATACCCTAACAATGTTGGAACACACCCGCTTGTAATCTCGTTTAGCACGCGGTCCAGGTGGGCAGGGAGGTTGATTCCACCACGGATTTCCATGGCAACCGTGTAGATTCGACCCCACGCATAGCAACCCACTTTCATGCCCCTCCAAACCAAATGGACCCCACTCATTGGGAAGGAAGCCTTTTAGTCACACCTATCTCCGGCCAAAAAGTACGAAAACAACTCTCGGCCCGGCATATTTCTTCCAATAGACCTCCTACCCATCGTATTTTCGTTACCAACTCCCCGAATGGGGCATTATTGGCTCAGGATATCCATGTCCTTCTTTTACCCAAGCACCCTGTCGGATAAGGAGCGAGGGTTGGGTTTTCAAGGGGTCCATCATTAATCGGATGCATCGCGTGTCCTCCCATCCTTCCCATTGCTAAAAGGCCGCATATACAAGCAAAACAACCAGCATCACACAATAGCTCTACCTCTGGTTTCCTATTCTATACACGCTTCCAACCCTTCTCACATTCTACCCGCCTCACCCAGCGGTAACGATAGTTCTTCTTGGTGCCCTTCATCTTCCGAGACCCCGTATGGTTGCATCCTTAATCCTTCCGAAGCACTCCAGAAACCCTTTTGGTGGATAGAAGGCGATTATTCAGGGGTCATCCCATTCCTCGCTGGGTGAACCCGTGAAAGTGTTCTAGGAGAAGAGCACAAGCTCTCCCGCGATGACCACCCAGATCGATTTTGTGTTCTTATTGCGGCCAATGCCTTGTTTCCGCCACAATTTCGTAAGAGAATGGTGGGAATGCACATAGCAGAGATACGTCTCGGATACATCTCTGAGACATCTCGAATATCACATGCGATGTGTAAGAGTTGAGACATTAGAGGACATCTGTGAGATTTCTCTTCATATAAATCTACATTGTACCCTTCGAGTCACCTCTAGGGTGTTTGGCGTGGGGTGGTCTTTCACCAGCATGCAGAATGCAATTGGATTCCCACATGCACACCACAAGGTTCATAAAACGTTACGCACGCTAACAAATTATACAACCAAATTCGTACAGATGCAAAATTTACGAACCACTCATTAGGATAATCTTCCGATAAACCTAGACCTAATTAAAAATAATGCTGGCAGAAATAGTAATAAATTTCAGAAACATGCATTAAATTTTACGCAAGTTAGTAGGCTACACTACAAGTCATCTGATCTATTTGTGAGTTCTAACGCTGCCGTTATAACCTCTTATTGATCGTGGAAAAAAAGAAATTCTGAATCTGTTAGTTCCAAAGTGAATCTCTCTTATTTTGTTTATATGATTTGTTTCAGCCACCCTTCCACTCCATACTAAAGATCATATTAAGTGTAGCTGTTGGAGTTTTGGTCTTCAAATCGTAATGCAACTTTTGCCTGTACTATTATTTATTTTGTTAATGAAAAGTGACTGGTATTGTATTAGCTAAGCTACCACCAATAAACTTACCAAACAGCCATTTTATATTCTAGTCTCTTTTCATAATTCATTAATTTTTATAATGTTCATTTTTTACTATATTTTTGTAAAAAACATTACCATTCCATTTTAACCATTTTAATGTTTATGCATTGACATTGTGTACTCATTTTCAATTTATGCCACAAAGTTGTTTTGTAAATAAACCGAAAGGTCGGGAAAACTTGCATTTCAATTTTAAGACCTATTTTCTAAAACTTGAATTTAATGGTAAAGATAGAGGGCAGGGAAAAGAAGAAAAAAACTCCAAATAAGGATCTAAATACACCTATGCCAAAGATTGCGAACATTTAATTTTCTTTCCTCTGGTACTTCGAATCAGAAATGAATCATTTCATAACATATAAGGCCACAGAGTAAGTAAAAAGAGAGTTTAACTTTAAAGCAAATCTTTGCCACGAAAAACTGTGGATAAATCATCCGAGGCTGAGTTCCCACCTGCGTTAAACGGATTAGTAATGATGGAGGTGCATCTGTGATTAGAAAGTTCTTCAGGCTACTATTTCGAAAATGGGAAATTCGCCCTTCAAAGTTGTGTTTTTGCATATGTGTTTTGTATCTTGAACGAAGCCTATTAGTTGTCACTTCCCTAGCCAAGGTGTTACCATAAGATGGATGTATTGACGTCATGGTGTTACACATTCAGGCTATTTGGATATCTTATGAAGACGAAAAATTCTCCTCAAACTTCATAAAACTTAAAATGTTTAAGTCCTTAAATGTTTGCTATCCTTATGTTGAGTTATTTTCCTTCTTTTTCCTGACCTATGCATTTAAAATTAAATTTAATAGTTTAAGTACATCGGGAATAGCCACGGTGATGACTTACGGGAGTCACCCGTATGGCACAAATTATGCGAAATATCCACAGAGAAAAAAATCATTCGCCTTGACCGGGATTCGAACCCGGATCCCCCGATTCTTCCACCTTGTACTGCCCCTATATATTTCCAGTTCCGACAGAAGATAAACATTAAGAGAGATATTTTGCCGAACGGATAGATATGCGAATTCATTTTCCTCCGAACCATAAAGGACTTTAATAAATGCCAGTCGTAATTTTGTTAGTGCACTTCCTTTTTATGTGCAAATGGCTGGTGTCCTAACACCCCCTGCCACACACTTATAGGCGGCTAGAGGGGTAGTTTGTAGATGTAAATGTCGATTATATTCTAAGCCTCACACTGTCTACTGTCTAAAGGCTTATTTTCAAGGAGAATCCATTCTCTCACCACCGAGTTACATGCATTGCCTCTGATCTGAGCCGCCCATACTAGCGACACAATTTCGTGCAGCGGGAGAGGACAAATTTCGGAGCACTCACGCAGATCTCAAAGGGACTTCAAAAGGATCTTGCCGACCGAAGCAAGTGCGATAGCAAGGGATTTGCAAATAGAGCGTCGCCCTTTGCTGTCGTCTCAACCTTCTCATTGTCATTCTGAGTGTCAGTCACAAGTCTTACAGTGGTGCAATCCTTTGGCCAATCTGGATAACCCCTCTAAGTTCGCATGGGGTTGTTTAGCAGGGGCTGTGCTAACTTTCCCCTCTCTCCTTGCCCGTGTCTCTCTAGCGTCGGCTTCCACCGTCATTTCAAAGAAAGAAAGGATGGTCATGCAAAGAGGATGGCGAGGAGGTTTAAGGGCCCACTTTGGGTTTTAAGAAGCCCGGGTTTGGGGACAAATTAAGTCCGAGGCAGCCTGGGGAACATGTTTCGCTCTCTTGTTTGCCATTACATACTGCCGAGGGAAAAGTGAATTTCGTGAACCCTTCCTCTCATCTTGAGGTCTCAATTTTCCCGTCTACACGAATCCTCGGATTTCAAGCCTGTATCACACGTAAGTACTTTTATTCCATTCCTTTTGAGGGACAGCTCCAGCGATGGCACTATCATTTTCCGCGATGGCTCGAGGGATGGGATTTCCATCCCTTTTTTCCATCACTCGGCACGCCCCTTTTTCCGTCCCTGAAACTATATCGATGGCCAAGTTATAACAGCACGTATCTCAATAATAGCAACTTTTAAGGAGAGCAAAAAAAAACGATTAATTATTTTAATTGTATATAATAATAATTGAAATTAAAAACCAAAAATACATAAAACTGAAAAAGAAGCATAAACTTGCTAACATATAGTTGTTTTTGCTTGAATTTTATGTTTTATTAACAGTTATTACGTTGTATTAACTCAGACCGGCCAACTTTTGAGATAGGCACGTGTTGTTAGACCTTATCCATCGGTATATATATTATTCATTTATTTTCTTTCCCCGCTAAAAGAACTACGGCCTTCACAACGGGAAACCAACAATCAACTAAAATTAACAATTAACTCATATCGGCCAACTTTTGAGATATGTACGTGTTGTCAGACCTTACCCATCGATATATATTTTATTCATTTATTTTCTTTACCCCGCTAACAGAACATTTACGGCCTTCACAACGGGAAACCAACAATCAACTAAAATTAACAATTAACTCATATCGGCCAACTTTTGAGATATGTACGTGTTGTCAGACCTTATCCATCGACATATATTTTATTCATTTATTTTCTTTACCCCGCTAACAGAACATTTACGGCCTTCACAACGGGAAATCAACAATCAAGGACGTTCATAAACGTCCATGCCCTGGATAAGCGCAACTTTTATATAGGCGGGACTCGAACCCGCGACCTTCGGTTTGGCAAGCGTGGACTTTACCCCGCTGCCACAGAGGCCTGTGAACCGTGCGATTAAGAAAATGATGGGTCTAGCGATCAATCCTTTGATATACTTGAAATCTGTCACTCGAGCTAGTGTTTCTGAGGGACGGAAAAAAACGTGTGATCCAGGCTTTAGTTTGAAGACCTCTTAGATACGAGGTGTGTTCAGAAAATAACGCTACTTTTTAAATTTTGCGAGTTTTGAGAGGCCGATTGTCAATTTTTTGTATAATATTTCTTAACATACTTACTTAACTTCAATTTAACTTACTTAACTTCAACTTAACTTACATAACTTCAACATAATCATAGGCCATACAAACTACGTAGTTTATATGGCCTAAGATATTTGGTAAAGATGCAGATGCATTATGATACTTTTTTACAATGAATTCATTGTTTACTTAGACTTCGGCGGTAGCGAAGATAAAATGTGTTCTTACGAGCTCGGCGATTTCCAATTGTCTAAAGAAATGAATCAAAGAATGATTGCAAATAAAGGATGATTAGCATCAAAAGTTTATCTTGAAATATTAACTAAGGTCTTTGGTGATTCTGCTACAGGTAAAAAAGAATTTACCAGCGGTATAAGTGTTTTGTAAAATGACCGTGAAGAGGTTGAAAATGACGCCCCATCACATCAACAACCGAGGAAAATATGGAAAAAGAGAAAAAAATGGTTATGAACATCCCAGTATAATATATCTCTAATGCGAAATATTTTTAAAGCGACAATATTAACCCTTCCGTGAATGTGTCCAGAAAACTTACGCGAACGACTGTGAGGGGTATCTCAACTACCCCAATTATAATTCATAAATTACGTGTTATATTCTTTCCTGTAATTCAACTCCGTGACTCTTTGTTTTAATGATATAATATCTTGTTTTTTATACTTTATAAATGCATTGTAGGCTACATTTAGGTTTTTTAATTGATTTTGTGCGAAATATGCAAAAGATATTATTGACCACTGCTGGCCCTTTTAGATATGGGAAAAATACGGCGCTTCTAGTGACAAAATAAAACAATTGCTAAAGGGTGGTATCTACATCTACATAATACCCCGCAAGCCTCCTAAAAGGCGTGTGGCAGGGGGTATTGGGACACCAGCCGTTCTTACATAAAAAGGCAGTGCTCTAACCAAGTTAGGACTAGCATTTATTAAAGTCCTTTATGGTTCGGGGGAAAAACGAAATCGCAAATCTATCCGTTCGGCAAAATACCTCTCTTATTTATCGCTTCTATCGGTCTTGGAAATATAGTGGGGTTCTAATATTATAGTATAAAACATTCTTCAAGGCAAGGACTTTTAGATGGCTCGTTTGACGGTATTTTTGTGTGTAGAACAATGAAGGATTTTACCATCGTCGGAAGAAAATCTAAGACCTTCAAGGCGGAGCCTGGGATTCTAGCCTTTTAATTTCCCTGCTCCCAAGTTCGCGGTCTGTTTGCTGCCAATTCGTATTTCAACGTGGTCTTTCCCTGATGTTCGGCCCATTTCTTTCGCCCAAAAACCATTAGGCTACCGGGCAAACACCACGGAGCAGTCGGCGAAGAGTTAAATTGGAGAAAGTGAAGAGTGAAAGAAGGAAAATATCCCCTCCTCGGGGGTGGTCGGGCATAAATGGGTTTTAAAAGTCGTGAAACGCGAGGAGAATCCGTCGAAAGGCAGGCGGCATAGTCTTCCGAAGGAAGAAGACCTCCTCACCTCACACCAGACCTTTTCTGGAGGACGATCCGGCAAAAACACTCACGCTGGGGAAAAGATTGAATAGCTGTGTAATGTGCAGTCTTACTTCACTGCTCTCCGGTTTCGGCGAAAGTGATGCAAAAGGTCTGGAAAGGGTTCTTTGGGACAAAGACCCTCGGTGGGCAATTGAAAGGGAAACCCCCTTTTCTCCCTACGTGAAAGCTGAAAGGGTTGAAAGAGTCCGTTCGGTAGTTTTATCGCTTCCGTCCCGTTTCTGTCAGGGACTTGGGGAGAGTGAGAAGAGATGCCATGGCGGTAGATAAGACAGTCAAAGAGAGGAAAAGGTCGAAAGAGCTGAAGAAGGTACTGGCCGACTATTTGTCGTGTCAACCTTTTATTTTTCATACCCGTAACTTTATCACCAGCTGAAAAATCTTTTCCGATCCTTAACCCAATATAATCCAATGTTGCTTCTGAGCAACGTCAAAAATGTATACATTTTCAGTTCATGTAAGGAAAGCTTTTAACTACGTGTTCTTTTTTGCCGGAAATTTTAATGACGGAATATGTAGCTGCCACAATAATTATGAATAAGTGGAAAATTTTCATTTTTTTCAAATGAGAAGTCTTGAAATTTAACTTCTCCCAGAAACAGCTCTGTGGTAGAAAGGGTTAATCATATCTGATTACGCACCTAGGGCGCTATTTATATTCCTCTTTTTTCTGATAAATAAAGCTTCAATTGGTGGAAGTAAGACACATTTAAATAAATAAAAGATCGTTGTACTTTTCCACAAAATGTTCATTTTTAATTTTGTGGAAAAGTGCTACGATCTTTTATTTATTTAAATATCTCTTTTTTTCTCATGTCTGGACCTCTTTTAATTAATAATTAAATAATTCCAGGAGTATAGGTCACATAATGCAAAAATTTGTTTGCCAACTTTTCGGTTTATTTTAAAACCTTCAGCAGGGCTTCAATATATTCTAAGGTTCCTCTTGTATTCCTGCTTAAATTTTCCATTCTCGACGTCCAAAAAATATGGGTTAAGGTTTGATGTTGTTATACAGCTACTTCCTCGGATTCTTCTCCTCGGATTTTTTGTATTTCTCCTCATTACCTCGCAAGATGTAGATACCATAGGGTCATCCCATGTCAAAGCAATTTTTGGGGGGTCCCACGCCCACCATCTTTGATGTTGATTATTTTTTCGCCGCTGTTAGTTTTAACCTTAGTTAAGAAAAATTCAAAATATTAAACACCCATTGCAAGTATTTTCCAAGATAAGAGTGTTAGAATCCAATGAGGCGCACACAAAAATTCTGCGAACTGGTCAAATTATTCAAAGCTACCATATTTGTGCCCCTGTAAAACCTAAACCAAATGAGCAAAGCCAGTAAAAATTTTAGAGGCTATACACATGCTGCAACAGTTTTTTTTTTTAATGTTATCAAAATGATTTTCACTTGGAATTTTTTTTTCCAAAAATGTTCAAAAAGTGCACTTTTGACAATTTTCGACAAAAAATTGACATTTTCAAGCACATGTAAAAATCACTTATATCACATGAAAGCCATAACAATCTCTGTAAACATGGTAAAGACCACCAAATTTAAAATGGAATGGGGTTTTGGGCAATTCTGAATTTATTTGTTGATAAATCTTATGAAAATGATCATTCCGCTAATGTTTTTTGTAGAAAAATGCCACTTTTTCAAATTCTATAACAAAAAAAGGGACACCAATTAGGTGTCTGAGTTTTTTATTATAACTTGCACTATCCTCCTTCTTTCAGGAAAATTAAACCTGAAGTTGCTTCTATGATTGATAGTGCTTCTATGATTTATTTTAGTGACGTTTGTATGGACCCGGTGGAAATCCCGAGTAAAATTCCACAATTCTGTACGCCGGGAAAGCCTGAGATCATTCGAATATAGCCGTCTCCGAAAATATTTTTTTCCACACGGACGAATCTCCTTAAATCCGCATCATATTCGGCAAACCCTAAACGCATGGATGTTGAATG
The DNA here is from genome assembly GCF_921293095.1 of Ischnura elegans. NCBI lineage: Eukaryota > Metazoa > Arthropoda > Insecta > Odonata > Coenagrionidae > Ischnura > Ischnura elegans. The sequence goes on from NC_060252.1 coordinate 68,796,827, forward strand.
AACGCAGGAATATTCGCCTGGACGATGGTTGCTTTGGTTGCGGGGCATGGGAGGGAACGTGGGCGAAAGAAAAAAAAAGGGTTGAGTCTTTGAGCCCATAACTTCCCCGCTAAGCAGCGTCGCGACCCCTCGTTCCCATTCGAGCGGCTAGAGGGTTCTAGACGAGGGTCGAGGATTTTTTAAAAAGGGGAGTATGGGGTGTAGGTGAGAATTTACGAGGGTTGGTGTGGGGCTCTTTTTTTATTTTTTTTTCTCCCCCCCGCTCTTCCATTATGGATTAGGTATCGGGGGTTTGTCTATGGCGAGGTGACGGTGTTGCCAACCCGCACAATTTTTTCTTTCTCTAGGGCACCATCTACGAAGGGTCTTGCAGCACTCATCGTGTCAGAAAAAGGCTTGGATTAGATAAGCGTCGGCCGCTAATTCGTCGAAATATCTAATAATCCCTTAACTCGCGTGGGGTAATATGTCAAATGTGTCGGTGTGATGAGGGGATGCTGTTTTATTTATCAGTAATTTGGGTTGATCTAGCCATAAATAGGGACGACTCCCTGATTTCAATTCTTCGAGCATTATAACAACCTTTATAGTTCTGTGGTGCAAGGTATCCAATTTCGTCCTTCATAACTGCAATATTAATAAAAACAAGAAGCTGGGTCCTTTATTTTGCTTACCTTAATAATAATTCATTGTTAGCATACCATGGTCCATTTACATCGATGAGTGGGACATCATGATAATATCAGCAGAGGATGATGTTGGCCGTAAAATCACAAAATGACCTTGTAACTGATGAATATGCGAACCCTATTGATGCCACATATTACCCTGCAATCTGCAATCTCGATTCTTTTATGATGCTGTACTTGGGGTTGTTCCATCAAATTTTCATCCAAACTCTAGGATAGATAGGTATAAATAGCCTTAATTTTCGACCTGGTGGTTGGCCTTTTGGCCTTACTCATTTAAGTAGATGCTTACTGAGATGATAGACACTCCTATCTGATGCTAATTAATAAATTCCTGCAACATTATATGAACTTACTTTGAACTGCTATGTGGAGAATGAATTATTATTTCACCACCTGGTGATGATGAAACTGTCAAATAGATTAGTACCAGAAATGAGGAAACGTATAATCAAAAAACTATGAACTATTCGTGCTCAGGTTTCCGCGCTGATGTTCACGATGACTGCCTAATTCCAGGTTTTCCTCATCCTACTATGTCATGGTACTACTAAAATAGGTAAGCCAATCCGGTGAACGAATACCGGAAAACGAGACCGGTCTGTGCATGATGCCACCGAGGAGTCATGCAGCGGCGCCACTTCGTAAATCTGCCGTAAAGCATACGCGGATCTCTCTAAAACTGACCCATAAAACAGCCATATTGGCGATTGGAATTACGTGTAACAATGGAAATTATCATATGTTTGTCTTTTTGACTAATATACGGCAATCTTACGAGTTAACTTTTACGTTTTTTCCGACAGTATGACAAAAGGTAGTCGTTGGACGTTGCTATTATCGAAAGAAGATCTCTTGCCGTAATTATATCAACCATTTACTATAAGGCAGTAATTTAAATCTATGAAAACCTCGCAGGGTATTGTGTAGATGTTGATATTAGCAGTAATGGGCAAGCCATGCCATGCCATGAGAGCTAGTGTAAAAATTCGGATTTTCAAAGGCAATTACCAAAAATATAGCGCGGAATGGTGATTTTCGTGGCTGTCAGTCGAGAAATAACAATTGCAAGAGCATATTTTGAAATCTCTTTGAACATGTGAATTTGAAAACTGTTACAGGGTAGAATGCTGGTAAACAAGCGAGAGGAAAGGAGGTAATGGGATTTTATTTTTTGGTAGAATGAAAGAGAGTAAGCCTTATTGAAGAGAGAATTACATGAAGGAAGGGGAAAGTGCCAGAATGCTTCATAAGAATCCCATGGAAATCTACCTCAATCGGTAGAATACTTTAATATTTTAATGATAATTTGGGCATGTATTTCGTTTCACACACCCACCTCCTTTAAAGCAGGCTATCCTGACGGCTGCAATCGTGCAGCTAGGGGTGGTAGGGCTCGTGGGGAAGGGAGTGAGTGAATGATGAGTTGCCAGCCACCCCTCAGAAAGGGTTGACGTGCCGAGTGGCCCTCAGGGATGCAAGGTGGCCGGGAAGACTTGAACGGCACTTTTTTTGTCCCGGGAGGGTTAGTCGGATTTGAGGGGCGAAGGAGAGGGTGGGGGAGGCTCGCTTTTTAAACGGTGAAAGGGTTAGGAACATTGTATTAGGTTAGGTAAGGGATGGGTGACGTGTGCGGTGCGGAAGGGCAAGGGGGTGCTTGCTGCTCGTGACTGGGGCAGGTAGGGGCCTCCCCAAAACTAGACTACTGTCGGCGTCAAAAAGATGTGCCGCTGTTCTTTGAAAATTTATATCTGGGCTTAAAAGCATGCGAAAATAATGACTATCGATGTTAAAACAATAATTTTATGAAAGAATTTGATATAAATGTCTATAGACATTTGAAACGAGAATGTAAAATAATCTTCGAACTTCATGTGAATTGGGAGGTGTTTTCCGCACTCCACTTGTATCTTGGATCATACAACTCGCGGACATCAGTCAAATAATGTGATAAATAACTACCTTGCCGTAGTTCCCTATGTATTAATGTATTAATATGCTTAGAATTTTCACATTGCACTAGTTCAAAGTTAGTGCGGCGAGGAACGACCCCTGCACGTTCTATGAACGTCCTAAGCACATTCAACCTGAGTTAATGCAACTCTGCACATACTTTGAAGTACTTCAAACTTAATTGTGCACAAAATTTCCCCCCTGGGATAATACCTCATATTATAGAAAATTTTATTTCAAATTCTGATTTAATTTTTGTCGCACGAAAAAGTCAAAAATGTAGACACGCCAGTGCAATAAATGACTATGCTCATCGTAAAATTAGCGATTTTTTTTCTTCATGAACTTTGTAACTCAACCTAGGGAAAACTACGAAGTCTCCAGCATTCATCTTCCACAATATGTTCAAACATTAATGGAGATGAATGAATAAAAACAACCTTTGTAATTTACACAGAAATTCTTTCATGTAACGATGCGTTTCAACGCTGAGGCGTCATTCTAGAGTACTCGTACCATTAAAAAATTTCTCTGAAAATTACAAAGGTTATTTTATTCATTCGGCATGAATTTTTACAAAGTAAAAGCCGAATCAATAAATGTAATTAATGGAGATAAATGAAATGGGCTTGGCGTATATATAAAGCGTATATTTATTTGTTAATTAACAAACATGTTTAAACATTACCTAGTCCAACAGTTTACTAGTGCCTACTAGTAGCTAGGGGTCGAATGGGTTCTTTTTTTACGCGGAGGTTGTTGTGCTGGGGGTAGAGGAGGGCTGAGGAGTGTTGGATTTAAAAACCAGGCTGGTGCTCGGGAAGGGGTTGCAGAAGATAAAGGTTTTTTTCGGTGTCAGGACGTCCTTTCCCTTTCGAGTAGGGGTCCCACCCTGCTGTCCCGCCCTCCAATCCACCCATTACGCGAGTCTATTGTTTTTTTTCTACGTCACACTTCCCGTCACGGATCCCGTTGCGGTTACCGGGACGCGGTTCTCGTTAATTCGACTGGCGTTTGCGGGTTTTTTCCGATTGCGGTCAAATGCGTTGAGAGGGGAGAAGGTTCAGAAGATGGAATAATTAGGAGCTTTTATCACCATTAATTAGTGACAAAGGGGAAGTTTTACATCAGAAATAATTACCGGAGCGGTGTTGGTTGGCAAACAGTAAATATACTGCATGCTGATTGAGTCTTCTATTTATCTCGGTCCGTCATAGGATAAATTTTTTGAATGAAAAAAGAGAGATAAACTGTAGGACTGATAGATTTCGAATGTTGGTGAAATATTTTAGGAGTAGGTGAGTTGCTTGTAGGCCGACGATCCGACGGCTGCCTCTACCAGCGAAACGGCGGCCCACAAGCAATTCACGAGGCGGAAAATTCGAGAGGATTTCACCAGTATCATACGCTGGGGAAAGTACGGAGTTATATAAATTTATAATTTCTTTTTTCCGCGATCGATAGGAGACCATATCAGCAGTGTTAGGATTTAGAAATAGCTTACGCAACAGTTAGTGTACCTTAAATAGGTACTTATGCAATATTCCTTAATGAATGTTTTTGAATTTTCATAGTATTTCTAACAGCATATGTCCTGAATTTTCTTGCTTCATACCTGGATTTACTTCATAAGTAGGACAGATATAATGTGTCTTATGTAGCGTACATGAAGAGTAGCGCATGGTGGTGGAAGTAAATATTAATCCCCTGTATTATGTAGGTGATGGTTCATCCCGTGCCAAACACCTCTGTAGGTGGTGTTCAGTGTACTACATCTACACCTACATTATACCCTCCGAGTCACCTCTAGGGTGTTTGGCAGGGGGTGACCAATCACCAACATGCAGCATGCAAGAGGACCGCCACATGCACTCCGCACGGTCATAGAAATATTACGCATACTAGTAAAATATACATGCATATTCATAAAAAAATTTTAAAAATCATAAAAATTCATTCATAAAAAAGGTTAGTAATTCCTATAGCAAATGCATGCAAGGTTAGAACTCTGGAAAAAAACATGCAATAAGTCATCCTAGCGAGTGACGCCATTAACCCTATTAATTGAGACAACGCTGCTATCCTTTATAGTACGAGGGAAGAAAGACATATTAAATCTCTCTGTTTTGCAATCTATTTCTTATATTTTCTTCTCATGATCACGTCTTCCATAGTACGGCGGTAAACGAAGGATATGATTCACGTCGTCTGAGAAAATATCTTCTTCGAATTTACTAAGTAAATTAAGCCTATACTTCGATCTATGCTCCTGTCCCATCCAAACTCGAATAACATACTGGAAACGCTGCAATTTTTATTATAACAACTAATCACAAATCTGGCCGCCCTTCGCTGCACTCGATTGATTTCAGCTATCAGTCCTACTTCATAAGGGTCCCATACGCTGGCAGGATATTCTAAGTGAGGCCTCACTAGAGTCAGGTAGCTTATTTCTTTCACCTTTTTTGGGCATTTACCGAGAATTCTTTAACGAAATCGGCATTTGATAATGGAATCCCGCTAGCGGTATCGCTACTTCTTGAAGATAATTCTTTTCCCAAAAATTCATCACCATACACTTTTCAATATTTAACTCTTACTCCCAAGTATTGCACCAGTCACTTATGGCAACGAGGTCCTTTTCTAATGCTGATCTATCGCTATGGTCTTAAACTTCTCTGTACAGAACTACATCACCTGCGAAGAGGCGGATTTTGCTCGTTACGACGGTGGTAATGTCATTAATGTAATGAAGGAACAAAAGAGGAGTATTACTACTATGTAGATGTAGAATAATTTTGAGCTGTCTTTCTTCATCGCAAAAAAACTTATACTTTACTGGTAAGGTATGTAAGAATTCACAAAAGTAATACCCCATAGGCCTTCTCAACGTAAGAAGAATTAAACCACCTATGATATTTAAAAGAACAAAATTATTATTGGGTGTATGTAAAATCTTTTTCAGTGTTTCGCAATTTTTATTACAGTCATATCTATTCCAATGGATTAGGAAACTCTTAAGCCAATCAGCTGGGATATGCTTATCTCTTATTTGCCAATCTCCCTTCTACGCAATTAATAATTTTTAGTTCTGTAAAGCTCTGCCACAATTATTTTTTCCACAAAAAAGTTGGAAACTGAAGCCAATATTAAAACAGTTGACATCTGAAGGTTTTATGTTTCATCACAAACCACAATCTATATCAGGCAATGGCTGAACGTTTCCTGTCAAGGATCAAAACTGGGGGGGGGGGGGAAGCTATGGTTGTTCAAGTTGTAGGTAAGATTTAAGCATGGAAAAGGTGAATGAAATCAACATTTTAAGTAAACTGTAACAGATCTTTATTAGTTTTTAAAATTATTTGCTTGAAAAAATATTATTTTCCTATAAGACATCTGCAATTTTTGCTTCTAGGGGGGGGGGGGGGAGCAGCTGCCCCCTCCTGCCTCTCGCTGGGTACGCCCATATTTCCTGTCTCATAATAAGCCTAACATAGTATATTCCACGAAATTCACTGATTTTTTTTCGATGGCTTGCCGCGCATGGTATTGATTCAGGCACTAAAGAAATTGACTAGAAAATTAATCATAATTTATCATTTAAACCAACATACACAGGAATATTACGGTATGGCAGTATTTTAAGGCATGCTGTAATATTTGATCGTGACAGATGCCATCATTTCCGAAAAAATTTTGACTGATGTCAATGTCCTTTTATTGCCCTATGTTATTCTTCTGAGAAAACTTCCAAGATCTTATTTTTAACCAAAATTCAAAGGTATTGCCCGAAATTTTGGGAAACCCAGTGAAGTAACGGGAAAGGAGACGTTTCGTGTGAACCGTATATGGAAATTTCTCATTTAGCCTCTGGGGTAATTACTGGATACTCTTCGACATCAAAACAACTCCCGGCTTGATGACTTCGCTTCTTGGAGCGGTTGCACCATTACTCGGCGTATACGGTCAACAACCTGTGAGTGACATTGCCCGATAACAAGGAATCTTACTTTCGTGACGACTGATGCATCACCTCCTCGGCTGAAGGAATTTCTAACGCAAGTGATGTAGCCAGTCATAAGTTAAAAAAAAACGTGTATTCTTGCCCCTTAAACTGAAACTAATTAACTCTGGCAAGTAATTCCCATTCACTTCCGTTCATATTGGTTGGAGTTTTCATCACCCGAGGTTTTGAATTGGTGTTCCTGATGAAAGTGCAAGTTTGCGCGAAATTCAAGGGATTCGACTTCTCTCAACGAATTTTTTCAGCATTGAAGTTCATGAGTATAACAAGAGGAAATATTTCCTACCAACTCAGTTTCATGTATTTTCTGTATGAAGTTGCAAATGCAGTTGGTACTTCACAAACTGCTTTGGAGGCTGTCTCTGGAGGTCCCTTTTTTTTTAAAAAAAAAGGTTATTGAAATGTCTGTGTATTTGTAATATTGATAAACACCCACTTTAATAATGATTCGAACCATAAGATAATAGTTCATTTATTTATTTATTTAAATTACTTTTCTTTTTTTCGTTCCAGGTGAGTCACGTTTTACATGGAATTTGATGGATGCACACTGTTAAGGTACCGTAGCAGTAATTAATAATTCTTCGCAATGGATGGTTAAAGTCGTTAAAATGAATTTGAGTCACAGTCCGAGGTCAATAACATAATATATTCCTTCATAGTACGCCATTCGAGCAGATACCCAGCGACGCTCATCTATGTCCGTTATATAAAGTGCGCGAATCTGAATCATTAACTACATGCTATCAAAACTTATACTCCACTATTTTACGCAGAACCCATATTTGGACGTTGTCGAAGCTATTTTAAATCATATGATCGCTGAATCAGGGAAGTTTAAATCTGCTCCAATGGCAAAAAGCTTTGCATTTCATTTGTTTAAAGACAAAGCTATAGTCACCTAAATTCTTATTCTTGCCCTGCTTCGAGATCCAACCAAATTCGGGGTGTGACGATACTGGTCTTTTCTCTGATAGAAAAATATACTTCCTTAATTCATGTATTCAACATTTTTGTGTTAATATAAAATAAAAATATCACTTATTTTATAATATTATTTTACGAAATCCCTTCTTGGTGAACTTCCACACTCGTTAAGGCCTACTATGACTGATGGACCATCAAGCCCAACTAAGTCAATGGTAGTCCTCACTCGTCACATGATATTCATTTACTTTTGTTTCTATTTCAATATCACAGCTAATGTTATATGTAGTATACTGAGGAGTTTTGAAGACGGAGAAAAGAAAATAAAATATTTGAATGTAAAAGATGACGACAATGCGGATGATGATAAATTCGAAAATTTCCAACTATTATCCGACGACAAAGGGCAGTCATTCACTGTCACTCGTGTTTTGTCTTTTTTGTTACGTTTCACTCTTATACCACTTACGCCTTTAAATTTTAAGGCACACAGAACAGATCCTTATAAGCATTTACATCTTATCAACATTTACCACTTATGAAACATGAAATTTTTCCATCTATGAAAAACTGAGGAAAACTATCATTTTTGAGATGTATGCATGTGATTATAAGGATCTTCTCCAATTGAAATTTTCAAGATGATAGCATAGGCAGGTCAATGGTTCGGGAATTCAATTCTTGGAATAGTGACATGAAAGATTAAAAAACGAACGTTGTCATTTTCAATACAGTACATATTGAAAACTCCGTCGGTTTCAACCTTTTCATTCGAACAGTTACTTCTTGATAATGACCTGAAGAGGTCGAAACTAGTAGAGTTTTCAATTAATACAATGTGGAATATTACAGTTTTTTTTAAAATCAATAATGATAACTTAAGTTTTAAACGAGAAATACGCCACAATAAAGAAAAAGAACGAACGTTCGAGAGGAACCGAAATAAATTACGTACCTATTCATCTTCGTTCATGATATGAGGGGTTGAAAACCCAAGGAGTACAAGTGTTTTTTTTTCCTAAACAGAGTTAGATACAGATATTGAAATATGCAAAAACTTGGTTACCGAGTATCTGTTCTGTGCTGGCTTTGCGTGGAAAATGAAATGCAAAACTAAATGCCTAGTTGATCTCGTTTGTTTTCTTTACCTAATTTCATCTATCTATATCTACATTATACCTAAGCATCCATCTCTAAGGCGTTTGGCAGGAGGTGATCAATCACCAGCGTGCTGTATTCCTGCATGTTCTCCACACGTGCATAAAAATGTTACGCATACTAACAAATTACTGTAACACATTCATGCAAAGGCAAAACTTACCAGCTACTCATGAAGGAAATCTGACAATAATGCTAAAACACACGGAACATGCTGTTAGAAATATTGAGAAAATTCAGAAACATGCAATTTGTGTACGTGATTCTGTCTAAAAAAAATCACTTGCACCCCTTACCTTCTCACCTCCTCATATGACTTATATTTTCGCCATAAACTAACATGCATGTGAGAGAGATGTCAGGCTAATACCGTAGGAAAAGAAAAAATGAAAACTTGGCTATTTCCACATGGCCAAGTAATAAAACACGATCCAAATTGAGGTCTTAAAAGGTGATAAAAAGCTTTCGAAGATAAAAAGCGCCATTTTTCAACAGAATGAATCAGTTTAACTGCTTATTAATACAGTTATAAATATAGCAACGCTTTGGGTAGTCTATAATATCGTGGAAAAGCAAAAAATAAGAGCATGAATATAACTATGTTAGGGCATAAATATGACTCTTCTGTATTGTCTATGGTTCCTAATTGGTTGATGTTCGAGATATTATTCTACGACTTTAATGAGCGTTAAAATTCTCTCTTTTCGACGGTCTATCTTAGGATTTAGCTGCTGCAATGGACAATTAGAATGAATAATTAATGTTCTCATTTCACAAAACCGAGTATAGCTCATGGCAATTATTGTGACCGATCATGGCTTCGTAACGGCGTAACGTTGTTTACCCGAAAACGCCTAGCGGTACCAAATGGTACCAGCTGGTAGTGCAGTGCTAAACGTAACTTTTTTGTCATTTACCGCAATTTGTATGGGTTTTTGAGAATTTTAAATTAATAAAAGTATTTACATTAAAAATTTTCCGAAAAGTTTGCAATTTTAAAGCTGTAATTAACGCATGTAGAGCCATTTTGAAAATTGAGAATTTTCAAGAAGGTAAAAAAAAACGGAATGTTTAGACCAAGCATTGCAATTTTATTTACTTACGCCTTACGTACCGTTAATATAAAAGTTTTATTATGTGATTATGATTGTTATAGCATTTTTATAACATATAAAGTATGGTTATTTGATGTGAGCCTAATATTTATGAAGCAAAATATTTTGGTGGTACCATATGGTACCGATAGGCGTAACTATTAGTGAAAAAAGAATAAATTTTGCACCTAATGACTCAGAATTTCATTGACCTTTAGTTACATGATTGCCGCAAAAATCGCAGAAACTTATTAATTCAGGCGTTACCGGGTTAAGATGAGGAGTTACAGGTAAGTTGAGCAGTGTGTACAGCAAAAAAGAAAGGATGGGTTGGGTAATTTCCTGGTGCTGCTGGTCGGGGGGAGATGGGTGTAGGGCTTGGCGTAACCATGGTCTGTCACAATTAATAACCATGTGGAAATAGCCAAGTTTTCATTTCTTATGTTCCTACGATAAAGGATTTCCAAAAATTTACGCCCGCTGCTATTAAATACATCAGGCTAATATTTCATTCAATGGATGCGAAAGCTCACCTTTGACGCACTCATTCACCTTCAGGAGGGAATTTTCTCAGGCCGGGAGGAATTCCATGCTTCCGGTATGCTGGTCAGCACTTTTTTTTGTTAATTCAGAAAAATCCCTTCCTTTTCGTTTGGACGCGTTGTAAAACGTTTAAGTCCCACGAATCGATGTCTATCTGCTCCGATCCACGATTTGTTCCCGCTTTAAAACAACGGACGGAAGCATGGCCGGGGAGTTCCACGCTCTGCTGCTTGTTTTGAGTCGGGATCCCTTCCGGGCTGACAATCGCGACCTTGGAGATCCAATTCCCTTCTTCAGAGGCGGATATTCTCCCGAGGGCAAAGAGGGAATATTTTCGAGACTATGGGAGAAATGAGTTATTTTCGGCAGGAAAAGTAAGGCTACATCTCCACAGACAACTCAGAGGCATAAGTACCTTCCGTACTTTTAAAATTCATCTTTTTACATCTACATAATAGCCTGCGAGTCACCACTAGCGCGTTTCGCAGGAGGTGATCAATCATCAGCATGCAGCACGGAAGGGGACCCCTACATGCACGCCACAATGTCATTAAAATATTACGTATAACAAAATGAAATAAAAAATATCTTAAGCAGCTGTTTATCCATGAATAAATGGCGTATCCGCACCAAATTTATTGCATAAAATCTTTACATTAGTGCGAATAGATCTATTATGTACAAAAGAGGATGTATGTTTGTCTGTCCGCCATGCATTTCCATGTGGCTGCACGAATTTCAATCAAAGTCAGCAAGTAGGTGCATCTCATACTCCCAAAGTCCATAAAGCTGCTTATGTTTGCTTACGCTGCGTTTCTTGCGACGTTTGTTCATTACAATTTATTTAGTCCTGTCACATATCGTACGTGGTTGGACATCCTGCCGGGTAGGCACACCTCTTCACTTATTCAATGAGGAAACAACCCAAGAGACCCTATTAATCCTCGTGGTGCAAACCTCTTTGCTGGGGCTCGCGTTTATACGTTTTCGGTCAACGCACGTACGGATACCCATAATGATAATTGCTGTGGGGTCTGATTATTATAGGTATCCGTGCCTGATAAGCTGATCCCGTGCGTGGTATACATAAATAGTTTTCTCCATTGTTTGTTGATAAGCGTACCTAAAAATCCAGCTATATGACCATGAATGCCAAGTTTCCGATTTCTCTGGGTACTATCTTTCCCGAGCAATGCAGAGTGGCCTGCTAGTGCTTTATAGTTCATGATCGTGTGGTGTGTATGTGACAGTCCTCAAGCATACTGCATGTGGGTGATTAATCTTTCCCTGCCAAACACCCGTTTTTTACATCGTTTGCTGTTACATATCTATACTATCATCATATCTAATTTATTTCTTTACCTGAAAATCCTGCCATGTGACCATGAATTTCAAGTATCCCACGTCTCTGAGTTTTATCCTTCCTGAGCAACGCCGGGGGTGCCTGCTAATTTTTATAAGATGTACTTAATGTAAATTTCCACTTAGTGGCAATCTTACAACACCATGGAGATATGTAAAATTTCTCAAAATTGCTATAAGATTGCTATTGTGCTTTAAATTCTGGGATTGTTATATAGCTTCCTCGAGCAAGGAGTAAATAATTGCTAGGTATAATAATGGTAGCTTTACTGATTTATCTGAAAAAAGTTGCAGGGTTTCAGATATTATTTCATCGCTAAAATCTCTTTAGATCATCATTAGTAGCAGGTACGTGTTTTGCTCGTTTAGTGGATTACTAAAAAAACTCAAAAGTGATTAATTTTAATTTTATTGAAGAGTAACAGTCCATGCGTCACATCAACCCATTCGCTCGGCTGCATGGAATAAAACAATTTCCACTTTCAGCCAAGCTTGTTATTTTAATTAGTGTCTTTTAACCCTTTATTTTATTATCTCCAAATTACTGCCATAAAAAATTATCATCGAATCAACTCGGTGTAACCTGAGGAGATAAAGGGTGAAACGAGATGGAAGTTATAACTGCTGTTACGAATTCCCTTTTTATTTCGTCGTCTGACAAATGAGAGTTCGCTATCTTCGATCGAATATCCCGCTAATTACTCCATGTTTGAGTTGAAATAAAACCAACATGACTTTTACCGCAACCACGAGTTATTCCGGATAAGATGAAACAATCATGATCAAATTGAAAACCCCTTTATTGGACTGTTAATCTTACCCGCGAGTAAGTCACCACAAGAAGAATTTAACGATTTGGACGTACATTGCCTCAAGAAAGGACAGAGGCCTTCGAAATATGGTGCCAAAGAAAAATGATGAGGATAAGATGGATCGACCGAGTTCGTAATGAGGAAGTACTAATAAGAGTAGGAAAGATAAGAAGTCTCATGAAAGCCTTATAATAAGAAGACGGAACAATCTTATAGATCATATTTTGAGACATGATGGCCTGATGAAGACAATCGTCGAGGGACAAGGGAATAGCGAGAACGGAAAAGGAAAACCTCGAACAAAATATATGGAACAGGTAAAGAAGGATGTGAAAGAGATGAAATAAGTAGGCATTAGGTGATTAGAGAATTGAGTGGAGAGCTGCGTCAAACCAATCTTAGGATTGTTGACCAGTGATGATGATTGCCTCAAAAATCGTGAGTTAAAGTGTGTTGCATCATTGAAAGGGTTGTATATCCACGAAGTTGAATTTCTATACCATGCTCGCGAATCGGTGTATTTACTCCGGACGTTTCCTCGTAAAGTATATGTGGATTGCTATAGTTTCGTTACTTTTTATCGGAAAACCTCCAAATCAAAGGCAATATTACCAAGGTAACATTATTGGCACATTTGGACTTTTTTCTGGTGGGTGACTTTGTGTAATTATTGACTATGCCAAAACCAAAATACCAAGAAAACGTGTACAGTCTTGCTGCATTCTCATGATATTAAACCTTAAAACTAAGGAGTTGCTTTAGATTTTACCTATGGCCATAACTATTACCATCTGACCCATACAGACCGAGTAATAGCCACACATTGAGGCCATTAGGAATATGTAATACCTCTCTCCAAGAATAGAGCAAAGCAAGCCTTTTTTCTCATAGATTCCTTAAACTTCCGAAACATAGATACTATCTATTAGATAGTCTAATTAGCTCTGGCATAGTGAGTCTACATTCATGGGTCATCGTTGGGTCATCCTATATCACTAGATCGGTCTGATAGTTCTGATTGGCTTACTCTGGCGATAGCGTTTGTATACATACTGTTAATTTAGATTGGATTTATTTCCGTCACATTTGATGCTCAAGAAAAAAGGAAGCATAAGGATTTTAATAAAATTCAGCTAAATTTGGAATTTTTTTTCCATTTTCCGTATTAATGCTGTTGCTTGGAAAACAGCGTTGACCTCTGTTTTCGGATATTCTGAAGCCACCTTCGGAGCTATTTTTTTTATTCCTTTTGTAAGAGTTAAAAGAAAAGCGTAGGAAAGAATCTGATATGGTTGTAGGGATTTACGGTACAGAAACATTTACACTTAGGAAGGAGAACCAGGAATGACTAGAGGCCTTCCAGGTGTGGAGGAGAATTGAGAAGTTGAAGTGGACGGAGAGGAGGAGGAACGGTGTAGAGCCAGTAATGGTGGGTGAGGAGAGGAAACTTCTAAATGAAATACCGAGGAGACATAAGTTTTGGAAGGAGGGAGTATTGAGGATGCAGGTGATATTGAAATCTGTATCAGAAGGAAAAATATAAGTTAAGCGAGGAAGGGGAAGGAAGAGATGATTTATTAATAACATGATAGGGAGTAGGCCTTGTTGTGGACCGAATCGAGAGATCGAATCTGGGTTGGCGAAGCTAATATACACCTAATTTAATGGTAGAATAATTTACATCTACATAATACTCTGCGAGCCACCTCTAGGGTGTTTGGTAGGGTATAATCAAGCCAGCATGCATGGATGCCCACATGCACACCACACGGTCCAAAAAACATCATGCATACTACTAAAAAAATTTACTACCACACGCCGTTAGAAATATAATAAAATTAAGAAAAATGCATTACGTTTTACATAAGTTAGTGGGCCACACTACAAGTCATACAATATATTTATGAGTTCTAAGCTGCCGTAATAATCTCTTATCGATCGTGGAAAAAAAGACATTCTGAATCTGTCTGTTCTACAGTCTATCTCTCTTATTTCTCCTTAACTGTGAGAGTTATTTTAGACGCCTGATATCATTAATTCCATCATACTTCTCGCCTATATTCCACGTCTTGCTGATGAGACCAAGGCAATGGACTCGGGAGGAAAACGAGCCTGTTTGGGGGCGATAGCGATATGCAGTTAGTGGGTGGATAGGAGGGAGAGCAGGGAAGGCGATAGGAGAGAAAGTGGAGTGGTCAAGAGGGAGGAGAGAATAGGAAAGAGACTCGGAAAGTTTTTCGGACGCTCGTACAGTGCTCTTGAGCTACCCGTTGAGGTGATACAACTTCCGTCCGCTGTGAGGAAGGACGGCGGCCTTCAGATGCGAGCAGCTTGAGACATTCGCAGCGGAAAAACAGCATATCAAACCGAAGTTTGGACGGAGGAAGGTGAAATTAGGGAGATGAAAAGCTGCTAAGACCGCTCAGAGGTCGCGAGGCGATAGTACCGAAAAAGTGGTATCTCAGACAGATAAAACTGAAGTGAAGACATTACGCGTACCGAAAAAGAGGAATCTCTGACAGATAAAACTAAGTGTGATGGAAATCAACTCACAGGTTGATCTGCAAATGTGGCTAAGACACCCAAGAAAACGCAACCGGGTAATGTGATACAATTGTGATCAGCTTGGATCGGTAATATTCCCTTCAAATTAATCGCGGCGATAAGAATTTAGTGAATTGAACATATAATGCGTCATAACTCGTGAGGAAAACAATTGAAACGTATGTAGATATCTTTGAAGTCCCGTATGCTCGCGAATCGGTGAATTCATCCTGGAAATTTCCTTGTGTGGCATGTGTGAATTGCTAGAATTTCGTTACCGATTATGGAAAAGGCAATATTGCCAAGGTGCTATGATTGACGTATTTGGATTTTTGTACTTGTGAGTGACTTTCTGTCCTGTGAATGTGTGATTATTGTACTGTGATAAAACCAAAAAATCAAGAAAACGGGTTCAGTTGACCCTTTCTCCCTAATCACGGTGTAAAACGTAATCCGAATACATCTCCAGAGAAGGTGTGATAACGTTGCTTCCAAGGACGAATATTGCGACGTTGACTGGCTCATGGAAGTTTCTCTAGGACAGGTCCTTGTGCTTTCTATTAGGTAACGTTTTAGCAGAGGACGACGAAGGTTTTGGAAGTCACAGCTCAGTTCTCTGTCCCAATATTTTATTTCCTCTGTCCTTCCGAATCAAGAGAGGAAAAAAGCAAGAAGGTGTGCGGCTGATGTTGGTGACAGGTGCACTCAACGATTAACCAAGAGAAGAGAAATCAAGTTTGAACGGGAGAGGGTGAAGTCAACCACACTTGCTCACCCCGTCTACTACTGACGAATGAAGAGTTGGTGAGTATTTTTTAATCTAAACGAGAAAAAACCTTGGTTAGTCATTTGTTAAAAACACTTCGTAACATCCCATAAATTTAATTTTTGTTTGTTACCCTGAGAATGGCGTTGATTTCGGTTGATGAAAAGTTGCAATTTCAATGAGTGAATATTGGAAATTTACAAAGTTTTGGCCTAGTAGGTGATTACGAATCCTATGAACAAAACAGGTGGGGATCTAGCAAATATTTATTGATAGAACGTCTATAGACCTCGAAAAAAATTATGGAATGGATAAAGAAAGATATGAAAGAGAAGAAATACGTAGGTGTGAAAAGATTAGCTGATAGAAGAATTGAGTGAAAAGCTGCGTCAAACCCAATCTTAGGATTGTTGACCAGTGATTGTGATGATGATGAGAACGCCTATTTTCAGTTTTCCTGAAATTCTTTGCTCTGAAAGTCTTTATGCTTTACATTTCATATGATACTCTGAGGCCAAACACAGGGTGAATGGCAGGGGTGAGTTGTTTCTATTAAACATGCACCAAGTTGCTTCATCTTTCATTTTTTTTGGATTTTTAGCATCAAAATTTGCACACCAGCGAAAAGGCCTAGTCCTCGCCAATAATGCACTCTTTACTCTCGAAAAACATTTTTGTCACAGACGCATTACTTAATATCGTAAAATCCCGTGTCATGCATGAATGGTGAAACTTTCAATTTTTATATTCCGGGTCGGTGATGAATTTCTCATTTGTAAATCGCAATTGTTAAAATTATTTTTTGACATGCTACTCTACTCAAAATTGATGAAAATTTATTAGAAAAATTTCATGCGTTAATATGACTTTTTTTTGGAGTTCCTGCACCAAAATTTGCACACAAGCGAACTGGCCTAGTCCTCACTAATAATGCACTCTTTATCCTCGAAAAATATTTTTGTCACAGAAGCATTACTTAATGTTGTAAAATCCCGTTTCATTTATGCATGAATGTTGAAACTTTCAATCCTTGAATTGCGGGTCGGTAATGAATTTCTCATTTGTAAATAGCAATTAAAAAAAAAATATTTTTTCGCAGGCTACTGTAATTAACATTGACTCCAACAATCGTTTTGTATTTATGAAAATTTATAATAAAAAGTTCTCTTAAGAGCCTTTGAATCTACGGATGAAGAAAATTGTTCCACATCAAGCACCGAATTACATCGAATTCGGCAAGACAGACTTAATTAATGAGCGAAAATATGAGAATGTACCCACGTAATCGTTTACTTTCTCTAGGCAAAGACTAGGCCGTAAACTTGAAAACAGCCGTAATAAATTACATAGTTATTCAATTATAATATCAACCGCACCTTATCAATCAGCTAATAATAGTTCAGTTAATACCTAAGTTCGCGGCAGTGAAAAATGTACATACCAGTAAAAATTGATATTAATTTTTGTAATATGAGTAATTATTAAATACCTCATTTGAATGGGTATATTTTCCTTCTACCAAAATATTTCTAAAAATTTGTGAATACTAATCATTAGAATCATTAGAATGGAATCTCCGTTCAAAGGGTCTGCGATGTACATATTTTAAACTCATTCTTTATCTATACAATTTTTTTAAATTCTCTGTGCATTACAACCAGCCATGTAGAAGGGCAAACCCAGCCGTAGTTAGGCTACTTACATCCTTACGCACTTCACATTCCATCATAATTTTACATCGTACCTCACATGACGTAACACTTTTCTAAATAATTAGATTTTAATGGAACTATTTCCAACTTCTAACGAATTAATTTTACACGCCACTAGGTTGTTAACTTCTTGCTGATTATGGCTCCCAAGTTCCCCCTGAGCTCTTCTTCCGATCGTAAAAGCCATTGCCGAGTGAGAATATCCAGAATTAAATTTTAGGCAATTAGAACTCTATGACCCATGTTTTCCATGTTTCCCCTCCCTGAATAAATTAGCACCCCTACAAAATGCGATTAGGTCGGCGTACTTAGTGTGCCATTCCTAATTATTCCGGTCTAAGCCTATCTAATGAGGCCTATGAACATAGAGGAGAGTCCATTAAAAATCTCGTAAAAATGCCAGTCGGACGATTTTTAGGGTGGGAATTGCTATCGCAATGACGACCAGGGGAATAAGCGAGTAGGGTAATTCCCTCTCCCGTATAAATGAGGTAATTAGGCTGGTTAATAGTTTTATGCGAACCTTGAACCCAGGTTAGTTATTTTTTGCTTGGAATATTTTTAACTCTTTCTAGACCATTACATCTAAGCATTTGGAGGAGGCGTTCGAAAGCTATCGTCATTTTCTAGGTAAATGGGAAGGGTAGGAAAGCAAGAGTGCCAATCGGAGAGATTCAAATGTCATTCTTTCCTCGTACCATTAATGATAGCAACGATATCTCTAGATATTCATGAAAATAATGGCGTCCCTCGCCAAGTCGACTCATTATATGGCTTTATTTTTTCCATTGCTCCATTCTAGCGTGGATTTGGTATAGGATTTACATCTAGTTAATACCCTGCGAGCCACCTTCAGGGTGTTTGGCAGGGGGTGATCGATCACCAGCATGCAATTGGACTCCCTCATGCTCACCACACGGTCCAAAAAACGTCACGCATACTAGTAACAAATTATTCTACCACATGCGGTTACAAATAATAATAAAAGTCAGAAACATGCATTAAGGTATACATTAAGTTAGTGGGCTACACTACAAGTCATCTAAACTATTTGTGAGTTATAATGCTGCCGCTATAGTCTCTTATTGATCGTGGAAAAAAAGACATTCTGAATCTGTCAGTTCTACAGCCTATATCTCTTATTTCTCCATAACTGTGAGAGTTGTTTCAGACGCCTGATATCATTAATTCCAACATACTTCTCGCCTGTATTCCATGTCTTTCTGATGAGACCGAGGCTAAATAAATCTAATTCTTGCAGTTTCCATCTTTTCCAATTTAATTTTTTTCTATTTTTTATTTTTTTCTGTTATATTTTCTATTTATATATATTTATTCATTAATTGTTCCATGAAAATAATTCATCATAATCTGATTGTATAAGAGCGGCATCACGCCAGTATTTTCAGATAATTAGGTCTAAGCAAGACAAAAAACTTTTGCACATATCTACATCTACGTAATTCCCTGCGAACCACCATTAAGGAGTTTCGCATAGGATGATCAATCACCAGCATGCAACAGGATTCCCACATGCACACCACACGGTACAAAAACGTTACGTATACTAACAAATTATGCTACCGCATTTATCCAAAAGCAAAACTTAACATACAAAATGTGCTATTAGAAATAATAAGAAAATTCAGAAACACGCATTAAGCTATATGTAAGTTAGTAGGCTACTCTACAAGTCACCTTATCTATCTTTGAGTTCTAACGCAGCTGCTATAATCTCTTATTGATCGTGGAAAAAAGACATTCTGAATCTGACACTCTATCTTTCTTACTTTATTTATATGATATATATTCTACCGTCGTATGTTTGCGCTCTTAAGATATGCATAAATTCGTCAGAAAATACACTGCTGTTGAATTTATCTAATAGGTTTAGACTATTTTGGATTCTACGGTCTGACAGATATTACCATATCATACCATTCTGCTGGCAGCAAGTTTTACCACCATGCATATTCTGTACAGCTTAATTTAATTACCTTAGGTAAGTTACATCAACGTAAGAGCAGAGTTGACATTATCCCCAAAGCCCTAATTTTCTCTTTCAAACGGTTGGGTATGATCAAAATCTTGATGTGATTGAATGAGTTTGTAAATCGTACAAAAACTGAAGGCCTCAGCTCACTAGTAGGTATCGACTAAACTCGAATGTTTTAAACTACATCTACATAATAACGTGCGAGTCACATATTGTGTGTTTGGCAGGAGGTGATCAATAACCAGCATGCATGATACAGGAGGTTCCATGCATGCACTCCACACGGTCATAAAATGTTACGCATACTGATAAATTTTACTTCCTCAGGTAAAACTTTCCAAATAATTATGAAGGAAATCCACCTAAGAAACTAAAACATGCAAAATGTTCTAATAAAAATACTTGGAAAATTAAGGAAATTGGATCAAGAAATACGTAAGATATTATGCTATCCTACAAATCAACTAACTTTTTTTTAAATTCCTAACGCTGTCGTTATAGACTCTTACCGATTGCGGAAAAAATGACCATCCTCAACTCTCTGTTCCACAGTCTATCTCTGTTATTTTATTTTTATGATCTGATGTACGCTAGGGCATGTATGTAGGTATGTTGGCGTTCGTAAGATATGACTAATTCTGAATCTAACTGTTTTACAGTCTATCTCTCTTATTTTATTTATGAGATCAGTTCAATCGTAGTATGTTGGCGCTGGTATGATATACCTAACTTCGTCAAAAAATACACTGCTCTTGAATATATCCATTAGGTTTAGTCTATTTTTCAGTATACGGTCTGACAGATATTCCCATATATTTATGTTGGTTGATGCTGCTTGCAGTAATTTTTGCGACCATGAATGTCCTGCGCACCTTAATTCAATTATTTTAGGTAAGTTAAATCAATGAAAGGACAGAGTTGACTTTAGAAAACTAATGTCAACTCTGTCCGTTTGTCTGAAAATAAACTGCTCATAAATTTACAAAGTAGGTTTAGTCTAGTATTCAGTCTACAGTCGAATGGTCCATATGCGTCACGAATCACCAACTTGTAGCTGTAGGGTCTTGTCTCTCTAGCTAAAATTTTTAATACACTGTTACTACAT
The DNA here is from genome assembly GCF_921293095.1 of Ischnura elegans. Lineage (NCBI taxonomy): Eukaryota > Metazoa > Arthropoda > Insecta > Odonata > Coenagrionidae > Ischnura > Ischnura elegans. Next base: position 68,817,512 of record NC_060252.1, read on the forward strand.
ATTACATATAAGATGCATAATTTTCTGCGATAAAATATTTTGGCAGATTTTTTTACTGGTTAAATTAATTGAGATATCATCCAATAATACAGTTTCATCGACAACAAATGATCGAGGCATATGATGAATAGTAATGCGTGACGCGCGTGGAGAGGACAAATGGAACGTGGATCACCGCAGTGGACGTCAGAATAGGGGGCTTGTGTCGACAATTTCATCTGGAAGGCTTCAGAGTGTAGCGGGAGTGGGAAGAGGGAATGGTGGGATGGGCAGGTTACATGGCTGAGCTATGAAATTGGATTTCCTAGGAACTCGGACAGGGAAGGCAATAGGACAGAATGCCTGAATTCAAACACACCTAGCTACTAACTGAAGGTGTCCGGAGATAAATCGGTTAGTACTGAGATAAAAAACTCACATCTGTGGCTAACCATTGCGGAAATTTGTATTGGCAAAAAAGGAAATGGTAGCTAATAAAATTTTGAGCCCATTTTTCAGAAGAAACATCGATAAAATATACAAATTCCGCCGAAGAAAATTCATTTGCCTTGCCCCGGCATTGATGTCCATTGATTACGGGCAACTCTGTTACGGTATGCCAATTGTTAGTCCTAGGCTATTTCCTTAGTTAGGAAATATTGATATTCTCCATAAACTTCTCACATGCACCACGGGCATTGATAATGGTCCATTGTTAAACTGAGTGTTAAGGACAATTTACCGATCTCCCAGTGTCACTGATTTTTTTTTTTTATTCTCAAACCACCGGATACAGCTCTTAGTGGCCATTTTACACCGGGGTGTGCAACAAATGTAACAAGTAAACGTACACAAACGACCATGCCCTGGACCGGGGAAACCTACCCAGGCGGGACTCGAACCCGCGACCTCTAGTTTGGCAGGCGAGAACGTTACACCGCCGCCACCGAGGCCGGCGATTTTTCAATCAGTTTACGTTACGGTGGAGTAATTTTAGATTATAGACACTTTAGGTACGCTATATCAATAAGCAGAGAGTTAATAGCATGGTTCGGTCTCTTTCTATGGCTTATGTCTTCAGAAAAGCCGCCAAGATACGATTCACTGCGAAAATTTTTGACATAAATCCACAGACATCTTTGATTGTCTCCTAATGCTGATTGTGCTGAGGTAATCGATGGTGAACTATATATATAATTACATCTACATATTACCCTGCTAGCCTACAACAGAGGTGTTTGGCAGGGGTTGAACCATCACCAACAACATCCACCATGTGTATCACCATCTTTGAGGGTTAAAATATCTTCCACGAACATATACCACGCAACATCCATGTAACATACGACACATAAGTAAAATGTGATAATAAAGCAGGTGACACGGCCCGAAATTTCCGAAGATGTGACTGATTAACCACATTTGAAGAAAAAATGAAAAGATCCTCCCTCTGCTTTTATTTCCGTGTGAGCTGGGACTACCCTTAGCATACATGACATTATCCCCAAACGATCTCTTGTCTGAAAATGAGTATATGAAATATATGTTACTGCAACGGAATCAAATCAGTCTCGGATGTAGTGGTTCCGTCATCGTAAAAAACGTCTTCAAGTCGTATTTTAGGAAAAAAAGAAATAACATGCTTCTTTTGACGAAAACGACCAATTTTATCCAAAATAGGACATTCACCAGTTATTATTACAAGTGCATTGATTTTCGCACGACACCGAACGTTTTCCATAATCGCAACCCAATCAATTTCTTTTTTTACGATTTAGCATTTGAATATACATATTCCCACGAGCGTTTTTTTAATTCTCCTGCATGCATCGGATTTTCTGCCCTTTTTAGTTTGGTCACTCCATTAGCTGTTTGCACCAAGATACTGCAAAATAAGCCATTTGCGTATACGCGTTACCCACACTGCCGAGACTTTGCTTCCTTTACGTCATCGTTCATGGAAAAATTTACACACTTTTAACGTTCTTTACCAAATATTTTGTCGCCCTATCAATTTGGTACATGACCCAGAAGACCACTAGGTAATTATATGATGAAAAATAAATAATGAATCATAGTTTAAAGCAGGGGACGGAAATCTATTTAGCATGAGTTAAGTTTCTATCGGGGCACTCGAAAATTGTGTTTCTTGAACGTATTTACTTGGTTTTGTGCTCCCACCAAGCATGCGTCATTTACGCCAAATAACTACAGTTATGAAAAATTGCTTTATTGAGAAAGGAGAAACTCCTACTCCCAATAATTTCAAGTAGCCGTAGTCATAGATTAATTAAAAAAATGCCATCCTGAGTCATTCAATTGTCCGAATTTATTAAACGCGTTATGCAGGTGTAAAAAATATTTTGAAATGGACTAAATTTCTCAAGATTTTCCAACTGTAGCATTCACAACAATTAACGTTTCGTACGTCACGTTTAACGATTGCCATTACTATTTGAATTGCGGAAAACGGACACGGCAGCAAAAATGTTGCATCGGCCGGGAATCGAACCCGGGCCGCCCGCGTGGCAGGCGAGCATTCTACCACTGAACCACCGATGCTTTACATATGAAGACTCTGTGTGATAGAAATACATTGAAAATCAGCTGAGTAATCCGCATATGCCAGGTTTTATTTTGTATTGTTCCCGTAATTGTCGTAACTTAATACAACACCTTGATATCCTTGGTTCCGTGTGCTACTTGGTTTTATTATTTCCCCTTCCAAATACCCGAGAGGTGGCTCGTAGGGTATTATGTAGATAGATTAGATTGGATTTTGTGGGCACTCCGCCTTTTAGTTTTCTCGTCATTTTTTGGACATACGCTTTCAATTGCTGTTAGCTTTTCCCATTGTTCTAACCTCGCAAGGAATTGCTATAGGAACTACTAATCTTTCGAAATTTTTGCTTTTTCATGGATGTGGACTGTTTTATGATCAATCACCCCTGCCAAACACCCTAGAGGTGGCTCGCAGGGTATAATGTAGATGTAGCCGCTTCAACTTCGGAATTTAGGGCTATTTACTAATCGAAGTGGAAGTTGGAGATGGAAAAGGAACTGTTCTCCCTATCCTAAATGTTTTATAGTCACACGCTTGTGGCTTACATCTACATCCACATAATACCCTGCCAGACACCTCTAGGGTCTATGGCAGTGGGTGACCAATCACCAACATAGAGCATGCAAGAGGACCACATGCACACAACATGCCACATGCTTAGCTTGGAGTGAGCCCTACTCTCACCAGTCCACTCCATCCTTTTGAGTTTGATCACGGTCACTCAGTAAACCAAAGTTTATATTCGCGACGATGTCATTTATCAATGTCTTTACCTTTCGATGTTAATCATCGCGAATGTAAATACTACGACGGTCACACAAATTTCCTGATATCACAATTTTTTCTCTTGGCTCTTCTAATTAATAGAGTGCTTAGAAGCATCCTTCCTCTTTCCGTTCAAATTTATTTGAACGCAATACGGATCGTGGCGTGGTAGCAACAGTTCTATGAGATGGCGGATGTACTTGATATCCGTCAAAAGCAACGCGCTGTAATGGAGTTCCTATGTTGTGAGTATGAGATGGTCGGAAACATTCACGAAAGGTTGAAGAGGGTGGATGGAGATCGTAGTAGGTACAGTTAGTCAGCGGGAACAACGATTACCTATCTGATGAGAACGGGCACGCCAATGTTGAAGATCTTGAACGCAGCGGTACACCCCCATACTGCAAAAACACCTCTTATTTTTCAGCGCGCCGAATTAGAGTTTTACCGAACAGGATTACACGCCTTAGTTCCAAGGTGGCGTAAGGCTATGATATTGAAAAGGACAGTGATTGTAATAAAAGTGACATAGTGTTCCTAAAGGATGTGTTAATTCCCCCCTCAGAGCTCAGAAAATTTTTAAATTTAATCCATTTCACTTAATTGGATTAATATTACTTATAGAATACTGTAAGGATTAATGTAATATCCCTGAGAAAGCCGTAAAACTCACCATTTTGAACCATTTATCTGAAAAATTTTCTGGGGGAGGGCCCCCGCACCTTCCATTTACCCTGGCGGGTATTCCACACTCTCAGCCCCCTCCCCCAGTATCAGTTGCGCCTAAAAAGCCCCTACCCTTATTTCCTAGCTACACCCCTGACGTATACCACTGCTTTTTTACACAACGCGACCCGAGTTTCGATGAATTATCATCATCCTCATGCTTAAATTATGATATCTCCCCTTCCCCCACATCTCTGAGCCATCCTTTGATGCCGGTTTCGTCACCTGAGGGTTCTCCCCTAAGGAGTTAAAGAATTTTTAAAATTGGAAGTGCTTAGAATAAAGTTTGTGAAACAGTGTTAGAGGGTAGGTGGTTAGGTAAACGTGGGAGAGGAAGGAAAAGAATAGGATTTTGAGATAGAATGAAAGGGAGAAGGCCTTAATGTGAATTGATGAGGATAGTGGTTGATGGGGAGGGAGGATCCCAGAATTCTTCGCAAGTACTCCATGGAAACCTACCTTAATCGGTAGAATACATGGGCGTACCCAGCGGGGGTCAGGGGGGTGGCAACTGCCCCCCCCCCTCTATAAAAGCGAAAATAAATTTAGTGCAAAATAAAAGCTATGAACAAATTTTCCTTTTGAAGAAAAATGATAATAGTATAAGACATGGACTAGAATAAAAATCAATAATTTATCAGGCAAATAATTATAAAAACTAATAAAATGCTGTCATAATTTCCTTAAAAGTTTGGTTCATTAGCCTTTTCTGTGCAAAAAAGTTACAACATGAATGACCACGGCTAGTTTTGCCCCACCCCCCCTAGTTGTGATTCTGGGTACGCCCATGGTAGAATGCTTTAATAATAAAAAAAGTTATGGAATGACCCTCGTAGATTGCAAATAATGAGAATAAATAGACTGCTCTGCACTTATCGCCGCGCCAAGGGCATTCTTGATAACCAATCAAAATTCACCCAAAGTGGAAACATAAAAAAATATTCTCCTAGAACACAGGAACTTCCTCCTCGTAGTCTCAGCGATTGTGACATTCGTGGTTTCATGAATTCACTTTCGAGTAACGACACACTCTCTCTGACAAAGAGAAACAGGATACAATGTGATTGGTCATCGGCTATAGCGATGCCATCGTTGCTCACTAAGACGTCCTCGGCAAAGGTATAGCTAAATGTCCCGAGTCGGCGTATCCATTATTTTTCTCCCAGTTTCTCTCTCTCTCCCGTAAACAGCCGAATATTTCAAGAGGGCGACGACCTTCTCAACGTTAAGGCACCTTCGGACGCCATCCCACGCCTCGCACAACATAACCCGAGCCACCCATCCTCCTCACGTAAAAACCCCCTAAGGGGGATGAGTGAATGTTTTCCACCACTGGCAGCAGCCCAACTAATGCATTTAGGGCGGCGGTTTGGAGAGGGGTGTGAGGTAGACGGGAGTTGTGGAGGCAAAGGTGGGATGGGAGGAGTATTAGGCGGTGGAAAGAAAGATATTGGAGAAAGCTAATGGAGCTGCTGGTGTCTCAGTGATTTTGGACATGGATTGCCTGTTTGTTTGTTTATTTCCATAAAAGAGGCACAAGGTCGCTGCCCGTGACTGGAAATCTTCACGTTGCGTCAGCCCGTCTACGGTGGGCCGTGTTGGGGACATACAGATGGATTTCTCTTGCAATAAGATCTCGTTTGCGTCACCATAGCTTAGTGTACACGCATTGAAATTTCTTCATCGTTGATTTTAAAGTCGAACCTGTGTCACCTACCCCTCTCATGGGGTTATTATCCACTATAGCTTATTTTTAAAATCTCAATTACCCCAGAAACAGCAAAATGAGGCCTTTACATTGGGAGTTAAATCATTTAAACAATCAACAATAGACGATCACACCCACCCATGTCGTGGAAGGGTGAACCTATCCAGGTGGGACTCGAACCCGCGACCTTCGATATGGTAGGCGAGGACTTATTCCTGCCGCCACCGAGGTCGACCAGCCTATTATATCTGAAAACGTTACAAAACAAGTGATGCAGGGAAATAATTTAACTGGCAGTTTCCGGAATGCCTCCGAGTAAATGTTCATTGAATCTCTCTTTCAGTAAATCTAGCTCTCAAGAAATTATTATTTTTAGGGTCTCTCGAAGATCTCGATCTCTAAATATATGTCTCTACATACATCTCTATTTACATCTACATAGTACCCTCCGAGCCACCCCTACGTTTTTGGCAGGGTGTGGCCAATCACCAGCATGCAAGATAATCCACATGTACACCAAACAGTCATAAAAATATTATGTACACATTCATGCAAAGGGAAAACTTGCCCACGATTAATAATTCCTACACCAAATCCATGCAAGGCTGAAAAAATGTAATAATAAATCATGCAATGAATCGTCCAAGAGAGATCTGATTCAGGCTAAATCTGGTGGAATCCTTACATATTGTCAATTAAAAATTACAAGCAGTTTTCCAAAAATATTTTTATTCGTAAGAACGGTTTCAATACATTTCGTGCATATCGTCAGATGCCTTTATCTAAAACAATATTTAAATACAATGGAGGAGAAGCAACTAGGGAAGAGACAAAGGGAATGGAAATTGGTGGGACGAAAAGGAGGAATTGTTCGGAGGAAAAATGGAGAACTTAGGTATCTACGGCTACATATTCCTCTGCAAGTCCCCACAAAGGTGTTTGGCGAGGGGTGAACGATCACCGATATGCATCAGAAGATTTAAAATTTACTTCCATGAATATACACCACACAACGTGTACGCTACATACGACGCATTAATCTTTATCATACTTCTAAAGGTAATCCATTTATTAAGCTAGAGCATACAAAACATGTCGTCAGAAGTACTAGGAAAATTCATAAATATGCATTACGATACATGCAAGTTATTAAGCTACACTAATAGTCAACTAACCAATTCCTAACTACTGACGCTGCCGGTATAGTATCTCAAGCAATGTGAGTGGGGAGTTATTTCTTCCTCAATCTCATATCCGGAAAAAAGACGGCGTAGGTCTCGACGTTATTGCTCAAATTCGAGTGACGTCTGGGATATAGACGAATACTGGCATTGTTTTGATGTTCAATAAGTGACTGCTTACGGCACATCACTAGAGTAATGGCTCACTTAGGGTCCTCTATATCTACACAAACCCTACGAGCCGCCTCTAGGGTGTTTGGCATGGGGTTATAAATCATCAGTATGCAGGATGCAATAGGATTCCCGCATGTACACCAGCGGTCCAAAAACGTTGCGCACGCTAACAGATTATATTACCACATTCACGCAAAGACGAAACTTGCCAACTACTCATTCAACTGCCAATAAAGCTTGAACACACTAAAAATTCTGTTAGAAATAATAAGAAAATTCACAAAAATGCGTTAAGGAATACATAAGATAGTTGGCTAACCTAAAAATCATCTAATCTAATTGTGAGTTTTAAAGCTGCCGTTGTAGTCTCTTTATTGACCGTGGAAAAAAAAGATATTCTAAATCTGTCTGTTCTACAGTTTATCTTTCTTATTTTATTCATATGTATACCGTATACTGCCTCTGAAGGCCTATAAATATCGTAAAATTAATTGCCATCTGATTTTCATCTGTACAGGCATCCCCCGAGTTACGTAAGAGATGCGTTCCGGTAGACTCTGCGTAAGTCGAAATTTACGTAAGTCGAACCTTTGCGTTAGTGCTTCAGAGATTTCGATCGGCGCGGTGAAATTCTCAGCAGAGAAATGCGCGGTAAATTCTCGGTGAAGTTTCATTCAATTCACTGCGATATTATGAACTCTACCGCGTATTCTTACGTTATTAGATACAAAATCGGTAAACATTAATATAGTCTGACAGTTGCATCTCGAGCATTGCCAATCAAAATGCGTAATATTATTCCCAGAGTTGACTGATTGCGTGGATTCGGGAAAGTACGGTATCTCAACGCTACATTACTAAACTGAATACTTAAATTGATTCATTATGTTATTCTGCGATCTAAGGGCCCAAAGAATGCATTGTCTACCAACCTTTAATCATTATATCTTCTGCCTTTTATGTATTACGTTGACCGATGAATCTGGTGGTTTCACTGTCACAGTTAATACACGTAGGAGGAGAGTCTAGGATTACGAGCAAATAACACACAAAAAAATACCAGTAAATTACTATATTCTTAGATACATTCACACGCACATACCCTCAATCTTTCACGCACGGAAGCATACTTTCATTATCTCATATCTCAATAAAATAATGTGAAAATATCATCATTTGAATATTTACTGCGCTGGAAACATTGAACATCGAAGAGTATTTCCAAAGCACGAAGCTAATTAAAAGTGAGCTTTTATTCAGCCAACTCCGTCATTAACGTGCACCAAAGTTAGTGGGCAAAAGCTTTAAATGACGCAATATTCATTTACAGTTGCACACAATATGAGATAACGAGAAAATGCAGCTTTATAAAATTTTCCGCCAGAAACATGTAAAAAATTACGCAATTAATATCGTGTGTCAACTTTTCCTTAACTTTTTCGCGGCGTTCATTGCCAACACTCAAAATTTCAATGCCGTTACGTGGGTACTAAACAATTCTTTTCCGCAATAAAAATTTCTGCTTGAACTTCATTTTATTTTAATTCCACAGATGGAAATGTCCAAGCTTAAGGATACAATTTTTAAATAGTTGAAAGTCGGTGTGCATGCTGTATAACAAGTTGTATCGTACGGGAATGAGCGCAACCACATCCATCGCTAGAACTGCAAACTTTCAATTGATTGCTGACTTGGGATTTTTAAGCGATTTTTCTACAGAAATTAATGAAAATTCCTTCGAGGAATGACAAAAATAGGTCACTTTGTTATTTTTAGCACGTAAGAAACTCGATAACTATTCAATTTTTTTTCTACCATAGGTTGTACGAGCGAATATCTACTTCTTCGCGCTCGCATTCGAAAATTAACGTAATCATTTGAAATACGGTTATCACTTACGTAAGTACGGATTTACGTAAGTCGAGACATACGTAACTCGGGGGATGCCTGTACTGAAAATTTCAATCCGATCCGGCAATGGGAGGGGGTTAAAAATAAAAGATTTCATCGATGAAGTAGACAAACAGGCAAAGCAAGTTAGCAAAGAGCATGCTAAAACGAGCCGGAGTTGTTTTGTGCAGTTCTTCGGGAGTGGTTGCCGGAAAACTTATAAAATGAATGAGGATTAAGTGTTTTGAATTTCTTGGGTGAAGTGCTTTTGCTTCATCACCGACCCAGAAGGGTGTAACTCATTTTGGTCGAACCCAAACAAATCGAGGTTGCCGTTCGCTCATCGTATCGGTCGCATTGAAGACCACAGTAATTAGTTCCGTTCCCTCCCACCAATAAAAGCGCCGCCCCTCACCCCTCCCACTTCCGCCGCAGACCTCACCCCTCCCCCCTTGGAGCCACCGCCCATGTTGCCGCCAATGAGTCAGCTCAGTCAGGGACATTTATTCGCAGGGGCAAGTACCAACGCCCACGAGATGAAAGGGAATTGAATTGGTTTGACTGAAGGTAATAAGAGCGGTGATATCTCTTTCACGAGCCCGCACATTCTAAAGGCCTGGTTACACGATACATTTACACGTACGAGTTTATTTCTAAATGTATGATCGCGTGAATGAACACGAAAATGGACCGTGTAACCACCCAAATTGCGCGAATGTATGTACAGAAAATGGAAACTGTTCTAATTTGGTTCATGCATTCGTAAATGTTCCGTTCCGGTCCACCAAAATCGTTCATGCATTGACATTAATGTACCGTGTAACCAGGCTTCTAGCCTCGGAAGTGACCAACGATAGTTAATGCATTCATAAGATTGTAAGAAATTATATTAAATATTGGTTATTGGGAGCTTCATCCAAAATAGAATAGTTAATTAGGACTTCCATTTGGCTTTAGTGAGCATTTCAGAAAAAAGGTAATTCCAAATATCAACTTAAGTTAGAAAAAATACATATCACTTAGTCTCTAGGAGCCGGTTTCATAAAGTTTGGTTAGGGCTAACCATAAGATGATATAGACGTTCTCTTTACCCTGCGGTGGCTGAAAGTTCTGGTTAGCATGGCTCTGATATTATCTGAATAAGGCTAATCGGAAATTTAACTACCTCTTGGTAAATTTGAAGCCTGTGTCATATTACATCTACATCTACATCTACAAATTACCCTGCGAGCCACCTCTAGGGTGTTTGGCAGGGGGTGATCAATCACCAGCATGCATTTGGACTCCCACATGCACACCACACCGTCCAAGAAACGTCCCGTATAATATCAAACTATACTACTATATGCTGTTAGAAATAGAATATAGAATAGAAATTCAGAAACATGCAGTAAGTTTTACATAGGTTAGTAGGCTACACTACAAGTCATGCAATCTATTTACGCGTTCTATTGCTGCCGTTATAATCTCTTATTGATCGTGGAAAAAATGACATTCGGAATCTGTCAGTTCTGCAATCTATCTCTCTTATTTTATTTATATGATCTGATCTTCCGTAGTACGTTGGCGTCCGCAAGATATGGTTATCTTCGTCAGAAAAGACACTGCTCTTGAATTTATCTAAAAGGTTTAGTCTATTTTTCAATCTACGGTCCGACAGAGATTCCCATCCGAGTTTATCTAAGAGGTCAGTTACACTAACAAGACTATCGTAACGACCTTTCACATACCTGGCAGCTCTTCTTTGCACGCGTTCTAACTCTGTTATTAAGCCTTTTTCATGAGGGTCCCAAACACTGGCAGCGTATTCCAAATGTGGTCTAACGAGGGAAAAGTAGCTAATTTCTCTCACTTTGTCGTCGCACTTTCCTAATATTCTTTTAACAAAACCCATTTTACGATTAGCTTGACCGGTTATTTCTCGAATATGTTTATTCCACGATAGATCATTATTGAGTCTAACCCCTAGATATTTCACAGATTCAACTGCCTTTAACTGCGTGCCCCGAATGACATAGTTACGCTGTAGGGAGTTATTCTTCTTCCAGAAATTCATTACGACGCATTTTTCCAAATTTAATTCTAACTGCCAAGCATCGCACCAAGCTTGGATAGCAGCAAGGTCATTCGTTAGTTCATCTATATCTTTGCTGGAACGGATTTCTCTGTAAACTACAGCGTCGTCTGCAAATAATCGTAACTTACTCTGCACTACTTCGCCAATGTCGTTTATATAAAGAAGGAATAGGAGTGGGCCAATGACACTACCCTGAGGAACGCCAGAAGTCACTCTAACCTCATTGGAGACTGCACCGTCTAATACTACTCTTTGGACGCGGTCGCTCAAAAATTCTCTAATCCAGGAAATGACATCTTCGTCTAGACCATAAGATTTCAGTTTTATTATTAACTTTCCGTGGGGTACTTTATCAAATGCCTTTTTGAAATCAAGAAAAATCGCGTCTACTGGAATGTTGTCTTCCCCGGAGACTAAAATATCGTGGGCGAAAAGCGCTAACTGAGTTTCGCACGATCTGCTTTTCCTGAATCCATGTTGATTACCCATCAATAAGTTTTGCGCGTCTAGGTGTTTCATTACCGAGCTGACTACGATGTGTTCAAGGACTTTGCAAGAGATGGACGTTAAAGATATCGGCCTGTAATTAGATGGCTGTTCCTTGTCTCCACTTTTAAATATAGGCGTTACATTAGCGATTTTCCAGTCATTAGGTACTTCGTGTTGCTTGATGGATTTACTGAATATTAACTGCAAGTAGGGGGCAAGTTCTGAGGCTAGTTCTTTATATACGCGAGAAGGGATTTCGTCTGGACCAGGTGATTTATTTGGACTAAGCGATTTCAATATATTTTCTATTCCGAGCGTACTAATGTCAATAGCTGGCATCTTATGTAGACAGGGATTGTCATCGGTCTCGGGTGAGTTTTCGGAAGGCTCCGTGAACACGCTCTTAAAGTAGGAATTTAATAAATGGGCTTTATCGTAACTGCTTGTCAACACATCTCCATTGTCGTTTCTCAGCGAACATACGGTAGATCGTTTACCTTGAACTTCCCTAACATATGACCAAAATGCTTTTGGGTTATCCTGTAACTGCTCTACTAGTGTTTTTCTTTTAAAATTCGTGAACGCATTCCTGAACGCTTCCTTCGTGGCGGCTTTAGTCATCCTATATTTTTTTATTATTAGCTCGCGTTCATTAGCGGATAAATCCGTGCTGACTTTTTTCATTTTAGCATGACACGCTCTCTGTCGCCTCAATGATTTTCTCACTTCCGCGTCGTACCATCTCGGTTCGCTGCCTTCTTTTACTATTTTACTAGGGATGTAGCTATTTATTCCCGAAGTTACGAGCGAAAGAAAAGCTTTCCAAGTATTCTCTACATTTAACTTTAATACTGATTCTTGAAACTCGGGGAAAGCATTTTTCATATGACTCTTAAACCCATCAAAATTAGCTCTTTTAAAAATGAAAACTTTACGCTCTTTTTTAAAGTTTACAGCGGTATTTAGAGAAAACTTTGCAGTTACTACCCTATGGTCACTTATTCCTTCGACAGTGCCAACGTTTATTACCTGATGTGGTATATTTGTCGCTAATAAATCAAGAACATTTTCTCCTCTGTTTGGTGCGGATGCTATTTGAAACAATGAATTAGATGTGAAAGTGTGTAATAAAGCCTCGCAGATCAAAATATGTACTGTAGAATAGATAGATTCAGAACGTCGTTTTTCCCACGATAAATAATAGACTATAACGGCTGCGTTAGGACTTACAAATATGTTAGCTGAGTTGTAGTGTAGCCAAATAACTTATGAATTTTTTGATGTAATTTTCTTAGTATTTCTTTCAACGTTTTTTGCAATTTATAGCTTCATAGGCTGTTTTCTTCATAAGTAATTGGCAAGTTTAAAGGCCTGGTTACACGATACATTAACACGTACGGGTTAATGTCTAAATGTATGAACGCGAGAATGAACGCCAAAATGCCCCGTGTAACCACCCAACTTTTGCGAATACATGAACGGAAAATAGAACCTGTTCTAATTTGGTTCATGCATTCGTACATGTTCCGTTCCGGTACACCAAAATCATTCACGCAAACGTACATTAACTAGTACGTGTTAATGTACCGTGTAACCAGGCCTTTAGCCTTTGCATGAATGTGAAAGTATATTTTTTTATTATGCGTAGGATTTTAATTATCTTGTCGTGTGCTTGTGGGAATCCTCTCTCATGCTAATCTCCCACTACCAAATACCCAATAGGTTAATCTTAGAGTATTCTTAATAGATGTATTTAATACGTATCATTAGAAACGTTATCTAGAATGGAGTAATTTATTTCACCTGCTGTTTTGCTTAAGAGAAATTTTCTGAATAAAGTTGCCCTCTATTTATCTTTACAAACTCCGATTGGAATTCTGGTTTAGTCACATCTCCTTTTTTCCATCCTCAACAAATCAGTAATTAACTCATCATATTGCTAGCGCAAAAATTTAATCTGTCAGGTGGTATTATATGCCATTTGCCTTTAGCGTGTGGGGTAGTCTTCAAGCAATTACTAACGTATCGCAGCGATTAAACTCAAAGTAAATATCACTTGACACTATTTTATTCTTAATCTTTTTTTTACATCCACTTCAAGATGACTCTCCTCTTAACAATCCCTTATTTATTTTTCTTATCACCATAGCATCAAATCAGCAAAAAAAATCAAAACAAAAACAAACATGCTCACAGACAAACAAAACAAACAACAAATGAACTCAAAAACAGAAAACAAACTAAACATATACAAAAGTGATTCCGGTCATAAAGACACATGCATCAAATAAAAACACTTGCATCATTACTCATACACAGTAACTCAGTGAAAAAAATAATCTCGCCACAAGAAGCGCTGTAATCACCCGCACTTACACCTTCATCTGTAAAAATACGATATACGATGCAAATAGTTCTTACAACTAGGGCGGAGGTCGTATGCTATCGGTTACAAATTTGTATGTATATGTAATCGATAAATTTATAGCGGTGACACTCATTTGAGTTGAACCAATAAATTTATCGGTTCGAACGAAACGCGTGTATCGATTATTATGCTCAATTACATTGTACATAACCCACCACAATGGCATGATATAACCCTGGCCCCACTGAAGGCGAATATTCAATCAAGAGATCGAATGCGTGCTCCATTGGAAAAATATATTTTAAAAAGGCAGTGTGGCATGACTTTACCGTTTGCTTACATTAACTTGCCGTACAATAGGCGCGAAAACTTCATCTCCGACCACCCCTCAAACACGGTGTCTGCTCATAATTAAATCGGCTTGAACGACCCAAGCATGGGGTGACAAAGCAGCTCAATACAATCCCTTCGCGCAAAAATATATCTTGCCAAATCGGCCGCGTCTCCTCCGCTCATTCAATAAATTTTGATTCTTGCTGCGTGAACGGAATGGCATTAATGCCAGAGAAAACGGCTTATGTTTTGAAAGAATGATGGTTTTCTATAGCAGCCGCCGTCCATTTAAACTATACACATGAAGGCTTGTGCTCCAATTTGAATATTCGTAAATCAAAGAGGAAAATTTTGCACCCATAGTTTAAATTTAGGTGTACATACGCTTCCTGTATTGAAATATTGGAAGCGTTCGATAGGTATTGTGTGCTTTATGCTGTTACATCACTTTCATGAGTTCGCTTGCCGCAGCGTGAGAAAATGGCTACGGGCAATTAACATAAAATTCGATGTCGTACTTCAACGGAATGGTGAGAATTTTGCGGACACAAGCCCTAAGGTTCTGGTTAAGCTCGAAAAGTCATAGCAGCAGCAACTGCTTTTCGTATGAACAGAGGGTGCAATACTGTTTTAATTAATATAAAGCTAAATTGAGGAATATACGAACGCATGCTTCTAGTTTCTTAAATATTAGCGTGGACATTTCCCTGAGAAAAGAGAGCTCATTACATAATTTAACTATTATGCGCGATTTTCCACAAAATGCAATTTGTTCCCGACCTGGGTTTTAGGCTTTTGTTGCGTTGAAACCGGGGCCGAGATTAAATTTTACTGTGTGAAACGTTGCACATATTTACATTCCAAGGTAAAGGACCAACCACTTCTACTATTGTCTTCTCGATTAAATTATTTACGTAACAATAGTGGTGTTTGTTTTATCTCATCAGACTCTTTCTTCAAGATGGTTCTTACAATTCAGATGCGGTGGAAATGTTCCAGCATATATGAAAGAGAATATGCACTGATGATAATCTCTCTTTTTCATCGAGATTGCAAAGCCTCGTTTTCCTAAAACTGCTTATCAACGTCCTTCTTCACTTAAACCTTTTTCGGTTTTCCCTACAACCAGCTAAGTTTCATTTGTATCTTTTAATATGTTCACAATGTATTCTTGGTGTTTTTCATTTAATTAAATTAATTAACTTTTGAGCTTGATTAAACGATAGCTTTGAACGAGTATCAACAATACGATTGCGCAATTTCACCCATTTTGTAATTTTTTCAGAAAGTTATTATACAATCGCATATTTTAGTCCGGCCTTAATCATTTAATGCCCTTATAATTCAAAGTATTAAATAAAATGTCGAAAAGGCTGGATACCCAAGAAAAACCGTTTTCATGGTAACTGCGAAGTGCATCGAATAGAAATGTTTGCGTTGCCATAGCTTAGTAATTAGGAGTTGCGACCCCATGTTTATGGGCAAAAAATGCTTAAAATAGGGTAGTTTCCTACATCAAAGAAATCGAAAGGCATTGATTGCGATTCGTTGACCACCATTAATGAATTCATAATATACAAATTATTTAGTTTTAAAAATGCTAATTTAGACGAATGTTCATGGTCAATTTTGACCGCATTTGAAAAAAGGCCAGATTGGCGGCCATGCGATGCCACTCCACGAGACGTCACAGGGACCTAGATGCTATTCGAATAGTCGGGAGTGTTACATCGCCTGAGATTACCAATGCATGCATGAGGCACAGAGCATAGGGAAACATCTCTTAATAGTCAGCTATTAAAACTGCCTAAGGTCGCAAAGTTCCCTTTGTTTGATAAGGTATTAGTAATCCTTATTTAAGCCAAGCGCTAACTGCTAGCTGGGTACTCTGCTACGTGCTAGCAGCCTGCATCGCAGCGGTGCACATATCCTCGCCCCAAGGTCACCTCACTCGGCGGCAGCGGGAACCAGAACGACGTCATACGGGCTTTTCCCAGCATTCATACTTAGCCGTCGCGTTTCCGCGCGCTTGAAAATTTTCACTTTTCATGTTATCGCGAAAAATAGATATCGTCATATAAAAATCTAAAATCTTGAAATGCGTACTCCAGGAGTAATAATCTTTCGATTTAGGCAATAAAAAATAATGGGAAACCACCCTATTGTCTCCCATACCATCTGCATAAGTATCGCAGATTCATATTGAAACGGCATGTATACGCCCCAAAGTTTTCGTTCTGTGCTCAAATAAAGCTTTGCAAATTATTTCAACAAACCGGCTGTCGTGTGTCAGGCAAAGACCGATCGATCGTGTGTGAGATGTCTATTTAACTGAGGGTGGAGACGCATGGTTAGCAGGGACTACGCGTGATAAGGAGAAGTTATAACGTATGTTTTGTGAGAGAACACTACGCAATTGCCCCTCACCCCACGAGTGACGCTTCCGAGGAACCTTGGTCGGATGGCCGAAATCCACGCGATGGAAATGTTACGTCGTGACGGAGATTGGCTGCCAAAGACTTCTTTCCTCCTCTCTCTTTCACGTCCCTCGCTCACATTACTGCTCTCCGCATCGCTTCCGCCGTAGGGATAGGTCGTGCGTTGGGCTGCGTGTCCGGAGGTGTACCCCAAGGGCATGTTAGGGGCCCGGCCGACTGCCTGGCGGCCGGAATCGACCGAACGCAACGCCATAAATCAGATGCTTTGCGTTCGTGTGGGAGAGCGATAGTGGAGGAGAGAGGCATCATGGGAAGGGAAGAACGTAAAATGACAGTGGAGGGGACGCATGAGGACGAAGGACCCTAATGTGACGTATATCGGAACCACCCTTTCCCACCACAAAACAGTGAGGAAGCAAAGATGATAGCATTGTTATTTTATGAAAATTTAATCAAGTATTCTCGATGGGAGGAGACGTATGGAGACGAAGTGGAAGCATTCGAAATGTGGTGCTACCGAAGAATGATGAAGATAAAATGGATTGGCCGTGTGAGTAACGAGAAAGTGCTAAGAAGAGTGGAAGAAAAGAGAAGCCTCCTAAAAACATTAAGCAGAAGAAGGGACAACTTAGTTGGCCACGTTTTGAGGCACGATGGTCTGATGAAGACAATCGTTGAAGGACAAGTGGAAGGGAAAAAGGGCAAGGGACGGCCCCGAATGAGTTATATAGGACAAGTTATAAAGGATGTAAAAGAGAAGAAATATGTAGCTATGAAAAGATTAGCGGATAGGAGAGAGAAATGGAGAGCTGCTTCAAACCAATCTTAGGATTGTTGACTAATGATGATGATTCTCGATGTATAATCTACATCAATATACCCCGAAAACCAACTAAATACTTCAATAAGCGTGTGGCGGGGCTTGTAAGGACAACAGTCGTTTACAAATAAGAATGTTTCCCCAAGCTTTTATTAAAGCCTTTTATCGCTCGGGGGAAAAACGAATTCCCATACCTATCTGTTCGGCAAAAAGTTTGTCTTTCATTTATCGTTTATCTCGGCCTTAGAAATATAGTACGGTTCTAATATGATGTTATCCGGGTCACCCTGAAAGATATCTGTTCTCAATCGCTCACGCAATCTAAGCTTTGCGCGCAGCCTCCGGGATTTTAGGGGCTCCCAGCCCAATTTCTTTAACATCTGTGTAACGCTCTCTTAACGCTAAAATGTCTGAACGTCATAATGAAACAGTATGTTTATCAACCAACTGCGACAAAACTGGTGTTAGTAGTATGATCTTAGGTCTTCCCGGCGTATCAGGTGCAGAAAAGTGTCTCGGGTTTTCCACCGGTTGATGTTTTCCATGTATCCCCTTCCATGTCTCTCTTCCATGGGAGACATGGAAAACCCGAGAAACTTTTCTGCACCTGGTTTTAGTAGGCATACAATATTTATTATTATATTAAGGGTTTCTACGTGTTGCGCAAACTCATCAGAGGAAATATATATCAACAAGAGCGCTCAAGTTGACTGTCATGCTACTTACGTCAGAGGGCATCCATTAATTATAAGAGGCGTTAGAGAAGGGAGGGGATCTCACCCAACCTCAAGTGGGGAAGAGGTGGATCCTGGCAAGTATCACGTAATTTTTTTACGCAATAAACAGAGTAAAATTACGATCTCAGTAATCTTAAATACTAGTCTTAACTAATCTTAAACCAAAATATTAAACAATCAATATCAAATCCAACGCAATTAAGCATAAATTAACGTTTTTCGCTGAAAATACGCATTTTGAACAATCTCACGTGAAATTAGAGGGAGGGGGTCGAGGCTAATTTTATTTTATTTTATTTTTATTTTATTCTCAAACCACTGGATACAGCTCTTATTGGCCATTTTACACTGGGGTGTTCAACAAGTAAACGAACACAAACGACCATGCCCTGGACTGGGGAAACCTACCCAGGCGGGACTCGAACCCGCGACCTCTTGTTTGGCAGGCGAGAACGTTACCCCGCCGCCACCGAGGCCGGCTATGTCACGATATCTCACTTAGGGAGGAGGGAGGGTACAAAAATCGTAAAAATCACCTCTTGTAATTAAAGGACGCCCTTTATGATAAGGCTTATTACTTGAGCTAGCCTGTCGGAAGTCGGTTGACAAGAATAAGGATGCTATGATGCTATTTTCACATCAATACCATTTTCCACGCCAATATTGCCCCTTGTAATACATGCGAAAAGAAGAGAGTCGAGTGATTTAGAATGCTGAATGAGGTAATTATGAGAAAACTCGAAAGAATATAAAAAAATCCAGAGAAACAATCCCGTCCCTCCCACGCATTTAATTCAGTGACGGGTGGGAACGTGAAAAGAATATATTAATTCTAATTTTTTCCTCTCATGTTTTTCTTTTCATTAAAAAAAAGCGCTGTCAAATCTCCGTATCCATTCATCACAATCTGCGAAGCCGTCTCCTTCTGAGGGCTCAGACACGTATCACGTTAACATCCGCTCTTTTTTTTATATAGCGGTGAAAAAATGATGAAGAAAAAGGTTACACGGAAAGGTTAATCGCGACCGCCATCTCAGCGTGTGATTTCTTTGTTGGGCACTCTTTTTATCGTCCCTCGTGTGCCTACATGACGTCTTTTTGGTCGGAAGCATGTCAACCATGCTCCCACCCATAGAGTCGGAAGGTGGCCAACCCCCGAGGCTGCCTGATTAACACAATGACGCACACTCCAGGTTCAACACTCGGCCTTCTATTTAAATATGTTTAGCCGTTTTTTTACGGGATACTTCATGAGGAATCTGCAATACATCAGGAGGTGGAAGGGAGACAACTTGAACCATTCTTAATCCATAAACATTTGGTCACAACCCCTTAGTTACTGAGCTATGACAACGCAACAATTCTACTCCATCAAGCTTAGTTCTTCTTATTTAATTAATCTTTTTCCTTTATATTCTACTTTTAAAATGATTGAAAAAATATGAGCTACGGAGAGAAGTAAAAAGGTTTCCTTTCCGGAGGAATTCTTCGTGATATATTTCTAGTTTGGGAGAGGGTGTATTTGGTGGTTGGAGGATGGAAAGGAAGCGTTAGACATGTTAGGACGGAGCAGTTAGACTTGGTCGATAAACACACGGTAGAGTGCATGGAAAAATAACTAAGACATGAAAAGGGGAAAAGTAAAAATGCAATCAGTACTCCAAGCGAGTGAAACGATGTCGATCCTTGCTTTCTCCGCTAATGTTATTAAGGAATTCATAAAGTCTTTTAACTATCTTTAATGTCATGTATTTCCCTTATCTCCCACTTTCAGTATGATTGAAGAAATTTCTAAAAACTAAAATTCCCGTTGTTTTCTGAACGCACATCGCCCATATGAAAAAAATAACAAAGAAATGCAAATGGGAAGGGTATGTAATGCAATAAGTATTCCATGTGGTTTCCTTTCTAAAAGAGTTCTTCGTTACACTTTCCATACCCAGTGTGGAAGATGATGGACGCGGTGGTCGGAAGATGGAGAGGAAGGGTTGGACATGTTAGGACGGAGAAGTTGGACTTGGTCGAATAGCACACGAAGCACATGGAAAAATAACAAAGAAATGAAAATGGGAAAGGTACTATATGCAATCCGCCCTCCAAGGAATTAAAGCGATTCATTTCATGAATAGCGCATTGTTACCATGCCTGATATCCCAGGGAAATTATCTAATCTTAAATCTCTCTCTAATGTAATTTATTTCCTTATCTCCCACTTTCAATACGATTAAAGCAATTTGAGCCACGCAGTGAAGTGCAAATTCAGGTTTTCCTTTCTAGAGGAGTTCTTCGTTACGTTTCCCATGCACAGTGTGAAGGCCGTTTTACACGGTGCAAGCCATTGCGCAATCTGACGTATTTACGAAGGCGCAGTCACAATTGCGTCGTGTCAAGCGGTGAATTGATAGAGCGTATGCGATAATGCAAGGATGTGAGGTGCAAAATAGCCCCTGCTCTAATTCCGAGCTCGTATTCTCGCAATTTCAAAAATATTTTCAGTACTAACCTGGGCAATGACGTGGCCTGTGTAAAACGGCTATAACACACACTCAAGGCAAGCCGAAAAGGAATCCCAAAGTTCTCTCCATAAAAACAGAATTGCACCGTCGTGAGATGACACCGATTTCTTTTCCATCGAACTAGTCTAACGAGAGAGAGAAGTAGCCAATTTCTCTCACTTTGCCGTCGCACTTTCCTAATATTCTTTTAACAAAACTCATTTCACGATTAGCTTGGCCTGTTATTTCCCGAACATGTTTATTTCACGATGGATGATAATTGAGTCTAACTCCTAGATATTTCACGGATTCAACTGTCCTAAATAGGTTACATGGCTTATAGTGTAGCCTACTAACTTATGTAAAACTTAATGCATATTTCTGAATGCTATTATTATTCTAACAGCATATGGTAGCATAATATGTTAGTATGCGTGACGTTTTTGGACCGTGTGGTGTGCATGTGAGAGTCCAATTGCATGCTGCATGCTGGTGATTGATCACCTCCTTCCAAACACCCTAGAGGTGGCTAGCAAGGTATTTTGTGGATGCAGATGTAGATATCTGTAGGTCGTTTTACCCTGGGCACGTCGTTGCGCAATCTGACATATGTACGAAGACACAATAAAAAATACGTAACGTAAAGCGGTGAGTGTGTGAGCGTAAAGCAATGAGGTTAGAGTCACTTCTGGCGTTCCTCAGGGTAGAGTCATTGGCCCACTCCTATTCCTTATTTATATAAACGACATTGGCGAAGTAGTACACAGTAAGTTACGATTATTTGCAGACGAACTGTAGTTTACAGAGAAATCCGTTCCAGCAAAGATATAGATGAACCTACGAATGACCTTGCTGCTATCCAAGCTTGGTGCGATGCTTGTCAGTTAGAATTAAATTTGGAAAAATGCGTCGTAATGAATTTCTGGAAGAAGAATAACTCCCTGCAACGTAGCTATATCATTCGGGGCACCCAATTAAAGGCAGTTGAATCCGTGAAATATCTAGGAATTCGACTCAATAATGATCTATCGTGGAATAAACATATTCGAGAAATAACCGGTCAAGCAAATCGTAAAATGGGTTTTGTTAAAAGAATATTAGGAAAGTGCGACGACAAAGTGAGAGAAATTAGCTACTTTTCCCTCGTTAGACCACATTTAGAATACGCTGCCAGTGTTTGGGACCCTCATGAAAAAGGCTTAATAACAGAGTTAGAACGCGTGCAAAGAAGAGCTGCCAGGTATGTGAAAGGTCGTTACGATAGTCTTGTTAGAGTAACTGACCTCTTACATAAACTCGGATGGGAATCTCTGTCGGACCGTAGATTGAAAAATAGACAAAACCTTTAAGATAAATTCAAGCGCAGTGTATTTTCTGACGAAGTTAACCATATCTTACGGACGCCAACATACTGCGGAAGATCAGATGATATATATAAAATAAGAGAGATAGATTGTAGAACAGAAAGGTTCCGAATATCATTTTTTCCACGATCAATAAGAGATTATAATGGCAGCAATAGAACGCGTAAATAGATTGCATGACTTGTAGTGTAGCCTACTAACCTATGTAAAACTTAATGCATGTTTCTGAATTTCTATTCTATATTCTATTTCTAACAGCATATAGTAGTATAGTTTGTTAGTAGACGGGACGTTTTTTGGACCGTGTGGTGTGCATGTGGGAGTCCAAATGCATGCTGCATGCTGGTGATTGATCACCCCCTGCCAAACACCCTAGAAGTGGCTCGCAGGGTATTATGTAGATGTAGATGAGTTGCTGGAACGAATGAATCCGAGGTGGCAAAATAGCCCCTGCTCTAATTGCGAGCTCGCATTCTCGCAATTTCAAAAATATTTTCAGTGCTAACCCGCGCAATGACATGCTCCGTGTAAAACGGCCTTGAGAGATGCTGGATTTGTTGGTTGGAGAGGAAGCGTTGGACATGTTAGGACGGAACAGAGGGACTCGGTGGACAAACACACGATAAAGCCGCTTCATCCTATGTGAGGAGTTCCCTTCGCGTCGGGTGCGTGGGTGTATTTGCAGTCCGCTTGTGCGAACGCCTTGTCCCCGGGTCACGTAACGTGCTTATCTCTGGGGTTGTCGATACCACCGGGACACAGGGTGCCTTCGGATAAGGAGGCTCTCGTCGTGGAAGAAACCCGTGTGCATAGACTTTTGGGGCGTTTGCCATGTCGCCCTCTTCGATAATAAAAAGGGAAGAAATGGATGGGAAAAAATCAGGGATGGAAATTTAAACGAAGCGAAAGTCAAAACCAGTCGAATTTCAATAGTTTGGTTCCCGGGAGCGAAATGTAGAAACGAAATGGATTTAAACCCGGGGCAAGGTGCGTATAATAGGAGGTGATCTCAGCTGAAAATGCCGTGCGGGCGTGACGTCACGGAGTTCCAAAGGTAGACGTATGCCAGGGAATGACAAGCAGGAACCGGGTCGTGATATCGCCTTTCCGCATCAAATTCTTATGAGTTACAACAAAAATATCGTTATTAGCCATCAGATTATGTAGTGTACTCTTCCTGAATGACCCTGTTTCCTTTTCAATCGCACCATGAGACTAGCAAAGTAAGCAGAATTATCGTATTCTACATCCCATAGTTTCACCCGTAAAATATCGTAATGATCATGCTATTTGAAATTCGCACTATAATACGCACCTTGAACCCGGGGAGCTAAATTCAGGGTCGAAACGAAATCGGAGTCAAAACTACTTCGGGTCGAAACTTAACGAAAACTCTGGGATGAAACGAAACACAGATAATGTTTCGCACTGGAGGGACCACGTGCTTCACTTTCGAACACTAGTTTGGACCCACACACCGAGTACGAAGTGCGGTTGATTGAAGTAGAGGTTCGGCCTACCGCCATTAGATGCACGGGGCACTCATATTTTTACCACTGACAGGAGAACGGTGAACGGTAATTGGTCATTCGATTTTTAAGCTCAATGATGTTACCCCTCAAACGTAATGTGTGGAGACAATTCTCTCTTTTTCCCCTCCACTCAACTTCTGGGAACGAAACTTAACGATGAGCAGCGGATTTTCTATTAATTTAGTTTCGTTCCTTCGGAGTAAAGTTTCGTCCCGGGTCGAAACTAAACTCTTTGATTTCTTTTATTTTGTGCGGGAACGAAACTAAACCTAGACCTCATATTATCGTTTCGCTCCGGGTCGAAGCGAAACAATTTCGTTTCACTTGCCATCCCAGGAGAAAATTTTATGGTGAAACTCAGTCGATAATCTCATAGTGAGAAACGCTGCGTTGTAAGACGACCGGAGGTTAACTAACACGTTGGGAGTCCCCTATGGGGCGCCTACTGAGGTGTTTGGCAGGGGGTGAGCCATCACCAAAATGCATCAGAGGGTTACAATTTACTTCCACTACGCATCATGTATGCTACATATGGCACATAATCTATTATATCGTACTTATGACGAAAATCTGCCAATGAAGATAGAGCATGCAAAATCTGCTGTTGGAAATACTAGGGAAATTCAGAGACATGCATTAAGGAGTGCATGATTACTGCAAATAGTTCATTGAAATTATGGTGAAATATTTGGATTCAAGGAAATAATGAGAGGACGATAGAAATCAAAAGTATTTTTATCATCACCCATCAGAGAGGTGCGATGTTTGATTTCATTTGTTTTCTATACTACTTTGGTCTCCTTGTCCTTTACATTATATTTTTTCCCTTAATAGAATTATTCGTCCTTGCTCAAAAAATATATTATTACCACTCAGTTTAATAAAAACTATTCATACAGAATTCACCGCGATGCGACATCTTCTGCTATACAAGAGTTACTTAATATATTTAATTACTTATCATCACCGAATGATATGCTTAGAAGTACTAAAAAGTCGATGCGCGAGTAGCTTTCATGCATTCCCTAAATTTGTGATTCATGTTCTAGTAGTATTGGTCCTCCTGAAGTACTGTCCCAGATAGTGGAATGAATGGTGCATGCTCGGTGATTGCCAACTCCTGCCACCTAATTGCACGCGTAATTGAGGTATCACTAGCATGTATCTGGGTGCATGTTGGGGAGAAATAATCACCCCCGGCTGCACATCTTTGGGGCCGCTCATATGACATTGTGTATAAATAGATTTAGTCAATAAATTTACCGCCAAAATGAAGCTCATATAATTGACCCTTGTATATCATATTCAAAACACCAATAGGCCGACGAAGTGCACTTTTCTCTGTACTCATCTGGATGCCTAGAAAACAGCTGCAACTGCACAGAAAGACAGCCAAATGAAGGCAAAATGGTTTGAGTGTAACTTGTGTGACTGGTATAGCTAACGTGTTGCAGGCTCGGGGAACGTTGCACGGCTATTGTGAAGCCTCCTAAGATAGAGATTCCTACGCGAAGCGATGAGTCGTTGTATTTCCCGAAAGAGAGCGGGAAAAAATAAGTAACAGAGACATTTGCTCACCTGTCCTCCTTATTCGTCAGACTTTGCGGGAGGTTGTGCAGTACTTAGTCGGTCGGAACTCATTGGAAACCCGCCATCATTTATAATTTACATCGGTCACTTTGCCCAACATTATTATAGTGATTACGCAGGCTAAACAGCCAATTTGCTACAGAGGATAAAAACTTACTTCCACGAGACGGCGTTACCCAGCTGTTACGTGATTAAGGATAGGAGCCGCAACAGACTCTGATGCTGCGAGCGAGGCTTAGACTGCTTGAACAATTGAGGATGGATATTTAAGAGCGACACGAAGAACATCATCTTAGAGTCATACTATGTTTCCAGGTCCGATAGAAGCGATAAATGAAGAGAGATGTTTTGCCGAACGGATATACATGGGAATTCGTTTTTCCCCCGAGCCATAAAGGACCTCAATAAATGCCAGTATTTCATAAACGTTAATAAATTAATTTCGTTTGGGCATTGTTTTTTATATGTAAACGGCTGGTGTCCTAACACCCCCTTTCACACGCCTTTTTAGGAGGATTGCGGAGTAGTATGTAGATGTAGAAATGATACCTTGCGAGCCAACGTCAGAGTTTATGGCAGGGTAAAGCTAATTCTTCCCATCATGCACTCAGCTACAGGTATGTGCTAGCACAGCTGCACGTTCTAAGTAACTGAGCATTCAAAAAAAATTTTATTGCGGCTACTGAGTCGAATGGCCATCTACACCTACATATTACACTGCAAGCCACCTGCAGAGGCGTTTGGCATGAGGTGAACCTTCACCAACATGCGCCTGAGGATTAAAATTTTCTTCCACGAGCATGCACTACGCTACATATGATACATAAGATTACGCTACATAAGACACATGGTATATATCCTACTCCTGAAAGCAATTTGCCTATGAACCTAGAACACGCAAAATATGTTCTATAGTCCATCTCTATTTTTTATTTTTATGATCTCATATGAAGACTGAGGCCCGTATCATAAAAGTCCCCTCGAAGCCGGCCTCCACCTCATTGTCGTCAGGAGGAGGAGATGCGATATCATAAAACCGACCTCAACCTCAAAAACGTCGAATTTTGAGGCCAGCCTCGGCTCAAACTTTGAGGTTAGATTATTGTCGGCTCAAAACGTTTGAGGTGACTTCCGCCATTGCGAGAAGATGATGATTATTCGTCCACGATTATTAAACTCTTCCGTTATTTTCTGCCAACATCTTGCCTTGCTTAAAACGGACTCAATTACGTCCTTGTACTTGACCACCAAATTGCACAAAATTTCCTGCTCCTGCCTGGCCATGACTTACAAGGGGAATACACGACCTTCGGGTGGCCGATTGAGCTCAAATTTTCTGATTCGGTAGATCACGGCTATCAATTAAATATGCCGAAGCAAGACGACGCACTTCTCAAAACTTTTCGAGAAAAAAGCAATTAAAAATCGGAAAACACGGGTCTACAGCATAGTATATCCGGTATTTCCTTACCTTTTCTTCAAGGCAGCGGTGACCCAGTGGTAACGGTGGTTGACTGTGGATGTAAGGACGGCGAGTTCAATTCTCACTCACGGTACTTTTTTATTTTACTAAATTCTTCGTTTGCAAGTTTCGGGATGCTACTCGAACAAACGGAGAACGTGTTCTTTCCTCCGCCGCATCGACTGCCCTGTATTTTTTACGGTATACACGCGTCATTAAAGCTTAAAGATAATTTTCTCAATTAAACTCCCAATGAAAGCATAATCCGTCGATAAGGGTGGATTTCCCTCCCAATTAATAATTTAAATGTCATTACTCTGACCCCACTCCTACAGAAGACAATTTACACTCGCAATACCCTAATATACCTAGACAGAACAAATAAAGAAAAACATCGCCTTTGGAAAGGCTATTATATAGCCCTTGCTTCATTTCCTACCCCTTTCAGCACTTATTGTTATTTAAAAAATGAATTAAAAATATTTTCATTGAGCTAACGAAGATAAGAAAACAATCTTTAAAAATTCAAACAATAAAATCCTTGAAAAATAAAATAAAAAAGTACCTTGAGCGAGGATCGAACTCGCCATCCTTTTACATCCTCAGTCAACCTCCGTTACCACTGGGCCACCGCTGCCTTGTGTAAGGTAAGGAAATACCGGATATATACCGTAGACCCGTTTTTTTACGATTTTTAATTGCTTTTTTCTCGAAAAGTTTTGAGAAGTGCGTCGCCTTGCTTCGGCATATTTAGTTGATAGCCGTGATCTACCGAATCAGAAAATTTGAGCTCAATCGGCCACTCGAAGGTCGTGAATTCCCCTTGTTAGCCATTTCTGTTTCTATTGTTGATATTGGCGGGTATATCCCCGGCCGCATTCGGTATATCGCTACTGCGCATGTCTGCGCAAATACGATTCGAAAAAATGAACATGGAACAATGCTGGAAGACTGTCAACTCTGAAACCAGAAACATCGTCCTCAACAATGCGTCATTTCCGCTGGCTAAATCCCCTCCTCCTATGAGCCGAGCTGGAGGAGACTTTTATGATATGACGCGGTCGAGGGATCTCCTCGTCGAGCTAGGCCGGCTTCAAACGAGGCCATCCTCAACTTCAACTTCGAGGGGACTTTTATGATACGGGCCTGAAGGTGTTCGAGATAAGTGTGAGGAGAAAAATGGATAATGTGAAGTGGAAAGAGAGGAGGAGATCACTCGCTTATGATTCGTCAGATTGAGAGGAAAGGAATTGGAATAACAGGTGAACATAGGTTCCACACCCAAACACATTGATTATCTGCCAAAACTCCGCTATGGTTCATCCGGTAGCCCTTCCCCTCTCTGGCTCATCAACGGGTGAAGACCTTGTAGTGTTCTTACCCACACCTCGCCCACACCGCTCTACTGCCCAGCTTGAGTCATCGGATATGGAACAATTATGGCACGTGCTGAAGCCAGGTCGATACTGGGATACTCAATCTCCTACGCTAGTCGATTTTTTCATGCGTTATCCCGTAACCCTTTCCTTGTACTCTAATACCTTTGCCCAATATTAACCCTAAAAAGACCTAACTAACTTATCAACTAATATTTACTATATTTTGCATATCCTATTCATTTTACAACTAATTAAGAGATATTATGAAAGAAAACCCGAACAAAATGTTTAAATGCGTTCTCAAGCATGTTCTCAAATGGGAACACGCCACTAAATTTTGCCATTGCTTGAAAAATAAATATAATACATGTACACTTGATCAAAAAAACTAAGTTTAACAACGTAATATGTACTAATATTTTGAATAAATGAGCATTTGTTACTGGAGAGAGAGTGGATGGGAACAGCCTCGGTGACGGTGGGTTAAAGTCCTCGCCTGCCAAACCGTAGGTCGCGGGTTCGAATCCCGCCTGGGTAAGTGGTCCATTACTGAAATCTTCAATCCAAAACTCCAAGTATAATATAAGAATCAACCCGTTCCGGCAACACCGAGAAGACCGCTGATTGGCTGATAGCTTGGAAGGAGAGTATTTTTTTAAATTCCGCTTAGCTTGGCTTGGAGGTGGTCCTTATCCAGAGCATTGATGTTTGTTTTGTACTTTGTTAATCCTCCGTTGAAAAGGCCCCTAAATGCTGTTTACGGGGAAGTTAGAAATAAATTATTTCAAAAATAAAATATCGAATAAACTGCACACTCACTACGGAGGTGATGAAAATAACCAATTTTGAAAAGGCATAATTAACTAACAATGTATACACAAGTCACGCGATTCACTTTAAAAAATACTTCTGCTAAATTGTTTAAATAACAAAAGCTATCAAATTAATCACAGATACGATACATAGCTTTCATTAATTTCTATAAATCTATTCCCAAATGGGAATTGAACCTTAAACGGTTATGGCGAAGAAATTTACATTGCCCTCACTTCTCTTCGCAGATCAAATTTCTTCAATCATACTGAAAGTGGAAAATTAAGGAAATAGATAATACTATAGAGGGAGTAAAGATTTTCGGATTTCATAGGGGAAAGGAGGCGTTCATGAAATAAGAAGAAGCTTTTGAGAGGATCGTTATGTAAGAGTTTGAAGAAATGGTTAGTGAAGAGTCTGATCTGGAATGTTGCTCTTTACGTGGAAACTTCGACACTTCAACATCTTTATAATGCCCTGCGAGACTCCTCTTGGGTGTTTGGCAGGGTGTGATCAATCACCAGCATCAAGTATTCAAGGATTCCCACATGCACACCAAATAGTCATAAAAATGTTACTCATACTAACAAATTTTACTTCCACATTCATGCAAAGCCAAAAATCGCCAATTTCTTACGAAGGAAATCTGTCTACGAAGCTAGAACATCCAAAATATACTGTTAGAAATACTGAAAAAATAAAAACATGCACTAAAAAAGGTATAAGTTAGTAGCCTACACAACAAGTGAACTGACCTATTAGTAAGTCCCAACGCTAACGTTATAGTCTTTATCGATCGCAGAAAAAATGACATTCTGAATCAATCGATTCCACAGCCTATCTCTTTTGTTTCATTTTTATGGTCTGACCTGTCAAAGTATGTAGGTAATTTTATAGTTTTTTATTCATCTGTAAGCGTAATCTCCTGGGTATGTTGAAATAGCCGTCAGTATAACGCGCATAAGAATAGCCTGGCTGACTATTTTTTCCGATTTTGAACGAAATATAAAGAGAACCGTATTTTTCCATGCCTCGATCATTCGACTACTTCTTGATGTAACTGTATTGAAAAATGTACTTCCTAAACCCTTTTCGCATAAAAGTTGATGACGTGGTGAGCTCATGTTGAGCGGTTACCGTTTCTCATTGTCAGTTCCCGCACGGTTAAACATAGGCTTAGCAATGTTGTTTTTCAGATTCTTGTGAGGGATTCTTTCCCTCAACGATAGGCTCTGCTTTCACGAGCTAATGAGGCACAGCACAAATGTCGTCACTGACTCACGAAAAGTGGACAGTAACTTCCGCGCTTCCTTACTTGAAACTAATGAGCGAATGGATGAAGTAGGAAGATTGTTTGCGCCGTACCTTGTCTTTCCCTTCAATCTACTGAATTCTTTTGTTGCATAGCTATTTCGGATGTGAGCGAAAGAATAAATTTTACGATTTAAATAACGATGCGCAAAATGTTTTAGTAATACTAGTGCGCGATTTTTGACTAGAAAAAATGAAACTTGTTTTCAAATACTATAATCCTTTAATAATAATCAAATCCTATAAACATTTGGGAATCCAATTGCATGCTACGTACATACTGGTGATGTGATCACCCCCTGCCAAACACCCTAGAGGTGGTTCGCAGGTCATTACGTGGATGTAGATGTAATTAAATGCTCCAAAAGCTGTAACTTAACTTACGGCTATTGGAGCACTTCATTTTCTATTCAAGGTCCTAGAGTTCAGTTTCTCATGTTCATTATTTTCAAATATTTTGAAGGAATTCTTGAGTTTTCCTACATCAATGAAACTCATTGTACCACTCTCTATCTTGTTGTCTGAAAGCTATCGATACGACGCTTCTCTTAAATGCCTATTTTGCCAACTCTATTTAACATGTAATAATTAAACTACTGATCCCATTACCCGCGGCGTTCTACACCAGTATTTATACTGATTGCCTTACTTAGTTTACAGAGGTTGAGTTTACATCGAAAGCCCATCGATACCGGAAAACAAAAGAACTGAGTCTCGCGAATGCCTGTTGTTTTGGGGAAATGAAAGAGTTAAGCAGAGCCCACGATTTAATATTTGATCGCGTCGGCGGTTTTTTTTTCGGTTTCCCTCGGTATAATTCCCTCAAGATAATGTCCTAAACGAAGCCACAGAGCTGCCCTTCTCCTTTACCCCAACCACCGAAAGGGTTTGTTTTTATTCTCCTTATTTTTTTGGCCCACTCCCAAAGTGGATATCGGATGACGCCCGAAAAGATCGTTCAAAGACAAGGTGAATGAAGAAGCTCAACGTGATGGTTTACCTGTTCCATTTAAACGGTATGCACCCAATCACGGTACCGATATGGGATGAAATCCGAGGCAGTAAACACAAGGCAGAGTCTGGAAGCGATGAATGCACTACGAAGTACAAGTTATTGGGTAGAAACGATTGTAATGCTTATGCTACTATAGTTTCGATACATGTACCTACTTGATTGCCTTGGTGGGCTGGTAAGTCAATATTTTCTGTTGTGTAACACAATCAATCAATATTGTAAAAGTTCAATGATGCTTCGAACTGTTGCTACTGCTGGTGATTGATCACCCCCTGCCAAACACCCTAGAGGTAGCTCGCAGGGTATTATGTAGAAGTAGATGTAGATGTACTCCTTTAAATACTGCGGGCGCAACGATTTAGTTCTCCATCCTTTGAATAAGAAGCGTGGAAAGTTATTGATGTCACTCTAGTCCCCTTTCCAATCATTGTTAAGTACCTACGTGGCATTTCTTTCCCCTCGCATTCCTGCAAGTGAATTACACATAAGAGGCAATTTGAATTTGGATGAACGAAAAATGGGTCATAAAATTTTCAACTTAACTGCTTTTAACCAAGCTTAGAATCACTTGCGAATTGACGAATGTTTGATATTTTTATTTGTTTCATAATCGGCATTTCAAATACCTCATCTATTTCCCGACCTCATAAATCAATTTGCCACATAGCGATGGAGTCCTTTCTATGCAATACATTGGAGGAAAACCCCTAGATCGTTGACGAAGTCGATAAAAAATAGATCTATACGTAATACACGAATAGAAATTTTAAAAAGTGATGGAATGATTATTTACAATCAACGACTTGTTAGAGGACAGAAATAAAGATGAGGTTTACCAATCGTAAGATATCACAATCATCACTTAATGCTGTTCTTTGGTTTCATTCAATAGATTTCAACTACATAATTCTCCCAAGGCATTCTCTTGCTGTTCTTCCCATCCACTTGAAATTTGACAATAGTCTCCATCAAAATATCTCAACGTATTTTACGAACTGAATATTAAATATTCAGATATTAAATATTAAAATATTAACGGAAGCGATTTACCGACGAAAAACATGTCAATAGACTTTCCTGGTGACATTCGTAATGTCCTGCGAGCAAATTCTCGGGTGTTTGCAAGGGGATGACCAATCACCTGCATGTTCCCCACTAGTTCCCCACTAGCACAAAACGTGGTCATAAAATATGCAATACCCAAAACAACATTAGACACATTCACGCAGATGGTGTTAGCTCCCAGCATTTATTATCCTATGCAAGCATAGACAATAACACCAATACACTTGCATAGGTATCTAAAATTTGCTAACGGTTGGTAATTAATGTAAGTTATACTCATGCAAGTTTCGAATCAGGCAGAGGGTTTACTGTGAAGAATTTAAGCTGAAAGCATACTTAATTATGATAATATGAAGAAAAAATAGAGTAAAAATGCAGTAAGAACAAAAACTCAAATGGTAGAATAAAAGCATGCAGTCAATTGGCTTGGCGAGATATACGATTAATATGTTCAATGCAAAGGCTAAACTATGTGGAATTGATATTCGCAAATGAAATGAATCAATGGAAGACGACTTCGTAGACTTCCACTGATTAATTTTCTTTGTACGACATGTTTCGATCCATAGAGGTCATTTTCAAGTACCTACTCCATTTCAAGTACCTTTTCCAAGTCCAGGGTAGTTGAAAATGACCTCTGTGGATCGAAACATGTACCACGAAGATAAATCAGTGGAAGCCAATGAAGTTGTCTTTTCATTTGTGGATACGATTTATTTTAACGCACCGTAGAGTAGTTGGCCGTGCGCAGGTAGCACTACTGTTAGGTCTTACGATCAATTATGGATGATTATGTCCGCCGCGGCTAAGATTCCAACCCAGCACCTCTGGACGGAGAGCCAGCATCAGAGTCTCATGAGTAACCTCAGCCTTCCACCTGATCCGCTCTCTCTTCCATTAAAGAGGGCGTTGAAGGCAAGAGAGAGGGGAAGAGGGAAGAGGTAGGGAGGTCTAATTTAGCATAATCCCATAAGGGCCTCGATCCTCTCCGTAAAAGGGTTATCCCCCTTGCCCCCCCCCCCCCACCCTCCCCACTGCCGCCCGCTGGACTCCACGTGCAGCTCTTGATTTCTGCCCGCTCGCCACTACTCCGCTCAACCCTTTCCCTCAACTCCCACGCCTTACTTTCCCCTACATCCACATAATACCCTGCAAGTCACCTCTAGGGTGTTTGGCAGGGGGTGATCAATCATCACCATGCCATTGGAATCCCACATGCACACCACACGGTTAAAAATACGTCACGCAACAAATTTTAATACCACATGCTGTTAAAAATAATAATAAAATTCAGAAACATGCATTAGGTTTTACATAAGTTAGTAGGCTACACCACAAGTCATCTAATCTATTTTTTGAGTTCTAACGCTGCCGTTATAATCTCTTGTTGATCGTGGAAATAAAGACAAATTTACGGCTAACTTCGATAGAAAAGACACTGCTCTTGACTTTATCTAAAAGGTTTAGTCTATTTTTCAATATACGGTCTGACAGAGATTTCCATCCGAGTTTATCTAAGAGGTCAGTTACACTAACAAGACTATCGAAACGACTTACAAACGACACTATCGAAACGACTTTTCACGTACCTGGCAGCCCTAGAAGGTGGCGAAACTTTTTCGTGACAACGTACCTCTTATTTCCGTACAAAATTCCCACACACGTTTATTTTGTGGTACGTCAGGATATAAGGGAGACAAAATATACCTGTTCTACCGTGATATTTTTATAAATATTCATTGCAGTTTCAACATTCTGTTCTTAGAGCATGGTATAGGTTACACTAAAAAGCAATGATGAGAATACAGATCTTCTGGGATGCATTTAATGCATGAAATGAATTTTCTATCGCGTCTCGTATCTGAAGAATGATCGCAGGCTTTCCCTGCATATAGAATCGTGGAAGGTTATTCGGGAATTCCACCGTGTCAGGTTCTCCAACTCTGTCTCCGCCAACGTTTCGATGAACGAGTTCTCCATCTTCATCGGGGATGTGACGACGATGATGACGAAGCTCTAATGACGATGGACAGCTCGTTCATCGAAACGTCGGCCAAGATGGAGTTAGAAAACCTGATCGGAGGAATTCCCGAATAACCTTCAGCGTCTCGTATTGTTTGCTTCTCTTTGCTTATTAGGATACCTTCTAACACGATATAATAATGGTGTTACGAAAAGTAAAGGTTAGAGTGGCCGCATAGAGCCCCTAACCTACGTCATCAATCAGTGTTTCCCAAACGTTGTCTACATTTCGTGGGTATCGCTGCGTTAGGAACAATATGATTACAAAGGACCTCAATAAAAATTAAACAACAACCGGTGGGAGACCCGAGAATTATCCCTTCTCCATTATTACCGAAAAGAAAAGAATTTGGCAACAATGGAGAACCTGGATGCAAACCCGACTGCAATTCATCAACATCATTCCGTAGATCAGTGGCGTAGCTATGGGGAGGTGAAGGGATACATCCCCCCAAAGCCTCCGAGAAATCAAACAATCATTTAAAAATCTTTTCTGGTTCGATATATAATAACTACACCTGCTTAAAGTAAAGCTTTAAGTGCCAAAATAATGTGAAATGTATTTTTAGGCATGTTACTTTTCAAAATTTTTCTTGAACTTCCCGTTTTCTGGAGGGGTAGGCCCCACTAACCCCTCTCATCCCCCTTAAACCCCCAAATCCCCCAAAGCATATTCCTAGTTACGCCATTGCTGTAGATGTAGAAAAACTAATTTTATCCCTGAAGATGACGGCCGAATAAGCCTTCGAAACGTTGGGACCAATCACGTAAAACAACACCCGGTCGGAAACTCGCGAATTATTCCTTCACCATTGTTGCCGAAAAGACAAGAATTTTGCAACAATGGAGAACCTGACCCGCATGAAACCCCGACAGCAATTTATCAGCATCATTTTTAGATGCATGCAAAACTGGGGGCTGAGCTTCTACGGCCTCGAAACTGTAGAAAGGAAAAAAAATTGTCAAATGCAGATATAGGTTGGGAACTGGAGCGGTGTTCGCCATTTTGTTCCATGTTAACATAAGAAGAAGTGGAGGCGCTCAAAAGGAGAGCTAACGGATTACGACATCGAAATCCCTTTACTACAGGAGGCGCTGATTCCCGCGTGAAACGACAAGAACCTTCTTTTGTTTTCACGCCTCTGGGGATTCCTTTTAAGTCGTCGAGCAGAGAGGAGTGAGTAGTCCGCGCGGGCCTGTTGCTAACGCAGCGATGCCCTCGAAATGTTGAAGACCTAACGTGTGGGAAGTGGGAACCACTGATTGCTGACGCATGCAAGGTTAGGGGATATGTGTGGCCGCTTTAACCTTTACTGCTCGTAACACAATTATTATTTTGTGTTAGAAGGCATCTCTAAGGCAAAAAAAGCTAGTGACCAGGAACAAACGATTGGAGACATCCTAGAAAATATTTTCATCACACATTCAAGAATATAACATTATTTTTAAAATACAAATCTCAGTTTTTAGTTATTTGAAGAGTTTCCATTAGAAATTTAGTAATATTCATTTACATATGCATTTAAAATTATGCTCTAATTAAATTAATTAATTTCATGAAAAAGAGAGATGACAATTTTTCCTCGAATTAATTTAATAATGTATAATTCGTTTCTACCGTCTGGTCATTCTCAAAAACCATGTTCTAACCTTATGCAATTTAATCAAACGGTCGAAACGCGTCGTGCATTATTAAATACATTTGTTGACAAATTGCCATATCTCTTCTTTATTAAGTAAGGATGTCATCCCACTAAATCTCACCTGACTCAGTTTCTTTTAATAGCAATTAATCGTGTGCCATTCTCTCAAGAGACCTCATTAGGAGTACGTCGTTGGTGCATTATACCCGCTTGAAAAAGGAATAGTTTCGGATATAGATCTAATACAGAGTCAGGCAGCAAGATATGCTAAAATAGTAACGTTAAATATAGGAGTGTAACTGAATTTATTAGGAATTAAGAATGGGAAAGTCTAACCGAACAAAGGGAAATTTTTTTTACTGAATCTTTAGCGGATATTTCAAGTAGATTACTTTTCGCCTGATGTTCAAGATATTTTGAGAGAGCCTAATTATTTCAGCTGAGGTGATCACGTGGATAATATTAGCAAAATAGATTGCAGAAACGATATATTAAAGATACTGTTTTTTCCGCGAGCAATAAGGGACCATAAAACTTGTGATAGGGTAGCCTAACTCGGGCTACGTAAAATAATCTCTGCATGTACGGTCTATAACTTTTAAAAACTGTAATACAATGAAAGACAACGCGAATGCTACGGCTCGTTGGGCTCAGTTGAGGAAAAATATGACTGGGCAAAAACATCTCAAACGGAAGAGAAACAATGAAATGCCCGATGCTGCCAAGTATCAACCGCTTCTGAGATCGCGAATTGTAATCTATGGATCTGATGAACACACAAAGGAATGCCGCTGATTATTTTCGATCCATGGGAGACGCCGCTTACCTGAAAAAGAATATCTAAATTAGTCATTAAAAACATAACGCATAGAATTAGTTACAAACATATAATATATTCGTCTTACGCATATTACATACGTTCATCATTATAACATACTACATACGTTTTATCCATAACTATACGGAATAAAAAATGTTGGATATAGCTTCTGGAAGAGTTAAAAGGTTTCTGAGAATACATATTTTTGCACATATCGTTGAAGGACAATTGCAAAGGAAGAAGATCAAGGGACAGCCCCGAATGAGTTACATAGGACAGGTTATAAAGGATGTAACAGAGAAGAAATACGTCGCTATAATGAGGTTAGCTGGTAGGAGAGAGAAATGGAGAGCTGCGTAAAGCCAATCTTAGGATTGTTCACTAATGGCGATGATGGTAAAAAAGAAAATATCTTACTGTGGAAAATGCCGATCACTTTTTCGGAGGCAATCAAATTTATTATTCCCGGACAACTTCGGGTGAGTGACTGGGAAAAAAAACAATGGTTCGTGTACATAAATCCACGCCACGATCTTGACTTACACTTTCGTACCTCCCATTGACTTAATCTTTGACATCCTGCACTTAATCTATATTCGCCGAAATTCTTGTTTCCACCCAACTCTTTTTTGTAGTCGTTGGTTTTTATGAGAAAAACATTCACAGAAACGTGAGAGGGTAGCCATAATAATTTTTACTTCAATGAAAAACATTTTCAGAATTGTCTAAAGCTAAAATTAACCAGAATATCAAAATGTCTGGCTTTTCGTTAACATCCAAAAAACTTTTATTTTTCCTTCACTAGCAACGATACATTAATGCAGTAGTGCGTTGTCTTCCACGAAATGAACCACTTATCCTACGACTAATTTCTCTGTGATGTATCGCTTTAGTCTAATTTTGACTAACTACGCGTCTCGGAAACGAGGTAAACGAACCAGAATACATTTCCTTCCGTAAAACCTCTTGCGGAGCAAAATATGGCAGAAAATTTTTGCAAAGATTAACCGGAGTAGCAAGAGCATAGCTTATCTATACTTGTACTTCAGCGTTTCGTCCTCGTTCAAATGAAAATGATGAAAATAGTTCGATGTTTCAGGTCGCCTTCTTCAGGAGAATGAACTAGAGTTATCAATCCATTCATGCGCCCCGCCACCCCTTTCGCTTTTCGTCCATTTTAATGAAAACAACCTTCTCAGAAATGATAGTGGGAGAGAGGGGAGGAGGATATTTTTTTTTCTCTTTAGACTTCAACTTTCCCCCTCCCCCTCCCATTTAATCCACGCTTCCCTCCCTCCTCCCGCCCCACCCACCCCCCTCCACACCTCACTCCCCACCCCTTTTCTTCTTTGCTCGATAAGACATCCAGAGAGCGTCTCGCAGCCATGTTTATCGACGGCCCCTCTCTCTCCCCCTTTTTACCTCCTCCTGCCTTCCTCTTCCTCAGACCCATTCCATCCGCACCCCTTTTATTCCTCTCCCCACCCTCGTGCGAGAGCTCGACCGAAGGGGTTACCATGGCAACGGGAAATGGGTGTGTGTGCATCTACCGGCGGGTGTTAAAAAAAAGGCATTTTCGTTTGGGCCAAGAAGGGGAGAGTGGAAGTAAGTGGAAGGTGGAAGACGTAAGGTAGGGGAAAGGGAGGAAGGAAGGGCAGTTGGGAGTCTTGGAAGGCTATTTTCGACTAAAACTGACTATGTTGGCTGTATGAAATGGCTACAGAACGGACTCAAACTGCAGATATAATTTTGATATGAAAAATATGGAATGACCATTTTGCGCTATGAAATTTAAATATTATGCATCGATGGATGTCTAATAGGAAAGCAACATTTTTTTGTTGACAAACTTTGCGAAAATATGGAATCACTTCTCCTTATAACCGCATTGTTCCCGCGTAACTCCGCATTTACAGAATTTATATAGCTTTTAACTTTCTCTCCGCACTGGGAGTGTGGAAGCAAGTGGAAGACGTAGTAAGGTAGGGGTCAGGAAGGAAGGGACACTTGGGATGCTATTGTTTTTACCAAAACTGACTAAGTTAATTAAATGAAATGGCTCTAGATCGGACTCAAACTGCAGATATAATTGTGAAATGAAATATATCCGGTGATTGATTATACGGTTGGTACGTAGTTTGTGCTATAATATTTAAATTTTTAGCAGCGAAGGATGAAGGAAGGATTGATTTGCATTGATATGCTTTAGGAATTACTAACCGTAGGCAAATTTTGCCTTTTCATGAACGTTCAAGTATTTTTTTTATTATGCGTGATATTTTATAATCATGTAGTGTGCATGTGGCGATCCTTTGGCATACTACATGTTGGTGATTGGTCACATCTAAATTCCCTAGAGGTGGCTCCCATGGTATTATTTAGGTGTCAAAAGCAACATTTTAAGATAATATTTGCGAAAATATGAAATCAGTGCTGATTATAATCGCATTGTTGCAGCGTAGTCCGCATTTTCCAGAATTTATATAGTGAGCTATTATCATTTCTCCGAACTTGAAATCCGCTCCTTTGCAGTTAAATCGGCTGATTGACTGAGAGGGAGACAGAAAACCGATTACAATGGAGACGATTGATCACGGAATCCCATCCAATGCCAAATGATGCAACACGGTTTTCACACAAATG
This sequence comes from Ischnura elegans, assembly GCF_921293095.1. NCBI lineage: Eukaryota > Metazoa > Arthropoda > Insecta > Odonata > Coenagrionidae > Ischnura > Ischnura elegans. The sequence continues at coordinate 68,856,914 of NC_060252.1, forward strand.
GTACCTGAATAGTGGAACACGAAAAATGTACTGCATTTACTTAGATATTTTATCTCTCGGTCGAGGTAAGCTCACTTCACAAAACCAAACCTTCCGTCAAACCTGCACCTTGTACAAGAGGAAGCGACAGAGTTCCTCCACGACAGGCGTGGGGTGTCTAAAACATACGTTTTTTTCAAATTAGTCTTTCATCATCGATAATACATGACGTAATAACGGATAAGACGCAATGCCTGCATTCATCTGTGGTGGTTGTGGCTGGGTTAAATCCTCTTCTTTCATAAATCCTGCTGGGTAGATTATCCCCAACAATGCCACTCTTCTCTAGCCTCCTGTTTAAACTCTTTCATAATCCTCCTCTTATCAGTGTTATATTATTCACTAGCTGGCCACCCGGCGTTGCTCGGGAAGGATATACCAAGAGAAGAGAAAAACTTAGAACATAAAAATTATAGTCACATGGCAAGATTTTTAGGTAAAGAGACAAAGTATACATATGTAACATCAAAAAATAGAAAAAAAGATTTCTGTATATCGTGCACGGGATCAACTTATACCCCGCTCCACTACATTAATCATTATCTGTGTCCGAACTTGAGCAGGCCAAAAGTGTCGTGTGATCACATTCCCCGCAAAAAGGTTTGCACTGAGAGGATTTATAGTTAAGGGTAGAATCCTTTTCAGTTATGTTTTCCCTTTGAGAATGTCAATAGGTGTGCCTGCCCTGCAGGATATCCAACCACATAACTTGTATGACGTAACGGAACAAACTTTAATGAGGAAACGACGCAAAGGACGTGTAGGAAAAAAAACAGAAGTATCATTACAGGCTTTGAAAGCATGAGGTGCACCTGCATTTACTTTGATTGCCATACGTGCAGCCGTAATTCAGTGGAGTAACTATCGGGGAATACGGGGATAGATCCCCCAAAAGCCTCAGAGAAATAAAAAATATCGAAAACTATTGTCTAGTTTTGACATATAATAACTTCATCTGCTTAAAGTTAAAGATCATTTATTAAGGGTGTAAAATGTATTTGCAGGAGTATCATTTTTCAAAAATATCCCCGTACACCCCAAACATTTACCCGTTGCATGGGGGGGTCGCCCCCCAGGCCTCCCCATACCCCCAAGGCATATTTGTAGTTTTGCCACTGCCGTAAGGAAATGCATAGCGGACAGACGAACAGACATCCTCTTTTATATATATAGAAGAAGAAGATAGATTAAGTAACAGAAATATAACCATTGAGTCCACAAAACTACATGGGCCTTAAGATTGCTTGCTTCTTCTAAAGCGTCAGTTTCCGAGCCATGCTGCAAGTCGAGGTATTCGGCAAAATTTGGAAGGTGAATGATTCAAGACGGTCGAGAGCCGCGTGGGGTAAGACGGCCCAGCTTCCGAACGCATCGTGGTGGTTGTTGCAGGCGGCTTCGTCTCCCTCCGAAACAAACCTCCCCTGCCGGCCATTACCCAACCCAAAAGAGACGCGTTGCGCTGCGCAGACTCCCCGTGGCTCCCCCTCGAAGCGAGAGGAGACTGATACTCCTCCTGTTCCTTGTTCAGGTGCGCTTACCCCTGGAAGGAGAGGGCCGCAATCGTTGAGTAAGGATGCCAGCTGAACTAGAGGCTGTGGAGGAAGATGCGTGAATGAAAACCAATGAATGAAACACGAGCGAAACAGTTTTAGGAATGCGCTCATTCACCAATACATATTTCTTTCCGAGTATGATGATTATTATTACTTAAGTATTCTACCGATTAAGGTAGGTTTCCATGGGTACTAAAGAAGCATTCTGGCAGCCTCCCCTTCCTCCAAATACAAAAGTTTCCATAAGTTAATAATAAGTTACGAGTAAGCAGGGTGACAGGAAATAGATCCCAAATCGCACGATGTGTGCGTCTACCACATTTACGTGATCGCTCTGTATAGGATAGGAGTATTCCCTGTTTTTACTAGTGGCGTAACCGCAAAGTAAACACGGCCAGTTTCTGAACCCTTTACTCCCCGCATTAGTGCATAATTTGAAGTGGATGGCATCGTCAAATTTTGTTTTTTGCTTTCAAAGGTGCTGATACTGTTTTTTGGACAATCTATGTGACATTAGGGTGGTCCTTATTTTTAATGTTTTCGAATTTCCTTCGGGACGCCCCCAGTTTTGTTGCATTTAGTGAGAAAATAAATCGTTTGAATTATTCTTGCAATCGGATACGGGGAAAACGTGCCGCATCGCAGATAAAGTTTTTGAAATTTTGGTATTTTTGGGTGTTTTTCAGATATAAGTGAAGGTTATGTCACTCTCGGGTTATTCTATCACTTTTCTGTTTTTTGATAACGACTTGCTAGACATTTTTAGGGTATCACCTCAAATATCTTTAATTTCTGCCCTTTGGTTCTCGGGATATCGCACCAAGAGTGAGCGCGCTACACCCCTAACAGACGTTTCGGCTGGCACGCGGGTTGAATACTCTCAATGTTTGTTGATCATTCTCACCCGTCGTAAAACCATACAATTCTTTGGATAAAATTTAAACATCGTCAATATAGCCTTAATAGCAAGTTTTTATCACTGCTTATTGCCAAAATGGTCTTAGTAGCGGTGATTTTTATCATTTTCTCACCAAATGGAACAAAACTGAGGGGCGTCTCAGAAGAAATTAAAAAACTTTCAAAATAAGGGCCACCCTAATGTGTCATATGGTGTGTGATTCAGCTTCCGTTTGCTCAGCAATCCGCCTGACATACTATCAGGTGGTATGATATCGTTTAGTGATTATGCTTAACTAATGAACACTAGTGCACTTCCCTCTTCAACTCATAATAAGGCCTACTCCCTTTCTATCCAAAAATCCTATTCGAACCTCAAATCCCCGATGGCCAACGCATCGAAGATAGCTTTGTGATGATAACATTGGTCCAATAGGGTGAATGGTCCAGCCCTTGCGAAAAATGAAGTAGAAAATATCGAAGAAGATTTTTCTTGTTTTAAAGAGGCAATTGAAGAATATAGTAAGTGTTCACTGGCTGCATTTGGTGTAATTAAAACATATCAACGAAATAGATTAGAAAATTTATGAATAAAATTTATAAACACAGCCGAATACGAATTACGTCGAAACCGGTTGTGCGGATATCTTTGTGTAGACAATTACCAGTCTCTAATATAAACATTATTGAAGAATTTGATGAATTTTTTATGGTTTTTGGAAAACATGAACGTAGATAACGTCACTAATAGCAGAAACCAACATAGGTTTTAAGATCTATTAAAACATTTTTTGAAATATTTTTGCTTAACCCGTTGGCAGCGAGGTACAATCATTGGCTACCAATCAGAAAGTCGCGACTAGGTAGCTCGCTCCTATTGTTATAGTACATTGTTATTATTTGTGGCCCCTCGATTTTAAGGCGTAATAGTGCTATTTTTGGGGTGATGCATTGAAGAAAAAATACAATATTCTTTAATTTTTAGTTGAATATGTTACATCATCTACCGCTACACCAATATGGGCTTTAGTTTTCGCCTGACTATCGTATGATGCCTAAACATTATGAGGTAAATACGTCGAGATGCTGGAGGTGGCAAAAATAAAATTATAGGGGATGGCGCTTCTAGTAAGGCATTTTCTGTGACGGAAAAACCGAGGGAGCGAAGGAACGCTCCGGTAAATATACATTATTACGCCCATGTGGATGACAATGTATGTGTATACGAACGACCATGTGTGCTTGTGTGAGCGAAAGATATAGGTGGTATAGGTGGTGGTAGTAGTACTATAACATCCTGGCCCAAGTTGGAGCAGGTCATGGTAAGATATCGGGATATCGAAGGAGGAGGGGTTTTTCTAGAGGGGTGGGTTGTTGGTGGTGTGGGGTGTAGTCAGGGATCGGTGAGCCAGGATCCCCTCCCCATTTTCTTTCCCTCCCCCCAAATGCCTCCCCATTGACGGGGATAGGGCGTGTGCTGTGTGGGTGACGATCGTGTTCGATGGCCGGGTGGGGCAAATGTTGCGACGTAGGCGTGGTGCCAATACGGAGGAAGTGTTCTCTCCGACCGAGTAGTAAGAGAGAGACGCTTCGCTTTTCCCCACAAGAGTCGTTTCGTCCTCTGTCCCTTGCCACCCGGCCCCATTCAACCTTCTACAGCTGCGATGCCAAGTTTCCCGCCGCGGGCCTGCATGGGAGCATTTGACGCGGAAAAAATACACGCGAGTTTGACCCAAGATGGCGCATGTAGCATGATGATTTTTCATGATAGCATGATACATTTTCTCCACACTGTGTATTCAAGATTAGATTTTTCAATTTAAGGACTAAGTGAAACTTAGAGAAACACTCCGTCTTTCCCCACAAGTGTCGTTCGACGTTTTATCCTTCCTGGCCACGCGACCCCATTCAACCTCTTTCGGCGGCGATGCCAAGTTTTCCGCCGAGGGCCTGTAAGTATGAAAGCATTTGACGCGAAAAAATAACACGCGGATCAGTCTCAAGATGGCACATGTAGCGTACTATTTGGGGATGATTTATGGCGGAAAATATGTGGAATCCTCCTTGCTTAGAGGTTTAACCTGTATCTAAAATTTTGTTACATGCCGCCGATCTTTTAGGCTTCTTCTCACGTAATTTTTTTAATGTTTGAAATATAGAAAATGTTTTAGCAGGTTTTACTCTGTTTATCCTGAAAATTTCAAGCTGATGGCGTAAAGTTTACGAAAAGTTCTTATAAATACTTTTAAGAGAACGTATATTTCCTCACTCCTTCGACCAGTCGTATTTGCCTAACACCTCGACATTTGTCTACGTAGGGTCAGCTTTGTTGACATTAACCTGTTTCTAAAGTATAATAAGGATAATTATTTCTAACTATATATTGCCTTCCAGGAATTACTTTAATTTTTAAGATGCAAAAACTGTTGAAAAACGCTTTAGCGAATGTTTTAAACAAGCAATACTTTACACCATAAGCACGTTCGAGCCGGAGTGATGCTTACGGAGGTTCCACCGTTTCAAATCAAATTTCCCAACCTTTGAATAAATGCCATAGATTTTCGATGTACTAAGGTTGATAAAATGTAAAATTAATCTTCATAGCATGAAAATTAGACTTTCAATACATATTTAATGGCAAAACAATTCCATCACTCACGCCGACTGTAGCGTCCTTTACATTTGTAAGCTTTAAAGATTGTCCACAAAGTTTGGCCTGATCATTGCAAAAGCATTAATCTTCAGCATAGATCCATTCTAGTAAAGTATTACTGATTGATTTCCCTATTTCCACGTGTTCACCGTCCACTTGTTCGAGTTCCGCATAAGAAAGGTGTTTGGAATGCTGAGGAGTGATACGACAGTGGCACGGACATGTGCCGTGATTCTCGTGTAAAACGTTAGGAGAACCATTTACTAAGCATGTGATGAACTTCATGGAAAAAATATTTAACTCGCGTTTCATCATTTATTCGGTATTTTACTAAGCAGGTACCAACTATTTAAATCAGGTTATTGCTTACAGACCATCGTGTGCGTCGTTGTACCAAATAATTCACAAACATTTCCTCGTAAAGACAGCTAGAAATAACTACCTCCTACGACGCCTTGCTCGCTAATAAGCACTAACTGAGTCTAGCATCGCAAGCACCAAGAGTCCAACGAACACTCGTCACTTTCTCTGGCATTAGAGATTTGAGCAGGGACTCAGTACTGCATCTGAGTCCCTCTTAGTCCACCATACTATCCGATCACACATGAAATAACGTTCGCAAGTCCAGCGATGCTCGCTGGGCCTCCTGCCTTCACTGTGCCTGAAGAAGGAATGAATAAAAAATAGGGCCAGCGTAGAAATAGAGGGGTCTCCACTCCCCCAGATAAGGGTGTGGTTGACGAATTCGTCGTCAGAGGGAGACGCGCGTCAGGATGGTGAATGCATGGGGCAGGGTTGAGCCAGTTGATACATTGCCTTGTTTTCACCACAAGGAAACCACGCATCACTCACTGATCATTTTCGGTAGTTTGAGTTTTTTAAGAAGCGAAAACATAAATTTAATATCCCTAGGGCGAAAAAATTTCTGCTTAAAAACCGAAAAGAAAGTGAAAGTAAACCTGAATTTACTGTGATGATTTCCGCGGCGTATTTCATGATCAGATTACTGGGTACTGCAGCCGAGCTGCTCTGTTGCGAGTGACGACAATTTTTTAGACTTTGGCTACTCCATCAGTAACGCGTGGGAGGGAGTATTAGCCAATCAGCGTTAGGCGGAAGGACGGAAAGCACACAATATATACCAAGAAGGATAAAACAACTCCTTTGATGGCGGTTGGCGGAACATAATAACGAAGGCACATATCAAAAAAAGCCGGGACAAAAAATATTGAATCAGTGATATGGGAACTGTGTTTGTCTTAGTACGCAACATTAGAAACCATGACGAATTAATTATAAAGGATTTATTGACTTCAAAATTTAATACTTGGGACAGACAAAAAAGAGCAGAGTTCTGCATGCAAATTTAGGAAGGGATAGCATATAGGATGGAGCCAAAGAAGAGAAGAACATTGCAAAAAATCGAAAATCTCTATTAAAGCAAATAAAATCTTATATCAGCACATCACACAGCAGCTTCTTTTTGAGAAAATGTGAGGTTTAAACGTATGTGTAAAATTATTAGCTGATAAGAGAATTGAGTGGAGAGCTGCGTCAAACCAACCTTAGGATTGTTGACCAGTGATGATGAAGTTAGACCCAGCGTGATAAGTTTACCACATAAACCGTTAAAAAAGTACAACTAATGAAGCTCATCAACATATATTTTTTCGGCGTGTCTATTTTTTCCTAAATTTTTGAATTTAATTTTGAAAATTTCAAACATTATAGTTTTCGATCCAAAAACTTTGAAAAAATCAGGATGGTAGATCGTAATAGCATAAACATTTTAAAAGCAAGAACGTAACTGAATCAATAATCAATTTTTTCATCGTCCAGGTTATGTTATACGGGCAATCCCAGCGAGAGAGAGCAGGGGGGAGCTGCACCCCTTTAGAGGCAGAAGCAAATAAAATTCAACACGAAAGTTTTGAACATTTTTTCTGTAAATTAAAAAAAATAGATATTTGTACAAAACATATGATAGAAATAGAATCATTTTTTCGATAAAATCATCTAAAAAAAACTAATAACTAAAACGAAAGCGCTGTGCTAATTTTCTAGAAATTCTTGTTTCCTTAACTTATTCTTTGTCACAACTTGAACGACCACGGCATACCCCTTCTAGTTTTTATCCTGGGTGCGCCCTTGTAATGTTAATGATACAACGGCAATCAAATCAACGAAAAAATCATGTGTCTTCTTATCCCGGCTAAGCCAAATGATTTTTAATGGCAAAATTTAGCACCCGTGCGCGTGACTGCAAACAAAGTTACTTTTTTGATGCAGAGCTTTGGGATCCAGGTAACGGATATATATACTGGCTACATAGTACTCCAGTATGTTTGGGGTGTAGAATTAATATTTAAAAAAATTAATAATTATACTTTACAGACTGTCTACAAAGATTGGCCTGATCATTTGAAAATGGCATAGATCCCTTGTAGTACAGTCTTACTGGAAGTAGTTGTAAAATATATTTAAAGCATAGGTATGGAAATGAAGCTACAGTCGGTCGGAAGCTACAGGAAATTGTTTTAAAATATATTTGAAGTATAGCCTGCTACCAGTAGGCAGTATAGGACGCTAGTTTGTTTCACCAGTATATATATTATTACCTACCTATTTATCAATACCCGACGCACTGAGTTTTCTTTCTGTCAAAATCAGTACGTGCAATTTGACTTCTTAAACATTCGTATTGGCCGATTTAAATGCGACCGAAGTGGCAACAGAAATCAACCTTATGTGGGATGTAATTGGGCATCCTCTATGCAGTCCTCACGAATATTACAAAAGAGGATCCTCCAGTCGCTCTGTAAATGTGTTTTCACCCACCGCGCATTTAAAGGGTTCACAGAATTCGCCCCTCGTTTCGCTGACGGACAAAGTGATCCGAGTTTCATGGGAAAATAAGGTATAATTAGGGGTGTCAACCAAAATGTGCATACGTAATATAGAATTTATTGGTGGCGGCGGGGATAAGCCCTCGCCTACGCCTACCATACCGAAGGTCGCGGGTTCGACTCCCGCCTGGATAGGTTTCCCCTTCCAGGACATGGGTTTGTGTGATCGATTGTTTAAATCCCCGATGTAAAGGCCACATTGTGCTGTTTTCGGGAGTAATTGGGATAAGTAAAAAAAATAAATAAATTCGCCAGTCCACGATTTATTTTCGAATCATAAAACTTTGAATCAGTGGACTGATTTTTTCCCCCTTTCGCCCCGGATCACACGACTTCACCTCCGACGCACTCGATCTGAGCCGCAAGGGCTTCCCTCTTGAGAGAACCGCACACTAGTAGCAGTAGTAGGGCAAAGGGTACGTGGGGCTACCCCAGTGGTGGGGGTAAGGGAAGCAGGCTTTGCTTCGATAACCCGTCGATTGGGGGTGCTGCAGGAAAAAAAATGGATCGATAAAATGTTCCCGAACTCGGTTTTGAAACGTTGCTATGGTATCGATTAGAGAAAGGTCTAGGAGGGGGGGAAGGGCGGAAGAGGCTAGGGGAGGAAAAAAAAAGACGAGTCTCCTACAAAGTGCGAGACGTGCCGACGACGAAGGTCTCCCGGGCGCAATAGGGTAGTTTCCTTCATCAAAGAAAACGAAAGGCATTGATTGCGATTCGTTACCCACCATTAGTGTATTCATAATACACAAATTATTTGGTTTTTGAAATACCGGTTTAGACGAATGGCAAGGGTCAAATTTAATCCTCATTTGAAAAAGGCCAGATTGGCGCCCATGCGATTCCACTCCGCATGACGTCACAGGGACCTAGTTTCTACACGAGAGGATAGGAGTTATGCATCGTCTGAGGTTACCAATGCAAGCATGAGGCACAGAGCTCAGGGAAACATGTCTTAATAATCACCTATTAAAACTGGCTAATGTCGGAAAGTTTTCTTCGTTTGATAAGGTATTAATAAACCTTTTTTAAGCCAAGCGCTACCGTTCAGCAAGGTACTCAGCTATCCGCTAGCATCCTGCGACGTATCAGAGCTAAGCCTCGCCTCAAGGTCATCTCACCGGGCGGGAGGGGGAACCAGAAATACGACGTACGGAGATATTTCCCGACATTCATACTTAAGCGTCGCGTTTTCGCGCGCTTGAAAATTTTCACTTTTCATTTAATCGCGAAAAATAGATGTTGTCATTTAAAAATCTAAAAGCGCGAAATACGTACTCCAGGAGTAATAATCTTTCGATTAAGGCAATAAAAAAATAATAGGAAACCACCCTATTGTGCGTCTTCGACTCGGTGAATGTTTTCTGTGGTGGCGTCTGCCTGTCTGTCGGTGAAACGACAAGGGACTCCCGAGCGGCGCGCACGCTGAGAGCGACCGGTGCAGTGGGCAGAAATCGAAACAAAGACTAGCCAAAATATCAATTTTTGAAGTCTTTCTATTGACTAGAATGCACTACATTATCATTCAATTATTTTAAGGCACACTTATAAGTAATAATAGAACACCCGGTCGGCAACCGGGAGATTCTGGGTTCGAGTCCCAGTCAGGTCGCATTTTCAACCTCTGATTTCTAGCTTTTTTCATCTACCACAGCACCGTTGTCCTCGTCCTTTTTCTTTCATTAGTTTCTATCCCTTTCTTTCCATACCTCTGAATTTATTTGAATATAAATAACAATATATGTGTGTACGAAAATATATAATATATTATATATTTTATTATCATATACGATTGCTATCCCTTTCTTTCTTTACCTATGAATTTATATGTATGCTTGCGCATAAGGAGTCGTGTGAATGAATGAAGTACCATATACATATACTTCGAGATATTCCTCGATGAGATGTATAATTCGAAAATATCTCAGAATGGGGACACACAGTAAAAGTCACAATTAAAGATAAAAAGACCCACAAAATTTAATTTTCGGTGGCACCCACCACCTTCTTCGGAGTTAGGAAATCTAATATGTACATAAAATTCTCGTGTGACAGCTTTTTGTAGTCAAAATCTTCCGAAACGTCTCGACCTATTCCTATGAAATATTGTATTTATATTTAGTATGTCTGAGAATAGGATGTAAACTATTTTTTATTATTTCGCAGAGCCCATGAGGCCCTTGCTTGGGCCAGATCATTTTCATAAGAAACACGTTTACAGTTAGTTATTAATGCCTGCAGACCTATTTTACTTTTGCATATTTTAATTAGTGATAATGGTCACATTAACATGAGACATATACCATTGGAAAGAAAAATAAATACACATTCTTATTCTTGCATTCGAATTTCGTTCATTATAAAGTCGGATTTATAAAGAGATACTTTATAAAGCCGATTATTTTTTACAATAACCTGAATTGTAGAGTAATCGAGGAATTCAGTATTTTTTGGCCCAAGTAAACAGTGGAATCTTCTGACGAATTACCTTGGACTGACGAATATCCTCTCTTCTGCGCTGGATTTATTTTTAGACGGTGAGGCTATTGATAAGAAGCCATAGAATTTGTGCCATAGTTTATGAGAGACCTACTTCTACTGTTTTTCGCTTAGTCAATATTTTTTTACGCATTACATATCGGATGGGAGTTTTGTATTAAGTGGACGAAATTGTGGTTAAGGCAGCCACGATTAATTCAGCTCCGCATACGAAATTTATGAGTGGCAGCAGAGCTTCATTATTTTTTGCTTGAGGGCCGATGAAATATTTATCGGCTTTTTTTCACTCTCTAAGTGGAGTCACCGAAGTAATATTATACTCCAACTTACTTTTTTTGAATGGACAACTTAAAATTTGTTTTTACAGATAATTTTTTAAACAAATCGCGGCCATAGTTTCGACAGCTGAGGTCATCTTCTGGTCAGGGTGAACGGGTATCTAAACAACACATATATACAACGCAGGCACTGTAAACCATCCACTTCATGGATGCAGGTACTTCTTTCGGAGCATTCTTTTGTGCTTTTTGGACCAACAACTGAAAGAAGTAAAAGGAGTTGTTTTTGGAATCATCACGTTTGATACCAGATCATGCATAACTCTTTCCGACCTTTCCGAAATTAGTTCTTTCCTTTTAGTTAAGCCAGATTAGAGTTCCTATTAGTATTAACTTTTTCAAATTTCCTCTGTCTATAGAAATAAATTATAATGCACAATTCGAATAAGTGAATATAATAACGTGTTCCACAACAAGTGATGAATGATAATATAACCATTTTGTGCACTGTAAAAATCCGCTGTTATACTCCCCTAATTCTTGTGTTCAAGGGCAGTATGTATGGAAAAGGTGTAGAGAAGAGAAAGGTGGTTTTGTCGAGGGGATGATAAGCTCGGGAGGGTCGCAAAATTAACTCGCACTCGACTGGTCACCGTGGCGGGAGAAGCATGCAAATGAGCGGCCCAACCCTCCTTGAGAACGGTCGCCTGAGCTACTTTCCATTTTATTCCTGCAGCACTTGATTGGCTCCTCGAAATAAAAAAGACACCGAAATGAATTCCACCCAAAACCTCCATATAAAAAAAGACAGAACTCTTTTTACATCATTTTTTTCATATTTTTCTTGGACGTCATAATATCCCGCTCGATTAGACGAGCCCTCTGGCGGGAGACGAGAGCTATATCAAAGGGTTTCTTGTTCCGAGCTACAAAAATCCTTTTGGTACGTACGCGATCCGATTAAGAGAGCCAAATGAGTTTCATTGATATGCATGGGGCTCGAAGGGAAAGGACACGATAGTACATGGCCGAAAAGGGATTGGAATGACGTGAAAATATATGCAAACAAAAGAGGTCTCTCCTTGAGAGTTGGGAGATATCTTTGTAGAGAATGGATTTTATCGATGATTTCCGCTTTTTTTGCTTCAAGATTGGAAGATGAAAGAAAAAGAAAGCACTGTTCAAAGGATTTTAAATCCTTTGTTGACCTTTGATACACTTTAGGTGACATTTATTTATTGTTTACAGCCCTTTTCTGTTTCAAATTTCATTTTTCGGGAACTTGTTAATCAATTTTCAAAGGCTTTTGTGATAAAGATGCTGATTGATACCTCAGATTTCCAAATAAATGACGTTGGAAAACTTTTGGTGACATTTATTAATTGTTTACGGCCCTTTTCTGTTTCGAAATCAACTTTTCGGAAGGTAAGTAATCAATTTTCAAAGGCTTAAATGATAAAGATGCCGATTGATACTTCAGAATTCAGCCTAAATGATCTTGAGTAAGGACTTTCATATGGAAAAGATATGATTTCTTATGTGCTTCGAAAGAATTAAAATTAGCTAATGATTTATTGAAATACAAAAAAATTGACTCAATCTTACAAATTTACTTTCTTTCACGGTATCAAATTTAAAAATAGCTTTCAAAGGATAAAATTTGTATTATATAACAAATATGTCCTTTCTACTTTAATCTAAATGGAGTTTGGCTCTTTCTACTTCCTCCCATGCTTAGCATGCTATTACAATTCACCATTCACACCCATCAGTGCTTCCTACAACTAATTGATATGCCTCTTACGCATTGCTTTTACAAATTTCCTCATTTTCGACCACGACTTAGCTTATTCACTTTTACGTATCATTCACCACTTTTCAATTGCTCGTACTCACTCATCCACTGCATCCAGCACTTCTTGTCTCTTCTCCGTCTACCACATCCACTACAACCTCCTCACCCACTATGGAAACAACTGCCTATCTACCATTTCGCATTCTCCATCTCGCATTCTCTTGTTCTACATAAACATTGAGCTATTCAGCATTTTTTTATTAAATGTTACTCAACTTACACTCCCAATCGTAGTTATCTCTTAATTACTATATCCGTTTATTCGATCCTCGCACGTTTATCGCCGGCCTCGGTGGCGGTGGGGTATCGTTCTCGCCTGCCAAACAAGAGGTCGCGGGTTCGAGTCCCGCCTGGGTAGGTTTCCCCGGTCTAGGGCATGGTCGTTTATGTACGTTTACTTGTTACATTTGTTGAACACCCCGGTGTAAAATGGCCAGTAAGAGCTGTATCCGGTGGTTAATCCATTTATTTCAAGTACAGAGACGAGCTCAGCAGTTGCGGAATATGGGTTTTTATATTCAAATCCAAAGTTTGAGGGTTTGAATTCCGTTCAGGTGGGTAATTTTTCTACCAATCAGGACAAGAATTTTTGTGTTCCATATTGATGATCGCTAAACCTCCGATTTTAAATGCTCTTAATGAACTATCATCGGCGGTATTCGACTACAAATATGTAGATATTCCAGGAGAAAGCTGTGAAGCATACGCTTCTTATTCGGCTACAATTACTAATATACCTCAAACCTTTGATAAATAGAATAAGGAAAATAAGCTTCTCCAAGATAGGACTACTAGGTGTATTGCTAGGATAATTTATTGGATGGTTATTAATTATCATTAGAGTAAAACACCACCGTCTTCAATTATCTTGTTGAAAGTTCTCCATGTATGAATGCGAATTGGAGACAAAAAATGTAGGTAATGATGGATTCAAAAATAAACATTTTTTAATATTCCACACAGTATTTCTGAAAAACTCTGCCGGCTTCGACCTTTTTAGGTCATTAGCAAAGACGAAACAGTACCTTCCGTCGGGTCATTATCAGGAGCTAATGAATAATCAGTACCTCTTGATAATGACCATAAACGTTCGAAACCGGTAGAGTTTTAAATAAATACTGCGTGGAATATAATAGTTTGTTTTTGAACCTATCATTTCACCATTCCACGAAGTGAACTCGCGAATCATTGATAAAAAAGTAAAGCGCTTCACCGCAACCAACTCATCAATACGTGCCTGTTTTAATGCTTTGCAGTTTCATAGAGGGCGACACGCTCCTGTCGGGCAGTGCCTAGCCTCCATTACCTCCAAGCGCGCAAGGAGCGCCACATCCGTCCACAGCAGCACCCCTTGACATACCCCTCTCACTCTCTCCTTTTCCAACCCCCTAACACTCTCAGCCACTCCCCCGAAACGAAATGGGCAGAGGAAGAAGGGAAACTCAACTCCAACCCCTTCTCGTACAACCCCATTCGACTCTTTACTCTCCCTACCCCATTTTACCCCACCTACCCCATTCAACCCCACCTTCTCGCCAAGCACAGGTCCATCTCGATCCCCCCCCCCTCCTCCATCTCTCTCCTTCTTCCTTCTTAGCAAAGGGGTGGAGAGAACGCCTACTCTTTGGCGCCTATATTGATCGTCGGCTTGAGAGAGAAGGCCCCAAAAAGGAAGGAAAGAGAAGACCAGCAAGCACATCTCCTTGCCTTACGAACACCACCCTTTTGCCGAAAAAACCCCCATCTCACCCTTCCTGTATATTCCGAATAAGATGAGGGAGGGGAGGGTTGTCTGCCGGTCTGAAAGGTAGGGGGGAGAGTTGTGGGGTGGGGGAGCACGTCTTAGGTGTGTAGTTGGGGGTGGGGAGGAATAAGGAAGGTTTGGAAGGGGGAAAGGTACGGAATTAGCGAAGGCGGAAGGGACGCTAAACCCCCCTCCTTCCTTCTCTCTCTTCCCCTTCCCCTTCCTTTCCCCCGACACCTTCCTCTCCTTCCCACCTGGAGGCGCCTCTACCGCGTCGTTGGTGCCCTATGCCAAGGGGACTACATGGAGGAGGCCCAATTCCATCCCTCAGTAGGTTGATTTCTGTTGCCACTTCGTTCGCATTTTAATCGGCTTTCAAAACTGTCCGCGGCGCGGTGATGAGTGCTTCGAGATCCTTTTTCCAGTATTTTGCACTAACTTTTTGTAATTGCGAGGAATATCATTGAAGAGCTATGAATTTATCTATTTTTAACCCTCAATTACCCCGATAACAGCACAGTGTGGCCTTTACATCGTTTTAACAATCAACAACAGACGCTCACACACACCAATGTCCTGGAAGGGTAAACTAATCCAGGCGGGAATCGAACCCGCGACCTTCGGTAGGGTAGGCGAGGACTTATCCCCGCCGCCACCGATAAATTATATCCTTACGTATGTAAATTTGGGTTGACACCCCTAATTATGCCGTATTTCCCCATGAAACTCGGATCAATTTGTCCGTCAGCGACACGAGTGGCGACTTCTGTAAACTCTTTTTAAAGCGCGGTATGTGACAACACATTTAGGGGGCAACTCAAGGATCCTATATCGTATTATTCGTGGGGACTGCATAGAGAAGGCCCAATCCCACCCCACAGAAGGTTGGTTTCTGTTGCTACTATAGACACATTTTAATCGGCTTTCATAAATGTCCGCGGCTTGGAGATGGATACAATGCGATCCACTTTTTTCCAATATTTTTGCAGTATTATGTTTGTGATTGCGAGGAATAGCATCGAAGAGCTATGAATTTGATTAATAACATCATTATGAAAGTAAATTTCAGTTGACACCCCTTATTATACCTTATTTCTCTACAGTTATTCATTTCGCCGAATGTAGATGTGGGAGTTCGTTTTTCCCCATAACCATAAAGGACTTCAATACATACTGGTCTTAATTTTGGATTAGTATACCTTTTTACGTGTAAACGGCTGGTGTCCTAACACCCCCTGCCACACGCCTTTTTAGGTGGGTTTCGGGGTAATGTGTAGAGAGGACCATTGCAACTGAAATTAGTGCAGCCCCCCATTGAAAAGTCCGGGGTCACCGTCGTGGATATTTTTCAATATACTTACTCGATGTACATGACGTAGACATAATTGAATAATTTATGAATTTACAACAACTGAAAGAAGAAAAATGAGTCGTATTTTAAATCAGTGCATATTCCATACATGATATAACTTATGATTGCAGATAATTCATAACTCATAGACTTAGTTTCCGAAATTAGGCACTTCAGAGTTCATATTATTATTAATTTTGCCCAAATTACATTTTTATTGATATTCATATTTTTAAATATTATACATGTTGTTACGGAGGCATCCACAGTGATTAAATTGATGATTAGTTCACGGTTTTTTTCGGCGTCGACTCATCTTTTACGGACGACATTTTCGGGCGCGTTCCAGCTCCCGTCTTCAGGACCAAATGATCTTCAGAGCTGCAATTCTTTATACATATAAGTCTAGTCAGGCGCACGCAGATTTGTTCGGTTTGAATTCCATTGTTAGAAGAGCCGTTTGCATGATGAAGCTAAGCCTGAATCACACGATCATTTTCTTTCGTCGCGAAAAGTGATCACTAGAGCGATCGCTTTTCGCGACGGGAAAAGTGATCGCTCGAGTGATCATTTTTCTGAATCACACGGTCCCTCCCGCCGTCGCCTTTCGCATCACTTTCGATATCACACACAGCTCGTTGTCATAGGACCCGCACCACGAAAATATATAGCGTGTTTGTTTATCTATGTCGTTCCCACGATTGTCAAACGTTGCGCTGCAATCGCTCCATACGGGCATGCATTCCGATTGGCTGACATGGGGTTTTAGTGACGGTTTTAGCGACGGAAAAAGCGACCGGACGAGTGATGAAAAATAGTGATGGGAATCCTCATCGCGATCGGTGATCGCGAAAAACAATTGCCGGCGGCGATCACTTGCGAGTGATCACTCTAGTGATCGTGATATTGATCACGAGGAAATGACGGATAAAATGATCGTGTGATTTAGGCTTAAAAGATAGCCGTCCTCCCTATTGAAATTCTTTTCATGACTCGCAATTTCTATCGCCTCCCTTATCAGCCGAGAGAAATATTTATTCTCTCTGGCGATGATTTTTGATTATTGGAATAGTATAACGTGCTTCGGCTCCGACCAGTGGCATAACTATGGGGGGGGGGATGAGGGGATAGATCCCCCCCACCAAAGCCTCAGAGAAACAAAAAATATATTTAAAGATATTGTCTAGTTTTGACTTATAATAACTGCATCTGCTTTAAGTTAAATTTTAAGAGACAAAATGATTTAAAATGTATTTCGGGCATTTCATTTTTCAAAAAATTTCCCGGTCCTCCATAGCAATAACAATTGAATTGCTGTTAACGATTACACCATGGGTATTATTAACCTGTTATCGATACATTTTTAAAAAGGTGCTTTTTACTTTTAATCTACTCCAAAGCTATTGGCAGTAATTGCTACATTTCAGTATTCAAACGTGAAAATTTGTATTCGAAGCGCGCTGATGGAAACGCAAGACGGGCCATAATGTACTGGACCAAAATTAAAAGTAATTGTAATCGTTGATTATTTTTTCAAAGAGTAATTTTCAAAGAGTAATTGCCTGGAGGGGGTCGCCACCTCAGGCCATCCCAACCCCCCTAAAGCATATTCCTAGTTACGCCACTGGTTCCGACCATGCGTGTTCCGCAACCGCAAAAAGACGACCATTTTTCTTTTCGTTCGCCTTACTATGTTCTTCTTTTCTGTATTAGAGGGATCTAGATGTTTGCCCGATGTATGATTGACCACAGGAAGAAGTGTATGAAGTATTGTGCGGGAGGTCACGTCACGTACTCATGGAGTGCTGTATTTGGAGAGCCCTCCACAAAGCACTCAAGCAGAGATGGGGTAGTCTCTGAAAAATATTCACCACCGTCGGCATATGAACCCGGACCCACAGTGTGGGGAGCCAGCACTCTATCCACCAAAACAACCCGATCTCCAACTGATAGGGTGCTTTCATATTATTTTTTTATTGTCAAAATGAAAGATTATTACTCCAGGATTTCACGTATTCACTACGTACTTTACTTACGTATTTCACACTAATAGATTTTTTAATGACGATATCTATTTTTCGCGATTAAACAAAAAGTGAAAATTTTCAAGCGCGCGAAAACGCGACGGCTAAGTATGAATCCTGGGAAAACCCCGTGTGACGTCATTCTGGTTCCCGCTGTCGCCGAGTGAGGTGACCTTGGTGCCATGGAGCATAGTACCATGCTAGCAGGTAGCGCTTGGCTTAAATAAGGATTATTAATACCCTATCAAACGAAGAAAGCTTTCCGACCTTAGGCAATTTTAATAGGTGATTATTAAGACGTTTCCCTGAGGTCTGTGCCTCATGCATGCAGTAGTAATCCCCAGACGATGTAAAACTCCTATCTACTCTTATAGAAACTAGGTCCCTGTGACGTCACGTGGAGTGGAATCGCATAGGCGCCAATCTGACCTTTTTCAAATGCGGTTAAAATGTACCATTGCCATTCGTCTAAACTGGGATTTCTAAAACCAAATAATTTGTATATTATGAATACACTACTGGTGGATAACGAATCGCAATCAATGCCTTTCGTTTCCTTTGATGAAGGATACTACCCTATTGAAATACTATATGGGTTATTGTGGCTGTTTTAACGAAGCATCATCAAGTGATCGTTGCGGCTGGATGATACTCGGATGAGAGCATGGTTACCATGAATCACTGATCTTCCCCAATGGAAATGGCACTACTCCAGCAGTATCCGGTCGGAATTTCGTTTCTGGGATTCCCCTTGAAGCCATTCAGCGTCACTCACAACCCATTTTACTTTAGAACTGGCGACGGAAGGTATCGGTGTGGTTGGGCCAATAATAATCGTACGAATCCGTCACATGATCCAAGCAATCAACTGTAAATCCCTGCTCACCAAAGTTTGCATTGGTGACGAGAATTAAAGTGGGAAGTGATTCTATTTCTCTGTTACTTTTTGCGTGAGAAGTTGGATTCATGTTCCATTTAATGATGAATATCATTAGATGCGTAAAAATTGCATATCTTTGACTTATTTCTCTACAACTTGCTTTTTTATACCACTTTGACTACAACTGCATGAGATAAATTTCCTATAATTCAAGTTACAAAAAATACATATTCTACTCAAAACGTAAAAATGATGATTATAAATTCATCAGGCGTGGTAAATCATAATAAAAACTATCCTCCGGGACACACAGTGACCTGTATAATTTATTTCTCTTAAGGCCACCATTTACGAATAAGTAATATGCGTAATCCACAGAGTTTGCGCAATTATTTCGACACCATACGATAGCGTTTGACGAGTGGAGCTGCCGCTTGACTTAAATCGATAAAGACATGATACATCCTTATTTGCTTTTAAGTAACGCTACGGATTTTACGGAAATACTTAGACCATACATGAAGGTCTTGTAATTTTTTGCCTGCGTAGTTTTCATCGTTTTTGCCGATAAAACTAGTAGCTGGGATTTTTCAAGAGCGTTTGAAATATTGAAGGTTTTTGTGTCAGTTCTCTGTAAATGGATTGCAACAAATGGTAGAGTCCCAAATCCTAAAATATCGTATAATCCTATATTATATCTTTTTGCGAAGCAGTCCAGTAACACGCCTATATTGTCGGAAATAATGCATTATCGACTAAAATAGCTATGTCATTTCAAGCCTTATGCAGATGATTCACGTTGGTACTACATATACTTATGTCTATGCTCAATACACACCCTAAGCGAAACTAAGTAAATATAATTATTGCAGCACGTCAATTGCTGAAAGGGATGTTGAATTCATTACAAAAAAATCGGTGTATAATTGAAACTGAGAGGGTAGAGTATTTTTCGTCATACCGAGAAACATAAGCAAAATGTATGTATCGAGAGCGTCTTACATCATCCACCAATACCGGTCCAACAACCTTAGGAGGTAGTTGCCGTATGTGAGACGCTAGCTCTTTAAATAAACACTCAATAACAGGACGATGGTTAAATACAAAGATACCTAAACTCTCCACAACCCATAAGCATTCAAAATAAATAGATGAGTGTGGAAGCGGAGGTTTCCATGCGTTAAGAATTCCAAGATGATATTCACGGCAGGATATAATCTGACAATTGACTCGAAAACCTTAACGTGACAAAGCTCAGTCTCCACAATTTTCCAGCGCTTTAAGATTTCCCTCCCTTCAGTCAGCTTAAGGGAGAGAAGAGACCAATAGGCATATCCAATGAGCGCGAGGCGCAAAAAATATCCGAGGAAGAAGGCGGGACAACCCAGGAACCTTTCAATTTGTCGGATAGAGAATTCCACTCGTCGCGTTTTGTTCCTCCTCGTCGGGCGTGAAAACAAGCTATCGCTCGCCCTGGCGTTAAGTATATGAGAGGGGAGAAAGCAAAGAGGAGCAGGAACAAAAGAATCTTGGGGGGCGGCCCCATCACCCTCTTTCGCCATCCGCCATTTGCATATTGCTGCGCGGGAAAACAGTGGAAGGGCTGTACGTGG
This sequence comes from Ischnura elegans, assembly GCF_921293095.1. Classification (NCBI taxonomy): domain Eukaryota; kingdom Metazoa; phylum Arthropoda; class Insecta; order Odonata; family Coenagrionidae; genus Ischnura; species Ischnura elegans. The sequence continues at coordinate 68,877,206 of NC_060252.1, forward strand.
GGTGTAATGGTTGGAAGTTGAGCGATTAAGCTACACAAAAGATTCGCCATGAATGATTGTGGATGAGTGCTGAGCGAAGAACGAATTAGCACGGGTCATGTTACTTTTTGGTATCGTAATGGGTGGACCCGGGTTCGAATCTTAGCTCTTTGAAACCCTTAAATGTGATTGTTTAAGTTTTAGCTCTTCAAAAACTCTTGAATGTGATTGTTAGTCTTAGCCCTTCAAAACTCTTCCATGTGATTATTAACGTGTCCAAGGAGACAACAACGCATTGGAAATGAAATTGCTACCGATGTTCATGCATTCTATAAGCTAATTTCTTCAGCTCAAATTTTTGTTTTGTACTTGACAAATTAGGTTCAGCCAAGTTTTTTTTTACCCGATTTAGACCTTTAGATGCGTTTATCATTGTATTTCACCAAGAAAAAGTAAAAAAAATTGTTCTCATAGATATTTCAAGCTTGTCCCTTGCAGACTAACTCCTCTGCCCTACTTAAGAAGTGCGTGTATAGATAATATGGATCACTTTACAAAGGATGCAATTGGTTCTCCACGAATTACCAGTCTTTGTCCTTCATTTGTTTCAATATGTCATACGCTTTGATCAAAATTTGTTCTTTAAATTGCAAATGATTTAAAAAATCCATGATTCAAAATTAGGTGCTTCTTCATGTTCTTCGCAGTTGAGCTAATTAGTATCTGACGTAATCTCTTATAGTATAGGGCAACAATTTAACAATTTTGTGTCAATTTTACTAAACGTTAACTTTTCGCGTGTGAAGTTGATGGCGAGAACGCGTAAAGCAGGGGGATAATACGATAGTGTATCTCATTTAATTCTTGGGCCATAACCGTGGAAAACCACCCATAAGAATTTGATAATCCAATGGAATATAAAATTGATTAGAATTATCATTTCGCTGATTTAGATAGTTTTGGGGTCTTCTCATAAAACGTTTTAAGATAACAAGAGTGTAGTCATAGTACCTTCTTGCAGTGCGATCGTTTCCTGGAGATTACTCTGTCATCAGTATATATTTATACAGTTGGCACATTTGTGTCGAACAATCCTCTTCGGTGACAGTCACTTGTAAGTAATAACGATTAAGTTTTAGATATTATAAATAATTGATATGACTATTCAAGGGAGTTATTGGTATTATTTTTTCATAAACGGTCAAAAAACGCCGTTGATCGATCACGCATAACCGGTTATTTATGATTTATCGACTACTTTTCAAAATCGCCCACCCCTCAAGAATTGTAAGGATGAGCATTTAATTTTTTCCCCAATAATGGTGAACTCTACATGTCCGAACTCTATATCCAACGACGTATCTTAGAAGTAACTTGCTGAGTTTTTTGTATGGGCAGATGTTATACATTCGGTTTTTTCCCACAAATAAGTGATGGATTACAGCCCTAAATTATAACAGTTTAAGCAATCAACGCAAACATTATAAGCGTAAGAGTACAGTAGAAATAGTGATAAATTAATTGGTTATTGATTAGTGAATAACAGATTAGGTTTTAGAGAGTTAGAAATTTAAAAATTTTTAATAAACAGGACAACGCTCTAACAAATGAATGCATTTCCCATATTTTTACCCTATTCTGGCGTCCATTTCAAATTCTTCTCTTCTTCGTAAAATTTCCAATGTTACAATTATAGGACAAATAGTAAATAATTTATGATAATTATTATTCGAAACCTGAGTCGCTTTCTTTTGAAAAGAAGTGGTATAAGTAATGGATATTCATCCAAGAAACCGAAATAATGATTCTATTAAAACTAACGTAGAATTAATTTCGAGCTTAATTAACTGAAGACTAAATCACAATTTCGTCTCACGCGAAATACAAAGGGTCGGACACTTCCCATATTGGGCCACACGAAGCGCGAATTTGACTTTCCGATTCCGGCAATGCATCGTCTTCAGGTTTGAGGAGCCCTTGAGGAAGGAGACTGACTCCTTTAATGTTCCCTCCTTTGATGTGCTCTGAGCACACGTTCATCACCAAAAACGTCCCTAATAAATATTCTATTTCTTTCCTCCAATCGATCCCGCCCTCTCAAACCAATCCAATTGTTACCGCGTTCTTTCATTCCTTGCGACTTTCTCCCGCACCACACCTCTTTCTTACCCCCTTCCCAATCCTCCCCTTAACCCCCGAAAACGATTTAATTTCCTAAAATGCGTCCTGGACTCAGCTCCCCCCATACCCCATGGTTGTCCTGGTAACACTCTCGTTATGCATACACACACCAACTTCCAATCTTCCTCGCAATCAAGAAGGCAAGTCATTCTACTCCTTCGGATTACACGGGGATTCCTCGGGAAATTCATCACGAGCCTCTTCCCCTGAGCCACGCCCACCTCGGCGGCTAATCTCTGGATGAAAAAAAGAAGGGCGTCGGAAATACATTCCCTCGATCCCTACCGAGGAAATGAGCGGGTGGCAAGTAATAAAATCGAGGAAGTTTCAGTCATCGTGGTTACTTCGGGCCCGAAACTACATTCTTGGATAGAGCGTAATGTATATAGGCTGGTTTGCTGTGGTAGGATTTTGGCATCGAAGACACAGTCATTTTGCACCGACACTGAGAGGGTAATGAAGGAGTCCCTAAGGAAATCATTTTGATAATTCCTGAAAAATCATTTCCAAATGTCGGGGAGGAGAAATATTTGAAGGATAATGAGATAATTAATGGGGTTAAAATTATTAAAGTCGAATAGGGTGGTTTCCTGTTTATTTTTTATTGCCCTAATCGAAAGATTATCACTCCTGGAGTATTTATTTCACGCTTTTAGATTTTTAAATGAAAACATCTTATTTTTCGCGATCAAATGACGAGTGAAAATTTTCAAGCGTGCGAAAACGCATCGGTTAATTGTAAGTATGAATGCTGGGGAAACTCCGTGTTACGTCATCCTAGTTCCGGCTGCCGCCGAGTGAGGCCACCTTTGGTGCGAGGCTATGAGCGCCGCTACAATGCAAGCTGCAAGGAGGTAGCAGAGTACCCCGATAGCAGATAGCGCTTGGCTTAAATAAGGATTATTTATACCCTATCAAACGAAGGAAACTTTCCGACCATACGCATTTTTTAATAGGTGATTAGTAAGAAATGTTTCCCTGAGCTCTGTGCCACATGAATGCATTGGTGATCTCAGATGATGTAAAACTCCTGGCTTCTCGTGTAGAATCTAGGTCCTCTTGACGTAACGTGGAGTGGCATCGCATGGGCGCTAATCTGGACTTTTTCAAATGAGGTTAAAATTGACTGGCCTGAATAAAACTGGTGTTTTATCGGGTCCGATACGTATCGAATCGATATTAGCATCACTTATCGACAGTTATCGATATTAAAAATTGTAATCATCCGATCTAATTTTTTCGATATCGCCCAAGCCTAATCACTTGAAGCGTTGGACAGGCGAGTGCGCGACTAAGTGCAGGACGGACAGAATGGGGAGGCGGGCTGCGTAACGGAGCCGACGCACGTTATCGAATTAAAAATTAAAAACATTGGTTGGGCCTAGCGGAGGGAAGGCATTGGAGAAGGGAGTATTCGGAAGGGAGGAGGTTTTTCAGTGTCCCCGCCCAATCGTATGCTAAACCCCCCCCCCCTAACTCACCCCAAGTACTTACTCTTCTTGCTTTATCCTTCACAGTCCTGGCGTATTCTTTATCACACATCGACGCAAGGAGACTACACAGAGGAGGCCCAATTCCATCCCATAGAAGGCTGATTTCTGATGCCACTACAGTCTTATTTTAATCGGTTTTCAAAAATGTCCGCAGCACGATGACGACTGCAATGGGATCCACTTTTTTTCCAATATTTTGCAGTATAATGTTCGTAATTGCGAGGAATAACATAGAAGAGTAATGAATTTATCTATTTTTATCTCTCAATTGCCCCGAATAAAGCACAATGTGGCCTTTACATCGGGAGTTTGAAACAATGTAACACAGACGATCAAACACACCCATGTCCTGAAAGGAGACACCTATCCAGGCGGGAGGCGAACCCGCGACCTTCGGTATGGTAGGCGAGGACTTATCCCCGCCGCCACTGATAAATTATATCCTTACGTATGTAAATTTAGGTTGACACCCCTAATTACACCTTATTTCCCCGTGAGACTCAGATCACTTTGTTCGTCAGCGACGCGAGTGGCGACTTTTGTAAACCCATTTAAAAGCGCGATGGGTGAAAACACATTTACAGAGCGACTTGAGGATCCTCTTTTGTAATAATCGTGAGGACTGCATAGAGGAGACCCAATTCCATCCCACATAAGGTACATTTTTGTTGCCACTTCGGTCGCATTTTAATCGGTTTTCAAAAATGTCTAAGGCGCGATGATGAGTGCAATGCGATCCACTTTTTCTCCAATATTTTGCATGAATACGTTTGTCATTAAGAACAAACAAGGAAATAGAAAATATTATCCGAGGCGAAGACATAGTGAGATTTGTGAAGACCAACGGCTAGCTTGGCTAGGTCATGTAAAAAGAATGAGTGAAGAAACGATGCCTAAGAAGATTCTACATGGAAATATGGATGGAAAGAGAAAAAGAGGAGGACCGAGGAAAAGATGGATGCAGGATGTGGAAGAAGACATAAAGGTTATGAGGATTGTCAGATGGTGGGAGAAAGTGCAGAACAGGAGAGAATGGACAGGCGTCTTGAGGGAGGCCAAAGCCCATACCGGACTGTAGTGCCGAGGAAGTAGTAAGTACGTTTGTCATTGCAAGGAATAGCATTGAAAAGTAATGAATCTGATACATCAATATGATCACGTGTATAAATTTCGGTTAACACCGCTAATTATACCTTATTTCCCCGTGAAACTCGGATCAATTTGTCCGTCAGCGACTTGAGTGGCGACTTCTGTAAACCTAATTACCCCTTTGAGTGGTATTTTCTACTATGCTAAAAGTGCCGAGGCATTTTTGCTGATTTTAAAGTAGGTTAGGAAAAAAATTAGGAATCAAAAACAACTAAAGATACATCTTTAAAAAACTTTAGGAAATCTTTACTCTATGTGGTTTCACCTTTTTGTTGTATTGTTTGACGAAGTTTTCGTAATATGAATGAATTTTTATGATTTCAAGAAAATGGTTAATGTTAAAATAAAATGAATATCGAGTATTGAATTATCAGTAAACTATCAGCATCTAAGAGTGACATTCCAGGAGGAGCGCTATCGCGTTCCTGGCACTTTTCGCGAAAGATAGGAAGAGCGCAATAGCGCTTCCCGGCACTCTATGGGCCGGTTTTAGAATGTCTAGTTAAGTTTTTTCGGAGCATAAAAAATCAGCGTTAACTTATCTTCCACTTGAAGTCACCTGTTAAACTAACCGTTATCCTGAACTACTTTTCACTACTTTAACTTTAAAATACAACAGTATCATGTTCCGGTTAACGCTAATTAGACATTATAAAACCGGCCCTTAGGGTTAGTTCGTGATGGACAGCACATTTAGAGGCTGACTTGTGCACTCTCTTTTGTAAAATTTTGCGAATTGCCTGCATTTAGTGAGAGGCGCCTACTTTTCACTACTTAAACTTTAAAATACTCTTAAGTTGAGGTTACGACAGTATCATGTTCCGGTTAACGCTAACTAGACATTATAAAACCGGCCCTTGGATTAATTCGTGATGGACAGCACATTTAGAGGCTGACTTGTGCACTTGTGCACTCTTTAGTAAAATTTTGGGAATAGCCTGCATTAGTGAGAGGCGCCAACGCGACCACAACTCAACGTCCCATCCGACGGACGGATCGCTGCACCTGAAGTGCCCTCGGCAAAGCGAAGGGATCGGGCTTGCGTCAGGAACACCCCCGCGCACAACAGCGAAGTGTAATTACTGCTGGGGATGAAGGAGGAACATCTCCGGGGGTGCGTGAGGAAGGGGATAACGAATTGTGGAGGAGGAGGTGGGCGGAACAGCGCGGAAGGAGACAAAACTGGGAGTGGCGCTATGCTTGAGGGTGTCGCCGGGACGCAGTGGGAAGAGGGGATGAATGTTAATCAGGTGGAGCATTATTTTTTTTCTCTCCCGGCACGAGTAGCTAGTCTCGAGAGCTGTTTGGGAAATCCTCGGCATCAGCCTCGCCTCCTCCCCGGTAGCTGTCTCCACCTCCCCCCGCTCTCTTCTTAACAGGCAATCTGCCCACCCGCGCATCTTAATGGAACTCATTTGGCAAACAGAGCAATGGAGTCTCTCGGTAAAGCCTCCCTCCCTCCCCACCCCTTACTTACGCCCCCTACCTCCTTCCTATCTTATATATATAACCGGCTCCTGAATAATCCTCCTTGTTTTGGAACTCCAGGACTCATAATTGAATGGCATTCTTAAGTTATAAGCTTAAGGAAATTCATAAACCCCTCTCATTCTTTTTTTCTTTCTCTTCGTATCCAACCCCTCCATCTTCCCTTACCAATCTATTCCTACCCCTCCTTCCTTATAACCTCCCCACTCCACGAAATCTTAAATTTATTTTCTCTTCTCCCCGCCTCCCATCTTCATTTCCGCAGCTCTTTCGCCTAATTAAACGGGCTATTCGTCTGGGAAGCCGTTCGTCAAGACAGCATCCTTCCTTTTGTATTTTTTCTCCGCCCCCCCCCCCCTCTCCTATCACTGGAAGAACGAAGAGAAAAAAATATATGCATGCAGGAAGACAGCGAAGACTTCTTCAATTATTCAAATTATTTGCATTCGCTATTAAATTATTCCGGTAGATATAAATTGGTGGTGGTGTTGGGAGGGGGTTAACGGAATGAGTCTTTCTTTTGTTTTTCATCCCCACCCCGAACATTAAAGCTTCATATCTCTGCGGTGACAACTCCCATCGCTCAGAGATGAATATTTTTTTCGAAATCAAAGTTTTTAATCGCATTACCTCTTGAGTGGCCAAAATAAGGCGGGGCGCATTGTATAGTAGGGTCTTACTGATTGTTCGTGGTAATTAGTCTTCGGTCCCTTACAATTTTACCATCCGTTTCGTAGGGAAAGATTTTGACTGCCTCAAAGACATATGGGTGCAGTTCGATTGAACGTTAAATTATGTCAATAAAAGCGTTATTTTGTGTGGGAGGGGAAAAAGTTCGCTTTCTCGGAAAGTCTTAGTGGTTTGGGAAGTTCTTTTACCGCTCTTTGGAGTTACTTACAGCGAGTCCTTTTTGAATGACATTCCGGTTAACACCTTATTCAATGTTACGTGCATGCAAATTAAATGTAGCGCATTCTGAAATTATCACAAAAGACATGGTTCAATCATATCTTTATTTTTCATAGCTAAAATGCAAAATTACCTTGCTTGAAGGGCGATTCATATTTTTTCCTTTTGAATGAAGAAGAAAATTAGTATTCTAATGCACTGGTAAGAAATTGACTGCCGAAATTTGTGAAAAATTGTTTCTGTAGTTTGTTGTTCTAATTACCTTCGTACACCAACAGTATCGGTAACGACGAACAACCAGAACTTACTTCAATGAAATCTCACTAAATATTCAATCACTTAACTGTACCTATTGGGTTTTTGACGTGACAAACCCAAATAAATTGCATTACAAGTTTACGAGTATCCAGACGTAGGGAGTAAACTGCTAGCAGTTGATGTATGACAAATTGAGGCCGACAGATTCAAAAATAAAAAGTCAGTGACTTTACAACATTTTAAGGGCATAAATATTACCGGAAAAGGGTTTATACATACATAAAACCTGTGTAATTGAGAGAAGCTTAGAAGCCGAAACCACCTGATGATCAATAAAAATTTGTTGTAGTCACTAACTGTTATTTCCGCATCGATTAGTACCTTCATGCAGTATGCCCCCATTTTTCTCTGACTCCTCTTACCATTTTATATCCTCGCCCACCATTCCTTTCACTTAAATGAGCTACAAATAAACTGTTAGTAAGTAGCTTTGAGCAACGCAATTCACACTATAACTAATAACTTCAGGCTTTACTTTGTGAAACCTCTCCATATTGGAAGTAAGGAAATAAAACTTTGCAATTAACACTGTTAAGAGATAGTCATGATATCACTATACGAGCTATCTTTAAGTAGAAGCATAGCAATTTCAAAAGATTCAGGCTTCAATTGGTGAAAGTTAGACATATTTAAATAAATAAAAGATTGTAGCACTTTTCCACAAAATGTTTTACTGCGTACAACGCGTTTCGGCTCACTGAGCCATTATCTGGTATAGGAGCCATCATCTGGTACATGTTGATGGCTCTGTGAGCCTAAATGCGTTGTATGCAATAAAAACAATTGTGGAAAATGTTACAATCTTTTATTTATTTAAATAGAAGCATAATGTATTATTGTTTGTTGGTAGCCTTAAACAAGTTCTCCTCCATGGCTATCTAAAATCACTCCACATTTTCTATCACTTTCGTATTGAAGCATACTCCAAAGAAGAACCTACATTTGGAGTATTCATCTTTACGGAAGTAGGGCATAGACAGTGACAGCAGCGCAAAAAGCGAGGATAAAGGCCTTCAAAATGTGGTGCTACATGATGAGGATTTGAAAGGATCGACCGAGTTTGTAATGAGGAAGTCCTAAGAAGAGAAGCCTCATGAAAATCTTAATAAGAAGACGGAACAACCTTATAGGTCATATTTTGAGACATGATGGCCTGATCAAGACAATCGTCGAAGGAAAAGTGGGTGGCAAGAACGGAAAAGGGAGACCTCGAACAAAATAAATGAAACAGGTAAAGAAGTATGTGATAGAGAAGAAATACGTAGGTGTGAAAAGATTAGCTGATGGGAGGATTGAGTGGAGAGCTGCGTCAAACCAGTCTTAGAATTGTTGACCAGTTATGATTATTTGCTAATGAATTGTAATTTGTTGTATGGAGTGCTGATAATAAACTTGATTCTAGCTTACTCTCTCCGTTCACTCAAATTCTGTTCTCCTCTATACCCACATTCCAAACACATCCAGTCTTTTTTCGTCCTCCTTCCTCAGTGTCCACTTGTCCGCCCTGCAAAGCATTCATCCCACTCATCACTTATCTCTTCTCCAGGAACACAATGATCCTCTCATCAAACTCTTCCCTATTCATTAGACCATTAATAAGTAATGCCATTCCTTTTTTTTTTTGTCGTGTCACGAACAATTTTGTGATTTGTTTTTCCACACCTCAATCGATATACTCTTCTTTTTCAGGAGCTTGACGAAGATAAGGCAACTCGACTGAGAGCACTTGTACGCTTGACGGAAATAAACAGGAAACAGATGACAGGGTATTCACTGGAAACGGCCGAGCAGTGGTGACATTCGTGGGAGTGGATCAAAGGCGCATAAAGGTATGATTAAAAAAAGCAATGATGTCTTCTATGACCTCGTCTACAGGAAACAATGATTACTCGTGGAGTATAAAGTAAACAAACGTGTTATTTTCCTCGAAAGTTCGTAGAAATTCTGTTGACGAGTTTTTTCCTCACCGCGCTACAGTAACCAATGGAGGAAGTAAATGTGATTATAGGAAAGCATTGTTCACTGTGACCCTCGCCTAAAATAATTAATAACGACGCGCTTGGCTAAGGATTTCGATTTTTGATTTCGCGTTGAAATGGTCCTCCAATTTCCTCGTTATGCAGAATGGTAACGTGAGATAAAAATTGATCGCATACCAACCTAAGGGTCATGAAGATAAACCTGTTTAGTGGTATGAACGCCTTCGAAAATACGGTTATTTTAGCCTCGTTAAAAATTTAGAAAATAGTTCGCCAAGGAAATAATTAATTGCATTATTTTAAATGATTAAATTTATATTCATTATATTTTGATCAGTATATTTTGAATGACAAAATAACTAATTCCAAAAAAAAATAATAAAAATTCTGCTCATTTTCTTAAGCTAGAAGTGGATGATAGTGCTTTTCTTACAGAATTAGATAAAATGAGCGAATCGATTCGCGTAATAGAGCCGTGCACGCTCCAAAACTTAGATCATCTACATACTTCGTACTAATCAGCAGGTATGACGTTTCAATAGGCTTGTTGTGGGAGTTGCTGGGACACCAGCAGGTTGTGTAAGAGATAACAAAAATACTGAGGTGCGTATTGTGAATAATGAGACTACTTAAGTTCAGCTCGGATGAGCACTAATATAAGTCGTTCGCCAATCTGGGGATAAGAGAATTCCTACATTTACCCATTCGGAAAAATTTCTCTCATATTTCATTGTTTCTCTGAGAAATGGAAACATACAGTGTGAAGAAAAGTTTTGTTTCGAGTTTTTAACTCGTGATATGAAAACGCACCATTTGTAAACTAAAAAAAACTGCGAGCAAATCGCTCCTAAGCGGCAACGAGTTTGCCCTTTGCAGGTACTCTATACAACTAACAACCTTCAATGTGTTGCCTGCATTTCCCTGAATGAAATTGCGATGCATCCAAGGCATCCGGAAACAGGGCAAACTTGCGGGCAATCGGAGTGCTTTGCTGAAAGTCTCTGTTGGTGCGGAGGCTTCCGCGGTGCAATGGTAATGAAGGCTGCATTTTCCGGGTTTCACCGCGTCGTCGTTGTGACAGAGACAACAATTGCATTCCAGCAGGCGTCTTCAGGTGGACGTGCTTGATGCCGTGTTTTGGCCGCCGTTTTATTGGCAGCCCGGTGGTGCGTGTTGTTGTTGATTGATCGCCTAATGACCAATAACATGTGGGTATGGGTCGAAGAGTCTCTTCCACGTGCAGTGGAGTTGATAGCTATCCTCCCGATTGAAATTATGAGGGTTTTTAGATGTTTCAATCTCCTCACGAATGACCCTGGGAAAATACCGGGATTCTCTGGCGATCTCCGGCAGGCAAAGCATTGGAGGACATGAGTTGTCCAGAGCATCTGGCAACAGGGAAAAAACTTGTGGCCCATAAGATTGCTTGGCTTAAAGTTTCTGTGGTTTAAAAATTGTGCGTTTTCGATCTAAACATCATAGATAATTTTAGTTCCTACTGGAATCAGCTATCAAGGGTTAAAATTTCGTGACCAAATTTTTCACCATCCTGCGTATTACCTAATTTCAAGCATAAAGTCGTCAAGGATCCAGTCCGTAACCGTATTGATCTACGCATCATAAGTAGAGATGCGTGAAAATCGCAAATGCGATATAGATGTGATGTGCGCAAATAAATGCGACATAGATGCGATGACTGGACTTCTATGATATTTTTATGGAAATATGCCTTTTCGACGGAAAAATTTGTACCTTTTGTGCCGAGCGCAGTTTAAATGCTCCGCCGATACTCACCGCTCAAAGCATGTGAGCGATTGGCCAGCTACTAGTTGGCTGGGACTCTACGTGGCCGTGAAATACAAGTGGGCGCGGGCGAGCTACACCTCCGCCACTATTCTTATTCCTTAATTTATTATTGTTATACAACATAAGTATTTAAAATATTCTGCATTTTGTCATATGTGTTTCATTACATTTTATCGTCATCTACCTCATTATGAAAATAAAAAATAGACGCTACAAAATGCGATAAAATGTTATTGAAAGTGCGATAAAATAAAAATGAAAGTGCGATTTTCACGTATCTCTAATCATAAGTGATGACAGTTACCCGAATTCACATTGTTTGAAAGGTTGTTTAACTGCTTTTACGGCAATAATCATGAAGTTAGGATTGTGTTGAGCACATTTGTTCTCTGCGGATGTAAATCAACACTATGTGAATGTGGGAAATAAAAGAATAAAACTTTGCAAGGTTCACTTGTGTTTATTAAATAGGCACAACCCGGGTTTCGTAACGTAGATACATCTTCAGGTAACTGATATTACATGCATCTTATTTTTATAAGTAATTGAATGCATTAAATTACGTGGGCTTGCTTGCGTGCTAAACTAAATAATGATACGTCAGTTGAAAGACAATATTTATTTAAACTCTCATTTGTTTTTTTATGAATTACAAAAATTTTGACTTATTGTACAAAAATATAGATGTAGAAAATTATATCTGGGCTTGGGTGCATGCTAAAATAAAGAAAAAACGTCGAATGAAAGAAAATTTTATTTTAAATTATCAACTGTTATTTTTTATGAAATAGTCAAAAATGTAGACAATGTAGTAACAAAAATGTAGTAAAAATGTTGGTATTCGGGTAACAAATTACCCCGCGCACCGAAAAATTAGCCGTTTTTTCAACTCTATGAACTTTGTAATTCGACCTAGGAACAACTGCAACGTCTACATCATTCATCTTTCACAATGAGTTGCAAACATTAATTTATATGAATTGGCGTATTTTTAAAACACATAATTTGTTGTTAGTTAAGGAAAGTGATTAAAAATTATCTAGTCCTGCAATTTACCCCGAAAGAAAAAATAAACTACACTGCAACTTGGTTATTACGGCCTCGACCGTAATGTCAGTATGGATAAAACGTCCATCGTTCCGAAGTCCCGCCAAACTTTAAAATTTAAGCTTTGATAAAACATCGGATATATCGTCAATAAATTTCTAAACCTCGCCTATTGTGTCAACAAAATCCGGCTCCAAGCAACAAACGACTCTCAACTGAAAATTACATATTTCTTTCAGCAGTACGACTTCATTTAAACATGAGTGTAAGTTTTAAACTTTTATAAAAATACTGTATTGTGCCTTTACTTAAACATAAAAGATACTGTATTCGTTGTGTAAAAACACATAATTTTCATGATTTTTTTGCGTAAAATGTAAATGGCACAAAATTGTTACTAATAAATTTTGTTGTATTTACACCAATAATCTCATTTAAGTATGTACTTCATGCAAAAATTGTAACTTTTTATTCCTCCTATATCAATTAGTGAAATAACCCTTTCATAGTGTCACTCTGAAGTAGCGTCAATAATTGTACGGTCCCTTAAATGACGTTATAACAAAGTTATTCTGTATAACCGCTGTTATAACGGCATCCACATTTCTTCACTCGGGACCTCGCGTTCGAGCGTCTGCGTTGAAAGACAAACCTGCCGTCACCGCGGGTGTCCTTCTCCTTAGGGGAACCCCAGGTCGTAATCCTTACAACCCCCTCATTCCTTTCCATCTACCCTTCCCCTTTCCCCTACACCACCCCTTCTCCCAAATCCAACCCGTTATCCCTACCCTCGCAACGAAAAAATGCATGGTCCTTCGGCTACGCGATTTTTTTGTCAGCCTGATATTTTTCCGCATCGTATCGTTTGATATCGGTAGCTGGTGGGGTACCTATCTTGAGATATGGCATGTCTGCCGGTAATGTAGACTAGCTTTATATGTTCGATTTTCTGTGATAAAAATTTGCTATGGTAGTGATACACCGGTTGCGACACGGTTTCCAGTAATAAGAAGATACTACGGCAGAGATACATCGGTTGCGGTGTCGGTTGGATGTGGGGAAAAGTATCAATAAAAAATGAAATATAGTCTAACAGGATTTGATGATTCATCTCTGATAATATTGCATATTTTTCCATTCCGATCAGAGAGCATGTTCTCTTCCTTACACGCTGTCTATTACATTGCATTCCTTTCTCCGTTATGGATTCTAATATTCACTCGCCCTTCAGTTCTTCACCCAACTACATATCATATGTCCTACTATCGCTCGTCTTATTCTTTATGTTCCACACGCTTCCTCAACTCGCTCGTTTTTCTATCCTTCCATCTCATTCTTCTTTCCATCTTGTAGTACATGTTATAATTGGTCTAATCCAACTTCGAAATTGTCCACGTTTTCGCACCATAAAACAAACACCCCAGTCTCCCACGGTTTTGAATTTACACTCTTCAGGGCTATCTGCCAAGAAAACGCCACGCTTGATGCGCTTATTAGGTTTTCGCTGAATCTGTCTTATACAGACCTCTTATTTGTTACCTCTACGTTAGATGAAATTATCTATGTTCCTCCTACGTTAGTGTTTAACTCGCTTTCTTTGTCTTGGAATGTCAATATCACACACTTAAAACTGATAATGTTTCCACTTAATATACCAAGACAAAGTGGTGATTGTTGGGATATTGTAGAAGAGCGGAGAAAACTGAAATCATCTCTTCTTGGATGATAGCACTGGAACACATTGTCTATTTTATGCCATAAATCACGTTTCATTCACAGCAAGATAAATTTTAGTGCTCAAGTAATTTTATTGGTAATAGTAACTTCCTCGATGTATTGTGAAACCAATTGCAAATAATCAGTACTCATTACTGACAAATTACGACTATTGTAACTGGTATCATTTTACAGAGGTAATAATCTCACTAATCTTAATGACTTCGGTGCGAATATCTACTACAAAGTTTTGCTATCTCCTTTTCCTCAATTAGAATGACCTATTTTTGTTTTCGAGAACATTCACCTTTTGAATGTGTCCTGGAAGGTCTTAGCAGTATTTTAAAATCCATCATGGTTTTTTAAAGTTCTATATTCTCGCTTAATTGTGCTAGCAAAGGAGGATTTCATGAACAGGAAGGAACTTATGAGAGGATCGTTACATGAGAGTTTAAAGAAAAGGTTAGGTAGTCAGATCTGTAGTGTAGCAGTTTATAGTGCGGAAACGTGGGCACTAACGAAGGGGGACGAGGGAAGACTGGAGGCATTCGAGATGAGGGTGCGGAGAAGAATGGAGAAGGTGTAGTGGACGGATAGGAGGAGGAACGACGAAGTGCTGGACATTATGGGTGAGGAGAGGCAGCTTGTGGGTGAGATACGGATGCCGCAGAAGATATGGATAGAGCGAGTACTTAGCGGGGAGGGGATGTTGAAAACAGTGTTCGAGGGTAGAATGTTAAGTAAACGAGGGATAGAAAGGGAAAGAATAGGATTTTTAGATGAAATGAAAAGGAGTAAGTGCTAAGACCTTATTGTGAACTGAAGAGGGAAGTTTAGATGGATAGGAAGGCTCTCATAATTCTTCTGAAGTACCCCCTGGAAACCTACCTCAATCGGTGGAATACTTTAATAAAAATTTACACGCTGATATTGAAGATAATAAATTTCTCCATCTCAAATTCACTTCGTCATCTGTTATAAGAATGCCATCATAAAAAAATGTGGTGAATACAATGCGTGTATATTTGTCGTTGGTAGCCGTTGATTCTGCGCAATCATCTAGTTTTTCACGGTTAAAGTGTTTTCATATAGGAAAGAGAGTAAGGAAGAAGCCTACTTCATCATTTTTAAATCGAAATCTTATTGTTTCCGGCGCGTAACATTATGAAATGTGTCCGTGATTTTAGATCGAAAAGTCGAATTTTCGGTTTTATAAGTATTTTTCAGGAAATCCTGAAATTTCAGCATTAAATTTTGCATGCGAGCTTAATTTTTTCGCCTTCGCATAATTTAATTTTTATTTTTCATTCACTGCATATTTTCATTATGCAATGAATTGCGTTGGGTCCTGTGGCACATTCAATCTCATAAAAAATTTTAGGAAAACATTCCAGTCAAGCAGTTTAATCTATTTTTATCACTTTATCATATTTTCTCTTACATCGTGCTATCTATATTTTTCTGTGCACGAAAATGCAGTAGATATAGTTAAAAATATCATGATCACCCTATTCGCGATACGTTCCTCCGTAAGACTACGATGTTAGTGATAGTATCGCTTGCCCTAACCCCATCCTACTGGAATCTTCACCCCCCTCTTCCCCCCTTCTTCCCCCGCCTCCCACTCGCCCCAACCCAATTTACCCCTCCCACCCTTCCAAGACGAAAAAGTTTCACAATCTAAAACCCTTCCGCGTCTCCCCAGCGAAACGAGCGGACCCTGAGCGCGAGAGAGATCCCATCTCTTTACCCTAACCCTCTCCCCCTCCCCACACAAATGCACCCTAGCCATTTTTTATGCCCGTTTTTTTCTTCCCCCTTTTCCGTTCTGCACCCCTGCACCCCGTCCCATCTACCCCTGGCAGACGCATCCAAACCTACCCTCCCCCACCCCGCTTTAGTTTTTTTCCAACCCTCCCTCCCTCCTTGCCCAGGGGGATAACAGAGCTTGGCTATAAAAACTCACCCCCTTTACGCTCCCTCTGTTCTTTCCGTGGGGTGATAGAGGGGGTTCTTTTTTCATCCCCCCCCCCCCGCTATCGCGTCGGGGGTGTGGTGCAGCGTGGGGTCGGGATCCCATCTACGTGTAGAAAAAACGTGGGGGGGGGTGGTGGTGGAGGTTGTGCCGGGGCCAGAGTTGCATGCGAGAGTTCCTCGGTCGCGTGAGTCACGGTGTGTCGGCGAAAGGGTAGGTCTTTTGGGATGGAAGGGTTGGTGGATCTTCGGAACGTGTCTGCCAAGGGTATGTGTGAGGGTGGGACTCTTATGCGGAAGGTTTGCATTTTCAAGAATGGTGGTGTAATGCAGTGACGTAACTGTGGGAGGAATGAGATGTATCTCCTCACCCAAAGCCTCGAAGAAATCAAAAAAATATTTAAAAATCTTGTCTGGATGTGATACTTAATAACTTCATCTGATTATAGTTAAATTTTAAGTGCCAAAATGATGTAAAATACATTTTCAGGTATGTTATTTTTCAAAAATCCCTCTAACCCCCCTAAATTCCCCCAAAGCATATTCCTAGTTACGCCACTGGTGTAATAGTACAAAATAAAAATAAATTTAGTAAAAAAGACGGTTTTATCGCAAACTAAAAAGAATAAAAGTAAAGTTTTTGTCGATCAATTATTTTACGAACTTCCGTGTAAACAAATTTGTTATTATGACTCTCTGTAGCCATTTTGTGAACTAATTTCTGTATTAATTTAATTTCTGATTAACAATCGTGACACAGTTAAAATCACTTTATAAGTAAGAATATTGCATTGTCATCTGGTTCAGAGCTAACCTTAAAATTTCAGCAAAACAAAAGACGACACAATTTCACCTTTCACAAAAACTAGAAAATATGGCGTAAAACATAAATAAACCATGAATAGAAAGATATTATTCTCTTATATAAGTCTAATTGCGTTCGTATAGTCATTTTAACCTTAAAGAAATGGCTAAAAATTATTTTAAGATTGCAAGTGTGTGTCCCCTGTGTGTTTCATTTACAAGAATAATAATGTAAAATGCAAAGAATTTATAGTTTTTGGCGCATACTCATACATACTGGTAAAGAAACAAAATTCATTTCTCCATAACACTAGTAAATCATTAGGTACGGGAAAACGTGGAGAAAGCGTGAAGCAAAAGACCCAAAAGTCTACTTTTAGTCCTTCCGCGATTGATGTGTAACCTGAACCTTGAAAAAGTAGAACTAAAATTATTTTAAAATTCCGAAGATAGGTAAATTCCGAAAATAGGTCTTTATGGATTTTTCCTAAGTCATGTGAACTAAAAATGGAGCAAAAAAGGATAGCCATTCATAAATATCATATCCACTTTTCCCTCTCTCAATACGTACCTTCCCGCTCTGGGAACTCGCTATGAATAATATAAATAGCCTATACACTGGATGGCCCATATCAGTAAGAGGCGGCAGTGAGAGAAAGGAAATGAGGTCTTTTGGATGGAAAGATGGTGGAAGGGGGTGTGCCAAGCTGCGGAAAGTAATAGTGTGATATGACAGCATCCGTCAAAGATTTGTATTTACAGAACGAATTCTGTGAAAACCTTCGTATAGGGATACATCGCTTTGAATGGATGGATTATTTTTTCAGGAATACGCTTGACCAACTCTCCTCATCAAAATCTCAAGAAAAATACATTTTTTAAATACACAAGAAAAGCGCATAATATTTCATTAGTATGAATGATTATTGAATCTTATCATAAACTTTTATTAAAAATTATTTTCAAACCACTTGAAGGCAGTAGTTTAATCACCTTGCTTGAGGGAATGGGAGGTTCCCAGAATGTTTTTTTAGGTATCCCATGGAAACTTATTTTAATCGGTAGAATGCTTTAATAATTAACTATGAAGTGGACAATCAAACTTTGGCTGCATTGGTGAGTTTTTCTTAGCATCGAGGCAAAAAAAGACGTCGTATCTATAAAGAAAAGCAAATACACTCAGGTCATAATATTGATGCAAGGGCTGATATACTTATTTATTTTAGTTCTGATGTGTGCCGCCCAATGTTTGGCCACTGCCCACTGAGCAATAATCTTCAGGTTTACCGTGACCCTAATCTTTCCTGGGCGGCATCCAGTCTCTTAAGCACTTCTGACTAATTGCACCCTCATTGGCTATGCCAAGGCTCCCTCAATCCCCTTGCCACCCTATTGCTCCCAAGCACGTGGAAAATTGGCCCGAAGATGATGCAGCAATATTTGAGCCTCGCCCTTATTAATCATAGCCATCCTCCAAACGCTGCTTTTTGCCTTCTTAGCGTTTTGACTCCGAGCCCTAAGTCCTGATCGAAGTCATGCCGCAACCTTTTGTTCTGCTTGTCGAGCTATGTCATCAGCTTAGAATTCAATACATCGATGATGCCATGCATGCGGTAGGTGTGCGATTTTTAAGCAGTGACGAAAATTTAAACGTTTCGGGATGTGCGGCTCTCAGAAAACTGATTTGGCAAGACAGGGATTCGAGCCAAGATCAATTTATTGCTTAGCAGCGAGTATGGCAGCATGCCGGAGCAGCAGTAGACATTTAAATATAAAATGAGTTGCTCCAAAAGCCGTTACTCGTTACATCAAACAACGTTAACATCAACATTACCCATTTTACATCTACCTGTCAAGGTTCGAGAGCTAATTCCCTCATATTCAGCAGTATACATCTTCTGTTTTCATTCATGTGTCATCCATGTGTCTCATGTGTTAATTCACTTGTCTCTGACTTGTATTTTTAATACTTGTATCTGATAATATATAATTCTCGACGACACTTCGCGCGCATTCCATCCTTCGGATGATCCGCTACACCGTGGTACACAATGCACCCTATGTAAGCAGCAAGCTCAAGTCTACGCCACTAATCTCCTGCCAGCCCCACCTTCCCATCGCGACGAATATGACCTCAGCTCTCGATCGCTTCGGTAAATACTAGAACCAATTCTATTCCTAGACGATTAATAATGTATAAAATACCTAAATGTTGCATTTTTCACAATTTATTTATCACGCTCCTTGAATAAAGGTATGCGAGTGTGAGCCAACAATAATGGAATCAAATATATGACAATATGGCCAGGCATTCGCAATATATAGGAAAATTAAGAGCTGCTGAAGGAAATTAATACAACATGCTCACAGTAGCCGAACTTAGCTAAGCGATAAGGCCAATCACTATAGTCGGCAAAGAGCACTGTAGGTAAGTGTGTTAATGGTAACTAGGGAAGCTTTACAGTGATAGTTTCCCGCATTTTTATGAGAAAGACTTAAAATAGAAATCATTCCTGAAGCACGAACATGAGACTCATATGCCTCTTTAAACTAAATGGAGGGCGGATTCAATCATACTTCGTTTCTATACTTTCCTCGATTCAGTGAACACCATACCCTTTATCTTTCATCTAAACATAACTCTATGGTCCGCCATTAGTGTCGGATAACACGGAGTACACACGAAATTACGACGATCGCTGTTTTGATTCACCAATCTCACCCGGGAAATTAGGCCTGGGTGCAATTCATTATTTAAAAAAAGGTGCGGTAAGCCTTGAGATAGCAACTCCCTTTCAAAAGGGAGCCTCTTTTCGGATGTAATCAGCTGAACGATCGGATCGAAAGTGCTTAGACCCCTTGATACGTGCATCAATCAATCAATGTCACTGTTATATACAGATGCATGTCGCACTTCGACTGCTTTTTACTCGATATCCCTCCCCTCCTCATGCAGTCATTCCGGAAAAATTGAGTAGCAAGCAGAAAAAAATCGGCATTGCAGAGGTGCTAAGAAGACTGGGAGGAAATCTAAAAGCCTTAAGGAGAAGATGGGGCAACTTATTATAATTGGCCACATTATGAGGCATGATGGCCTGATAAAAACAATCGCTGAAGGACAGGTGGAAGGGAAATAGTGAAAAGGATGGCCCGGAATGAGTCAGGTTATAAAGGATGTAAAAGAGAAGAAATACGTTACTATGAATAGACTAGCGGGTCTAAAGGCCGTTTTACACGGTACACGGAATTGCGCAGGTTAGAGCTGCATTAATTTCTAAAATGGCGTGGAATTGCGCGAATGCATGAACGAAATTAGAACAGGGGCTATTTTGCCGTCTCGCATCCACGCATTCTCGCATGTGTTCTAGCAATTCACCGCTTTACACGACGCAATTTTGATTGCGCCTTCACACGTACGTCAGACTGCGCAATTCCGTGTACCGTGTAAAACGGCCTTAAGAGCAGGATGGATAGCTGCGTCTAACCAACCATAGGATTGTTGACTTATTACGATTAGCAGATTCCTCCGACGCCAAACTTAGGCATAGGTAATTCTGGTGCGCTTTTTCCAGATTAAAATAAAGCAATGGAATTCAATTATTTCAAGCATGAGGATGTGAGTTTTCCTGAGCGCTCCCTCACATGGTGAATAGGGTAGTTTCCTTCATCAAAGAAAACGAAAGGCATTGATTGCGATTCGTTACCCACCATTAGTGTATTCATAATACACAAATTATTTGGTTTTTGAAATACCGGTTTAGACGAATGGCAAGGGTCAAATTTTATCCTCATTTGAAAAAGGCCAGGTTGGCGCCCATGCGATTCCACTCCGCATGACGTCACAGGGACCTAGTTTCTACACGAGAGGATAGGAGTTATACATCGTCTGAGGTTACCAATGCATGCATGAGGCACAGAGCTCAGGGAAACATGTCTTAATAATCACCTATTAAAACTGGCTAAGTTCGGAAAGTTTTCTTCGTTTGATAAGGTATTAATAAACCTTTTTTAAGCCAAGCGCTACCAGCCAGCAAGGTACTCAGCTATCCGCTAGCATCCTGCGACGTATCAGCGCTAAGCCTCGCCTCATGGTCACCTCACCGGGCGGGAGGGGGAACCAGAAATACGACGTACGGAGATATTTCCCGGCATTCATACTTAAGCGTCGCGTTTTCGCGCGCTTGAAAATTTTCACTTTTCATTTAATCGTGAAAAATAGATGTTGTCATTTAAAAATCTAAAAGCGTGAAATACATACGCCAGGAGTAATAATCTTTCGAATTAAGCAATAAAAAAATAATAGGAAACCACCCTATTATCCCTTCGGTTCGTTTGAAAAGAGATTAGAACTCACTCAAAACAAAGCCACAGAAGTTCGACATTCGTACGTACTTGTAGGGTAGGGGACCGAGCTCCTTTCCCGAGGAAATCTCGCACTGATGAGAAGTTTTGTGTCCTCAGGCTTCACCCGTGCTTTAAACTCAGGAACCCACGATATTAGGCTACCGGATTAGGTTGATTGACCGGTAGTGTAGCATACTAACATATGTATTCCTTAATGTATGTTTCTGAGTATTCCTAGTATTTCTACCAGCATGTTTAGCATATTTTAGAATCAGTGGAAGATTGCCTTCATAAGTAGGATTTAGATTAATCCCGTAGTGACATATGTAGCGTACATGTTGCGTAGGGCATGTTCGTGGAAGTAAATTTTAACCCACTTGTGTATGCTGGTGATGATTCACCCGCTGCCAAACACCTCTGCAGGTGGCTTAGAGGGTAATATGGAGATTTAGATCTGTTGCTCAATTCTCTATCCACTGTGTCACTATGTTAATAAGGGTTCATAATGAGTAAGTAAAACCGAACTATGTTCTAATCCAGTGAATTTTTTTTAGAGTACGGAATGATAGTTCAAATGGAAACACCTGGAGTTAACGCGGATGCGTTAAAACTACGACTACATTGATAAAATGAAGCGGCGGATTCAAAAATATTTTTTGCTAGTTCAAAATTCTGAATTAATTCTACTGTAACTATAATTTCACGACCGGTTTCCACACCCATTCACCATTTTCAAGTGGCTTAATTAATGGCAGTATTTAAGTAAAACGTAAGTCTAATATGAAAAAGATGGGAAGACGCCGAAAACATACGCAAAAATCATGCTTTATTCACGTTTTGATTTCCGTGTGGAAACGTGGCACTAAAAATAAATTCTTATTCAAGCCATATAATTTAAGCTCAATTACCAATGAAAACGGGCACCAAAATCACGTAAAAGAATGGATAGAATCGGACGTCACTCTTTGGATCTTAAAACTCACATTGAGTAATTTAACCTTTGTATCTTCCACACATAATTTATATTCAAGTGAGAGCAAAACTTTCTATTGTTTTATTTTAGCGACAATGCTACGTATATACGCTGGAGAAAAAAATTCCTACGATAAATATAATAAAAACAGGATTAAGTCATGATGAACACATATCCAAATATAATAAATATCCTTCCACATGATGACAAAATATTCAAACGTATTTTTAGCAAGCATTTGGTCTTCTTTCCATGATGACTGTGATTTCACCCATCTCTGTTGTGTTCTCTTCAAAATGCTCTTGATATCCGTTCAGAACTCCTCCCATATGCCTAACCTACATCTCTACCATGCAAACCAAAACGTTCCAATGTGTACAATGGGGCTCATCAGATTTTAATCCTTGGAGTCGTCCCTGGTTGGGCAATTTCGGTGGCTTTTGTGGTTTGAACAAAGTGCAACACACTCCCATTCTATTCAAACGAGCGGCGCAGACGGTTGGACCATCCAAATTTCGTTATAGGGATAATGCAATTGCGCGACGCCACAACTGACTGGGATGGCTTTTGTCATCTCTCCGTTCTCCTCTTAGGGATATGCGGAGACAGGGAAGAGTGTGGCAGGGTACCTACCCATGCATAACATTGACGTAGAGAGTGTACACGATCGAATTAAGCTGGTTAAAGCCTTGCTTCCTGACAGACGCTTGGGTAAAGATTTACGTTAAAAATTTTAAGGTAGCATTCGCATAGTTGGTCCCGGATTTACATTAGAAAAACGTACTGATGTTGCTCGGCACAAGCCTATGAGAGCCCCTGAAAACATTTAATTTGATATGTATATATATGGAGTATCATCACTGCTGCATGTAGTTAGAGGCAAAAGTTCCTGGAAAGTACCGCTAGTGACTGCCTCCAAAGTAGAAAAAGAGCGGTAGGAACAGAAGGGATACGAGGGCTACAGAAGATATTGTAGTATCGTATCGTTTAGGTACATCTAAATCTACATAATACCCTGCGAGACACCTCTAGGGTGTTTGGCAGGGGGTGACCAATCATCAACATGCAGCGTGCAAGAGGACCGCCACATGTAAACCGCACAGTCATAGAGATATTATGCATACTAGCAAAATGTGCATGCATATTCATTTAAAAAACTTGCCAATGATTAGTAACGTATCGTATATTTATACCAAAACATCATAACTAGAATAATGTACTTCGTATTACCATCAAATATCGCAGGAGGTAAAAATAATTATGCATATGAATTTATAGCATAAAGTAAGGCTATCTAATGCCTGATTTGGAGTTCAGCGCTCAAAAAGGTTGTAGAAACGTGCTGAAAATGCTGATTATGAAAGCCTGATATTTGGAGGGATACAAGGGCATAGGAGAAATTAATGCAGGGCTTTTTACAGGGAATGCAGGAATGTTGACCGTCGTGAAGTAGAAAATATTTATAAAAAATTATTTGTAATATTTCAGGCCTGCAGCGTGAACTGCAGTGAAATACGAATAATTCACAAAACTTTTTTTTTCTGTAGGGATTTAAAAATGTGTTTTTTTCCATGATAAAATTTAAAAAAATCTCGTTACTTCCATTGAATTAAGTAGGCCTCAGTGGCGGTGGGGATAATTTTTTGCCTACCTTATCGAAAGTCGCGGGTTCAACTCCCGCCTGGATAGGATATCCCTATATAAGCATGAGTAGGTGTGATTGTCTGTAGTTAGTTGTTGAAACCCCCGATTTAAAAGCCCTATTGTGCTGCACCAAGGCCGACTTAATTCAATGGCAGTAACTGAATTATTATAATTTTTAATATTTTAGAAATAACTATTTTTTCTTACATAACTATATTTTTATTATTTTTATGTTTGCTTAGTATGTATGTCTGACATAAAAATTACATAAATACAAATCCCTCCCATCTCGTTGACCTCGGTAGCCGTGGGTGTAAAGTCCTAGCCTGCCCAACAAGAGGTCGCGGGTTCGAGTTCCACCTGGGTAGAATTCCCTTATCTAGGGCATGATTGTTCATGTACTTTCAATCATTAAATTTGTTAAATACCCCGATATAAAATGGCTAATATGAACTGTATTCGGTGGTTTCGAAATAAATTTTTTTTTTACAAAAAATTCTGCTAGAAGATTAAAAATAAGTCACATACGAGTGTATGCCGCGTGTCGTAATGGAGATTGCCCCGACGCGACGTTTCGCGACCGACTGCTGGTCACTTTTTCAAGGGAATAATGCTGGAATTGGTTTTTACTGCCTTTTTTATATTTCTAAAGCTTCTTTCTGTTTTTTTTTATATTTTTAAAGCTTTCTTTTGCTGCCTTTTTTAATCATCATGAGCCACGAAAACTTCAATCAAGAAATTCTACTAAAAGTAAAAAGAATGGAAATTTTTTTCTCAGAGTGACTCACATGCAAATAACACCCTCGCACGACGTGGATAAGGCGGTGGCAACTCCATCTCCAAGAATTATTTCTCCCAACTGCCGAATGAAGAGTTTCATCCCACCTTCTCCCGTGGTATTATCTTTTTACTTCCTTCCTCGCCCACCCCCTCCTGGGATAAGCTACCTCCTCCTTCTCCTCCTCTGAATGTTTAATTTCTCCCATATCTCAAGCAGTAATGCACCCCGGGAAAGAGGAGACGGCCAGAATTGCGAAATTAATAAATAATGCCTCCGCCCGAATATAAACACCGCGCCTCGTGTGACTCAGCGTGGGAGGTTGCCCAAGGCAGAGGAGATTGGGTGGCGTGCGACTTGCCGACCTTTGGGGGAATCCGGTGTGCAACGGAAGACCCAGTATACGCAGGGGGAGGTTATGGGATCCTGTGACTCAAATTTTATCGGTCCACCTTTTTCCCCTCACCTTGTGCGACACTTCATGCATCAATATGCGAAAAAGTGTTTTGTTTCCCATCGTCAATTGTAGGAGTTGTTTTAAGTATACTTACTACTGTATTATTCTACCGATTAAGGTAGGTTTCCATGGAGTACTTCAGAGGCATTCTGGGAAAATCCCCTTTCCTCAAGCAATGTCATCTTCAATTCAAAATGAGGCCTATTCCCTTTAATCCTATCTAAAAATCCTATTATTTTCCTTCCTCTACCTCGTTTACCCAACATTCAACCCTCCAACACTGTTTTCAGCATACCACACCCGCTAAATACTTGCTCCATCGATACCTTCTGTCTCCTCCGTATCTCATCTAAAAGCTGCCTCTCCTCACCCACCATGTCCAGCACTTCTCCGTTCATCCTCCTCTCCGTCCACTTCACCTTCTCCATTCTTCTTCACACCCACATCTCGAATGCCAGTCTTCTCTCATCCTCCTTCCTTAGTGTCAACATTTCCGCACCGTAGAGAGCTACACTCCGGATCAAACTCTTCGCCAACCTTCTCTTTAAACTCTTACATAACGATCCTCTCAGAAGCTCTTTCCTGTTCATGAACGCCTCCTATGATAATGCAATTCTCTTCCTAATGTCCTCACTACTGTATCCGTTTTCCTCTAACGTACTGCCTAAATAGTTGAATTGCTCAACCTGCTCAAATTTTCACCATCCACCTTTATCCTAAGTCTCACATTCCTCGCTCGTGATGCTTTACAAAACCGCATAACCTTGGTCTTCTATTCTCCTCATCCTACACTCCTCGCAGAGCTCCTCTAACGCATCCAATAGAGCTTGCAGTCCCCTTGCAGTCCAGGCTGACTGGCTAATCACCCCTGATCATCCGAGAAACATCCTTCATCCTGATATAAACATCCTTCCTCCCACTTTTACTCCAGCTTCCAACTACTTAGCAAATATTAATTAATTGAGACATGGAAATATTTCCACATGATTTATTCGCATTTTGTTGCCACAACAACATTATCAAGTGCATTATGAGACTCAGAGTTCTTCCTTAACTAAAATTTAAGGAATAACTCTGAAGAACATGGTATATAAAAGGAGTTTTAGGAGGAATCTGCAATACTTCAGGAGGTGATTGGAGAGACAATTTTCAGCGTTATTTGTCCAAAACCATGGGGTCGCCACTCCTTGGTTACTGAGCAATGGCAACGCAAACATTTTTATTCAATGCACTTTGCCGTTACCGAGAAAACATTTTTTATTTGGGTATTTTAGTTAATACTTTGGACTTTAAGGGCATTAAATAACTAAAGTTGGACGGCAAAGAGCGATAATAATTCTCTGAAACAATTTACCTTAAGTGAGAATTATGAAGGCTTTGAGCAAGTATCAATAATACATTTGCACAATCTCATTTTGATACTTCCTTCGATTACACGTCACCATTCATCATTAAACTTAGGCGATGTAGATCCTTTACTAACTGTAACTGTATTCAGCTGATCAGGGGTGGTTAGCGAATGTTTGCGAACTTAATTTCATGGCGGAGGATATAGCGTCAAGATAAGGAAATATCATATCCTCTGAGTATCTTGGCGTCGAATATCGGATGACCGTAGGAGTCTCCCGAGAGCACGAGATTACACGAGAGTTATTTATCGCCGCAATCATCGTCACCGAATCGCAACGCTTTGAATCGAGCAAAGCCGGAGGGAAATAAATTAAAGTAAGTGAAACGGCATATTGTTCCTCGATATAGCGCATGCGTCACCGAACCCCAACGACTACGAGAACCACTGACAGAACCAACCCCCTCCTTTTCCAGTTTTCGTTCCGCCGATGTTTTTAACGATATATATATTTTTTTCATTTCCCCCGACGGCTCCGCTAATGGCGACCGGCCCTGAGGTGGCGTAACCCCGGCCAAGAACGAAGCAAAATGTTCCATCTATACCCTTTACCCAGAGAGAAAAAGGGAGCGTAGAAGATGGGGATTGGTGAAGGAGTTTAAGACCCTTTGGGAGGGTGTTCTAGAGATTGGGTGGAGAAGGAAACAGGGCACAAGGATTTGGGATTAAAAGGGATTGGTTGGGAAAGGGTGTATGGCGGGGGGTGCCAAAGGAGAAACGAGAGAGAAGTAAAGAGAAGGATCGGCAAGGAGGATGAAAGGAAGGGATAAGCGAAGGAGAATTTCACGTGTCGGGTGGCAAATGTAATGGAGGTAGTTTATTTTTTTATTCTTCAGAGGGAGAGAGGGTTGTGAGCGCGGGGTGACTGGGTGAGAACGAAGTTCCATTTATTCGTACGAAAGATTCCACTCGTGGTGACGTGGTAGGATTTTCGTCCCATCCGAACTCCGGAATACAATAATAGGATTGGATATTTTGATTAAGAATGCCAAAAACATGTGAGGGGGTGAGAAGCCAAGGGGTACAAGTGCTTTTTTTCTAAACAGAGTAAGGTAAAGAAATTAGGTGAAGAAAACAAACGAGATCAATTAGAAGTTTAGCAGTGCATTTGATTTTCCACTCGATGTCAGCACAGAATAGAGACTCACTCGTATCCCTCGGGCCACCAAGCTTTTGCATATTTCTTCCATCAATTTCTGCTCCTAACTCGGTTTAGAAAGAAAAATCACTTGTACCCCATGACTTCTCACTCCCTCATATTATTTTATTGGCAACCATCGAAGATTCAAAGGTTCAAAAATCCTCGCGACGCGAGATGTCCTAGGTAAGGAATCGGCTGCCCTACATTGGAAATTCTTCTACATCGAAATTGTACGCATGAGGCTTACCATTCAGGTGTGAATTCCACCCTCACCAATTCAAATCATCCTTCGGGTTGATGCTCTTAGGGAGTTGTGCTTGGAGCGAAATAGAGTAGGATATGTGGACAAATGATAGATGTGACGAGGAAGAGATCTACACCTACATACTACCCCGCAAGCCGACTAAAAGGCGTGTGGCAGGGGGTGTTAGGACACCAGCCATTTGCACATAGAAGGAAATGCTCTAACGAAATAATGACTGGTATTTATTGAAGTCCTTAATGGTTCGCGGGAAAAAGGAATTCCCATATCTATCCGTTCGGCAAAATATCTCTCTTAATGTATCGCTTCTATCGGACCTGGAAATATAGTGGGGCTCTAATATTATGTTCTACGTGTCGCTCTTAAAGATATCATTCTCAATTGTTCTAACAATCTAACCCTAGCGCGCAGCCTCCGAATCTCCACTCTCCAGCGGCTCTCAGTCTAATAGGGTGGTTTCCTATAATTTTTTTGTTGCCTAAATCGAAAGGTTATACCTTCTGGAGTACGTATTTCCCGCTTTTGGATTTTTAAATGGCGA
Organism: Ischnura elegans; assembly: GCF_921293095.1. Classification (NCBI taxonomy): domain Eukaryota; kingdom Metazoa; phylum Arthropoda; class Insecta; order Odonata; family Coenagrionidae; genus Ischnura; species Ischnura elegans. Next base: position 68,905,597 of record NC_060252.1, read on the forward strand.
TATCTATTTTTCGCGATTAAACGAAGAGTGAAAATTTACAAGAGCGCGAAAACGCGACAGCTAAGTAGGAATGATGGGAAAAGTCCGTATGACGTATTTCTGGTTCCCGCCGCCGCCCTATGAGGTGACCTTGAGGCGAGGCTTGAGCGCTGATACGACGCGACGCAGGCTGCTAGCAGGTAGCAGAGTACCCTGGCGCCAATCCGGCCTTTTACAAATGAGGTTAAATTGACCATTGCTATTCGTCTAAACTGGGATTTCTAAAACCAAATAATTTGTATATTATGAAAACCCTAATGGTGGGTAACGCATAGCAATAAATGCATTTCGTATTCTTTGATGAAGGAAACTACCCTATTCGCTTAGCATCTGGGTAATGCTGTCTGTACGCCCGGAGCAGTTTTTTTCGAACCGCGCATAGGAGAGATAACTAAATCTTTGATAGACATTCTGAGGGGCAATGTATCTCTCTAGATTAGGGTACCCTAAATTACTAGCCACGGTCAGTTTTGTGCAGAGATGTGGCGGAGAAGGGGTGATATGAAAGAATACGACGCGACAGGGCACTCGAGAACGAACATGGGCCGAAAAGGTAAACGCGAGCGATCACTCAAAGAGAAGGGGCAGAAAGGGAACGAATGGCTAGGGAGACTAGTGTGCCCTAACCACAACCAAATTTGACTCCGTTAAAAAAACATGTTTTTGTATGTAGGACTAAAGGTATTTAATTTGTTACCCCAGTCATGTTTTATTTCTGAGTCTTTGAAAAAGTGTTTGCAAAATGCACATTCTTAACTTCTCACTAAAGAAGGTTGAAGCAAATATTGTCATAAAATATTGATGTAAATGAATTATAAATACTATTTTCGGTGTTATTTTCATATACGCACTTAAACTTTGTTAACGTTGATTACCACGGTAACACAAAAAGAGCTACACTAGGTATATTTAAAGCATAATATATTATTATTTTGGATGGTAGCCTTAAACAGGTTATCCTTCGAGGCTATCTAAATTATTCAAATTTGCTACTGTCATGTAATTTGTGTGTGGAGTAATAAAATTATTATATTATATAAGTACTTTGGCTTACTGCCTGTAAAAAAGCAAGATACCCGAGTTTGAGGAGCTCTAGTGTCTAAACGAAGCAATTAATTTCAATGCAACAAAAAGCATATAAAAGAGAATTTATTTCCACGTTAGATTTTTACTTTTAAAACTCTTCGGCTTCATAGTTTTTCTGTACTTAATTTTTTCTCAAAAAAGAACCCGTTTTTTTGCGCGTAAAAGCAAGTTTCCCAACTTTGAGCGCTTGGTATTTCCGTGGTTTTCGTTCCAATAACTTGGAATTTTGATATAAGAAAGTTAGATCTATTATTGAGAATTTGCAGATGCCACGAAAATTTATAGATTTGTTGTAAACAACGCAAATCTCTGCTAACTTCGAAACTAATGGCTCAATTGAAATGTTATTGGTGTTTACTGTCGCGTGCCGTAGAATGTAAGTATTGCAAGTACGTAGATCATACACGTCAGCAGTCAGATTTCAGCAGTATATTCAATTTTGAGCGCTTGGTATTCCCGTAGTTTTCGTTCCAGTATCTTGAAATTTTGATATAAGAAAGCCAGATAAAGACAGATATTAACAGATATCAGAAAACAAATTGTTCACACTACTAAAATTGATTGATTTGTTGTAAACAACTCAAATCTCTGCTAAATTCGAAAATTAATTGGCGCTGTTGTGTTAATACTTTAAAATTATATTGTAACATTAAGGCTTATACTGTTACATTGTAATATTGAAATTGCTGACGCATGCGTAAACGTTTTTTTATGCAGTCGGTCTCAATTTTCACAACATATTTCGGTGTGACAATATTTTGTCTTGGTTTTTAGGTGGCACAGTTTAAAACGATGCTGTAAAATTGAGATTCTTTGTGGATCTGTTTAGTTTTTAAAGATTGGAATTTATAAAGCATCTTAAAATCATAATATAATTATTATTAGATCAACTATTACTTTCATTTCAACATTCACTGAGTAACCTAAAAGCACAAATATTCTCGTAAAACATTCAAAACTTTCCAGATGTGAATAAATAACTCCCTAAGTTTGAATAAAATTTAAATTAAACTATGAGATTAGGCGATGCTTACTCTGCATTTGTCATCAATTATTGTCCATTAAGTCTTCTCAAGGAGAGCTGAATATCTTAGACGCCTGTCCTAACATTCTTGTCTGTAGTAGGGCTCATTTTTTAATGGAATGGCAGGGGGATGGGTAACGAAAGGATTAACGCCAGGGCACTCATACAAAAAGAAGCGTGCTTAAACGCGCGCCCGGGGCGTGGATCCCAGAGGAGGAATGGGAGGGAGGGGGAAGATGGCTAAGTATTAGTATTAGTGCACTGAGGTGGAGGCGATTGGGACGCAGTCCGCCGCGGGAGCGGGATTTCTTTTTTCTTAAGCGATGGGGGTGAGGATTTTTTCTACGAGCGCACACGTAGGCGAGTCGCAGTCCGTGGGGTGGCGGTTTAACGTCCAAGGGTTTGATGTCGAAAACGAGGGTGAGAGAGGGGGAGGGATGAAAAAAAACCTAGGGTACGGGATGAGGCTAGGGTTGTCCGTAGAGAGAGATGTATTGGCGAGACGGGGTGGTGAGGAATAGAGGGATGATTCTAGGGGTAGGGGTAACAAAGTAGTTTAGAGTAGTATAGGGTGGTTATGGCACGGGTCGATATCATGGGGTAGGGGGAGAGAACGAGGGTTCTAGCGACGCGTGAGGCCCTCCCTACCCACCCCACACACACGTTTTTGCATCTATACGTGAGGCACGTGGGGTGGGAAGTAAAGGCCCTGAGAAGGGCCGTTGGGATGGGGTATAACGGCCCTCATAAGGGCCGTTGGGGTGAGGAGTAAAGGTCCACAGGAGGTCCGTGGGGTGAGGAATATGGCCTTATGAAGGGCCGGTTGGAAGGGGATGGAGGGTAAAAAACCCTTTTTCCATTCCTCAAATGCACCTCTTTTATTTTTTCCGAACCCCTCACTCCCATACCCTTACCGTCTCATCGCGACTTCCCTCCCACACTCCAATCTGCTATATGGAACCGAGGGTTTCCACCCCACCCTCCTCCACCCACTGCTATATCCTCACCCCAAATCCTCCCCACCTCCAACGTCCCCGCACCCTTTCTCTCCCTTCCAGGGTCCAAACCCTACCCCAGGGCGCGCACGCCGTAGCGATGGGTTTTTTATGCTATTTTTTCTTCCACCCTCCCTAGGCTGCCCACCCTGGCAGACTCGCCTCAACCCTGAGGGTCGTGGGGTTTTTTTCCGCGGTACCCTGACCCTGGCTCTCCCCTGCCCGTTCCTCTCTCGTTTTCCAACCCCCTTGATCTCGTGCCATGCCATTCCCGCAACCCTCTCGCGCTGCTCCGACGTACCCTTTATGTGCAACCCACGCACTTCCACCCCCGCTCCCGTAAAGTTCCCTGCCACCCCATTCCGAATGATCTCCCCGCCCCCAGACTCTTTTCACCCCACCTTGAGACGAACCCTTGCGCAAGACGCGACTAGGGACTACCCCCTTCTTGCTCGCCAACTCCGCAGAAAGGAAACTTGCAAGGTGCTTCTTCGCTGCATCTCTCTAGCGTGCATTCTCACCATCTCAATTCTCAACTGTTCAATGCTGTTCTGGTTCAAGTAGGATTAGGAGTAGCAATTAGGTTAAGCGTTAACTTTTTTACGCCAGGAGTAAAATTCGCGAAAAATATATCTTTTTGCTATGGTAGAATTCTAATCCGAATGTAGAAATTTCCTGCCAGGTATACTTTAAAATGGCATACTTCAAATGGCATTGTAAAATTGAGATTCCTTGGGCGTCAGATAGGTTTTTAAAGACTGGAATTTATAAAGCTTCTAATAATCATAATAGAAGTACTTAATATTGAATCATGTAACATTGAATATTGAATTGAATTTTCTCGAAAACAATTCAATAATTACCAAGTGTGAATAAATGACTCGCTATTGTTATGCTATTACATCGAGACGGATTTCAGACTGGGTTAACCGAACACGATGTTGACGTCCAAACATGAACATCCATGATGTGCAACATAGTGGGATTGGAGACATAGTTGTTGCTTATCAAGCCACAGTCGGAGAGAAAACCCTAATTTGTCGCTATTCAGCGAGAAAAGTTTTCTAAAGCACTATATTAGACGAGTGAATTTGCACCAGAGCGCGTTACTGCGTGAAAATTTACCTGTTTAATACATTTGTGCATGTTTTGTCATACGTTAACTGCTAGGAGGAATGTTTGCCCATGATGACGCAGGATGCAAATCTAACTAAGACCTAATTAATACAAAAAATTTCTTGCAAAAAAATACCATCGTGACTGTTCTTTGCCGTGCCCAGTCCAAATCTATGCATCAAAATTTCATTCATAACCCTTTTTTAACGTGCTAAATTTCATGGCACCATGACGGCACTAGTCGCGAACAAAGCCTGAAGTTTTTAGTAATGATTAATGGAATCAATCGTTCAAAATCAGATCGTCCGTCCGTCCCCCTCAAAATTGCCCCGGTTTTGTACCCAGAATTGGTCCAGCTGCCGGTGAGTATACATGCCACCTCTTCAGCGGCGATGAATGTGAGGAAGTACTTACGTAGGGGGAAAATGACAATTCAAGTGTAAAGGGGACCAGTACAAACTTTCCAGTGTTAGTGAAGGAGAATGAGAAAGACAGGCTTCCAGTGAGAGCGTGCAAAAGCACACTAAATTTAGAAGAACTAAAGCTAACCGACTTTGGATGTCGGGAAAAGCCCTAATTGGCCCAAAGCATTTTTTAATAATCAAAGTATCATTTTCCTTTGATTTTTTGCGATATTTTTTATTTTTTGTTGCATCGTCATGCGTTTTGTGATGATCAATTGAAACTGCATGCATTATTTCTACGCTCACCTGGAGCACAATCAAACCAATCACCGACCAGGGCCAAACCAGCGTTGGATACCCCACGGAGGTAATATCAAGAGCGAAAAAATGATCGCATCCAACGCTTGCGGCGAAGTCTAAAAGGGGGATGTATCAATCGCTGGACAAGATCAGGTCCATTCAGTCACGTAGTCTCCAACCAGCCAGACCAATGTGAGCTGACCATTCTTTCGACCCTTCGCCACTCAAAGGACCATTCGTCACGAACGAAATACCCTTCTCCCTTCGCCTTATTCCTCTTTCCTCCTCTTCGTTTTTTTTTTATCCATCGTCTCGACGCTTTCCTCCACAATCTTCTTCGACGTAGGAACAGTTTAGGGTATAGTGTGATTTAAATGATAAATTCATATTTCCCTTGAATTATTATCTTCGAACTTGCCAGTTTCGTTTCGAATGATTCATTTACACACCCATTTAATGCGGAAATTTTGTCAGCGGTGTAAGTCGGAAGAATGTATCGCGAAAAACGCCATGAAACAGCCTAAGAAATTTCTTCTGATCACTTAGAAAACGGAAACATTTCGGCTCAGAGATTCAGAATTCTTGGTTGCTGAAGCAGCTGCAATTCAGAATCTTCAGGACCATTTGCATATTATCTCATTGTCAGAAAAATTTTCCGCCTTATTTAAGGCAAGACTCATGAAGTCAGATCTTAAGGCCGCTATACACGGAGACTGATCATGTGAATGATATCATTCGCCGTGTAAAACGGATAAAATCGTGAATTTACCGTCATGCGCATAATCATTCAATGGAAATTATAACATGCTCTATTTTTGTTAGTATGATCATGTGAATGATGGCACGATAATTCATCATGATCATTCGCATGATCAGTGACCGTATATAGCGGCCTTTAAGGTCATTAGTTATTCGAAATGCTTATCGCAGGACACTGGTAACCTTTTTATCTTATCCTATCGATCTAATGCTTGATCCAGTGCCATGCGAGAGAAAATCTACGTGAATATCCTATCCTTCTGCCAATGCATTTTTACTTCCCATCATTTTCCACTCACAAGCACCTGCACAAATACTGGAGTAATGTGGTCGCTAGAAATAACTCCTGAAAAAAAACCTACACCACGCGAGTTTAAGTGGATTTCAACTCTTCTTTCTATCCATCCATTCCCTCTTTCTCCTCCGTCCACAGAGGACTCCCCGAGTGTCCACACATGACTGAGCTATCACTTCTCAATTCTCCCTAACCTTTCTCTCCTCCTCGCAACCATCTTCTCAGGACATACTCTGAGTGCCCCCGAGGAAGAAGAGTTGGCACCAAAAAAAAAAAGAAAATCCCACTGGAAAACTCCCCTTCAAGTAGAACTCCACCCTGCTACGAAAAAGGTTCACCCTCTCCGACAATTTTTCTTTAGTCTCTCTTACTCTTCCACAAAAATCCCCACTCTACTCAAAACTCTTCCCTGAGTCACTACTCTCACCTTTGCAGATTTCTCCAACTCTTCCACCTCTCCGTGGACCTTAACATCCATCTGTGTGGTACCTGAAGCTAAGTTTCAAGCCTTCAGAAAGTCTCCATCCCCCAGGGTCTTTCCTATATCCATACTCAAGCTGTCCAAGCAAAAATCTTGTACGCGTTATTCCCACCTCATCTCTAACATATAAAACTCAAAGTAAATCAAAGGTACCTCGGAATTTTTGAGTGAAAGCGCAATGAGGAAGGTTCATAATAGCGCTGTGTTTTGTTATTATTTCTGATGTTCCACTCGAATAACCAGAGTTCACTTCAGCGAAAACTTTCTGTTTATGGATGTAAATAAATGATTACGTACATGCATTCATGTTGTAATTGAAATAATATGATCTAATTTTCTCAGACTATTTTCCGTAGTAAAAGCTCAGGAAGAAGTAGCGGCGTTAAGAGAGGTATTAAGAATAGGAAAGAGTGGATCATGGGAATCTTAGCTAAGTAAGGGAGGTAATCTCTTCCAGAGAAGACAGGCTTAGAGGGTGATGTAGAGTACCCTTGTCTACGATGCAGAAACATGGGAATTTATGAAAGGGAAAAATAATTGCAGAACGGAAAAGGTGAAATGGAAGAGAGAGCAAAACCAAATGAGAAGGCAGTAGACATTGAGGGTGTTGAGAAGTCACAATTAAGGCCGCTATACACGGTGAATGATCATGCGAATAAAACCATTCGCCGTGAATAACGGAAAAATTCGCGAATTAACCGTCATGTATATGATCATTCAGTGAAAATTAGAACATGTTCTATTTTGCTCGCATGATCCAGTGAATAATCAGTGACCATTCCCCTTGATCATTTGCATGATAATTTACCGTGTATAGCGGCTTTAGATAAGATAAACAGTAAAAAGAAGATACATTAAGTTAAATAGGGTCGTAGTGGCCCAATTGGTTGATCATTTAGCTTCCGATCTTAGGGCCCCGAATCCAAATCCAGAGAGAAACCTTTTAATCTCCCATCAAAAATCATAGCTGATCGTGTTGGTCTTAAGATAACACAGCTCGCGTCTCATGCGTGAAGTTTGCGTTGAACCATGATTAACTCAGTGCGGGATATAACCTCACCTACTAGGTTGAGGTAGCGACAAGGAATCGAGTGCTTTTTCCCAAAATATCTTTTGCATTCCCCGTTCGCCCTCGCGTCGTGTTGGTCCAAAGATTAATCCAATGTTTAAAATAATAAAAATCATTAGTCCATTTCCACACTTAATTATTCCAACAATTTTACCGCCAAACCAACTCCACACCACAAAACTTATTTATTTCCACACATTTATAGATTTCCACACACACACACACAGATAAAAAAATATACTTTTCAAGAATTTTTATAAATCTGTTCTGAAATGAAGAATTGGACCATGAACGGTTAAGAGCGTTGAGAATTGAGGGTCGCCAGAATGGTTCATCAGTTGCAAAGAGCCAGTGAGAGTAGTTTTTTAATCTTGGGGGAAGGAAAGTCTTCTCTTGAGCGCAGCTCTATAATGGCCATATTAAGTTTCCTCAGCCAATATTTAAAATTAAACCAAATCGAGAAGGTGGGATGGCTGGAGAGTCATGCGATGCCCTTTAAAAAATATTTCTTTACTTTAACTTTTCTTAACTTTATTTACATAACAAAAGCTATAAAAGCAATTACGGATAAGAAATATAAAATTCTTGATTTTTTAAAAATCCGTTCCCAAATAGGAACATTTGCCTGCAAACGGATAAGTGCCGAAATCTGGGTCGGTTGGAACAAGTAAGAGTGGAAATAGACAAGTGATTTTCATCATGTTAAATATCAAATATTTCTACCGAATTACGCCGGAAACTGTACCTTTTATTATTCCTTTGCAATTGCCGATGTCAAAAGTTACTTGCAATTTTGCCCTTGAGTTTTAATTAAAAAAAAAACTTTGGTGAAGAATTGAACCAAGGACGCCGTCTTCCCATGCCCCCACCAAATCATGTCTCAATTCCCACAACTATCCCAAGCAGCTTAGCCACTCTTCAGAAACTTACTCGTCCTCCTTAAGACTTTTTGGTCCTCTCTTCCTTTCCGTCCATCTGCTGTTTGGCCCACGGAGTGACCACAGGAAAGCGAAGAGGGAGAGGTGGGAGGGAGGACCTCAAACAAAATACCCCGTCGTGGAACGGAAAAAATAAAAGATAGGAGAAGAGAGAGAAAGAGAAAAAAATGAGAGAGGGATTGAAAGACGGGGGAGGAGAGGGAAAGATTTTTCTCCGGAAAACATTAAGACTTGACCTTAAGATTAGCCCGCATCTAATACTACAAGGGGAAAGGAGATTAAGATCTCTTGTGCGGACCCTCTCCTCCTCCTCTGAGGCGATTCCATGCCACCACCCCCGCACACAAAAACGAACTCACTGATCGATGGTACCTACTCTCGGATTTGTTGCGGAGCGGAAGGAATAAGGAAGATATTGAAAGAAACTGCTGCAATTTTCCACGATGATAAAATTTTAATCCCGATCAAGGCCTCGATGTTTAATAGGGTAGTTTCCTTCATCAAAGAAAACGAAAGGCATTGATTGCGATTCGTTACCCACCATTAGTGTATTCATAATATACAAATTATTTGGTTTTAGAAATATCGGTTTAGACGAATGGTAAGGGTCAATTTTATCCTCATTTGAAAAAGGACAGATTGGCGCCCATGCGATGCCACTCCACGTGACGTCACAGGGACCTAGTTTCTATACGAGTAGTCAGGAGTTATACATCGTCTGAGATTACCAATGCATGCATGAGGCACAGAGCTCAGGGAAACATATCTTAATAATCACCTATTAAGACTACCAATGGTCGGAAAGTTTCCTTCGTTTGATAAGGTATTAATAATCCTTATTTAAGCCAAGCGCTACCAGCTAGCATGGTATTCTGCTACCTGCTAGCATCCTGCGCCGTATCAGCGATCAGAGCCTCGCACCAAGGTCACCTCACTTGCGGCAGCGGGAACCAGAACGACGTCACACGAAGTTTTCCCGGCATTCATACTTACCCGTCGCGTTTTCGTGCGCTTGAAAATTTTCACTTTTCATTGAATCGCGAAAAATAGATATCGTCATTTAAAAATCTAAAATCGTGAAATACGTACTCCAGGAGTAATCTTTCGATTTAGGTAATAAAAAATAATAGGAAACCACCCTAAATTATCTTCAAGGTAGGAAATAGTACTACTGCGTACCTTCAGAAATACAATGGTAATACTGCGCATGCTGTTGCATAGCAAGGACTGGGACCGTTACTTCTTTATATGGAGATTTTCAAGTAATCCTGAGGATATTTAGCCTGCTTTCCACGTGATAATCTGCACCCTCCTGAAAATATCTATTTATAGTCGATGCTGTTCAGCTCTCGTAATTATTCTGTGACATGTAATTATTGTGTTAGTCTAAGTGTCCATTTATGTAGAATCTGAGTTTTTCCCGGCGTATGCTCTGCAGGAATATTTCTCGGGTTTCCCACCGGGTGTCGTATCGGGTTGTAGTTCCCAACGTTTCCATGACTAAGTCCGTCATCGTCATCAGGGGTTAATGATTGGTTAACCCCTGATGACGATGACGGACTTAGTCATGGAAACGTTGGGAACTACAACCCGATACGACACCCGGTGGGAAACCCGAGAAATATTCCTGCTAAGTGTCCATTTAGTTTGCACCCTAAGAGAAGGAAATTTCGGACAATCCAGACTATTTTTAGTGTAACTTTTTATTCACTCGGGATTTTAATCATTCTCTCATTCTGGCAAAGGATTCAATTAATAATCCTCCTCTTGAAGCCCTCCGGAAACAGAGGATTGTGTTTCTCAGCTCCGGACGGAATAATTAACTTCGAGAGAAAATTAGCATGAGCGGACAAAGGAGGTAAAAACACTACTATTTTATACCTTGTATATGATGTAGTTACATCGAGATCTAGTTCGGGAGTAAAAGTTTACAATCGTGTAAAATTTCATGTGTTTATTTCAACATGGAAAAATTCTACTCCATCACGCTTAGTTCTTCTGATTTTCTCCGAATAAGGAAAAAAGTAATGGATAGAGACACGCCCATAAAGGTGTTTCCGGTATAAGACTTGGTGGAACCGTTCCATCACCTATTAAAGGGATCTTTCAAGTTCCACTTACAAACTGTAATCACTACGCCACAGTACCCGTTTCAATGCTTTCATATCATCATCAAAAGCGTTTAGAGAAAGTTTTTAGGTGGAACTTGCAAGATCTATTTTATTTATAAGCTTCCAGAGTGTAACTCACACAATAGACAGTCGAAGTAAAGCATGACCTGCATGATAACACTACATTTCCCCTGCCAAACACCTTTGTTGGTGGCTCGAAGGATGTAGGTATAAATTGGAAGGCATTGTTTTCGGGTATTTTTAAAGATCGCGAGTCACAACATCGACATTCAATACAAGATGTTATCCATCACAACACTGCAGAAGAAGGAGTCTTTGCGAGCCGCAAGATGCATCGATTCAAATCTGTGCATGATACTGCCATAAGTGAGATTATTTTTCGATGCCCAACACAATTCACATATAGTCCTTCAATTTGATGTTCACCTACCGGTAGATAGTCGAACCATTGATCTCCAAACATTTGTTAGCATGACTACTAATCAGAGTCACTCTTATTGCCGAAAATAATACACTCTATATTTTCATAAATCTATAATGGCTATCTTCCTTCATCATTAATTTCGTCACTATAAAATATGTACTTTATAAAATTCAGTAAATCTATCAAGCAAATATGAAACTTACAGTATCAACCCTCATTAAAATACTGTCTGGGCATAGCAAGAAAATATCGATGAGATATGGAGCAAAAGATAACTGCACATTATATACCAAAACGTGGAGGCATTGGTGATTTCCATAGTTACAGTTAGTGGCTAAGTCCCCATTTTAAATATCTTAATTACTGCATCCTGGAACTCTACCCAAATTATTAGGCTGGGATCATGAACTGACGTATAATTCATAAGACTGGTATAACTTAAGAAAACGGTATAACAATAAATTGCCAAATTCTGAATAACTAAATATTAAATTGAGTTGGACCCATAAACATTTTTTTCCGTTTTGAAAATATGTGAATATCCACACGAAAATGAGAAGTTCATTACAAAATTTACTATACAACTTGCAACCGATTGGAAGTTCTAGGAGCAGCTGCAAATGAGAGTAGGAACTTTACCCTTTCCAATTCTGGAATGAGTGGAGAAGTACTTGTGAATGGTATTAATGTTTCTACTTCTATCAAAAATAACTCGAGAGATGTGCTCAACCAATTCAGTCGTGATATAGTGGAAGTTTGGCATATTGAAATAAAAGATAGCTGCACAATTATTGTGGAAAAATTTAACTAACTTTCATTTTAATATCGTGACATGGATCGCGAATCGAAGATATTTTCTTGGATTGGGAATATGGTAAAAACCACTTACCTTGTAAACTGCAAATGTTTAAAGGCCGCTATATACGGTGAACGATCATGCGAATGATCATGCTGAATGGTCATGCCATTATTCACGGGATTAATCGAGCAAAAATAGAGCTTCTTCTAATATTCATTGAATGATCATGCGCATGACGGTTCATTCGCGAATTCTTCCGTTATGCTCAGCGAATGATTTCATTCACATGATCATTGAGCATGATCATTCACCGTGTATAGCGGTCTTAAGAGTCCTAATAAATTGTTTTGAAAAAGTTGAAAATTGCAATTCTTTCCACGGTACATGATCGTGATATCATTCGATCTGGAAGTGGACGGGGCTAGGCCGGGTGGAGTGGGACGGGATCTTTGCGGAGCAAAAGAAGGCGAGTTTCGTCTTGAGAAGGGCAGAGATGAGGTGAAATGCTGAAAGTCTTGTGGGTTACTCGAGTGATTCCTCCTTCTCTGTTTACTCTTCTGGGAGCCTTCCCCCTTTTTGGAAGTGACGTCTATCGATGGACGGTGAAAGTTGAAGGTTTGTAAGAAGATGGAGAGGCCGCTGGAAGACAATCCAAGGAGCTTCGCCACCCACCTCCCCTCCCCCCTCCAACCGCCTCCCGCTCCCTTTTGTTCTTACAGACTCTCTCTCTGTCTCCCTTCCACTTCTCCCTTCATCTCATCCCTTGTACCTCCTGATCCTTAAAGAAGGCAGATGGGCAGATCCCAAAAGAAGAAGGAGAGCAAAAATAAAGCGTGCGATAAAAGGGGTTATTAAATGAAAAGGAAGGATGCTGAAGGTGTTGTATATCGCGTTCAATAATATCTGTACTACAATTCCTGCGGTACCAAAATTACATTTTTATGTTGATTTATTTTCTGAACTTCTATAAACAAAAATAGCTGCATTTTTAAGAAAGGTTGCTTCTATAATTACAGGGCTCTGATTCCTTTTTCTTCTTGGTACCATACGGACCTGCGTACCTGCGATAGTTTAATTCTAGGATAGCTTGACTCGGACTGGGTAAAATAGGCTCTTGTTATACAGTAAATAGCTTTCTATACTTTCCTATATATGCTATCTGCATGCATATCTTGGAACGTAAAAACTCATTCACGAATCAATTACACGAAAAATTTTCTTTCCATTTTTTTAATATACTAATTAATATTTTTATTTGCATGGTAGCTTGTCCTCCGTTCTATCCTAATTTCTTGTCCGACCGCATGTCGTTATTATGTGTGCTTACCCTGTGTGCGGCCATTTTGCGCGTGTCTGATTAAGGCTAGGATTAGTGTTGCATGCCCGGTGTAGAATCACCCCGTGCCACACACCCTAGTGATGACTGTCACGGAAATTCTTAGATGTAGATTTTTGCAACATACAATTTCTAAACCAGGGCTATCCTTGCGGAAAGTAATTTTCACCTCTCTTCCAACCTCGGGAAGGAATAGGGTATTGGTTTCCCATTGGTTTCCTTCATCAAAGAAAACGAAAGGCATTGATTGCGATTTGTTACCCACCATTAGTGTATTCATATTATACAAATTATTTGGTTTTAGAAATCCCAGTTTAGACCAATGGCAATGGTCAGTTTTTATCCTCATTTGAAAAAGGACAGATTGGCGCCCATGCGATGTCACTCCATGTGACGTCACAGGGACCTAGTTTCTATACGAGTAGATAGGAGTTTTACATCGTCTGAGATTACCAATGCATGCATGAGGCACAGAGCTCAGGGAAACATGTCTTAATAATCACCTATTAAAACTGGCTAAGGTCGGAAAGTTTCCTTCGTTTGATAAGGTATTAATAATCCTTATTTAAGCCAAGAGCTACCAGCTAGCAGGGTACTCTGCTACCTGCTAGCATCCTGCGTCGTATCAGCGCTCAAAGCCTCGCCCCAAGGTCACCTCACTTGCGGCAGCGGGAACCAGAACGACGTCACACGGAGTTTACCCGGCATTCACTCTTATCCGTCGCGTTTTCGCGCGCATGAAAATTTTCACCTTTCATTTAATCGCGAAAACTAGATATCGTCATTTAAAAATCTAAATGCGTGAAATACGTACTCCAGGAGTAATAATCTTTCGATTTAGGGAATTAAAAAAATAATAGGAAACCACCATATCAAGAGTCGTGATCTACCGATTGTGTTATATTTGGTGGTAAAAGGAATATCAATACAATTCACAAAACCACGTATCTAGTGATTCGAGAAATGGGTAATACAGGCAGTGCTGCCATTTAATATTTCTTGCAAGCCAACCTGATTCCATTTCCACGCAAGCCATAGTTACCGGCGAAAAAGGTTAGAGAAACACATAGATAGTAAATGTTTAGTCCTAGCATAAGTTTTATCGGATGAAGTTGTTACATAGATACACCTTTTTTTAATAGAGCAACCCGGGTGTCGCTGGATAATAATAATCTTTATGAGTAAATTATTATGCATTTGTCTTAATATTGTATCCTTAGTTACGTAACGGAAGAAGAGATGAATTTTAAAAAGGACGCAAGAATAGGGGAAGAAAATGGATAAATGTATTCGTTAAAGAGAGATTTTCAATTGTTAGAAAAAAAACTCTCACTAACGGGTAAATTTTTCCACTTTTTTCCCCAATTCTAGCGACCGTTTTATGTCCTGATTTTTGTGCTGGTTATTAAAATCTCTCTTAAAATATACATTTACCCCTCTTTTTCCCCTATTCCGGCGTCCGTTTCAAAATTCATATTCTCTTCCGTTACACAACTAAGGTTACAATAAAAAGATAAATAGAATATAATCTACACCTAATTATGATAATTATTCATCGAAACCCGGGTCGATTTGTTTAAAAGAAATAATTGGTATAAATAATAGATATTCACCCAAGAAACCTTAAAATGGAATACCGCATAGCCATGGTCAACCGGGTATCCAGCGGGGGTAGCAAGGGGCATCTGCCCCCTACCCCTCAATCCCCCAGAAGAAAAAATAAATTTAGTTTAAAAAAATTTTGGACAAATTTTAATTAAATCAAAGAAAAGTGATTGTAGAATTAAATATTCTATATTTATAATATTTTCAAACTTTTCATGTAAAAAAATATTTATATTGTTCCTCTTACTTAAAATATAACAAAAAAAGAAAATCGCCCCGCGGCAATGACCACTACCAAAATGGATATTTTCGTCTTTTGTGGTTTTATTTAAGTAAGAGGGACAATATCACAATTTCCTTATGTATGCCACAGTATTTTCTTTAGTATGTCACAGGAGAAAACATATTGTTAACTTTTATCAACATGGGTCACAAACTTGTAAATCACCTTATAGACGCTCTTTGATTACATCGGTCTTCCTGATTATGCTTCCTGATCAGCTCTGGATCATTTCCACTGATCCCAAAAACGTTTAATGAAATGCGGCCTCAGCTCAATTACAAGATGCCGAGAGTTCAATTTAATCGGAAAGCAATTGATTACTCAAGGGGCGATTGGAATTTCCAATACCATTCCAATAACTCGAGTTTTCCAAAGCAATTAAAACGCCTTCCTGCAACTGGAAACCTTTTAATCGAGAATTCAAAATGATTCCTTTGACGGCCTGAAAAGAAATGAGTAAAGAAAGACCGCCGGAGCGATTTTCAGACATTTTCTGCACCCTTGTCTTTTCTCAGCTTCCTTCATCCGCCCATGCTAATTCTCCCTCGCAGTTAATTATTCCGTCCGGAGCTGAGTAACACACCCCTCTGTTTCCGGAGGGCTTCGAGAGGAGGATTATTAATTAAATCCTTTGCCAGAATGAGAGAATGAGTAATTTCCCGATTGAATGGAGAGTTACTCTAAAAAATAGTCTGGATGGTTCTAAATTTCCTTCGGTTAGGGTGATAACTATATGGACACTTAGATTAACAGAATAATAACAGGTTACAAAATAATTACCATGGCAGCTGAACAGTATGGACTCTAAAAGGATACTTTCAGCGGGGAGCAGAATATCACGTGGAAAGGAGGCGAAATATCCTCAAGATAACTTCGAAATCTCCATATGAAGAGGCAATAGTCCCAGTCTTTGTTACGCAACAAAATGCACATTATTACGATTGTATTCATGAAGGTGTTTCATCCAACAGACAATAGCCTCAGGGGTCACCTAAAGCTCCATAATTGGTTTTATATCGATTATACTTAAGTGTATAAATTTTCTTAGGGACAATAAATATAATACAGAAATAACCGTAACACCCGTATAATGTGTCCTGAAATAGCCGCTAAATCGAAGTTGACTTATATCCATCTTCAACAATTATCAAAAGATATTGAGCTAACTTTTTATTTTTCTTTGGTAAATTTAGTGAATTCGCTCCTTAAAACTGCACTGGAACCTTAAAAATCTATATAAAAAAAGCCTTTCCGAACAACCCTATCAAAAAAGCATCAAATTTTCTTTCATCTTCTTGGGCCTTTTTAACTTTATTTCATTTATTTTATATATAATCATTTTACCTTGAGTATGTAATAAATAAAGCAACAAGTAGAAAGCAATCACTTGAGAACGTTGATTTTTTTTTTAATTTAGCAAAAAAACTTTGGTCAAAGTAATCTGAGTATATTTTTGTACACACCTTTTATATACGCTTCACAATAGACGCGAGGGTAGTGGGGGCCCCTTAATTTCGTGGCCCTCGGTAATTGCCGACCAGGTGACTAGGCCAGACTGCCCCTAGATGTAAACATGGCCAATACAACGTGGGAGAACAACTCCGTTTGGTAGACGACGATTAACTGCCGTTATGGGGTTTTAAGGAGCATTATTTCAGCCATCATTGTAGCATTCAATAACCAGTGAATCACTATAATGTTAACAATGTCAGGAAAACACATCATGTAAATTAGGGTTGGGACCGTAAGCGTCTTTGAGACTACACGGTCTTAAGAGATTTCATGGAGGAGGAATTATCAATATAAAGACCCAATTCGGGGGCCTCCTTTTGACTGCGACACACCCTCATTAGAATTGGGAAAAAGGAGTAAAAATTTTCCGGAGAGAGATTTGATCCGTGTCTCAATATATCTACTTTCGAGCTAGCTTTGATCCTTAATCGCGTCTTTCCTGGAGAGAAAATAGGGGAGTGAATCGAGAGATGAGATCCGCCCACAGGAATCAAAGGAAAGCGTTGGAAATGAAGTGATCTGAGGTAAAGCGGAGAGTGAACAGAGTGAGAAAAAAGAAAAAAAACTGAGACATCGAACGCGCAAGATCGGTGTGATTTCTCATTTTTGAAGGCGTGTCAATTAATGATCGAAGACCGTTTGCTCTATAATAGTGCCTAATAAATGGTTCAACATGGTCATAACTCATAACAATGGTCAAAACAATTGTCATAACTCATAACATCAGGATTCATCTACATGTTTCCCTACAAGCCATCTACAGAGGTGTTTAGCAGAGGGTGAACCATTACCAGAATGTACTAGGGCAGGGGTCTCCAAACTACGGCCCGCGGGCCGGATCCGGCCCGAGGAGGGTTTTCATCCGGCCCGCACACTCGTTTCAAGTAGCGCGCGATTCTCGCTCGTTTAACTCTGTGAGACGCCGCTAGTAGCATTGCAGCGCTGTACTACACGTCAAAGTCGCCTTCAACTACTCGTAAATAAGAAATACGCCACTGGATACTTCAGTAGACGTTGGAATCGAATACTTCAGTCATCGGCAAATTTTGCTATCCGGCCCGCGGGGCGATTCGGAACTTGGAATGTGGCCCTCGTGGCCTAGTGAATTGGAGACCCCTGCACTAGAGGATCGAAATTCACTTCCACGAATATGCACTACGCGTATGTACGCTGCATGTTACACATGATCTACTACATTATACTTATGAAGGCAATCTCGCTTTGAAGCTATAACATGCGAACTAAACAATTAGAAATACTAGGAAAATACAGAAATATGCATTAAGGAATGCACAAGTTAGTAAGCTAAGCAATCAGTCAACTAACCTATTTCTAATTCCTAACACTGCCATTATAGTCTCTTATCGATTGCTGAAAAAACGTCATTCTTAATTTATTTTTTCTTCTGTCTATCTCTCTCATTTAAATTTTATGAAATGTTGGTTTCATTTCATTTTTTTACTGTATGTTGGCGTTCGTAAGATATGGCTAATTTCTTCGGAAAATGAAGTACTCCTGAATTTACATAAGAGATGTAGTCTAGTTTTCAATCTACGGTCTAACAGTGACCGTAACGCCTATTCATGTACCTGGCTGCTGTTTTCTGCCCACGTTCTAAGTCTGTCTTCAAGCCTATTCCATGAGGACTCCAAACACAGGCAGTCACCAGTATTTCACTCACGGCAAATATTCAGTGGTTTAGTGTGGGGGCGAATAACAGGGTACATATTTAAAGGCTTAACGTCTAATTCTTCTCTTAACTATAGACGTAAGTAGTTTCAAGCAATTTTAAATTGGCTGAAAACTATATTTCTCGACCAAAATCGACGAAAATTGATTCTCTGCAGCCATTGACAATTCACTAATCTACGATCACTAAGCAATCATTTAATTTTGCTTATCTCAATATCTGATATCGAAGTAATAGATAGCCATTTTCAGAGGGAACAAATGTTGCTCCTATTTACCGACTTCATTTGCACTGGCTAATTAGGATAAATGATTTATTTATAATTTTTCCCATAATTTTCTATACATATTGACGGTATGCCTTGCGTGCAATCGGAATCATAAATGTATATAGTTATTGTAAAAGCTAAATATAACGGAGGAATAAATTCCTTCGTGAAACATTTAAGTAATTCTAAGCAATCCTGTCAACTTATCTGTGTAGGCGGGGTAGATTTGCATTACATTTTTACTGAGCTGAAGATAAAGAGGAAAATTGCGGGAATATCCAAGGATACCTCGGGGGGAAGGCAAGGGAAAAATGAAAGGGCGATATCCTTAATTAAGGACTGGCAAAAAATAAATATAATAATCTTTTCATTTTAACTCCGCTCCCTTTCGCCGACGAGAGAGGGAAACAAGAAGGAAAGGTGGATGAGATGAAGGAAATAAAGAAGTATGTAATGGAAGAGCGAAAGGAGGCAATAATAATTCTCCTTCTCATCCTTTTTCCCGCCAGTCTGCTTGCGTAAAACCACGGCAGGTACGCTGAGGGGAAGGGCGGAGTTGCGAGGGCCAATCCGAGAGCGAGGAGGCAGTCCCAGGCTGTTCCTTTTAGCGTGCCCGCGGGGATGCGGGAGCGGTGGCGCTTGTTGAGCAGACGGATTACCGTTGATTGGTCTGAAGGAGTTAAAAAAAAAAGAGGAAAAAAAGTATGAAGTAGGATAATGTAGCGGAGATTTAGATCAACGGAGTGAGTGTGGAGGCTTTACATGTACAAAAAATGTAATGAAAATAGCTGGGCCTTCTTAACAATCAGGCGGGAAAAGTTTACGAAGAATAAAGGTGATTGAGGGACGCCCAAAAAAATTATTGAAGTTTGGAACAGACGAAATTTAATAAAGAGGGAAGGGATTTAAGGTTGTACGATAAAGAGATATTTTCAATGAGAAGGAAGCATGCACATTGTCTTCCGTGCGTTACATTGTCATAAACCTATTTGGGAGTCAGATATATGTGCCTTGTTTATCGGCATCTCCAATAGTTCGGATGAAATGGTATTCGTGCGATTAACACACAGATTATTTATTTACCGTGAAGGCCTCTTTTAAAAAATGGAAAAATTATGTTACTTCGGACTTAAACCCTCCCAGAACTCTACCGCAACTACCGCGCACAAAATAGACCTAATCGGCAACGGACCAACGAATTAGTAAGAAATAAATGGTGAGTCCAAATATGAATCTAAAGATATGTGCGGTGCCTGAAATAAAATTCACCGACGACCCAAGATGTGCGTGTACGTGAGTTTCCTCAGTGCATTCCATCCTCTAATTTTAATTCCGATAGGCTTTTTTTTACTCCTGGAATTTGACTCCAGCTTCGGTAGCTCAGTCGCGTCCGCGTTCGTCCTCGTCGATTCTTGGTGCCCAAAGGGCAACGGATACAGATCATTTTATATGCCATCCTTCCGAGTTTTCACCGACTCGGCCCCATCAGTTAAGTGGGACTCGTGGGTGTCAACATATTTTTGAAAACGACCGTACATGTTGAGTAGTTTATGCTCGTGGAAGTAAATTTTAATCATTTAGAGCATGTTGGTGATACTGCCAAACACCTTTATAGGTGGCTTGCAGGGTAACACGTAGATGTTTCCCCGTCCTGCAACGTCATCTGACTACATATAAAGATATTTTTCAATATGGAACCATTCCATGAAGCCAGGTCGCAGACTATTGACTCTCAGTGTGCCGTGTAGTGCCGCGAGTCGGTGTGTTGGCTTTTGCATCTCTGCCGAAAAACGCCACGAGCCGAAATATCGGCTTTTAATTACGTAGTTAATTGTTAAAATTTATAATTGTGTTGCAGCTAAACACTTGAATATATAATCAGGATTAATTATACCGTTAAATATTTGTTTCATAACAGTAATATTAAAAATCAGCATGTTGATATTTCATAAAATGACATGACAAATTTTTCTCCAAGATGTTACAGTTAATTTAAATACCTTTGGCATTTCTCACGAGTGCCACTCCAAGTATCCGACTTGAAGAGGGTTAAGAACTATAATTTTTATTAACCTAAAAGACCGTTAACAAACACCAACAATTCCGTGAAATCGAAGAGAATACATCCAGCCTACTGCCCAACCGACAATATTTTCCGAAAAAACGGGTGGCGAGAATGGAAACTGAATTCTTGGGAGAATTCCGCAAGCTTGCCTGGAGAACACACCCCCAACACCATTTGTCTACAATCCATCTCGAGATAAGGGAGGTTGGGCGTTGTGGGGTGGACCTTCTCCTTGGGGGTGAAGCGAATGGCTCCTTTATTTCTTTCTCGGGCTCGCACACGGCGAGGCTTAGATTTTTTTAATTTAAATTCTAATCTCGTGTCATTAAGTTCCTCGGGCCGGGAGAGACGGGGTGGCGAGGAAGGGATGCTTGGAGGGAAATAAGGACGCTGCTCTTGAAGACGAAGAGCGTCGCGAGAGATCTATTTTATTTCACCTCGCACTTTTTATTTTTTTTTTCATCCCCCTCACATTCTCCCCTCTCTCCAGGGTGTTGGGTTGTAACGCGAAGCAAAAGGGGAAGTGAGCGTGGGAGGGTTCCTCTTTTTAATGGGTAGTAGAGACGGGGGTGTGTTAGGCTTTCAGGGGTTGGAAAATTGACGCGGGAGGTTATGTAGGACATGGGGTTGGGATGGGGTTATCTCGCGGTGATCTCCTTGAGAGAGCGTATACCTCTCGCCCAATTTTTGGTCACAGATTATTCGCTTAAAAGGCATTCTATCACCTTGAAACTTTCTGGGAATAATTTTACAGTACACCGTGGTGGTGAAGAACAGGGATATAGAATAAAATAAAATAACTTTCTTTTATTCCACACTTCATTTTAAATAGCACGACCCAGGTGTCAGCATCTAGTGCTATCATCTATCACATGATGATAGCACTAGATGCTGAAACCCGGGTCGTGCTATTTAAAATAAAGTGTGAAATGAAACAAAGTTATTTTATTTTATTCTATAATGAAGGAATTCCACAAAATAACGCCTGAGACCGTGTCTTATACGAACAACAGGGTGGTGAAAAATTTTGCCACGAAATTATAACCCCGAATATCTCGCTACGCCACGCCGAAATTTCCTAACCTATAAGTACCTAACGGCTTACTAGAAGTTCTTACTCGCGTAACCATTTAAATGATGTGCAAAAACGTTTTTTTTTCAAAATAACATGCATAAAAGTAATGGAAATAAATCAAATTCTAACCTTAGGTTAAAATAAAAACCCTCTGTAAAGAAAAGTTTTACTTTCAAAATAGTAGAGTCATTTCCTTTGGTTCCACATTCATAATTATATTTTCTGCTCTCAGTTTAACGCGTTACCATAAGTTCTTCCTCGGTTATCCCTTTAGTTGATATGCATATAAGTTTTTTTTAATTCCGAGCCTATAGGTAAAGGATGCGTATAAATCAGACTCTAAGCTTAAGCTTCAGTAGAAACTATCTGGAAGGTTTATTATCCCTTTGAAGCATTAACCAGCATCACTAAAATGGAGTCATTTGATGTGGTTCCATACTTATGCATCATGATATTATTCAGTCACGTGTTTTTATCTACAGATTGTAGTAGAAAACAGCTTGATCGTCGCTGATATCGCGTTTTAGATGTCAGCACACACCAGTTCCACGAAGCCTTTCAACTGGCGCCTTAAGCCCCACTATTAACTTAGCTAAGAATTATATCATGAGCCGTCAGCTAATATTTTGCCGAATTCGTGCCTGGAATGGAAATGGGAATGTTTGACTAGCCAAGCAGAAAGGTACTATTTTGATCACGAATTAGGCCCACTTCAGACTTCCGGTCGCACTCATGAGGGATCATTAGGCTTCTATTGCCACTACTTAATTCCGTAATGATCATGAATACACATTTTTCCAACGACCCGTATCTTAATTAGTAAATAGTATAAATAGCTACTACTTGTAGCAAGCAGATAAATTAATAAAATTTCATTCAGAAAGGCCTTTTAACATCCCTCACAAAAATTGTCATATGCCTTTGAACACGTCTGAGAACGAACAAATTACCTCATGATTTTTTTACAATAGTTGCATTTTTGCATGTTCTAGATTCCTCAATGACGTCATCATCGTGCATTGATTAAATACTGCTTTCAACGCAAATGAGCAAAGATACATGTGATGATTATCATTATTGGTTGCTATGCAGGTACAAAATAGAGCTTGTCAAAGAACCAATACTCTATGAGTAGAATGTTCTTGTTCAAATATGTTGTCTAGTCATTCGAAAAACTTCATACTTTTATTGCCTCTTGCTAGAAGATGAATCATCTTACGGACAAATTGCAGTAGGGAGTCCCCAATAGGGTGTTTGCAAAATTCATTGTCATCGGAATATTTGCCATCTTGGTTCCAATATGGTACAAAATAAATTATAATTAGTTAGGCTCAATGGGAGAACGTTTGGATGTTGCGCATCGGCTTCAAACTTTGAAAAATACATGGCTCTTTTCCTGGGAAAGCGAAAGAGTTGGACTAGTTTACAGGGACATGCCCTAGGTTTGATGGAATTTCCACTCATAAGATGATTCTGTTGGGTTTCAGATAAGATATGACATCAATTACGACTTCATCCCTTGAGGTAGCTCGTCAGAATGTCTAATGGTTATAATGATATTCTTCTGAATTGCTTACTTGACAAGTTTGTCCTAGCTAGTTGGATGAGTATTCCAATTGAACAATGATCCCTCATTGCAACAATTTCGTCTTGGTCTTCGTCTAATAATACGGCTATAACGCATAAGTCTTCCAATTGTGAAGGCCATATAAGGCTAGTTTCAAGCTGATGTATACAATTAAAAAAAAAGAGTTGTAGATAGAATTAAGTGGGATCAATCTTATAGGAAATTGAAGAGGTACTTTCAGTGGTGAGATGATGCCGAAGCGCCGTTCCGTAACTGGTTAACAAAAGACATAATAGTCAAATAACACTTTTTAACTAATAACAATTTTTTTACCTAAAGATTTCTAATATATACATTATTAAAAAAATACAAAAAAATGTAATAAAATATAAAAAAATAATTTATCATGATAAAGACACATAGAGCAATATTTTACTTCTAAAAAAAATTAAGGAAACTGCATTCCGGCACTACTAATTTTGCCATGACGTCACTGGGTACTTTCAATTTGGGGATGGGAGACGGGCGGAGTACGCTAAATATTACCTTTCACCGTTATAATACATTGCTGATAAGGTTTGAGTTCAACCCAAAACACCCATTTCGTGACAAACGTTTTTCCCAATGGACGGGTAGGTATAACTTAAAACGCGGCTACAGGCGACAATAGGAAGAATGAGCTCAAGGGACTGAATAAAATCAACCGATTTGGGCGTTACTTGGTGGAACAATGAAATGTTCATGGTAAAACAAAAGCAAGTACTGTTCCGAAAACTTTGTTTTCAAGTCTTGATATTGACGGTATAGACAGCAAAACTAGTTGACAGCTAATAATAAGAAAAAATAAAACGTTTGTGGAAGAGTTCTTGGTTTTGTTTCACCATGATCAAGGGGACCGCATAAAGGAGCCCCAATAGGGTGGTTTCCTATAATTTTTTTATTGCCTAAATCGAAAGATTATTACTCCTGGAGTACGCATTTCACGCTTTTAGATATTTAAATGACGATATCTATTTTTCGCGATTAAATGAAAATTTTCAAACGCGCGAAAACACGACGGCTAAGTATGAATGCTGGGAAAACTCCGGGTGACGTCGTTCTGGTTCCCGCCGCCGCAAGTGAGGTGGCCTTGGGGCGAGGCTTTGAGCGCTGATACGACGCAGGATGCTAGCAGGTGGCAGAGAATCCTGCTAGCAGGTAGCGCTTGGCGTAAATAAGGATTATTATTCCCCTATCAAACGAATAAAACTTTCCGACCTTAGCCAGTTTTAATAGGTGATTATTAAGACATGTTTCCCTGAGCTCTGTGCCTCATGCATGCATTGTTAATTTCAGACGATGTAAAACTCCTGACTACTCGTATAGCATTTAGGTCCCTGTGACGTCACGTGGAGTGGCATCGCATGGGCGCCAATCTGTCCTTTTTCAAATGAGGATAAAATTGAGCCTTGCCATTCGTCTAAACCGTTATTTCTAAAACCAAGTAATTTGTATATTATGAATACACTAATGGTGGGTAAGGAATCGTAATCAATGCCTTTCGTTTTCTTTGATGAAGGAAACTACTCTATTCCATCCCATGGAAGGGTGATTTCTATTGCCACTACAGTCGCATGTGATTCGGCTTTTAAAAATGTCCGAGTCGTGGTTATGAGTGAAATGCGATCCACTTTTTTTTCAATATCTTGCAGTGCAATGAAATCTATATATTCGGCTTTGTGAAAGAAAGTGTAATGAATGAACATAAACACACTTTGTAAATTTTCACTGAATTTACCAGCTGGTACGACGTGTTTCGACGATAAGGCGTCATTCTCGAGTACTGCAAGTGTGTTTATATTCATACTTTGCAGTACAATGTTTGGAAATGCGAGGAATATCATTGAAAAGTTATGAATTTGATGGATCGCATCATGATGCATATAAATTTCGGTTAACACCCCTAATTATACCATATTTCCCCATTGGAACTCGGATCAATTTGTCCGTCAGCGACGCGAGTGGCGACTTTTGTAAACCCATTTAAATGCGCGGTGGTTGACAACACATCATGAGGCCGACTTGAGGATCCTCTTTTGTAAATTCATGGGCGTAGCAGGGGTCAGCTGCCCCTTCCTAAAAGCGAAAATTAATTAATCTTAAAACGAAAGTTACATGGAACTAAAATAAATATAATTAATATTTTCAAGCAAAAATTTTATAAACTAACGAAGCGCTGTCATATTTTTCTTAAAATTTTGGTTCCACTAACCTTTTCCGAGTTAAAATTTTACAACTTGAACGACCACGGCCTGCCCCCACCCCCTAGGTTTGATCCTGGGTACGCCCATGTTTGTAATATTCGGGAACAAAGTGCTCCTCTTCGACGCAGAAACTCTTCAGAAACCTCAAGTTTTCCTCACCCCCTTTCTCTCGCGACCCCCTCCCCTCGTCTCTTTCCTTCCTCCCCTCCACCCCCACCTCCTCCGCCTACACTTCCTCCCCTCCGCCTAATTTATCCCCCCCACCACCACCTCCCATCTCATAACCCGAAACTTCATAATTTCCACTCGTGTTCATTCAATTAAGAAACGGATTATACCCTTAATTAGTAACATCCGGCTGACTCGGGTAGTAGAAGTGGAGGAGTCCTCGAGACGTTAAGACAGTTAACGTCTTCTCCTCCCCCCCTTTCCAAGAGATTTTATTTTCCATTACGGAAGGGGAGAGGGGAGGTAAATTAATGGACGCTCTATTTTTTTCATAATTCAGGTTATTCCACTACGATGATTACGACATAATTTTAAATAAACAAGGATGCCCTTTTCGGAATAATGATGCCTACCTTATACCTATTTCCTCTCATCTTCTCTGGCGTCGCGGGGTGTAAATACGTCTTTGTTATTATATAATGGTTGTGTCATGGAGGAGAGAGTGAAGAGCGTTTTTTTTCTGATCTCCAATTGAAAATTTCTCAAAGAAAAATATAAGATGAGAGCTCGGGATATTATCTGGAGCTTATCTTCCGCGGAGGAAACTCGTGGTGTTTGGCCCTTCAATTTGCTCCTGGATTAATTCGAGAATATGCCCCTGGAGAAAGATGAAATTGAACAGAATAAGGCTAAGGCTTTGTAAGAATTTTGTTCCGTAATTTGGATTTTACTGTGAGAGATTAACATTGTGGCCTCATTATGGTGATGGATACTGAAATCATTGTACCTACTCTTTACCCAAATTTCATCACCTGGAGCTGGAATGATATATTGCACTGAGATTTTACAGATATGCATGTTTATGTCTCAATGCGGCATATCGTTCTAGAAGAATTGCAAATATTTGAGAGTTTCAATATTGCACTTCACTGAAAATCATATATAAATTCATCAATCACTGTAGGATTTTATTACCGTTGCTGCGTTCAAAAATTTCGCTTCATCGAATTTTCTGAAATACCACGAATTTAAATATAATTACCACTATTTTCTCACAATTTTTGCGATTACTCCTCATTTTTGTTTGTTGAAAATTGGGCAAGTCAAAGTAATATTTAGGAGTTACAAGGGGAATTATTGCAACTTTCACCCTTAAAATCGCACCGTTAAATAGATAAATACATTATATTATGACTGAGCGCAGTAAAACGTGAAATAAATGATAGGCTGCATATTGTACAGCTGCTTCGAACTTACAACACACACATATTTAGCACAAATTCTCTCGCCTCTACTCGACAGCCAACCATAAGCTAAGTTAGCAAAAGGAACTGAGTAAATGCGAGAGATTAGTGAAATATAAACCAAGGTTTGTTTGTTTTTCTATTTCCCTCGACTTCAGTGCTCAAAAGTTTTAATATTTTCTCCTTCTCGGATGTGACTGTGTACCTTAAAAATGAATTCCAACGTCTAACATCATTTTTCTCTTCGCAAGAGGGCGTAACCTCGGTTTTCTTGAGTTTGATCTCTATTTCGTTATTACCCACTCGTTCATTAGAGGTATCCATCCTTACCCCAGCTTCCAGATCAACTTAGCCTGGGAGTGAGCACTGATTTAAGAAAATCACTCCAAAACTTTGTTCTAGTATTAGGAGAATTAATGCTAATTTCCTGATAAATGCAAATTTCGTAAATTACACTCAACTTTTCGTGGTAATTTAAGTAGTAAGTAAAGTAAATTCTTCGATACAATGCCAAATCGCTTCATTAATAGTAATAAAATACAATGATCGGTAAACTGCAGCTCTATATTCATCTCTTCCACAATGCCTCATGTTTCACATAACACACTCAATGAAGAAAATAAGTATAAAATCAATCTGCTAGACAAGGCGAAATATTTGTGATTATAGGAGTGTTGAATAAATGAGATCAGTAAAAATTTCCCACACGGAAATTACAAGTTTCCTTTCTTCCTAATGATGACATATTTATACGGTAAAGCCAGAGACCTTGTAATGAGCCACACATGGCTCAGAAAGGCTCAAAATGTAAAGTAAATTATATGCCTGCTTTTCTATATGTTTTGTAACACTCGATGAGAAAAATCACTTGATCTAGCAGTCAATGCTAAGGGAGATGGTTGGAGAAACATTCGGAAATTTTTCCTTGAATTCAAGACGCCAGTATTTAATTTGATAATTTTCCCGTCGATTACGTACTCCCTGTTATTATGAATGCAATTGGCTCTAAATGGCTAAAAAATGATACACTGAGAATGAATCCAAAACCCGTAGAACAAACTGCATTCCCTGTCCTTCCAAGGTAACATAGTAGAAGAACCGGATTAAAATCCTCATACTACTGGCTGTGAATATTTATCGGGCTTCCTACCGGGTTAGGCACTCTATTTCTGCCGACGTTTCGATAATATCCTTTTTCCTAGTATTTCTAACAGCATCTTTTGCATTTTTTATCTTCAAAGGCAGATTGCCTCCATGATTGTTTGGCAAGTTTTGCCTTTGCATGAATTTGGAAGCATAATTCATTAGTACTCGTAAAATTTTTATGACCGTGTAGTGTGCATGTGGAAATCCTCTTAATTGCTGCATACCGGTGATTGCTCAGCCCCTACCAAACATCCTAGAGGTGACTCGCAGGGTATTGTGCAGATGTAAAGAAGCGGGTCGACTGATTAACAGTATCGCCAATGCCACTGCCTTGAAGGATTGTATTTTCTCTGAGTCGAGCGTCATGGGAAAGTAAAGAGAACCTCGGGGCAAATATTTGTCCTCCCTGATAAGTGCCTCTCCTTGGGGGTCATCCTTGCCCTTGTTATCACGACACAACCCAGTCAATGTTGCCCTTCGATTTACTTTCAGCTCATGCTCACGCAACCCACTGTCACACTTGTCTATAGTGGGAGGCCAGACTTTGAGGCTGAACAAAGTTCGCAGACGCCGCTATCGTATTCTAAATAAGGAAGTTGTGCGCTACCCAACATGGAGCTTGGATGTCTGAGGAAGGGTCGCTATTTACTCAGAGATTTTCTTGTGAGCAAATGATAGGAACACAAGTTTTTAGCTGACTAGAACCGGCGGCTGGATTAGGTAATGTTTATGGGTCTCCGGAGAATTTCCACGCGTTTCGTCGCGACCTAAGAAATCCGAGAGCTTCTAACATTTGCACTTTCCTGCGGATAAGAAATAGCTTACATGACTAAAATGTCATAGCACTTTTTTGCATTTGCTTTGAGCAAATATTCAGCCAGCGGTTTTGTCATTTAGGTAAAATTACCGTTTTGAGGATTGCGAAATTGCTTAGCCACTCAAATCCGTGATTACTTGATCCAATCCGACGAATTTCTCCGCAGAATTGTAAGTTTCATTCGATACCAATGTTCACTCTTCATATGGGCGATGCGTACGAGATAGAAGGTTTTTTTATAAAAATCACTGTTGCTTCGACGGCTTTAGCCAGGGCCGACTGTTTTAAACCATTTGATTGAGCCCATTGAATGTGAAACGGTTGAATGATACAAAGAAGAAAGTGAGATGATTTTCGGTTTTATATTGTCTCAAAAAGAAACGTTTTTTGCAAAATAAGTGATGGTAGACCCAAATTTGGTAGCCCATTGTATGATATTTACCTGGTAAAAGAGTTTGGCGATCCATTTTTATAGTTATGCAGTCTACAGTTGTACCTAGAGTCCTCCTTCCACCTAGGGTTTTTCCATATCTCTTTAGTTGTATCTTTTCTCACTGTCTCAACTCGGTATGCCTATTTCCCACCCCTTCTTCAAACATGTGACATCCTCCCCACCCCTTTCTCAAAGGTATAAAGGTAATGTTTAAATGCAAGACAATGTCTTGTACCACATGATGGCTCTGTGAGCCGAAACGCGTCGTACGCATTAAAATATTGTGGAAAAGTGCTACCATCTTTTATTAAAGCACACTCCACCTGGAAATTTTAATGCATTACACATTCAATGAAATCAAACTTTCAAAAATCCGTTAAAATCCAACACTTTTCCTAAAATGGATAATTTGCGAACAATTTGAGATGATCTGTCAATCCGTCTTTTCCATTATTTTCACGAAAGGGCGAACCTAAAGCAACTGGCCCAGCTTTTCTGTTTGTTAATTACGTGATAGGCTGAAGAAACGGGGCACAAACATATTGGATAAACTGTTGAGGCCATTGGCATAGCTTGTGCAAATTTAAATCAATATTCGGCAGTGAAAACTTTATTAATGCCTTCCTATGGTAATGAATTTATTTAGTCAATTTAGTCAACTATTTATAACTGAAATTTTACTACTTAAAAGAGAAAAAGAAGAAACTGTGTGATTTCACATGCAATATTTATTCACACATTAACACGACCATGGTTTCAACGTAAGACGACATCATCAGGTGAACTCTACAAGAGGTCCATCACATCAATGTATACTTGATAATGACGTTTTACGTTGAAATCATGGTCGTGTAAAAGTGTGAATAAATATTTCATGAGAAAGCACAAAGTTTCTTCTTTTTTATTTTTCATAATGAATCGCTTTTACAAACTTACGCCTCAAACGATCAATTTTACTTAAAAGAGGACAAAGCCACACACAGCAACGATTGGCAATAATGGGCAAGTTAAGAGCATCGGCAAATATGACGAGCATCCTTCCTCAATCCGACTTCTGTACCTCCGTTATCAACTACGGAGACTTTCGAATGATATGACCCAGTTCTGTTGAAAATGCCTCAAACGAGTAAGCCTGCTTGGATAAATTCGCTAAAAGGCGAGCAATCAGAATGAACAGTTCGGTTGATAGGTTTCATCGTCGATGAATCTGACACCGTCGATGTGGTGTACTGACCAGCGATGTCGATGACCGGCATTCGTAGCTTTATCGTTCATTGAGCAATTTTCGATGACCTGCCGATTGGCGAAGCGAAACAGACAGCCACTTGAAACGAAAAAAAATAATGAAATCGAATTCCATCGAATCCAACCAAATCGAAAGCGATTATTCACCATGGGTTGTCGAAGACCCTCGACATACACTCATTGGTTAACCGAAGTCGATGAGGAGCGTTTGATGCTAAAGCCAGGTTAACTAGTCAAAGATTACTGATATAGCTTGAAAACGATATCTACTATATTCAACAAAGAAATGTCTTAGAAGAGATACATTCTATTTTCAGGTGTGATTCCGCACAAGTTTTGTAGTTATACGGTGTACCTTCGCGCTCATGCATTTATTTAGACGTCAACATAATACTCAGCGAGCCACCTTGAGGACGTTTGGTGGGGGTGGGTATACACTAACAAGCAGAATGCAATGCACCACTTTATCGTAGTCAACGAAAACAAGGCCAAACCAGATGCACACGGCAGTAGACGCTGTGAGCTCTCACCGGTCATGCATTGCTTCATGCAAGTTAACACCAGCCACGCGGAAAAAATGCAAATTATTAAGAGGATAAATATCCATGCAGCTGAATTATACTAGTTATGTACCGAAAAGGAAAAAACGGAATAACTAAAACTAGGAAAGAAAAAAAGGTGCAAAGAAAATTCATTTGGTTGACAAATCGAGTACCGTAATTAATTACGTTGATATCAAATCTGTTATTATCCGTGATAGTACTAGAAAAGAACAACATCCTAAATCTCTCTGTTCTGATATCTATTTCTTTTAACGTCTGCAAGCTCCCTATCCTTCCGCTTTCATATTTAATTTTATACATGGGAGCGTTAAATATTTTTTCTTATATCTATTTCATATTTGTATTTTAATAATCTTGTATTTCATGTTTTGTTGTTTTTTTATGTTTTAAACTTCTTACTTACAACATTCACTAACTCTTGGTTAACCTTGTGGTATTCCATTATAAGTTTTTCCTGGATATACAAATTCATCAAGTAACTAGGTAACAATAAGATAAACAAATCATAATTAGCGCCTAATGATGATGATTATTCATTGAAACCTGGGTCGCGCTCTTATATAAAAAAGTGGTACTTATAAGTAATTGTGTATATCCAGGAAAAACTTCTTACTTACATCCATTGCATTACGGTTCCAGTGTAAATTGGCATAAATGCTGTATGTGAACAATTAATCAAATGCATAAATGAAACAAATAAATAAATATATTAACTAAATAAATAAATCTACCTCTCGTGATCTCGTTTTACACATTAACTCGTTCGCGGAAATCTATCGTGTAACCAGGCGTCAACAGTCGACCGCTATCGAAGCCAGCTTCGAAATGTAAACAATGCATTGCTATCGACAGAGTTTACGTCCATCGAATTTTATAACGTGACGATCCCCAATCGAGTAATCCCCAGTGTGTGAGACCGGCCGAGATGGTCAACGGGAGCCCTGGACTGACCAGCCCCCCAAGCTGGCAGTACACAAAGGGGAAAGTGGAGGAGGACGGAGGGGAGAGTACGCTATGGAAGGGGGAGGAGGTAAAATCGATGGAAGTCTGGGGTGTGAGGGAGAGGTGGTAATGGAAGGAAGGGGTTCGCTTCTCCCCTCATCCCCCTCTCGAATCTTTCCCCCTACCTCCCTCTTTCGACCAATCGTGAAGCGGCGTCTCGTCCGCATAGCCCCGCCCCCACACTCCCCCTCCTCGTCCCCCTCGACTCATTCCAACTGTCTCTCCTCCCCCGCCCTTGGATTACGTGCCGCGGGAGGCAGAACGGCAGCAGAGGCCGAGCAAACAGCGGGCGAGCCCCGAGGTGGGCAGAGGTGCCAGTCACTGTGGGCACGAGCCGTAAGAGCTTCACCCCCTTTTCGGAACCGAACTCTTTCTCAGGTTGTCAACCGCGTGAACGGCGAAATCTCCAGAATTTGGGTAGATAAATCTGCTATCATCTTAAGTGGTGACGGGGTTCACTCTTTCAAGAACTCAACTCCCCCTCTCTTACCAGAAACTCTTCTTCACGGGTTGTCAACCGAGTGAACGGCTCAATTTCCAGCATCTCGGTAGCAAACTTTGTTTAGGGATGAAGGGTTTCGCTTGTTAAGAGCCTAAAAAGCACCTCTTATCGAAGACGCACTCCATCACGGGTTTTCAACCGGGTGAACGGACACATCTCCAAATTTCGGCAGCAAACTCCGGTACCATCTTCAGGAGTGACGGGGTTTACTCTTCAAGGGCCTCAACTTCACCTCTATTTGCAAACGCGACCTTTCTCGGGTTGTCTTCCGTGTGAACGGCTCAATATCCAACGTTACGGCAGCCAACTCTGCTGCCTTCTTCAGCCGTGGCGGGGCTTAATCTTCAAGGGCGTCAACTTCACCTCTCATCGCCCAAACATTGTTTCTCGGGTAGTCATTCGAATTAATGGATCCATTTCCGACATTTCGCCGCTAATTCTGTTAAAATTTTCATGGGTTTCTGGGTTCACTCTGCAAGGGCATCTACTTCTCCTCTTATCGCAGAAACATTTCTTCTCAGAAGTAGCCCTTTTAAAAAAAGAGAACATCGTATTCGCTACTTGCGAAAAACGGTCGAATCATCTCGTCTTCGGAAGCAATTATGCACCTCATCGGATCATATCACTTTGTTTGACATAAAGCGTTGCTTCCATCCATCTCCATTTTGACTTGTGGTCCACGGAATACAGATTTTTTGGGGAAAAAAAGGAAAAGTATACAAGGGTACGTCATATGCCAAGTAAGCGATCACAATAATCCAATCGATCAATTGAACATGCATGAAAGCTCTGCCATGGACACATGACCAAAAAACTGTCGATAGCAAGTGATGCTGAAAAAAAAATAAATACATCAGATTAGTGTAATCAGATGGAATAATATGCATCTCTTGACGTTATTTGGGAGTAAATAGCTTTCTCTTCGATGCCCGCCTGTCCAGTTTGGGCGATGAAACGCACAGAGAACATGTCAATAACGGATCGTAAGGGAGGAGGTAGGTGTTAGGAGACGCTTTCCTACGAGTGACAGAAACAAGTTTGGGCAAAGTCATTAATGCATTTGATTGGGAGATAATCAAATTCCGTAGCTACAAGGCGATCATCTATTTCACGAGTGAAGCTTTATCCCCGGACACATATCTTGTAATCGTATCTCTGTCGTGTTTTGTAGCAGGTCCAACAAGATTATGCATGAAGTTCCAGACAAAGATCGATGGAGCGTACTTTGACCTCATCTTTCGCATGTACCTTGTTCGAATCGTGTGACACTGTAGATGATTTTTGGACAAGAAAAGAAAAGTAGCTTGCATGCCACCCTCATCTGAATAAAAAATTACTATAAGTTTTACCTCTCAAGGTTTGTAATTAATTCTCTTTATGAGTACGGGCATGTTATCATCTGACAAGCGAGCTTATTTGTCTCCCCGAAAATTCGGTCGTTGATCATTAAGGAGTGATGAAATTTTTAAACCCAACTGGCCAAAATTCATCCAAACTAATTATTTATTTATTTATGTATTCCACTACCACCAAAAACAGCTCATATTGGCCTTGACATCGGAGATTTTCAACAAATTAACAATTACGCAAGCACGAACAACCATTCCCTGGATAGACCTGGACACGAACCTGCGTTTTTATTGTTTAGCAGGCGAGGGCTTTACCCCGACGCCACCGTGGCTGGCATGCATTATTGTAAAAAAGTTCGTCATAGTAATCACTAATTATTTAATATCATATTATCATTACCCTTATACTTTCGATTCAATGGTATAAAAAAATAAACTCCCATTCTGTACAGAGACCATAAAAGAAAATTAATCGAATAAATTTTGGAGAAAATCTCAAAAATTTAAAGCCGTATTCTGGCTACGAAATTTCTAAACAGTGGGAGGAAAATTTGTCATTATTATATATAGTCAGCCATGAATTTTATGTAAAGAAACCGATCACCATTTATGTGATTCATCACAGTAAAATTTCCATATCCTTTGTAAAGAGCAGTAGATAAGCGAAAAAATTCGTTAACGATGCACAAGTCTTCGAACTGTTTCTTCGAACTGAGTAATTTCTCCATGACCAGGCCCGCTTTTTACCATGCAGTCCTCAATCTTACCATTGTCACTTTTTTTATTTCCCTTTCACTAGCATTCTCCTCGTAGCCCACCTATTACAATCAAACTCCCACCAACTCTTATACGCCATCACACAAACCTTATTGCCCAATAGGACAATTATCCGTGTGCCCGCTTTCAGCAAAAATCCATATATCTTATTTTTTTCCGATCCCAACACGTTGGGTAGGCCTTTTCTGAATGTTTTTTTCTTCCTCTCCGCCGCTTTTTAAGGACTCCCCTTTGCATACAGCGTCGAAAACCACTTCCCCTCCCGATACCACGGAACCAGGGGTAGCTATAATGGTGGGGCAGTTGCACCGGAGTAGGCATAAATAACCACTTACCAAACGACTTGTCCATCAAAACCACCTCGTTTCTCACGGCCCTGACTTTTTTCCACGAGCACGTCAATCCATTATCTACGAATACGAATCCGTTGCCGCACGATTCCTACGATTGAGTCAATGTAGCGCTAAACAGTAAATCTTCCGGTGCGCACTGAATAAGCTAAGTGCTTTCTATAGTTATCGAAAAAGGAAATAGATCTCCTTCCTGTGCGATTGCGCGACTGACTGAGTGATTTTGGTGAGAAGAATAATGGGTAAGTTGAAGACCGAGGAATATAGATAACATGAGGCAGTAACCAACGGACGAAAGTTTTCACGACAGAATCGTGCTGATTTGACTGATCGATTTAGAAAACAATTCCTCATAGCAGAGAGTCAATTATCCCAGAATATGCACATTGGATCTCGGACACTGGCATACATGTGATCCCAACAATCTCCATTCAAATGAGCCGTAACCATAGCCGAGGGGACATCCTAGTGGAGGCCTCAGTTCTTACCTAGTTCAGCATTTATAAAAAAATTATTTATTACTTGTATTTTATTTTATTTAAATAAAATTTATTTTTAATTTTTTATTATAAAAAGTTTTATTCATGTCCGGAGCGCGTCGATGGATGCAAAGCGATCTATTTTTTCTCAATATTCCTAATACAGTATTGAAACTTGATTAATAGCATTGAAAATTTATTGATTCGACTGATTATGTCTTCACCAATTTAACTTATAGTTAACTTCCCTAATTTTAGCTTGTTCCCTTGTGAAATTCGGATATCCCTGCATTCAGCGACGCGAGTAGCGACTTATGATCACGCATTTAACTTAGCGGTGCGCGATAGCTCATACAAACGAGGCCAGCCGAAGAATCCTCAATAGTTGTATTCTTGGCCATGGTAAAGTGATACATAGCTATCGCCACCATGTTACGTGATGAATGTGGTACTAAAACGCCAGTCCTGGCTAACCATGCACCTTTAGATCAGTATGGTAAATGAAATTAATTATTACGGAGCAGTGGCGTAAGTAGAAATATGGTTTGGGGGGATGGAATGGCCTGGGGTGGCAACATCCCCCCCCCCACCCACGCAACGGGAATGTTTTTGAAAAATGGCATGCCTGGATATACATAAGGATGCCAATATTCATGAAAATTTCTCGATGCAAATTTACTAAAATTAGAGGTCAAAAATGACACACGACCTGTGGGATAGTCTGTACATTTTACCTCATTTTGGCACAAAAAAATTAACTTTAAGCAGAAGCTGTAATTAAATTTCAAAACTAGACGGTAGTTTTAAATACATTTTTTATTTCTCTGAGGCTTGGGGGGGATATATCCCCTCAGAGTTACGCCAATGTTACGGAGTAGGAAATAATATAATGCATGAGATATCTTCTACTTCATATTACGTAATCTGTTTTACAGCAGTATGGCACGGCTAGCTGGAAAACCAGTATTGTGCACAGAAATGTTGACGTAGAGAAAACAATACGCTTTAATCTGTTTTCATGCTGGGAAAATTTCGAAATTGACGAAAAAGAAGACTCGTTGGGTATACCATAAACTCGATAATGCATATCCAAAAAGTGCGGTAGGGAATATTGATCAGCCTTCTCACGGCAAATTCATCGCCATCGACACGACACAGTGGCGTAACTAGGAATATGCTTCGGGGGGGTGGGGGGGGATGAGGGAGCTTTGGGGGGCTTTATGGGAGTTGAGAGGGGTTGGTGGGGAGTATTTTGTTTCTTGTTATATATTATTTATTATCTTGTTATTGCGCCACTGTAAATTGGCAATAATTGCTGTATGTGGGCTTTTGAAATAAATAAATAAATAAAATAAATAAAAATACCCCCCAGGAAACGGGGATTTCAGGAAAAGTTTTGAAAAATAACATGCCTGAAAATGTATTTGACGTCATATTGGCACTTGAAATTTAACTTTTAGCAGATGCAGTTATTATATAACAAATCCAAACAAGATTTTCATATAATTTTTTGATTTCTCAGGAGGGGAGATACATCTCCTCATCCCCCCCCCCCCCCCCCCATAGTTACGCCACTGACGCGACAGGCTTGAAATAAACCACCGGTCAGCTTTTCATCGAGTTTCTCGAAAACATCTTTTAAAAGCCGATGCTTGACACTTTGAGTGCCACCCGTTAATTTTAAAGCCCTACTGAAAAATCCAGCCGTTTTTTCTAAATTCGCAATTTTTTTATCATTAGCATCAAAAATATATTTATATCCATGTGTATTTCAATAAAAACAGACTTTGCTCTTCTTTATGAATGAGTTGAATAACGTTTATTGCTAACATTTAAATATATATATTTATATAATGAAAACCTACTGTTTTTTTAAATAAAAAAGTTGCAACAAATGATGTACCACCATAAAATGCATAATATTTTTTATTACGCTCGATTTGAACTATTCAAACCATGAAATCATACCAAAACATTGTTCCAAGGAAATCATTCAAAATCCTGGATGACAAAAAGGGTCACTGCCCCCTCAACGAACGGTTCTTTCCTCCAAAGAAATTTCACACAAAGTAGGCTGAGATAAGGGTGCCGGTAGCTACAGAGAACTTTTCGTCCTCAAGACATTAAAAGAAATCTTTTTTCCATCGAAAATTGAATTGAAAATCCATTTTTGAAATAACAGAACCACTCAGCAGTGAACTGGAAAAGTGTCATGGGCGAAATATTACAGCTTCACGCAAACAAAGTCAATAAAATAGATAGACATAATATTACGTCCATGGCAATCCTCACAAGGATTAGCAAGACGCAATATTCGCCCATGACACGAAAAGTGTTAAAATATTTTACTGGAGCTTCATTCGGTATAAAAACATGCCTATTTACTTGGAATAGCACTGGATGCCTGTCTGTGTTTTCATGTCTCATCCTGAGTATATATTTTTATATTGTTTGGAAAACAGAAGCTCGGTGGGTGCTTTCCGATGTTTTGCGTACGAAAGAGGATTGTGCCGTGGGTCCGGCTCATGTCGCCTTCCCGGGCGATCGCGTAACTGCCTCCGATACATATCCCCCTGAACACACGGCGATGTGGTCGCCTCCAGGGACTTTTTTGAGTGTTAGATATGGGAGAAAGGTTGACTGGATGTGGTCTTACGCGTATACCGGTGGCTAGCGGGCTTCCTTCTATTCAGATCCATTGTTGCGTGCTATCCTCCCATATTTATATATATTTTTTCAACTTTCCCCCACCAAAAAGCAGCCCCTAGCCAGGGGTAGGGTATATGTACGCCCCCCCTGCCATACACCCCCTCCATCTCCCTTTACATGTGCCTGGGAGCCCCTTAAAGCCTTCTTTTTTTCTCTCTGCTGATCCTTTCTCTCTCTCCCCATTCTCCAACCCTACCGTTCGATTTTTTTTCGTGTCCATTCTTCCTCAGCTTTTTCGTCCATCCTTTTGCGTTGTTTATATGTATATTTTCCCTTTCCCTCCGAGAGATTTCTGGGTGGTGGGATTGGCGGGATGTCTCTTCCGCGCATGCGCTGTTCGCCTCGCTTTTTTTTACGTCCCGATTTCTCTTCAAAATATTTTTCCCCGTCCGAGTAAAAGTGAGCTGAAAAGCATCCTTTCTTTCCACACCCTGCCGGTGTACTAGACAAGTTCATGTGTGTATCCCTTTGCATTGGGTAACTCCCCATTCCATCTTTTTATCCGCAGGTGGGGTAAAAACAACGGAGAATGGAGAGGTTTTCTGGGTGGGCCTAAATATTTATTTTTTATTTATTCAATGCAGCCCAAAAACAGCACAAGGCTAATTGCAAAGAAAACAGTTAACAAATAGCAACAAAACGTAGGCAACAATGAACAAAATAATATCCCTGATTACTTCAGGCTTGGGTATGTGAAACCTCTCCATACTGAAAATTAAAAAATAACACTTTGTAATGTTCTCTTGTGTATTTAAATGGGAAATCACCTGAAAATGTAACTACGTCACGAAACCCGGGCCGTGTCTATTTAAATAGGTATACAAGTGAACCTTAAAAGGTTTTATTCTTTTATTTCCAAAATAATATACAACAGTATTATCAAATAACAAACAATAAATGGCAGTATTCATAGGGCGGTGCGAGGAGTAGGGGTAAAATTACTATGAAGATGGAGCAAAATAGATGAGGGATGAAAAAAGGATCAAAATTGGGAACACGTTTTGAATAGGAGATAATGGAAGAAGGGAGTTCGAATAGAAAAGGACATTTAGAGACAGCCACTCCGCGGTGAAACAAATAAGTCACTCGACCTCGTCGTGAGCGAAGGAACACGAAGCTGGAAAAGAGAAAGAAGTTTACTTGAGCAAAGATTTGCCTTGCTTACAGCCAATCCATCAATTTTTGTGGCATAAACTATTCGTTTTCTGAAAACTTTCAATAATAGATCTGGCTTTCTCATACCAAAATTTCAAGTTATTGATACGAAAATTACGTAAATACCAAGCGCTCAAAGTTGTGCAACTTGATTTTACACGCAAAAAACGGGCACTTTATTTTTAGAAAGAATTATGTACACGAAAAACTATGACGGGGAATTTTTTTCCAGTGAATGATGCAACGTAGAAATTAACTCTCTTTCGTATTTTTTTTTGCATTGAAATTTATTTCCTCGTTTAGACGATAGAGCTCCTCAAACTCAGGTGCCTTGCTTTTTTTTACAGACAGTAGATGTTTTGTATTTGCCAATATTGCGATACCAAAGATAAAAAAAGTAGGTATTTTGCTGTTTAAATTCCTTAATCAGCTAGTTAGTTGTGAAAATATTGTATTAAAAAAGTATTTTCTTCATTTGCAGTCACAACAATCTAAGCAATGCAAAAAAGTGCGTTTACTCCCGAGCAATAGGTTATGCCCTTCGGGAACAATGTTCATGTCAGTGTGCTCTAATTCGGTGGACACTTTCCATTTCCAACGTTTCTATTAGTAAACACATTTCAAGGAGCTTATTGCGGCCTATTCGGAAATTTTTCGACTTAGGTTGTGGATTAAATTATTTTACCTACGAATGAAATCAAAGGTGTGGGGCGAGATGTTGTGGAAATACTGATTTAAATTAAATACGTAAAGGATGTAGTATGTGCCACGTTAATGTTTCATGTAAAACTAGTTCCGATGCAGTCATCTGTCATCCTCGGGTACTCCGAGAACTCGAAGACGAAAACATTAAAATGGACGTATACACCCTTTACGTATTCACTTAACCCACCCTTTTATTGAACTTTCCCTAACAGGCAATATATATGCGATACTGATTTAAATACTTACGTTACTAATCCCATCCAAAGTTGCCTTTAATGCGATGATAAGCCAGAGCGGAAAAGCCGTCACTTAACGAAGATATCGATGTTTTCAAGAATGAATCCTTGGATGATTCACGTAATATTCATTCAATATGGAAACGGGGCATTCGTTAGACGGTCTTTACGCCCGTGAGTGCGGAACCTTAAAGTTCACAGAAGACCGCCCCTTTTTAATATTCACGAATGCCGGAAAGGAAAGAGGGAACGAGACAAAACGAGGATAAAGAAAGGATATAGACGGGAGAAAAAGAAAAAAAAATATTACACGCGTTACGGAAAGCCGTTGATTCGTTATTCACGCCTCCCTTCGGAAGAGTGGTGAACTATAAATCATGAGGGCCATTTTTATTGGCCCGTGCCGGACGGAGGCCTCTCTCTTCCCCATCCCCCGCTCACGAGATAAAAAGAGAAGAGCGCACGGCGGCCGCGAAGCATAAAAAAAAGAGGAAAGCAATGCGAATGAAAGGGAAATATCCCCATCTACAACAGCAATTTATTTATC
The DNA here is from genome assembly GCF_921293095.1 of Ischnura elegans. NCBI lineage: Eukaryota > Metazoa > Arthropoda > Insecta > Odonata > Coenagrionidae > Ischnura > Ischnura elegans. The sequence continues at coordinate 68,946,529 of NC_060252.1, forward strand.
CTCAGGTTTTGGAATAAAAGGAGATCTCTTTTCCCACTTTCAGGGAAACCAACACTTCCAGGGGTTTGTCCAACAATCGATGTACACGTACTACTTGCAGGCGAAATATGAACCTACTGATCATTCCAAGCTTAACTATGTGGAACGTTTCCGTTATGAAAATTAAAAGAATAACCTTTGTTAGGCTCACCTATATATGTGAAAAAGGCACGATAGATAGAAATATTTATGTAAATATATTTGATAAAGAACAATTCACGATCCATTCAGGCCTGACGATGCAATCATGTTATGAAAGGTCGTGCTTTTTCAAATATATATGAGCACCCAACAAAATTTATTTTTTCCCATAATGAATACATTGCTCGCATTTAAAAACACGTATATTGGTTATAATCGTCTAATTTTAATGGAATTAGCGATTTTCGGCTTCATCGCTGAACGGTTAGCTTTTTTTTGGTAAGTCCTGGCATGTAGTGATTTTCTCTTCTTAAATATTTTTTCACATATTTTTCAGTAAAATTTCCATGAGGAAATATTTCTCGACCAAAATTATTTTTTGCATCGAACAAAGATTCTCATCGTGTCTTAGGTTGGCATAAATATTGTACAGGAATACTAACTAACTAATCATACCAACAGGAACTGAAATGGTATAGATTTCTTCTAGTAATTTCTACATCCGTGAAATTTGTGTAATACCAGAGCTAAACTATGTGAGTGGTTTATTTGGTCGTGATTAGATGAGTTTACTTCAACAAAGGAATGGTTAAGGGGAATAGGTGAGGTTTATCTAATTTCCAAAGGCAACTTTATGTCTTTTTGTATACTACACGGTACTCTTTCTCACTTTTAGCTTTATTTATAATCATTACAAAGGTTTAAGATAGTTTAGCTATTTAGTTATAAGCTATGTTGGCATTGGTTGAAATCGATCAATTCCGTTTTCACTTGGTGAAAATTCATGCTGAAGAAGATATACAACTTTTTACAATTTCCAAGATTTTTTATTCAGCACGACGCTTTTCGACACAAAGGTGTCATTTATATTTACCTTAGAATGACGCTTTAGCGTCGAATGGCGTCGTACCAAATGAAATGTCTGTGAAATTATCTCTATAGTCTATGGCTCAACTTTGTGGCAGTTCATTTTAATAATAAAATGAAAAAAAACTTGTTCAATTCCACCAATTTTTTGATGGTATGATTATTTTCGACGTAGCGGCGTCATCATCAGATACCCATAGATATTGATATCAGGTATATAGTTAGATACATATAGACATCGATCATACCATTAAAAAATTGGTGGAGTAAAACAAAGAATTTTTCCTTTTATTATCAAGTCTGTGAAATTTTGCATATATTATATATCGATGGCTAAGTTCTAACAACACGTATCAAAAAAAACGATTAATTTTCTTTACTTGCACACTAAAATTAAAAACCAAAAATTCATAAAACTGACAAAGAAGCATTCATTTGCAAATAAAGAGTTGTTCTTTGCTTGTATTTCATTTTTTAATGTTATTACACTTTGTTTAAGATGCATGTCTCCAACCGGCCGAATTTGAGATACGTGTCGTTAGAACTTAGCCATCGATATCTTCTTCATGGGAGTTTGTTCGTGATTTTCAGACCATCCATTAAGATTTCTCATTGAATCAATTGAACTATTGGAATTTTTTAAACCACGGAAACTTCAACTAGTTTCTTCAGCAAGAGATGAAAAATATATTCGTCAGAGATTCAGGCTTCACCCTAATATTTACGGAGCATCGAACGAGAGTCGCCGTTGATTCCCTCCAAAGAACTCCATGTAAAAAGGACAGAAATCTCACTCCGAGACGCGACTCATCTCAGACAAGGCGAACAAAGAAAGGAAACCCGGTCCACAATGCACTTGAGCGGATTGTGGAAAAAAAGCAAGAGACACGCTTTCGACTCCCAGACGTTGATTCGAACATCAAGACTCTCTTCCCGCCCAACCTACTTAGTCTCCGCCCTCGACGCATCCATTGTTATACCAAGTCCTCATTTCCTCGCCGCTCTGGGTGAGAGAGAGAGAAAAAAAATAAGTAGGAGTATGAACACTTGGGGTCAGGGACTGGTGTCAAAAGTTTTTTTTATCTCCCGAAGCATTCGCACACATCATCCTTGGTGAGTGGAGAGCTTCCGTCTGGAGGTGGTGGAGGGGGGAGGGATAATCTTCGCGGCACGTTCATTTGCACGCGTCCCGCCAGAGGGCGCGTGACTCGCTGACACGCTTTGACAATGGCGGGAGACCGCAGAAGAAGGCATGGCGGCCAGTTAAAGGAAGATATCACACCCTCTCAGTCAATCCCAAATCCTTTCATCATAGGCGGATTTAGAGGGGGGCATAACAGGGGTCATGACCCCCTCCCCCAATTTTATCGAAACTGTTTAATTTTTATTAGCGCAATAGTTTTCCTAAATCTAATCTGCCTATGGAGCTAGAACGTGCAAAACATGCTGTAAAAATACTTAGAAATTTCAGAAACAGAGATGTGTGTATTTTGGGTGTTTTTCAAAAGAATAATAAACATCTGCATCTAGATAATATCCTGCGAGCCACCTGTAGGGTGTTTGGCAAAGGGTGATCAATCACCAGCATGCAAGAGAATTCCCAAATGCACTCCACACAGTCCTAAAAATGTTACAAAAGCCAGCAAATTATGATCCCACATTCATGCAAAAGCAAAATTTTCCAACTGCTCATGAAGGCAACCTACCTATGAAGCTAGAGCAGGAAAAACTTGCTGTTAGATATTTAAAAAACATGTTGGAAATTTTTGTATCTTAGTAAAGAAGTAAATGGAGTGGAATATATGCAAATGCATGGCTACAGGTCCCAAACGTGAGAGAAGTTTGAGTTGTATTTATCGTAAAGCGTTGCACTCGTTTCTGTACAATCGCCCCTCCCTCCCGGGGGGTATTCTATACTCCCCGAACCCAAGGTCATGACACCCCCCCCCCCAATTTGATGCTGAACCCGCCCCTGCGCGTTAGTCTCCAGACCGCATTGAAAGTGTTACCAGTCAAAACCACTCTAAAGTTGTAAGTAGCTTTGTGGTAGGAGAAGATAACTTGGAAGTTAGAGGCTCTTGTATAAGCTTTTATCCCGCTAAGGGGGCCATGCAAAATCTACGCCCCCTTTTCAGGGTGATTTTTTTCACCCCCACTTCCTAGTCTTCATTGACAAATGTAGTTTTTGAAGGTGGTCGCGACCGGCCAAATATTTCGCCTTGGGTGGCGCTGGAGGTGGTATCACTAGCTATGTAATAAATAGGTGATGGATTCAATTTTCGCGGATCGTATTCTCACCACCCCTATCCTCCAGAGCATTGATACTGTTAAATGCTATATTTGACTAATGCGTCATCATAATGAAAGCGAAAATAATTTAGCAAACTTTTCTCCTTCCAAAAAGTTACATAAATAATAATCATATTTTTTACGGAAGACGTCCTCTCTTTTTACAATGGCAAATAATAATGAAAGGTGCTAAAAATTGGCAAAGACCCTCACAGGGAATGAGTACTCAGCTAATGAAAGCCAACTTTGTAGGTTAGATTACTTTGAATTATTAATTTATGTCGCAAGTTCTTTGAACCGAATGAATACATTAGTAACGTAAGGACGACAATGGAGTAGATAAGCCAACTGCAGAGAATGGTATCGATGAAATTCTAAACATCTTCAGTGATTAACTTTGGAACAAATCAGATAGGGAGATTTTTTACCCAAAATGCACTATGCAGGTTGTTGTTTGTAAAATTGTTTTAGAAACCCTAATTTCAGAATAATTATAAGAAGAGCACCTCCTGTGACCTCAAATCAACCAAAATTGAAATTCAATTGTAAAATCATACGACTTTACCCGAGTATTTTAATGCTGATATTTAAATTGAACTGGAGAAAAACTCGGCAATGAAAAGTCTCAGTACAAATGTCCATTCAAAGCAACACATTTGTCATTCATGAGTCATAGTTTCGTTATAAAATTTTCCTTCGATTCAAGCAATACTATCAATGTAATCAGTGAATCAGGGTTCATCTTATAACAGTGAGAGTGGAGATCGGTCCCGTGACTTCGTACTTATCCAAAACGTTTCGACGTCGAAGTCAAAAACTACATTCCCTTTTTGTTGCTGTGAGCCGTAAAAGTACTCATTTGCGTTTCCTAACGTCTCCTTTTATATCGAAGATTTCCCCTTGGGCTCGACATTTGAGAAAAACAAAAAAAACAAAATGGGAATCCGAGAGAAATCGCTATTCTTTTAATCGAAAGTGCTAGGAGGCAAACGATACCCGCGTTCATCGCAGCATGTGGTTCGAAAGATGATGATGGTCGCCTGTCGTGTTTCTATTAAGAGGATTTTGGGCTTAAGCTGTTTCAGCCCCCTCTCCGACTCGGTAGTTCGGAGGTTAGATCCGGACCACGGGTTTCTGGGAACTGGACCAACGCCAGCAGACATGACAAGATGGAAACTAATCAAACAGACACGTAGGATTGCAAGGCGGTGGTTAATTTAAAGAGGAATCTAACTAAAGAGGCATCATTGTCTTATTGTGTTTTCAGTCCACTTAACCTGGCATCTGCTCAATTCGTACGCTCACAATTTCTCAGTAACTACTCTATCCTCAAAGCTACAATTTTCCTCACAACAAACTTTTACACAAATAACATTCATGCGGGTTAAACGAAACAGTAGTAAACTGAATACCTGACTTTTCAAGTTGTCGAAACCAAAAAGTAGTTTTAGGCGGAATTAGCTCTGACGCAGTAAAAGTGTGATCATGTGTCCCTCAAGGAAGCGTAATCGGCCCCCTTTTGTTCGTTACATACGTAAATAACCTATGCTCTCGAATTAGAAGAAAAATGCGTTTATTTGCTGACGACGCTGTCACGCATCGCGAAATTAGTGATTACTCTGAATTTTAAATTATATCATTGGATTTAAACAACGTTCATGTGTGGAGCCAAGAGTGGAGACTCGAACTTAATCGGAGCAAATGCACGGATGTACATTTCTTGCGCAGGTCGTCCATTTCCCCCCCCCCCCCCCCCGAAGGTCCCCCCCCCCCAAAGCCTCTGAGAAATAAAAAGGATTTTTAAAACTATTGTCTAGTTTTGAACTTTAATAACTGCATCTTCTTAAAGTTAAATTTTTAGTGCCAACACGATGTAAAACTTATATCCAGACATGTCATTTTTCAAAAATTTTTCCCGAACAAATAGACAGGGGGAAGGGGGTCGCCACACTAGGGTATTCCATCCCGCCCACAAAGCATATTCCTAGTTACGCCACTGGGGTGGTATATATATTTAAATGAGCAAGATTGTATGAATACAAGTTTCCTCATTATCTCACCACAGTAAGTTATTCTTTAGCATTAAATACCAGAAAACTATTACCATTGATATCTAATAGCGAATAAAATCGCAATTTTTTCCATTAGTAAACTCTTTATTGAAACTGATATTACAGTCTAAATCAACATTTCAGAAAGAGGAAAATTGCTATTTATTTCACCTGAAGATAATGGAGAAGTTCCACAACATCGATCAAAGCAGGTACCGTAGGTAACGACGTTACCCAAATGAGTGATATAATGACAGTTTGGGAGAGAAACCAATACCGTGTAATATTCCAAAGAGAATACTGCCAATTTTTACCGGTGATCATGTTAAATATAATCAACATATATTAGTTTATATTAGATTGTTTAAATATAGATTAGATATAATCAACTTGCTCAAAAGAATTTATATATTGAGGTTGCATCATATTTGCTTTTTTGTGACACAGCTCTCTGATGTGGGATCGAAAAATATGCCAGTTATGAGCACACCACAAAGTTGCTATTTCTCCACTGTGAATCGCAATTATTATGCCAAGAAGAAGCATGTATTTGGGGTGAAAGGGATGCTGGAAAGCGTGTTCGATGGAAGGATTTTAATAAGCGGAGAAGCAAGTAGAAAAAAAAATAGATTTTATTAATATACTGAAAGGGAAGAAGCCATATTCCAAAAATTTTCCATTCCTATCTTTTACCTTAACCAGTATTTTACTATTAATGACCGATAAATACCTACACTCAGGATAAATACTACTAAAGTATTGAATAAATTCATTGGGAAACTTCAAAATGTTTTAAAACCTTAAATCCCAAAATATTCATCCTTGCTGCGGAGCTAGCTTCAAATGAAGGCGTAATCCTGGGGTTTGGCTTTGTATTTCTTTTTCATTTTCTTTTCCACGGCTACAAATTTGCTCTCCCATCCCCGAAAACTCCTTCAATTTATTTTTAATCTCGCTCCTCGTCTGATGAGGTGGGAGTCGCCGAGAAAGCGGTGAAAGTCACTAACAGTTGGAGCGAAGAAGATGTCACGCTGAGAAAGAATAAAGACCCGTTCACAACAACTTAACATGTAATCACCCAGACCTATAATTGAAACATTTCATCAATCATGCATCGTATCGTGTATCATTTATGGAATAAATTATAAATAGCGTTCGGTAATTCATAAGATTGCCGGAGGCATAGCTGCTTTCCTTGGTGTTGGCTACTTCTGAGAGAAATTGTTTTTATCCACTGATATTTTTAATATAAATATTAAAGTAAATTCTCATAGATAGTGCAAGTGTTCTACTATTCTATAAAATAGCCGATAATTTTCATGTTATTAATAAGTTATAAATATGCGAGATTAACCCTGATACCCCTCTGAATTAATTACCATTTCAAGTCGAGTTAGGTCGTTTTAAGCTGTTGTGAACCAGTAAACTCTCCCCTCAATTTTTCAAAACTAACGTTAAGTAAAGTTCAGTAAAGTTAAATTACTGGGAACAAGGCCTAAGGGACGAATATAAATGCAGACTCATTTATAAATGGCGACAATGGCTGGGGATAAACCTATGCGTTAATTCCTTGATATTAACCCTGAAACCTCTCTCAACTAACGTCCGTTTCAAATGGAGTTACGTCGTTTTAAGTTGTTGTGAACCACTAAACGTTCACCTGCAGTTTTCAACGAAGACGTTGACCCACGTTAAGTAAAGTTAAGTCGCTGGGAACGAGGCCTAAGGGACAAATATAAATCCAGCCCCATTTAAAAAATGGGTGGCAGTAAGGAGGCGGAAAAACGCCCCTAACCTCTTCGGTGGGAGTCACCCGATTCGAAAGCCCAGTCGTATACACACAGAAGCACATCCATATAACACTCCGCATTCGCCGCTTTTTCCGTGTTGTCAAGAGGAAATAACACTGCGTCGCCTGAACGCCTTGCAAGGCGTCAATCCGGGATTAAGAGCAACCTCTTCCACCTCCTTTTTTCCCCTCTCCTCGAGATACGGCGGCGGTGGTGTGGGAAGGAGGGAGGGGAGTGGACGGGGTGTCAGGTAGAGGGGAGGGAGAAATGGAAGGGGAAGGATTATAAGGAATAAAGGAGGGGAGGGAAATATCCTTCAAATTGAGGTATGATTAAATTCAACCGATTCAGGCGTAATATAGTGGAAGTTCGACATATCTAAATAAAAGGTAGCTGATTTATTCCACAATTACACTAGCGTCCAAAAGTTAAGCATGATCACTAAATGATACCATACCGCCTGATAGGAATGTCAGACGGATTGCTTAACAAACGGAAGCTGAATCACACACCATATCTAACACAAATTATCCAATAAAACAGTTTCAGAAAGGTTCTGATATCTAAGGTACTCCTTAGATAACAATTAACAAAACTTCGCAATGGTTTCCACTTCAAAATATGATGTCACGATGCAAGTAAAAGCAGGGATAATATATATAAGTGAAGGGAGAACAAGAATTTTAAGGACATCATGAGATCAGTGAAAGAAATCGTATTCTGTGGGTAAAAAAAATAAGAAAACATGCATTATATACATGAAGTCCTATTTATAATGAAGATTCAATTCAATTTGAAAGATAAAAATATAATTACCCAAGCCAGACATATTTCGTGTTTAATCGATTGAAAATATGTAACTAACCTCAGTGATATTAGTGAAATTTTAATTAACGCAAAAATAATAGCTATGAAAAATAATCTATTCTGAAATATAAACTATATATCATTGAAAACAAATTCCAGTACCTATCATGCTACCAAAATAAACTTTTACATTGCAACGACAAAGAGGGAAAACTATAAACGGTAAACCGCACTAAACTATCTCTTTTGTGAATTTACTATAATATTTGGTAACAGAGAAGTAAATAAGACGAAACTCTATGGAAAGAGTAAGAAATTTAAATTTAACATCATAAAGTCCGTAATATCCCAACTCTTCTCATTTTTTTATGAATCACAGCCTATCTCAGACTCGTACGTTAGTTTCGGTCGGTTTTAAATATCAAGTAAACATTTTCACAAGATTGGGAAATATTTATGGTAAACCCTTCCGAAAAATAGGGCAAAATTTGAATTTTGTGGTCAATCTAGGATTTTCTTTTCCCACTTCTGTTTTGAGAGCAGCAAATTTGACACATTGATCTATAAAATGCATATTAATATTCAATTCGAAATTTATCTCTCCTTAACACGCTTTCGTGTTATACCGAAATAAATAACATATCATGGAATCATTCCCCTTTGTGCATTTAAATTTCTCCACAAATTATTCTTGGTATCAAAATTTGATCAATGAGTTGAACAGAAATGGAAATAAAGGAGTTTTCTTCTCGGCCAACGAAAATTTGAGGTTTTGTACTTTTATATTCTAAAAACGGTCACACATTCGAAAAGTTGGAACTGATGTCACGCTATGACGTGGCTAAATAAAAAAATGACATCTATTAGCGACGATTTATCTCCTAAAACGCTTTAAAATAGAAATCGTGTACATTTCTATTTTACGACGATGCAAGTATGATTATGAATGTAACACTGATTTCAAATCACCCTTCTATGCGAGGAATTCTCTACGACAGAACTCACCTAAAATCTGGTTTTTATACAGCTAATATAGTAACATATTCCTTTTACCATCTAATTACCAACTATTTCCAAGTTTTGTGTCCGATAGCGCTTAGGTGTCAATGTTTAATAAAGATTTTGCATTCCTCAGTGACGAGATGTATATCTGTAGTCTAAGGTACTTTGTCAGAATGAATTATATACGATTGGCGAGAGTTTAAACTGCCATATATGTGTAGGCTCCAATGTCATTGCACTTAATTGATAAATGGGAAATAATATCCCTTATTCACTCTCCAAAGTTGGTATGTAGGTTAAAATATAAATGCTCATTTCCACGAATAGAACGAGGAATGGAGGGTCCTCGCGACCGAGCATTGATATCACGGACGGTAAGCAAAAGCAACCCGCGTTAATTATTTATTTGAAAATTTTACATATTCCCCATTAAGCTGATACCAACAGATTATTTTTTTATGAAATTCCAAAACTATGATGACGAGCTTTGATTGTAATTCTTATACTGTACCTTGTCGAGTCACAGATTATTTTTGAGCCCAATCATCGATCCTAAGATTGGTTTGACGCAGCTCTCCACTCAATTCGCATGCCAGCAAATCTTTTCATACCTGCGTGTTACTACTCTTTCACATCCTTCTTTACCAATTCCATACATTTAATTCGAGGTTTTACTTTTCCGTTCTTTTCATCTACTTATCCCTCGAAAATTGTCTTTATCGGGCCTTCATGTCTCAAGATATGGCCTATGAGGTTACTCAATCTTCATTTTGAAGCAAAAACCTAGGACAGTTCCACAAGCATTTATTTGCTGTCGACTAGTTTCGAAGGCTATAGCGATATTATGAAGACAAACAGAAGGGGAATCTAAATCACTAAATTCTTGCGCCTAATACCACAATTTTAAATGACATGACTGAATTCAAGTGTTCCCCTTCCTTGTCAACTGTTTTAAAATCTGACTTATTCCTGGCTAATCCACCCTATCCCCCATCAACCTTATAACCATCTTACCTTCTATCCGCCTCTCCCTTCCCAGATTTTATACTTTTATATTTGGACCCTTCCTCTAACCTGCCCCCCCCCCCCCTTTCCCTAATCTGGTCTTCCTCCCGCCTACTGTTTTCGGATATGTAAGTACTCGACATTGTAAGTACTTCTATTGTTTATCTTGATAATGACGCTATAGCCGTCGAAATTAGTCGACAGAAAATAAAAGTTTGTAGAATAGTACTGGGTTTTTTGGTTCACCATGAAAATCTCATCGTTCCACCATGTCACGCCAAAATCAGTTGATTTCTATTTTAATAAATAAGAGATCGTAACACTTTCCACAAAAATGTTTTACTGCGTACAACGCGTTTTGGCTCCCAGAGCCATCATCTGGCACAAGATGACTTCTTGACGACACATCGACAAGACGACGACATCTTATCGACAATACATCGACAAGACGACGAGGTCATGTACCAAATGATGGCTCAGTGAGCCGAAACGCGTTGTACGCAGTAAAAATGTAGAAAAGTGCTACGATCTTTTATTTATTTAAATATGTCTAACTTCCACCAATTGAAGCCTGAGTCTGTTGAACTTATTCAGTTGATTTCATTTGCTCCATCTTCTTATCATGGTTTTGATGATGCTTCTTCTCTTCTCCCCTACAATTCTCAGGACTTCCTCATTATCCATTTGATACTCATCATTCTTCTGTAGCACCACATTTCGAAGGCCTCTACCCTTCATTTCTCCGCTACTGCTATTGCCCATGCTTCACTTCCGTAGAAAAGCATACTCCAAATGTAAGTTCAGATAAATTCTTTCTTCATGTCAATGTTTAAAGTTATTGTTTGAGTAGATGTTTCTTTTAAGCCTGATCCACCTTTATACTTTAATTTCTTTGCATTTCATTAGCGTAAAGATAAGTATTTTCTTTAGGCATACGGTTTGTGGAATTTTAGATACAAACTTCAAATAACAAAGCATCTAAAGTCAAATTATTATATCAAGGGTCGATTAAGGATAACAAAAAATCATATTTTTTCTAAATTTTATCGAATATGACGCTTATAACCGTTCCTTGAGCATGCAACTTGATTCCTCTTGGAAAGGTTGGGTGATATCACTAGGCAAAAGAAATGCTAGGCATCAGAACCATAGTCATTTCATTAATGAATAATTTTCAAAGGCGGATACAAAGGGAGAGAGTACGACGAAACATTTCCCACGCCTGGCGAGGATTACTTCAGCCAAGGAAGACCACAGTGGCGACGAATGGCTCCGTCTCGGCGAAGAAGAAGAAGGAAGAGAGTTGAACGCCCGATACGCCATTTATTACACTCTCGAGAGACAGGCGAAATTTCAATCGTCTTAGGTAAGAAAAAAAATAAGACGGCGGAAACCTAAAAAGAGAAAGAGATGAGGAAGAGGTGCTGTTTCCAACCCTAAGAGGGACGGCAGGTAGACGCTAGAAAATAACTATTCATCCCCTTTCGAATTTCACTCAAAACATACTCTAACCCCGGAGAAAATTCCACCGACCCCCACAAAACTCTTAAGAGATATGAGTTCAAAAACCTCTCGAAGACCAGTGGGGAGGTGAAAAAAATTAGAACGTGCTTGCACCACCTAACGGTTTCCCTAAACCCACCATCACCTACCCCTCACAGGCAGGCGGAAGAGGAGGGCTTATATATTTCGGGCCCCCAAAAACGAACCCGTTGAGCAGGGTGTCCTAGGGTTTCTGGAGCCGGTGCAGAGGGTGCGGAATTTTCAAATTTCAGGAAGATGCAACCGCGCTCCACCCCATTTTCCCCTCTGTTGGGGCAGGGCCCGAAGGCTTCCAATTTCTCCCGACTCACCCCCACAGGGGCCGTGGGCCGACAAAGGGCCCGTGGGGTAGGAGGCGGAAGGGGTGGTAGGGGTTCTTTATTTTTTTCCACCCTCCCAGGTTGAAAGACGGACGGCAGATGTGGTATTATTGATGGGCCTATTCTCTATCCCTTCCCTCTTGCGTGGGAGACCTCTAGCCAGGGATCCGATGATGAAGGAAGTGGACTCTGGAAGGAATCCTCACTAAGGGTATTCGGTACTTTTTTTCCCTCTAGGATTGCGTTAGACCGGGTCGACGAACACCTCACAAGGGTTAACGACCCTTTGGGACCCTTTTTTGGCAGGGACGACCACCTCATCCCCCGTTTCAGGAAGTTTCGAGCAAAACAGGATGACGAAGGGGATGATGAAGGCGGAATGATCCAGGGTTAAGGATGAGGTAAGGAGTTTCATGGGCGCTGGAAGACGTTCAACCCAACCACACGGAGACTTAGCCACCCACCTACCTTCCATCACCCCGGAAGGCGGTAAAAGGTTGTGCGGTGGAGGTTATTTGCTCATTGGCTGATCCAGGAAGGGCACCGTTTCACAGTCTGCACGGCCGAGATGCACATTTTGGGAGAGGCTGAAGGGATCTCGTAATTTTTAACTCCAAAGCGCTCGAGTGCCTGCCTCCAGGCTGTCGCAACAAATGGTTACCCTCGTGGAGAAAGAAAGAAAAGGCTCACGTGAAGTATTTGCAGTGTTCACTCCATTGGGCGACGCTAATGGCGTAAGGTTTTCTAGGGGAATTGAGCCATTAGGATTTGTCTGCACGTGTATCCATGTTTCTTTCGGTACCATTCAAAAGAAATTCGCGTCCAGCATCCTTGGTGACATTGATGGCATCACGTTCACCGCCTTACAAACGTAATCCCTAGCGTCGAGAGAAATTACTTGGCAATCTGAAATGAATCTTCCAAGGAAACAAATTGAAGCGATGACACAGCGAGAATTTAAATGCTCAAATTTAAGTTAATTGAACGCCTCTAAAAATACAAAAGAAAAATCTTGTTTTTGTCCTTGGATGTATTTGTAGTGCTTTCTTCCAATTTATCGGCAAAAGAACACTAATATTTCAGACGGGGCCAGGAGTTACTGTCAGAATATCATCCTAAGGGTACCGTAAGAACGGCATATTCATCGATAAAATTAACGAATAACTAAGGGCATGGGCACATAATTGAGAGCAAGCGAAAACATTAATGGGAAAATATAAATGGGAAAATTTCATCACTGAAGAAAAACCTTCAAACCAACGCTTCCTGGGAATCATTCCAGATAGTTCCAAAATTTTAAAGTTGGTCACCAACCATAATTACCATATTTTCGATATAATTATTAAATTTATGACTAGAATTTTTGCGATTACGTTGAAAAAAATGGAAAAGCCAACTCAATCGTTCTAAGCGCAACTAATAATATCTCTTTCTTAAAAATTGACATGGTTAATTATTCAATCTAATAAATTTAGCAGAGTAGAAGGCGAAATTTTGAAGTTGACTGAAAGGAAAACGGTTCGTGCAGACAGAGCGTGAATAGAGCGATTACCCCCTAGTAAGACGGGAAAGACACTCAAAACCGTGCTATAGTGAAAGATGCAAGGAAACAAGGGTAATAAGGAGGAAGAAAAAAAGATCGTAAATAAAAATAAAGGGATTATGTCAAAATAAATCTCTAGTCAACAAATGGACCTTACAGCTTACAGACTTACAGCGAATTAACCCGGAAACGCCTGAATTAAAAACTTTCTGCGATTTTTATGGCAATCATTTATCTAAATGTCATTGAAACTCTGAGTCATTAGGTTCAAAATTTATCCTTTTGCCACTAAGAGTTACGCCTAGCGGTACCATATGGTACCACCAACATATTTTGCATCATAACATCCCAAATATTAGGCTCATATCAAATAATCATACTTTATACGAGATATACATGCTACAAAAATCGTAATTACATAATAAAACCTTTGCATTATCAATACATAGGGCGCAAGTAAAGAAAATGAAATGCTTGCTCTAAAAAAATCCGTTTTTTTGGGCTAGTTATTAATTTTCAAATTTCAAACTGCTCTAAATGCGTTATATACAGCTTTAAAATACCAAACTTTTCTGAAAATGTCATTAAAAATGTTCACAGCAATTTAAAACTCTCAAAAATCCTAATAAATTACAATAAATAAATAAAAAAGTTACGTTTAACACTGCACTACCAGCTGGTACCATTTGTTCGATTTGGAAGAGGGTATGGTTGAGAATTTTAATAAAATTTTCCAAGTAAACATACCTTGTGGTCGTGAGTTTGAAATGTTTAGCAATGAAAAAATATCAATTCCTTCAGTTTCACAACAATAAATTACAAGTCACAATGCTGGGAATTTTGCCAAGTTTTATGTAAATATAAACGTTCATAATTCCATTAGTTACAAAGATATAGTACTTAACATACATTTTAAAGAGAATAAAGATTTGAACTGATACGCTACGTGGCCTGTTTTACGAATTTTAAATTCACTGTAATATACATAGATCTAGAATCTTACAAGCATCCACCCTTCAATTTTTACAATAAAATACATTTCATTATTCCTATAATATGGTCCGAAAATATAAGAAGGGCAGATTGGTGGTGCTACTAAAAAATTAATTCATAACTAATTCAATACATCATCTAAATTCCTTGAGCAGCACCAACATTAATCGGCGTGAGCACTGGGGAGGGCCGAGCCTCTGTTAAACGACGACTACGTCATCAGGATTCGGATGATATGAAAGTATTCTCGAGTTAATATAGTCGTAAATACGATTTTACAACCATAAATAATTCTTCACGTATTATATATCATCACTAAAAATCAGAAATCATGTAATCTTAGGGTCAAAATTTTATTATATCTGATGTTATCTATCTCATTACACCATCATACACTCCTTTGTGTTGCATGGAGTTGCATGAATATTGTAGACTTATTTTTGTTAAGCAATTATTTGCTGTAGCTTTTGTCGTTGATGATTTTTTTAGTCGTCTTCATGCTTTCTCGAATTTTCAGTACGGTAAAATGGTGTTATCCGTTGGAAAAAATTAAATAAATAAATCTTCATTCAAGTGATGCGTCATGAAAGTACAAGATCATTAACTTATGATGCGACTCTTATATCGACTCTTTAGAAGTAAATTAGACAATTACAGTCGCATTCTGGTTTGTATAAAACGGAAAGGGTTCTGGTGAAAACTGTCGGAGGCCTAAAGGCTGCTATAAACAGTGAATGGTCATGCGAATGACCATGCTGAATGATCACGTCATCATTCACAGGATCATGCGAGCAAAATAGAACATGTTCTAACTTTCACTGAATGATCGTGCGCATGACGAGGTAGGATCTACGCGACCAGATCTACAACATCTTAAGCACGCCGTAAGAAATTCAATTACAAGTCTCTGTAAGAGAATGCTAGTCTCAAATACCAACCATTTTGAATATAAACCTGGACTTCAAATTATCTCGTCGTGAATAAATAATTTTACCAGGTAAACTCGATGGTTTCAGGCTTAACTTTGTGAAAATCCATTGTAAACAATTAAAAAGGCATGGTATTTTTTCACACGATTTATTTAAGACTAAAATAATAATTAATCATTTATTAAGTCTTAAATAAATTGAGTGAAAAAGTGCCCAACCTTTTAATTGTTTAATTTTACCCAGGTTTGTTTCTCATAACCTGCTCTCAGATAGAGTGTATCTTACGAGATGAAATTAATAATTATACATATAATAATAATTTGCGATTTTTTCCTTTATACAGGGCGAGTGATCTCATTCGCATGATCATTCGCATGATCATTCGCATGGTCATTCACCGTGTACAGCGGCCTTTGGACATGAACTAATGCACTCCTCGCGAGAGACTAAATCTTGGAAACTGAAATCTACCCCCAAGCGACTTTCCGTTATCGTGAGGAGCCAATCGTCTGCCTTGAGCATCATGCGCAATTTGACCCCGTGAAGGGTGCAAGGGAGGGTGGAGAGTAGATGGAGAAGATAGGAAGGGCATCTGCCAATCATCCGTGAAGGGAAGGGGGGCTCACCTGCCCCTATGCAGCCACTAGATGTCTAGCTGGAGAACGTGGCGGCACGAGCCATGGTGCAATGGGTGCTTATTATATATCTCTCTCCCATTCTCTCTTTGCTTTACCTTGATGGACATGAGACACTCCTCCTTGCAGGACCAGAATGGTGGGATTGTTTCTGCGGTTTTATTCAAGAAAACCCTCAGGGTTCACCCAAAAGTGGAGCCACGTGGAATGAAAATAGAATTGTGTACGGAAGTGGATCCAAATGTGGGGAGAATTTTTCGTGAATAGCGTACGGTGCAGGAGGGAGTTGGGTGATACGTAATACAGATGCTCTCTCCGTTTATGGGAAAAATTTTGCACATGCTCCCGGGAACCCAGGGGCAGATAAGCGAGGTAGGATCTCCGTGACCAGATCTACAACATCTTTAGCACGCCGTAAAGCATTCAATCAAAAGTCGCTGTATGGGAATGCTGGTCTTAAATATCAACCATTTTCATTGTAAGCCTATACTTCAAATTAACTTGTCGTGAAAAAATAATTTTACTTGGGTTGATTCTCATTACATGCTTTCAAATAGAGTACATGATACGAGACGAAATTTATAATAATACTCAAAAGAAACAATGTGGCAATTCCTTATGGGACTCCCGTTGAGATATCAGCTTTATCTGGCGAAAAAAACTTCAACACCACTCTTTGTACCCGTCGGCTTAAGACATTTACAATCGAATTATTGACGTAATCTTCAAACCCGCGAGATTTTAATTTCATTATGAACTTGCTATTGGTCGCTTACCTCGGGCAGCTTGTTGAAAATTAAGGACGAAAAGGGATGACTTCGTATAACGGGATAAAGTTGAGCTAAATGTTTTATTCCTCTAAGATTCTATTCTTCTATAATTCCGTTTTAGCTTAATACTTCTTTAGCTGAAGTATTTAGCTAGAATATCCCTGACCAAACAGTTGTTAATCCAATTAGTGACGTTATGTACAAACATGTGATATTTTAATTTCATTACGAAATTGCTATTGGACACTTTCCTCGGAAAGCTGATTGAAAAGTAAAGACAATATGGGATGACTTCGTATAACGTGATAACGTTTGGCTAAATATTTTATTTTTCTAAATATTCCATTCTTCTATAATTCTGTTCTAGATAAATACTTCAGCTAAAGACGTTTTTAGCTAGAATATCCCTAGTGAAGCCACTGCCAACGCATGAGTGAGGTCGTACTTTTCATCCAAGTATTCATGCTATCAGTGGTGCAAACTTGGAATATGCTTTGGGGGGTGGGTATGTTCTAGGGGGGCGTCTTTCCCCCGGCAGCAGGGGGTCCGGGAACATTTTTGAAAAATGACATGAACGGAAATACATTTTACATCATGTTGGCACTTATTATATGTCAAAAAGACAATAGCTTTAAATATTTTTTTTATTTTTCTGAGGCTTTGGAGGGAGGGAATCTTTCTCCTCATCCCCAACCCATAGTTACGCAACTGTATGGTATATAGTAACCTCTCATAATGTAACAGGACAGTGTTCCTTGGATCCCGTATCCGGCAACACATCAGAAAGCGCAAGGGAGACGAATTTGTTGAAAGGGACGAAGTGGAGGAGATAGCATGACGAGCGAAAAACCCTTCACGGCCTCTCCAATGGAAGACCTTCGCTAATTTCTTTAGACCGCCACTTGAACCACCACTACCTCACCCCAACACTAGCCTCTGTTTTCTCTCTCCATGCAAGTCAAGAGGAGATCGAAGAGCAAGGGACGACAGTTGTGGATTGCGGGCTCGTGAAGTCTTTTCACCGAAGGACGGCGGGGTGGATAAATATAGCGTGTGCACTCTTTTGGCGTAACCATGGCTCTCCCATACGAGCGTGTTCGTGTGTGTGATGGAGTCGAGCTGGGGCCTTCGCTTATCTCAGCCCGTTCGGAGCCATTAATCATTTCGGCTCGGCATTGCAAAAGGGAATGGGGCAGCTGTTTGGCGGACCAAGGAGTCAATGCGGGTGGCTGTGTTGAGAGGGGGAATTCTTTAGTCCACTCCCCCTCCTTGCACCCTTCCCCCACCTACACCCCTCTCCGTCCTCTTGTAAAAGTACCCACACCCTCCGCCTGGCCGCGGTCGTGGAAAAAATACCCATGCCATCGCCGGCTGATCCGTTCTCCGCACATTTTACCAGGCTAGGTAGATAAGGACAAGGTGACTGCGAAGAGGAGGCCCAATTCCACCCTGTAGGGTAGATGGCTGATTTCTGTTGCCACTTTTGTCCCATTTTAATCGGTTTTCAATAATGTCCGCGGCGCGGTGATGAGTGCAATGCACAAATTATCACATTCTCCGTTTATATAACCGGACTCGGTAGATATAGAACGAGAGGACTGCGCAGAGTGGGCCCAATTCCACCCTATAAAAGGCTGATTTTTGTTGCCCCTTCGTCGCATTTTAATCGGCTTTCAAAAATGTCCGCGGCGCGGTGATGAGTGCAATGCGATCCACTTTTATCCAATATTTTCCAGTATAATGTTTGTCATTGCGAGGAATAGCATTGAAAATTAATAAATTTGATAGATACCATCGTGTGTATAAAGTTCGGTTAATATCCCTAACTATACCTTATTTCCCCGTGAAACTCGGATCAATTTGTCCGTCAGCGACGCGAGTGGCGACATCTGTAAACCCATTTAAATGTGAAGTGGGTGAAAACACTTTTAGAGGCTGACTTGAGGATCCTCTTTTGTAATATTCGTGGATAAGAACATCCGTTTGCCGCACAGTGCCCTAAGCTGCGTCGACCGCGACTTTACATATTCCGCAGATCACCCCTTACCCAACTTTCCAGAACGCGAGCGTCCAAACTTATTTTTTTCATATTGCTGCCTTGCCAACGGCAATAGGTCGTCCCTCGAGTCTTAAGTAGGTAAGTATAAAGTTATACCTGTTATGGTATTTGGAGGAGGCGACCAACAGCTACGGTCATTTGCGTCATGCTGTAAATATATGGAAAGAAGGGTGGAGAGAAACCCGACGTCGGCATTAGCCTGCTCTTAACGAAAGGCGCCAAGGGGACCACGGCTTAACGTCCCATCCGACGGACGAAATGCGCTTGAAATGTTCCCACAAAGTATTCAAGCAAGGATCGGGCAGTCTCTGAAAATTGTCCGCCACCGCCTGGATTTGAACCCAATCCCACGGTGTGAGAATCCAACACTCTAGCCACCACACCTATCTGATCCTCAAGTTATACCTTGTCTGGTAACTTCAAAAAGTCGCCTTTTAAATGTTTTAACTCAGCAAAATAACAACCAAAATGAAATTGCACCTTAAAGTTTCAGTGATGTTTTAATCAGTAGAACAGCAAAACCATAAACTGCACCAAATTTTGTAAGCGATTTTACGTAACAACGAAACATGTGTGATCATGAATGCTATTGCTTTAAAACCTCTTACCCCCGCATTTGTCACCACATGACCTTGGAACTATCAGGAATATCCCACACTCAGCTTCCAGCACGGAAAAATTACCCATTGATCATTTGCGATATGGAAGTACGGATTAGTGACCTTTTTTCGATCCATTCTGACGGTCATAAAATGTAAGGAAAACGCATGCGGCTGCCATCGCTTCCGCGAAACACTAGAGACGTTGTGGGCGACTTACGTGTGTTGGATGTAATGTGAGACCATATAGGAGGGGTGGGCCCTTACTAAAGGTAGGGTACCCACAGTCCGAGAAGGGTGAAAAGAGGAAAAAACAAGGAAAATGGAGAAGAAAGAAAAAAATATGGGTATAAAACAGGAAACGCTGGGCAAAAGCAAGCGGTTTCGAACGTTTTCACTGGCTCCATGAACGGGAAAATGTCGGTCGAAAATTTTTTCGTACCTCCTCCTCCCACGAGGATTTTTTTCCAGCTTCCCAGGATGGAAGGACATCCGAGATGTTTAAAAGTTTAAGCAGTCAGCCTCCCTTCCACGGTTCGCTCAGTCCACTCGTGGCCAAACATTGTTCTCCCCCGACCGCAAGCAAGAGTTCCTCCTCCCCCATCATCCACTCACATCGAATGTCCCTGAAAGAAAAGTTTCGCCGGACGAAATCTATTTTTTTTCTCCTCTCCCCTCTCTCTGCTTTCATGTCCCACCACGCCCATGTTTCCGGAAGCGAGTGAAGTAGCCCCGCCTCCCCCCACGGATCCATTCTCTCTTCCTTCATATGCACATCCTTCCGACCTACTCCTCCCACACCCCCGAGGAAGCTGCACTCTCAAGAATTGAACATTGTGGCGGGAAGATGACGCTGGACGTCAGAGTTGGCGAAACGGCCGCTTCAAATTCGCCGAGTTTGAGATTAATATAACAACTGCACATCATAACGCTACGCTGAGCACCTTCGAAGTAAAGAAAATATAATAACATAATATTTCGCGAAGAAATTCATCATTAATTATCGTGTTTATAATTCAACCCTAAGGAGAAGATGGGACAACTTAGTTGGCCTCATAGTTTGATGAAATTACAAGTGGAAGGGAAGAAGGGCACTCGACGGCCCTGAATGAGATACATGTAAGGTTATAAATGGAGTAAAAGAGAAGATATACGTCGCTGTGAAAAGGCTAGTGCATACGATGAAGGAATGGAGAGCGGCGTCAAATATATCTTAGGATTGTTCACTTATGATGATGATGAAGATGAGATAAGTCTATTCAGATTTTTAAGAGGCATTTAGACTTCCACCCACCTACAACTGAAATGAATTTTCTAAGTAGGGAAGAAATACCTCACTATGAATAGGCTAGCGGATAGGATAGCGGAATAGGAGTGTTAACGTACAAAATCACAGATGCGCAGAATCACAAAACTAAGGTCACCAAATGAAAACATCATTGGCATAACGACGAGACACTTCTGAAATATTGATAAAAGCAGCTTCAATGTGTGAAAATAATATTTGGAGAAAGTATACTTACATAAATGGGCAAAAACAGGTAAATTTTAAGTGTCGCTTACAACAGAAATTTACATAAAACTTAGGAATTCGGAAATGCCTCAATTCCTTATCCATCACAGCGATAAAGTTTTCATTACCACTCTCGCAACATGTTTATCAAACGCAAATATGATCTCAAACCGTGTCTATGTTTTACTCGTGCTGATCAATTAAGCAATTTTTAAATATAAAGGGTTTAACAGGTTTCGCTTTAGTCCGCTTTCCACTGTCAACCTTCTTATTCAACATGAATACAGATGCAGAAATTCTGTCGGCATAGGACGCTGTATTGGTGGCTGATTGGTTATCCAACCTTCAAACTCACACAGCAGTCTCGCCTTTTCCAGGTATCTACAGCCACTTACGATTTATTCGTTGGCAAAAATAAAGTAAAAACTGATCATTGATAAATAGAATTAAATTCTGTGATCCTGTGCTAATTTTGACGATTTTTGCCACTGCAACAATATAGAATGCGTGGAAGATCCGCGAGTGTTTTTTCTAGGAAGGAATTTGGCCCAAGAAAAAGTCTGAATATGTAAACTTCTTATGCAAGGCGATTTAAATATGTGATTTCATGTATCACTTCATCGTAGGGGCCGCCAGACCCGCTAGATCCCTACCAACAATGCTTTGAATGAGGTCAAGACCAAAGTTGTTATTTTTCTAATTATACGTAGAGGACCTTTTATTTTTTACAGTTTAACTCACATAATTTTGGAGTTTTTCTGCTAATGAACTATTGAATAGCTTTTATATTATTCATTTATTTAAAAATAGTATTTTTATAAGAAAACCTCGTTGATAATTCTCCCAAATTTCATTGGTGAAGTATCATTTTGCAATATGCACTGCTGTTTGATGGCTCGATATTCTGAGCAACGGTTTTCAGCAAGGCTCGACGCCATGAGCAATCGCGTCTTTTCCCTGAAAACAAAATAAGGCCATGATATGACGAAACCACCTATTACGCCGTACGAGCCGCGGTCACTTCACCTTTACCGTTACCCTCTCAATCTTCGAAGAGCACCCAGCAATTTACGATCGGAGACTACCTAAGAAAGGACAAAAGTTGTAGCGGTCACTTAGTGACCACTACCAACGGTCAATTATATAGAGAGTAGTGATCATTGGTGGGAGGATTTGGAGAATCAATGAGAGGAGGTAAAAATAGAAGGTAACAGAGAAATTGGGATGGCTAGACTTACTCAATTGCAGGCTCCAGAGACGGTTGGGTTCTAGAGAGACTCCGTTCCATCTGTCAGGTATATTTCTGGGAAACTTAAGCGCAACAGGCCAAAGTTTACCATTGGCAGAGGAGGAGGAGGAGGATTTTCAACCACTCATTGTGAGTCATTTTCTTTACGGCGCATTTCGAAATAATATTAAATAGCCTAAGTGCGGTGTTAAACCCAAATGATTTAGTGTGGTCATTTGGGTTTTGATTAATAATTAGTTTTTGCATTTGAAGAGGAGATGCATTGTAGAAGAGCTTAGAGATGAAAACCATATTAGATTCAGAATGAATCATTTGAAGAGAAGACGCGTGTCTGCATCAAAAAGCCCGTTCTTATATTGATTCCTAGTTTAAAAAATAATTTCCGAAGGAAAACCAGTAGGTGTAGATGAGTGGAAGCCTAGACACCTTATAAAAATCTTAATAGAATTATTTGCATGATTATTAACGATGAATGTCTTCATGAAGCATTATGTTTTCTTTACTCCAAGAGTGCTCACCGCGGCTTATTGACATGCAGTTCCTACACTTATCTCGAACTCAGTAAATTTGACACAGTGAGACTTATTGCATTGAATATTTCCATAAGTAACGACATGAAAAACCACTGTAATTCCATAACATATTTGACTTGTCTAACCCAGTATAATAAAATGTTACGTAGCAGAATATCAGTGCTATCATTCTATCTCACCATATTTACAAATGCAATAACTGAAATATCACCTCCGCTTAAGAATTTTTCTACTCATATAATATTTGGGCGTTAGAAGCGGAAGCCAACTACTAAAATTGAAGAAAAAATAAAGAGCAGGAGAATTTATTTTTCGATTAAGACTCAGAGATGTATTTTTTGCCAGAGGTCCTTTTCAAATGGTGTCGGAGTGAGACAAACTCCATCAAGAGTGGACGGAAATTACTACAAGCTGTGAATTATAAGATAAGCAAATGAACCCACTGTCGCAGCCGAAATGAGAAACGAACGATCGTAAAATGCCAACGGGTATCACGCGATGGACAGCCGAAAATCACAATGACCTGCTTATGCGACGATGAGTGACACGCTTAATCTGAAAGAGACACTATCTCACTTAAATATAGTTAAGAGTGGTCGACACGATAGTTCTCCCCCAGTGAATAATTTAAACTCAATTGGTTATGAAAAACTATGCTTACTGCTCTAAAAGAAAGCGTCGGTATTTCTCAAATTAAAATTATAGCTGGAAAGGATTAATTACTCAATATTACTGCCAAATTCTCTCAGTTAGCCTAAATTCAACCCGTAAAACAATTTTACAGCAATAGAAGATTAAATACCAATGCAGACTACAATTTAAAGTAATATATAATACAACGCATTCTATTTGCAAAAAATACTAACAGGACCAGCTACAAAAACCAAATCGAAGACAGATTTTGAACATTTCCGTAAAGCGTTATACTAGAAGCTAGTTGTTGCACAAAAGAAATTTCGCAGAAGCAATTATACATGGGATTTGTCGATCTATGTCTAGCAAATTTTCTTGCTACAACATTACGTACGATGCATCAAATTTCACACCAACGCTTGAAATTCTTATACAGTTCTGAAGCACATCTCATGTGTTTTTATAATACAGACTAAAAATCTCACGGACAGTTGAATTATGTCCGAAAATTTAGGATATTTACTGCAGGCTTAAAATATCCCAGTATATCTCCCATTACTAATACATTTCAGTGGCTTGGTGAGGTATTCTCTTATTTTAATGAATAGGCCGCCAACTCATATTCTAATTTCGAAGATATTAAAACGCGACCTGAGTATATCAATAAATTATAATATTCAGCAAGCATTATGAAATTGTAAAGGATTTATTATTTTCTTTTCTCTAGCAATCACGTTATAACATGCTTATGTACCAAAAGTTATTGAAGTCGTTCATTTTGTTAACCTTTTAGTAACCTGCTCATATCAATCGGTGTTTGATATCCAAACCAATCGCGTTTCCGTGAAAGTTAATTTTTTGCATTCCCTAATTCGTTAAAATAACTATATCAATGCTACATTTCACTTATAAGTACTTAGCTAAAATGCGAATATCCTTTTTATTCGTTTCAATACCAATCAATCTCACCAACCATTTTACTATTTGATTTTAATGACTATTTATTGAAATGAA
Organism: Ischnura elegans; assembly: GCF_921293095.1. Taxonomy (NCBI): domain Eukaryota; kingdom Metazoa; phylum Arthropoda; class Insecta; order Odonata; family Coenagrionidae; genus Ischnura; species Ischnura elegans. The sequence goes on from NC_060252.1 coordinate 68,970,852, forward strand.
TTTTGGATGATCTATGACAATTTTTCAGCACTCCTGTTATTTTCATGTTTAACTTTGGGTTCAATGGAAAAAAGTTTTACTTTCCATTGGGTGTTGCTCCCTACGAAGAGACTTCGTTTCGTTCCATTTGGAGCGTTTTTTTTATCTTCGGTAAATGAAATTGGAGATGTTTCACAACCGTAACGATGGTTATATTTAATCTCTTTCTTCGAATTCTCATTGTCACCTGTCGTATTCTTAGAAGCCACACTAACACAACACAAAGAGAAAAAGATAATTTTCCCAGAGCCGTTCTAAGGTCTGTTAAAAATCCATAAATTAAGCCTTTTTATGAAACGGACAATATATTTTTTTTATAGTAATGAGACTTTGAGGGTTGCATGAGAATAAGAAGCCGCCCTGTTATTACCCATTTTCACGAAGGGAAAAAGTGTATTGGTTCTGGATGTTTGGGCCTTCAGCTGCAGAGCAAGGATCTGTTTTTTTTCTCTTTTCGTGATTCGAAGCAATTACAGTGGACGGAGTCAAATGAAGAAGAAATTGAAACGAAAGATCCGTCATGATAAAAAAAAATAATATGAATGTGCATCGCCTTAGCACCTGCCTAATTCTCTTCATTTATGTCCCGCGGGGACTTCAACTATTTCTAGGTGACGACATTTCGCACATTTTACCTACAAGTTATTAGGAGGAATGGCTGGAGGCAAGCACACTATATTCAACAGTAGGGCCACTGTCATGCCATTCGATGTGAACTTCGACGAAAAAAAATTTAAAAAATGCAGAAATTCTCTGATAAATCACAAACATTGCATTTCGTCACAAAAGTAGTTAGACCGTAAAGTTATGTTCATTTCGTGTTCATGGGCCATAAATTTTCATGTTTCCAAACATAACCTTAGTCTTTCAACAATACATTCTGATTTTTATATTGTTGAACTTGGTATTTATTTCTAGCATCGTTTTTTACGTAACCTCTTTTTTTCTCATTTTAGAATTAAAAATTGTTGGTAGTGAAAACTGTTGTGCTCTCCCTTCTAAATTGTCAGTCTCCAAATTAAAAATTTTAAATGATCAAAAACATGAAGTGAATGGTGGAGACAGATACGTTGTGGAAATCCACAGTGGGATAGGAAGTAAAATACTGTGCACAATTCCACATCAAAATTATTTAAATAGGAGTCAAAAATTTTCACTGCACTGCAGTATCATCAGGACGCAGAACATAAACAGTAAAAAAATGACAAAAATACTGAAAATAGATATTTTATTTAATGCATATATGAATACTATTTCAATAATAAGGGTTGGGTACATCAGTTTTGAGCTATGATACTGGAAAGTTGCAAAGATGTCCCAGAATGCTTTGCAAGAACTTGGTGCACTGCTCCGTACCGAAAGCTTTTTACAGTTATTTTCACCGCAGCTTCGGCGAATAGTATTTTTAGATAGAATGAAATAGAGTAGGCTTTAATTGTGAATTGAAGAGAGAAACACATGAAAGCCCGAAAGGGGAGGCTGCAAGAATGCTTCTTAAATACTCCATGGAAACCTATCTTAATCGGTAGAATAATTAAACACTAATACCATGAAAATCTCCAGGTGATAGCATATACGTTAGTTGAGTATATTACAACATGATTAAAGTCCGTTTGAGCGGAAGTAATGGGTATTTTTTACCTTTGCTAGTGCTCGTGGCGAAAATATTTCGGTCCAACGCTGTTTGCATGTCAAGTTTGAGAAAAAATTGGATAGTTTATAAATGTACATGAGTTATTCATACAGAATAGTCTAGTGAGTAGAGCACTTGCCTTTTGATAGAGGGGTCCAGGGTCCAAAGTACTTGGGTCTCAGATTCGGACATAGACGAAAAACATTTCGAATTACGAGGTTGCTTCGAGAAGGAACAAGCCCCCTACCCAGAATCAGTGCTCGTTCTTTTCTTTAGGTAGTTCGAGAGATTTGCATAGCATAAAAGTAGCAACTTCTCAGTGTTTTTCTAATATCAAGTTTGAAAAATAATTCATCTTATTTCTCCATAATTTTTTTTCGGTATTTTTAATCGGTAGAATCTACGTGTATGAAAAGGGATGTTTGTTTGTCTGTCCGCTATGCGTTTCCATATGGCAGCACGGATTGCAACCAAAGTTGCATCTTATGCTCCCAAATCCGTAGTACTACTTTCGCTTGCGTCCGACGCGCCCTTAGCGTCGTTTTCTTATTACCGTTTGCTACGTCACCTCATACAATCTCTGCGGTTGGTCATCCCGCCGGGTAGGCACATCTCTTAACAATCTCAAAGAGAAAATATAAAAATCCTTTATGACCATGAAATCCAAGTAGTAAGTTTCCCACTTCTCTGGGTACTATCCTTCCCGAGCAATGCCGCATGGCCTGTTAGTACTTCATAAAATCCTCCTTCAAACCTTAAGGAAATGTCCTCGCCTTCGTTATGAACCTATTTGCATTCCGGAAAAAGGAGTCACGGAAGCTCTCAGCCAGATAATAGTCTCTTCTTTCTCCACTTAGCCGCGGGGCACCCTCCAGAGATATTTGTGTAATCGGCCACCTAGGAAGAGAGAAAATGAGAGGAAGAGGGAAGACCTGTTATTAGCGGCCAATTTTAAACGGCCGCGATGAATGGGTGTTTGTCAGCGTCGGCGAGCAAACATCACGTGTTACGGAAGAAGGCATGGCTGGCCATTAGAATCCAGTTATCGTTTCCTCCCCGATGTATCTCGGAGACGCTGCTCTTCGGGAGCTGTGGAGCGATTATCGCGGGCTGTAACCGGGGGGAGCTATGTCCTTGGAACATAATGAGCCTCCACCGTCCAATCAACTCTCATCCAGCCAAATCTAATTAGGCAAATTTCTCATCGTTTCGGAAGCTAATGCTTTTTAATGAAGACTGGACGCCCGTGGTTTAGGCATGCGAGCATCTGTTTTAATGGCGCTCATCCCAAAAAGTATGAAGAAAAAAATTATAGTTTTTGCAGCAAGATAGAAGGAAGCATGCCAATTTTCGTTGTAGTTTAAAAGATAAATAGACCATATCTTTTTATACAAAACAAACTGGAATGTTGAGTTGAGTTTTCATTGGGAATAGATGATCCATCATTCAGAAGCAATTTTTCCGATTGTACCTTTCTCTATGGCGATATCAAAGTTTCTACGACTTAATTCATTTTGATGGATAGCTGTAATACTACGCCCAGCAGAGCCAATATAATAAAAATTATGGAGTTTATTTAACGATTCGCTATAACGGTGTGATTTCCCTCTCTGTAACTCTCATCCACACAAATCTAATTAGGCAAATTTCTCATCGTTTCGGAAGTTAATGCTATTTAATGGAGGCTGGACGTCCGGTTTAGGGACGAGAGCTTCTGTTTTAATAACGCTCATTCCAAAAAGTATGAAGAAAAAATTTGCAGCTTCTGTAGCAGAATAGAGCGAAGGAACATAAATACCGTAAATTTAAAAATAAATACACTATATATTTTAATAAAAAGCAAACAGGAATGTGGAGTTGAGTTTTCATTAGGAGTAGATGACCCATCATTCAGAAAGAATTTTTTCCGAAAGTACCTATCTATAAGGTGATTCAAATTTTCTACAAATGGATTCATTGATGGATAGGCTTGATACCACGCCCAGCAGCGTCTGCATAATATATCTCTGTATATACAGCGTATATTGCATATATGGAGTATATATACCTTATTACTGTAACAGTATGACTTCGATGCGATGCCTAATTCATTGTCTGTCTTAATGCCGGTGTTAAGCTTCCTTAAACAAAAGTAAGTCTTTCATTAAACTCTCAATGAAGTAACCTAAAAACTTCAAAGTCAGAGCATCAATGTGTTCATATGTCGCATTTGATGCTGATATACCCGAGAAAATTCCCTTCCTCTACCATAATTTCCGTGGAATGTGATAAAAAATATCTTTCACTATAATTCTGCCCATCAACGTAATATCTTTTTTGGATTAGCTCATTGTTTAAAAAGAAATTTAATAATGCTTGAATAAATTCGCATCCAAAAAATTTCAAAAGATCCTATCCTTCAAGATACAAACAGTATAAAGGAAATTTGATTTCTTCCGATACGCCATGAAATTTCCTTATTCAGGAAACAATAGTAATTAGTGATAACTAATAAATGAATTTACGTCATCGTTATTGGTAGAAAGTGCCTTGTAGAGTATCAGCTCCACGATGTCCAATAAAGGGGTCGTTCACTCAGATTCGAATCCAATTTCACAAAATAATTCATTAGATAGAGTCGGAGGATAATAATGACCGAACAAATCTTGTAGAATTTGAGGTTTTTCCGGAGTACGATCTAAGGGAATAAGTCCCAGTTAAGCAACACGTGGAAGAACATAATTAACCGCAACATACGAAAACAACACCAATCGAAAGCCAACCAATAAGGGTCCACTTAAACGCCGCTTGAGGGTATAAATACCAACAAGATCTTGGCTACTCCATAAGACGATGGTAAGCTTAGCCCATGAAACGTTGGGACCATGTACCCAAAATCACACTTGGTGGAAAACCCGAGACTTATTCCTGTAGAAAAAATCTTCCCTATGTAGTCGCTATCGCAGACGTTACTAAAAAAAATGCGAGAGGTCCCGCCCACTTTTCATGAGTTGGTGACGTCATTTGAGTCTCGGTTCATTAAATCGTTCAGGAAGAACCGCTGATTGGTGGAAGGAATCGCTCACGACAGTATAAACAATAAGGAACCATTAAAGGCTGAATCAAGAGTCCAAGGAGTAACAGAGAAGTGGAAACCAGCTGGGCATGAGTTCTTGACGTCATCAACTACCGCATTAAATCGTTTTAGGCTTCACGTGTTACTAATGTGATATGTCCATGATAAAATAAACAAAAATGGACTTTAATATTTAAATTCACTACCGACCACCGTTTCGACACTGCATGTCATTTTCAAGGTAATGTTTTTGTCATCGACTAATGTGCGAAATAGTCGTGCCCGTCAACATTTCGTAGTGAATAGCTGCATAATTAGTCGACGTGTCGAAAAACAGAATAAATAGGCAACCTTATATTTCTCCAATTCCATCACTTACGGTGATTAGAAAAGATTGGGAACAATCCCAACTGGATGGATACCAGTACCAGTAATGAGCAATTCTCAGCAGGAAAAAAGGAGGAAAAAGGCACGCCGTTTGATAGAAGAGACGGAAGCAGATGTGGAGGGCGTGAGGAACAAGCGAAGTAAGAAGATCCGAAATTTGAGGACATGTCTCGTTTAAAGGAAGGGTAGAAAAGAATTATGGGGAAGTACGTGAGGAAACTGGAGATGGAAAACTCAATTTAACCAGCAGAAGGGGAAGATTTTTGAGAGCGATATAAAAGAGGTGGACACACACTTTCGTGGAAAAACCACGCAAACCACAATCCTTAAAAAATATAAGGGAAAACACGCCCACTTCCCAGAGTTCTGCGTCCCAAACCCACTCAACCCGTAAAGAAGCTTTGAGGAATGAAAAGATGAGTGGATTGTGGGCACGAGAGTGGGAGTTTGGAAAAGAGTACGTGTGTCGGCATCAAAGATGAGGGTAAATTGGTGGCGGTCGCCACTGCTTAACCCGGTCGGTCAAACCTTTCTTGCGCAAGCCTAGGATATAATTTCCCTCCACAAAAAAACAACCCCGGAAGCCGCTCGGAAAGAATGGTCTAGTTCGCGTGCCCCGTGGTCTGGTGGTATAGGAACCTGAGGAGGAGCAAAAAGTCAAGGGATCATGGCCCGACACCCCTTTTTGGATAACCCCATCCTCTTCGCTCGCAATATAACAGCGGGACGGATCCTTTTTCGAAGCCTTCCTCACCTCCCCTATCATTACGGTCATTAAGGCTGCAAGCGCGTGCCCGGCCCGAGCCGATGGACGAAAAGGGCGTGGGCAAGTGGGAATGCGAAAAAAATAAGTTTTTTTCCGAAAACCCTTCTCTTCCGAAAAAAACGAACCCTTTTTTTTCTCATTTCGGTCGGGAAATTCGCAGAGGAAAAAAATGAGGAAATAAATAAGAGATATAGTGACCCCACTCGAATTGCACAGCACAGCAGTAGGTATGGCCTTGAAAGGGGTCGGCTCCATTTGCTGCAAAAAGAATCATCAGAGCTGATACGAATAAAACTGTAGAACATCGGCATTTGCACAGATACATCGATACTTCAAGTAAGTTTTACTCAAGGGGACTGCAAAGAGGAGGCCCATTTCCATTCCATAGAAGGCTGAATTCTGCTGCCACTTCGGTGGTATTTTTACCTCGGTTATATTTTATACTCGGTTTTCAAAAATGACGGCGGCATGATGATGAGTGCAAATATCCACATTTTTCCAATATTTTTTACAATAATGTTTGCAATTACGAGGAATAGCATAGAAAAGTAATGAATTTGATATATCACATCATCAAACGTATGAATTTCGGTTTATACCCCAAATTTAACCTTATTTCCCCATGAAACTTGGATCAATTTGTCCGTCAAAGACGCAAGGGGCGACTTTTGTAAACCCATTTATATGCGCTATGTCTGACAACACATTTAGTTGACTTCTTCTCCGATCCTCTTCTGTAATATTCGTGGTTTTACTTCTGAAATAAATTCCGACACATTTTGGGTTACTTTTTCTTCAACCTCGCCTCCACCGCTTTCGGATAACAGGTTTACGGATGATTTTTATTTAAACTGCTTCTGAATTGCTTCTTAATTCAGGCCATCCGAAAATTATTTTCAAAATTCCAGGCACTAATTGAAAAAAACTGAATGGGCCTCGAAAATGTCTTCCGTCAAAGAAATATTGATTGATATCTCTACAATTGTTAACACCTCCAAAAAGATATCTCTATAAATATTCCTATATTTAGTTCCTTGCTAAACTGATTACCCTTAATTTAACATAACAACTTGCTGATGTAGAGATCCATATATATTTTCCGTTGTTAATTTGGCCAAGTGCGAAAGTATCCCATAGTTTCAAGGCACCGGTTTCAAACGTATTCTCCATAGTGAGCATATTCACTCTTAAGGTTACGGATGAAAGGATATTTTTGATTTGAAGTACATCACTTTTCGCTAATTTCTCTGACGGTAGAGATAAATCCCAGTAACCCGATGCGAAATCCACGATTGGAATCCCGCCTAAGTGGTTCTTGGCATAAATGTTTAGTTATTAATTTGAGCTGCTAATTGATTTCAATGAAAATGCACGAAGAATGAAAATCCAAATGCGAATTAAAGTTAGAAAAAAATAAACATCATTGATGCGGGTATTCCGATTGACTGGTCAATCATGTCTGGGGAGGAGAATGGATGTAAACCCTTTATGGGCTAAACTAACAATAAGAGGGAACATTACTCAAAATGTATTTGGTATTCGGATTTTCCTGTTTCATACATTGGGTGTAAATTTTACTTGACCTAGATATTGGAACATTCGGAGCTAAATAGGCAGTATCCTATGAAAAAAAAACTTCTATCCTCCGCACCACCCAAGGTCAACCTTTCACGCCCACAGAACTTCCCTGCCCTTACCCTTTTTCTCATAGCCTTATTTACTCGACAACCCTACGAAACCCTGCTGCTTCGGGAGATAGCCCGATAAACGGCCTTTTTACGCCCCGTGTTGTTCCCTCGTGCATTTTTTTACTCCCCACCACTCTTTTCACTATATTTCAGCAAAGGGTGAAGAAATGGGTGGGCAGGGCCGGGTTTTGTGCGGGCATATAGGCGGGTCCATCCGAGCCACGCGACCCTAAAGGGCTGGATCGAGTAAAAGAAAAATTTGTGGTGCCTAAAAAAAAAAAGAACGGGTTTTTTTTTGTACCCGGAAATGGAGAGCCCATTTTGTGCGTTGCCAAAACAAATTCGCGGGCTTTCTTCCACCGCACCGTTGTTCGACGGCGCATTCTTCTCTTCGCGATTATCCTCGAGTGGCGGCAAATGAGACGTCATTAGCCGAAGGACTTTATCCCTAGCTCCCGTCGCGTACGTAATCCTGTATGATGGATAGCTCTCCCAACAACTCTCGTGTAGGAAAATCGGTAATGTCCACCGCCCTTGTGAAACTCCTCTGACGCTAATATTTATGAGGAATCATGGTAATTCAGAGTTGAGGAATGGATTTGAAGGTAAATACCATAGCTTATTAAGTAGACTGTGCACTAAAAAGAAAAAAAAAATGAGTAAAAGGGTCGGGCTACTGTGAGCGCTTTTTTTGTAATCTCCCATTCAAAAATACCTTTCCCGGTAAATACTCGAAGTATAAATAACCGTGAATACCAAACAAAAACATTCCTAGCATCATTTATAGGTAAATTTTTTACGCACTACATTTTTTAAATAAAATCGACCACCTTCTTCTTCTTCATAGCGAAATCCATTATAATATAATTCGTTTTTCAATACATTTTTACCCAATTAAAATCTTCGTAATGGCCATTCTCAAATTACAAGAACTATAAATGGCCTGTTCCACTGGTTAAAGTATCATTATATTTAAAATATCATTCTCCAAACTGCATAAATGGTTAATTGTAAGGGAAAAACGTATAAATAAACCGAATTTAATTTTAAATGACAATTTTCTTACCTGGAAAATAAATCTCTAAGATGAGTGCCTACCAGCGAGGTGGCAAATAGGGAACGGGACAGGATGTGATGAGAACCTCACAGCGCAGTGGCAATGGGACACGGAAGCAGTTGGTATCACCTTGGCGCTCAACTTTACAAAGCAGGTTCAATCGTATTGGGCGGGATTTGATGGGAAGTTTTGCAAAGGCAAGAATATGCCATATCCTTCCACTGGGCTGAGAGAAAAGTATTCGTTTCACCTCGATTGAGTATGGTTATGGTGCATCAGTTTCCCGAGCCAATGGTGTTAAAAGGGATATAATCGCGCCTCCACAATTGCCCGGAAGAAGGAAATTTCTCGGCGCGTTGCTTCACAGTGGTCGCCATCAACAGAAAAAAAGAACCCTTCCGTGAAAAAAAAATGATTTCTGCTCCTAGATACCCTTTGTGCGGAGGCACGAGCCCGAAAGGAAAGGGTGCACCCTGGTGGCCAAACGGAAGAAAAAAAGGACCCGAAGGATAAAAAAGTGAATGACCTGGGGAAAAAAGGGTTCCGTAAGGGTTGGAGAATGGCTTATGGGGATCATTTTTGAGTCGGGGAGGTTCGAAAAAAGGGTATAGACCCCGGTTGGACTATTTTCCTTTTTTATGCTATCCCTAGCTTCTTTTTTCTTCTCTGGCAAGGTGCAGCAAGGGATAAGAAAAATAACTCCCGAGGTTTTTTTTAAATATCCACTCCCATAGAAATACATATTTAGGTATAAATAAATAAATAATCCTTTTGTTGGTGGATAAAGAGGGTTAGATGGAGTGTGAAAGGGTATGGTTGTGGCGACCTTTCGTCTTTTCTTCGTTTTAAATGCACTGGGATCTGTGGAGGGGGTCAGAAAGGGCTGGCCCGCGGTCGGAAAGGGTGCTCCGATAGGGTTGTCCCACCCTGGCCCGTCCTTGCACCCTTAGGCCGCCACTGATGGCCGTTAAACAGGTCTCACTGTCGCACTTTTTTCCACCAGCGAGGTGGCAAATAGGGAACGGGACAGGATGTGATGAGAACCTCACAGCGCAGTGGCAATGGGACACGGAAGCAGTTGGTATCACCTTGGCGCTCAACTTTACAAAGCAGGTTCAATCGTATTGGGCGGGATTTGATGGGAAACGTCATGAATGAATTACATGAAACTTTTCGTATTGTCAACTTTTTATATCTACCGATTTGATCGATAGATTTTTCTTCCTTAAAGGAAAATCTACTAAAATTGGTAGCATATTAATTGCGTATTGCTTGGTTTCGTTGGTAGTAGGACCTGCCCGCCTTTGTGACGGTGCAGGATTCCTCGTCCCTTCCTTCCTTCCCCGTCCTTTCCTTGGAGGCGTCGTCGGACTCCTATCGCGGCGGCGCCTCCTTTCCTTGTTCCTTCCCGTCCTTCCCCTTCTGGGGGCAGAGAAGAAAAGCTAATCGCTTATAGTCCTCGCCCCAGGAGTGTATCCCGCGAACCCGACCCAATGGTTTCGTTTTCATTGTCAACTTTTTATCGTGAAAATACACACCACCCACAATGCACACATTGAAGGAAAAGCCCAGCTAAGCCGGGAAATTTTACATTAAGAGAGTGATATTGTTTATTATTGCTTACATACTTATAAAAGGTGCTGTTGTTTTTAATACCACTCTGTGTAAATTTTTAAAAATGTTTTGCGTAAATGATAGTTGCATACATGTTTAATATGAATCACTATTTAATATGTTAGGATATGCCTTCGTGTCTGTGCTTACATTTGTTTTTATAAGTACTTGGATGGCTGCATTGATCACAACATGTAAAACAATATGGAATATAACAATACCATATTAGAAGGACCTGAAGATGACGCTCTGCGTCTCACGTAGTGAATTTTTGCGATGAAAATGTAACAACATGAAAATCTTTACTTTAATTCACTGACTGTGCTGTTATCAAAAGCTGAGATCAAAACTAAAACCACGTGACAAACCAGTAATAAAGATTTAACTATTGAAATTGGATAGAGTATTTTTTCTTCAAATAAATTTTGCTATGAGCCCGATATTTGTTATTCTTTTTGAGGCCAAAATACAATAAATAAAATGTTCACTCAAGATACTTTCTATTCTTTAGGGGCTAATGGATCGAGTTCACTGTTAGGTAATTTTGTATCACTGAGTATTGCATCACATTAAATCCCAAACACTGTCATTTGGGTATCTCATTAAGGTATAGGAATATTTCCATTAATCCAATATTCAATGTATTTTCCCCTGATCAATGTATTTCCATAGCGTGTGAAATCGTTTTAGGCTTGACGTGGTGGAAATACGATATATCTATGTAGAATGTTAACTACAAATAGTAATTTCCTCACTTCAATACATAACTCATTTACCGACAATGTTTTCGATATTCTATGCCATTTTCAAGGTCCGAAATAGCATGGAATGTCTAAACCACGGTCGGTTTTAGATTGGAAAGCGGAATTTAAAATTTGTGCTTTTATTTTATCATGGGCATTTCCATGAACCGTATCCCATATTTTCCCAGGAAAGTTTACATTCCTCAGACAAAAATTAAATTTCCTCCAAGTCATGGTGGAAGTTTTTTTCAGCCCTGAAGGTTGCTTGTAGAGTACCGCGCGGGTGCAGGCAAGTATAGCCGCGTTTTTTCCCCCGAGGGAACCCGTTCGGGCCCACACCTGTTGGATCGCGGAAGGCAGGATGAGGAGAACTCATGGAATGGAAGGGGCCGTTAAGCGGTCCTTTGGGATGAAGAGACGGGGAAGAGATTACGAAGGAGGAGAAAGAGAGAAGGAAGAAAATAAAGCGAAGAGAGTGATAAAGATAGGAGGATGGGAGGATAGAGTTAGGAAGAAAGACGTGAGGGGGGATAACAGAAGTAGGTGAATCCAAAAGGGAACCCTTTCTCCTCACTATATATATGTTTGTTTTCGTGAATGCACCCTTCCACATCCAATGCTCTGCCCTTTTCATTCAAGGCAGCCTAGCAGGGAGCCTACCTATGCTCACAAGACCTTTAAACCTTCTTCCTTCACTCCCAAGCCATTGATCAAGGGAGAGAACTCACTCCTATCTCAAACCTAAAGGGAATAGGGATCTGTTATCTCCGCCCGTATGTTCAACAATGAAATAATCACTCACCCTTCGCCCGACGAGCAAATCCTTAGAGATAAGCCTACCTGATTAATGTACACTATTGCTGCGACGTCTTCCAAGGTGTGATAAAGATGAATTCTGTTTCGTTCTTCCGGTTATTCGCCGCATTTGCTGGCGAAAACAGTTTCAACTACGTTTCCAAAATGTTACGCGAGTTAGGATGGGACGCTTTATAGGAGTGTAGATCGAAGTATAGGATAAATTTATATAGTGAATTGGAAGCAAATATTTTCTCAGACGATGTGAAACGTATCATTCGTTTACCATCGTACTATGGTAGACGTCAATACGAAAAGAAAATGAAGGAAAATACTTCAGAACTGAGAGATTTAAAACGTCATTCTTCCCCCGTACTATTAAGAATAGCAACGGTGTTTCGATTAATAGAATAAATGGCGTCACTCGCTAGGACGACCCATTACATGTTTTTTTCCGTTGTTATAACCTTACATAGATTTGCTTTAGGAATTACTAACCGTAGGTAAGTTTTGTCTATGAACGAATTATCACATATATTTTGCTATTATGCACAATATTTCAATGACCGTGTAGCGTGCAAGAGGCGGTCCTCTTGCATGCTGCATGTGTGTGATTGATCACCACCTGCCAAACACCCTAGAGGTGGCTCGCAGAGTATTTTGTAGATGTTTCAGTAGACGTCCTCAGATCGCAGTGATTTTCCCTGGGATTTTCGTACATTTTATGAGTGTATGGACTCTGGCCATTTTTTTGCCAAATAATTTATTTCCCACCGGTTACGATACTTTTTGCATCATAACATGGTCGGAATAAATAAAAATAATTGTGGAGAATTTGCATTGTCTTATGCAAATAGCCAGGAATCGACTTATTAATTCAATGTTCTACCGATAACTGATGGCCTCTATCGATAGTCGAGTATCGAGCATCGATAGTCCTCTAACTAGTTATCACATAGGATTACACTGTAGCAAATATCTACCGCATAAGGTTTTAGATACCATAACGTGTAATTTGATAGAAAAAATCATCTCTGCACTTGAATATTAAATTTAAAATTACCCCATACTGGAATTTTTCTAACAATTAATAATGTGGCAACCTAAGCTTCTTTCTTGTAAGGAGTAAGATGAGCAAATAGCCATATTTGATGGAGCTTGAAAATGAAAACACCCTATTCTTTCTGGTTAGTGGCCCTTACTTTGAGCAACTGGAAATGAATCACAAAAGTTATCAACCCTTTCACGGAATAGAGCGAGATAAGATGTTAGTTGCTTCTTCTGGCAGCATCTATCCGTTCACAATGGGACCTACGCTACGTTTCCCACACATCTTTGAGGATTATTGTTCACAATTCCGCATCTCCATCAACGAATCACAAGTTGCGTATCCATATTGGCATCCTTTTTCCACCGCCAGACTCTCAAGGCCGTTTTAGACGGGGCACATACTTGCACAATCTGACGCATGTACGAAGGCGCAGTCAAAATTGCGTCGTCTAAAGCAGTGAATGAATTGGACACATGCGAGAATGCGTGGACGTGAGATGGCAAAATAGCCACTGTTCTAATTTCGTTCATGAATTGGCGCAATTCCACGTCATTTTACACAATAATGCAGTTCTAACCTGCGCCCCACAGTGGGCTGAAATCGAAAAAAGCTGGCCAAAAATGCTTTTTTTTCACTTTTTAATTTGGAAAAACTATTATATTTTCAAATTATAGAATGATCAGTGTCCAATGTTCGATTTTTTTCCGTCTCCGCGAATTCGTCTTTTAAAATTACCCGGATCAATTTTTCGGATAAATGTTATTATATTCATGTTATATAGCCTAAGCAAGATTAGTAGGAAAAATTTCATCTAGCTAACTATAAAAATATGGAAGTTATGATTTTTGGCCAGCTTTTTTCGATTTCAGCCCCCTGTGCGCCCCGTGTAAAACGGGCTTCAGAGGAAGGAATGATGAATTTCCTCATTCCTTGTGTGCGTCTGAACCAAGCCCACAGCTTATACCGTCCTTATTTTCTCCCTCTTGAAATATATCGGAAAAGATAATACGGTGGTATCAGATGTACTTGTGCCTTCCTCAAAAGGATTTTCTTGCCGCGAGTTTCCGCATTTTTTCACGTTCCCGTTTGAGCACAGGCTACCCTTTTCTTCCGGCTACAATAATATAAGGGATTGCCTTCCTTCCTTCACGAGGGTTCAGGATGAGGAAAAAAACTCTTAAAACGTCAACCCTTTTTTTGTGGCTGCGGTCGGCGAAGGCAGACTGCTGTGGTTTTTACTTGCGCGATTGAGAAGTTTATAAGCACAATGGTACGTGAGTAAATGCACCACCCACCGTGACAAAATCCTGCGAGGGACCTTTCGCGGGTTAGGGAGAAATAGGGGTTTACCTTTTACCCTAAAAAAAGTCGAATACCCTTTTCTCCTCCAAAGCGTGCGGAGGAATGGGATGTATTTCTCGGAAATCGTTAGCTTAAAAGGGTTCAAGCCCACACAAAAAAAGCCTTAGCTATCATCCCTTCCGTTCTTTTTTGTATACACATCTTCTTTTGTTATTTCCTGGTTTAGGGGTTCGGTACTTGAAGGCTTGAAGATGTCTCATAGTTTTTCTTTGAAACTGGCGTAGTGATGCAAAGTTAGATATTGATAGCTCTACGACCTAGAATTCACAAATACTCGGTTATTTTTGCTGATATTGGTAATTTAAGTAAAGTCCTATGTTTAGAATGAACGCAGGCTTTCCCGGCATATTGTGTCGTGGAAGGTTACTCGGGATTTCCACCGGGTCAGGTTGTCCATCACGGCCGACGTTTCGATGAACGATCCGTCTATCATCAACGGGGAATGATGACGATGAACGACTCGTTCATTGAAACGTCGCGACGTGTCGAAACGTCCCGAAGCGTCGGCCGTGATAGGAACCTAACCCGGCGGGAATCCCGAATAACCTTCCACAGTGTTCTTTGTTTATTTCTTTATCGCTAATGTTTTGTCCTCGTTGTTTGGTGACCAAACAATTTCGTTTTATATACTCGGCAACAATACTCTTCTGATGTGATGCTCTTCAAATGAAGTGTCAATCGATCTGAGTTGAAGCCTTATCAGCCACTTGCAATCCTAACGGGGGGAACATAAGTTCGCGTCCAGAATCTAACATTTTAGCTTACGTGATAATCATATAAGAAGCCACATTATGAGCACAGGTTGCCTGAGAGGGTAATTTTAGATGGGCTGTTCTGATTTGTTATGACATTTTTCGTTAAAAAAAAGCATCTACTCCAAATAAAAGCTAGTACAAAAGTCTGAAGTAATTCGTGAACTTGTGCTTCGCATGCAATAGAGGGCGCTTGATTATTAATAAAATCAAAGTAACCGTAAATTTTCTTCAAATGATTTTATTTCACGATTGGTTTCAATAATATTTTTACCTGAACCTAATAAATTTACATGAATAAATATTATGACTATTTAAAGTAAAAATTATAGTTGGTGAGATCATAGAGGGGACTAAAACTATGTCAAAACCTGTTTAAGTATAATTACCTGTCAACATATAGATAATGGCTATCGCTTTGGCTTGCCTTAACTTATAATTTGTCTTGTTATCGTATTAAAAACTCGTCAAATTTAACATTAACTAAAAGGGTCCAAGATTAGATATTTAAATCTGTCGTGAAATTGAATAATTTATGGAAAATTGTCTATGACTCTTCATTTATCTGCATGTAATAATTCCACGTGATTAAGTCTGAAATAACTCAGCATATGCATTTAAGGAGGTCGCACCATTATCGCATGTACTCATGTGCTGGAGAAAATTCCACTAATAAGCCAGACACTCGTCCCATTCAAAAACACTTGAGGTGATTTGGATACTAAGCGGATTTAGATACGCAACAAGAAATAAGAGCAAACCCATAACAGGTTTCAACGCACTGAAGGTGATTCTCATTGATTCTAAATCAATTTAAATACGGGGTAGAGTGGCCGTAAACACCTTACTGAACGAGAACTCGTCTTCCCTGTAGCACTTATGCAGAAAGTATCACAAAAAGTGTATTGAGCCAGATAATGAATGGGGTATCAAAACGAAAACCGGTCTGCAGCAATGTATTCACAGCCACGGCAGCAAAAATTATCATCAGCCAACACTTAAGGACGCTTTAACAGGGACAAAATACGTACACAATGGAAAAACTTTTTTAACCTCCCTTTGTAGATAAATGAAACGCGTGACGGTCACCTTAATTACCATTAATCCTAAAGCTATTTAAACACGGGGTGGATTGACCAAAAACACCTTACTGAACGAGGACTTGACTTTCCTACAGCACTTATGCAACCAGTATCACAAAAAAGTGTTTTGGGCCAGAGAATAAGAGAGGTATTGAAAGCAAAACCGGTCAACAGCAATTTATTCACAGCCACGGCGGCAAAAACTACCACCAGCCAACACTTATGGACGCTTTAACAGGGACAAAATATTTACACAATGGAAAAACTGTTTTTTTATCCTTTGTAGATTAATGATACGTGTGCCGGTCACCTTCAAGGTATTCCAACTTCGGGACCAGTTTTCTACCCTTCCCCTTTCGCGATCCGCGAACACCTGGACCAGAAAGGAAAAGGGTACAGAAAGGGTCGAACTTGTATGAAAGGGTTCATTTTTTTGTGACCATCCTCTTGCGGAAATGGAGAAGGGATCGGGGTGTATAGCATTCGACCTGGTTTAAGGGTTTGGCACGGTTTAGGGTTTTGCCCACCAAGTTGGACCACCACGAGCAGGACGCAGGGGTCATTACCCTTTATCACCGCGGGTCGGGTTAGGACTTCCTTGTTCCGAGGGTGCGCTTCTCAAAGCAAATCCAATGAAATGTAATGAGAGGACCGACCCTCTATTATGCGAGGAGCGGACGTCCGTCCCTTCTTAATTTTTTTCGGCCCACGCGCGGCATTTGTTGGTTGAGTAGCAACACAGAGATGGTCCCGGTCCAAACGACCGAAGATAACCACTTTCACAGTGCGACAGATTCTGACCTCTTCATCCAATAAAATGAGAACTTCTACTCAAAAGAAACTCAAGAAAAAAATAATTATTTACATCTTACTTGACTCGCTCATTAACATCTATTTTACAGGTGATTTAAAAATCGGAATGCATAGCAACTAGTTGAAATTTTTAAAGAAATTAGATATGGTAGCCACATTTTATTACTAGCAAAGGTATTTTAAACCGGATATTATCGTTTTCCATGTTAGTAGACTCTATATGCCAAACTATTCTATACTACTAAAATCAGGTCTTTATTCTCAATTCTATTAATACTACATCATCGAAATGGTAAGGAACAGAATATTGGTACTATACAAATTTGAATTACTTCTGTTACCATGCATATCACATGTCTGACGAGTTTGTGAAAAATCTCCGATTTCATTTTAAACTTGGACCCTTTTTCGTTCAAGCAAATAAGGGGATGATAAATTAATGGCATTGCGGTATTTACGGTAGTTTTATAACGATAAAAAGACAAATCATGCATTAAGGTAAGCCACTGCGGTAGCAATTATCTATACTTAAACAGGTTATTGTTTTAGGCCGCTCTATGATCTCACTACCTATAATTGTTACTTCTACATCCCCAAAGCTTTACATAACGAGTAAAAACATCAGCTATGGTATAAAGTAAATTATCAAGTCACTAACTAAAAGTGATTGCAACCTGTAAAGAATTTATACCCTCAATATAAAATAAAACTTTTCCCCTTCTTAATGAAATTCAGCGGGTAGTCCGACTTACATGTCCTCATTACAGAGCCCTTTTAAAGACAGACTCTCCCATTCGACGAAATAATTGTCATATAGACCCAGCATTTACCTAGATTATTCCCATTGACACCCGGGACGTGGAGTTATATGAACCTCCTCACCCATTTCAGCCGCGTTTATCTACATCTACAAGCTCATCTCCTGAGCTCAGCTATGTACATAAAAGAATATCTGGATTCCTATGACATTGATCGTTTTGCCTTTCCCTTGGTGAAAATTCATGCTGAATGAAAATATAAAATTTTTCGCATTTGTAACAGCTCACTTAGAAGCTCATTCCCACGGATACGGTTCACCTCAAGCATGTCTTCGTTGTAGCCTCGAGCATTGAGTGACCCATGTGCATACCCAGCGAGGGGCAGGGCAGAGAAGCAAAAATCGCAGTCTTAAAGCAAAATCAGTACAGAATTGAAACGAAAGTATTCAACAAATTTTCTTTAAGCCCACGAAAAATGACATTTATTAGTATAAGATATGTAACTAAAATAAAACTATTTTTTCAAGGAAATAATCTCATAAATCCCAGGGCTTGCCCCCACCTAGTTATGATCCTGGATACGCCCTCGGAATGACCCATTTAAAAATTCATTTGAAGATCCAACACCAGACTTTGGTCATTTTCATTCGGAATTACAGAATATTAGGGCCCCACTATATTTCCAGGTCCGAAAGAAGCGATAAATGAAGAGCGATATTTTGCCGAACGGATAGATATGGGAATTCGTTTTTTCCCCCGATCCATAAAGGACTTTAATAAATGCTAATCGTAATTTCGCATTTCCTTTTCATGGGTAAACTACTGGTGTCCTAACACACCCTGCTACATGCCTTTTAGGCGGCTTTCGAGGTAGTATATAGATGTAGATGAATAACGACCAAACCTAAAATTAAATTGTTATAAGGCTTTGTTTCTAAATGTGGCAGGAATTTCAAGTCTTAAGAAAGTGTCGCTCACTCACGAACGACCTACCGATCTTTACCTGGCTCTCGAAAGACAGCTTCCTTTAGATTCCCTTCCGCAAACAAGTTCCTTCACCCCTTCCCACTCCAAATGATGATGATGATCACAATAATAGGCCCTGTCCCTCCCGAAAGGGATCCAAACAGCCCAGCACGGGAGTGGTTGTAAATATAAAAAAGGGTAAAAGGGATGGGGTGGCACGCGCCGACAGGGTTCCTCCTCGCTCACTCCTTCCCTTTTTTATCCGACCAGTTTTTTACGAGACTCGTGAAGGGTTGCATTGGGTAAGGTTTGGGTCTGGGAATCGGTGCTGGGGAACGATTTGAGCCGACTGGAAATGAATTTGTGGAGAAACCCCAGCGGAAGATTATTGGGATGGGAGGTAAAGAGTTGAAACTGGCGATACATCGATTTATCGAGCTCATGGGCATGATCACGGATATTACGATTAAGGATAATCTAGTCGGCCACTACATCTGCACACCACCCTCAAGCCGCTCCAAAAGGCGCGCGGCGGGTGGTGTTAGAACACCAGCCATTAATAATAATATAAGGAAATGTACTTACAAACTGAATCCCACGTAGTGTTATTCTAGTCCTCAATTGTTCATAATAAAAACGAATTTCTAAAAATATACGTTCGGAAAACAATTGGCGGAGGGGTAAAGTCGTCGCCTGCCAATCCGGAGGTCGCGGGTTCGAATCCCGCCTGGGTAGGTGATCCCTAACCAGGGCATGGATGTTTGTGTTGTAAGTTGTTAGTGTTGAAAAATCCGTTGTAAAGGCCGCAAAGTGCTGTTTACGGGGAAATGGGAAACAAATAAATAAATGAATTCCTCTCAATTTATCGTACCTTCCGAACTTGGATATGTAGTGAGATTCTAAGATGATGTACTACTATGAATTTACTACGGATCATTCCGAAAGATACCTTCCGCATCTCTGTCTGACTTGATGGAAACCCCGTGAGAACTTCTCCATGATAATTAAGCAACAACGAGCTGATTATATGACTTTTAAGCTGATATAACTTAGATTTTCCTGTCCCTCCGTCATTTTCTGTATCATTCTGGCCACCATAAACATGTTGGTGGTTTACGACCAATGGAGGAATACGAGAAATGACAGCAACTTCAAAGGATGTACTGTTCGCTTCTATGCGCGATCAACTAAGCTGCTCATCCATTGGATTACATTGCACGACGGACGCTCTCGGAAGAGCCAATATAGAATTCTTACAATTCCTTCACATCTTGCAGCAAACGCATTCAACGGTTTGGTATCAAAATATAATTTACGTGCAATCGTTTTTTTTCCTGCTGAATACAAAAAATGCCATAATAGGTCAGAATAAGGTATCCATTTCTGCTGATAGTAAGGCTTTGAAGATCGGGAACTATCACCGTGTATTTTCCTTCAAAACGTCAAAATTCGATTTTAGATGTTCAAGTAGCAGAAACTCGACTGAATTACATGGAGATAATAGCCGCCGGAAGTTTACCGAAGGCAAATGCATTCACTTGTAATCACTACATAAAAACCAGAGCATTCAGACATCGTCGTCCAAAATTCCTACATTCACGCACGGACGTTCTGCACACCTACCCGCCAAATGTGGCTATGAAATAATAAGACCTTCGTGGCATTGGCTCATAGAAAAAAAATGAAAAAGCCTAACGTGAGTAGAAAGCAAAAAATAGTAAGTTAAATAAGACCCTTGTTTAATTCACCTGCCTGAAATGTAAAGGTAAAAAAGTCTTAAAATTGGCCCTTACATGAAATGTAGCACGTTGGCACGCGATTCGGAAAGCCTTCCTGTTGAGGGAAATGTTGAAGAAGGGAAATTATATTCATTATCTGGACGGGTTAAGCTGATATTTCTTTATGCGTGATTAGGACATCATGGCGACGTACACTGGGAATAGGGAGTGAACTCGAACAGAATCTTTGCAGCACTGTGCGATTTATTTTCGACATTTACGCAAGGTTAAGGGTCAAAAGTAAATGGCAGATGTTTCAAGCTGAGAAGATCGCATTAAACTTTGGACGAATCAAGTGCTAAAAATTAAAATTTACTACACCCGTAATTATATTAGGCCTTCGAAATTCGGTTATTCCAATTTTTTAGCTTCAAGAGATTCAAGACCCGCAACAGACATGTTTCCCTCAACGGACATAGTGCGAAAATTCTGATATCGGTACATCTACTTCTAGGAGATGGTCGCAACTGGATTAGTAGATTCGTTTTGCGAAAAGACCGGAAGGGCTGACGCGTCATGGACGGGCGACTACAGAAGCCCCAGAAGACGCGACCTCCACAGGACCCTCCCGAGTCTGTCATCTCTGCGTGGTGGGAGAAAAGAGGAGAGTTCCGTGTGGTTGCGCCTCCACTACACTAATCGAACCAAATTCCAATTTTTAATGCATTTAATTTTTTTAAGCAAGTGGAAGGAAAGAAGGGCAAGGGACGGCCCCAAATGAGTCACATAGGACAGGTTATAATGGATGAAAAAGATAAGAAATACGTCGCTCCGAAAAGGCTAGCGGATAGGAGAAAGGAATGGAGAGCTGCGTCAAAAAAAAAACAACCTCAGGATTGTTGACTAATGATGGTGATTACTTCACAGTGTCATGCTACGACGTTGAAGAGCAAAATTAAGTTTTTCAGCCAGCAAAATATTTAATATTAATTGCGGATATACTATTCATTTCAACCCTCTTACATCAGTTTGACTCGAACTTTTGATTAAACAAACGTATTTTAACTTCAATCGCAGGACAAGCTGATAATATTACTAACCATCCGTACAGTGGAATTGCGAGGTCTCTTAATTCTGTTCTAACAGTCTCGTGGTAATTAAAGTCAAGGTGAAACTTAG
The DNA here is from genome assembly GCF_921293095.1 of Ischnura elegans. Lineage (NCBI taxonomy): Eukaryota > Metazoa > Arthropoda > Insecta > Odonata > Coenagrionidae > Ischnura > Ischnura elegans. The sequence goes on from NC_060252.1 coordinate 68,992,310, forward strand.
ATCACTTTTTCTAAATATATTACTATATTCATATATCAAATGTAGTTTGCATGATTTTACTCCGGATAGGCAAGCAACGCCTTAAGAGTCCCTATATATTATAAAACTTAAACAATTATTTCCAATTAAATAGCATAGAAAACCCTAAATTTTAGATACAACCTCATCCTACACAATAAGAAAGAAATATTCTATATTCAAAGGGTGTTAAAGATGATTGTACTTCAATTTTTACCTTATATTTTTTCAATATAAAGTGATTTCTAATTAATTACATTGTTTTCCTCACGTTCTTAAACACAATTAATTAGAAATTTTCAATCAAAATTGATGACTATTCTATCCATCATGAGAGTAATTGAGGGCCCTAGAAGTTAAGGGGATCGAGTTCAATTTATATAATTTTGGAGATAGGTGCACGTGATGGTTAGTGGGGTAGACTACATTGTTGTGTCACAGGGATAAAATTGAACTTCTGATAAGTTAGCATATAATGTAAAAATATTCATTGATTCACTTGTAATTTGCCACAACAAAATATTGTGTACCCCACCAACCATTACCTGCACTTATCTCACCTACATTTATATACCACCCCGCAAACCGCTTAAAAAGGTGTGTGGCAAGGGGTGTTAGGACACCAGCCATTTACGTATAAAAACCAAATGCTCAAAAAAATAACACTAACATTTATAAAAGTCACATACGGTTCGGGGAAAAAATTCCCATATCTAACCGTCCAGCAAAATATCTCTCTTAATTTATCGCTTCGGTCGGTCGGTTCTGGAAATATTGTGGTACTCTAATATGATATTATTACGGAGGCTTCCGCGGTGAGTTGATTGGTGATTGTTTTTCGGGTTCATTCCGAGTTGACTCATATTTTGCGGACGGCAGTTTCGGGCGCGTTCCAGCTCCCGTCTTCGGGTCCAAAGGAAATGACATTTGGACCCGAAGACGTGAGCTGGAACGCGCCCGAAACTGTCGTCCGCAAAATATGCGTCAACGCGGAATGAACCCGAAAAACAATCACCACTCTAATATGATGTTCTATGTTTCGTTCTTAAAGATATCCATTCGCACTTGCTCAAACAATCTAAGCCTCCTAAATTGTAAAAATTGCACTTGCACCCCCTGGTTTCCGGGGTCTCCAATTGAACTTTAATTTTTATGCATTGTTAAGTCTTTGACATTCCCTAAGTTAATTGGTTCCCATTTCCCACCCGCCCGGGACAGCCCCACAGGACAGGAGGCGAGAGGAGTGAAGGATAGCAGGAGAAAAAAAGGAAAGAATTGATGTCGAGGGAAGCGAAATTCTCCCCTACTCCCTCCGCCACAGGTCCCTCACTTCGCGGCGGCGATAGCTCACCGACGCGCTGTCCGAGTAATCCAATCACGAGGAACACCTTTAAGCTCGCGACAACAATGGCGTCAGTGGGAAGAGAAAAAGAGTGTGGTACGGAAGACCCGCAATATCCAATAGCCATCGCCAGCTGGATGGAGAGAGAGAAAGAAGTGTTTGAGTGAAAAGAGGCAGCAACAAAAGCGTATCCGAAATTTCCCTTCCCACTGTCACGTGGCTTGGGGAAAAGAAATAACAGGAAATTTGAGGGGAATCATAAGCGGAAATGGGAGGAAAAATATGAATGTCCATCGTGGTCAGGAGGAAAAAGAAAAGAAATGGTTACCAAGGCGATGGAAATTTGATTGCAAACCTATTGCATCTTGCCTTCGGAGGGTGAATTCGTTGGTTCTCCGAAAGAATGTGTGAGGCTGCCCTAAATTGACGTCCTACTCACCTCTGAATCTGGATAGAAAGTCGATGAAACTTCGGGAGACCCTACGCTCTTCAAGCAGATTGGACAATAAACTCGTGGAAATCAGGGAAAGACATTCGAGAAATGAAATGTTTCAGCATTCTTTTCGAGAACGATAAAAAACCACAAAAGAATTCAAATGATAAATGGTATTTCGTAAGACAGTTTAATAACCTAGCTTTTTACTAATTTTTTTCGGGGAATGGTCGATGAGTGGGTACTTTTGTTGAACGCCCAAAATTTGATGCATGCAAATATGGGCCAAATATAGTCGAAGGTCGAATCAATGGTAAACTCTTGGTCAGAGATGATCCCTGCAGGTATTTGCCCGTGAAATTGCGGTAGCACCTGCATGAGGCTGAGAGCATACTGAGGATAAACACCCCCCTGCTACGCTCCCTAGAGTTATGTCCCAGGTTATTATGTAGATATAGATGACAGCGATACTCTTGATCCAGATATTATGTATACGTGGTTGGATACACGGTAAAACACTGCGGATATTAATGGTCTTGGAAAATATACCCGTTAGTCTGAGGTGTCCTCGAGTAAAATTGATCCGAAAAACAATAACTTTTCATTGGCCTATTTCCCTCACGCCCCAGCAATAACAGGAAATGAAGTCAACATAGTCTTCGGTGAATAAATTTACCCACAAAAAAGTTGACTAGGACACTGAACGTATAATAGTCCCTCTAGGAGTTCACCACTGCGACGCATAATGGTATCTAACCCACGGATCTCCTTGCTTTGCTATTATATTCGAGCCCAAGTTGATCGAACCTCCTATTTAGGACCTTAAAAACGTCCTCTGAGTATTCAAAGGGGCTAAAATATTTTTAAATCGAATTCTTCGACAAACTAGACGGAAAAGCCCCATTTTTCCCATCAACTTCTGGCGTAGGTAATTTTGCGACTAACAAAATTAGCTACAAGTTTTAAAATAAACTTTGTAATAAATTTACTCGTAAAAAGATTGTAGACAGAATTTCACAAGCTTGACTCATTTTATTTTAGGAGTGGCAGCTCGCCAAAACTGGATTTTGCAACCACGACCACTATTTTCTCTCGACTAATCCAGCTACTAATATCATCACTTTTCTTTGAGAAAATATTGCTGATATTTTTGATAAATATGAAAATAATATTTTTACACGATGAAAAAAGAAAAGTTAATAAGATACTGTAATTGTAAGTAACCAAAAACCATAAGTAAGCGGCCGTGACATGGGGCTACGAAAGCGGTATTACGAGTATTTCCAGAAGCACCGCACTGATAGACCTTAAGCAAAATTTCATTACCTTTCAGATGTGTCGCACAATATTTCCACCACCACCGGCATTTAAATATAATGTTCCATCTTAATTTATTCTCTTTCTTCGATTGATCTTTTGCAAAGAAAAATTCATGATTGGTATCGGGACAAGATCATGATTTTTACCGAGAATCTCTCTAAACTTTATGTACAACTTGGCGTTCGGGCTAATTTAAAGCAAAAAATCTTACCTTCATTTTAGGCTCCTTGAATGTATTGATGATAGGCTGTTTCTTTCCTTCGTCATCATTCTTCTCTTGGGACACACTCGATATTCGCATTGGCACTAGTCGGTGTTCGTTGGTTTATATGATGAGAGTCCACGATTGATATAGTAAATACGCGATTGCACTAACATTTTACACAATTCCCCAAAGAAGTATTGTGAAAACAAAACGAGGAATTAAACTCACAAAGATCGAAACCATTTTCACGTTACTTAAATTCACTCTGAATCTCAAAATGCATCAAATAGGGAGAGCAACATTGCTAAACACACTGAAGAAATCCATCAAATGTTAAAGCTTTCACAAAAAAATCGAAAAGTGAATACTCATCATGATTGTTCCACGGTTCAATCAGCCGCAAAAATCTCAAACAAAAAAAAATTAAACATTCAAGCTATACCATGGACAAACTTATCGAATAGGCATCAGCGAGAAAATTCAATATTTCAAATCTGTTATGAAAATAGAAGCAAACTTCACCAGTGCTGTCAACGGAATGTCTAGTCATACGAGTAATTCGCATTGGAAAGAGCCGACACACCCGCCTACTACGTCCGCTCGACTGTGACTGGCGAATAGCAACTCACGACGAGTGAATCAGTACGTGGGATATGAAAATTTCGGCGTAGCATTACTCATATTGTGGCCCTATTCGAAAGGAAATTCGACGCCTAGCGTAGGAAGCATTCAGGGTGGTTGAAAAGCACTATCATAACCTCTGAGCATGCTGAATACTATTATTACATAGTGACAGCGAAGTATAGGGCGAATTACCCTTGAACACGGATTAATCCTTATTAAAAACCTCTGATAGAATGCCGTTCACCGCGCAAATTTATTTCTGTTATATTCTTGTGTTTCGTGGAGCAATGCATACCTAAAAGGTGGGAGCTCACACCACCTCCACGAATGATTACGTCCTACATTTACAAATATTATACTGTTTTAAAGACATATTGCGTTCATTTGGTGGTAGGTACCTATTGCATACTGTACAACGGTAATTCGTCAATCCCTAGCAAACCCTTTATAAGTGGCTCCTTTAGGGTAACAGTAGGTAATAATAGTATTCAACATGTTCAGAGGTCCTGATAATCCGCTCAATTTGAATATATGACGCAAAATCCTGTCTTACTCTTACTCATTTCATTTTATATTAGTGTTTCATGTAACTCTCAGCGAAAATCCTTGATGACTTTCCAACTAAAATTCAAAGACATTCGGCCTATAGTTAATATGTAAATGTAGATGCAGATAGAGGTAGCCACCGACGAGAGGAATATCGAGGTAAATCAGAAAGTGGGATGGAAGAGTGAAGGGGATGAGTGTATGGGGTGTGTGGGAGGATTTTGAGATCTGTTGGGCCCTTGAGGGCAGGTGGATTTCGGAGAAATGATCCGATTCCTTTCCCTGATGTGACAGCGCCCGTCAAATGCTTCGGGACGGAGTGACCCTCAATGCAGACCCTGTCTCTTTGACGGGACGGAAAAGCTTCGAGGAAGAGGTTAGAATCGCCACCGCCCCAAACGGAAAGAGCAATCAATACATTTCCTTTTCCTCCACAATCAAAAATCACCACCATAGGAGGCTTCACGTATCTTCAAGTCTGAACAAGGAGGGACATATATAAGGGGTACCCATGAGGTCACCGAAATGAGAAAATTTAAGAAAATAATAAGTGACGAAGTCTGAATTATTTTAATGAATCACGTGCAAGGGCATGACCGCCACAGGCAGTAACTCTCCTTCAAGCACCATTCATATCAATTTAAATGTAAACATATAACAATTTTAATTTTAATTTGAATAATTGCCGACCTCGATGACAGAGGGGTAAAGTCCTCGCCTGCTAAACCGAAGGTCGCGGGTGCTAGTCCTGCCTGGGTAGGTTTTCCCTATCCAGGGTAGGAATGTTCGTGTCTTTTAATCGTAAAATGTAATGAAAACGCCGATGTAAAGGCTAAAAGGCGTTTTTTCGGAGGTGTGCTAATAAATAAACTATCATGGGATGATATAATATGGGACCGTAAGGGTTCCCCTCCCACAATAATGATTTATTGTACGTTAGTATATGTGCAAGATTAAGTTCGGTATACGGCTAATGCCACCCGGCTCGAGGGTGTTCTCTTAAGATACAATTGAAACAGATTAGTACGATGATGATAGCTATCCCGCAATATGTAGCACAAACAAGTCTTTGGACGCATAACTCCAAAACGTTTTGGACGCAGTTTTGCTGCCTTAAGGCCGTTTTACACGGGGCACGTACTTGGACAATCGGACGTGTGTACGAAGGCGCAGTCAAAATTGCGTCGTGTAAAGCGGTGAATTGCTGGAACACATGCGAGAATGCGTGGACGAGAGATGGTAAAATAGTCCCTGCTCTAATTTCGTTCATGCATTCGCGCAATTCCACGCCATTTTAGAAATTTAGACAGTTCTAACCTGCGCAATTCCGTGCCCCGTATAAAACGCTCTTTAAAAGACAGCGACAGAATTACGGACCACCGAAATTCGCGAGCTTTCCTTAGTATATTATTTATTTCAAGGATTAATTCTTTATGTAAGACACCATGTATTCGCCGCATTAGTCGCACGGCCTAATTAGTGCTGTAGCGGATACAGAAAACACTAAAGGAGGAGCACAAAAGATATCTTGAGTTACCTTTACTTTTATCGCAATAAAAAATAATCAAGTCACAGGCAGAGTAAAAGAAATTTTTAATTGAAGTGATTATACACTTATAAAAGACAATACCATCTTATGATGTAAAAAAGTCACAATTGTGGTTCTAGAACGTTTAACAATACGGGCGGACCCGCAAGGAAGGGGCGCGCACCCTACACCTGTATCCGCCACTGTATTAGTTACGAACTAACACCTCTCCTTCACTTAAGTTATAACAACGAAGCATCAAATTACTTAAAAAGCAAATAAAGAGGACATTTTTCATACTTAACGTGCAACATTCAACTTTTAAACGCAGAACTACGAATTGCCATGAGGAAAAATTACCGTCCACTTGGATTCGAAGCACGGACGATTGGCTTTCTTAATATCTAGCACCATAAGAAACATAACATTACACTCACAACACAGACAAATGCGCACAATAAAAATTGAATTCTGACTGGTTGGAGTGAACTTGGTTTACCGGGGCAGCTTTAAACGCCCTGCTTTAAAGTCAAAGGTCCGTGGGTCGATTTCCGGACCAGGGAAATATTTCCTCATCGCTATTCTTGTTAATGTTACTGCCGTTCACGCGTCAGACTCGAAATATTAGTCAAAATTACATTTACATCTACATAATACCCTGCGAGCCACCTCTAGGGTGTTAGGCAGGGGGTGACCAATCACCAACATGCAGCATGCAAGAGGACCGCTAAATTCACACCGCACGGTCATAGATATATTACGCATACTAGGAAAATATACATGCATGCACATAAAAAAAACTTTCGAATGGTTAGTAATTGCTATAGCAAATCCATGCAAGGTTAGAACTATGGTAAAAAAACATGCAATGAGTCATCCTAGCGAGTGACGCCATTCATCCTGTTAATTGAGACAACGTTGCTATCCTTCATAGCACGAGGGAAGAATTACATTTTAAATCTCTCTGTTTTTCAGTCTATTTCTTTTATTTTCCTCTCATAATCACGTCTACCACAGTTCGACGGTAAACGAATGATATGATTCACTCGCCGTCTGAGAAAATATTAACTTATGAACTTTATATGCTACAACTCTAAAAAATATATTATAGGCTACAATGTTAGAAATTATGAACCTTATGTGCTATAAATTGGCGTCAATCTTGGTTGCCTATACTAATGATTATTCAAGTCATAAACCGAGACAAATAATTTTCTCGGGAAACCTCAATTGTGTTCTAGAGTGGGGAGGTAAAGAGCGGGAGAGGTTGAAAAGAGTTCCACTTGGGCCGTCCCTCATGGCCAGCAGCCCCAGGGTCCGACCACTGGATCGATTAATAATAGTTCATCTCCTCGATGGGAGGCGAAATAAAGGAAGAGAAGGTAAGAGATGCTCTGTCGGAGAAGACAGAGTGTGAGGGAGAGGGAAAGGAGAAAAACGAGAGATAAGGCGAAAGAAAAGGAGAGAGGAAAAGTGGGGCGTTGAGGACCATATAGTTTTTAATCGACTACGATTCACCATTTGATTTGATTTATTTCTTTTACCTGGCCCAGATGAGGCCAAAATCCGGCCCCATCTTCCTCTGGACCAGGGTTAAATACAGACGATTGAGTTAAAACTAGATTGAGACACCATAAGTGTCGTATTACGATATGCATCAGATACGTAAAAGAAGCAGTACAAGTTGAGCATAAAGTGTTACCCTGATTATAAAAATTTATTACAGAATAATTGTTTGATCTAATTATTTAAATTTGGTGCTGTTACCTAAGTCAGTGTATCTAGCTTATTTTAAAGACCACTTACGATAGTGAACTTCAAATTCTGCCCCCTTGGTAGCTCGCAGAAGTATTCGGATTCCCGCCAGTTGTTTCGTAGCATGCTTTCTGTGACAGTACCCACAGGAGGTTAGCAGTTATGCAGTTCCTGACCCGGTGGTGATCCCGAGAACATTTTACGAACTCTTTTCGCCGGGAGAGCAGTATATCTTTCTTCAGTACCAACAAGAGCTTGTATTATAGCCTTCAGCTCGTCGACGTCAGCAACTGGTGAGGTAAAGACTCTGATATAGCCATTTAAATTAAAATAATCAAGTCAAACGGTTATTCTATAATAATTTTTTATCATCAGGGCAAGACTTTAAACTCACCCTATACATTTCCACCTTAATTGTTTCACGTAAAACTAGTTTCGTCGCAGTCATGCGTCATCCCCGGCGTAATGACTCCGTCTAAACTAGTTGTACGTGAAAATATTAAAGTGGACATGCTACATCCTTTACGTATTTCATCAGTATTTTCCACAACATCTCGAATCACACCGTTGATTGTATTCCGATGCGGTGTGCATGTGACGGTCCTTTTGCATTCTGCATGTTGGTGATTAGTCATCCCCTGCCAAACACCCGAGAGATGGCTCGCAGGGTATTATGCAGCTGTAGATAGACGTATTACAACCAAGTTTCTAGTTACTATACTCCGTGCTTGGACCCTATTTGTTCCTAGGCTGCTGCAACAATGATTGACCAGTCTCTGCGATTTTTAACATTCAGAATCACGGAAGGGAAATATAAGGATATGGTCAATGATGATGACAAGATACTGAAGAGAATAGGAGGGTAGAATAAAAGTGGAGATTGGCTTTGGCGGTGTCCAGATGAAGATATTGAGGAGGAAGAATCTTCAAACGGCCAGAGCTCTTTAGGAGAGACGTCCGCTCTCTTTGTCCGCTTGACCGAAGCACAAGGCAAGCCGGCCCTCGACGCCAAAAGCCTCTGTTTGCATCTGACGGGTATTAAAGCGAGAAGTGGGTTGAAGTTCCGTTGCCCTCCGGCAAAAGGTCTCCCATTCTCGGAGATCTCCTTCTGGCAATAATTGAATCGCCTGACCAATCTTGGATCTCTTCAGCAAGGTGGGATGATCGCAGATTACATGTGAAGTTGGATGCGAGGGTATTTGTCTGCGGATGTTTAACGTTACGAAATATTTAGGCGGTATTTCTTCGTTGAAGTTTTCATGGGTCATTACAACTCTTAATGTTTCCGCGGGTATGCCTAGCGTTGTCATTGGGTTTGTTGCCCGACGTGTCATCGCCGTCGCCGGTCAATTTTACCGAAGGATAATATACTTATTTTACTAAAGGAAATGATTGATATCCGATAATGGACAATAATAAAATTTTCACGAACAGCCTTTGATGTGGCTTACCAGAACATTATTATGTTGATATTATTGTAACAAAGACCTAAGGAACCATCACTACAGTTAGTATATACATCTCAGCCAGCATTTTGTGACCTTTATTTAATAAACCTGATGGGTGATCTACGAGATACTAGTGAGTTGCGCTTCAAATTGCTTAATCCTAGGTTTGAGCGGATAACGCATCCTATGAGAGAAGAGATTAGCGAGTCACAATTCTGTTGGCATTATCCGATTCGAAAAAAGTCTAGACCAGCGGTTCCCAACCGGTGGTATGCGTACCCCTTGGGGGCACGCTACGAACTAGTCGGGGCCGTAAATAATCCGCAATGGCGGACGCCATTAACTATGTACATCTTAACCAGGAAATATGTATACATAATATATGGGGTATTTAAAACAAATTTTATATTCATACCATGGGCGTAGCCAGCGGGGGCAAGAGGGGGCAGCTGCCCCCCTTCGAAACAAAAGTAAATTTATTTCAAAACTAAATTTTTGAACAAATTTTCCTTAAATCCAAGAAAAGTGATATTGGTATATAACATGTAATCGAAATAAAAATATTTTTCCGAAATAATAATTCTAAAAACCAATAAAGCGCTGTTATAATCGTCTTGAAATTTTGGTTTCATAACTTTTTCTGTGCTACAACTTGAACCACCATGGTTTTCCCCCCTTAAGTTTTGATCCTGGGTACTCCCTTGATTCATCGTCGGGGCCGTAAATAATCCGCAATGGCGGACGCCATTAACTATGTACATCTTAACCAGGAAATATGTATACATAATATATGAGGTATTTAAAACAAATTTTATATTCATACCATGGGCGTAGCCAGCGGGGGCAAGAGGGGGCAGCTGCCCCCCTTCGAAACAAAAGTAAATTTATTTCAAAACTAAATTTTTGAACAAATTTTCCTTAAGTCCAAGAAAAGTGATATTGGTATATAACATGTAATCGAAATAAAAATATTTTTCCGAAATAATAATTCTAAAAACCAATAAAGCGCTGTTATAATCGTCTTGAAATTTTGGTTTCATAACTTTTTCTGTGCTACAACTTGAACCACCATGGTTTTCCCCCCTTAAGTTTTGATCCTGGGTACTCCCTTGATTCATCGTCGGGGCCGTAAATAATCCGCAATGGCGGACGCCATTAACTATGTACATCTTAACCAGGAAATATGTATACATAATATATGGGGTATTTAAAACAAATTTTATATTCATACCATGGGCGTAGCCAGCGGGGGCAAGAGGGGGCAGCTGCCCCCCTTCGAAACAAAAGTAAATTTATTTCAAAACTAAATTTTTGAACAAATTTTCCTTAAATCCAAGAAAAGTGATATTGGTATATAACATGTAATCGAAATAAAAATATTTTTCCGAAATAATAATTCTAAAAACCAATAAAGCGCTGTTATAATCGTCTTGAAATTTTGGTTTCATAACTTTTTCTGTGCTACAACTTGAACCACCATGGTTTTCCCCCCTTAAGTTTTGATCCTGGGTACTCCCTTGATTCATACAATTATTTATTAATAAAAGTATCACCTACCCGTAATGAAATTATGTAATAAAATGTGCACGTTACATTTTTAGGCGTACAATATTATGTATATACATAGACAGGGGTACGGGAGGAAAAAAAGGTTGCGAACCACTGGTCTAGATCAACAAAATGAATAGTTTACAGATTCAAAGGGACTACAGGTTCCCCTTTGATCTTCCACTTCCGTGTCGGAGAGTCGAAGAAAATACGGAAAGATAACCCGCACGTGGCATACGTCGTCAAAAATCGCTTTCGGTAAATTGCATTTCATTAGCCTTCTTTATCTCTCCACCTCATCCCACCAACCTTTTTTCCTCAAGAATGAAAAATAAACGCTTTTTCCTAGAAGGACCCTCGTGCACAGCCGAAGGGTTATCGCAGACAGACACAAACGTGAAGGCGATATCGCTGGAAACTGGGAAAATAACCTTTTTTCCCGACTTCCTCCAAGTATAAAGAAATGGAAAAATCGATGATGGAACGATTTATCACCTGAAAAGAAATTCGGAAATGATAGAATCTTAATTATGTGTTTACTTTATTTCTTTCCATGACTGTTACTTGGATTTGGAACGAGGAGCGTTTCACAAGCTGGCGTGAAATTTGGGATATATATGGGTTTTTTTATTAATATTTCATTGGTATTATGCCGCGAAAAAGCTATAAAGGGATAAGAAAAAATGGTGAATGTCTTTGAATGTGACCAAAAAAGAATATATTAGATTTCGATTTAATTGGGAGTTCGCGTTATGTGGTGCAGAAAGAATAGATATATTCAGGAGGAGTATATAGATACTTCGGTTTTCATCTTTTGAGACATGCTTAGGTCATGAGGATCATGCAGAAGATGGGATATCGGATAGAAATGTAATCGAACGCACGAAAAACTCAGAGTAATGACTGATTTACCAGACCAACACCTCTAACTGATTTTAAATTCGTTACTCTCTTTTACGAGTCTAACTCCTTCATACGATTGTTCCGCAATTTAAATTCCAGGATATAGTATAGTTGTTTTAATAGCTATTTACTAATGTCATTTTTCAGTTGAACTCATATGTCCTGTTATAAATACAATCTCAATATATAATTTCATGTACAATTCCTTTCCACCAATTCAAAAATACAGAAGAACAACTCACGATTTATTAATCCAAGCTCTTAAGATATATACTTTTAAGACGTTAATCTTGAAGAAGCAATCCTATAAGTTCACTGAATGAAACATTTAAAAACAATATCATTATCAATGTAATTGAATGATCATTATAATTGTTGGTAGGTTGTCTGAATCATGTACATTGTATTAATCTCAGATTAGTACAAAGTGTGAATCAATTAATACACAGTGTAATCTCAGATTAAATGCACATTATGTACATTTAATCTGAGATTAGACAAAACTAACATTTAACACCTCATCCCTGCTTAGTCATACATTATATTTCTTTCTCCAGTGGCGAATTAGGTCAATTAATCTTTGTATAGTTCCATTTTAAGTTAGGCTAAATTAAAAACTTTGCTTACTACAACTTAACTTTGAATCGTTTACTAGTTTCGATATAATGTATCTTGACAGTCTTAAAAATGATCGAAAGTATAAATACCATGAAGATACGCTCAATATATTCTCTTTATATCCTCTTTTATCTCGTCCAGAAATTTCCTCTACTCATCCACCATACCTAGAGCTTCCTTTTTCTCTATAGCCATCCCAAAATCTCCATCATCTTCCCTTCCCTCATCTCGAATATTTTCCAATAATTATATGGACAGGGATGCTATAAAAAACATCTTTAAGGACATGGAGAAAATATCAGATCTTGGAATGAGCAATACAGTGGGAAACACTTGATTGAAAGATGACAGCCCAGTGAGAGAAAGAATATCGGTTAGGTCAGAGAATAAACTCCGGAGGACACTGCCCTAAAGTCTATCTGACCGTTCCGATAACAAATACTGAGACCTCATCAGGAAAAGGCTGGCAGATACACCTGTGAGTTTCCATCCCTGGAATTCGTGGAATTACTCTCTCACATGTAAGATAAACTTGTTAAGAAGGAATAATGGAATCGCATTTAGGAATCTGAGAATAAATTTGCACATGTTATCGTTTTACAATATTTTGAGAACTTTTTCCGAGTTTAAAATATAAATATACAATTACCATTGTTCGGTAGTCGATATGAGCATACCTTCGGGATTATTATTGCAACAAGAATTCGATATGTGCACACACGGCGACCGTGAATGCGATATGCGAGTTCTTCGCAAACGTTGATCAGTGTCTCTCGTGTAATTGTTCCAACTATTGCTTCATTCCTGTTTTTTAATTCGGGAAGGTCAGTTGGTAGGGGACGAATCGCAGGTAATGATTGATAAAGATTGCACGTTGCACAGTAACGACAGATTCCATCTTTGCATGCTGTAAAAGAAAGAAAGCTTTCTGCTCATCAATCACCATGTTAGCTACTAACGCTTTCTATCGGATTGCGGCGAAAGCATTGTGTGCACATGTGTATTAGTGCCAATGTGCAAAACTGTTTGAATTGCTCTCTTATGGGATGCATCAATGATAGCTGTAAGTTCTACGAAATAAATATTATGAAGCGTCAAAACCCAGCTGTTCATTTTGAAATACTCGGTATATCCAACCACAATAGGTATCCTTT